>NC_089253.1:74113347-75354229 GCF_963930625.1 Muntiacus reevesi | reverse complement strand
AGCTTAGTTTGACAGCTCTGGTGATTCCTAAGCAGTCCCCATAGTTAAGGCCAGATGACAAACTTCCCAAGAGCTGATTGTCCAGTCTGTGTCTTCTTCCTTTAAACTTGTTTATGGATTGCCTCTTAGCTCCCAAAAGACTAGATTAAAAGCAGAGCTCTTATGTTTTATAGGGATTATCTGAATCATACCTTTCACGGCATGACCAGGTAATTATTTTAGGTTTAGAAGACGTTCTGCTTCATATTTTGCTAAGCTAGAATAAGCAAAGATTGGGAAGAGAAGACTATTAAAACAAAGTTTACCAAAGTTAATCTTCTAAGTCATAAATCATGAATCTGGAAACAAAAGACAGAGGTAACATTTTATACATTCGTAAAATTTTATATGAGCAAGAATCTTTATTTTTTTCTGTATTTCTGATGTTTTTCTCTAATATTTTAGGACATTTTAGATGAAATGAGGAAAGAATTAACTAAGCTAAAAGAAGAGCTCATTGATGGTGAGTGTCTAAACAAATTTGCTACCCCTGCAATGTTTAATAATACCCATTTTAAAGAAAATGAAGATAAAAAAAATACCTAGTTTATTACTTGAGAGCATGAAACAGTTACTTTTCCATAGTATCCTGTCCTTTACCTGGCTTCGGATGCCAAAGAGAGGGTTTCTCTCCTTCATATAATGGATATTATTTGTGAACACAGGGTAAACAAAATTCCTCTTAAGTTTCCGATATTGAATAGTATTAGATGGAAAACTTCTTTTCATCCATCCCATCCCACTAAACTCCTGTTTTGAGCCCAAAGAATCAGTGTTTTCCTTTTGTGTACAAAATGGAGAGAATATATAAATATATATAAATTGATGATGTCATTGTAAAAATAAGAAAACAGATTTCAATGAAAGATGCACAGGTAGTGTATCTTTGTATTACTGTGAGTTTGAATGAAGTCATTAAGATTTCTTAAGAATGAGTCACACATTTATATTACCTTATCATTATATTTACTTTTAATATTTTTCCTTTTCCTGCCAGCAATCAGGCAGGAACTGAGCAAGTCAAATACTGCGTAGAGAAACAAACTAAGGAGAGACAGGACTTTAATCTGGAAAAAGAAGAAAATAAAAACCTGCAAAGAACAACTGTTAGCTACAACAAAACCCTTACATTTTGTGAGCTGTGAGAAGAAAATGGAGATACACAGTCAGAAGGAGGGAAAAACCAACATACTTTGAAAGCCTTCAAACATTACTACTCCGGCGGATAAGCTATTTCCCTCCCAGTTTGCTGCTTTTTTCTGACCTTTACAACAGGATGGAAGAGAGTCATATAGGAGTTCCTGTATCAGTTATGCAGAAAATTACTAAACCCGTCAGGCAAGATCACCGTGCATTGAAAATATTTTCATGTCAAGAGAAAATTGCACATTTTCCACAGTCCATTGCTAAAATAAAGAGGAGAAAGGCTTGAGAAGTTTTGTTTTTCAGAGAATGCTGATGAAGAATTTAGCAAGTGATGCTATTGTATTGTAAATGTTTCTCTCAGGTTTGTCTTCCTATCATATTTGATATTCCATGGATAATTGAGGTCAGCCCTGTGTAGGTTAAGATCATAAAATGTGAAACAAATGGAATTGTATGTGCTTTCAAAAGGTGACATTTATAAGAAAGTGTCCTAAAAATGATTTGTCCAGAGTGAGGAATTTTAGAATGATAGGAGGTCTCTCGAGTTTAGCCTTCATGCAATTTTGTAGATTCAAACATAAAATTCATCCAGAATTTAAAGATTTAGATGCCTTCCTAAATTGTTACAATGCTTTACCAAATCTATGACTCCTACATAACACAAACCAGTGGTCAAATATAAAACAATATATTGTAGATTTACTGTAGGTTTTCAATCTTTTTTAGATTTATGCATGTGGACATTTTTATAACGTAATTACAACCACCACAAAAATTAGCTTTTTTAATTGCAGACAGTAATGCATGTTAAACTAATATGTAGTGGCCTTTTCAAGGCCTAGTCCCAGGGAAAACATTTTGTAGAGTATAGGGAGTGGGAGGAGGGGAAGGAATAATTTTTTATTTAAAGTTAATTTCTGCACTATCTTTTTTCTCAGTTATCTGCATGAATAATGATGAGGAATATTTTGTGACTTTAATTGGTAAATATGTTAACAGAACCAAGTACTTAATCTTTTACATCATGTCTTCAGCTATTTGTATTTTAATTCAGTAACTTCAGTGGTCTGAAACATGATTCTGAGCTTCACATGAGTTCTGTCTTACTGTGGAATTCAAGCGTTCGATCCCTGAATCTGGCAGTTATTATTACCTAGGTGCCCTGCAGTTATCCCGGTGTTCATTCCTGACTTCAGAGCTGCTTTCGGACTTTTATGTTGAAATACTAGAAAAGTAACAACGATGGCAGCAGTTAAGGTCAAAGAAACCATCGGATAAAGGGAAAAATGACGAGGGGTCCTGCATAATTTTCTTTTAATAAATAAAGTGAGACTTAGGTGGTAGGAAGAAGGAACTAGACACTCTACTTACCACAATGTGCGTGTGTGTGTGTGTGCGTGTTTGTGTGGGCACTCACGTGTGTGTGTGTGTGTGTGTGTGTGTATAATGCACTCCCTTTTCTTTGAAACTTCTAAGATTAAAATAGGGGAGAAATCCTGTATGTTACAATGATAGCATTTTTTGAAAATCTAGGAAATCAAAAATTCTCCAGGCTCTCCATCTTGGTTTATGCTTGAGTTGTTATGTGCCATATTTGCTTTGAAATCTTTGATTATCTGTAGTTTTACTAAAATTTTGAAGAAATAATCCACTGTTGTCTGCTTTCTGGATTTCTTAATCTACCTTCATAAGACAGAGCTTGTTGATAGCATAGTTTTCTAAATGCAGGTTTGCAGCCATCACCACTTCAATGAGGTTTGAATGAGGAAATTTTTTTTTTTATTAAAACAGTTCCTGTTTCTGTAGAAACTTCATTTTTAGATTAATCTGTGATGGATGAGCTATCATAATTCAAATATGCAGTTCTTTTTCTATCAGCTGTTCATTGTCATCCAACAGTAAAGACATTAAAGATGCAGCAAGCTTAAAAAGTACTACTTTCTTAAAGAAATAGGAGGCATTTCCATCTTTACTACTGTACTTTTGGTTATGCAAACACTTCGGAGATATAAATGTTTATGTCCCCCATAAATCTGGTCAGAAATCATTTTTGATTTTGTTGATTAAGTTAAACAGTAGGATAGAGTACTGGGTACAAGTGGTCCAAAGTAAGATAAAAGTCTACGCTAAAAATGCTAGATCTTGAAGAAGAAACTGGTTTATGCACTAAACGTTTTGTGCCTTGGTCTAAATATTAACATGTTTGTGTAAAATGACAAAAAGAACCAGTGTTGAATCATGTTTTATTTCCTGTCATTCTGCTTTATCCCAGACTGCTAAATGTGTTCTTTCCAAGAAGTTTGATTGAATTACTGTGTACATTTACTGTCCTGTGTGACAGTTTTGTCATTGTTAGAGATTTCAGTAATTAAAATGGGAAATAGAAGCTTAGATTATTTTCCTTATCAAAACTCTGTTCCTTGGAGCCACGTTATTATGGTGGTTTTCATGCTCTTGTATATTGGATGTCTTAAGCTGAGTGCAGTTTAGGGGATCCTTTCTAATTACAGGAAGGTGGTACTTTCCTTTAACACTGTGATCTGACCTGTGACAAATCTGTACTACACATTATGTAAATGGCTAACAAGTCAATTGCAAACCAACTGAATGTACAAACCTTAGTGCTGGTGCTGAAATCTCTTCAGAATAGTCATCATGATCTCAAAGTTTGTTTCAGAATTTGCAAGCATCAAGTGTCAATCAAAACTGAAGATGAAACACTAATGAATGTTGAATTCTCATGCTTTAGGTGTACTTCCTTTATAGTTTTTGTTTCTCTGCTATTTTTACCATACTGTTCCATTTAAATTTCCTACACGCTAACTTCGTTTGTGCGATTGAAATAAAATTGCAGTATATACATGTTGCTTGTTTGTGACACTTAGATAATCTGACATAATCTGTTGGTTCTAAATAAGTTGTTTTGAATGTAAAAAACACTCTTTAAAATCCATGACTTCACTACTTAAAAGTTTACATATCACGACACTATTCTTTAAAGATTTCATAAGTCATAAATACTAAGTAATGTATACAAAGGGAATGTGTGATTATGTATCTACTTTTTGCTTGAAATAACTGTTGGGTGTTCCATGTTTGTTCTTATTTTCTCCTGGCGCAGCTTGATACAGTGTCTTACAGTCAAGAGAATGATAAGTGTTTTAAGTTCACTCCATTTTGTTCTATAGCAGAGATACGTTAAATTAAGCTCATTGATGCAGTTAAAATTTTTCTTAATATAGTTTGCAGCATAAAGGACATTGTATAGTCAAGGGCCTTATTGAGTACTAAATTTTAAATGTAGTGAAATCTGTATCTGTAGTGTTTGTTTATGCAGAATACTGAGTTCTTGATACCTACATATACACAGCAGTATGTTTTATCGGACTTTTATGCAGTATTAATTTTGAGTTTCGCTTTAAAATTCTGTCTTCATTAGAAACACAACAGCCTTTGTTTTTTTTCTGCCACCAGACCGTAACTTTACCTTCCCTCATCCTCTCTACTTCTCATGGCCCCCGTGTCCCTGCCACTCACTGACATTTGCAGTTATTACCCAGACTACAGTTGTACACATATTAACTGGCTTTTTTCTCTGTATCCCGTCTCAAGTTCTTGCTTCCCTTTGTGTAAAAATTAGAATGTTTTTCTACAAACTTAAGAATCACTTCTCATTTAAAAATGAATGGCGTACCAGGCGGTAACCTTTAAAATTTGCCTAGATACAACTTTGTCTCCTAAATTTGTATATACTTCTAGTGCCCTTGTAAAGAATTGCCCTTTAAGTTCTACAGAGTAGCATTATCCTGTGAAGCAGTTTACAGAGGTATGCTGCAGCTTCTCTGTGATTCCTTTTTGTAGTCATCATAATTTTATATCTAACACCATTACCCTTTAAATTCTATTGATTGTAAGCATAAAAGTGACATCACATAAAACATACTGCGTGAAGAAACTCTGTAGGAGCTCTTAATTCCTTTTTGAAGCTATTACATAATCCACTTTCCTAAGGACATTTACTCCAGTCACATTAAAGCTCCAAACTTGTTCCTGGTAGTACTGTTTTTGTTTTTAATAGAAAGATGAATTCATATCTGTTCGTTTTCCTCAAAGCTCAATGGGATGAGAAAGGGATCCCAAGAGTATATTGAAATTACCGATGCGTAATACCTCTGACTTTTTGCTAAGAAGCCATTTCATATTTAGACTTAGACACTTCTAAAGTGTAGGTATAAGGAATATTTGTCAATCTGGGCAATTAAAATTGTCCCAGGTACCTCTGGCTACAGAAGGGCACAGTGGAGAACATTTATTCTTAAGGGTAGCTTCCTCTTAAACACATTTGCTTAAGAAGCTAAAGCTGGTAACCTCTCAAGAAAGGACATTTATATGAGCCAAGGACTGTTGAGGGCCTAGAGTGCAGACTCTATTCCAAACATCCACATAGGCTGTGGGTTAAGTTTGTTCCCTTTATGTTGTCTCTAGTTCCTTTTTGAGGCTCAGGAGGTTTACATATCTGTTCATAATACTGGAAAAGTGAAACCTTCAAATTTTTGAAGTCTAAAATTGATAAAATATTACTATAGTAAATTTAAGGTGGTTAGGGATATGCAGCGTCAGCGTAAATGGAGGTCTACGATATGGCCCTTTTTGATACCAATGGTGAACTCACAAAAGAGGCAAGTTGAATCAGTAAGGAGATATAATTGAAGGTCCCTAATGTGTAAACTATGTAAATTTATGTCTTTCTAAATAGTTTTTTTTTTTTTTTTTAAGAGTCCCTGTGAGAAGGTAACTAAATGACAGTCATAATGACTTAGGATGTGAAAAGAATTTCTGCCACATTTATTGGTATTCTGTTAAGTCTGATGAAATCAATATATGTGAAGGTCAAGAAATTTAAAAAGGACTTTTCTTACGGTTATTATAGATTTGTCTGTTGCACATACTCTCTAAGCTAAAATGTCAGGATCAATTAAGGCATGGAGTAAGCTTCAGATACTTGCTGATGAATGTAACATATAGAATAAATAAAGCTGAAACCTCAATTAAATGTTGGAGCCAAAAAGTCACAGCGAGCTATACCTCAGAGACGCTGAGCAGAGAGCAGGGCCCCTGGAAGCTTCTGATATTGGATCAGCGGATTCCTAGTAAGAGGGAGGAGATGCAATGTCTCAAGAGTTCTTCTATATCTCTTTTTAAAGGCATATATCTAGCAGAAAACTCAGATATGATCTTTTCTTAGCTGTGTTCCAAGAGAAGACAGCTTTCATTTTGATAAAAATTATTAGAAATTCTTACATATTTCATAAGAGGACTAAGTTTGCATTTATTCCATAAACTTAAAAATCTGTATGCAAATCACAGCCTCATAGTTTATCATGTTTAGATTTAACTTTTTTCCCCTTCGGCTCTAAGAATGATTTTTTTAGCAATAAATAAAATGACTTTTAAAATATATAAAGAAATCACTAATAGGCAGTGAATAATGTTATATGGGTATATTTGGTTTTTAGTTAATGGTGGTTCTTCGAAGAAGACATAGTACATATTAAAAAGCATGTAGTTAGTTAGTCCTTTGGATTGCACAGGAAATGGCACTTAAAAAATTGATGCTGAGGAGAAAAACATTGGTTGGTGTTTGCATGGAAGGGTCTTTAATCAGGTTCCAGAGTTTCCAGTCAAATCTATAGAAATTGAGAAGATTGATTCTTGGCTTACACTTAAAATGCAAGCTCTTTTAACCATACAAAAGAAATGTGCCACAGAGGTTTTTAAAGATGTGATTCTTAACAGTTTCTACTTATGTTTCATGCCCTTAGTCACATCCATGGAACCTTAGTCTGACTCCCTTCTTTAAAAATGAAAGACATTTTTCAGTTTGCTCCATTTTAGATAAGAAGTCCCAATTTGGAATTTTTATTGTCATTAACCAAGTTGAACTCGGGTGTAAACTTGATTTGTCCTGCCTGCCCAGGCACCAGGTGTGGTAAATGTTTCAGAGTTCTCGCAGATGCTCACTCATACCCTCAAGTCTGAGGTTTGTCGGCTCTGAGTGGTGGACCAGCTTAGCACTGTCATCCAAGCCCCGTGTGAACACGGGTGCTGCCAGGCTGTGTCTGCTGCCAGTGGTCAGACAAGTGGAAGCTGGATGTGATGAACGCAGTAGACCTGAGTGAGTTCTGTGCCTTGAAGCATCGGTGGTAGGCACTGACTTTGTCACTAAAACGTCCAGGGAGAATCATAACCCATGAGAAAAGTATAGGGAAGATTTAGGTATTCAGAAAAGAGAGTGTTGTTAGTATTAAAATCTGGCTTCATTTTCTGTTCTATTTATTTCCAAGGAGATGGGAGTTTCAGGCCTGAGCCACGGGGTAATTCACAATTTGGTTTCCTTCCCATAGACAGCTTGTCTTTGTAGGTTTCAGTTGCTGAAATTTAACTGTACAGGGTAGTGTTTGGTCCTTGCATAAAACAGCTTTGTTTCTGAAAGTAAGCATCGTTGAAAGATTCTTTCTTTAATCCACTCCTTCGCCGCTTTCTTAGACTTGACTGAGTTTTCCTCCTGCGCTGCTGTCTCCTCCCTCTGTGTGTGGGGAGTGGGCTGGCCATCGGCCTGGGCTCCAGTCAGCTTGGCTAGCTGAGAGACTGCAGGGTGGTCCACGTCCTCCCGGAGGCCATGTCTGCCCGCCTCTAACACTTAGCTCTGCGTCTGATCATCCAGCATGTACTACAGCCACTGCTTTGCTTGCTTGCTTCCTTTTTGATCCAAGAGAAGAAGAAGGGCCTGAGTTTTACTGTCTGGTCTTAAGATCCGCTTTTCATTGTTTCAAAATCTTGATCCTATTTACTGGAATCCATGCATCCTAGGTGTGGGCAATAAGGGAAAATCAATGAAATGACCATTTCAAGGTCAGTGGTGCCGTGTTATTGCTGGGGTAGCTGCTACCCCAGGGTGCACTGCTCACTTGTCAGCTTTCACAGACCGGGTTTCGGGTGCCTTTATTCTCCTGGCCTCGGCCTCAGCCTGGAAGCACACACATCCAGCCATTCCCACAGACCAGGTGACAGTGGGATCATGTGAGACGTGAGACCGCGCTCCAGTTCCATACATTAGTGACAAATTTCAGTTTTTCTGACCTAGTAGCTATTGTTAAGGAAACACTGCAGAGCTGGATGGAGTGAAGGAAGGAAGCAGCGCTTCTTTGTTTTTGGAGAGGAATGCTCTCTAGCAGTTCTCGCCCGCTGTACTGTGGTTCCTTTTGTCACTGTCATCTTGGGAGGAATGATTCCCTCCCCTCTCTGCCCTTTTCATTATATACAAGTGGAGAACCTGTCATTCTTACCCAGGTCCTTGTTTTTAACCCAAAAGACTGACAGCAATTCCTTGCCCAACCAGGCGACTCCTGTGCCATTTGGGAGGAGGTGGTTCTTAGTCCTTGCTTGATCTTGAGAAGACAGTTGGCTTAAAGTCAGAGGTTGAATGGAGGGGAAGGTTTGTGATTAGAAAAGATGAGTCCTGTTCTGCAGACTTTCTTTTACTTCTATTCTTGTTGGGCATCTGTGTGTTCTGAAATTCACCTTTTGTTACCAGTAAGATATGCTTTTACATAATGTATGTGTTTTGAGGGGAGGGGGGGAATGAAGTGTTTCTAAGAAAAGTGATTGAGCTAGAAAGAAGATCCTGTCTTGAGACATCTGTAGTTGATGCAAAATATTCGAAACTCAATTACAGTATTTACACATTTTCATCTTTTTTTGGTTTGCTTGATAAGACTGAATGAGGAAGCAGTCTGTAATTATAGCAACATTGCAAGTTTCCACTCGTAGTTAGGGTAGAGAGAGTGGGTGAGTTGGGGCTAGCCGCATCTGTGCAGCAGCGAAGTAGGACTGCAGGCAGAGGGTCAACCCAGGTAAGTTCCGGCGCAGAGCGTCCTGTCGCCCTGCCTATGGGAGGCGTTTTCAAAAACCTTTTACTTGACCTGAACAAAAATCAGTTCTATTGTGCCCTCTGCTGACCTCTGGGGAGTTGAAATGAGCATAGGCAAAGGAAGTCGTTTGGTGCTTTTTATCTTTTGAGAAGTGGGAGAGCCAGGAAGAAACCTTTCCAGTTGGGCAGCAACCTACACTGTTTCCATCACAAGATTTAGTATCTGAAATACATTGTCATTTTCATACCTTCTGAGTTGTTAGGCCATCAGCATCTTGTAGAAGAGCCCCAGTTGGTAGGATTTGAAGGCGAGTTAATTATGGTCCAAATGGGTTATTAACTGCCATGTTATGTTGCTTCGCTACACAATTTTAAAACTAGAAATGTACATTTATGTCCTTAAAGAGTATACAGAGCTGTTTTATTTGCTAAAGATGTGACTATTTGCAGCCCATGGATCTGGGGCTTTGTAATCTGGGATTGAACCTCTTAGGGCAGTATGGACTGAAACAACTCTTTAGAAGTTAAGATTGACTTAAACATACTCAAGGTCATATTTTAGCTGGTAATAGAAATTAATATCATACAGAACCTCATGAATCTTATCTCATGGAATTTCTGAGTTATTGGCCTCACTGAATGTCAGGAATAAAAGAAACTGGTAGCAGCTTTGTTTTCAAGCAACGGATTGTCAATTGCTGTTTGACTCCAATTATTTGTAAATCCAAATAAAAGGAGATCTTATTGTCAGGAAAACATTACCTTCCAAGCTTGGCGTCTGCCTTTAAGAAGGGAAAGTGGAAGAGAGGGTGAGACATGAAACCAAAAGAGTGAGCAGGGTTGGTGGGATTAGATGGCACCTAGGTTTTGCACCAAAGTTTTAAATACAAATAAAGAGGAGGACCACTTGCAAGACCACTTAGGAAGGACTTGCCAGAAAGTCGCAGCTCCTGCTGCACACTAGTGCCTTCAAAATGATTCTCTGTGTGAATTGCATGCAATTTCATGTAACCATAAAGTGTAACCTGTATGTGCATGACGTGTCTAGAATGTGTAAAGTTCAGCAGAAAAGGGGTATATAGCTAACCCTGTCAGTGGTGGATCAGCAAGCCTGCTGAAGTCCTTGGACTTAATGTGACAGGTCTGCCGCATCAGAGCCCTGTGTTTGCTTTTAGCAACCATGTCTTTGAAATCAGATCCACTCCTCCCTTTCTACTTCCTTTCCTACTTTGCAGCTTTGCTGGTTTTAACTGCTTCACTCTTCTGCTTCTTGGTATCCTCTTGTTTTGAAATAAAAAGATGAAATACTTAAGACAAAGAGTTGTTTTTATTTTACCAGTTGCTCTTATCAAAGATATGTGATGTGAAAAAGAGTTTGTTTGGCTCTCTTGACTGCGATTCTGACCTTAAAATATGTTCAGTTGTAAAAACTTTCTCTGGGCCTCCTTCTGCATGTCTCCCCATCACTAAGAGGCACTGCTTTCATCTTCTTGAATGCTGCTCTGCACTTCTGTCTAACTGTGTCCACAGAAGACAGCGCTGTTCTTGATGGAGCCACCTGAGCACCTGCTGGGTTTCCCAGGTGACGATAGTGGTAAAGTACCCACCTGCTTATGCAGGAGACCAAAGAGACATGGGTTCTATCTCTGGGTCGGGAAGATCCCCTGGAGGAGGGCATGGCAACCCACTCCAGTATTCTTGCCTGGAGAATCCCACGGACAGAGGCGCCTGGCGGGCTACAGTCCATAGGGTCACAACGAGACACGACTGAAGCGCCTGATCAGGCATGCAAGCAGCACCTAGACTCACGGAGCAGCCTGTCAGATAAATGCAGGGCTGCAGATACACGCCCCCTGGTTTTCTCTGGGCTACTGAATACCCTGTACTTTCCAGTGAGTGCATGTTAAGTCACCTTAGTCGTGCCCGACCCTTTGCGACCCCATGGACTGTAGCTCAACAGGTTCATCTGTCCATGGGGTTCTCTAGGCAAGAATACTTGAGTGGGTTGCCATGCCCTCCTCCAGGGGATCTTCCCAACCCAGGGATTGAACCCGCCTCTCTTAACGTCTCCTGCATTAGCAGGCGGGTTCTTTACCACTACCGCCACCTGGAAAGCCCAACTGTATTTCATCTGTAACGTACCGCAGTCATTGCATGCAGGTACTGGGAGCACTTTTGGAATTTAGAAAGCAGAGGGCACCTGAGGCCGTGAGTTCCTCCCGCTCTTCCTGGATTTCCTAGAGGCCAGTTACCTTTCAGCCAAGAATATCCACAAGCCTGTGGTTTGTAAGGAGCTTGATGGTACATTCATGCAAATGATGTGACCATTTAAAAGGTCTCATTTTAACCTCTGCATTTTTTTTTTTTCCAAACTATGGAGTCAGGGAAGTGAAAGAAGTTTTTTTTCATAGCCCGAAGTAGAACAGTTTGAGTGGTTTCCTTTTTCACCAGCCTCATTTCTGGCTGAGTTTCTTCACCTCTCCTCCCCTTTTCACCGAGGCTCACGGGGGCGGGGAGCGGGGGTAGGGTGGGGGTTGGGGGCACTGTGATCTTTGGTTTCCCTTGCTCTTGGAGACCATGATGTTGTTCATTCCAGGTTCAATCCTGTGATACATAGCAAAGAGGTTATCCTAAGAGACTACATGATAAAAAGATTTGCCAGGGTCCTTAGTTGCAAGTAAGATGCTCTCTTGGAGTTTGTTATCGTGAGATAAGTTACCCTGAGATGCTGCATCAGCAGTTATGTGACAGTGAGGTGTGCCAAGGGGAAGGCAGCAACCCCCACAGTGGCCTCAACCTTGGGGGCTTGGTGCTTCTGCTCTTGCCCAGAAAGTTCAGTGTCTGGGTCTTTGCCACGCCATTCCAGCTCAAGCTTCGTGGCCTGGCTGCAGACGGCCGAGGGTCCCTACCACAGATGGGCCAGGCTGATAGTGACATTCAGTAGCAAGAACTGAACACAACCCCTCTGACCTTGCCAGACCAGTGGAGGTCATGTAGGTCAAGTTCACAGCACCTCTGTGAACCGGGTGTAAAGAGCCACAGTCCTGCCATTTTTCTTGGGCCACAGGATCTGTCCTAGCAAAGGCTGAGGGGGTTGTAACGCTGAACTGATGTTGCTAACGTCTGTGACGCCATCTGTGGGGAGGAGACATTGCAGATCTAGTCTTCAAAGCTCTTTGATGGGAGTCACCTGGGATGTGACTGATTTCCATCCTTTTATGATTATGTTTATCATCAGTCCCAGGCGCCCAGAACAAAAATTCATATGGACAGCCTGGACGCTGGAAACGATGCACAGTACGGAGTTGTGTCTTTCCTGTTTCTGCTAATGAAACTGAGCAGAGCTCTGGGACCCTGCAGACTGGTCCTGTCAACCCGGAGAGGCCACTGCCTCCCTGCAGTGGTGCCTGATGCCTGAAGTGAGGGCAGATGACGCCTCCCAGGCCCCTGCACTAGGGGCCGCCCAAGCCCACACCAAGGCTGCTGTCAGGAGTTCTCACAACCAGCGTTCCCCACCACATTTTAGCTCCTTTTTTTTTTTAAACTTGAAGTAAAACACATAGGGGCTTCCTAGGTGGTGCTAGTGGTAAAGAACCTGCCCCCCAATGCAAAAGACAAAAGAGATGCAGCTTCAATCCCTGGGTTGGGAAGATCCCCTGGAGGAGAAAATGGCAACCCACTCCAGTATTCTTGCCTGGAGAATCCCACAGACAGAAGAGCCTGGCAGACCAAAGCCCATGAGGGCGCACAGAGTTGGACACGACTGAAGTGATTCAGCATTGGCAAAGCACATGGAAAGTGCACTTACATGTACAACACACTGACTTGACACAGAAAATCCATTGGGCAGCACTCAGATCAAGAAAAGACATGGCCATGACCCCAGCGCCCCCCTGTATTCCCTTCCATCTGCACCCAGGAGAAATATTTCTGACTTCTAACCCCATGGATGAATTTTGGCTATTTTTGTGCTTTATTTGAAGGGATTTGTGCTTTTTCGTGTCTTAATACTGTATGTGAGTTTCCCTTATAATGTGTGTGGTGGCGATGGTTCTCACTGTGTTTCTGCAGCCCCCAGCTCGGAACCCCCAGGGCTAGCGGTGCTGTGAATGCCCAGCCAGCGTGTGTCTTTGGTGACCACGGGGATGCGCTTCTCGTGGGCACGTACCTGGGAATAGAACTGCTGGCCATAGCCCACGTCTGTGTCCAACTTCAGATACTGACTCACTTTTCAAGACACTCCTGACAGCGATGCATCAATGTTACACTTGTGCATGTGCCCCCCGTGCAGCCCGCCGTCCACAGGGAACGTTAAGTGGAAGCAGCAAGCTCGCCTCCCCGAGCTTCCTCGGGAGCCTAATTTGCTGTCCTGGAAACAGGGGGTTAAGGACTTTTCTCACACACCTTCCTTGCCCTCTTACTCTCCAAGAACACTATTCATGGCTACACTTACTGCAAGGAATTTGCTCTGAAGATCCACCCCCCCCCCCACCTCTGATAAGTTTGTTTGTACCTGAGGGAATTGTTTTTAAATTTTATTTCATTTAAAATTTCCACCTGACCTTGACTGGCAGATTACAAAAAGGTCTCTCAAGGCAAAGAAGTGAGAGGTTCCATGCCCAGCAGCCTAGAAAGTCGCTGCCTTTTGTTGTGTTTATATGTAATTTTATTATTTATTTATTTCAATTTATTTATTTATTTCTGGCTTTGCTGGGTCTTGGTTGCTGCAAAAGCTTTTCTCTAGTTGCAGTGCGGGGGCTTCTCATTGCAGGGGCCTGTCTTGTGGAACAGGGGCTCTAGAGCACAGGCTCAGTAGCTGTGGCGCACAGGCATAGTTGCTCCATGGCATGTGGGATCCTCCCAGACCAAGGATCAAACCTCCCACAAGGGCAGGTGGATTCTTCACCACCGAGCCACCGGGGAAGCCCCTTGTTCTGTTTTTGTTTTTGTATTCCTCACATGACAGGGGAATTTGCTTGATTTGAGAAAATAATCCCACATCTGTGCCCAAAGATTTAGGGCATAAAGCAGATGTTAAGATACAAGTCTCTAGGGGTAAATGCCAATATTTTTGCCTGTATGAGGAGTTAATATTTTTTTAACTGGGAGCTATTCAAAATTCCAAACTCCTTTCCTACATTTTCAGAAATAAGGGAAAGACTTTCCACTTATCATCTGAGAAACTATCAGATGCTCTCATTAGTATTGAGACACGCTAGTCAACAAGGTCCAAAAGGTTTGGGCAGCGGATGGAACCAGAAGTGGGATGTTTTTCCTTGTAGGTCCCTTGTTTCACCAACCACTTCATGGCAGGAGATCTCAGATGCTGCCTGTAACCTGGTGATGCGCCAGGATTCAGGGAGCTATTCAGACTGCCTCCAAGTTAACAAAAGACCGAGGAGGATGGACCTTCTGAATTTTAGGGTATTTCTTTTCTGAAATCCTTGTGGATTAAGTGACAAGAATGGATGTTGAACAAGAGGGGTGGGATTAGGTCTATAAACTCAAAAAGCATGACTATCAAGAGGAGGGTACCAAAGAGCTTAAGATTCAGGAAAATTGTCTAGTAGAGTTTAGAGCTGGGGTAACCAGGGGTGTCATCTACCGAAGCCCTGCCTCCACGAGGCAGTTGTTGTCAGTGGAGCCAAGGTCTCCCTCACTCCCACCCTCTGCAAGCTGCATCTCAGGTCCAGACAAGGGCAGCTATAACTGTGGAGAGATGGGATGTATTAATAATTGGAATTTAGCCAAGACTCAGATACAATTAGCTTATAAACAATGTGAATAAGCTTGAAAAGATCATTTTTCCCAAGATTGTGTCTCAGTTTAAATTTCTCTTTTCACAATAAACTCCATCACAAATACACAGGCACTTCAAAACCCAGAAAGAAGGGAGTGATTCAAGTCACAGGGACAATTTCAGGAGGTGACTGACTGGATGCTTTTGACCCTTTCTTCTCTAGAACTGTAAGGTGGGGAAGAGGGAGAGGAAATATATTTTGCCTCTGAAGTATGGCCCCGGGCTTCGCAGGTGGCGCTAGTGGTAAAGAACCTGCCTGCAATGTCGGAGGTGTAAGAGATACAGGTTCAATCCCTGGATTGGGAAGATCCCCTAGAATAGGAAATGGAAAGCTACTCCCGTATTCTTGCCTGGAAGATTCCATGGATAGAGGAGCCTGGTGGGCTACAGTCCATGGGGCCCCAAAGAGTTAGACACGATTGAGAGCCTGAGCACACAGCATGTAGCAAAATGGGGAGGAGATATATGAACTATTTGGGTTTAAGTTAGTTTACAAAACCAAAAGCATGATGCGTGTGTAACAAGTTATGTGTAATGACAGAAAGAGATGAAGAAATAATATATGTTGCCTGAGGTTGGTGGGGAAGTCCATTTGCTTGGCATCCAGAGGAGCTGGGCTTCAAGAAGGAGCAGTTGTTGTTATGTGACAGTGGGGAAGGGGTTTCTAGCAGAGCAACCAGCAGGGCTTGGGGGTGTGCAGCGCTGCTCTATAACAGCCCTGAGGCTGGGGATGCGAGATGCACATGGTGAGAAGTGGAGAGAATTGGAGATACCGTGCACTTTTCATCTGAGCCTGTGCCACACCAGATTCCAAGGTATCCAGAGAGGTCCAGAGGTCCTCACAAGAGAAAGAGGGATTGATGCTGATTATATAAAAGAAGAAAAAGGCATTAACATTCTAGGACTGTGTTTGCAGAAGATATAAAACTGGTGGACACAGTCCTTGTCCACAGAGCCCACAGTGGTACCTGGGTTAACATTCTTCTACACATTTAGATCCTCTGTGGAAAATACAACCATTTAAAATGCCTTCTATCTGAACAGACTGGTGGTTGCCAACAGGGAAGGGGCTAGGGGAGGGATGGAGTAGGCTGTTGGGGGTAGTTTTTGTATATAGAGTGGATAAACAACAAAGTCTTACTGTATTGCACAGAGAACTATATTCAATATCCTGTGATAAACCATAATGGAAAAGACTGAAAAAAAGAACATATGCAAATGTATAACTGAATCATTTTACAGCAGAAATTAACACAACATTGTAAATCAACTATACTTCAATTTTTTTAAATATCAAAAACTAAGATAAAATGAGATGCTTTCTATCTAAATTGCTTTAAGTGTTCAGAGGAAAAGTAAAGAGTATTGGCCCCTTTAGGAGACAAGATTGCTTCTTATTTCTATCTAAGGTGGAGCTGATGTAGTAATGATAGGAATCAAGCGCACAATAAATGTCATGCACTTGAAATCATCCTGAAACCATCCATCCACCAACCCCTGGTCTGTGGAAAAATCGCCTTTCACGAAACTGGTCCCTGGTTCCTAAAAGGTTGGGGACCGCTGCTGACGACCATGCATGTGAGCAGTTATGCGGGTGTTGCCTGGATTCCTGTGTATGCTGCCAGGACATCGGGTGAGGTGACCTGGGATGCAGGAAAGAGTGAGTCCACTGGCCCAGTGCTTTTCTGAGTCTGTGTTAGAGGAAGGGTGAGACATTTGAGCCAGGGCTCACTGGATATCTTGGGGATACCGAGGCTAATCTGACAAAATGGTTCCAGCCTTAAGTAACAGAACACCTAACTTTTTTTTTTCCATTTATTTTTATTAGTTAGAGGCTATTACTTTACAATATTGTAGTGTTTTTTCCCATACACTGACATGAATCAGCCATGGATTTACATGTGTTCCCCACCCTGAACCCCCCTCCCACCTCCCTCCCCATCCCATCCCTCTGGGTCATCCCAGTGCACCAGCCCCTAGTGCTTGTCTCATGCATCCAACCTGGGCTGGCGATCTGTTTCACCATAGATAATATACATGTTTCAATGCTGTTCTCTCAGATCATCCCACCCTCGCCTTCTCCCAGAGTCCAAAAGTCTGTTCTATACATCTGTGTCTCTTTTTCTGTCTTGCATATAGGGTTATCGTTACCATCTTTCTAAATTCCATATATATGCATTAGTATACTGTATTGGTGTTTATCTTTCTGGCTTACTTCACTCTGTATAATGGGCTCCAGTTTCATCCATCTCATTAGAACTGATTCAAATGTATTCTTTTTAATGACTGAGTAATATTCCATTGTGTATATGTACCACAGCTTTCTTATCCATTCGTCTGCTGATGGGCATCTAGGTTGCTTCCATGTCCTGGCTATTATAAACAGTGCTGCAATGAATATTGGGGTGCACGTGTCTCTTTCAGTTCTGGTTTCCTCAGTGTGTATGCCCAGAAGTGGTATTGCTGGGTCATATGGAAGTTCTATTTCCAGTTGTTTTTTTTAAGGAATCTCCACAATGTTCTTCATTCCCACCAACAGTGGAAGAGGGTTCCCTTTTCTCCACACCCTCTCCAGCATTTATTGCTGCTGGATAGCAGCATTCTGATAGCAGCCATTCTGACAGGCGTGTAATGGTACCTCATTGAGGTTTTGATTTGCATTTCCCTGATAATGAGTGATGTTGAGCATCTTTTCATGTGTTTGTTAGCCATCTGTATGTCTTCTTTGGAGAAATGTCTGTTTAGATCTTTGGCCCATTTTTTGATTGGGTCATTTATTTTTCTGGAATTGAGCTGCAGGAGTGGCTTGTATATTTTTGAGATTAATCCTTTGTTTCTTTGTTTGCTATTATTTTCTCCCATCCTGAAGGCTGTCTTTTCACCTTACTTATAGTTTCCTTTGTTGTGCAAAAGGTTTTAAGTTTAATTAGGTCCCATTTGTTCATTTTTGCTTTTATTTCCAATATTCTGGGAGGTGGGTCATAGAGGATCTTGGTGTGATTTATGTCAGAGAGTGTTTTGCCTATGTTCTCCTCTAGGAGTTTTATAGTTTCTGGTCTTACATTTAGATCTTTAATCCATTTTGAGTTTATTTTTGTGTATGGTGTTAGACAGTGTTCTAGTTTCATCCTTTTACAAGTGGTTGATCAGTTTTCCCAGCACCACTTGTTAAAGAGTTTGTCTTTTTTCCATTGTATATTGCGCCTCCTTTGTCGAAGATAAGGTGTCCACAGGTAAGTGGATCTATCTCTGGGCTTTCTATTTTGTTCCATTGATCTATATTTCTGTCTTTGTGTCAGTACCATACTGTTTTGTTGACTGTGGCTTCGTAGTAGAGCCTGAAGTCAGGCAGGTTGATTCCTCCAGTTCCATTCTTCTTTCTCAAGATTGCTTTGGCTATTTGAGGTTTTTTGTATTTCCATACAAATTGTGAAATTATTTGTTCTGGTTCTGTGAAGAATACCGTTGGTAGCTTGATAGGGATTGCATTGAATCTATAGATTGCTTTGGGTAATATACTCATTTTCACAATATTGATTCTTCCAATCCATGGACATGGTATATTTCTCCATCAATTTGTGTCCTCTTTGATTTCTTTCACCAGTGTTTTATAGTTTTCTATGTATAGGTCTTTTGTTTCTTTAGGTAGATATACTCCTAAGTATTTTATTCTTTTTGTTGCAATGGTGAATGGTATTGTTTCCTTAATTTCTCTTTCTGTTTTCTCATTGTTAGTGTATAGGAATGCAAGAGATTTCTGTGTGTTAATTTTATATCCTGCAACTTTACTATATTCATTGATTAGCTCTAGTAATTTTCTGGTAGAGTCTTTAGGGTTTTCTACCTAGAGGATCATGTCATCTGCAAACAATGAGTTTTACTTCTTCTTTTCCTCTCTGGATTCCTTTTATTTCTTTTTCTGCTCCGATTGCTGTGGCCAAAACTTCCAAAACTAGGTTGAATAGTAGTGGTGAGAGTGGGCACCCTTGTCTGATTTTAGGGGAAATGCTTTCAGCTTTTCACCATTGAGGATAATGTTTGCTGTGGGTTTGTCATATATAGCTTTTATTATGTTGAGGTATGTTCCTTCTATTCCTGCTTTCTGGAGAGTTTTTATCATAAATGGATGTTGAATTTTGTCAAAGGCTTTTCCTGCATCTATTGAGATAATCATATGGTTTTTATCTTTCAATTTGTTAATGTGGTGTGTTACATTGATTGATTTGTGGATATTAAAGAATCCTTGCATTCCTGGGATAAAGCCCACTTGGTCATGATGTATGATCTTTTAAATATGTTGTTGGAAAAAAAATATGTTGTTGGATTCTGTTTGCTAGAATTTTGTTAAGGATTTTTGCATCTATGTTCATCAGTTATATTGGCCTGTAGTTTTCTTTTTTGTGGCATCTTTGTCTGGTTTTGGGATTAGGGTGATGGTGGCCTCATAGAATGAGCTTGGAAGTTTGCCTTCTGCAATTTTCTGGAAGAGTTTGAGTAAGATAGGTGTTAGCTCTTCTCTAAATTTTTGGTAGAATTCAGCTGTGAAGCCATCTGGTCCTGGGCTTTTGTTTACTGGAAGATTTCTGATTACAGTTTCGATTTCCGTGCTTGTGATGGGTCTGTTAAGATCTTCTATTTCTTCCTGGTTCAGTTTTGGAAAGTTAAACTTTTCTAAGAATTTGTCCATTTCTTCCAAGTTGTCCATTTTATTGGCATAGAGCTGCTGGTAGTAGTCTCTTATGATCCTTTGTATTTCAGCGTTGTCTGTTGTGATCTCTTCATTTTCATTTCTAATTTTGTTGATTTGGTTCTTCTCCCTTTGTTTCTTAATTAGTCTTGCTAACGGTTTGTCAATTTTGTTTATCTTTTTAAAAAACCAGCTTTTAACTTTGTTGATTTTTGCTATGGTCTCTTTTGTTTCTTTTGCATTTGTTTCTGCCCTAATTTTTAAGATTTCTTTCCTTCTACTAACCCTGGGGTTCTTCATTTCTTCCTTCTCTAGTTGCTTTAGGTGTAGAGTTAGGTCATTTATTTGACTTTTTTCTTGTTTCTTGAGGTAAGCCTGTATTGCTATGAACGTTCCCCTTAGCACTGCTTTTACAGTGTCCCATAGGTTTTGGGTTGTTGTGTTTTCATTTCCATTCATTTCTATGCATATTTTGATTTCTTTTTTTATTTCTTCTATGATTTGTTGGTTATTCAGAAGCATGTTATTTAGCCTCCATGTGTTTGAATTTTTAATAGTTTTTTCCCCCCCTGTAATTGAGATCTAATCTTACTGCATTGTGGTCAGAAAAGATGACTGGAATGATTTCAATTTTTTTGAATTTACCAAGGCTAGATTTATGGCCCAGGATGTGATCTATTCTGGAGAAGGTTCCGTGTGCACTTGATAAAAAGGTGAAATTGATTGTTTTGGGGTGAAATGTCCTACAGATATCAATTAGGTCTAGCTGGTCCATTGTGTCATTTAAAGTTTGTGTTTCCTTGTTAATTTTCTGTTTAGTTGATCTATCTATAGGTGTGAGTGGGGTATTAAAGTCTCCCACTATTATTGCAGAACACCTAACTTAAAAGCAGCTTAACAGGAGTTTTGTACTTGCCTCCTATTCTGGCTCGGTTGGTTAAGAATCTGCCTGCAATGCAGGAGACCAGGGTTCAATCCCTGGGTCGGGAAGATTCCCTGGAGGAGGAAATGGCAATGCACTACAGTATTCTTGCCTGGAACATCCCATGGAAAGAGGAACTTGGTGGGCTACAGTCCATGGGTTCACAAGAGTCAGATGTGACTTAGTGGCTAAACTACCCACCACCTATTCACCCTGCTGGGCATGGCTGGATTCATACCCAGGGTTGTGGAAACAGACAAAATACACAACATGCGACACTGGACAGAGGAGGCTGGGAGCAGGTATGGGTCACCTGTACTCACTGCTCAGGACTGCACACAATGGGGTTGCAGTCAGGAGCAGAGCGAACAGCAGAGGTGGGGAGCAGGGGCTGGTGACACCAAGAACGTGAGGAGCCCCACTTCCCATAGCAGGAAGCGACCGGCAGGGAAGTGACACTTGCCACTCAGGGCCCAGCAGCATGCCAGGCAGGGGGAACTGAGATGTCCTCCTGAACACCCTTATGTTCACAAGACACCCTCACCACACAGTTGGTTTGGTTCCCAAGGACGGACTCCAAAGAGGAAACGTTGACTCAACAGATTCGCTCTTGTACAATATTCCTCCATATGCTCAAAGGACTTGTCTTTGCCAGTGTGGGAGGGAGGAGAATATTGTGTTGCTCTTCTGATTAGGATACTGCATTAGAATTCCTTAGAGAAGCAGTGCCAGTGGGGTCTGTGTATATGCACATTTATATCACAAGGAATATCAGATATCATATCCATGTATTCATGTGGAATTGCTTATGTGATTACAGAAGCTGGCCAGTCTCCAAGTCTGCAGTTAACAGGCTGGAGACCCAGGCCTGTGGTACAGTGGTCCCCCCTTATCGGCAGTCTCACTTTCCACAAATTCAGTTACCTATGGGCAAGTGGGGTCAAGTGGGGTCCAAAAATATTAAATGGTAGTTCCAGAAACAATTCATAAGCTGTGCAGCACTCTGAGTGGTATGATGAAATCTCCGGCCTCTTACTCTGTCCCTCCTGGGATCCCCAACCGTGAACTTCATCTGCCCATTATTCAGCCACTGACATCATCATGGCTCGGTGATCCAAGATTGTCAAGATCATCATCAAAGCAGATGGTTCTCTTCTGACGTATCAGGTCAATGGTAGCCTAATGCCACGCCATTCACCTCACTCTAGCTCATCACGAAGGCTTTTTATCATCTCATATCATAACAAGAAGGGTGAGTACACTACAATATTTTGAGATAGAGATTTACTTAACTTTTATTATAATGCATATTTTTTGACATGTACATACTGCTTAAGGTTTTCCCTGTAGCTCAAACGGTAAAGAATCTGCCTGCAACACAGAAGACCTGGGTTTGATCCTGGGTTGGGAAGATCCTCTGGAGAAGAGAATGACAATCCACTCCAGTATTCTTGCCTAGAGAATCCCATGGACAGAGGAGCCTGGTGGACTACAGTCCATGGGATCGCAAAAAGACAGACACAACTGAGCAACTAACACTACTACTACACACTGCTTAATTGTATTTATTTGGTTTTGGCTGCACTGGATCTTCGCTGCTGCACACAGACTTTGTCTAGTTGTGGAGAGCGGTAGCTACTCTCTTATCGTGGTGCGTGGGCTTCTCATTGCTGTGGCTTCTCGTGGGCTCAGTAGTTGCAACTTGCTGGCTCTAGAGTGTGCAGTCTTCAGGAATTGTGGCACAGAGGTTCAGCTGCTCCCCAGCATGTGGGATCTTCCCAGATCAGGGATTGAACTCCTGTCCCCTGCATTGGCAGGTGGATTCTTATCCACTGTGCTGCCAGGGAAGTCCAGAAAATATTTTTATAATTGTAAATTTTGGGGGGCTATGCTGTGTGGCTTGCAGGGATCTTAGTTCCCTGGCCAGAGGTTGAACCTGTACCCTCAGAGGTGAAAGCAAGGAGTCCTAACCACTGGACCGCCAGAGAAGTTCCTATGATTATTCTATTTTATTATTATAGTTGTTAATCTCTTACTGTTCCTAATTTATTAACTAGGCTTTATTATAGGTATGCATGTATAGGAAAAAACATAGTCACACACAGGGCCCCTTCAGTATTACCTGCAGTTTCAGGCATCCAGTGAATATTTTAGAACAAAGCTCCAGTGGACAAGGCTGGATACATTCATGTCTGAAGGCAGGCAGACTCCAGACTCAGCAAGAGCTGATGCTTCAGGTCAAGTCTGAAGACAGGAAAATGCTGATGTCCCAGGGACTTCCCTGGTGGTCCAGTGGTTGTCTCTGGGCTTCCAATACAGGCAATGAGGGTTCAATCCCTGATCAGGGAACCATGATCCCACATATTGCTTGGCGTGCCCAAAAGATTAAAAAAAAAATTAAAGCTGATGTACCAACTTGAAAGCAGTCAAGCTGGAGGACATTTTTATTCTATTAAGGCCATCAGCTGATTGAGTGAGGACCACCCAGATTGGGGAGAGTGATCTGCTTTACTCAGTCTACTGATTGAAATGCTAATCTCATTCAAAAACATCATACAGACACATCTAGAATATCTGACCACGTCTGGGCACCCCATAACCCAGTCTACTCGACAGGTAAAATTAACCATCACAGCTATGTACTCCTGATCTTCCCTTGGCTGCCAAAGGCCTAGCAGACATTTGTGAAACAGGACTTTCTAATTTAGGCCTGATAAAAATGCTTCCTCCCCCACTAAGAGGAAAGGGAGCTGTGATACCCTTCCCCACTGTGACCAGAAAGGGGGTTTTGTCCCCATTTCATTGCCAAGGGGAAGAAGTCAAACTCAAATATTTGTTTCTGCATCCTATTCCCCAAATGATGTTATTTCCCAAATCCTTCTAATTTACCTACCTGGGACAGCCTGTCCTGGTGACCCCTGGGGGTTCTCCACCAAGGAGACCCTGTTCTGGGAGGGTCTGCTGAGCGGCTTGCAGGAAGGCAAGGTGAGGCCCAGGGACGGAGCAGTCAGTCTCTTGGGTACGTTTAGCCAGCTTCCCTTCGCCCCCAGGGCGACCAGCTCGTTGCTGAAGGTGAGGGCCAGCGGGTCTCCCAGTCGCACAGAACTGGGCGGCGGCGCTCGGGCCACCCCTGGCGGTCGCGTTCAACAGTGAAGCCCGTCGAGAGCGGGTGTGCAGCGCCCTCTGCCGGTCGACACCTGTTATTTCTTTCACTTGAATTTCGCCTTGGGATTGGGAAGTACTGTTTACTGTCCTCCGTTCACAGTTAAGAAAAACTGAGATACAGAAAAATTAGTAATTTATCCAAAGTGAAACTGACTGAGAGGGGATGTGAATCCACACATGCTGACTGTAGACGCTACGTTAAGACCAAGGTAGCTAATATGACTTCAAGGTATGTCCACAAAAATGTGTGTGCAGGGTCTTTTGGGGGACCCAGCAGATCTGACCACTCCTGGGGGGCTGTGTTGAGCCCTGTGTACCCCACTTTCGGAAAGTCACCTGCTGCCTCCAGGGTCTCTCCACCCCCCGAGTAGTGTCTGTCTGCTCTTTCCTATTATGTGCCAGCATTGATGGCAAGTCTTGGGCTTGGAGCCCTGGGACCTCTCCGCCGATGTCCAGCCCCTCCCACAGGCACAGAGCTCCAGGCCATGGGCCCCTCATCTGGTACTGAGACTCCCCGTTTTATAAAAACACGGAATCCCAGAGTGCGGAGGTGGGAGTTGTCTGAGGTCACCCAGCAGCAGATACCGGCTCCATAGTGGGGAGTTCGTGACACCCAGTCCGGGTACTTAAAACCCCAGATCAAACTGCCCACCTCCAAGTGGACCCTTTCCAGCTTGCTGAATTATCCTTCTCTGCCGCCTGAAGTAGGATGTTTGTGTTTTACTGGAGGAAGGGCTGACACTTACTGAGCACCTACTGTGTACCAGGTATAGGATGTTTGTGTTTTACTGGAGGAAGTTCTGACACTTATTGAGCACCTACTGTGTACCAGGTGTAGGATGTTTTTTACTGTCAGAAGTTTTGACACTTATTGAGCACCTACTGTGTACTGGGTGTAGGTGTTTGTGTTTTACTGTCGGACGTGCTGACACTTATTGAGCACCTACTGTGTACCAGGTGCTGGGATCACAAAGAGAAATAGAACACAGTCTTAGCCACCGTGTGTGAGTGAGTGCGTTGCCTCACTGAGGTTTGTCATGAGAGCACAGACCAGCTCTGGACACCAGAAAGTCCATCTTCAGGCCAGTTTATTTATGTGCCCACAAGGCTTTTCCATCTCTAGCTGGTCTGAATTTCCTGTTGCTCGAACAAGAGTTAAGGGAGCCAAGAAGCCCAGAGTGACCTGAGGCTTCACCACAAACGTGTCCTTGTGGAGACTGCCCCCTGCCCCCAGACTGGGTGGACTGCGTGATGGGAGGCACCAGCCAGAGAGAGCAGAGCCAGCCCCTGGGCTCTGAGACCAGCACCCTGCATTGGTTGTCAGGCCGCTGTAGCAAAGGGCTGCAGACTGCGGGGCGCTTAACCAGCTCAAAGTGTCATTTCATAGTTCTGGAGGCTTCGTAAGTCCAAGATCAAGTTGTCAGCAGGCTGGGAAGGAGAATCTGTCTCCTTGGCTCCTAGACTGCTGGCTGCTCGCTGTGTGTTCTTGCAGTCTTCCTTCCGTACTCATCTGGGTCCAAAGTTCCCTCCTCTCTAGTTGTGGCCACGGGCTCGGTAGTTGCTCCAAGGCATGTGGGTTCCCTGACCAGGAATCTAATCTGACTCCCCTGAATTGCAAGGCAAATTCTTTACCACTGGGCTACCAGTGAAGTCCCCTTGCTTCAGGGGAGTCAGGTTAGATCCTTGGTCAGGGAACCCACACGCCTTGGAGCAACTACTGAGCCCGCGGCCACAACTTGAGAGTCTGTCTGGGCACAGCATCAAAAGATCCCACGTGACTCAGCGCAGGTGCCACGCGCCAGAACTAGCACTCGACACAGCCCAGTAAGTACATAGATAAATAATTTAAAAACCCACTCTAACTCCTTATTTCCCCCTGAAAGTGGGAAATAAATCCCCCACGTGAAGGTACCTTCCCTGAACAGGAAGGGTAGAAAGCATTCTTACCACCCGAGTTAGGGAATCCAAGGCCAAGGAAGATGTATGAACAAACTGTGTTACTTCATTAGTCTGTGACCCCAAGTACAAGCTCCTTTGTTAAATCTTCCCAAGTAATTATTTGTTTAAAAATGATATGTAAACATTCTGTTTTGATTATTTTGGGAGTCCCATTTCTATGAGCATGCATGCTCAGGTGCTCAGTCTTGTCAGACTCTGCTCACTAGGCCCTTTGGCAAGAATACTAGAGTGGGTTGCCATTTCCTCCAAGGGATCTTCCTAACCCGGGGATTGAACCAGCGTCTCCTGCTCTCCTGATTGGCAGGTAGATTCTTTACCACTGAGCCCTCCATGCATATGAATTAATTTTTAAAAATTTGTCTTGTGTCAATTGAATTATTAGAGCAACCAAAAGAACCCAGGAGTAGGAGGGAGGGTGGGAATTTCCCCCTTTCTGACTGTTGCATGAAGCATTTACCTGAGGACAGTATACCCATACCTGTCAGTTACAGTGTGGAATCACCTGGGGTCTCAGGCAGAACACCTGAGCATTTGAGGCAGCAAGCAGGGCAAAGGAAGAGAATGTGTGCTCAGTTGCTGAGTTGTGTCCGACTCTTTGTGACACCATGGACTGTAGCCTACCAGGCTTCTCTGTCCACGGGATTCTCCAGGCAAGAATACTGGAGTGGGTTGCCATTTCCTCCTTCAGGGGATCTTTCCTACCCAGGAATTGAACCTGTGTCTCCTGCATCTCCTGCACTGGGAGGCAGATTCTTAACCATTGCACCACCTGAGAAGCCCAAAGGAAGAGAATTCATTTGGGAGAAGAAAGCCCTTGGGTTTTGTTCCTAGCATGGAAATTCCCAAGCAGGATGCCCCAGAAGAGGACATGCCTTCTTTTCAGAGGAAGGGGCAGGGGTGGCGGCTGCAGGCCTGTCTGCTGCTCCTGGCAACTCCAACTAGCGAATGGCCACACTGTCAGGGGGTTGGGGATACAGAGTCCCCATGCTTTAGGACTGCCAGATTTAGCAATAAAAATACAGGATGCCCAGTTCAATTTCAGTCTTAGGTTCACAACAATTTTTTTTTTTTTTTAAGTACAAGTATTTCCCACACATTGCATGGAACATACCTACACTACAAAATGACTTACCTGTTAGATCAAGAGATCAGGAAAGACCCCTCTGAGGGACATCTGTGCAGAGACCTGAATGAAATCAAGAAAGAGCAGGACATACCTAGGGGACCAGGGGAAGCAGAGGATGGGAAGGTGTGGTTTATGGGAATCTCATAAAGGTCAGTGTGGTATGTTTCAGATTTCAGTGTGAGCTGATGAAAATGCAGATCCGGTACCCTGCCTCTAATTAGAAGTTGTGGGCAGGCACAGGGCTCACTCCTAAACAAGCCCTCCTGGAGTCTGGCTTGCTCCCTCCTCCTCCTTGCATTTTCTGCACACAGTCCAGGGGGTTCAACTCACGTTCTTGGGGGTCAGAGGTGGGAGCCCTTCAGGGATCATCCCACACAAACCCCTCCTGTTTCTGGCGGGGGACGGGTGTCAGGGGTCTCTGAAGACCTCGCCCGCCGTAATGAAGGAAAGTGAGTGGCTCTTCAGCGCCTGGAAAAAGCACGGGGAGCAGGTGTGTAATTTTGGAGACACACCCCCTCCATGACACACACACACACACACTCTCTCTCTTACCCTGTGACCGTAGCTTTTCAGCTGGGCCCCCTCGATGGGACATCCGGCTTTGATGCTGCCAAAATCTTGGCCTTCTCTACCCACTGAAGTCAGATAAAAAACACGGAGACAGAGTTTGGAGGAAATAGAAAGGTGGTTTTAATCTTCTGGCAGTGAAGGGAAGATGCAGCAGGCTCATGCCTCAAGAATTGTGTCCCTCTTCCAGGGGGAGTCTAAGGGATTATATAGATGAGGGTTCCAAGTTCTGGGTTGGTGATGAGGAACAAAGGTATAAGGATCTTATATAATTCTTGTATTGTTTCAAAAACAGTCGGAGGCTGGCATCAGGTAGTTGGGTCCATTGTCTTTTGTGAGTTGTACTGGGCTTTCTTTGTATAATGCAAAAAGAGAGAGAGAAAAAAAAAACCCAGCAAGGAAGAGAGTGCGGTAAAGGTGAGAACAGATACAGGATGTAATTAGCATAGAGTCAAAGGATAATAGATGCAGAATGACGCTTATACAGAGCTAGGAGGCAGAAAAGCAAACTCAGTTATAGACAACAGATTAGCAACAGTGAAAGTAAAACCTAGGAGTGATCAGGCCTGTTCACCGTTCTCTTTATCTTCTTTGTTCTCAGAAAAGAAAAACTCACTCCTCTTTTTTCCTTCGCGTTACACCAGCTTGACCATGTCAGGTGGGAGGTGGTCTCTACCCAGCAGCTCTCTGTTCCCTGACCCCTTGGGACTTGTTTGCAGGTCTAACTGGAGTCTCTGACTAGGGCTCAACTTCCTTTTTTCTGGTTTGAAAGAACATGCCAGAGAAAGAACAGCGTCCCTTCCCCAGAGCAAGGGCCCCGGAAAGCTTCTTACACTTCTCTTCTCCAAGCTGGGCGGTCAATCGCAGGCCTCTGACTCTTCCTGGGCAGCCTGGACTTCAGCCCCCAGCGCCTCTGAGAGCCCCACGAGCCTGTCTGCCCAGACCTCCGTCCACCCACCGCCTCCGCGAAGGGAAGCGAAAGGGTCAGAACTGCCCGAGCAATGCCCCCTCCCCTCCAGCACCTCCTGCCCCCGCAGTCCCGCCCCGCCCCGGGCACACCCATCCTCTGCGGAAGGACGCGCCAGGGCCGCCCCCCTTCCCCGCCTCCCCCGGCTCCCCAGCCCAGGGGAGAACTGAGACAGGAAATGAGCTCAAGTGCTCCGGCCACAGAGAGGGCGGCTCCCGCAGGCCGGCGCTGCAGGTGCCTGCAAGTTTCTGAAGCAGACCTCACTCCTGCCCCAACCCACAGCGTCAAGACCTGGAGAACCTGAACACAGCACTCGGATCGAACCATCCCAAAGGCCTTGCACATGCTTGGTGCTCATCTGGCGCCGGGGAAGCTACAAACAGCACTGTCTTTGCTGCACCCACGCGGGCCAGGAGCACCCCCTGCGGTTGCCAAGGATGGGGAGAGCGAGAAACACACCCCGCCTTCAGACCCCAGACGGCCCCAGCCCTCGTCAGCTGCAGTGGCTCCAGGCCTGTCACTTCGTTGCTGGGTTTGTTTCCTCTGGGAATTTTGAGGTTGAGATGAGGACACATGCAAAGTGTGTAAACTGTGGTACACACAGGTGCATAACAGCAACCCATCTGCAGTCTTCCTGCCTGTCTTCCTGGTGACTTGTCAAGTTATTGTGAGAGGGTGGCTTAGGATAGAAGACATATCTAGGGGGTTCATGACCTTGTTTCTTTGGAGGCGGCACAGTAGAGTGGTGGGGAGGATATAGCTTTCTATGTCCTGGCTGTGTGACCTTCAGCAAGTGACTCAACTTCTCTGTGCTTTGATGTGAAACTGGCTAAATGAGATTGATATTATCAATACCGACTTTAGGGGGTTGTCTTGCGGATTTAACAACACATATCAAGTTCTCCATTCTGTAAGTGCCTGGCACGCGGTAAGTGCTCAACCGGAGTTAGTTCTGGGGCAAAGAAGCAGAAGCCAGCCAAGGGGCACTGATGATTTCTGTTGGCATCCCGGTGCCCAGACACTGTGCTGTACCTCCACCTTTATTTTCCGTTTCCTCATCCTCTTTCCAATAAATTGCCTTTTGGGGTAAAAGTTAGGATCTGTCACTCTTGTATTCTTAACGCTGGAATGGAAAAGAAGCAGCCAACATAATTTCCCTAAACTAATCTGACCTTGAGCTTGTATCTCCCTAAGGGGGATTGTTCATTTTTTGTTTCTGAGGACCCCTCCTCCCCCACCAACTCCATGGGCTCATCAGGAATCAAAAGGCTTTCAGGGGGGCAGGAGCGGGAGCAGGGGCCTAGGCCACAGTTCCCTGAGCACTGACCCGCCCCCAGGGGCTCCCGGATGGGTGGTCACAGGCACACACTGGGATTCCCCCACCCTGCCCTTGAGCCTGAGGGGCTCTGTGGACTCGCCCAGGGCACATGCCATGTCCCCTGGGCAGTCTGGCCTTCCCACTGGAGGAGACCGAGGCCTGGGCTCCGTCCCTGCCAGGCCTTAGGCAACCCAAGTGGATATTTTTTGGACCTGGGCAGCCCCTGAAGCACCAAGAATCAGTCTGCTTCCTCAGCCTATCCTCTCTCTCTGAGAGCCTGGCGGAGGAACATGAAGGTCTGTCTTTCTGGGTAGAGGAGGGGAACAGTCCTCTCATTTTATTCCTCATGTACCGACAGTTTATTTCATAGCCATCCTGCATAGTTGCAGCCAAAGACATGTGAACAAAGATCACCACTGAATTCTACAAGGGCCAACGTCTTAACCCACTGCATTCCCACCAACAGTGTGCCCCGAGAAGAATTCAGGATGAAAAACAGGATTAGGCACCCCGTGCTTTGATTAAACAGGCCCTTGGATAGTTAGATGCATATCTTAGAGGAGTATTTTTGCATCTTCCCATTCATAGGAAAGCCCTAAAATCATGAATTTGAGATATCTGTTCTTTGTGACTAGCAGTTATCTTTTACCAAGATGTATGCTGGCTCAGATGTATTTCCTAGCCAAAAATCATACAGAAACTGGTTTTGCCCCAATTTCTTCAGAGTAGTTTCTTCTGAGCTGCTGAGTGACTGTCTCCCGGGTTATTGTCTTCAGCAAGACCCTGAATAAAACTTAAATTTACAGCTCTTACCATGTGTCTTTCTTTAAGTCAACAGATGTCTCAGAGGAGGCCCCAGGTTTCAGGGGAGATGATGCCCGCGTCTTGGGCAGTTCAGCCCACAGCCTGCTGCCGCCCTGCCTGCACCTCTGCCTTGACACTGGGACAGCAGGGCCCCACCATGCTCACTTCGCTCACCCAGAAGATGAGGCTTTATATTTCCTTTCCCCAGCTTGGGCTGATCAGGCATTGTCACATTACTTTCTCAGGTCCCACTTCCTGTCCCACTGAGGCCCACAGGCTAACCACCCCCAGTAACCCACACCATTTCTTCACAGCTTCTTCTGTCTGTTCTCAGGTTATCAAACATCCAGATTGCCCCCTGCGACAGAACTCCTGCTTATGCAGGCGACAGGGATGACTCCCAAGCCTTTTTCCATGTTGTTCGTAGCCCAGGCTTCCTGCCAGCTCACCCAGGCCGTGCCTCTCCTTTGGCCCATGAGTTTCCTCCTCTGGACCCTGCCAATCAGAGACCAGAGCTGACTCCTGGGATCTGCAACACAGGCATCTCAGGTCTAACTCTTCCCCCTTCCCCAACCCTAAGCCCACCTATAGTCATTTCCTCTTTCAAGATGCAGACTGGGCTTGCAAGTCTGGTTAAACACCCCATCAAATCTCCTACTTCCTGTCATTAAGAAGGAGAAAAAAGGCAGTTGTTCAGAATCTTCAGATGTGAGCAAATCCCAAGAGTATTTCTTTATTATAAAGCATCTTTCAGCAAAGAAGAAATTCCAGCAGCCAAAGTTTAGTATTTTTTTTCAATGAAACAGAAACAGATAATTTAAGAGCAAAATATCATGGTCCTTGGCCTCTCCCTTCTTCCTTACCCTTCTCCACATGATATTTGTGACTTGGTGATGTCTTTCTTGCTGATGTTTTCATCTTTCTCATGCATCTTTCTCCTGCACCTTTCTCATGCAGCCATGAAATCAAAAGATACTTACTCCTTGGAAGGAAAACTATGACAAACCTAGACAGAGTATTAAAAAACATAGACATCACTTTGTCGATAAAGGTCCTTAAAGTCAAAGCTATGGTTTTTCCAGTAGTCATATATGGATATGAGGGTTGGACCATACAGAAGGCTGAGCATCGAAGAATTAATGCTTTCGAATTATGGTGCTGGAGAAGACTCTCGAGAGTCTCTTAGACAGCAAGGAGATCAAGCCAGTCTATCCTAAAGGAAATCAACCCTGAATATTCATTGGAAGGACTGATGCTGAAGCTGAAGCTCCAATACTTTGGCCACTTGATGCAAAGAGCTGACTTACTGGAAAAAACCCTGATGGTGGGAAAGGTTGAGAGCAGGAGGAGAAGGGGGTGGCAGAGGATGAGATGGTTGGATGGCATCACTGACTCAATGGACATGAGTTTGAGCAAACTCTGGGAGATGGTGAAGGACAGGGAAGCCTGGTGTGCTGCAGTCCATGGAGTCACAAAGAGTCAGATATGACTTAGCATCCAAACAACAACCACATCTTTTTCAACCCAGTGCTTCAGACTACCTCGAAGGATTTTATTTGCCTTTCCTGTAAAGCTAAGCCCCCTCACCTCGACAGCTTTAGCTCAGGTCAGCACTAGCTCTCACCAGGGTGGCAGCCACAGCCCCTTACCGTCCGCCAGTCTCCAGTCTCACTCATCCCACCTCTGCCTACCCTGCGCCGGCCAGGTCTCTGATCCTCTTGTTCTTCTTGCTCAGTGGTGAAACGTTGTCTACAGCAGAGGGCGGCAAACTTTCTCTGTAGAGGGTCAAATACACAGTTTAAGGCCATATGGTAGACTTCGCCATTCTAGCCTAGGTGGAACTGTGTTCCAATAAAACATGATTTATAAAAGTAGGCAGCAGTCTAGATTCAACCCGTGAACTGCAGTTTGTCAACCCCGATCTACAAAGATGTGGACAGCTCAACCTGCCCTAAGACACCTCTCCAGGTTTGGTTGCTTTCTGCCTCTTCACTTCTACCTCCCACACCCCTCTGCCACCCCCACACCACTCACTGCCAATTCCGTATTGCTTCAGGTGCCCCCAAAGCATTGCATTCCTGCTGTGTCTTTGCATGTGACAATTCTTCATCCTGGGCTTCATCCCTTCTCCACCTGGGAATCGCCCACCTCTCCCTTCAGATTCAGCATCACCCCTCCCTGGGCATTTCTGTTCACACCACTCCCAGCAGTTCACCCTTCCTGCTTCACTTTGCCTGACCTCCGACAACACCAGCCGTTTTTCGACTCTTCCTTTGGATTCCATCTTGCCTTGTATTTTTCGCTTTTCCTGCCTCTCCCGCCTCCCCTCTTCTGTCTCCTGCCAGTCTCATCCCTGGCGTTCCTCTCTGCCCATTTCCAACCCCCGCTCCCCACCCTCTCGCTGTGGGCCATCTCCTCCCCCTGGCTCACTTACCTCCTGGAAGCTGATGCTCCCAGAAGCACACCTCCAACCGGACCTCTCCAGAGCACTCTCCAGAGACTCCGGACTCCAGCAGACGTCACACTCAAAGTCGCATCAGCTGCTCCCACTAGGCGTGTCCACGCCTCAGCTCATCGGCTCTGTTCCCACATCCCTTGATGTAAGATGGCATCTCAGGTTGGACGTGTTTTTGGAGCATCCGTCAAAGCCCCTTAGCCACAAGCCATCTGTCTGCCTCCAGCCGCTTTACCCACTCTGCCACATTGGTCCTGGGTCACTGCCCGTGGTTCAAAAGGACACTTCTGCCCAGGTGCGCACGAGCCCGGCTCGCCATTTAGTCTCTTCCCAGGGCATTTGGAACTGGGTAGTGCTGGTGTTTCTTTGGGTGAATTGGCGTATTCTGTGTGGGTGGGAGCTGGGGGAAAGGCATTTTCCTCCACCCCAGGGCCTGGGGGAACAGCGGGAGCTGGTCTGAGAGAGAAGGAGGGCTGGGCAGGCAGGATCAGAGGCGAGAAGGCTGAGGTCAAGGCTGGAGCATGAGGTGGCAGGGGAGGGGTCATGTGCCCACTGTACAGATGCTGACGGAGACGCCAAGGGAAGAGTGATGTGGTCCCCAGGTCAGTAATCTAGGCTTTGCCGCCCTGAGCCTCCTTCCCTCAACTTTGTCCCATGTCCCCTTTAGCCTCTGCTCTCTGCCAGCAGGGGCATCTCCTGAATCTGAAGCCCCTTCCTGCTCTGGGTGACTGGACCCCCCTGCATCTCTGCAGCTGTGCCCCTCTGCTGCTCCTTCCCCTCCCCCAGTGCACTCCCACCAAAGGGTTGAAAGCCAGGAGGGTTGGACTGACCTGTTGGATCTGGGCTGGTTTGGGGCCAGGCCTTTCTCGACTTTGGTCTTTGCAGAACAAGGCGATGCTCTTCCTCTGGCAGCAGGGGTCCTTGTGAGGGTGGGGGTGGGGAGCAGGCCCAGAGGACTCCTGCTGGCTCTGGCTCTTGTGGTCTCTTCTAGCCTGGACTGGGAGCCCAGTAGGCCCAAGACTCCACAACCCAGACTGGCACAGTGGGCAGAGACTAGGGAGGGCCACATGGTCCCAGCAGAGTAGCAGAAGTTTGCCTGAAGTCTCCAGCAGGCCATCTGCTCCCAGTGAACAGAGCGTACGGTCTTGAGAGAAGCAGCCAGGGCTACAGAGCCACTGGGGACTCTTTTAAGGGAGTTCGTTTTCTTAAAGGCTTGTTTTATTTCTCTTTGGTTCATTCGGGTTGAATGTGTTTGCATGCAGCCCTCTAGGCCTCTGTCTGCTGCACCCCTGCCCTCCAGACCCCAGTGAACACCCTCAGACGTAAAAGGACAAGGAATAAACAGTGGATGCAAGATGAAGGAGAAGGGGGTCGGTCCTCCAGGTCATTCAAAAGCAGTCCATCCCTCTGGGTGAGTGCAGAGCAGGGGGGAAGCCACCACCTGCTGTCCCCTCAGAAACACTCAAGGACAGCTGGACTTGAGAGAAGTGGCTCAAAGGAGAAGCGGAATCATCTCCCCAGCTGGGCCACTGCAGAGGCCATGGTTCACCGCAGGGCTGTGAAAGACCCCAGCTGGTGGGGGGACACCCATCCTTTCTGTCACGTTTACCCTATAGATGCTGATTAGCAATTCAACCCTGGGAGGTTCTGCATCTTGAACTAAAAAAACAAAACAAAACAAAAACTTGGATGGATTCCTCATTGGGGTCATAAAGAGAAGTGAGAAAAGTGAAAGTGAAAGTCTTTCAGTCGTGTCTGACTCTCTGTGACCCCGTGGACTACACGGTCCATGGAATTCTCCAGGCCAGAATACTGGAGTGGATAGCCCTTCCCTTCTCCAGGGGCATCTTCCCAACCCAGGGATCAAACCCAGGTTTCCCGCATTGCAGGCGAATTCTTTACCAGCTGAGCCACCAGGGACGAGGTGGCCCTCATTTCTACGTGGAAGCACTCGTAGGGACAGCTGCTCCTAGGCGGGGTGAGTCATTCAGTCGTTCGGCAAGCTGTCAACTAGAGGAGATGACACGAAAGGGTCCTCAAGGATGTGTTCTATGGGGGGTGTTTGAAGGTAGCAGCATAGGAAAGGGGCTTGAAGAGGTTAAGAGCAAGTGGGGGACGATTTGTGGCAGCTGGCCAGCTGTGTGGCTGTGGTTGCTGCTTCTATGTTAGATCAGATTTCCTCAAGCGTGACAAATAAGAAAGCGTGTGGAACAGGCTGGTTTTCTGTTGCTGCTGTTCAGTCGCTCAGTTGTGTCTGACTCTTTGCGAACCCATGGACTGCAGCACGACAGGCCTCCCTGTCCTTCACCATCTCCGGGAGTTTGTTCAGATTCATGTCCATCGAGTTGATGATGCCACCCAACCATCTCATTCTCTACCGCCCCCCTTCTTCTCCTGCACTCAATCTTTTCCCCAGCATCAGGGAAATGGCAAAAAGATATGACACTGGATTTCTGAGCAGAATTCAAACTTTGGTCAAACCCTGTTACAACTAATTTTGCATCACAATAAATACACTCTATAGTTTCAAAAAATCCTCAGACTTCAGCTTACTGTTCTTTACCACTGAAATCCTCAATATGCTCCCAAAGCAGTGAAACAGAAACCCTCGCTGCTGTTCCTGCTCTTGGCTTCTGCCAGCATCTGCATTCTTCCCAGCATGGGGTTTGGCCCCTGGGAGTCCCCACATCACAGACACAGACGGAGGCTGGGAGGCTGGGCTGGTGCCTGGAGGCATGCGGGACTGAAGGGTTCTGTGTAAGACACTCACCTTCTCTCACCATCGGGTGCCTGCAGAAGGACTGTCTTCAGTGGTTCTCACGGAGATCGTGCTCCCGGCCTCCCTCCCGCACCCCTCCCCGCCTCCCTTCTGCTTCCCCCGCCCACTGTGATCAGACCTGTCCCTCCTCCCATTCCCAGCGGCTGCTCACCCTCACTGCACCTGAGGACTCACACCTCCGCCCTCCCCTGCTCCTGCTCCCAGCACGCAGTCCCCAGGACCTCAGATCTCCATTGTTTCTCTTCTCTCAGGAATAGATTCTTCCACATGTTCTCAATCACTCTTGAGGAGAACAGATGCCGTGGAAGGTGCGGAAATCTGTCATTTCCTGGCCTCCTCTCTCTCATGCTCCTGTTTCATTAACCCGTTGTTCCACGGAATATCTATGGTATCCCAGAAGCATCTCAAATTCATCACATCCCAGACTGAACTTGTCCCGTTCCCCCCAAATCCCCGTCCCTCTGTTGGTATTCTTTATCTCAGACAGACACCCCCTCCTTCAGCTCACTCACCCAGAAACCCCGTGGTGGCGGTGGCAGGGTGGTGTAGTTAGACGAATGAGGCTTCCAGTTGAGCCCCTTGGTGCAAATTCCAGTTCCACCACATCCCGTGTTATCCCGGCAGGTTCTCGAGTCCTTCTGTGCTTCAGTTTCATATAATGAAAACAGTCTCCTTCTTACAGAATGACAGTGAGGAATAAAGGAGATGTTCCAGGGGACCCAGCCACATAGATGGTACTCAATAAATGCCAGCCAACACCAACACCAACACACACACACACACACACACACACACACACACACACACACACACACGACCAGTGACGCAGTCCTCTGGGCTCTACGCTATCTGCACATTCAGGCCTGCCCCCCAGTGTTCCAGCCTCACGGCCACAACCTTGACTCAGACCTTCATTATCTCCACTCTGAACTATTGCAACAGACTCTCTCACCCTTCATAGTCTCCCCACTCCTGGCCCGCTGGGAAATTCCTTTTTTTTTTTTTTTAAAGATAATACAAACATACATACATACATACATATATATATATATATGGCAGCCTTATTGAGATATAATTCACATATCATGTTATTCATTCATTTAAAATGTATACTGAATGGTTTTTAGTATATTTACAGAGTTGTGTAACCATCTCCACAACCAATTTTAGATCATTTTCATGACCCTCAAAAGAAACAACCCTGGGCTCATTAACAGTACTCCTCATTCCTGCTTTCACTCCCAGCCCTAGGCAATCTATTTTCTGTTCCTATTGATTTCCCTATTCTGGCCCTTACATATGAATGGAATCATACAATATGTGTTCTTTTGTGATTGGCTTCTTTCACTTAATGTGATGTTTTCCAGGTTCATCCATGTTGTAACAGGTTTTTATGCCCTTTTATGGCCAAATCCCCTGGTGGCTCAGATGGTAAAGAATATCTACCTGCAATGCAGGAGACCTGGGTTCGATCCCTGGGTTGGGAAGATCCCCTGGAGAAGGGCATGGCAATCCACTCCAAGATTCTTGCGTGGACAGAGGCCTGGCAGGCTACAGTTCATGGGGTTGCAAAGAGTCAAGACACAACTGAGCAACTGCGCGTACAATACGATACAACAGCCAAATAATATTCCTTGGTATGGGTGTGGCACACTGTGTTTATCCCTTCACTGGATGATGAACTGAACAACAAAGAACTATTTCCACTTTTTGGCTGTGACAAATAACGCCTCTATGAAATTCGTGTACAAGTTTTTGTGTGGACATATGTTTTCATTTCTCTGGATACCTAGGGGTCATATTCTATGTTTAATTTTTTAAGAAACTGCCAAACTATTTTCCAAAGTGGCTACACCATTCTGCAGTCCTCTCAGTAGTGCATGAGGGTTCCACTTTCTCCACATGATTGCCAACATTTGTTATTCCCTCTCTCTCTCTCTTTTTTTTTAACTCTATCCATCTTAGTGTTTGTGAAGTGGTATTTCATTGTGGCTTTGATTTGCATTTCCCTGATGTCTACTGATGTTGAGCATCTTTCTCATGTGCTTGTAGACCATTTGTATATCTTCTTGTGGGAAATATCTATTCAGACCTCTCACCCATTTTTAATTTGGATTATTTATCTCTTTATTATTGAATTATAAGAAGTCTTCATGTATTCTAAAAACGAGTCCATTATCAAATATTTGATTTGCAAAACTCTCTTCTGTTCCATGGGTTGTTTTCGCACTTTTTTTTTTTTTTGATGTAGACCATTTTTTTAAAAGTCTTTATTGAATTTGTTACAATACTGCTTTTGCTCTAAGTTTCGGCTTTTTGGTCAGGAGGCATGCGGGATCTTAGCTACCCCAATAGGCACTGAACTCATACCCTCTAAATTGGAACGAGAAGTCTTAACCACTGGATAGCCAGGGAAGTCCCCTCACTTTCTTGATAGTATCCTTTAATGTCCTTTAAAAGACACAAAATTTTCATTTTGATGGATTATGCTGATTTAGCTGTGTTTTCCCTTTGGTTGCATATGCTTTTGGTGTCATATCTAAGAAACCATCACCTAATCCAATGTCACAAAATTTATGCCGATATTTTCTGCTAAAAGATTTATAGTTTTAGCTCTTACATTTGGGTTTTCAAGTCCATGTTGAGCTGATTTTTGAATATGAAGTAGAGATTCAACTTCATTATCTTGCATGTGGAGATATAGTCATCCCAGCATCATTTATTGCAGAGTGTTCTCTCTTTGTTGAATTGTCTTGGCATTCTTGTCAAAAATCAACTGACTGTAAATGTGGTTGTGTATTTCTGGACTTAATTTTCTTCCTCTGATCTAAATTTATATCCTTGTGCTATCTTATTTTTAAAAAATTGATTAATTTATTCTAACTGGAGGATAATTACAATATTGTGGTGGTTTTTGCCATACATCAACATGAATCAGCCATGGTTATCTTCTTTATCACACAGTTTTGATGACTTACAAAGACTGTTTTTTTTTTAACTTTTAATTTTTATTGGGGTATAGATGATTAACCATGTTGTGATAATTTCCGGTGAACAGGGAAGGGATTCAGCCAAACAAATGTATCCATTCTCCCCCAAACTCCGCTCCCATTCAGGCTGCCACATAACATTGAGCAGAGTTCCCTGTGCTATACTCTACGTCCTTATGAATTATCTGTTTTAAATATAGTGGTGTGTACATGACCTTCCCCAACTCCCTAACTATCCCTTTCCCCCATCTTTCCTCCCAATAACCATAAGTTTGTTCTCTAAGTCTACGAGTCTCTACAAAGAGTAAGTTAAAATCAAAAGTATGAGTCCCCCACATTTGTACTTTTTCAAGATAATTTGGGCTACTCTGAGTCCTTTGAGTAAAGACAGTGATAAACTGGGTTACTCTTTTGCTTTAAGATCTTTTCTAGTTCCCTCTAAGACTGGGTGGCAGCTGTCACAGTGTTTCTGGTTTCCCGAGCCTCCCTCGGAGGAGTGGGCTGTGTGGGGGAACCAACAGGAGGCGCCGGTCTGTGCTGGACCACAGCTGTGCTCCTCTCCTTGTGTCTCCATCACTCCTGCCGAAAGGGTGGCTGAGTGATGAGTATTTGTTTTTTGTATTTTTTCTAAGTTCTTCTCCTTTTTATTATTTGATTAATTTTATTTTTGACTGCATTGAGTCTTCACTGTGGTGTGTGGGCTTCTCGTTGCGGTGGTTTCTCTTGTTGTGGACCACAGGCGTCAGGAGTTGTGGCTCATGGGCTTAACTTCTCCACGGCATGTGGGATCTTCCCAGACCAGGGATGGAACCCGTGTCCCCTGCATTGGCAGGCAGATTCTCAACCACTGGAGCGCCAGGGAAGTCCCATGTCTCAAGTATTTGAATCGCATTTGGGAAGCATCATGAAGTCAACAGTCTGGTCTTGGTGGGCCCCGGGTCCTTAATGCAAGCACACTTCTGGGCGCTATGGGAACTGACGCCCGGGCCTCATCTTAGCCATGTACCGTGAATGCCTGTCAGGTGCTGGCCAGACAAACGGTCCTTGCTCTCATGGAGTTCTCACTCTGGGGAAGGGAAAGGCCAGGAATGAGCAGGATAATGTGAGATCCTGTTAAAATACAGGAATGGCCCAAAGAGCACTGGAAGAGCAACTGGAAGGTCAGGTGCTGAGACAAGGTGATGACACTTCAGTTAAGATCTGAATGACCAGACGGGGTCTCCCTTAGGAAGCTCTCCTAGTGTGACCCCTCCCCAGCCAACCCTGGGCATGGTCAGCACATAAGGGCGTCCTAAGCTGACTTGTCACTTCCTCTGCCAAGAGTGACTACTTTTATTTTAGTTGTGTTCCTCTCATGGTCTCCTGATTGTAGATGTTTTCATGATGCAACTTTGTTTTATTAGGACTCACCGAGAGGAAGGGAAGTCATTCACTCTTTCACTTGAACACACATTCCCTGAGGATAGAGGTGCTCTGTTCCCATGTTTCCAGTCTCCCAAACAAGTTCTCAGTATATTTAAATATATATATATATATATATTTTAAATTTTGACCACCCTGCGTGGCATGTGGGATCTTTGTTTCCTGACCAGGGATCAAACCCATACCCCCTACATCAGAAGCACAGTCTTAACCACTGGACTGCCAGGGAAGTATCTTCAATAAATACATGTTGATTCAACTGACAGTGCTCCATCAACTGCTACCAAATCTAATTATTGATTCTGACTCCCAACAACTGTTAAAATAAAGAAACACCCCTGTGTGTGATGAAGCACCGATGATTTCTGGTGGGTGTTTTGTTTGTTCCAAACTTTAGACTGTGTGGGACATTTCTAAATGTGGGGTAGGTTGGGGTAACTTCTTTTCCTGTGAAGTCCTGTGTTCTTTTGTGCACAATATATAGCGGTTAATGAGAGTGAACATTTGTTTGGAGGATTTGCTATATGTCAGGAGCTGTGCCAAGTGCTTAATGCATCACCTGTTTTAATCTTTATAATAAGCCGTATGAGGTAAGCACTATCATTATCCCATTTCACAGATGACGAAATGAGGCATGGACTTTCCCAAGGTCACATGCCTGCCAGGTGAGGATCCAGGAGTCTCAATACAGGAAACATGTCTCTGAAACTGATGTTCTTGCCCACTGTGCTATAGTCCTCCCTGAAATAAATAACTAACGATGTTTGGGCCAATAGATTCTGCAGGGGGAATGCAGCCAAATGTATGTTCTGTGAAATTGCTTTCCATTTTTTAATTGTGGTAAAGCAGAAATAAAATTTACCATTTTAAGTGTACAGTTCAATGGCATTAAGCATATTGACATTGTTGTGTAATCATCATCACCATCATCACCCATCTCCAGAACATTTCATCTTAAACTGAAATTGTGTCCTCTCTAAACAACTCCCCTTCCCGCTCCCCTAGTCTCTGGGAACCAGCATTCTGCCTTCTGACTCTGTGAACTTGACTAGGTACCTCGTGTAAGTGGAGTCACACAGGCGTTGTCCTTTTGCATCTGGCTTGTTTTGCCTGGCCTGATGTCCTCAAGGTCCATGCATGCTGAAGCGTGTGTCAGAAGTTCCTTCCTTTTTAAGGCTGAATCTTATTCCATTGTACGTGTAGACTGTTTTTGTACTTTCATCCAGATGGATGAACAACCAGGTACACTGGCTTTCTCCACCTTTTGGCTGTTGGGAATAATGCTTCTGTGCGCATGGGTTAAGAAGCATGTTTCTACTGAACTGACTGAGAAAAGAGAGGCCTTGTGGGGTTCCGGTCAGTGGGGATCCCAGGGGATGAGCTGATGGGGAGGTGGCCCTGTCACCCCACCTCACCTTGCACCCTGGCTCATCTGGTGTCCACCACCGCCCGTGATCATCCTGTCAGACATCTGCCTCTCCACCAGCTTCTGGTTTTTTCCATCCTTCCCTGCATCCTTCCCCTGGAAGGAGGACCAATTACCCTCTGCAGGAGCACACCTCCCCCACTCCTAGATCATGAACTTCAGGTGAGGGAGTTGAATCCAGCCTGTCCCTGAGGACAAATACTGGTCTTTATTGTTTTATTCCACTGCTCCACTTCCTACCTGCTGGCACCTGAAAGCCCCTGTTCTCCTGGAATCTAGGCAGAGGGGAGCCCAGGCAGCGCGCAGATGCTGTTAGACTGTCAGCACAGATCCGGGCTCTTGGTGCCAAGAGGTTCCGGCTCCAGGGCTTCCGAGTGGCGGCTGCAATTCTAGCGCCAGGCCCAGCACTGCCCCCATCCCCAAGAAGTGTCCCCATCCCCAAGAGGTGCCATTCAAAGACGACTAAGAGATGTGTTTACACTCCATCTGAGCTACTCTTGTTTCTTTTCCTGGTCTCTCTCTTTTTTTTTTTTTTGGTCTTCTCTTCTCTCCAGAACATGTCCAATAGGTGGGGACCAACTTAAGGGAGTTTGAAGATTTCTGACAGGCACAGTCCTTAGAAACTTAAAAAAAAAAAATTGAAACAAAAGTTCCAAAAAGAAAAAAAAATACTGTTCTGCCTTAACAAAGGAGTCTGTCAGATGCGGATCTCCAGAAATTCACCAGGTGAACTTCCTCAGCGCTGGGGTAGCTAAATGGCAGGGGACTGGCTGCAAAGGCACACTACTCCAGGAAGGGAGACCTTGCTCTCTCCGCACCTGCTGTTCAAAGGGCATCTTGTTACACCACCACCGTGTCTGTCCTTGTGAAGGAAGGGCAGCAAGTTTCACCCCTCCCGCCACCCAGGGGCAGTCTGTTCAGCATCTGGGGGCCACCTGTTATGCCCCATACCCTTGCTCTAGGGTTAGGAAAGCAGTCAAACTCCCTGCCTTGCAGGAGCAGTTCTAGCCCCAAAAAGCTGATGAATGTAAAAGGAGTGACACCAGGGGAAAGGGCTCTGGAGAAAAGGAAAGGAAATGTGTGGTGCTGGGGAACTGTCATTTTCAACAGAGTGGTCCAGGGAGATATCACTGGGAAGAGGACATCGGGGCAAGACCTGAAGGAGAGAAGGAGGGTGCCCGGCTGTGCTGGAGAATGTTCTAGCAGAAAAGGCAGCATGGGCAAAGGCCCTGAGGTGGAAGCCAACAGCGCGAAGGCCAGGGTGGCTGGAGCCAAGTGGGCATGTGGCGTGTGGCAGGGGATGAGGCCAGTGGAGGGTGTGGGGGTGGTTTTGTGTTACCACTGTGAAAGAAGGGAAGCCACCAGAAAGTTTAAAACAGATCATTGACATGACCTCGAGTTTCAAGAAGAGAAAATCAGTTGGTGGCTGTGTAGAAAGCAGCCCGTGGGCAAAGGCAGATGCAGAGCACCAGTTAGGAGGCTGTTACAATAATTCAGGCAAGAGATGGTAGCAGGGAGGGTATCAGTGGTCAGATTCGGACTGATGTGGTCCGAATGGTGTGCAGCATTTCGGAGGTAAAGCTACCAGGATTTCCTGACAGGTTAGATGTTTCTCTTTGAACACGGAGTATAAAAGTATGAAAGAGCCTGGGATTAGATTTCAACAAGCCTGGCTCTAGTTCTGGCTCTGCCTCTTGCTAGCTGTGAGACAGGATAAGCAAACCAGCCCCTTAGATCTCAGCTTCCTTATTTGTAAAAAGGAAGTGAGAAATATCTGCCCCTTTACCGGTGGGGCAGGTCTTTTTTTTGAGATGATCAAAGGAGAAACGTGGGTGACCTCTCACTGTAAGCTCTCACTGTAAGCCATGAAAATAGAGAGGTCATTTATTCACCTGCTGTTGCGTTTCTGCAACAAACAAACAAACAAAACCAACCTTGATGATTAGTTTTCATGACAATTGCATTTCTCTCCATCAGTGGAGTTTCTTACCTGGGGGAGGGACTGCCAGGGGGATCAGCCCGCTCTCTCTGCCTCCCCTCTGGGTGCTGGTATGCTGGGGTTGGGGACTGTCCTCTCCCTATAACCTGCCAGAGGTGCCATGGACAACTCTGTAGGTTGTGCCCTGTCCGCAGGCTCCCGGGTGAGATGTGGTGGGTGCAGACATCCAACCTGTGTGGGTCCTGCTTCAGACCTTGTACCGTGATGGGGGGGCTGCATCTTCCAGGAATGTTCTTTGTTTTGTTTAATTTTTTTCTCAAATTTGTACAAGACAGCTCCTGCTGCTTCTAAGTTGCTTCAGTTGTGTCCGACTCTTTGCGATCCTCCATGGTCCAGGCTCCTCTGTTCATGGGATTCTTTAGGCAAGAATACTGGAGAGGGTTGCCGTCCTCCAGGGGATCTTCCTGACTAGGAATTGAACCCTCATCTTTTAGTTCTCCTGCACTGGCAGGCTTTTTTTACCACTAGGGCCACCTGGGAAGTCCTGCATAAGAGAGAACCAGGCTACCTGAAAGAAAGTGAAGTTGCTCAGTTTGTGTCTGACTCTGGCTCCTCCATCCACGGGATTTTCCAGGCAAGAGTACTGGAGTGGGTTGACAATGCCTTCTCCAGGGGATTTTCCTGACCCAGGGGCTGAACCCTGGTCTCCTGCATTGCAGGCAGATTCTTTAACAGTCTGAGCTACCAGAAAAGCTCCGCCCTTCCCTGGTAGGGACCAATAAAATAATTTCCTTGTGTGTGTGTGTGTGTTTGTAGGTAAGCCACCTTTTTTCTTTTTGCAATTTGCTGCGAAAGTCCTTATTGTACAGACAGTTCAGAGAGGTCCTCTGTCCATAGCGATGTTGCAGAGTGAGGTTATATGGGCCACTGTGACCTTCACCTCATGTAAAGCCCAAGGCTTTGGCTGGTACCACTGGTAAAGCTGGAGTTGCACTGGATAATGGTGAGGAATGAAAATAAGGATCAGGAGCTTGTCCTGCCTCAGGGGGTGCTAGCAGGTCAGACGCAAGGACTGCCTTCTAGGATGCCTGGGGCTCCTCCTGGACCATCAACCTTCCCTGGGGGCCTGGCCTGCACTCCCTGCCTCCTTAACTCACTCTCTCTGTGCCCTCTGCCCTCTTCCCACCTTTTCTGCCCCTCCTGAAATCCTGCCGATCCCTCAAGGCCCGCCTCGAATACCGCCTGCCCTTGTCACCCTGCTGGCGTGTCCCCAGCCCATGAGCCCTCTCCCTGTGGCTGGGACAGCACTGCATGACTGGGAGGCCAGGCTCGCTGGAGGCAGGAGGGCTGAGTCCCGGCTCTGCAGCCTGCCAACTGTGTGAACTTGGGCACACCACTCCACCTCTTTGAATCTGACTGTCCTCATCTATAAATTGTAAATATAGACATTGAAGGACCTGGATGCAAGGCCCCAGAGGGGTAACGAGACTCCTGGGAAGGCAGGGGGCAGGTAGAGAGTCCCAAGTCACCTGCTCACAGAGCCCGGTGCTCGAGCTTGGGAAGCAGTTGTGCAGGGATCCCGCAGTCTCCTCCTCCCCTAGAGTCCTCTGTGGGCCGAGGGCAGGATGGAGACAGGTCCAGGTGAGACGGGTATGCTGTGCCCTGAGCTGTACATGCTCTGCGATTGGGCACTTGCACCCCACCTTCCCTCTCCCCTGCTGACCTCACTCGAGAGGGCAGATTCTGCAGGGGACAAGGGTGAATTCTTCCTTATCTTGTGAGCTCAACTGGTGAGCCCAGCCCAGGAGGTGGCCTACAGGTGGCTCTTTAATTGGATTGAAAAAGTGGAGTGTTTCCCTTCCCTATCAAAAAATAAAAAAGCAATAAGTTGGAAGATGGAGGAGTAGAAGGAGGTGCATTGGGAATACCGAATCTTAGCCACTAGACCACTGAGGAAGTCCTGGTGATGTTTTGAATACTGGGTCGAAGCCCCATTTTCGTGGGTACTGCTTCGAATCCTTGGATAAGAAAGGAAAGAAGAACAGACTGGCCAGTGGTGACTGCCTGCCACTTCACCCTGGTGTGTGCTCGGGTCCAGACCAGCCCTAATCTGAGGAGGGAGGTCAGGGCCAGACCAGAAGGCAGCAGACAAGGGAGGGGAAGTGGAGATGCCCCACAGCCCCAGGGAGACCCTGGGTCCTGGGAGGGCAGGGATCAGGGTCCCCTGGAGGAAATGGCAACCCACTCCAGTATTCTCGCCTGGAGAATGCCATGGACAGAGGAGCCTGGCAGGCTATGGTCCATGGGGTCGCAAGGAGTTGGACACAACTGAAGAGACTAGCATGCAAGCACGAAGGCACACTCAGTGGAGCTGGTGGAGATGGGTGATGAGGAATGAGGGAAAAGCAGAGAGGGCAGAGAGAGCAAAGGGGCTTCTGCCTGTTCTAAACACCAAGCCCAGTAGCAATCCTTCCCCCTCCGTTCAGGGGGCTGCTCGCGGGATGCCCTCCCACTACTTGCTGAGTCAGACTCGGACGCCCCCCTCTGGGCCCCACTGCCTCTCCCACTGCCCTTCGGCTGGCCCTTGCATAGGATGTTGTCCTTAATGAGTCTCTGCAAGACCCCCAAGCCCCTTCTCCACATCCTGGGGCAGGTGTACCCTTTGTTGTGGGCTGACCACCACGCCAGGCACTGTGCAGATGGGCCCCCACGCAGTGCCTCAGGGGTGCCAACTATATCATTTTCTTTCTGGAAGCATTTTGGATCATTACAAGTGTCTTTGAAAAGCAGCCTTTTAATTACAGGATAAATGCTGCCCATGGGAAAGGGCATTTCCCAAGTGCTCCAGGAACAACTTGGCAGGAGGCACTTCCAAGGAAAGCACAGAACAACCAGGGCCTGTGGCTGTGACAGACCCGGTGTCTGTCTAGATGGGAGCCTAGGCCCAAAGAGGGGCTCCCAGGGGAAGAGCAAGGGCCCCTGAAGCAAACGCCCCCTTGCTCACCAGTTCCCTTGCACCCAAACCTCCCTGCCCCCCAGAGAAGTCCCTTTGGCCATAAGCCAAAGGTTGGGAGGGCTTCCCAGGTGGTAAAAAACCCGCCTGCCAATGCAGGAGACCTAAGAGATGCGGTTTCAATCCCTGCGTTGCAAAGACCCTTTGGAGGAGTACACGGCAACCCACTCCAGAACTCATGCCTGGAGAATCCCAGGGACAGAGGAGCCTGGCAGGCTACAGTCCATAAGGTCACACAGTCAAACACGACTGAAGTGTCTTAGCACGCGTGCTAAGACATTGGTTGGGAAACTCATGGGAACTAAAAGTTGGGAACTAGGGTCTCTGCAGACATAGTGCCCTCCCTGTGTATCAGAATGTTCTCTCCACTCCAAGCAAAATGGCACTGTCTTCCTGGGTCTCCGGGGCCGGTGTGTTCCGACATGTGCTAACCTAGCCAGCAGGGGCTTTCCTGCGTGTCTCAGACCTACCCCTCCGCCCCACCCCCACCTCTTCTCTTTGTTCTCAGAAACCAAACAGAGCCAGGCAGGCCAAAACCAGGAGGGGGCTTCCGGGAAACATCTGGGGCAGCTGGGCAGACGTGAGCTGTGACCCTGGCTCATTGAAGAGCTCTGTGTGGCCTTCAGAGGCCAGCCCACTCCCAACCCCTGAGAACTCCACCTCCTGGGGTTTTGCCTGGGCTGGCTGACTCCCTGTCCTGGGAGTCGGGTGTTTATATTAATATCCCAAATGCTAATTAAGATCAAAGTGACTCTGCCATTCATCTGGGGGACAGAAGTCTGGACAGGTGACACAGCCTCTGCCAGTCCTCCACAGACACCAGCCTGTAACAGCTTCTCACTGGGAACCAGCAGCATCATAGTCTGCCTTGGGGGTGCGCTTGGAAACTAGTTAGAGGTGTATGAGAACCTTGGGAGGAACTCCCAGGTTGACAGATGATACTCAGACGGTTTCTCGAGCAAGCGTGGTAGAACCACTCCCAGTCTCCATTTTCGAGTCTCATTTACTAGCTGAGCCAGCTGCTACGGGTGGCAGGCTGAGGGTTCTAGGGAGGCTGTTCTCTCTCCCTCTTGATGGTCCCTGAGGTTTTGGAAGCCAGTGAGGTTCACCCAGCCTGTGTCCTCAGAATGCCTTTGATGTGACTGTCATCAAGTATATCTCTTGTGGCTCCATCACGATGTTCCATTCCATCAAACTTCAGTGTTTTTACCCTTAGTTGGGATGTCCTCACTGAAACTCTGCGGTCTCTTCTCAAGCAGTTTTCTAGCAACAAAGTTTTCCTGGTTAGTCCGTAGGCAGTACTTTTTAAGCATTTGGGATGGCATGGATCTAGGTGGCAATTTTCGACCATCTGTGAGACTATCTGACAGGTTTTCAAGATTAAGCAGATCCACAGGCTTAAACAGGCAGGCTGCACCCTGACATGCATGTGGGGAGGGGCTGGGGTACCCATGTTTCCTCCATTCTTATCGCCACTGCCCCATGTACTTCTCATTCAAGTCAAACCATAGGGAGGACTTAGTTTTTACAGAAAAGCAAACTATTAAAAAACATCAAATTGCATTCTTGTAAACACTCTTCTGACTGTGTTGTTCTGAGGACAGGGTTACATTTCGGTGACTCTTTCCAAAGGTTTATGGTTCTACCAGCTGCCAGGACCTGGATGCTTCTCGGGAGGGTAAAGGCTGGCTCTGCTCCTAAGGTGCCAACAGTAAAGGCTCCACTTTGCTCCCAACTTTGACCCATCAGCCTCGAAGATAAGCTTCCGAGTTTTCATGTTGCAACGCCCTCCAAACCGCAGAGGTTATGACTTCTCTCTCTTCTTTCCTGAACCACCAGGCAGGGCAGCAAGCCCTGCCCACTTCCTGCTCACGTGTTGGGTCTGCAACGACCTTTTACTCCAGGACATGAAGTCAAAAGCAAGTCCCGAACAATAGCTGGGCGACTCTGTGAGGCGGACACTCTAGCCTGGGCACCAACTCAGGATTGCCTGAACTTCAAAACAAACTGCAATTAGTTATGTAACAAATCCCAGCCAGTCTCACAAACTCCAGACTTTAGGAACGCAATATGGATTAACTCTACATTTAGGCATAAAGATGTTGATCTTTTATCTCTTGCATTTCTTTTTTTCTCCTGGTGGTGTAGCTGAGGCTCCCAGGGGAGCTGTAAGAGAAGGAACTTCTGATAGAAGCAGACAGGGAGAGGTTGAAGGCTGGGTTTTTGTGACATCAAATAACCCTGCAGGGGGTTGGGTGTTTGTTGTTACAGAGAGCACAGCCTAAAAATACAGCTGCGCCAAACAGCAGGCAACTGATTGGGTGTGTTCAGCGTACTGTGCACGGCCCTTTTTCTTGTTGTTTAGCTAAGCTGTGTCTTACTCTTTGGGACCCCATGGACTGTAGACCTTCAGACTCCTCTGTCTACGGGATTTCCCAGGCAAGAGTACTGGAGTGGGTTGCCATTTCCTTCTCCTGGGGATCTTCCCATCTCAGGGATTGGACCCAAATTTCCTGCATTGGCAGGTGGATTCTTTATCACTGAGCCACCAAGGAAGCCCATGCACAGCTCCAGTTGCCAGCAAATGGGGCAGATAACGAGATCACATGACAAGTCCTAGCTTTTCTGGTGCCTACAGTTCATGAGCCAACACCCACACATCAAGCCACTACCCTCCCTGGGTATATAATTACCGGTTTTGAGGGGTGGAACAGACTTACCACCAAGGACATCTCGTTTCCTGTCCCAAATCTCTGGAAACCAGTTGGGATTTCAGCCGCTCTTGGCTGGCCTCTCTTGGCCCCTCATAAGTCACCATGGGCTCCAAGTTAGACAGCCTTTGTCTCTCTTCCCAGCCGCGCCACTTACTCCCTCTGTCAACCTGGCAAGTCAGTTAACCCCTTTTCCAGTTTCTTCACCTGCAATATGGGTATACCATTTCCCCCTTCACAGGGTTTTTGGAAGGATTAATAGAGCTATCTGCACACCAGATGCTGGCACCTAGCAGAGTTTTAATGAGGGTCAGGTAGATCTCGTATGTATCTTTGTAGCCCCAGACACTGACTGGCCTGTGGTGAGCTGCCGCATTTCTGTGTGCAGGACAGAGGGTGGGTCCAAGCACTGACCTAACTCCACACATTTCCTTATTCTTTTCTTGCCTCCCGTATGTCCTTTAAATTAATCATGCCAGGGTATACGACCCCCACCCCTACTGCGGAACACTTCTGTGGGTGACCTTGCGCTCAGCTAGCACCCTGTCACCTTCCTCCCCTCTGTAGTGAGGGTGCTCTATGGTAAGGGGCAGCACCACTGGATAGTGACCTGGGCAGACCCCGAGAGTCTGGAAATTCTCTGAGCTGGTAGGATCATGTCACTATAGCAATCACAGAGAAAATGTAGTGGTACATTTTCTTTCTCTGTTCTTCTCATTCTTTCCTACCCCTTTTTGTTCCAAGTGTGTTTTTTTTCATCCACTTTTGTTTATCCATTCAGAAAACCATGGACCCGTACCATGGCTAGGACGCAAAGACCACTAAGATGATGAAACAGTGCCCATCCTCAGTTTGGAGTTAGAGGTCAGCAAAGACATCATGCTGAGTGACATGTGATGAAACCAGTTATGAGTGAAGGACATGTAGCATTAAGTCTTTGTTAGCTAAGACAAGCCCTTCTGCTGGCTGTACCGGGTCACATCTACACCTGACCGCCTTCCCTCTACACCTGACCGCCTTCCCTCTACAATTGACAGCCCTCCATCTATACTTGACAGCCCTCCGAGGGCTCTGGCCAGTCTAGGCCTGGGACTGTCTGCAGTGCTTCCCAAAATATCTTTAAAAAAATTTTTATTATTTATTTACTCAATTAATTTTTGGCCACACTGAGCCCTCATGGCTGCAAGAGGGCTTTCTCTAGTAGCAGCGAGTGGGGGCTGTCCTCTACTTGTGGTGCATGGGCTTCTCACTGCAGTGACTTCTCTTATTGTGGGGCACAGGCTCTAGGGAGCACCGGCTTTAGTACTTGTGGCGCACACCTACAGCTTGCCCTGAGGCAAGTGGAATTTTCCCAGACCAGAGATTGAACCCATGTCCCCTGCACTGGCAGGCGGATTTTTAACCACTGGACCATCAGGGAAGTCCCCAAGAGCATCTTGATGGAGCGCCATTTCCTCCACCTTGGGACCAAGATGGAATCTACAGGCCCTGTCATGCTGGAGTGATTCTCATGTGATTTAAAAGCCTTTTTTTGTTCTTCCTATTAAGAAACTTCAAACAGGCAACAAAGGGAGTCGGATATTTTTTTATTCTCTCTGAACTCCTTAAGTGCATCACAAGTCGAAAACTTTCCAGCCCCTTTGCTTTCGGTTTCATCTGTCCTTGGTGACAAGGTTCTAGAAGGGTTCCTAGACTGTGCACCACCTCCCCTTGCCAAGAATGGCACAGACAATCCAGACTTCTGTCTTGAAAGTGACCCTGGAAGTCCATCAACTTCTAGCTACTTTTTAAACATCCTCTGCTCCATCCTCTTGGTTTGTGGATTATAAATTGACCTCTTCTTGGAAGAAATAGAAGCAGAATTCTCCCTTGCCACAGCTGGTTGAGGCAGAGCCAGTAGAGGGAGCTCAGGGATGTCATTAATTATTAATTAAGTGTATCCAGAATTTCTAACATTTGGCACATGCACAACAGGAGCAAACATTGAAAATAATCCAAATCTTACCGACAAGGAGTGAAACTTGTCATGACACACTCCTGAGCCTGTGGCCAGATGACAAAGCAAGTTCACGGCGCCATGGGCATCGATGGTCACATGATTTTCAGGAGCATTCAAGTTGGATTGCTGAACCTGGGATGTGCCATGCCCCAGGTCGGCCCTACTCTACCAGAGGTGAGCACTTTCTTCCCAGAGCCTCTGATCATCAGTCCTCAGTGGACACCAACCTGTGGGTAAGATCTCAAAGGCACTGGTGTGAATTCAACAAGTATTTCTTGCAAAATCTACCTAAAGGTAGAAGACATGGCAGATGCTATGGAAAACTACATGGAGGTTCCTGAAAAAATTTAACATAGAATTACCATATGATCCAGTAATTTTACTTCTGGATATGTGTATGTTTACTAAGTCGCTTCAGTCGTGTCCAACTCTTTGCGACCCCATGGACTGTAGCCCACCAGGATCCTCTGTCCATGGGATCCATTTTGTCCATGGCAAAATACTGGAGTGGGTTGCCATGCCCTCCTCCAGGGGATCTTCCTGAATCAAGGATCAAATGCATGTCTCTTAAGCCTCCTGCATTGGCAGGCGGGTTCTTTACCACTAGTACCACCTGGGAATTCTAAAACTTAAAGTAGGAAGTCGTATACTTCTATACCCAAATACAGAGCAACAATATTTACAATAGTCAAAAGATGGAAGCAACTCAGGAGTCCATTGATGAATGAATTGGTAAACAAAGTGTGGTATATACATACAATGGAAAATCATTCAATCTTAAAAAGGCAACCAATTCTGACATTTGTTATAATGTGGATGAGCCTTGAGGACATTATTCTAAGTGAAATAAGCCAGTCACAAAGGGACACATGCTTTGGGAATCCACTTATATGAGGCATATAGAATAGACAAATTAATGGAGACAGAAAGTAGAATTATGGTTGCAGGGACTGGCGAAGGGGGAAATAATTATTTAATGGATACAGAGTTTCCATTTGGGAAGATGAAAAAAGTTCTGGAGACTGAGAGAGTTAATTTAGGCAGGTTGATAAGGAGTCCAAGCCTAAGGCCCCTTTAAGGAGAAGGTAAACATTCTTTCTTTTTCATATTCTTTTGCCTTAGACAACTAGGCCTTGTAGGCAGCAGTATCTCTTATTCAAGGACATACCTTTTTTTGAGATTTGGAAGAATGTTATGGAAGAAGGCCTGGGTAAAACTTCCACAGCCTTGAGCTTTGGGTTAACCTGTTCCTTCTGACTAATCTTGTGCTGATGTCATCCCTGGATGTGTGTTACGAGAAAGGGTCTGGGTGAAATTCTCACAGCCTTGAGGTATTTTTTATCTCAGCAGCTAGTCAAGAAGTACATAAGACCTAATCTTCAGAGACCATGAATACAGCAGCACCGTTCACCGTTCACCATAAGTTATCAAGCTGAACGGTGATGATGGGTGTACAGTAGTGTGAATGTACTTAATGCCACTGAACCGCACACTTAAAAATGGTTAAGAGGAAACATTTTATGTTATACATATTTTACCACAATTAGAAAAAGAAGCAAAAAATCGGTAGTATTTATAAATATTACTGATTACTATTAGTGAGCAAAGAATTTTCAAAGTAACTGGCAGAATTTATATTGCCCTTTTGGATGTAATAAGAAATAGGAATTGTCTAATTTGACTATGATTTGAGAACATTAAGAAGGGCATCCCATTAAATTCATGGTCAGCACTCTGGGACTTTTTCACAGGTATATACATTGTCTAGTAGGCATAAGGGAAGCAAAAGTATGTTTAAAACACAGACAATTAAGAAAAATGAACGTAAAGGGATCTGAGTAGCCTGCCTTGGCCAGTGGGAGGTGATTCCCAGAAAAATGGGAGCATCGCCCCTCTGTTCAGGATGGGTGTCTTGGTCGTGACTTACGGAAGTGCAAGGAGAATGAACACAAAGAACATCACAGAAAGTAAAACAGGAAAAAGAAGTGGAAATTAAAATAAAAAGAGGGCTGTATATTTTTAGAAATAACATTTTTAATTGGTGCTGCTATAATGCTATTTGGAAGGTTAATGCTATGGGAGGGCTTCCCTTGTGGCTCAGCTAGTAAAGAATTCACCTACAATGCAGGAGACCTGGGTTCGAACCCTGGGTAGGGAAGATCCCCTGGAAAAGGGAAAGGCTACCCACTCCAGTATTCTGGTCTGGAGAATTCCATGGACTATATAGTCCATGGGGTCGCAAAGAGTCAGACAGGACTGGGTGACTTTCACTTCCACTTCCAATGCTATGGGAAGGCTTATAATCTTGTACTTTTGTTACTTTACAAATGGGATGATTCTGAATGGTCCAAGGTAATCCTTTCTTTTTTACATTACATAGACAAAAGGTTTTTGAGATTACTGAGATTTTGAATTACTGAGATTTCAGAAATCTAAGTATGTAAAAACTATACTCATATAGGCAAAAATGGCATTTTGTTTCACAATGAGGCTTACCCTGGAGAAGATTCAGAGTTCAGAGTACTATGACCTGCTTTGCTATAGAGGCGGTTATCTGTGTGATCATAAACAAGCAAAGAAATATCTTAAGTAACTTAATATGATGACGCATTCTTTTTCTGCCAAACTACTTGTGTCAAATAATATTTAGAGTTCTTGAATGGCTATTCAGGCTGTCTCTGCACAACTTTCAAATACATCTATGTTGCAATTACATTTCATCCATTTTTATTTTAATGTGGACCATTTTAAAAGTCTTTATTGAATTTGTTACAACATTACTTCTGTTTTACGTTTTGATTTTTTTGGGGGGTCCTTGAGGCATGTGGGATCTTAGTTCCCCAACCAGGGATTGAACCTGCACCCAACGCATTGGAAAGTTAAGTTTTAACCACTGAACTACCAGGGAAGTCCCCTGTTTTAATAGACATAATAGTCAGATATATAGTTAGTCATTTATGCAGGTGTGTGTTCCAAATAAAATAATACACTATTGTACTTCAAACAGGCTTTAGGTTGTACAATCAATTAGGATGCACTTGCTCAAGTAAAATGAAGACATTTAAAAGTATTCTGCAAATCTGATTTCAAACATTCATCTCAGGTATTTTATATCATCTCCCTCAAACTTTAAAAAAAATATTTACTTATCAATATTTATTTGGCCGTGCTGGGTATCTAGTTGTGGTACAGGCGCTCTAGAGTGGATGGGTGGTCTTAGTTGCCCTGTGGGCATGTGGTGGGATCCAGTTCCCCAACAAGGGATGGAACCCACATCCCCTGCACTGGAAGGCCTATTCTTAGCCACAGGACTACCAGGGAAGTCTGGCTCAAACATGTTTTAAGCAGATTTAATTGCGCTGGCTGTGTGCTGTGCTTAGTCGCTCAGCCATGTCTGACTCTTTGCGACCCCATGCAACCCCACTAGGCTCCTCTGTCCATGGGATTCTCCAGGCAAGAATACTGGAGTGGGTAGCCACTCCCTTCTCCAGGGGATCTTTCTGACCCAGGGATCAAACCTGGGTCTCCTGCACTGCAGGAGTACAAGTACAGTGATACTTAAAAAAAAAAAGAAAAAAATTACAGGGGTAAAGTGAATCTTCTAAGACAGCCCCTAGGGGGAAAGGCATTCAGGCAAGCCTGCAGAATAGGGCATAGGAATTGCAAGTCGAGGAGGAAAGGATCAAAGATGGAGGTGAGGGCCAGTTTGCATGCCAGGTGTACTCAGAGAAGCACAGTCACAAAGGTTCTGTGTCTTCAAAAGGTAGACGAAAAGCCCACGAGCTGTATTCTGACCAGCTTGGGAAGCCTCCAGCTGATTTGACAGTGGGGGCAGGTAACAATTAGAAGTTAATGGCCAGGAGAACCAGGAGACTGCCCCAGGAACCAGGGGGGCTGAGGCAGAAGAAAGGGTGGGCGCTTTGGAATCTTTAGATCCGGGTTAGAATTTTCACTCCAGCACTTATTTGCTGGATGTGCCTTGGCATGTTTGTCTACCTGAGTCTATTTCTTTATCCAAAAGATGGGGATAATGATAACTATTTCATTGAGTTGACTTGAGTCATAAATAAGATAAGAAGGGGACTTCCCTGATGGTCCAATGGTTAAGAATCTGCCTTATAATACAGGGGACTCCAGTTTGATCTCTGGTCAGGGAACTAATATCCCACATGCTATGGAGCTACTGAGCCCACGCACTACAACTAGAGAGAGTCCGTGCATCACAATCAAAGATCTGTATGATGCAATGACGATCCCGTGTGCTGTAACTAAGACCCGGGGCAGACAAATTAAAAAAAAAAAAAAAAAAAAGGATAAGGAATGGAGTGGTCTCTGCACTGCAGGTTCTCATTAGACGTTAGTCCCCTCTCCATGATATCCCTTTCTCCACCACCTAGAGGCCAACTGCAGGTGCCCCCAACTTTTCCTAAAGGTTGTGGAGTAGTTTTAGTGATAGGGTTTGGAGCAATCACTGAAGAGAAGTGCAAGTGCTGGACATTAGCACTGATGAGCTTAGGCTTAGCTTTGGCCGGAAGTGAAGCAACGTGGCAATTACATATAACACAAACAAATACACTCTGTCCCACACTGGAGCCCCTAGTCTGCCCCAGACAGACTCTGGGTGGGAGGCAGGGGTGGAAGGCTGCTCTCAGGCTCTCAGGGATTTACAGTTTAGCCACTGTGCCAACACAAACCACGTGTCTGGGTTATGTCTAAACCTCATGTGAAGCATCCAATAGGTTCTTAATAGAAACATATTCTGGATTAAGATGGATAAGGGCTCAGAGGTCGAGACCAAGGCAGAGGGAAGAATGGTCAGCAAAGCGAGTATTGGTACTAAGAAGCTGGGTCAGTGGTTGGGGGCAAGGGAGACATGGAGGGGAGGGCAGCTGAGGTGTGCTTCTAAGGCAGAAAGCTCTCTCATCTACCCTGCTTAATGGGAACAGTTAGTGACAGTGAAAGTTCCATTGTCTCCTCCTTTAACCAAGCCTCAGAAGAATCTCAGTTACTAGCCCAAGAGGGAGAGAATTTACGTAGTCTGGATTTTGGAGAAACATAGATGACCCAGTTTCATAATTAGCTAACCAGTCATTTCTTTAATGGGCTGAGACACAAAGAGAAATAAAATATAATTCCTGCCTTCCAGGATGCCCATCACACAGCAAAGCAGTGACAGGCATATGTGGGAAGTGCCATGCGGGCAGAGAGATGGGGGAAGCTTTGCTGAGAAGGAGCAAGAAGGCCATTCTCAGAAAAAGGGAGAAGGCATTCAAGCAATGTGACCATGGCCCCATTAGAAATTTTGTAGAAATGGAGGTTGAAGTGGGTGGGAAAGTTCAGATAGGCATAAAAAGGAACAGAGGGAGCCCACCCTGGGGCAAAGATCTATGAGGGCAAGTTTCTGAAGCCCTTTCTTGTATGTCATACTATGAAGTATGAACTTTTTCCTGCAGAAAAATAAATCAGAACCCCCAACACACCCATGCAAATTTTATTCTAATTTTAAAAGGTTATTAATCAGCAAATGTTAAAAACAAAATGTTTGAATAATAATTAGTTTCTGAACAAAGGATCTTTAAGTTTTAAGATTAAATCTGGGACTTTCCTAATGGTCCGGTGGCTAAGACTCCGTGCTCCGATGCAGAGGGCCCGGGTTCTATTGTGAGTCAAGGAACTAGATCCCATGTGCGGCAACTAACAGTTCAAATGCAGCAACTAAGGATCTCATGTGCTGCAATGAAGATCAAAGATTCTGTGTGCTGCAGCTAAGACCTGGTGCAGCCAAATAAGTAATTAAATGTTAAAAAAATTAAATCCGGTGAGTGGGTTAGATTTTTCACTTAGAATAGTATAGACCAAAAGACTGAAGATACAGCAGTCTTATATTTAATAAACTAGCAACTACAGGAGGATTCAAAGGATTAGATAGATACTTAGATAAAAAACAAAAATGCATGAAAAATGTATTGACACATATGCTACTGAAAACACCAGTTAATCTATACTATGAAAGTGAAAGTGTTAGTTGCTCAGCTATGTCTGCTTCATTGCAACCCCACGGACTGTAACCCACCAGGCTCCTCTGTCCATGGGATTCTCCAGGCAAGAATACTGGAATGGGTTGCCATACTCTTCCCCAGGGAATCTTCCCAACCCAAGGATTGAACCTGGGTCTCCTGCATTGCAGGTGAGTTCTCTATTGTCTGAGCCATGAATGAAGCCAATCTATGCTAAAGGAGGATTCAAAGGATTTAGATACTTAGGAAAAAAAAAAAAAAAAAAAACAAATGCATAAAAAGGTATTGACACATATGCTATTGATAACACCAGTTAATCTATTTACAATTGATTAAAAATGCTGACCATGAACTTGAAATATAGCTGTAATAAGAGTTGTTGGCTGCTATACCTTCCAATATGTATTAGGTTGGTATGAAAGTAATGGCAGTTTTGGATTGTGAATTTTAAATCATTATAACTAGGCTTAAACACATCTTTGCTATTCAAAATAGGAATCATTACAGTCAACACATTTTTGCCAATAAGAAATAAGTTTGTTTATTTCTATAGCATAAAAAGTCCATACTTTGGGATTTGATGAACTCTTAGAAAAAGCATTTTCTGCCTCCTGCTTGTTGTGGGAGCATTTTCTCTGCAACAAGCTGTCGAGATCCTTGAAGAAGTGATAGTAAGTTGGCAAGAGGTCAGGTTAATATGGCAGACGAACAAGGTAAAACTCCATAGCACAGTTCATTCAGTTCTTGAAGCATTGGTTGTGCAACTTGCGATTGGACATTGTCATCGAGAACTGGGCCCATTCTGTTGACCAACGCCAGCTGCAGGCATTTCAGTTTTTGATACATCTCATGGATTTGCTGAGCATACTTCAGATGTAATGGTTTCACTGGGACTGAGAAAGCTGTAGTGGATAAGACCAGTAGTAGACCACTAAAGAGTGACCATGACTACTTTCTGGTGCAAGTTTGGCTCTGGAACTTTTTCTCAGTCCAACCACTGAGCTGGTTGTCACCAGCTGTTGTATAAAATCCGCTTTTGTCGCATGTCACAATTGGAAGGAGAAATGGTTTGCTGTTGTTGTGTAGAATAAGAGAAGATGACACTTCAAAATGACGATTTTTCTGATTTTTGGTCAGCTCATGAGGCACCCACTTAATGAGCTTTCTTACCTTTCCAATTTACTTCAAATGCCAGATGGCTGTAGAATGGTCAGGGTTAAGTTCCTTGGCAACTTCTTGTGTAGTTGTAAGAGGATAGGCTTCATTGATCCTCTCATTTGGTCACTGTCAACAATGGCCGGCCACTGAGCTGCTCATCTTCAAGACTCTCATTTCCTTTGTAAAATTTCTTGAACCACCACTGCGCTGTATGTTTGTTAGCAGTTCCTGGGCCAAATGCGTTGCTGATGCTGAGAGATTTCTCTGCTGCTTTACAACCCATTTTGAACTCAAACAAGAAAATCGCTTGAGTTTGGTTTTTGTCTAATATCATTTCCCTCATCTAAAATAAATATAAATAAATAGCAAGTAATGTCATTAGCAAAGAAGCATAAAGCAAGAATTGTGCATTAAAATGATGTATAACATAACCACATTTAAGAATGGATTCCAATATCAAACAGCAAAGTTCAACAACGCAAAACCACAATTACTTTTGCACCACCCTAATATAACTGCATTTAATCCTCACAATCACCTTGTAGAACAGGTATACTTATTATCCCCACTTTACAGATGAGGAAATCAAGGCTTTGAGAACAGGCTGGGAGAGGACTGAAAGTGAGTGTTAGACTTGAAATTCACACTGACTCACAGGGCCACGTGGTGTTCCTGGCCCAGCGATGTCTTGAGGGTCAAGTGAAATAAATAAATGAAGATACAAAAAGTCCTTAGAGCAGCAGGAGGCAGAGGACAGAACTTAGTAAATAAAACTAGTTACTATGATTATTACACCAACTCCTGCCTCTTCTTTTCTTTCTCTCTCACTAGCCTTACCTCTTTTAAATTCTTTCACTGAAGCTGAGGATAGCAGTATACTTGGGTCCATGTACTGAAAGTCTCTCCTTCTGGCCTCTGATAGATAAATATTAAAAAAAAAGGAGGGGGATAAGTAAGAGTTGCAAATATACATAAATGTAAGTTCTTCAAATAAAAATGAAAGAAAAAATTGTCTCAAGACCAACCTAATTATTTCATCATGCTAATCACGAACTCCATAGCTATGTGAATACAAGCCAATCAGGTCAAACATTGGTAAAAATGTGTTTTTATCAGACAGCTCTTGGGATTTCTTTTACTTTATGAAAGAAGGCTTTCTGCAGCTCACAGTGCATAAAAGTTTGTTATGAACAGTACCAGATGAGTCTGGCTGTACTTCTTCATGCCATGGGAAATTATATCTAGACCTATATCCTGAAAGACATGTGTCAGATCTGATAGCCCAGGTCCTTTGGGAAGCAGAGCCAAATAATGGGCACATTAGAAGACATCATATTTCTTGTATTTCATATCTAAGCCTTCCTGGCCCCACGTATGTCTTTTGGCTGCTTTATTGGCGGTGCTGACTGGCTTTGCTTCTTCATTACTCATTTTCCTCGTCAGTGGGAACAGGGACTGTGCCACTCGTAGCCACTGGTTATGCTCTAATCTTTTTTTTTTTTTTTTTTCGTCGAGCCATTCATTTGGGACGTTAGTTCCCGGATCAGGGATCGAATCCATGCCCCCTGCATAGGGAGCTTGGAGTCTACCACTAAACTGCCAGGGAAATACCAGTGCTAAGATACAGCTCTCCAAGTGACTTTATATATTCTGAAAATCCGCAACTGGCTAACTCTGGATGACAAGTGACTCTCTGAGAACTAAACCGGGAAATTCACCACTCATTCAACACTGGATGTGAAAGACAGAGAAAGCTCAATGTGTTATTTTTTTTTTTTTTACTTCTTTTTGTAATAGTAAACCTGGGTGTTTTGTAGTTGTAACTGAGAAAATGAGCACTCTTGCACCAGAAGCTGGGTTATAAATGGTAAAGCCCATTTATTATAATTTAATGGACAGTGCTTCCAAAATAGAAATTCACTTAAATTTACATAGTAAGTTAGATTAACCTAGTAGTTGGGTTAAAAAAAATACTTTGATTAAAACCACACTGCAAAATGGGGAACCTCAGTGGATTGCTTTAAACTCTTGACCTCAAAGGAAGGAAACCAACTAACCAATAATGATAACTTGGAGAGAAAAAAAAAAAAGGCTTAGGATCCATAACAGATTCGTCGTCAACAGTGTAATGATTCAGCATTCTGGAGGCCAAGTAAAACTAGACTTGCGGGTGTGCACGTCAAGTGGTATCTCAGTGTACACGGACAGAATTTTCTGTTCGACGCCGCACGTTGGTGAATATTTTCTACTATATCCGCGTAATGTTGAACTCCCTCCTTACAGCAGCCGTCATAAAAACGATGTGAGTTGTAGGGAACCCCTGGGCATTCTTTACCAACCCCCACATCCACTCACTAGCCCCACTGCCCCCAAGCTACCGTCCAGGTCAGTTTCTACCGAGATGCAGCCATTGCCAAGACAAAGGAGCCCCAGATTGCCTTCGGAGCCGCTGCTTATCCGGAAGGTTTCCAGAGGGGGTGTGTGTGTGTGTGTTTCGGCCTCGGAAAGTTGATCTTTAGTGATCGTTATGCAAATTTATTTTCTTTACAGCTTTTTACGATCTCTTTTGCTAAACTACTTCACACACCAATTTCCCTGCTGTGCATCGCCAGGCAACTGTACAGGCGCGAGGACCGGGAGGGAAAGGGCGGGGAGAGCGCGCGGTCCGTGGGTCTGGAGAGTGAGATAAGGCCGGGGGAAACACATCCCTCTTGGGCCGAGCCAGGCGCCGATGCTCCCAGATCTGCCACCCGCAGAACTGGTCAGGCAGCTGGGTGGGGCGGGGCGGGGCGGACGCGCCACGTCTCGTGACGAATCGACAGCGCTGGGCATGATTCAAAAGACCGAGGAGCCAATAGGAACCCTGGGAAGGCTGACCAGAGGGGCGGGGCGAGGGGAGGGCGGGGTCGGGGATGCGCGCGCCCGGGCCGCGGGGCCGCGGGGCGCGAGAGCGCGAAAGCGGGCAGTGTCGCGCGCGCGGAACCGCCGCCTGGTTGCTGCTCCGCGACTCTCCCGGAGCCGTTCGTGTTCCCGCAGGATCACCTAGCAGGTGAGCTCCCGAAACCCCGCCCCGCTCCCCGCAGCGCGGTCTCCAAGGGATCTGGGGGAGGCCAGCGGGGAGGGTGCGTGGGATGGGCAGGGGTCCCGGGGCGCCTGGCGTGGAGCGGCGGCTTCGCCCTCCCCTCCTCCGGGTCGGTCGGGGCGGCTGCTGGCGAGGCTCGAAGTGCGCCCGGCCCGGCCAGCTGCGGAAATGAAGCTGTGGTTTTAAATTGCCGACGTTTCCCTCCATTTTGGACGCGCCGCGTCGGAGTAAAATGATGTTGGCTGGGGAGGATGTGTGGGTGGGTGATCCACCCCGGTGCCTTTGTCCCCGCCCTGCAGCATCGGCCCTCCCAAGACTGCTCCGAGCGCCTTTTTGACAGATTAGCGGGGTGGCTTGGCGGGCCCAGCTCTTGTGTAGGCAGAACAGGCGCGGCAGCCTGGCGGACGGGGAAGTGGGGTTGCCAAGTTGACTTTAATTGTCGGTGGTTATCACTGACCTGGAGGGTCGTGGCCGTCTCTGGCGACTTCCACGGCTGGCTGCATGCATTGCATTCCCCCGCCCGGTATTTCTGCGCACTCAAAAAACGAGTAGTTAGACAGGTTTGCGTGCTCCTGCTAAAGCTCGATCCTTTTTCCCCCTTTCTTTTTAATATATCTTTTTAAGGGTTAAAAAAAAAATAAGTTCCTGATTGCAAAGGGCCTGGTTCCAGGCGGTTCACCAAAATAATTAGGCGGTCTGAACGGGAATCAGGCTGTTGATACTCAGAATGACCCAGTAGATACATTGGACAGCGCGTGGACGATTCAAGGGTTCAGCCCGGAGCAAGTGAACTTGCTCACCTGATGTGTGGAAGAGCCTGCACCCGGCCGGACCCCACCTAGACCCATGCTTCTGGTCCCAGCCCTCAGGGACCTTGCAAATAAATACGTGCACATCTGTAAAGACACCGTTGTAACTGCCGTGGAGGAAAGGATGGGTGTGTGCGGGCTAATTTAGATAAGAGCACCAAGTCCAATTTAAGTTTGGTTTCTGAGAGCTGTCTAGGGAGGAGGGGAAAGAGTGAGTAGGAGGGAAATTATTGCTCCTTCAGTTCTTTATTTTGCTTAGGACGATAGTGGGGCCATTCTGCCTGTGCAACCAGGAAGATGGCAGTTTCTTCGTTACCCTGCGGCCGGGGCAGGAGCTAGGCCAGGGGTTCCTGTTTGGGTTTTGCCGGGTAGGCCAGCCTTGGGTGCAGGTGTTGAAGAGGGAAGCCGTGAGACTTCATTTGCTCTTCCCTTTCTTTGCCATGTTTAGACTGATTTGGGAAAGTGAAGAAAGACCGAAGATGTGATCAGCAGGGAATAGCACATTCTGTTGTGCTGATAAACAGTAACATATTGGAGCCAAAATGTGTAAGGATTCCAGTGCCAACTGACACTGAAGTTAGCAAGCGTGTGGCTTAATAGAGAAAAGCCTGAGGGTCCCCATGTTTCCACTGCTAATGGGGGGATGAAGTCATTGTGTTCAGTAAACAGAATCTTTCTTTGCAGACATACTTGGCTAAAAACCTCACTTTCGAGGGACGCCTATCTTTTGAGTGATGGTACGGTGACAGGCATGAATGTCCTGGGGCTTTTCTGTCCTACCTGCCTCGTTACTCCTGCAGGGTTAGGATGTGATGCACTGTGCGATACTCCTGCAAAGTGGAGGTGTACCATCATAATGGTGGTGGTTTCATCTTTTGCAACATTTGTGTTTGAGATAGCGGTCTCCTGAGAAGAATGCTGGTTTGTCCCCCCTTTGTTTTCCTTTTTCAACCACCATATGAAAGATTGCTATTCCTAATTCTTTTTTTAAAGTTAATTTTAGAGACCTAACAGATACACAGGAGATATCTTAATTTGTTTAACCCCAAATAGTTGATTGATAACACAAAAACCTCTTTGGAATTGACCTATGACCAGTATTGGATAGATACTGTGTATGTGGTATCTGTGCAATACAGTTTCCGAAAAGGGACAGAATCTGCTCAAGGGATTTTCGCTAGTGGTAAAGAACCTGCCTGTCAATGCAGGAGACATAAGAGACCTGGGTTCGAGCCCCGGGTTGGGAAGATCCCCTGGAGAAGGGCATAGCAACCCACTACAGTCTTCTTGCCTGGAGAATCCCACGGATAGAGGCAGGCTACAGTCCATGGGTCGCACAGAGTCGTACATTACTGAAGTGACTTAGCACACACACATGCAGCCCTTAATTCCCGAGGGACTGTTTCAAAAGTTAATAAAGAGTTATTTGAAACTAGAATAACATCTTCATGTAGAAAGATGTGATTGCCTTCTGCCAACCCTGGTCAATTGACATCAGAGAACTAGTACTGATAACAGAGGTTTGATTTTAAGGGGTCTGAGAAGAAGGAAGGGGCATAAGAGAAGAGAGAAGAGGGCACATTTCCTTCCTCTTTCTTAGTGTTTGGAGGTTTGGAGCTAAATGTTGAAATAGGCAAAACTTGCTGTTGTCACCTTCCTTTTTTGTGCCCCTCCTCCGGGTCCCAAGGTGTCCACCACCTTCTTTTTTTCAAGTTCCCCTCACGTGACTTCTCAGCCAGGTGGGACTTCATCCTCAGAGCATTTGGGCTCCTTGTCCTTGCTTCCCCCGCCCCGCCCCCAGCCCAAACCCCTTCATTACCCCAGTAATGCTATCTCAGGTAGGTGTCTTGTACCTAACATGCAAATGGACTGACATCCTCTAATCACCACCTAAGTCTTTGTGTCTTCTTTCATCTACCCACCTAGCTCCTATCTATCTAAACAAGTGAAGCTTGTGAAGTTTGCCTCTCAGATGATTAACAGGGAAGAAATGTGATGCTTGGGAAAGACTTTTTCTCAGGAGGGGTGTGATAATGTGACTTTCTCCTTCCTTAATTCTGGAGAGTCTTCAGAAGTTCTGATGTTGGTATTGTTGTGTAATCAGCTCTTGACTGGAGCCGAGTGAGGAATGTATATTTGTATGCCCAGAGGCTATTTCGGGGATGAAGGTGATGCAAGGAGAGATTTTTCATACTGCCTTCTTCAGAGGGCCTAGCTTGTTCAGTTGGTGTTGGAGATGTTAGGAGGAGCTGGTTTTGTCCTGTGGAAATGTGAATCTGCTGGTCCATCGAGGGAGAAGCTCTTACTACCTAAGAGCTAGAGGCACCCAGCAATCAGTCGATGTTTGAAAAAAAGTAGCAAACAGGTCTCATGTAAGTGGCAATTCCTGCAGATTGCTTGTGGTTTCTTAGGGTGTTGTTCTTATACCAGGCTTCATGGGCTGTGCTTTGGTTCACTGGAAAAGGCTATAACTGGAGGTTGATGTTTGCTGTAGGCATTTGAAAAAAGAGCTAGGATACTGACCTAGTTATGTGGTTGGCAGAATTACTTGGTATACATTTGAGACTTCAGCTGTAAGCCTTGAAAGATTTGTGAAAACCCCAAATTTGCTCTTCATTTTCGATTTGAAGTTATTTTTCTCACTCTTGGTAGGTTATATAATGTTAATTATACAACCTTGATTTTCCTAGTCTGTCTCATAGTTTACTGTTTGTAATAAAGGTAATTTGTTTAGATGATACATCCTTAAAGCCTACATCCTTAAAGACAGTCATCCCTCTTTATCCATAGTTTCACTTTCTGAGGTTTCAGTTACCTGTGGTCACCTGTGGTTCAATAGTATTAAATGGGAAATTCCAGAAATAAACAGTTCATGAAATCTCTTGCCGTCCCTCGTCATCCAGCCTGGGATGTGAATCGTCCTTTGTCCAGCGCATCCATCCTATTAGTCACTTAGTAGCCGTCTTAGTTACCAGGTCAGCTGTTGAGGTATCACAGTGCTTGCATTCAAGTGACCCCAATTTTACATATATATATATATACCCCAAAGCACAAGGGTAGTGATGTTGGCAATTCAGATTATGCCAAAGAGAAGCCATACAGTGTTTCTTTTAAGTGAAGGGGTGAAAATTCTTGGCTTAGTAGGGAAAGGAAAAAGAATCATATGCTGAGGTTGCTAAGACCTACGATAAGAACAAATCTATTGTGAAATTGTTAAGAAGGAAAAAGAAATGCATCCATTTTGCTCTTGTACCTCAAACTGCAAAAGCTGTCAGCCATAGTGCACAATTAAGTGCTTAGTTAAGATGGAAAAGGCATTAAGTTTGTGCAATAAGATATTTTGAGAGATCGTCCACTTTCATATGACTTCTATTAAAGTTTTTGCTGTTCAGTTGCTCAGTCGTGTCCAACTCTTTGCAACCCCGTGGACTGCAGCACGCCAGACATCCTGTCCTTCACCATCTCTTGGAATTTGCTCAAACTCACATCCATTGAGCTGGTGATGCCATCCAACCATCTCGTCCTCTGTCATCCTCTTCTCCCACCTTCAATCTTTCCCAGCATCAGGGTCTTTTCAAATGAGTGAGTTCTTCGCATCAGGTAGCCGAAGTCTTGGAACTTCAGCTTCAGCATCAGTCCTTCCAGTGAATATTCAGGGTTGATTTCCTTTAGGATTGACTAGTTTGATCTCCTTGCAGTCCAAGGGACTCTCAAGGATCAATTGTTCTATATTTGTCCTATTGATAGTTATTGTTGTTAACCTCTTATGGTGCCTAATTTATAAATTAAACTTTATCATAGGTATGCATGTGTAGTATATATGGGACTATAGTATATATCCACATAGTATATATGGGGCTCTGTACTGTCTGTGGTTTCAGGCATCCATTGGGGATGCCTGGAGGTCTTAGAATATATCCCTCTCGGATAAGGGGGGAACTACAGTTGATGTAGATTTATAAATCAGAAAATATGCACACTTTGTGAGATTGTGCCTCGCTCATTAAAGAAGCGTGGTCACTGTGGGTGGGCAGTGTTTTCCATGGTGCAAATCATTTGAGCCTTTATGTTTTGTCATATTTAGTCCTCGGGGCCACTGCTGTGTGTAGAGTGATTTCCAGTGAAATCTGGTGTGGAGGAGAGAACAACCTGTATGTCCTGGCTCTGCTGCTTCATGTCATCTCTTTCTGTGCCTTGGACAAAACAGCTAACATATTTAAGCTTCAACTGTAAAACAGGAATTATACACTTTCCTCCAGAGGCTTCTCTAGCCCGAAAGTCTTGACCTGTTAAACATTTTGGAAAGCTGTATTTTTGTGTTTAATCTGTGAGAAAAGACAAATGTGTATATGCTCAGACTCTTTTTTTTTTTAACTATTCAGACAGATTTTTGAAAATGCCAAGTAGGAAATTTGCCGACGGTGAGGTGGTAAGAGGTCGATGGCCTGGGAGTTCGCTTTATTATGAAGTAGAAATTCTGAGCCATGACAGCAACTCCCAGCTTTATAACGTGAAATACAAAGATGGAACTGAACTTGAATTGAAAGAGAGTGATATCAAGGTAAGCGCTCTTTGGTTTATGGACCATGCTTATAATAATTGGGAAATCACGGTAGGTGTGGTTTTTAAGCTTAGAGCAGTCAGGTCTGGCTCTCACACTCCTCCTTTGGGTCCTGTCCTGGTTTTGGCTCTGGAAGTGTGTGAATGAGCCATGGTGCTGTGTTCCTCAGAAGCTCCCAGTCTGCTGAAGTCAGACCCGTAGATTGCCCTGTCCCTGGTTTAATGCACTCTGCCACTCTGCGAGTTTGTCGTGGGTGGTACTGGGGCATAACAAGAATAGGGAAGGGCATGGGGTTTTGGGGCAGGCTTTCAGAGCTGAGTGCTGAGGACATATCTGAGAAACTCAGGTGATGGGGCCAGGGGCTTCCACAGTGGGTTGTGTGCCTAAGGCTTGGGTGGGGGTGGACACAGACAACCAATGCTGAAAGGGTGTGGTGGACAAGGGCCAGAGGAGGGTTAAGAAGGAACCAGAACTGGAGGGGTTTGGGCTTTATCCTAGACACTGAGATTTAATCAGGAGAGTGACATTAATTGGTTTTGAGCCCAGGGCTTCTCAACCTATCTGGTGAGGACCTGAGCTTGAAAATATCTGATCCATGTATATAAGTACTTATTAATATATCATAATTACTAGGCAAATGGGAAAAAAATGTACAAAATAAAAGCCTTGACTTTTAATTCTCAGATTCAATAGACGTAAAATTACTTGGTCAAAATGCTATAAAAATTTCTACCCACTTCTCAATTTCATTCCTTGTCTCAGATCGGTAACCCATCTCGAGCCCACGGCCTGTGGACCGCAGTTCAAATGCTGTAGACAGTGGCCTGTGGCGGTTTTGAGTAAAAGGACAGGTTGCAGATGTCTGAGGCACTGCGGGACGTGTAGTTCATACAGTGTGAGAGCAGGCCTGGGCGTGGCAGTGTCTCAATGAGATTTTGTTCACAGATGCTGAACTTTGAATTTCAGATAATCGTCATGTGCCACCAAGTATCATTCTTCTTTTGAGTTTGTTTGCCGTCATTTAAGAACTGTAAAGCCAGTCTCAGCTCCGGGGCCACACAGAGTGGGTGGGAGGGATTTGGACTGGGAGGTAGTTTGCCTTCCTTGAGGTCTAGATCCCTGGACACATTTGGAGTGGGTTAGGGCAGGGTAAAAACATTACGAAGTGACCCAGTCTTGGACTTTTTTCAAAAATCTGACTGTTTGGAGTGAAACGTGGGACTGATTTTCTTATTATTGTTTGTGTGCTGTTTTCTTTTGTCCCATCATCTCGGTCTTTTTTTTCTTTAAAGATTTTCTTTTCTTTTTTTGATGTGGACCATTTTTAGAAGTCTTTATTGAATTTGTTACCATATTGCTTCTGTTTATGTTACGGTTTTTTGGCCTCAAGGCATGTGGGATCTTAACTCCCCGTCCGGGATCAAAACCCCCTGAATCAGAAGGGACAAAGTCTGAACCACTGGACCGCCAGGGAAGTTCCCATCTCAGTCTGAGTCAGTGTTATTGTATCTCTTGTATATGTTATTGGGACAACATACAGCTACTTGATTTAGAATATGCATTTCATGGCAGTACCGTCAAAGGAGAGTTAGGAGTGGAAAGGCTGCCTTGGTCTCAGGAGAGACGGGTTGTTGCCGCAGTTGTCATTGGCCTCATTGGATGGATGCTCTGCTCCCATGAGCTCCTGAAGGGACTTTAGAAGCACTGGTGCCGATCACCGCCATTGCCCCCTTCTTGCAGTGTGGGTCTGCATGTGTTATGACTTAAACGCTGAAGCTCTGCCTTCTCCTCCCTCTCTAGCCTTTAACCTCCTTCAGGCAAAGGAAAAGTGGCTCGACTTCTAGTTCTCCCTCCAGACGCCGGGGGAGCCGCTCGAGGTCTCGCTCCCGGTCCCCTGGCCGGCCCCCGAAAGGTTCCCGCCGATCCGCCTCAGCATCGTACCAGGCTGACCTGAAGGAAGCAAGGAAGGAAGCCAGGAAGGACATGTTGGAAGTTAAGCTGACTCCGCTGGTGCTGGTGCGTGTTTTTGGGAGCCCTCCAGCCTCACACAGCGTTTAGTCTGCCCAGATCACGTCTTCCCCTATATATGTCCGTGTGTGATCTGCAGTTAATAATATTAAAATGTCAGGGAAACGTTAAATCTAAGGTGATGACTTAGAAAGGTTACGTTAGAAAATGAATGTTTGGAAGAATAGAAGGTATAATGCTTTTAAGTGTCATGAAAAAGAACGTTTTTAAGTTTTGAGTGTTACTTAATATTGTGGTTTTAAAAGAAAAAAAGCAGTGTTTAAATTTTAAATAGATGTTAATTATAGATTGAACTAAGTTTTTATAGTAATTAAAGTTCACGTAGAAAATAATGAGACAAAGAAATTTAAAAAATGAAAAGAATGAGACATAATACATGGTATAAAAACATTCTTGTTTAGCATCACTGTACTTAATTACCTTCTGTACTCAAAGATGACACTTTTAATTGAATTACTTTCACAGTTCAAGGTTGGAAATATTAGGGTATGCAGAACCTATAGGACCTTGCACAATGAATGTTTTGGATCATAGACCAAATCAAAATTACAAGTAAACAGAATTGAATAAATTTCATTGTTTACTCTCTTCACTTAATGTTACCTCTTTCCTGGATAAAATGCACACAGATTTTTAATAACTTTAAAAAATTGAATTATTACATAGTGTTTTGTAGTCAGATTTAAAAATTTCAAGATATTGCAAATAACCGCCTATTATATTTTCCTACATCACTTTTGTTGTTGTACAGTATTGTTTGGATTTACTATAAATTGTATGGAGGTAACATAATTGTTAGCACCCTTGTTGATAGGCATTTAGCTTTTTTTCTTTTAAATTTTCATTATTATAAACAAATATTCTTACACATCTGTTATATCCTTAGGATAAAATCTTATAAGTGGAACTGCTCTGTCAGATGGACAGAGTAGATTTGAGGCTTTTATTGCATATTGCCAAATTGTTTCAAGAGAGTTTATACCAGTTCAAGTAGGGTATGAATGACTATTTTCTCATTCTGAGTATAATAGTTATTAGTTTGTTTTTTTTTTTTGGCCAATATGATCATCAGAGATTTTCATCTCACTGTTTTAAATTGCGTTTTGATGATTACTAGTGAGTTTGAACCTTGTTAGCGGCTCTCTTTACTAGTCAGATAACTCAGGGTAAGGAGCAAATGTTGTATGCTTTCTGTCACATGTCATTTTTAGCTTCTAATGACCACTATATTTTTTACAGTGTAACTTCCTTATAGTCCTGGTGACCCAAGAGCTACAGACTAGCTTTGCTCCTCACCAGTTGAGCCCTGGGCTCACCATGGACTCATTGCTGAGTTGACGATGGTGTGATGTAAGACCGTACTTAGACTGCACGTAGCTTTGACATCATGTCATCCTTGTTCTTTTGGACTCCTGATTGTGATATTTACATACTTTGCCTCAGTGTGGATACCCTGTCAATTTGCCGTCATTACAGTTTAGGGTCAGCTGACTAGCGGTGTTACAGGATTACACTTGTGGTTGCTGTGGATTACATATTGGACATTTGCAAAACCACTGCTAAGTGGCTTATTGGCACTTTGATAAACTCGAGTATATGTTGAATGCTGTCACTGCTCAGTTAGACCTTGATTTGAGCTAGAACTTGGTCCTCTATTAATGTTGTCTTCTGATAGCTAGCCCCTCAAAGGATATATTTATTTTTTAAATTTGTTTTCCTCCTATTGCTTTATTAGCAGTATAATCTGTCTATGACTTTAAAGGAGCAAAGTTACAGATTTCAGCCATACATTGCTGAAAAATGTTTTGTAAATTTAAGTCCTTCCTTTGTACCATCAATAAGAAATTCCTTCCACTGCTTAAAGAGAATGACATTCAGGGAAAGAGACTGAGTTGAGAAAAGAGAATTAGGGAGAGAAAATGTAAGGTTAAAGAAAAATGTGGTAGATGAAATTGAGAAAACAGACAGTTCACAGATTACTAGTAGCACTCTAAGTACCCATTATTTCTTCATTTCCTATTATTTAGAGCATCTGTTATTGAATAATGAAATTATAAGATTTAGTCTAATTTTGATTAAAAGATGAAACATTCTATGAAAGATGTTATATTACAGAAAAATCTAAATGAACTCTTTGGTCAACGCAATAGAAACCTCTCAGAGCCAATCTTTTGAAGATTGGGAAATTCTAGTCAATTCTATTCCATTTCATTTTTAGCAAAAGTAGGCTGAAATTCTTGAGTTCAGGCTGTGAAAATCTTTGATTGGTTTTATTGCTTGGTTTCACAATACTGAATTTTTACCATCATGTTCCCTTTTGCCAAATTACCATTCTTATGGTTAAAATGTTTTATATTCTTCAATTTAGAAGCCATTTGGAAATAGCATCAACAGATATAATGGGGAGCCTGAGCGCATCGAGAGGAATGATCTACCTCACAAAAACGCGCAGGTATGAAATGGTTCATTTCTCCTCTTGGGCAGTTTTTTTCTTTGTTAAAGTGACTTTCTCTAAAGAAGCACATTGAAAACTATCATGTTTCCTAGAATCTTTTCTAAAATTCTGTCCTTAAATTAAGATTGAACATTGAGATTGTCATACTGAATGAAGTCAGTCAGAGGAGAAATATCGTATGACATCCCTTATGTATGGAATCTAAAAAGAAATGATACAAAGGAACTTAATTACAAAACAGAAAGAGACTCACAGATTTAGAGAATGAACTTGTGATTGCCCAGGGGACAGGATATTTGGGATGGACAGGTACACCCTATATTTAAAATGGTTAACAAACAAGGACCTATTACCGTATAGCACATGGAACTCCGCTCAGGGTTATGTGGCAGCCTGGACGGGAGGGGAGTTTGGGGGAGAATGGATACATGTATATGTATGGCTGAGTCCCTTCACTGTTCACCTGAAACTATCACAACATTGTTAATCGGCTGTACCCCAACACAAAATAAAAAGTTAAAAAAAAAAGACTGAATATAATTTAACAAATTTATTAGTTTATATAGCTATATTAAGATACTGAATTAGTTAATGTGGTAGCATTCATGATACTTATTGACTATAGATATTTAATACTTTTTATTTTTTAAATAGGAAAAATTCCATTTGTCACAAGAGAGTAGTTATGTACCTACACAGTATAGCCTTCGTGCAAGAAGAGAAGAGATCACATTAAAAAAAGTAGATTTGAAGGAAGAACAAGTTGTCACAAAAAGACCTGCGTTGTTGAGAACCTCTGAAGTGACAGCCACACAGTCGAAGGACTTAGAGTTTGGAGGAGTACCTGGTAGGCATCAGAATCAGCCTGGGGAGGGCAGGTGGGGTGGGTGAGTGGTCATTGCTATAAAGTGAGCAGGAAAGGCGTTTCTCTGAAGAAAACTGCAGGCAGCCAGGTAGTGAGCCTGGTAGGAGCCTGGGAAGAATTTTCACTTAGAAGGAACAACAGGTGCAAAGGCCTGATTGGGAGCATTTTGGAGAGTTATCATAGAGGAGAAAGGGTGCCCTTGTGGCTGTATGTAAAACTTTTAGTGATCTTTTAATAGGTTTTGAGCAAAGAAGTGTAAAGTGACGAAGGGAAGGTTGGCATGATAGTTGTATGTAGGAAGGACAGTGAACGATCGGTGATTGGGAAATCTGCTAATAATCAGACCATGGTACCAGGGCCTGGCTTGGCAGTAACACTGGGAATAAGCTGTATGTTTCCAATGGGGTCATGGTGTCTCCCTTACCTGCTAGACAGGTTGCTTTTGAGGGTCAAAGATCTGAAGTGTTCAGAGGCTTGGAGTTATTAAGTGGGTGGAGTTGGTGAGGTTTTATGAGGTTATATCAAGAAAGGACTTCTTGGTCAAATGATTCAAAATTCTGCATGGCTTAACTCCTTTGTATTTTATAAGTTATAACTCTAGATGGTGTCTAACATTGCTTAACAGTCTGCGTGCATGCTACATAAATGTGGTACTGGTTTTTGTTTGTTTTTTTAAAATAATTTTACTCATTTATTTTTGGCCCTGCTGGGTCTTCATCACTGTGCAGACTTTCCTCTGGTTGTGGTGGGCAGGGGCAGGTCTTTGCTGCCATGCTTGGGTTTCTCTTTGCTGTGGCTTCTCTTGCTGCGGAGTGCGGGCTCGAGGGGCATGGACTTCAGTAGTTGCAGCTCCAGGGCTTTGGGGCATAGGCTGTAGTCCTGTGGCATGTGGGATCTTCCCAGATCAGGGATTGAACCCACGTCCCCGGCATTGACAGGAGGATTCTTTACTGCTGAGGCACGAGGGAAACCCTGAATGTGATACTGTTTTAATTGTTAGAGACTTAGGAATATAAAGTTTTTTGTTTTTTAAAGATTAGACCGATAGATGGTTTTTAGATGTTCCAGTCTTCAGATTGCTGGAATCTCAACATATTTACTCCCATTGTGGTTGGATTTTGAATGTTTTAGAAGTTGGTTTCTGAGGTGGAATCTAGCTCTTCAGTGCTAGGGGTGTGTGGTTTTTTTTTTTACCACTTTTATGCCCATGGTTGCTTTCCCAGAAGATGTAACACGTGGACATGAGGACTGTCTCATGGGGCATTAGACATTGGCTTCAAACAGCTAGCCAGACTTGAGTTCTGACCTTCACTAGAAACTCAAGTGATTCTTGGAAAAAAAAAAAAAAAAACAAACAAACTAGCCTGGATTGAAATAAGAGCCTTGAATGTTCACTGATTATTTACAGGTGTTTTTCTCATCATGCTTGGCCTGCCGGCCTTCCTCTTCCTGTTGCTGTTGATGTGTAAACAGAAAGAGCCCAGTCTTCTGAATTTCCCACCTCCACTGCCAGCTTTGGGTGATTTATGGGAAACCAGAGTCTTTGGGGCCTACCTCCTCTGGTTTTTTCTTCAGGCTCTGTTCCACTTACTGCCAATTGGAAAGGTAAGGTTGTATTATTGGGGTGTAGTGTAATGAGATGGTCTTCCTTTCACTCCCATGTTTATGTGAAGATATTGAAAGTAGTTTTAAGGTTAAAAGTTGCCGATGGTCATAACCACCCAAGTTTGGAAATTTTAGTTTGTTAAACCTTTACTCTTTGTGTTCTGTAACACTTGCTTATCAAGCAGAACTTTAAGAATCTGATTAACGGTTCTTGTGTAACTTTCCAAACCAAATAGAAAAGCAAAATAGCCTGAGTAATAGCAGAGGTTGCTGGGGAAGAAAAAAGTTTCCTCTCACTATATGTCATTTCATGTGCAGAGTTTTAAATTATCAGTTGATAAGCTACTGAGCTCAATGGACTTTAGTCCGCTTCTTTTACTTTTTAAAATATGAGGAGTTTTCTAATTTTCATCCCAGAAATTTGTCATCTGGACCATTGAATGTTCTCTTCAAACTCATGCAGTGTTTGTAAAACTTGTCCTCAGTGCTGAGTATAGTCTTTTTTTTTTTCTTTCAGTAGGATCCTCTACTTGGATATATTTAAAAGAACATGAGATTCCTTAATGAATAAATAATTCATTTAAAGATCTTATTCTTAGGGCTTTGCAAGTTTGCCAACTGTCTAAATGAAAGGATCAGTTTTATTGGGATTGGAGAATGCCAGTGATAGGAGGCTAGAGCTGCAACCTTTAAATACTTTGATACCTCACCATAACATTGGCCCTAGAGAGGATTCTTGTGATGTGAATTTTCAGGTATTTTTGTAATAAGACTCTACAGTAAAAACCACAATTTCAGATAAACTTAGGTAAAGTGAGGTCAACTAGATAATATTTTTTGAGAAAAGCAGTTTTGATGGGGTTTATATATATTTATTTATTTATAAGTAAATAAATAAATAAATAAATATATATATATATATCTCGGAGAAGGCGATGGCACTCCACTCCAGTACTCTTGCCTGGAAAATCCCATGGATAGAGAAGCCTGGTAGGCTGCAGTCCTTGGGGTCGCTAAGAGTCGGACAGACTGAACGACTTCACTTTCACTTTTCACTTTCCTGCATTGGAGAAGGCAGTGGCACCCCACTCCAGTGTTCTTGCCTGGAGAATCCCAGGGACGGGGGAGCCTGGTGGGCTGCCGTCTATGGGATTGCACAGAGTTGGACATGACTGAAGTGACACAGCAGTAGCAGCAGCATATATATTTATATATTTCTAAATATTTAGAAATATTATTTCTAAATTTTTCTAAATATTTATTATTTCTAAATATATATTTCTAAATATTTAGAAATATATATTTAGAAATATATTTAGAAATATATTAGAAATATATAGAAATATATAATATATATAATTTAAACATATAATATATAAATATATATTTCTAAAGAAATATATAATATATATAATATATTTCTCTATATATATACACACACACACACACACACACATATATATTTCACAGACTAAAACCCAACACAGGAGTTGTTAGATACCTTTAATAGATAAGAATCATTTGAAATTAGCATGTGGTTTTGCTAATCCTGTGTTCTCAAACAGATATTACATTTCTACTGGGTTCCCTTTCATAATTAATGAAAGAGTATAGTAGTTTGGCTGAAGACAAATGATACCATATTAGTATTTTACAATTTATAATGAATTGCACTGTTTCTGAATATTTTGGGAACTAAAATTTAGTTGCCACTGGGCAAGTGAACTTTTTAACTCATCCCATTCAAGTGTGTTTCTTGAGTACCTTTTATATGGGGATGCTCTGGGTGATCCAGATGAAGGGATAGTATGGTCCAGTGAACATGCTTACTGTCTCTTACTGGAGATAAAAGAATCACATGAAATGATTGAATAACTGGGTGAGCATATATTTATAAATAGCAGAACAAGTAAGTGTATGAGTTCCTGCCATCAAATACATGGGCCACAGTGAACTGGGTGAGTGGGGTTGAACCTGATTGAAAGGACTGCACAAATGTGAGGTGCTGGAGTTGTACTCCACTTTGTAAGCAGTGGGGAGTCATTGAAGAATTTTGAGCTAGAGATCAACTAGATGTACAGGTTTTTGAAAACACATCTAGTCTTGTGGTGGGACATGGGATGGTTGGGGGAGGGTGGTTATTGCAATAGTCTTGAGTACACAGAGAAGTCACTACTAGATTTGTATTTGAGATAAACTCCTGAAGGTAGAATTACTTCACCAAAGGGCATGCTGCAAAGATTTTTGAAACTTGTTACTAAACTTTCCCACCAAAAGATGATCCTCTTTGTTGGGCATATTGAAATTTAGGTGATTTTATAAGACATACACACACACACATGGTAAAGTGATGTGCTTTTTAAATTTTTTAATTAAAAAACAAAACTTTTCTTTTAAGGTTGTAGAAGGAACACCTCTTACTGATGGAAGAAGACTCAAGTACAGATTAAATGGTAATTTTTTTTTTAAGACTCAAATTAATGACTTGATAGCACAGACTTTTGGGTGCTGTACTCTTTGAAACTATCAAAGCTGATTGCACCAGAGCAGTAAAAAGTAAATTATTTCTTAGTAGTCTAAAGGGCATGCAAATAAACTGCTCATACCTGCAGCCAGTATGTCAAAATTATGCTGTGTAGAGTAACAAGCCCCTCAGTCACTCTTTCCCTCTCCAGTTTTATCCTCTTTTTATTTGCTTATTTATTTTTGACTGTGGTGGGTCTTTGTTCCTGCCCGCAGGCTTTCTCTAGTTGCAGTGAGCAGGGCCTACTCTCTTTGCGGTGCATAGGCTTCTCATTGCAGTGGCTTCTCTTGTTTGGAGCACAGGCTCTAGGTGTGTGGACTTCAGTACTTGTTGTAATGAGTGAACTCAGGAGTTGCAGATCCCAGGCGCTAGGCATGCAGGCTCAGTAGCCATGGTGTATGGGCTTAGTTGTTCTGCGGCATATGGGATCTTCCTGGACCAGGTATCAAACTGGTGGCGTCCCTTGCATTCCAGGTTGGATTCTTAACCACTGGACCACCAGGGGCGCCCCGGTTTTATTTTCTTAATAGCATTTATCATTCACTGAAGCAGTTTTGCATAAGCATTTTATCATCCTGAGTCATCTCCATGTAGTGAAGTCCTACTCTGATGTGGACTTCCTGGCCACGCCTGCTCTTGGGAGTTCTTGCTCATTTGCTCCGGCCAGTGGCCTGTGGGCCATCTCTAGGCTGTAGTCTCAGTGCTTTTGCCTGGAAAACTTCCCCCAGGGTCAGCTGCCTCATCTCTGATGTCTCTCTGCTCAGAGAAGCCCTCAGGTCCCTTTCTTTGCTTTGCCCTGCCTTATTTTCCTCTGTGATAGGCCCTCCAGACATCAGCGTGCTTGTCTGTTCACGGGGGTCTCCCCATGAGAAGGTGGCTTGTGGCTGGGACTTGGCTGTGTCTTTGTGGTACCCTCCGTGTCAGCAGAGTGACTGGCCTGTAGGAGGCGCTCTTTCGTGGGAGCTCTGAGTGGATGGAGTGGAAGTCTCACTGAACATCTCAATAAGAGGGCCTTGTCTGTCTTGATCCAGCCCCTCCTGCGGTCAGAGTGTGAGCTGAGGAAGAGGATCAACCCACCTTTGCTGTGTAAAGACTGATGAAGTTTCATTAACTTAAGAAATAAATGTATATATAGTGTGCTGCTCTGTGCTCAGTCGCTCAGTCGTGTCTGACTCTTTGCGACCCCATGGGCTGTAGCCCACCAGGCTCCTCTGTCCATGGGGACTCTCCAGGCAAGAATACTGGAGTGAGTTGCCATGCCCTCCTCCAGGGATATATAGTGTGGTTATCCTTAAATGATTTTCCATTTTAACTAGACTGAGTAGACTGTTTTCCTTTCCTTGGGAATTATTATTATAAATTTTAATTCTTGGACTGTTTTAATCCTGTCACTTCTCACCTGTCTGACTGTGGCTGCTGTTTTCAGTGGCTCACCTAGCATCCACTGTATCGGAAATCCCTCTGCTGGGCTTCAGAGGGGAAGCCAGCGATACTCTAGGTGCCTCTTGTGCCAAGTGTGTAAAGCATCGAGCCTAGCTCAGCACCTGACCCATGGTGGTTGCTTAACACTTTTTTGCTGCTCCTGTCAGATATTTCGTTTACTTTTACCAAATTCCTTGCTTCTGGAACCAGGGTTAGAATCTCCGACACACCTTCTCTCCTATGCCTCATTTCCCCGGTGAGGCTGAATCTGGGGAGGGCTGGGGTGGTGTTCACTTCTTGCCATCAGGTCTGTCACTGTTTGTGTTTTGTGGGCTTCTCTCTAGGTACCCATTTACTTCTGGGTGCTCTTCTTTTCTGTTTTTGCTTCCCTTTGAAGGCACGGCTCCTCCCAGGCTGAGCACAGTAGTCCTGGGCTTGGAGCTGGCAGAGCATGCAGGCAGTGGCTGGAGCAGTTGCTTGAACCTTTTTTTAAAATTTCCTCATCTGATTACTCTCACTCTAGTATTATAAGATTTTACCATTATAAACTAAGGGGAGTCCTAAGATGTTTTGAGTAATTTAATCCATATAGGTGAGAGAGCAAGAGCAAGAAACTGCTTCATCTACCATTCTTTTTAATATTCATAAATTTTATGAGCATTAAATGAATGTTTTACAAAGTTACTCTTTAGAGTAAACATGATATTTGGAAAACATGAATTTAAATAGTTAATTAGATATAATGGTTTTACTTTACAAAAACTTTGGTTTCAGAATTCTTTTTTTTTTTAATTTTTTAAAAAATTTGTTTTAATTGGAGGATAATTGCTTTACAATATTGCGATAGTTTTTGCCATCCGTCAACATGAATTGGCCATAGGCCTCCATGTGTCCCCTTCCTCCTAAACTCTCCTCCCACCCCCCTTTCAGAATTCTTATAGTATCTACCTCTTTTCTGTGTTAGACTGTTTTTATCCAAATGCGATTTGACGACTTAGAGGACAGTTTTTGCAGACACTCGACTCCTGAAAGGAAAACTATTCCTTGGGTCAGAAGAAAAAGCAGACACTCAGCCTCTCTGTTGAGCTGTACCAGGGCTAGCTCAGAACAGGGGTTCCTCTCGTGGGGCCTCGTGGGTTCTTTTACTTTGGAATGAACTTTGTCTCTGGGCCCCAGAGTCCCTTCCTGGTGTCTCCAGCCCGCCGGTCCCCTCAGGCTCCTGCCTGGCCCTCTAGGGGGCATTCGTGTTGGGGTCTCTTCTCTGAGGGCAGGCTCTTGAGGTCTGTGTTTGGGAGATAGAGTACGATTCAGGGTCCTTTGAGATCAATATCGATAAGTTATTTCAGGTAAAATATTCATAATTTATAACCAAGATTACCCTAGGGCTTTAAAATGTATGTTTGGCCCAGCTCTGTCAGTAATTAGCCATTTGACTTCAGGCCTGAGCGTTTGGACCATGTGAATTTTGAGGTTCTTTTATGGTAAATTTTGGTGCACCTCTTTTCAGCTCTCTCTTAATTAAAAGCAGATGACTATTCACAATGAAAAATATGTTATTATTATTAATAATTATGTTATTAGTTAACATACTATAAGTATGTATGGGAGATGTAGCATCTATATTGAAGACGGCTAACCTCAGGGGCACTGCTTGTTGATGTACTTGTGTATTTAGCCTGGATAATGAAACTAAGACTTTAAAAAATAATGTTGCGTTATTTTATAATGGTATAAATCTCTTGTGAACCCTGGGGTTAACATTAATTTTTTTACCCCCCCCCTTTTTTTTTTTAAAGGATTCTATGCTTTTATCCTGACATCTGCACTCGTCGGAGCGTGTTTCTTCTGGAATGTAGAGCTTTATTATGTGTACCGTCATTTCCTTCAGTTTGCACTTGCAGCCATTGTTTTTGCCGTGGGCTTGAGTGTTTACCTCTATGCCAGGGCTTTGAAAGCGCCCCGGGATGAACTGTCGCCAGCCAGCTCTGGTGAGCAGCCTTAGACTGTATGGATGCCTCCTATGAACGTGCCTCCTATGAACGTGCCCATGAGTGCCTATGAACGTGCCCTCCCACCCCCACTGGCCCCCCCAGCATCCAATTCTAGGCTTTCATAGAATTCTCTTCTTTCTTCAGTTGATGAGAGATGAGAAATAGGAAAAAAAAAAGATGAAAAATAATTTTAAGAAAAATAAAAGGAAGAAAATTTGATTCTCCCCTCATGCTTTCCTATTTGTTTCTTCTTCCTTTTTTAGTCACTTGATGACAGTAAGACATTTTAATAAGTTACAGCATTTCAGTTAACATTAGTGTTATAACAATTTATGGCACATATTTTGTTTGAAACAGTATATCTCCTTTTTTAAAAAAATCAAATAATAGAGATTATAAATTGGTCAATTCTAACCTAAAGTATTTAAGAACATTAAAAAAAATTAAGTGACTTATTTTAAAAATTGTGCGTCTACATTAAAAAAAAACTCCAGTTCCCTCAAAATCCAGGAATCAGGGCCCCATAGATCCCATGCCTGCAGCAGCAGGGATATTTCCAGATGGGACCGACACCCCCTGCCTGTCCTCCATGACTGTTTGCCCGGCTCTGGGAGATGACTGAATTGTGACCCTGGGTAGTAGACAGCAGTGCAGTTTTAAAGTCTCATAGTTGGGTTTGGAATACCGTTTGGATAAAAACTTTTCCCTTCTTAGGAAATGCCATCTATGATTTCTTCATTGGCCGGGAGTTAAACCCTCGGATTGGTACTTTTGATCTCAAGTACTTTTGTGAATTGCGTCCTGGATTGATTGGATGGGTATGTCTTTTTTTTAATTTAAATTTCAATTCAGTAGTACAAATTAGTCTTGCATTTAGAAAGAAATGTAGACAATTTTGAAGTGAGCTTATAGGTGGTATGTTTTTAGGAATAATTATAACTTTCCATACATTTGTCTGCTTCAAATATTTTCTTACTTTAAATATAGTCCAAAGGGTTAAGATGTCCTATTATAGGTTATTAAATGTTAAAAGAGTTTATATTATTTTGACTATATCAGTTTGTGTTTATGTAAGAAAATAATAGTGTAGATGAATTTATGAAGAAAAAATATATTTTTCTTCCTTTAAAAAAAATGTACTTTTACCTTATTTTAGACGTGTATGAAAGTTGCAAAAATAGAGTTCCTTCACACCACTTTCCCCAGTGTTGGTGTCTGACAGAGCCATAATATAGTTATCAAGAATAGCAGTTAAAAAAGGGGGAAAAAAAAAAGAATGACAAATTCACCTTTTACAGTAGTCTTAATTAAATCCATAGACCTTATTCAAGTTTCACCAGTCTTTCCACTGTTGGCCTTTTCCTGTTCCAGGATTCTCTTCGGGGCCTGGCAGTGCATTTGTTTGTTATTTGGTCTTAGCGTCCTCTAGTCTGTAGCAGTTGCTTAGTCATTCTTTGTCTCTCATGACTTTGACACTTCTGAAGAGTACTCATTTTGTAAGAGGGCCCCTAGATTTGGGTTAGTCCAACAGTTTCTCATGATTGGAGTAGGTTGTGTGTCTTTGGCAAGATTGCCACAGAGTAAGTGTCCATCTCAGTACATCTTACTTAGCAAGGGATTCCTGTGGCTGATGTGTCTCATCACTGATGATGGCTTCTCAGGGAGGTGTGTCTGCAGCTTTCTCAGCTGGGGAATTACCACCTTTCTCTCTGGGAACTGTACCTGCCCCTTTTGTTTTAGGTGGTCATTAACCTGGTGATGCTTTTGGCTGAGATGAAGGAGCAGAATCGCGCTGTTCCATCATTAGCAATGATTTTGGTCAACAGTTTCCAGCTCCTGTATGTGGTAGATGCTCTCTGGAATGAGGTGAGTAATTTTTAAGAGCCTTGGAGTCAGATGGCATTGGGTGTGGGTGAGTGATTTGACTCCTCCAAGCCTCAGATACTTACACACAAGGTGAGGAGAACATAACCTGCCTCCACGGCTTATGAAGATTAAATGAAATGTGGGTCCATGTGACGCAATGAGCTGACACACAGCGAGCTCTAACAGATGGTAGGCGTCCGTGTGTATCAGCTGCTCTGTCAGCTGCTAGATATTTAAGATCTGTGGATCTTGAATTGGTGGGTGTGACCGATTCATACAAATAAAACTTTGTTAGTGATTCTAATGGATGAAAATGGGTGGATCAAATACTATTATTGAATTAGGATAGTCTTTTTTGGATTACCAACGAGCAGCTAGTTCTTAAATACTGGAGGAGTTGTTTTGTTGTTGGTGTTTCAGAATACAAAGAACAGCTCTAATCACATGGATATAAAAGCAGAAATAATACATTGAGGAAACCAGTTTGAATAACGCTGATTTCTTAACATGTGGCTCTTCTCATGCATTGATACAGGATCAGTTCTTTCGGCTACTTGAAGACTGGCAATGTTTGCTAGTCTCTGTCTCACCTAAATATATTACTCTTGAAAACAATATCTTCTTTGGGTCTATTCTACAACTGTTTTATCATCTACTGTTATCTTTGTAATCATCTCCTCCAAATTCTAAATTTTCTTTCAATTTTAAAAACAAAATTGATGGTCCTTCATCATCATGTTCCAAAGCAAGTGTTCATGGCAGTCTGTTGACATTTTGAGAGAGGGTCCTTCTTGAAGATGTTTTTGAAAAATTGTATTATTTGGTCATACTCAGTCAGGGCGACTTTGAAAACTTGATACTGATATATCGATAATCTTCCTTTTCTTTGGGAGGAGATTAGGACCTCTTGGAGGTAAGCAGACCTCGAGTACAGGTAGCCACATTTGAACTCTTATTGAGCTCCTACCACTAAATGCGGACCTGGGCTCAGCCTGGGAAACTGCAAAGATGTTGGGAGCATCTGATACAGAGTCCTCTGAAAATTCCAAGTCTACTCAAAATTAAACATGCTTCTGAAGTTAAAAAAAACACCAGCTCTTATAAATGCACTTCACCTTGCCAGTTGTAGGTCTTTCTTTGATTATGTAGTAAATAGATGCTCAGAAGATGGTAGGATATGTTTTACAAGTCATATGATATTTCCTCTGTTGCTTTATCTCCTCAGAGATTTTTTTTTTTTTAATTCCTATCTGATGATGAGTAATTCTTCCTTCTAGTTTTCTGTCTTGTCATGGAAGTCACTTTTTAAGTGACTTAGAAATTCATATTTTCTAGAGATTGAAACAAACATTGACTTCTGTTAATTAACAAAAAATGATTGTGTCTTTTCTTTTTTTTAATTTTTTTTATGATTGTGTCTTAAGGCAAAACTCTTAAGGCAGTTTTTAACCCGGGGTAGTGGATTAAAGTTGGGAAGTTATTTTTTAAATAAGTCATCACTGTTTCAGCCAGATTATAGTTAGCTTCTTGAAGAAGAGACTTGATTTTATGGTTTTCCTTAGTATCTGGCATGCTGCTGTTCAGTTGGTGGATGCTTAATAATTTCCTTATTTGACTGAGTGATAGAAGTTCCTCTACATGTTAACGTGGCACACCTTGAGCAATGGAGACTATGAACTTGAATGTAAATGGCCCTTCCTCTGAGCCTCTGCTTCTGTCCTGCAGCCCTGAGTCCCCGGGCACTGGGTGGGGTTGATGGTCCTTCCTGCCCCTCCTTGAACCGGCTGTTTGTATCTTGGCCCTTCCTCTCTGTGTCCCCCCTCGTGTGCTATCTTATCTGCTCCCCGGTGCAAAAGAATAGGCTTGTTGACTAGAGGGTGAACCAACAGGCCCGGAAACTGTGACAATCATTTTTCTGTTCTGTGGTCTTTTTGTTTGCTTTCTGGAAAAAGAAAAAAAAAATGCATTTTGGAGATACCACTCTTTTTCTTTATCCTAGAACATTGATTCTTTAATAGAGATTATACTTGCTAGTTTTTCTGGTCAGTGTTGAGTGCTGGAGTCTGAGGCAGGTTAGGGATGCACTGAGACAGGATGCCGTCTCCACTTCCAGAGCTGAGGGCCTGCGGGTTTCTGGCTCATGCCAACCAGCTCCACAGGAGAGTGTGTTCAGGTCTAGCTTACCCTGAGCAGTGAAGCAGGCAGTTTCCCGTGATGCCGGGTAGTGTGGACAAGCTGCCTGACACGCTAGATTATGATCAGAAGTTAGGCTCGGAAGCCTGGCGTGCTGCAGTCTCTGCGGTCACAAGGAGTCGGACACAACTTGGTGACTGAACATCAGCTAGGCTGGTGCGCCTGTACTCGGTGCTGCGGTGGCAGGAGGAAACCCGGGCTCCCCGCATCTTCCCGTCCAGTGGAGAGAGCTGCCGAGTTACAGGACAGTCAGCTGGCTTCAGCGAGTGGTGGGCTGAGGAAGGCAGTGCAGGCCAGGCTTCAGCTGAAGTTGGAGGAGGGTGTTCCCGGCAGAGGCGGGGAGCCGGAAAAGCCCTGGGGAGCTCTGTGGTTCAGGATCGTGGAGGGAGTGGCTGGAGTGACAGGGGATGAGGCGGAATGACGCTGTGTGACACCTGTGCCAAGGGAGACAGATCCCCACTCCCGCCTTTAAACGTTTTAGGTTTGCTCTACTGTCTCATCTTAGAGGATGAGATGGCAGGACTGCATCACCGATGCAACGAATATGAACTTGAGTGAACTCCTGGAGATGGTGAGGGGCTGGGAGGCCTGGTGTGCTGCAGTCCATGGGGTCACAGAGTTGGACACGACTGGGTGACTGAACAACCACCACCTTCCTTTATTTTAGCCTTTTGTAAATTTGACTGTAAATTAGTACTTTATTTGAATACTGTAAACATAGAAGCTTTTCTCCCCAAACTTTAAAACATTTTTTCCCTTCTCTGTACCCGTTTAGGAAGCATTATTGACAACCATGGACATTATCCATGATGGATTTGGATTCATGCTGGCTTTTGGAGATTTGGTGTGGGTTCCATTCATCTACAGCTTCCAGGCCTTTTATTTAGTCAGTCATCCAAATGAACTGTCGTGGCCAATGGCTTCTCTAATCATTGCTCTGAAACGTGAGTATTAATTTCAGTCTCTGTGTATTAAATAATGTGTACTGAGTCTGTACTGAGTGCTGTGGTACCTACATATTTACAGCGTGCCCTTTTAAATGGCCATGATTAGCTCAAGTATGAAATAATCTGTGATGGATGAGTTGAGTCATAAATTCTTGCATCTGGTAAGGAGAATGGATACTTCGTCCTTCAGTAGTTATTTAAACATCATTTTGAACAAAACACCTGTTTTAAATTTTATTCAGTTCAGTTCAGTCGCTCAGTCGTGTCCGACTCTGTGACCCCATGGAATGCAGCACGCCAGGCCTCCCTGTCTATCACCAACTCCCGGAGTTTACTCAAACTCATGTCCATTGAGTCAGTGATGCCATCCAACCATCTCATCCTCTGTTGTCCCCTTCTCCTCCTGCTCTCAATCTTTCCCAGCATCAGGGTCTTTTCAGATGAGTCAGGTGGCCTCTTTGCATCAGGTGGCCAAAGTATTGGAGTTTCAGCTTCAACATCAGTCCTTCTAGTGAATACCCAGGACTGATCTCCTTTAGGATGGACTGGTTGGATCTCCCTGCAGTCCAAGGGACTCTCAAGAGTCTTCTGCACCACAGTTCAAAAGCATCAATTCTTTGGCGCTCAGCTTTCTTTACAGTCCAACTCTCATATCCATACGTGACTACTGGAAAAACCATAGCCTTGACTGGATGGACCTTTGTTGGCAAAGTGATGTCTCTACTTTTTAATATGCTGTCTAGGTTGGTCATAAGCTTCCAAGGAGTAAGCATCTTTTAATTTCATGGCTGCAGTCACCATCTGTAGTGATTTTGGAGCCCCAAAAAATAACGTCAGCCACTGTTTGCACTGTTTTCCCATCTATTTGCCATGAAGTGATGGAACTGGATGCCATGATCTTAGTTTTGTGAATGTTGAACTTTAAGCCAACTTTTTCACTCTCCTCTTTCACTTTCATCAAGAGGCTGTTTATTTAAAAATAATACAATTATTGTTAAAAACAATAAAATTTTTTTGTTTTAGTAATGATTCATTTTTTTCTGGTAGTACCTTGAAAACATAGGAAGATGGTCTTGCCTTCCTAGAGCTTATACTCTTACAGAAGAAATAAGACACTCAGACACTGGATTGAGCCAGAGGAAGAGTCTAGAGGAGGGACTAATAGAGCAAATATGATGGGAGTTTAAGGTAGAGAGCACGTCTCTCTGGGAAATATCACTGTAAACTTATTGGAGAATGTGGTGTTTGATCTGACTGTTGGGTGGGTGAAAGTGACATGGGGAGATAGATACATCAGATGGAGGGAACAGCTCGACCAGGATGGTGGGGAAGAGTGAGGAGTACAGCTTGACTGATGGTAGCAGGTTAGATTCAGGATGGGTTTTTTCTTTTGTTACACTGTTCATTAAACATGTCCACCAGAGGGAGGGCAGGGAAAATGAGCACTGAACTTCAAATGTTGCTAGTTATGCTACACTAATATCTATGGTAGAAGAAAAATTCAAGTCTCTGTTGAAATTAAGATTTAGTTTCACTATTGGTTTGGTTAACACATGCCTGTGTGTTATTCAAGACAGGCTATGTCTATTTTATGGTTAAGCTAAAAATAGGGAGTAGAGTTATTTTTTACTACTTTATTGAGGACTGATGATACATAGTCATATGTCAGGGTCTCTTAGTTTTGACACTTTGAAATCTGAAATAAAGCTACCAGCTTAAGAGGCTTGCAGTGGGATTCAGCATATATTAATATTTATGTGCTGTTGTTCTGGTGCAGATTCTGAGCTATAGTTTTATTAATGAAGCATTCATGTTACGGTCAGTAGATATCATAACTAACAGATGAACTCCAGTATTGATTTTATTGTAATGTAGGCTGCAGTAGATTTTATTCATGGATGCACCATGAATAATAATGCATATTTATTAGTTTTGCCTTCAAGGTGTCCCCAGATAGATGAGGAAAGCTGTAAGATAGTGAGATATCAGGATTGGATCTTCTTTTGTCATCCTGAGATTGAGAGGGTTTTAATTGTTCTTAAGAAATCAGACTCTTCTGTACTTTGGACATTTCCTTGGAACACAGGAATCATTTCTAAATGAAATTACAGATGCTTTAAAATAAAGATTGTATGTAAATTGTTAACAAATGAAATTTCTAAAAAATTACAGTATGCGGATTTGTAATCTTCCGATGTGCAAATTCCCAGAAAAATGCATTCCGGAAGAATCCCACTGATCCAAGGCTTGCACGTAAGTATTGGTTTATATTTATTATATTTTTGCATTACGTAGAGCTTTTATGTCTCTGCTTGTCTATAGATCATTAAACATGTATTTTCTTATTTCTGTATAGATTTAAAAACCATTTATACTTCCACGGGAAAAAATCTTCTTGTTTCTGGATGGTGGGGTTTCGTTCGCCATCCCAATTACTTGGGTGATCTCATCATGGCCCTGGCGTGGTCCCTCCCATGTGGTAAGCATTCAGGAAGAGAGCGGATGGGACTCTTTCCCAGGCCGCCCACACATGTCTGTCCTCTGTGGGTCTGGGCGTTGTCTCTGTTAGAGGTTGGGGTTTCTTGTTCCCCGACTGAGTGCTGTGTTCTGTTTCCAGCACCTCACTCATCCTGTGTCTGAGGGGAATTAGGAATTCACAGAGCATGAAGTTTTACTCTAAAATCCTGCAAGCAAAACTTTGTTTTCAACTGTATCTGGTAGCTTTTTTCCTAAGCAGACTATGTAGGAATTAACTTTTTATTCATGACTCGCTGTGCATGGATTCTGAAAATCTGGTTCTTAAGAAAAGGCACACCTAGCTCTGTATGTGCCTGGGTCCACCCACAGCCTGCGGTGCTGTCTGCCCTGCTCTGCGGTGATGGCCAGCAGTTCTCTACCCTGAGCGCCAGAGGGGAGGAAATGGAGAGGTTTGCTTTAATTAGAAGGACAGATGTTCTGATTAGGAAGGATTGTTAGGATGGATTAGTCACTCTTCTCTGAATAGCTTTTAATTCAACTACTACCTTCTGCCACACAGCAGTGGGATTTTATGAACTGGTTTAGTTGTTTCCCCCATTATTGGAGAAAATGGAGTAATGGGATGCCCCAGTTTTAGGCTATTGGGGAAGCGCAGGAAACAAAGTTGTGTAGTTGTGTAGTGAAAAATAAAAATACGAGGTACTGTTTACTTTTGTTATCCCCAGGTTTCAATCACATTCTGCCTTATTTCTATGTGATTTATTTCACCATCTTGCTGGTGCACCGGGAAGCCCGCGATGAGCACCACTGTAGGAAGAAGTATGGCCTGGCATGGGAGAAGTACTGCCAGCGAGTCCCCTACCGCATATTCCCCTACATCTACTGATTCTGCTCTGGTGCCCTCTAGAATACTCCTGCAGTTCTATCTTCTGTTTGCAAAAAAAAAAAAAAAGTCCAAAATGAACCTTCTCTCATTGCACTGACAGAATCTGTACATTTCTTTTTCAGGCAGGACTATAGATAGAGCCAAGTAGTAAGTCTTTTCATGTAGCCATGTTTATTAAATCATAACAATTAACATAAGGAAAATATAAATAGAATTTGCACTCTTATGAAATTTTTAATCTTTAAAAATCTGAGAACATAAAACAGTCTTATAAATGCACTGAATACTATTGATGTTCAGGATTTTTGATTACCTTTCAAATTTTGATTCTTTTGTCCAGTTGGTTTGGTTTTTGTCTTAAATAAAAACATTGTTACATTTTAAAGTTCATTTATGTTTTCTTACATTAAGGGGATAGAATTTTCATTTGTTTCCCTTTAAATTAAATCATTTTCTAGTTACGTGATTTGAAAGTAAAAACCGATTGTCTGTTCAATGCTGTACGGGAAGGGGAATAACTGATAGTGGACACTGTTTAATGAAGACCATTAGTAGTGGTTTGCTTAACCTCAGCTTCTAAAACTGCATTTGAAACTGTAAATACATAGCTTTTATGTAATATATGATGACTTCAGGTTTTTCTGTATAGTGTTTTGAATGTGAAATAATTTTCAGACTAACTTTGGGTTGGCCAGAATATTCATTTGGGTTTTTCCATAAAAAACCTGAATGAATTTTTTATCCAACCCAATATCTTTTAAACAAACATTTGCAGTATTTTAATTAAGTTTTGTAAAGTAATACATGTTAATTAAACATTTTGAAACAAGGAGAATTCATTTACTATTGTATGAAAGATGCTATTAAAACATAGGAAGGATATTTTTTCCTAATCCAAAGTTTGTGAATTTGGCTTTGCTACCTCAATTGCAGGTGTTTGTTGGCCTTTATAAACTGTTGCAAATAGAAAAATAGAATAAATATATATTTTTGGAGTAACATCACTATTTAAACCTTTTTACACAGATTGGTGTTTAAAAGTTTGCCATTTCCAGAAAGGCTAATATTTTTGTATGTTTTTGACTTTTTTAATTAAACTGTGTTTTTGCTACTGTTAGTTCATGCAGTGTATACTGTATTTTGCATATCTTTTATATTTACAAAACTACTCCCTGTTAAGGAGTGTTGTGTTCATCTTTCGAAATCTATTTATCTAAAAGCAATTTAAGGGAATAGTTTAAAATCATTTCTTTTAGTTTAATAGATGTGCATAAGGTAGCTTTAGCCATTAAATTCTACTTAAGTTGATATAGTCTCATTATTAATTGTCCTTTAATGGAACAGTAGCAAATTCACTAAGCTTTCATATTCAGAGTTAAATTGTTCTCAGTATCTTAAACATAGGCAAATCTAATAAATATAGTCTATATGTTGGGGTTTTCCATTATACATTTTATATATGAGCCATTTAGATATGCAGTGTTTATTCTGTGCTACAGTTTGAAGTGTATATAACTGTGCTTGTGTTGACGTGATCATGAAGTTGGTTTGCTCAAGCATTCCACATCCTATAATCTTTAAATGTGGTTTTGGTGAAATTGTCAGTGTTTATTAGTACTGATGTATGCAAGCAGTTTTTTTATGCTTTTCTTCTGGCATCAGAAAATGTTGTCCCAGCTTGTTCTATACTACATTCACCAGTGAAGCATTAGGGGAGGAGGAAGGATTATTAATTCTTTCCTTGTTAATGATAAAAGGGCTGTTACCAACACAGTGCTACAATTTGTTTTTAATTTGTTTTTGACTTTTTTTTGACAAGTTTTATAATGAAGTTTTAATTTGGAAATAAAGTTGAAAATAAAGATGTTGCTTTGACCACTTTGGAATCTCTCTCTTGTTTTTTTTCCAGGCTGTAACTCTGGGATCAAAGTTGGGGCCAAAACAGGAACCCTTAGATTACTGCTCCCCACCCAACCCCTAGTTTATTCCAGTCACTGAAATATAGTGCCTGGACTATATTGGGTCCCTCCTGGACCACGAGCAATCCTAAAGGTAGACTGAGATCCCTGGCAAACTGCAGTTTGCATCAAGGTTCTCAGACATCAGAGCTTGAAAAGGGTTAGTGGAGGGTCTCAACCTGCAGATGGTGATCATAGATTTAGTATTTGTTCTTTGAGAAAACAGAAGAATGATCAAAAGTGTCATAGACTCAGTAATACTTTGAAATGAATTTGTATTAATTACGAATGCACCCAAGTGCATTTGAAAACCAGTACATGTATGTGAGAGACATTTGTGTGTCAGTGAGATCAGACACCGTGTCTTTATCTCTCTTCTCAGTGTGAAATGACTTTGCATAAAGTGGGTGTGTCAGAATACACTCCAAAACCAAGGAAGTTAAAAATGTCACATCATGTGATTCTTGGTCTTATTTTTGTACTCTTTGAGGAAAAGAGTTTGCTTATTGGTGGTTTCTATAACTCATGGACTGTTTTGTTTTAGCAAACCATGGATAATTCCTAAAACTATTTTAATTAATTCACTGGACCAAATAAGACCTCACCTTGTTTCTTTTGTTAAAATCCTATATTTTGTCATTTTCTTATTGATTCCTGAATGACAGGGGCTAGGTCTTTATAATTATTTTCTGCAATACTGTGTGTAATTAGATTCTCAATATATGCTTTTGATAATGTGACTTTCAGTGCAGTTTCCTAGACACAAAAGTAAGTAGATGTTAATATTTTGTTCATGGCTATTAGAGTCTAGTTCTGGTGTGAGCCTTCTCCACAACCTCTTCTCCCCCTTCTAACAGACAGAAGAGATTGTTTGATCTTCATTTGTGGAAACATGGGATTTGTTTTCTGCCAGTGGGCCCACTGCTGAGGTAATGTGACAACAAACATGGCTTTGAATCCAAGCCCTACTGCTGGCAGTGTGAGCTCGGGTAACTCAACCTCTAGGAGCACCAGTTTCTTCATGTATGAAGATTGATACACCACATAATACATAGGTGGCCTGAAGGTATAGGAATTTTTATGAGTGTTCAGCATAGTTGGTGCTCAATAATAAAAATCTACCTACAGAAACACATTTTGACATGCAATTTTCACATTTTTCATCCAGTTTTGACATTGAATTCTCAGCGTTGGTTTTTCAGTGGAAAGAGAAAATCTGGTGAAATCAGAACAAGATCATTTCTTTAAGGGAAGAAACTTTTTTGTCTCAAAAGTCTGCAGCCAGGCCAACAATGTCATGTTCTGTGTTCTCTCAGAGCAGCCAGGGAAAGTATTCCAAAGAACTGCTCTTCACGTATATGTTTTATTGTATTGCAGAAATCACTCTAAAGTCAAAAACTTCATAAGAATTAGATGCCCTAATATCATGCTAATTGCCGTGGCTTTCCCTTTTAGAAAAGTCAGACCCGCTTTCTGGGGGCATATTCTCTCACCTGGAGGAGAGCCCACCCACAGGGACATTGCTTAGAATGGAAGCAGCTGGGAGCTTCCCCTGCATGTTAAAGTTTTCACATACAAATGGAAGGAAGAGATGGTACTGTCCAATCTGCCTTGATCACACAGATTTTTTTCATGAAGGATGTTGTCTTACATGTGAATGTCTTGAAGCATGTAACTGGTTAGAGTCAACAATTAAATGGTTTGTTATGGAAGTTTATTTTTCATTCTCCTCACACAGCAGTGCAACCTGCGTTGTGATCCAGTGACTAGGAGGTTTCTTTGTGGATAAGTACACAGATGTTAAAAAGTTTGAGGATAAACCAGCAGCTGTCAAAATACCCGACCTCTCAGGTGTCTGGTAAACTGGGCATTCAAAAGTATAGAGTTCTGGCTCTGTCTGCTTAGACGCATTTGATCTTTCAGTAGAAATCTAAAAAATAAATAAATAAATGCTCAAATTACACAGTTCAAGTAAGCCAGTAGCTCACATTTCTTTTACACTAGATTTGGGGAGTTTGTTATAAATTGAATACTTTTAACTTTAGGTGGTTATGTGGTTATGTAACTGCATATAGAATTATGCCTGAGTTTTTTAGAGTTACTAGTATAGCTTTATAGTATGTATTCTTGAGAAATCACACTAGATGTTTGTATAGCATCTATTTTAGGTTTTAGGAGTATTTGGGGCTATTTTACATGTCTGTAGTCTGAAGTATATCAGCCAGTCTCCCTAGTGAAATCATAAGGATGGGAAGTAGAAGGAGTGGTTGGTACTACTGAGGGAAAGCTCAGTGTTTTAAAACTTTGTGATAAACATCTGGGAGATTACCTTTGTTGGCAAGAAGTATATTTCAGGAAAATCACAACATATCTCACAAGGTAGCGAGTCTTCTAGTATTTTTTCTTTGTGATTCCACCTTGCCCCCTCAATGAATAAACCAAAGACGTGAACTCCAACATGTGTGGGGTCTGTGCCCTAAGAACAAAGAGAGGTGGTGTCAGTGGGTCCCAGATGAGATGCTCCCTTTAATAGAAGCTGCATCTACAGCTGCCATTGCCGTGTGGGTTCTAAGGTGAGTACTTTACCGTAGAGGTACTCATTGCCAGGTTCTAAGGTACGCACTTCATTCTCTTCCTTCTCTGAGAGCATGAGCGATTTGTAGGTTTTGATCTACATATGATGATCCTGGATTGACAAGTATTTCAAATACAGTAAAACTTCAAATTTCTAGAATTGTAATCCTTAGGCCACTTTTTAAAAAGAGCAAAAACAATGACAAAACAAGTCAATCTTCTAGTAAGATGGCAGAGTAGCAAGACCCTGTGCTCACCTCTTCCTGTGGTCACACCATATTTACAGAGCAAATATTGATGAGAATGATCTGAAGACCAGTAGAAAAGATTTTCTGCAACTCAAGATGTAAAGAAGGAACCAAAATGAGACAGGTAAGAGGGGCAGAAATGCAGTAGGGTAGGCAGACCACAAACGGGGAGGGTAATCACAATTGCAGAGGTTCTTCTCTACAAGGAGCAAGTGGTCTGAGAGTACATGGAAGTTTCTCCAGGATAGATCACATGCTGAGCCATAAAAACAAGTCTCATTAAATTTAAGATTGCTGCAATCATGTCAAGTTCCCTACCACAATGCTAAGAGACTAGAAACTAACAAGAACAAAACCTGTACAACACAAACATACAGACACTAAACAATAGGCCACTAAACAACCAATGGGTGACTGAAGAAATCAAAAAGGAAATTAAAAAAATACCTTAAGACAAATGAAAATGGAAGCACAATGATCCAAAATCTACAAGATGCAGCAAAACAGTTCTCAGAGACAAGTTTACATTGATGCAAGCCTACTTTAGGAAACAAAAAAAATCTCAAACAACCTAACCTCACATCTAAAGGAACTAGAAAAAGAACAAACAAAAACTCAAGGTTAGTAGAAGAAAATAAATAACAATCAGAGCAGAAGTAAGTAAAATAGAGACTAAAAATATAGAAAAGATCAATGAAACTGAATCAATGAAGCTGATTCTTTGAAACGTACCACAAAATCAATAAACCTTCAGCTAGACTCATCAAGAAAAAAAGAGAGAGGGCCCAAATAAAATCAGAAACAAAAGAGAAGTTACAAATGAGACCACAAAAATTTAAAAGATCAGAAAAGAGTACCATGAACAACTATATGCCAATAAAATGGACAACCTAGAAGAAATGAATAAATTCCTAGAAATGTACAATCTCCCAAGTTTGAATCAGGAAGAAATAGAAAATATTAACAGACTGATTACCAGTAATGAAATTGAGTCAGTAATGAAATAATCAAAACACTGCCAACAAACAAAATCCTGGACTAGATGGCTTCACAGGGTGTTAAAGAAGAGTTAACATCCATCTTTCTCAAACTATTCCAAAAAATTGAAGAGGAAATAATGCTTTGGATCTCATTTCACCAGGCCAGCACTACCCTGAAACCAAAACCAGCAAAAGATAGGACAGAGAAAAAAAAAAATTACAGGCCAATACCACTGATGAACATAGATGCACTAATCTTTATGGGAATGTAAAGTGATGCTGCCACTATGGAAAATAGTATGGCATTTCCTCAAAAATTTCAACAGAATTACCATATGATCCAACAGTTCCGCTCCTAGATCTATACCCAAAAGAACTGAATCAGGGACTCAAACAGCTGTCTGCACACCCATGTTTGTAGCAGCACTGTTCACAATGGCCAAATGGAATCGACTCAAGCGTCTATGGACAGAGGAATGGATGGAAAAAATATGGTGTTGTGGACTAAAAGTCTTTTGTTGCTAAGTCACGTCACTAAGCCATGTCCGACTCCTTGTGACCCCATGGACTGAAGCATGCCAGGCTTCCCTGTCCTTCACCATCTCCTGAAGCTTGCTCAAACTCATGTCCATTGAGTAAGTGATGCTATGCAAACATCTCATTCTTTGTCGCCATACTATTTTCCATAGTGGCAGCATCACTTTACATTCCCATAAAGATTATTGCATCTATGTTCATCAGTGGTATTGGTGTTCATCAGGGGTATTCTCCCCCTGCCCTCAGTCTTTCCCAGCATCAGGATCTTTTCCAATGAGTCAGCTCTTCACATCAGGTGGCCAAAATATGTATCCTCCTCAGATTTATAAATTGAGGCCCTATTGCCCAGAGTAGCTATATTTAGAGATGAGGCCTCTAAAGAAGCAATTAAAGTCATATGAATGGGGGGTTCCTGACCCAATAAGATGAATATCGTTATAAGGAGAGACACCAGAGAGTTTGTTCTTTCTCTCTCCACACATGCATATCAAGGAAAGGCCAGGTGAGGGCATAGCTAGAAGACAGCTGTCTGCAAGCCAGGAAGAACTCTTAGCTGGCACCCTGATCTCAGGCTCCCAGTCTCCAACACTGGGAGAAGATACATTTCTGTTATTTAGGCCATCCTGCTTGTGGTGTTTGTTATGGCGGCCTGAGTTGAGATGTGGTATACACATACAATGAAATATTATTTAGTCTTAAAAAAAGAAGGAAATTCTGACACATGCTACCACATAGATGACATTATAAAGACATTATGCTATGTGAAATAAGGTGCGTGCTAAGTCATTTCAGGTCTTCCCTCATAGCTCAGTTGATAAAGAATCTGACTGCAGTGCAGGAGACCCAGGTTCGATCCCTGGGTCGGGAAGATCCCCTGGAGAAGGAAATAGCTACCCACTTCAACACTCCAGTATTTGTTTGGAATATTACCTTTGGGGGCTTCCAGTGTTTAAGACTTTGCCTTCCAATGCAGGGGGTCTGAGTTCGATCCCTGCTCAGGGAGCTAATTTCCCACATGCCTCATGACCAAAAAAAACCCCAAAACATAAAACCAAAGCAAAATTATAATAAATTAAACCATAAAATGGTCCACATCAAAAAATCTTAAAAAAGGAAAGAAATACCGTCTTCAAATCCTGACATAGAAGTGTTCAGTCTTCATCTATGTCAGGGGAGAGTTATAAACAGAAACAATACTGTAATAAATAAAAACTTCAAAAATGGTCCACATTAAAAAAAAATCTTAAGAAAGAAAGAAATACCATCTTCAAATCCTGATCTAACAGTATTCCGTCTTCATTTATGTCAGGGGAGAGTTGTAAAGTTCATTTATTGTATTTATCTAAATCTTTTATTCACTTAATATATTTATAATTCTTCCCAACTCCCTAGAAGCAGAGTGGGAGAGATGGCATTTAATGACATTTGGGCTTGAAGGAAGACTATACCATGCTCTAGTGCCTAGTATTGGGCCTGGCACTTGGTAAATGAGGAATGAAGGTTTGTTGAGGGAATGATTGATGGATGGATTGAACGAATGAATGATTATCCTTTCCAACCTCTGAAGTATTCCAGTACTTCAGTATTCAGAATTCCAGTATTCCAGTACCTTAAAGGCTCTCCTGACTATGTTGAGTTTCTTCTGGATGATTATGGAGAATTCCTCGTCTTTGACGTCGGTGGTGTCCGAGATCACATGGTGGGTAAAAGTCAGGGCATCTGTAGATATTCCTTGGGACCGTCCATAGTCTTGAAGCACAGTGATAAGAAAGGCTTTGGAGAAAAACATGTGCCAAGTTCCTTGTGAGTCTCAGGGACTCAGAAGCTGTGCCTGTCTAAAAGTTTCCCGTGGGGATTAACAATATTGATATCTCATGGGAAGGGAAGAGTGGAGAAGAAAGTGTCAGGAAACGCCCGTGGTATGTGCGAGAAGGGGCTGGATGGGAGGAGAGTATAAATCCAACTGCCTCACTCAGGACTTGGGGATATTAGTCTGGCCAGGAGCATGAGCTTCCTGGGAAACATGAGAGCATTTGTAGGCCCAGTGACCCTCCCATATTCCACATGGGAAGAGAGGGGCTATGGATCCCAGGACCTGATCACTTTTGACCCAGTCTTGGCTAATCAAAGTACCTCATATTCCTGGCAGCAAACATGGGGCTCAGGGGCAAAAGCCGAGACCCAAGTGTGTCAGAGCCTTTCTCAAGAAATGACATATGGGGACATCCCTGGTGATAAGTGGTTAAGACTCCATGCTCTCAATGCAGGGTGCCCGGATTAGACCCCTGGTTGGGGAACTAGATCCCAAATGCCACAACTAAGACCCGTATGGACCTTAGGAAGAGGAAGGCCCTTTTTCCTCTGGAGGTGCTAAACTTCTTGTGGCCATTTTTTCCCTTGGTTGCATGGAGAAAGGCTATGTGCAGCAGAGGAAAATAAAAGAGACCAAGCCATAGCAAAAACAGAGCTGAGACATGAGGAGGCAGCCTGAGAGTGACATGGAGGATTTTGACTACCTGAATCCAGCCATGCTTGAAGCCAGACCCCTTTGGCTTTCTTTCCACTTATATGTGCTTATAACTTGCCCACTTTTGCTTACACAAGTTTGCATTGCCTTCTGTAGCTTGATACCAAGATACCTAACAGAATTCTTAACTGTTCTCCTTGCCACCAGCTCCTTTTCTCTTGTTTAATTCTTGTTCTGCATAAACTGCCAGTTGAGTAACTCCATTCTACTTGATCATGTAATGCTGCTGCCTGGAAGCCACCACACCAGAGTGAGTTTTAGTTTCTTCTGACTGCGCAATTTAAAGCCTGTCATACTGGCATGCCTCTTCTACTCTAAATACCTACTCACTGGGCCTGACTCAGTGCCTCTGTTCAGCCTTCAGCCTTAGATAATCTTTCTCAAATTTCCCTACAATTCTTCAAGGCCCAAGAGACCATCTCTACAGGCCCAACCAGAAGTGACCTCTCTCTGTGCCCCTTTCAGAAGGCTAAATGCTCCAGGAGAGGATGCTATTTTCTCTGATAAAAAGCTATTCGTAGTTTAGTGCAGTGGTTAAACATGTGAATTTCCAAGTCAGATAGGCTAAGTTTGAACCTTGGCTCAGTCGCTTATTGTGGGATTTTGGACAAATTATAATGTCTCTCTGCCTAGGTTTTCTTATCTGAAAATAGGGATAATAATAGTGACAACATTATAAGATTTTCATGAGGATTGAATGACTTAATAAAGACAAAATCCTGGGCTTCCCTGGTGGCTCAGTGGTTAAGAATCCACCTGCCAATGCAGGGGACACGGGTTCGATCCCTGCTCCGGGAAGATCCCACTTGTCGCAAGACGACTGAGCCCATACACCACAACCACTGAACCACTCTACAGCCCAGGAGCCACGACTCCTGAGCTCACGTGTCAGGACTGCTGAAGCCCGAGCGCTCCAGTGCCCGAGCTCTGCGGCAAGAGCAACTGCTGCAGTGAGAAGCCCATGCGCCACGAGAGAGCAAACCCTGCTCTCCACAACTAGAGGAAAAGCCCAGGCAGCAACAAAGACCCAGTGGGGCCAAATAAGTAAATAAAATTTTAAGAATCATACACACACACACACATACACACAATCCTTAGAGAGTGCCTGGCGCCTGGTACTAGTAAGTACTATATTTAGTAAGTACTAAGGGTGCTAACTGCTGTCCTCTTATTCTGTCCCTACCTGGATAGTATCTAATTGGTAAGAAGGAAGCGTCAAGCCTCATCTTAGAAGTTATTTCCTTAGTGGCCTTCCCTTCCCTGACCCTTAGTTTAGGTCCTCCTGTTTTAGGCTCTAAGAATATTCATCTATTCTTATATTCATTCAGAAATGCACTTACTCTTTCTTCAAATATTTACTGAGAATTTTTTTGGTGCTGAGGGCTACATTAGGTGCTTCGAATACAATAGGGAATAAAAATGGAACTGGCTCCTGCCTTCGTGGATCTTACAGACTAATGCGGCCCCTTTACAACTCTCATTACTCCCTGACCATACATTATTGCAACAGGTTCTGGCTGAATATCTGTCTTTCCTGCTGGACATTTGTGCCAATCTGGTGGGGCCTAGGACCCAACAAACATTTATTCATTAATTCTTATTAAATGAATAAATGAACGAGATGGCTGAAGCACAGAATCAATCCCTTGGGCAGGTGCCCATCTCCAGGAGTCCACTCTTAAGATGCAGTGACTTTGGAGAGGCATCTAATCTTGTTGGATTCTGACCTCATAGAATTAATGACCTAGAGATGAGGAAGGGAGACTCTTGCCAGGGTGAGGGTGAGGTCTGACAAAGATGTGGGTCTATTCTGGTGCTTGAGGAGATGGGGCAAGGGAAGGACGTGAATGGGAAGGGAGGAGAGAGACTGCTCTAGTGCATGCGAGAGGACCTGGTACCTGTAAATGTGTGTGTGTGTGTGTGTGTGTGTGTGTGTGTTTGTGTGTTGGGGGTGGGGGAGCAGGGCTAGCCTAGGGACCTCTCATCCCAGAGAGGAAGAGGACAGAGAGAGTGCTGGTGGAGGTGTTGGGGACAGACTTGCCTGGATCAGGTATAGGGCTGGTCCAGGTTCTCATGCTCACCTTGTGGAAAGAAGAAAGCTGGGAGCCAGTATCTTGCAGGAAATCCTTCAGAGAATTCACTGTTTTGCTCAGTGGGATATTTGGGGTCTTGGCTACATGATGTGCTGCAGTGCTTCCAAGCTGTGACATGTCTCATATACCTATTGGAAGGCAGACCACAGATTGGTGTGGTTAGAGGTATAATAATTGCACATTTTCAGATGATGTGAGCAATTTCTTCCAGCCTCTTTTAGATTCCTCCTTCCCTTTTCATCTCAAACTCTCCCCCTTCTCTGGACTCTTATCCTGTAGTTTAATGAAAACCAGCTATGGCTTTAAAGCTTTTGAGAACACAAAGCCCTGGAAAGCAATTAACAAGTGATGTGGTTATTACAGTAGGAATCTTGACTGGGCTTTGTGGAATCTTGCAGATTGGGTTTGAGTTACTGCCTTCTCTAAGAAGATAAACAGTAGCATTCACTTATAGTTCAATGGTGAAAGAGACAGTTTGGTATAGACTTTGGAACTAGGTTTTCCGGGTTCAAATCTCAATACTTCCACTTTCTAGCTGTGAAAATTTGGGCAAGTTGCTCCATGTTTTTGTGTCAATTTCCACATCTCTAAAATGAGAATGATAAATAATAGTACCTACTTCATGTCACAGGGTTACTATGAGAAGTCGATTAGTATGAGCAAAATGCTTTGAAAAATGACACTCTGTGTGTGTGCATTCTCAGTCATGTCTGACTTTCTGTGACTCTATGGACTGTAGGCCACCAGGCTCCTCTGTCTGTGGGATTCTCCAGACAAGAATACTGGAATGGAATGCCATTTCCTTCTCCAGATCTTTCCAGCTCAGGGATTGGAATCTGCATCTCCTGCATGTGCAGGTGGATTCTTTACCACTAAGGCAGAGGAACCAGAGATTAAATTGCCAAGATCCATTGCATCATAGAAAAAGCAGAGAGTCCCAGAAAAACATCTACTTCTGCTTTATTGACTACTCCAAAGCCTTTGACTTTGTGGATCACAATAAACTGGAAAATTCTTAAAGAGATGGGAATATCAGACCACCTTACCTGTCTCCTGAGAAATCTGTATACGTGTCAAGAAGCATCTGTGTGCAGTTAGAACCGGAAATGGAACAACAGGCTGGTTCCAAATTGGGAAAGGAGTATGTCAAGGTGTATATTGTCACCCTGCTTATTTAACTTATATGCAGAATACATCATGTGAAATGCCAAGCTGGATGAAGCACTAGCTGGAATCAAGATTGCTTGGAGAAATATCAATAACTTCAGACATGCAGATGATACCACCCTTACGGCAGAAAGTGAGGAAGAACTAAAGAGCCTCTTGATGAAAGTTCAGTTCAGTTCTGTTGCTCAGTCATATGTGACTCTTTGCGACCCCATGAAATGCAGCTCTCCAGGCCTCCCTGTCCATCATCAACTCCCAGAGTTTACTCAGACTCATGTCCATTGAGTCAGTGATGCCATCTAACCGTATCATACTTTGTCGTCCCCTTCTCATCCCACCTTCAATCTTTCCTAGCATCAGGGTCTTTTCAAATGAATCAGTTCATTCCCAGCATCAGGTGGCCAAAGTTTTGGAGTTTCAGCTTCAGCATCAGTCCTTCCAATGAATATTCAGGACTGATTTCCTTTAGGATGGACTGGTTGGATCTCCTGGCAGTCCAAGGGACTCTCAAGAGTCTTCTCCAACACCACAGTTCAAAAGCATCAATTCTTCAGCATTCAGTTTTCTTTGTAGTCCAACTCTCACATCCATATATGACTACTGGAAAAACCATAGTTTATTAATGGACCTTTGTTGGCAAAGTGATGTCTCTGCTTTTTAATAAGCTGTCTAGGTTGGTCATAGCTTTTCTTCCAAGGAGTAAGCATTTTTTAATTTCATGGCTGCAATCACCATCTGCAGTGATTTTGGCACCCAAAAGAGTAAAGTCTGTCACTGTTTCCATTGTTTCACCATCTATTTGCCATGAAGTGATGGGACCAGATGCCATGATCTTAGTTTTCTGAATGTTGAGTTTTAAGACAACTTTTTCACTCTCCTATTTCATTTTCATCAAGAGGCTCTTTAGTTCTTCTTTGCTTTCTGCCATAAGGGTGGTGTCATCTGTGTATTGAGGTTATTGATATTTCTCCCAGCAATCTTGATTCCAGCTTGTACTTCATCTAGTCCAGCATTTCTCATGACGTACTCTGCATGTAAGTTAAATAAGCAGGGTGACAATATATAGCTTTGATGTACTCCTTTCCCTATTTGTAACCAATTTATTGTTCCATGTCCAGTTTTAACTGTTGCTTCTTGACCAGCATCAGATTTCTCCGGAGGCAGGTCAGGTGGTCTGGTATTCCCATCTTTTGAAGAATTTCCCACAGTTTGTTGTGATCCACACAGTCAAAGGCTTTGGCATAGTCAATAAAGAAGAAGTAGATGTTTTTCTAGAGCTCTCTTCCTTTTTTGATGATCCAGCAGATGTTGGCAGTTTGATCTCTTGTTCCTCTCCCTTTTCTAAATCCAGCTTGAACATATGGAAGTTCAAAATCAGCAAACTAAAATGGACTGGAATGGGTGAATTTAACTCAGATGACCATTATAACTACTACTGTTGGCAAGAATCCCTTAGAAAAAATGGAGTAGCCATCATAGTCAAGAAGAGTCCAAAAGGCAGTACTTGGACGCAATTTCAAAAATGAAAGAATGACCTCTGTTCGTTTCCAAGGCAAACCATTCAATATTACAGTAATCCAAGTCTATGCCCCAACCAATAATACTGAAATTAAAAGAGGCCATCCTGAAGATCAGTTCTGAATTCATTGGAAGGACTGATGCTGAAGCTGAAACTCCAATATTTTGGCCACCTGATGCAAAGAACTGACTCATTGGAAAAGACCCTGATACTGGAGGAGAAGAGTATGACAGAGGATGAGATGGTTGGATGGCATCACTGTCTCGATGGACATGTGTTCGAGCAAGCTCTGGGAGTGGGTGATGGATAGGGAGGCCTGGCATGCTGCAGTCCATGGGGTCGCAATGAGTAGGACACGACTGAGTGACTGAACTGAACTGAACTGAACTGAATCACCTGGAAAGCCCAACACCCTGTGAGGCACTCCTTAAATGTGAACTACTGTCATGCCTTTCAAATTATTTTGTGACATGTATTAAAAAATTTAAAAATTATATGTAATTGGTTTTTATATCTTTTCACATTTCTTCCTGCTCGTGTCACATGACACAGTGTAGCATAACAGAAAGAGGAATGTATTAGGTTCTGTTTCTACCTCTGTCTCTTAGGGTAGAGTGACCTTGGAAGGAACTCTCCAGTTCTTAGGTCTCTGCTTCCTCCTCCTAAACTGAAGATAAGAATCCCTCCTTTTGAGGAGAGGGTGGAATGTTTGGAGAAAGTAACATGGAGACCTACGTTACCATCTGTAAAATAGATAGACAATGCGAATTTGCTGTATGGCTCAGGGAACTCAAAGCAGGGCTCTGTAACAACCTTGAGGGGTGGAGCGGGGAGGGGGATGGGAAGAAGCTCAAGAGGGAGGGGACATATGTATACCTATGGCTGATTCATGTTGATGTTTGGCAGAAACCAACACAATTCTGTAAAGCAGTTATCCTTCAATTAAAAATTTTAAAATAAAAAAACTCCAAACTCTTAAAAAAATACTGATATTAACACATTTGCACCTTAAATAAAATACCATAAAATTTTTTAAATTAAAAAAAAAAAAGAATACCTCTTTTGTTTAAATTCACATGTTGCAGTGAGAACTCAGAGGCCAAGGATGTGAAATTACATGGTGAAAGCACTAAGCTCCAAATAAAAATGATGCAGAAACATAGAGCAGCCTTTCTACATACCGATGATGCATTGCGGTGTACGCCATTTTGGCCCAGGTGTTAAAGAAGTTCAGCCTCTGGATGAGGTCATTCACCCAGGAACTCAGGGCTTTACATGACTTGTAGGCATGTTTCTGTTGGGATTGAGAAACAGGCACATCATTTTTTTTTTTTCTTTAAGATTTTGTCTTTGAAGTCATTAAGAATATATCTGTACACTTTGGTGACAGACTCAATTTTTATGCATTTTTTTTCCCCCTGGGCCTGCCCTATGCAAATTGGGCTTAGTCAGGAGTGCTGTTCTACCTGAAGTCTTCACTCTGGTCCTCGGACCTTCCTTCGACCTTCTTTTGTTCTATTTTCTTGGACTTTTCCCTTCCTTGTCTTTTAGCCACTGCCATTTTGCCAGAAATAAATAACTTGGCAAGAGGATGATATTTTCCAACTAAAAGCACTGAGTGAGAAATCTGAAAACTCTTAACCAGGGCAAATCAGCACAATCTTAACAGTGCTTTGGATAAAACACTTGCAAGTTTCCATCCTGGCTAGTCTTTCCTCATTCTTTTCAGGTTCTTCAGTCTTCTCTGCTGCCCACCCCTCTACCCACCCACTTCCTTCCCCTTATCTGGGAAGATTACCTTCATAGGCCATTAAGTCTAAGTAATCTCAACTTTCTGGCCTTCCCCTATATAAAATTCTATAAATCTCCATCCACTGTCTCCCCCCCTCCCCTTTTCCGTCCAGTTTTGAGTCAAGCTGGTTCCTGCCCCTATGCACTGCACAGCACTTCTGGAGTATTTTTGCTTTTCCAAAGCTTCAACTTCCATTTTCCGTCCCTTTGTTTATTAACACACTCTTCTGTCTTAAATACACAAGCCACCTAACACGCAATCCTGCTTGTTTGATCCTCAACAGAAAAGCAAACTGCATTCAAGAATAGATTAAAAGGATCATAAACAGTGATCAGGTGGGATTCAGCCCTGGGAGGGAAGGATGGGTAAACATGAAGATCAAAAAATGTGATTCACCACAACGTAGGAAGGAAGGATAAAAATCCCATGATCATTTTGTTAGGTAGTTAGAATAGAAAACAGGAGTCCAAAATGGCGGTGGCTAAAAGACAAGGAAGGGAAAAGCCCAAGAAAATAGAACAAAAGAAGGTCAAAGGAAGGTCCGAGGACGGGAGTGAGGACTTCAGGCAGAACAGCACTCCTGATTAAGCCCAATTTGCATAGGGCAGGCCCAGGGGGAAGAAAAAAAACCAAAAAGAGGCGCCAAAGGGCTCTCGCTCTCTCTCCCACGCGTGTGTGTGCTCGCTCGCTCTTTCTTTCTTTCTCTTTCTCTCCCGTGCAATGGGGCACTCTTCTTTTCGTGTCTTTAAATCGACATGCCCTCATGCCTCTAAGATGGATTTTCCTGCTATCTTCTAAATAAAATAGAGCTGTAACTGATTTCTCGAAGAGCTATAACACGGTCTGTCCAAGACCTGAGAGCTGTGACACGCCGAGAGGGTCTTTAATGTCCGTCACTCCAAATCCTTGTGATGAGACAAAAACCGAGGAGCATACACTCGCCTGGCAATTTCAATAGATGCACAAAAAGGATTTGACAAAATTCAACATCTTTTCATGATAAAAACTCTATACAAATTATGTATAGAAACAATGTTCCTCGGGAAAATGGGGGTTGCCAGAAGTAGATGGGAGGGGAAATACGATAATGTAGATCAAAGAGTACAAATTTTCAGTTATAAGAAGAATAACTTTTGAGGATCTAAAGCATAGTAATAATATAGTATTTTGTACTTAAAAATTGCTGAGAGTAGATCTTGATCATTCTTACCACTATAAAAAAAAGTTAACTGTGTTAACTATGTGAGGTGATGGATGCATTAATTATCTTGACCTTGGTAGTCATTCTACAATGTATATGTATATCAGATCATCATGTCATACACTTTAAATATATACAACTGTCATTGTAAAATTTTCCTCAGAAAAGTTAATAAAAACACCACCCTACTTGTGTGTTGCAAAGGAGGCAGAAAAGGCTCCTTGTAGCTCTCTAGGCTTGATCTTTTCTCTAGTCAGGCTTCTTGAACAACTTCATTGACTCTTGTCCCCTCTTCCCACTGCCTGCCAAACCTATTGTCATTTTGTGTCTTCATTAGAAGTCATCAAGGACCTTATACATTCCATATTCATGACCCCACCCTAGACTCATCCCTTCCATTTGCCTAATTTGTATTCTCTGCAGCTTTTGACTAAGTTGATTACTTCCTCCCTCTTCTGCCTTGACTCCTGTGTCCACACTCAATCCTAACTTTCTCTTGAATACTCTACTTCTAAGGTTTCATTCTTTGATTCCTCCTGTTTCCCTCACTTTCTGGTGGTGTTGCCTAATATTCCCTCACCCTTCTTCTCTCCCTACTTTACATTCTCTCTCTCAGATCTAATTCATTGTGGCTTCCACTACTTTTTCTAAGCTGATAGTACTGATATCTTGCTTTGCACTCTCATCCACTTTCTCCTGGATAGCTTCACTTGGAAGCCTCCCCTAACTTCTCGAGATGTTTCATGTCCAAAACAGGATGTCAGCATCTGACCTCGAACAGCCTCTGTTTCTGCCCACTCTGTCTCTAAATGGAACTATTGCCCACCTAATTGTTCAAGCCATACATTTCTCCCTGGCTAATTTTAGCTCTTGCCATTCGGTCAGATATGCCCTCATTTCACCCCATAGGAAACTAAACCTAGAGGATTCCAACTGAGCCATGCTCTCTCAACTTAAATTTGAACTCATGTGACTCCCAGCCCTTTCACTAGTTAACTTTCTTAGTAAGTCACGAAGCCTCTCTGCTGTTGTTTCCATATCTGTAAAATAAGGATAATGGAGCAGAGGAACCCCTAGATCCTTGCAAGATGTGAAGTCTTATGATTCTAAGTATGTGCAGCTTGCAGATCCAATATCTCAATTCTCTTCACAGCTTGCACTCAGTTTTTAAGTATTTGTAATTGTCATTGCTTTCTCTAAACTCTATGTTTTCTATTAGAGGTTTTAAAAGTACCTTTATTGAGATATAATTCACAAACCATATAATTTACTCATCAGGATTCTGTCCATTCATCAGGAATATGTGAGTTGCTTCTATCTTTTGGCTCTGAATAATGCTGCTGTGAACACTCATGACAAGTTTTTTTTTGTGTGTGTGTGGGTACATGTTTCAACTTCTCTTGGGAATATACCTAGGGTTGGAACTGATGGGTCAAATGGCAACTCTATGTTTAACTATTTGAGGAAATAAAATACTGTTTTCCAAAAGTGGCTACACCATTTTACCAAGAGCAGTATATGAAGATTCCAATGTCCCTGTATCCTTGCAATGTTTATTATTGTCTGCATTTTTCTGTCCATCATGAGTGTGAGTGCTCTGTTGTGTCCGACTCTCTGTGACCCTATAAACAGAAGCCTGCAAGGCTCCTCTGTCCATGGGATTCTCCAGGCAAGAATACTGGAGTGGGTTGCCATTTCCTCCTCCAGGGGATATTCCTGACCCAGGGATCAAACCAGTATCTTTGCGTCTCCTGCACTAGCAGATGGATTCTTCACCATTGCTCCACCTGGGAAGTAACCATCCTAGTGGGTGTGAAATTATACCTCATTGTGGTTTTGATTTGCACTTCCCTGATGATAAATGATGTTAAGCATCTTTTCATGTGTCTGCATACCTTTTGATTACAGATAAATTTTAGAAAGTAGGCAAATTCACAAAGATGTAAATCACAAATAATAAGAATTGACTGTGTGTGTGTCTGTGTGTGATTTCATCCTTATTTTTGAGCATATCCTGCTGATGCTTATAGCTGTAGTTCATCCCCTTTCACTGTTGGTATAGTCTAACATATGAATATACCATATATTTTTCCATCCTATTGTGGATGACACATTTTAGTTGTCTCCAGTATTTTGCCATTATAAATAATGATGTTCTGAATACTTTTGTACATGTCTCTTGATACTCATGTGCATAGGATTATATACTTTTTATATTGCTGAGATTATATTATATATGCCATTTTGAATCTTTAAAAATTTTTTATTCACAAAACAATATAACAAGCATTTCTCCCTCCTCTGCAATTTGTTTCAATTGTTTTAGTGATTACCCTAAAAATTACAACATGCATACTTAATCTGTAAAAATCTATGGGTTATTATTACTTTTAACTTCCTTCTCTGAGACTAAAAATTCTGTATCCTCCCCAACCTTGGCTTCTGTTGACCCTTTCTGTTCTTGTTGTTTGCATTTCAGAATGCCCAACATTCTATCCTTCTTTAAAAAAATAATCCCACTGGATGTTAATATTGTTGTTGCTTTTTATTTTTGTCAAAATTTATTCACCACCTCGTTTACCACTTTTCCTCTTCTTCATTCCTTCTTACGTCTCAGAGCTTCCCCCCTTACCTCCTTCCACCTTCCTGCTGGAAATGAGGAAAGGCATTCAGGGCTTCCCTTAGCATTTGCTAATGATGAACTCTCTCAGCATTTTCTCATTTTGGTTTATTTCATCTTCATTTTTGTTTTTAAAGATTTTTTTTGGATGCAGACCATTTTTAAAGTCTTCATGAATTTGCTGCAATATTGATTCTGTTATTTTATTTTGGCTACAAGGCATGTGGGATCTTAGCTCCCACACCAGGGAGCTAAGAATCCTCACTCCCTGCATCGCTTAACCAATGGACCTCCAGAAAATTCCCATTAGCTTTGTTTTTGAAACAAAAGTTTTGTATATACAATTTTAGTTTAACAGTTCATTTCTTTTGACACAATGAAGATACCATTTCCATTCCTTTGAAAGTTACCCTTTTCTAGCTGCTTTTGAAGAGTTTTTCTTTGATTTTCTGCAGGTTCATTAGGATGTATCTATGCATAAGTTAAAAAGGATGTATACTGCTTGGGATTCATTGAACTTCTTATATCTATCAATTCTGGAAAATTCTCAGCTCTTACTCCTTTAATCATTGCCTCTGTTTCACCCACTCTCTTCTCCCCCTCTGAACTTCAAACTAATGTTGGACAGTCTGTTTGTCCTCTATGAATCTTCATAGCTCTTTCACAGTTTCCATTCTTGTCTCTCTGGGTTGCATTCTGGATATGTTCTTATGATCTTTTTTTTTTTTTTTTTTTCCCATAGAATTTTTTTTGGCTTATAGAAACAATTTATTGCCAGAGGGCAAAGGGGCTAAGTGAGGCCAGAATTTTGAGGCAGCACACACTTCACCCCCAGCTCCTACTTTACAAAAGCAATTTTTACAGCCACCAGCCCTCTGTACAAGCGACATCCCCTTACTCCCACCTTCTTCTCATCCCACTGTACACAGCTGCCTGGTTCCCTCCAGTCACTGGTTCCCAGCAGACCCAGGCCTGCAGTGAGTTTACCTTGGAGCTGACCTGGGACCCGAGCTCGTCTTGGTGCTGGGCACCAGCTGGTCCCTATCAGGCCCATGCTCTCTTTGTGGAACTTTTTGCAGCCCCATCTCCCTTGATGTGCCTCTTGGATGCCCTAGTGGGGGTGGGATGAGGCTGTCAGGCCAGTGCTTTTGGCTTTTTTGGAACTTTCAAAATTTTAACTTGGGTTTCTTGAATCTAAAACATATGTGTTTTTACACATATTTATGTAAGTGTGTATTTTATAGAAGTATACATATTTTTATAATCCTTAAAAATGACTTAAGTGTTCTAAAACCTAAAAAAATTTCACAATACATCTTAGAGATCTTTCTAGCATATCAACACATACCTTATTATTTGGATATATCATAATTTATCTAACCAGGTTTCCATTAAGAAGTATTAGAGTTGTTTTCAGCTTTATGCTGAAACGTAAAAAGCCTTGCAACAAATATCTCTTAGATAAATTTATTTAAGTAGAATTGCCAAATTGCCCTCTCAGATTTTATTAATATATACTCACACCAAAAGTATATATAAAAGTCAAAATCTTTTAATGGATACATAATATTTCATCATGAGTCTATACCATAGTTAACTTAACCTTTCCCTAGAACCAGGGCATTTATTTCAATCAAGCAAGTGAATGGGAAAGGATAATTGCTTACCTGCCACAATTTGGGCACTTTTATATTAAGAAGAGAGTCACATATTTCCTCCAATTCTTGGGTAAGAATAATCTCTCCTTTTATAGCAAGTTGAAGATCTTTCAGAGACTTATGTATAATAGATAGCAACTGATCAAATCTTTCAATTTCTTGGATCAAAAAGGTTAGCAGGACACAGTGGATAAGTGGATCATAGCCTGGATAAAAAAAAGAAAAAACTGTGGCATCTTTCAGATAAGATGAGGCTTTACTTGGAGAGAAATAAGCTTTGAAAATTAAAGGAGTTTGATGTGGGTAGCCCAAGGATTGAAAACTATTTTCTGCAAAAGGCCAGTTAGTAAATATCCCAGGCTTTGTGGGATATTCAACTCTCCCAATGTTGAGCAGGTGCAGGCATAAAAAACGTGAAAACAAATAATCATGGCTGCAACCCAAGAAAGCTCTATGTGTGGGCACTCAAGTTTGAATTTCATGAAATATTTGTGTCATGAAATATTATTATTCTTTTGTTTTTTTCCAACCATTAGTTTAGCTTGTAGGCTCAAAATGAATCTTTTTAAAAAAACTTTATTTTGTATTGGGGTATAGCCTATTAACAACGTTGTGACAGTTTCAGATGAACAGTAAAAGTTGAATCTCTTTAAAGGGTTAAAGTATGGATGTTGAAAATTTAATAGGGCAAATTACCACAGTCCAACACTTTGGCTTCTCAGAGCTGGGTGTGGAGACAACTCTGGATAACGAGGATTGCTCTGTCTCCTCTGAATCTGCCATCCCTCCCTCCCCTTTGCTCCTCAGAGTTAAGACGTCTCCCAGCTTGGAGAGGGTCAGAGAGCCCATCTAAATCTCCCTGCCCAAAATGTGGTGCCATCAGGCAGAGAGGCAAAAAGGACAGAGACTTAAAAGCTCTGTAGAATTTCTCAAGCAGACTTGCTCCTTTCTGGTTTTCTACATTGTTACTACTTCTTTACTTTTTGTCTTGGGGTCATGGACCTTCCCCCTGTCTACCCCTGCCCCCATCATTTTCTCTTCTACTCCCCATCACCCAGCTTGGAGAGAGAAGAGGGCATTACGGAGTTAGTTTTCCATCTCACATCGGCCTTTCCACTTTGTTAATAACTTCTGTCCTCCTGATGCTGGAGTCCTTTCCTGAGGAGGCTGGGGTGAGGGGAGGAAGGTCACGTCCCATGCGTACCTTTGGGCTCTTTATGAATAGACTCCCAGATGGGGCTTAACATGATGTACTTCAGCGTGCTTGGAGTTCCAGCCCATTCTTCTTTCTCTACAGACACTGGCAGCCGCTTTAGCATGTCTGATAAAATTTCCATAACCAGCTCATCTTTGCTCTTCTCATGACTGCAAGGAAATCAAAAGAAAAAGGGAGATACAGGCCTGTTTAATCTGGGAGGGCCCTTTAGGTAGGCTCCATCTGAAGGTAAACCCAAATTCACAGAGCCACAGAACTGTGATATGGAGACCACGGAGACTTACAGAGACCATGGAGTTCATTTCATTTTGCAGGTGAGAAAACTGCCCGATGCACTTCAGACATTTGCAAGGAGATACATATTTTTAAAGTTTTCTTAAGGTTTCTTTGAAAAGTATTCATCTGAATGCATTTGCATGAAACAAGTACCAAGACTGGGATGCAAACAAGGAGGCAACCAGACAGAGGATGCTTCAGTAGCTTGATAGGTTATTCAACTGCATGTCAGATTCCTCTATGTTCATACACAGGGCTTCCTGGTAACACACTCAGTGGTGGCGACAGAACAGCATGTGTATGGGTCTGGTAGTAGTAAGCAAGGCCATAAAAACACTGAAGACAGAGGAGCTCTTTGGAATCCTTTTACAGATGAGGAAATCAGGGTTCAGGGAGGTGATAGGACCTCCCTGTACAGTGGATGAAGAGGGGAGGGGGCATACCTCTTTTGAGCTCCATCTCTCTGTTACTGTATATACTAATGGGAACTGGTTTTCCAGCAAACATTGCAGATTTCACACAGCAAAATGAGTGTGGGCCTTCAAAGTAAGTGATAGTCTGGTAATAAGCTGTGTATTTAGTCTAACAGTGCAGAGGACGAGATGATTGGATGGCATCATCAACTTAATGGATATGAGTTTGAGCAAACTCCTGGATGTGGTGAAGGACAGGGAAGATGGTGAAGGACAGGGAAGCCGGGTGTGCTACAGTCTGTGGGGTTGCAAAGAGTTGGACACAACTGAGTAACTGAACAACAACAACAAGAGCTGCTTCTGAGACAGTTTACAACTTTCATGAACTAACATTTTCCTAACTTTGTCATTATGCTTTGTTTTTGACATTAAAGGAGGGTTACTCAGTGGAACTCAGCCAAATGGTTGAAGGATCAAAAGATTTAAAAAATCAAACTCATATTCTAAGTGCAGAGATTTGCTTGCCACTGAAGACATTGCCTTGAATGTTAGAGATCTTTCAAGTCAAGTCCCACAAACAAGTATTTAATAGACTTATCAGCAAAGGTGGCCTAATTGCGATAATCATAGCCTCTCCACATGACCAAAGGGATATTAATACACATATTTGGTCGGCTTATTAAAAGTATTCCCTCATAATCATCTCATCTCATACTGGTGTATTTGCTGAATGCTGAAAGTACAGAATTGGACTTCCGTGGTGGTCCAGTGGTTGACTGTGCTGCTTCTACTGCAGGGAGAGGGAGGGGCACAAGTTCCATCCCTAGTGGATAACTAAGATCCCTGCAAGCTGTGTCGTGCCCCTGCCCCCTAAAAAAAGCAGGGGTTGTTGTCAACCTCATTAAAAAAAGAAAAGTGCAGAATTAATCCTTAAAAGTGTAGGGCCTGCAGGAAATTCAACCTGATATTCTGGGGAGGTACTGACGGAGTTCCAATTGCCTAGTCTTCTATCTCTGAATGTCAGCTTTCCTTTTATGTCACAGGTAGTTAATATATGTTCATTTTGTCAGTGAAATGAGTATCCAATGATCTTATTTTGTGTCAGTAGATTTGATTTTGACAGATATGAGCAAATAGCTAAAGTCATAGACAAATAAAATCAGATGTCATTAAAAATTTTTTTTTAAAATAAATGGACCATTTAAAAAAATCCTTATTGAATTTGCTACAATATTGCTTCTGCTTTATGTTCTGGTTTTTAGGCCATGAGGCATGTGGGATCTTAGCTCCCTGACCAGGGATTGAACCCATATCCCCTGCATTGGAAGGTGAAATCTTAACCACTGGACCACCACAGAAGTCCCCAGATGTCATTTTAACATGAATTATGTGGTCTAAAGAGACAGAAAGACTAAGAGAATGCAGGATTCCACTGGGTTCAGAGCTTTTCTAGGTAGATAGGTAAAAATGTGAGCTTCTCAGGTGGCCCTAGGGGTAAGGAATCTGCCTGCCAAGGAATCTGCCAGACACAAAAGGGGTTTGATCCCTGGATAGGGAAGATCCCCTGGAATAGATAATGGCAACCCACTCCCGTATTCTTGCTTGGAAAATTCTATGGAGAGAGCAGTCTGGCAGGCTGCAGCCCATGGGGCCCCAAAGAGTCAGACACTATTGGGTGACTAGCACACATATAAACACACACACACATGCATGTACAGGTCCTATAGAAGTAAATATAACATTTCATATTTATACAGATTCAGTTAAAAAATACCACCCGTCAGGTACAATTCACTCACTCAATGAAGATTTATTGCAACCCTACTACAGGCTTGGTAATTATATGTGTGTGTGTGCTCCTGTGTAAGTAAACTTGCTTCTCTGTCATTTGGAGAATTTAGTTTCTGTGTTTTTTGACTGTATTTTTCTGTAAGTAATATATTGTATATCTTCAAATGGATACTTAATAATTTACAACTAATATTTTTTCCTAGTGAGTTCTTACCTGAGCATGAGGTTAGTGATGGTAAATCTTGGTTGCATGGCAATGAGATCATCAATGAACTTCTGGGACTGGATCTCCCTGAAACCCCTTGTGGCCTCAGGGTGTAATTCTAGGAGCTCAGGAGGGTCGTCATCAGGTAAGGACTGGATAATGCGTATGTAGTCCTTCATGCTTCCAGATTTTGGCAGGGGCTAATGTATGTGAAAATTTAAACACTGGTTAGTTTTTACCTACTGAGATATTTACTTTTGGCAATGTATGAAGATGATATTTCCCCATGAAATTTTATACATTATTTTATGCTTATTTGTTGATGGTATACTCTATATACTTCTGTCAAAAGTTGCACTTGGGCTATGTTATAAAGTGCAGTTTCATGACAGACACATATAACTTTCTCACTGGAAAAAGAGAGAAAGGAAAAAAGAAAGGAGGGTGATTCTGACTACCCATTGCCTCAGTGACCTACAGCCACAGATAATGGATGCCCTCAAGATTTAAGAAGTCATTTTACTTTGATAAAGCCTATAGAAGACATGTGAGCATGATCTTAAGAATAACTGAAGAGACTAAGGGAGTCGGGGTGGGGGGGGGCAAAACTGATGAAGGTGGTCAAAAGGGACACACTTCCAGCTAAAATAAGCAAAACAAAACAAAACAAAAAAACCAAGTGAGTTAAAAAGCTATTTAATAGGGAAATGAAAAGATTTTTCTTCCTGTTTACCAGGTATATTTCCCAGTTGATAAGTTATAACTAAGTACTGACTGGATAAAGGCTCTGTAAGGTAAGCAGATCCTTTGGCTGATCCTAGGATCACAACTAATTAAGAAAAAATATGTTTTTAAAAACCTATTAAGTCATAATGATAAACATGGCTGTACTGGTTAAAAATACATCAAGTTCTTTAATATTCAACCCTTCAAAGATGGAGTCTAATTCTCTTTTTCTCAACTGGAGCTTGGACTAAGTGACTGCTTCTGTCAAACAGAAATAAAGTGGAAGGTATGGAGTGGGACTTTTTTTTTTTTTAAGCTTTAAAATAAAATTTTATTTTAAAAAATTCAGCTCATAACATATATATTATTCTACTCTCTGTCTACCCCTACTCCCCACCACCTTTACTGAGGCATAATTGAAAAATAAAGCTATATATACTTAAGGTGTATAACATGATAATTTGATATAAATGTAAGTTGTGAAATAATAATCACAATCAAATTAATGAACACATCTATCACATCCATATAGTTACTTTTTGTTGTTGTTGCAGTGATATTGCTTAGCATCTATTATCTAGCATATTTCAAGTATACAATACAGTATTATTAACTATAATTATCATGCTATACATTAGACCCCCAGAGCCTATTTATCTTATAACTGGAAGTTTGAACCCTGTGACCGTTATCTCCCCATTTCTCTCTGGAGAGAGACTTTGGAGACCAGGTCTTAAAAGGCACTGCAGCTTCTTTCCTCCCTCTTGGTTAACTCACTCTGGGGATGCCAGTTGCCATGTTTTGAGGACCATCAAACAGCCCCAGTGCTCCCAAATGATGGAAGATGAGTTGACCTCTGGCCAACCCATGAACTTGTGAGTGAGTCTGGGAGTAGATCCTCCGGCCGCTGTTAAGCGTTCAGATGATGCCTTGACTGTCCACCTTATGAGTAACCTCGAGCCAGAACAGCACAGCCACACTGCTCCAAGGACAGGTGCTGGTGTGGTTTTTGTTTATTAGACTATAGACTGATTCATAAGAGATGCACAGTGTTTAAAAGTGAGTTGTATCAGCGTGGACCAAAAGGGACAGAGACAGTGAAACATGGAGAGAGGACTTCAGGTTCCCGTACAACTACAGACAGGAAGCATGTGAGAAAACTATTTAGCTGCCAACAAGGGCTACCTAGGTGAGAAGTGTCTGTTGAGAGGGAGGGGCTGAGTCAAGTAACACTGCTACCTGTGGATCCCAGTTTTATCTTTCCCATCAATGAGTTTAACAGCAAAACACTTGTAGTGTTCGATGATGGCTTCCACCGAGTCAAAATTTTCATCTCCTCTGAGTCCCGTCCCTGGGACAAACTGCTGATTCCTCTCCAGCAAGTGTATTTTCACATTGCAGATTTTGTTCCCATAAAACACCACCAACACGTAGGGCTCTGGCCTGCTGGTGGTGTTCTCCTTCAATGGGCCCTGTTCTCCTTCAATAATGCCTCTTCCACTGCCCTGAAGACTGTATTTTTCAATGTACTATTCACCGTGCTGGACATCTTTGTCATCAGACCTTGAAGGGAAAGGTTTTCTCCTGCTCATGATTTTACAAAGTAGTGGATTTCGCTGAGGGCCAGAGCTGCCTGGAGACTGACATCTCTGAGGTCAGGACGGCATGCTTTCTTTATGATCTCTGTTTAGTGCAGTCTGGTTGTGTGTCACAAATGAAGAGCTGGCAACGGCACGAGGACTCTCTAGAGGACTTTGGTTTTGTGACAGGTGAGATGCTTCAGGCTTCATCTGGTGATGAGGAACTGTGAGTGTCTGGGGTCTCCTGCGGAGGCGTGGGTCAGCAGTGGCCTGCTGTGGGGTCAGGGACACAGGCAGCAACAGTGCTGGGAGGCTCGGGGTGTTGGCATAAGTCCTCTTGGAGGAGGGCGCCATACGCCCTACCATACAGACTGCCAAGGGTCTTCTAATTAAAAGATCTTCATATGAAGGGGAACTACTTAAGGAGTTACACCAAAGGAACTGCACCAAAGAGTCTCATCTGCTCAAGATCCTTGACCTGAACACTGTAATGGAAAGAGAACTTTCAGGGGTCTGAGAGGGAGTGAGAACATTTGGTATCTGGAAAGAATGCAAAACATTTGTGGCCAAGGATTTTGAAAGTTTAAAAACATTGCCTCAAATTATTTAACTCTCCTATCAATCTGATTCTGTGACTGCTTGACCAAATAGAACACTATACAGAAGAAACATTTTGTGTCAGGTCTGGTCCTGGGCCTTAAGTGTTAAAGAGAAGGGAAAAAAGAAAAGGAGTAACTGACCACTGACAAAGAAGAGAAATGCCTTGTTCACATGGCCAGGAAAGTGGGTAGTAATAGCTTTCTTGATATCTTCAAGGAAAACATTGACTGATTAATGAGGGCCACAGGGAGACATCGGGGCTTCCCAGGTGGTGCAGTGGTAAAGAATCCGCTTGCCAATGCAGGAGACGCAGGAATCTCAGGTTTGGTCCTTGGGTCAGGAAGATCCCCTGGAGAAGGAAATGGCAACCCATTCTGGTAGTCTTGCCTGGAAAATTCCATGGAAAAAGGTGTCTGGTGGGCTATAGTCCATGGGGTCACCAAGAGTCAGATATGACTGAGTGAACACAAGTAGAAGGACAGGGACATTAATAAAAAATTACCTGCAGAAACTAAGATTATGACCAGAAACAGGAAGAGCTGGAAAGTTTTTATGACAAAACTGTCAATAAACTTGCAGCACTTAAAGCAACTAAATAATTGAAATTATGATGTTAGAATCCTATTCTGTAGTCTGATAGAATTCTGCCAATGGAATGATACACTTCTATGTTACTATATTTCATATCCTCTTGAGCATACTTAAGTAAGAGTTTGTATACAAAACTAGGCCCACTATACTTTTTCGCAATTTAAAAAACTTTCAAGGATAATTTTATCTTAAGGGTTGAATTTAGACGCTAAACAACTAGAACGTTATTTAAAACAGTTTGTTTTTTTTCTTAATAGAAATCTAAAAAACAACTCATAGCTTTTCCTGCCTTAACAGATGGTGTCATCTTCCTTCTCACTTTCCATCATCTCCCTTATGCAAATTCCAACCCGTCACATTCATGTCAAGTCCTCTTTCCACACTCTCAAACCAGAGGTCTGGAGGATTTTTCCCTCTGTTGGCAACCATCTGCCAGGGCACAACTGCTGTGTGTAAACTGGAGACTCTTGGTCCACGAAGATGGAGGCCTGGATGGAAATTAAACACTAAACAGAGAGAGGACAAGGATGATGCGGAGTTTCATCTTCTTCAGTGCTTGGCGTAAACTTCTTGAATCTCAGCTCTCCTTACTGTATGTGGCTGTACCCTGAGAACCTCAGTTTCCTCATCTGAAACTGGGGATAACATCTACTTCACATAGTTGTTTTGAGCATTAAATGAGAAAAAGACATCAGTCGACAAGTGTGGATCAAATCAGTACAGCTTAACTTGCTTCTGCTTCCTTGTGCTTTGCATTTCATATTCTAGGTTCCCAGAGGGCATGAGCCATTTATCATTCTTTTCATTTACTGACCAGCATAATGCTGTATTTAATAGCGTAGATTCCAGGTTGTGCCCTTGGTGGATGGTTGCTAGCAGAGCAGGCCAATTCTGGCCTGAGAATTGGGAGGGAGGACTTGACATCAGTGTGATGGTTGGCAATTTGTATAGGGGAGGTGAATGGAAAATGAGATGATAATTTTTTCTGGGGGCAGAGGGCATGCCACAGTTTCTAGGTTCCCCTACCAGGGACTGAACCTGCCTCCTCAGAAGTAAAAGTGTGGAGTCCTAACCACTGGACCACCAGGGAATTCCCAGGAAGATGAGAAGGAAGATAAAGTCATCTGGGTGATCTTGGTAAAGTGGGTGTGGGCCTGATGGGAGGAGAAGGAGAGACAGAGGTCATATCCAGGTCATCTGTGGAGGGTCTTTAGAGTATGGATAGGTAGATAAAACGGTAATTAATCAAGTGATGGTCATTTACTTTGGTAACACTAAAGGTTATATGTGTGTGCGTGCATGCTCTGTCGTGTCCGACTCTTTGCAACCCTGTGGACTTAGCCTGCCAGGTTCCTCTGACCATGGGACTTCCCAGGCAAGCATACTGGAGTGGGTTGCTGTTTCCTCCTCCAGTGTATCTTCCCGACTCAGGGATCTAACCCGTGTCTCTTGCATCTCCTGCATTGGCAGGTGGATTCTTTTATCACTGTGACACCTGGGAAGCCACACTGAAAGTTAATAAACACCATTAAAAGTGAATGCTAAGGGCTTCCCTGGTGGTCCAGTGGTTGGAGATTTGCCTGCCAATGTGGGGGACATGAATTTAATCTCTGGTCCAGGAAGATTTCACATGCCATGGGGCAACTAAGCCTGAGTGCCATAACTGCTCAGCCCTTGCAGTTAGAGCCTGAGTTCTGCAACAAGAGAAGCTGCTTCAGTGAGAGGCCCACACACTGCAACTAGAGAATAGCCTCTACTCGCAGCAACCAGAGAAAAGCTTGTATGCAGCAATGACGATCCAGTGCAGCCATAAATAAATACATAAATAGAAAGTGAAAAAAGTGAATATTAAAATTTATTTTAATATAGATTTTAAATAATGGAGCAATCCTTAGTTAAACATAATCAAGTAATGTTAAGAAAATAAATCCTTTTCTTACCTCATCAGTATAGAAACTGAAGTCATCTTTTAGCACCTCAGGATTACAAAATTTGTAGAGAAGGGTGTTTAAACATCGCCTGTCCCAGCTGTCAGTCACCCAGCCACCATAAACCACCTCCCCAATCAGGTAGCGCAGTGTCTGCCAAGGAATACTGGACTGAGCACTCAGGATATTGTCCAACACCTTTATGGCAACCTGTAGAAAATGCACTGGTTTTCATTATTTTAGCACATGTTTTCAGGTTGTTTTCATGGTTTAACATAAAATCAACAGTTCAAACAGCTACGTATATTTTCTCTTTAAAAATATGTGGAAAAAAAGAATAAAAATAATAGGCTATATATTTTACTCATTGTTGTTGAACAAACTTTGAATTATTTAACTGATTAATATTGTTATTTTTTGAATAGACAAAACAAACACATATTACTGAATTCAGAGGGCTTCCCAGGTAGCACTAGTGGTAAAGAACCTGCCTGCCAAAGCAGGTAGACATTAAGAGATGCAGGTTCGATCCCTGGGTCGGGAAGATCCCCTGGAGGAGGACATGGCAACCACTCCAGTATTCTTGCCTGGAGAATCCCCATGGACAGAGGAGCCTGGCAGGCTGTAATCCACAGGGATGTACAGAGTCAGGCACAACTGAAGCAACTAAGCACGCACAAGCACGCACTGAATTCAGAAGATACAAAAGGATAAACAAGGGAATGTAAATTTTCTCCTACCCGCTACTCTAGCCTTCAGAGCCCCTGCCTTGAGGCCATCATTGCTAACAATGTCTTGAATTACGCTTACCGACACTTTACGACCCCATGGATGGGCTTGCCAGACTCCTCTGTCCATGGGATTCTTCAGGCAAGAATACTGGAGTGGGTAGCCATTCCCTTCTCTAGGGGGAATCGAACCCAGGTCATCTGCATTGCAGGCAGATTCTTTACCATCTGAGCCACAAGGGAAGCCCCCTATGTAACTATATGCACATAAATTGATTCCATTCCTTCTTTTTCCCTCCTGATCTTCCCTCCTCCCTCTCCTCCTTTCTATCCTTCCTCAGTCCTTCAACTATTTTTCATCTCTCCTTCCCTCTCATCTTTTTTTTTTCTGTGTTCCTATCTTTATATACACCATTCTGCAACTGACCAACCAACATACCTTGGCTACTGTTGTTCAATGGCTGCAACAATTCATATTTCAACTAACAGTTGTCACCGTTCTCTCATTCCTTCCACTGTTCTTCCATCCCTTCCTCTACTAGTAGAGGTTGCCCTATGCAAGTTTTTTGTACTTTGCTGTTAATTTGTAGTTCATTTGCTACTGGTTATTTTCAGAATCCTTTCTTATGTCTATTGGTCAAGATTTGATTTTCTGTACATTTAGCTATTTTTCCTTCGGATTGTCTTTTTCTTGTTAAAATGTGAGAGCTCTTTGTATATTATAGACATTAACTCTAAGTTATTTGCATTGCAGATGTTATCTTACATCTGTGGTTTGTCTGTTGACTTTATTTTGTCCCCATTTTCCATATAGAAGTTTTTATAATCACACATGCCTATCTTTTCTTTTTTTTTCCCCATTTATTTTTATAATTTGGAGGCTAATTACTTTACAATATTGTAGTGGTTTTTGCCATACATTGACATCTATCTTTTCTTTTATGGTTCTGGGTTTCAAATTTTAGCTAAGTTATCTCTAACTCCACAATTGAACATGAAATCTCCCAAATGTATTTTTAAAGATTTTTATTGTTTTACTATACATTTAAAGGGCTTCCCTGGTGGTTCAGAGGTTAAAGCATCTGCCTGCAGTGCAGGAGATCCGGGTTTGATCCCTGAGTCGGGAAGATTGCCTGGAGAAGGAAATGGCAACCCACTCCAGTATTCTTGCCTGGAGAATCCCTTTATATTCAGTATAAGATAAAGGGCCAAACCAATTTTCTCCCAGCTGGATGGCCAGTGTAACCAGTATCTTTTACCTAAAAAAAAAAAAAAAAAATCCCTCATTACTGAGTTAAAATATTTTCTGTCAATATTAAAATTTCATATAAACTCAGATCTATTTCTTCTGTGTTCTCCATTATGTCTCACTGATTTGTTGTCTACTTCTGCCAAACAATATTGGGCTTAGTATAGTGGATTTTTAAAAAATATGTTTTGATATCTGGTGAAGGGAGATTCTTGCAGTATTTTAATTTTTTGTATATTTCTAGCTTATTCTTCAGTGTGTCTTCTTCTATGTAAACTTTATCAATTCCAGAATCTTACTTATAAAGTTCTAATTGGATTGACATTAAATGTGATATGTAATTTTGGAAGAACTGGTAGTTTATGATATGGGAAGTCTTCCTATTGAAGAGAGAAGGCGGGATTGAAAACAGAGACGTGGCGTTAGACTGCAAGAACTGTGTAACTTTGGAAAGTCTTTTAAGTGTTCTGAGCCTTCTTTTCCTTATCTTTAAAATGAGGATAATTAGTATACTTACTTCATAAGGTTGTTGTGAGAATTAAATAATTCATATAAAGTAATCAGAACATTTTAAGCTCTAAGCAAATGTTATTCTTTTTTACTTCCTGACTTACAGTGTTCATTATTTCGGATGCATACAGTTCTTATTAAATTTGTTCCTGAATATTAAAAAAAAATTTTATCACTACTGTGAATGTACTGTGCTTCCATGTCTAGGTGTTTATTGCTAGGGAAAGGTTATTGGCTTTTATATATTTATGTTTTTATTGAGCCACTTTATTGAATTCTCTCATTACTTCTAATAGGTCTTTTTTTAAACTAGTTTCTCAGATTTTCTAGATATACAATTATATCATCAACAAAAGGCAGTTTTTCTCTTTTTTCTTGCCTCTCTTTTACAGCTTTAATATGAATTATTTATCTTATCTTATTGCATTTACTGGAACTTTTAAGGCAATGTTGAACGACAATGGTGATAAAAGGCATCCACGTCTGATTTCTGATTTTCTTTGAAACAATTTCAGTGTTTGGCTATTCAGAATAACATTTGCTTTAGGTTTTTGGTAGTCTTTTTCATATTTAAGCTGTTCCTTTGGATCCTATAAGGGTTCTTTTTAGGAATGGTACCTGGATTCATAATAAAGCCTTTTCTATATCTATTGATCTGATCATTTAAACTAAGATTTTCAAATACTGAGCCATTTTTACATTCTTGGAATAAACCCTACTTGGTCATAGTATATCATTCTTTGATTAATTGCTGAAACCTATTAAGTTTAATATATAATTTTTATATGAAGTCCTAAGTGAAATTAGCCTACAGTACTTTTCCATATTATCCTTACTAGGTATTCATATTAAAATTATGTTGATTTCATAGAATGAATTGGGGAGATTGCCATCTTTTTCTAAGTTTTGGAATAGTTTAAATAATATTAATATATCTGTTTTTTAAAATTTAGAGTGAAATAAGTTGTGGGACCATTTCATTCTGGTATTTACAATTTCTTATGGCAATTGGTCTATTCAACATTTCCATTTCTTTTTGAGTCAATTTAGAAAGTTCATATTTTTCTGGGAAATCATTGGTTTCATCTAGATTTCCAAACTTTATTAGTCTCATAAAAAACCAATTTTAAAATTTATTTTTCCTTTCTACATTTTGTGTTACTTCATTAATATTAAAAATTATATTTAACTTTAATTTTTCTAATTTCTTAAGATGAATATTTATTTTTTGCATTTATTCTTTAATAATGAATATTTGAGTTCTTTTTTTTTTTTTTTCTGAGCATAGCTTTTGTCTCTCACATTATTTCTGGTATGGCGGTGTTATTCACTCAGTTGTGCATGACTCTTTGCAACCCCACAGACTGTAGCCCTCCAGGCCCCTCTGTCCATAGAATTCTCCAGGCAAGAATACTGGAATGGGTTGTCTTTTCCTTCTCCAGGGAATCTACCTGATCCAGAGAATCTACCTGATCCAGGGATCGAACCTGGGTCTCTTGCATTGCAGGCAGATTCTTTACCATCTGAGCCACCAGGGAAGCCCCAAAATTTTTGGCTGTACCACACAGCATATGGGATCTTATTTCCTGGGCCAGGGATCAAACCCACACTCCCTGCATTGGAAGGCAGAGTCTTAACCACTGGACCACCAGGGAAGCACCATTTCTTTTTTTTTTTTTTTTGGTATAAAGTAGTTTAATTTCTATTATGTTTGAGATATTTTTAATATCTCTTTAATATTCTATTTATCTTCCCTTTTAATATTCTTATCTAGAGCTGTGTTTCTTATTTTACAACTTGCTAAGATTTCTTGGATCAAATGTTTATAGTTTATCAGATTATGATTGGAGAATGTGACCCATAAAATCATTAAATATTTTTCTTTGTGGCCATGTTTATGATTCAGTTTTTCTAATAGTTCCTTAGCTGTATGAAAAAATATGAACTGTCTGTTGGAAAGATGTTAGGTTCTAGTTACATCTGTTAATCAAGTTTGTTAATTGTACTGTTTTCTCTGACTTATTTTTGCTTATTAGATCTAATTGTGAGTTTTCTGAAATTTCCACAATAATCACACATGCATACACATTTATATAATGCATATGTACAGATACACGTGTCTATGTAGACATACATGTATGTGTATATGTGCTACAGTGTACCAAGTGTGATAAATAAGGACACCACATAATGAAATAGCTGGGAGCACAAACTCTGAAGCTAGACCACCTGTGACCGAGTCGTGCCTCTTCTGCTCACTCATTAGGCAAATTGCCGAGCCTCTCTGTACTCAACTGTAAACTGAGACTCATGCTACCTTGTTTTTAGGAATGTTGTAAGATTTCAGGTAATTCATGAAGTACTTCAAACCATGTCTGAGAGAAAGCACTGTAAAAGTTAAGTTATCATGGCTGTTATATCTTCATAAACTGTTTCTCTCTCTACTACTTGGTGTTTTTCAGCTTAAAATCCATCTTGACTGATATTAATGTTACCATTCCTGTTTTTTGCTGTTTTTATTTTCTTGGTAGTTTCAAGCTTTTTCATTGATGTAATGGTTTTTCATATAAACTCTGTAAAGCTGAGTTTTGTTTTGTAACCCAGTATAATAATTTTGCCTCTTTAATGAAAGATTGCAATCCATTTACATTTAATGTAAAAACTGATATTCCCTTTGTATTACTTTACATTATTAGTTTACTTTGTTGTTTCTCTCCCTCCCTCATCTTAATAGGTTGATCAAATTGTTATTTATTTTCCTTTTGATCTTCATTAATTGAAATATTATACCATTTCCATTACAGGTTACCTTTCCTTTCCTTGAATTCATATTAAAATAGCATTCCTTTTTTCAAATGAAGAGATGTCAATTATTTTCCTACTAAAGTTTTCCATTTTCCTATTTTTCCCTCTGCATTCTCTAATGTTAAAGCTAGTAATAAGGTGAAACACCTAGAAAACTTATACTTCCCTCCTCTCTTCTTTCCATTCCTCACATAAACACTTTGGAAGTTTTTCACTCTCCTCATTCACTCTTCATGTACACGCTTCCCTCCACTCCAACTCCTAGGTTTTGTTGAGATACCTTAGTGCTCTTACTACAGTTTAGTACTCTATAAAGTTTAGTAAACTATAGTACTCTTACTAAAACTCAGCTTAAAACTATTAAGGGAATTTTTCTTGTATGACTCTTTCTCTTAAATAATCTATATTCATCACTTAGACTACTCACCCTCAACTGTTTTTTTTTTTTCATTTATTTTCATTAGTTGGAGGCCAATTACTTTACAATATTGTAGTGGTTTTTGCCATGCATTAGCATTTACATTTAATAATCTACTGTAAGGTTTAACAATATACTGTTCACCACAGTTTCAATTTCTTTTCATTTTCTTTTATTTTGGGTTTCTGTTCTGATATATTTGTACGTAGGGTAGATCTTAAGCATTTCCCACAAATAGAGAACACGAGTTATGTATTATCTAAATCCTTGCTTATATGCAAATATGTTTCTTTAGTTTGACAGAATGAATAATATTTTGGCTGCAAATAAGATTCTTGGCATGCAGTCTTAGTCGCCCAGATTCTCTAGATGCTATTCCACTTTATTCTAGCTAGTGATGGTAGATTACAAGTCTAAGTGTCATCATTGTTCTTTTATAACTTGTCTTTGAAGCTTGGAGTTCAGGAATTTTCTAGCTTATGTCCAAATATGTCTTTATGGCAACAATGCCTGAATTAGTAAGGATTTTAAATATGTAAACTCAAATCTTTCATCAGTTCAGAGACAATAAAACAGTTTATTTCTTTTTTTCTCTCTATTCAATTTTCTCCTCAGGAATTCATATCATTTGAATGTTAGGTGTTCCCTCTAAATGCCTTCTTCATTTGTGCCTCAAGATTTTCATCTTATTGTAACTTTCTTCATATGCTCTGAGTTATTCCTTCTGTTTTTTCTAGCCATTAACTCATGTCTCAACCATGACCATTTTTTCCTTCAATTCATCTCCCTCTAACTAACCATCTAATTTTTTTTTAAGCTCAAGAATCATGATGTGTGTATACAACTTCAGTTAGTTGAGAGCACATGGAGCCTATGTACTAATTAACACCTCTTTCCACACGTGTGTAAATGAATCATGTCAAAACACAGTGACACTGACCTTTTTGTGATAATACATAATCGTTGGAGATCATAAATTGATCATATTTACAATCATAAATTGAGCTAATGACACAAATAAAAATTCCAAAATTTGAAAAAAAGGCAAAAGGATGACCACATATCTTTTCAATGCCATACTGGAACATTGTCTAACATGCTCACTTAAGGATTATCAAATACTTCAGGAGTATCTGCTTTTGTTTTGATTTACTATTTCCTATTGATTAAAGCACTTTACAACTCTGTACAAGTATAGGCTAACTTATAGGAAACTGTTGGCCCTGTATCTGTTTCTTTCTGATAATGATGCAAATGAAATTTTGTCTTGTAGAAATACAAATAGTTTCTGGCTCATAGGAAAATTATCACCCCAAGGTTACAATTTTATTGCCTGTATGGCATTTAGCAGTTTTATATGTAATTTGATAATCCTATTTCATTATAATTGTTTAAATAATTCTAAATATTTCTGTAATCCTATACTTTTAAAAGGACCCTGGTGGCACAGCGGTAAAGAATCTGTCTGCAATGTAGGAGACATGCGGTTTGATCCCTGGGTCAGCAAGATCCTCTGCAGAAGGAAATGGCAACCCATTCTAGTATGCTTGCCTGGAGAATTTCATGGACAGAGGAACCTGATTGACTACAGTCCTTGTCCAACTTGCAAGAGTTGGACACGACTTAGCAATTAAACAACAAATACTTTTAAAAATCAGTTTTACCATCCTGCTGATTCTTTTATCAATGAGTTAAAAATTCTTTGATATGTGCTCATGTAACAAAAAATCATTTTTGCAAAATGTGTATGTACTTTTGTATCCCTATGGGCTCTTATTATTTTCTGTTCTATTTCTTGTGTTCTTTCTCTCTTTGGCTACTGGATCTTGTTGATATGTTATTTTTCTTGGTCTTGTCTTTGTGGCTCAGGTCCAGACTTTGGGGAGCTTAAAGTGGTGGTAGCCCTACATGTGGTGGAAAATATATTGATGTTTAGTCCTATGGGCTGGCAGGTAGCATCAGTCAGTTGTCAGTCCACTGAGGGAACTCTCCAAGTTGCCTGACAGGGAGCTGACTGGGCCTGAAACTCCCCCTAGTGGGAGAAGCTGGTCCAAACTCAATTTCCCACTGAACCAGAAGTTTCCACTTAAAGAGAGGGGCTATGCAGGAATCCAGTTTCCCACAGTTTCAAGGTGCTAACATTTGGCATTTCTAGACAACTACTTGAACATCAGGTACCCAGACTCAGACATCCTGGCACCCAGGCGGGCTGTTTCTTTGCCACTGGGAAGAAGGCTCTCACACTTGCCACATGAAAGGGGAGAACAAAGGAGGGAAAGACTACTTCTTTTGGAGAGCGGCGCCACGATGTAACCAGCTGCTTCTGGCTTAAGCAAGCCTCTCTGCCAAATGCTGAAAGGACAGGAGCATCCCATAAACTCCAGCCTGTGCCAAGTAAAGCTGCCGCCTTTCACCCCAAGCTCTTTGCATGACAAAATACCCTGCCAACACCTGGCCCTCTGCAGTCCTACCATTTGTTTCCCTTGCAGATGGTTTAGTGTATACTGAAATAAACATACACTCTAAATACATGTGCAGAAATGAGATCATGCTATACATGTCTGTTATAACCCAGTTTTGGCAATCAATCTTATAAATGTGACTATCTTCATCTATATCAGTAATAACAGGAATTCTTTAAAGGCTACACCCTGGTTTCGTGTAGGACAAGCTGATGTAATATTAAACTATCTTCCCCTTAAAAATGTACTAACTTAGAATATAAAAGCTACGGTAAAAAAATAAAGATTTGCCAGACTCTGCTGCAAATATATATATATATATATATATTATCGAGTTGTCTTCTGGAAAGTTAGTAGCAATTAAATTAGCTGTATGAGACAGTGCCTGCTTCTCTACATTTCTGTCTGTTTATTTTAGCCACTGTTGTACTGAAAGGTGGTATCTTACTGTGGTCTTAATCAGTATTCCCCTCATTGTTGTATTTGGCAGTGTTCTCCAGAGAAACTGAACCAAATCGGATGTATGGGGAATCAAGGCAGTGTGTGGAGATTCCCCAAAAAACTAAAAGGAGAGTTGCCATATGACCCAGAAATCCCATTACTGGGCATATATCTCAACAAAATTATTATTTGAAAAGATATACACATCCCAACATTCATAGCAGTGCTACTTATAATAGCCAAGACATGGAAACAACCTAAATATCCATTAACAGATGAACGGAATATTACTCAGCCATAAAAAAGGATGAAAAATGCCATTTGTAGCAACATGGATGGACCTAGAGATTATCATACTAAGCAAAGTAAGTTAGAAATACAAATACCACATGATATCACTGATGTGTGGAATCTAGCTGCTGCTGCTGCTGCTAAGTCGCTTCAGTCGTGTCCGACTCTGTGCGACCTCATAGACGGTAGCCCACCAGGCTCCCCCGTCCCTGGGATTCTCCAGGCAAGAACACTGGAGTGGGTTGCCATTTCCTTCAATGCATGAAAGTGAAAAGTGAAAGTGAAGTCTCTCAGTCGTGTCTGACTCTCAGCAACCCCATGGACTGCAGCCTACCAGGCTCCTCCATCCATGGGATTTTCCAGGCAAGAGTACTGGAGTGGGTCGCCAGTGCCTTCTCCGGTGGAATCTAGAATATGACACAAATGAACTTATCTCTGAAATAGACTCACAGAAATAAAGAACAGGCTTGTGGCTGCCAAACAGGGGAACAATGGAGAGGGAGTTTGGAACTAGCAGATGCAAACTATTATATATATAGAATGGATAAGCAATAGAGTCCTACAGGGAACTATATTCAATATCTGGTGATAAGCCATATGGGAAAGAATATGAAAAAGAGAATCACTGAGCCTATACACCAGAAACTAACACAACATTGTAAATTGAAAAAAAAATAGTTTGCAATATTAAGCACAACTAAAGGGTTCTATATAAAGAATAGTGAAGACTCTTCAGCTAAAATTTCCCCCCTACAATGGGTCAATGTAATTTTTCTTGCTTTAAATGAATAAGTAGAAACAACAAACACTTTTGTGGTGATTTTTATGTGTCAGGCACTGTTCTAAGTGCTTTACAATTCACATTGTATTGACTAGTCTGCTCTTATTTTTCTTAAAAAAAAATTATTTGCTTATTTGACTGTGACAGATCTTGGTTGCAACATGTGGGATCTGGGTACCTGACCAGGGATTGAACCCCAGTCCCCTGCCTGGAAGTGCAGAATTAAGCCACCGGACCACCAGGGAAGTTCCTAGTCTGCCTCTAACAATGCCCTTTGGCAGAGGTACTTTTTAGGCCAAGGAAACTAAGACCCAGAGAGGTTAGTAAGCTTGCCAGATAACTTGTAAATCCTGCACAGCTATAAGCAGAGGAGCTCTGATTTGATTCCCGAAAAGAGGGCTTCCAGTTCCACGCTTTTAAAAGTTAGTCAGTCCTCATTGCCTAGTTACAGAGTTTGTTACCTTAGTACCGTGAAAAACATTTACTATTTGTGTCGATACAGACTAGGCTTTCTGTATCTTATCACTACTTATTTGTTGTTATATATAAAGTACCAGACTTACCTCCAAGTCTGAAGAACTAAATGCATATGCAATATTCCAGCCCAATATTCCATAAATTTTTCTTTCATTAATCAGAGCATTGAAGAAACACAAGCTGAATAAAATTTTTTTCCACCATGGTCCACAGTCAGGTTTTTCAAATAACTCTTCTGTTACCTCTCCACTCCCACTGTATCCAAATGTCTGAAGTAAATTATTTTTCATTCCCTGGGGATTTTCCACTGCAATCTTTAAAACAGATGTGAGTAAAAACAACTTGCGAGGACAGACACAGGCATTAGGACTGGTGGGGGGTGGGGGACCCTTACTTACATGGAGAACTAGCTAAGACTATATCTGAGAACAGAACGTGCTAAGACTATAACTCTTTTTAAGATTCAGTAGCAAATAAAAAAATCTTGTGTTATTCTTTTCCCATTTGAAAACTTCTGTAAAGGGATTGTATCAGATTTCCAATTGTTCCAATTCATACTTTAAAACGAGAAGTACAACAATGTTATTAAAAGCACTCCTGTTTGCTTGGCAAGCCCGGCATTTTAGAAAGTTGAAAGTGAAGAATTCCTATATTCTAAATGCTTGATGGCAGCTAAGTGGCTGTGACAGAATCAGGGCTGCATGGCCTCGGCCAGGCAGCAGAGAGAAGAGAGAAGTGGCATCGAATATCTTACACAAAGAACTTGTGGAACCAGCAAAAGTATCTAATCTTCAGTGATATGAAAAAATAGGAGAAGTAACTTGGTGTGTTACTAAAGTGCTCTGTTTTCATTGAAAATCGATTGATTTCTTACCTAGGAAAATTGAAATGAGGAGGTACAGGAGGTGAAGTGGGAAGAGAATTACTTGGAGGGCTTTTTTTTTTTTTTAAAGAGCATGACTGTAAGTCTAAAACCGAAAGGTCTGAAAATGTTTCTTTACTTGCACAGTTTTCATAGACATACACACATAGACATATATATGTGTATTTCATATTATGTGGATATGTATGTAGAATATGTATAAATATGTGTAGATAAGTACTATGATATATGTGTGTGTGTGCATACATGAACATGAAATTTCTTTTTCAATTGAGTTTATTTATTTTAATTAATTTTCACTGGAGTATAGTTAATTTACAACATTGTTTGTTTTTGCTGTACAGCAAAGTGAATCAGTTATATATATACACACATTCACCCTTTCTAAGATTCTTTTCCCATATAGGTCACCACAAAGCATTGAGTAGAGTTTCCCGTGGAACGTGAGATTTCTGAGTTAAGGATCAGACTGATTGATTTATTCACAGACCACTTAAAATGTTCCTTGAAGTTCTACCTCTGTCGCCACCTTTCATATCTCCATCTCCTGGATGAAGATAAAACGCTGTCTGACGTAATATTCTGCCTGACCCTAGGAGGTAAATGGACCCTCTTGAGTCTCAGACAAAAAGATGCACATTTCTCCAATCCATGTCCCATCTTCTCCAGGAGTAGGGCAGCTAGGAAGTGCCTCAGTACTGTGGGCTTGGGTAAATACACCCGGGAGTCTGGGAAGAGCCTGGGGTCCTGTGACAGGGAGAAGTTTCTTTGTTTCCCAAGAGTAAACTTGATTTATTCTCAGGCTGGATTGGAACTCTGCCCAGGAAACTGCCCACCCACCCCATTTCCTCTGTCTCACACCAGTTCTGTTGAACTTGGAAGTGTGCATGTGTTTGCATATCTGGCCATGCGTTCTGTCTGGGCCACTGGTCAGTCTTCTTTGCTATTAGGACTCCATCTTTTGGTCAACTGGACACGTGTTTAATAGAATTGACCCAACTCTTAGTATTTATTCAAACTTAATGGTGGATATGAGTGGAAGTCACAGACAATTTTTAAACAGGACATTTCAGTCAATAGTTTCAACCTGCTTTTTTGCCAGATCCTTTTCAGAGAATTAATAACAAATTGTGAAAGAGTTAGGGGGACCAGAGACAGGAAAAAGCTAGAGAAGCAAAAGGCAAGGCAAGGACCCAAATTCTTTATTCTATTTTCTGGTTTATGGGAGTTGGAAGTCTAAGCATCCTTGTTTGAGAAAACAAACATTTAAACTGTCCAATCCCTTGAAAGCAGGGATCTTGTTTATACTTGTGCATCCTTTCTGGTACACAATGTCAGGCTGAGCACAGGAAAGATTTAGCATATTAGAATTAGTACTCTCTTAATTCAGAATCATGAATACAAGATAATTTACATTCAAACAGTGCTTCAGAGGCAATATTACTATCTGTTATACATTGCCCTTACCTTTAAACTCTTTTGAAGGATAGAAATTGGGAAAGAACTGTCTGATTTTGAGCTTAACCATAGCCTGAACTTAGGCTCTATTGTCATATATGGACTATTAAATCTGTTAAAAGAAAACATTTATAAATATTTTAATGTGAAAAATTTAAATGAAATCAATATGTTCTAAGAATCATAGTCATTTTAATGTTAAAATGGCCTTAGAAATCACTTTAATAACCAACCATAAGAACTTCTATATTGCATAAGAATTTGTGTAAGATCCATTAATTCCCATTTTGAAAAGGTAGTCTTCCTTCACTTAGGTACAAAAATAATCTAGGTTCATTGCAAAAACTTGGGAAAAATGACAAATTAAGAACAAAATAAAAACCACAGTTTCATTGGTCAAATCTGGCACAACTGAACACCATAATAAACATTCATGGTAACAGATTACAATCCACTGAATAAAATAGAAATCCATGAGTCCATGCTGATATAAGTAAGCAAATGAATAAATAAATGGGGAGGAGAAAATCTCCTAATAGTAGAATTAAATTTAAAATTTAGAAGAAATTATTGAGTTAGAAAGTTACCATTTGGCAAATAGTCTAGTAACTTTTCACCCAAAATTTATCAATGGAAGTTAAAAGTAGTAGGGAAAAGTTTGAGATGTGTCTCTACAGTTGGTAGATACCACTTTAATTAAATAATCAAAATAAAAAATGTCATCAGTAGTGGGAACAGATTGACATCAGTTACCTCTTGCTATGATGTACAAAGAAGGATTCAACAACACTTCTGTGGTATTCCTGCAATACTGCTTAAAGTAACTCTAACCATGAGAAAATAGCAGACAAACCCAAACTAATGGACACTTTACAGAATGACTGGCTTGTACTTTTCAGAAAATGTCCAAGTTGTAGAAGATAAAAACATACTAAGGAACTATTCTAGAGCAAAGGAGAATTAAGAGACATGACAATTGAATGCAGTGTGAAATCCTGAATTGGAATCTGGACCTAACATTCTTCTTCTTTTGCAATAAAAGATATTATTGGGATAACAGGCTAGATATGACTAAGTTCTATTGATTAGATAATCAGGTAAAGAATCTGCCTGCAATGCAGGAGACCTAGGTTTGATCCCTGGGTCAGGAAGATCCCCTGGAGAAGGGAATGGCTACCCACTCCAGTATTCTTGCCTGGATAGTTTTATGGACAGAGGACCTCAAGATTCTTCTTGAGGTCCTCAGTCCATGGGGTCGCAAAGAGTCAGACTCAACTGAGCTACTAACACAGACTCAGACACACACTACAGTACTTGGAGGTCAAATGGCATTATGTCTGCCTTGACGCTGAACTTAACTTTCAAAGGATTTAAAAAATGTCATACACATATACACACATATGTATATATAAAGAAATGATAGGGTAAACGAGGAAAAGAGGTTAACAATAGAGGAGAGTTTTTGAATCATTCTTGCATTTTTTCTGCAAGTCTGAAATTGTTTTAATTTAAAAAACAAACCAAGGGACTTTCCTGGTGGTTTAGTGGCTAAGACTCCACACTCCCAATGTAGGGGGCCCAGGTTCGATTCTTGTGGTTGGGGAACTAGATTCAGGATGCTGCAACTAAGAGTCCACATGCCAAAGCGAAGATCCCACATGCCCCAACTAAGACCCAGTGCAGTCAAAGTAAATAAATAAATATTTAAAAACCCCCAAAACAACAAAAGCAAAAATACACCAAATAAAACAGAGAAATAAAATCTGAAATCTGAAGAAGTAAGTATAATATTTTTCTTTTTTTCCCTCTCTGATTCTCTATTTTGTTTTTAAAATAAAAATATAATATATATTGTACATACATGTACTGTACAGGCTACAATTTGTAGCCTTCTATTTTTCCTCCTGGCAATACATTGTGAATATATTCCTTTAATTCCTAATTTTAAGAAAAATTTTTCATATTTTCCTCTCTCTGTGTGGGCTGCTAGTTTTGGATTGGAATAAAAACTGACCTTCTCTAATCCTGTGGCCACTGCTGAGTTTTCCAAATTTGCTGGCATATTGAGTATAGCACTTTCACAGCATCATCTTTTAGGCTTTGAAATAACTCAACTGGAATTCCATTCCTCCACTAGCTTTGTTCATAGTGATGCTTCCTAAGGCCTACTTGACTTCACATTCTAAGATATCTGGCTTTAGGTGAGTGATCATGCCATCGTGGTTATCTGGGTCATTAAGATCTTTTTTGTAATTTTCTTTTATATATTCTTGCCACATCTTAATATTTTCTGCCTCTGCTAGGTCTATACCATTTCTGTCCTTTATTGTGCCCATCTTTGCAAGAAATATTCCCTTGATATCTCTAATTTTCTTGAAGAGATCTCTAGTCTTTCTCATTCTTTTGTTTTCCTCTATTTCTTCGCATTGATCACTGAGGAAGGCTTTCTTATCTCTCCTTGCTACTCTTTGGAACTCTGTATTCAGATGGGAATATCTTTCCTTTTCTCCTTTGTCTTTTGCTTCTCTTCTTTGCTCAGCTATCTGTAAGGCCTCCTCAGACAACTGGTTATATAGCATACTTTTAATGATAATCAATTACTCTTATTAAGCTTTTGAAACTGTTCTGAAGAACATTTTATTAATTTTTTTTAAAAAATGATGCAATGCTATCTGCCATTCTATTGCTCCTTTCTGTCTTAATACATTTTTGAAAGCTGATACAGTGACTGTCTGGTCTGTGCTGTATCCTTAGTCTCTAGAATGATTACTAACTCAACACTTTGCTTATTCTTCAAGCAATGTTAGAGCATTCTATTCCCAAATATTTTCACTGCAAAGAAGAGGGCGGAACATATGAGAATTTTTGCTTGAGTCAGCAAGTACTTTGGGAGAAAACAGCCAGTGGGTTGAACTAGAGTAAGTCAGAATAAGTACCAAATACAGCCCATAAAGAAAATGATCACTGAAATTATGGATGCTGTGCTTGTCGTTTCACTTGAGTCTGACTCTTTGCAAGCCTACAGACTGTAGCCCGCCAAGCTTCTCTGTCCACAGGATTCTCCAGGCAGGAATACTGGAGTGGGTTGCCATGTCCTCTTCTAGGGGATCTTCCTGACCCAGGGATCCAAGCCATGACTCTTAATTCTCCTGCATTGGTAGGCAGGTTCTTTACCACTAGCACCACCTGGGAAATATGGATATGAGGTATTATATTCTGCTGTGTGGAAGCAATAGGATATTACAAACTATGCCACATGTACATTTCTATATACAGGTGTATGTACAAGTGTATATCTATTGACAGTTTGAGAAGGGGAGAAAGAGAAACTGATTAACTGGATGGAAAGTAAGAATTAAAGAGGTCTTTTCTTCTAATAAAAAGTGATATATTCCTAATGTATCTTTCAAGTTCTTGGAGAAAAGAGAACCTTCATAAGTTAGCCTAAGTTACCTCTGAGTGGCCTAACACTTTATTTTATCACTGTTTAAGCACAGTTGTACATTGCCATTTCCAGTTTTAACTCGTTTTGATAATATTCTGATCCCCTATGTGTGCATGGGTGCTCAGTTGCTTGGTCATGTCTGATTTTTTGCCACCCAATGGACTATAGCCCATCAGGCCCCTGTGAACATGGGATTTTTCCAGGCAAGAATACTGGAGTGGGTTGCCATTTCCTTCTCCAGGGGATCTTCCCGACTCAGGGAGTGAACCCAAGGCTCCTGTAGTTCCTGCATTGGCTGGTGGATTCTTTACCATTGAGTCACCTGCGAAGCCCTTACAAATAAATGTAAAACTCTTACGATTCTACAATAGTGCAGAGCCTTGGCATAAACGATGCTGCAAGATGGCAGTTCTGGAGGAAGACCCATTGCTCTGTTTTGGTTAAGGCCTTAACAATGAGGGCTTCTGCTTTAGCTGCCTGGCCACGGCCCAAAGAAATCATGGTCACATGACTGGTTGTTCCCATTAACTCTTGTGCAAATTTCAGGAGAGTATTGGTGAGGTCGATCCCTGTGAAACAACATGGAAAGGTACATACTATTGTAAAGTCATTTAATCCCCTCTTCAAAAATACATTCTAGCTTTTATTAAGTGGTAGTGGGAAAAGGTGTACACATAATTGAAAAACTAGTCTTTTAAATCAGAAGGTAGAGCTCAAATTTTGGCTCTTCCATTTTCTTTTTTGCAAAATTAATTTTTTATTGGAGTATAGTTGATTTACAATGTTTTGTTAGTTTCTGCTGTTCATCAAAGTGAGTCAGTTATATATACACACACACACATATATGTATATGTATATACATAGCCACTCTTTTTCAGATTCTATTCCCATTTAGGTCATCACAGAGTATTGAGTAGAGTTCCCTGTGCTACACAGTAGGTTCATTATTAGTTACCTGTTTTATTATGTACAGTGTGTATATGTCAAACCCAATCTAATGGGGTGACAGACAGATGGGGTGATCCTACTCCAGCAGTGACTGTGGGTTGTTTACTCCAGCACTTACTTGTCCCTTCCTCCTCTATAGCTGAACCCTGGTGTTACTCCAAATGGCCATGTGCCCAGCTAAAATACTTCATTTTTAGCCTTTCATGCAGCTAGGTATGAGCACCTTATGTTTTGTGAAAAAACTTTGGCAGCAAAGTTTGTTTAAATGTTGTGCTATCTTCCATTCTGTACAGCAAAGTGAATTACTTATACATATATAGTATATAGCCTCTCTTTTTCCCATATAGATCCCATATAGGTCACTACAGAATACTGAGCAGAGTTTCCTGTGCTATACAGTAGGTTCTTTATTAGTTATCTATTTTATTATATGTAGTGTGTATATGCCAAGCCCAGTGTAACAGGGTGACAGATGTTTGGAACATAGATGTGATGGCCACAGCCATAGCTGCCATGTCAGGCTAAGTTTTCAAGAAATAGACAGCACTGTTATGAGTGTGTCAGGCATATAGCCAACTGCTTTACATGGAAAAGTTTAGATGAGAAAACCTCTACATGGGGGCACTTTGAACAAGGCTTTTCCTAATAGAATCAAAGTCTGAAAATGCTGAGTTCTAAAGACATGTTTGATTTGAAGATAATGAAAGGCAGAAAATAAATGAAGAAAATATTTTGCTTAGGAGAAAATATTTTGCTTAGGGTCTGTAGAGCAAAGACAAGATAAAGAAAAAAAATGCATTTGAAGTCTTGAAGCACACAAGCATACAATCAACAGAGGTATTTCTGATAATTTTATAACCTTTTTTCACAAGTCAATGTGAGTTATAATTGTTAATAAAGCAAGGGTAATCTCAAATTTCATATCAATAATATGTGTGTTTGGGATGTATTTTCTGCATATAAAACTAGCCCTGATAAATTTTCTCATATTCATGAACCTGGGACAACTCATTTTTCTTGTTCTTTTACATTTTTAGTCATTTTTTTTCACTTTAAAATGTGAACTTTATAGTATTTTATATCACAATCCAACACACACACACACACACACATATGTAATATGTATTCATACATAAAAGCGAAAAAAGTTTTGCCAAAAATGTCTGTCCTGAGTGTTAAATGTTTTTTTGTTTTGGAGACCTTTTTCTTTTTTAAAAGCAGTTTTAGGTTTACAGTAAAACTTGACAGGAACATACAGAAATTCCCCATATACACCCTCCCCTCACATGAAACAGCCATTATAAACAGAATGGTACCTCTTTTTTTTTTTTTTTCTTTTTAGACCAAGGATGACTACATTGACACATAGTCAAAACATCCCCAGTTCACCTTAGGGTTCACTTTAATGAGCAGAGCAGTGTTGCATATTCTATGGGTTTGGACAAAAGTATGACCACATATATCCATCATTGTAATGTCTCTCAAAGTTCTTTCACTGCTCATGAGAATGTCTGTACTCTGTACATTCCTCTCTGCAAACTCCCGACAACCACTCATCTTTCTATTGTCTCCACAGTTTTGCCTTTTGCAGAATGGCATACAGTTGGAATCTTTTTCTTTCTCCTTGAAATGAGAGATTCAGACCATTTATGAGGCCACTCCTGGCCCACCCAGGAGTGGACAGGACAGGCTCCGGTGGCAAGCTCCCCCACCACGTGCTGTGGCTTTCCTTCCAGTACTGGCCCTGCGCAGCAGCCACGTGGAGCTGCAGGGGTACACATGTCGGGTTTCTGCTCAGAGGAAGACCACACGTTTTGTGCCCCTCATCACAGTGAATCCAGATTCCTGTCGGGTGTGTTATAAACAGACGAGCCATTTCTTCAGGCCCCCTGCTCTGAGCACACCCCTCATTCTTTTTTTTTAAATGTGCTATTGCTTTATTTGCTTATTTTTTTTTAATTGAGATATAGTTGATGTACAATAATGATGTAAATAACTTTTAGATGTATAACAGAGTGATTCATAATTTTTAAAGGTTAAAGTTCATTTATAGTTATCATAAAATACTGTCTGTATTCCCTCTGTTGTACAATATATCCTTGTAGCTTATTTATTTTATACATTGTAGTTTGTACCTCCCAGTCCTCCACCTCAACTTGTCCCTCCGCTCTTCATTCTTTCCACTGATATCCACCAGTTTGTTCTCTATACCTGTGAATCTGTTTGAAAGATTCATTCTTAATATAGTTTACAGTTATAAGATATTTAGTGAAGTCACTCAGTCATGTCCAACTCTTTGCAACCCCATGGACTATAGCCTACCAGGCTCCTCCGTCCATGGAATTTTCCAGGCAAGAGTACTGAAGTGGGTTGCCATTTCCTTCTCCAGGAGATCTTCCCGACCCAGGGATGTAACCTGGGTCTCCAGCATTGCAGGCAGATGCTTTACCATCTGAGTCACCAGGGAAGCCCAATTCTTTAAGATATTTAAGGATAGGACAATTTCCCCCAAATATTTAAGAATAGGGAAATATTTTAAACACAGAACACCCTCACACAGAACCTACTTCTCTACATCTTTTGAAAAACATCATCATGTCATCTTAACTGTTCACAAGTAGCTTACCATGGGAGTGAATAAGTATCAGTGGAGTTCTGGCATTGGATTCTTCATACGATTCCTTCAAACTGGTTCCAGTACTGTGAATATATTCATTTCCTATTTTTTCAGTTATAAACCTTTTCACAGAATTCTTTAAACCTTCTGGTCTAAGAATTTTTATCTAAGAAAGAAACCATGATAGATAAATAACTTTAAAAACTACCCAAGGGAATATCCCATGTGGTAAGAGGAAACAAACTAAGAAGTATTTAGTATTTAGGTTGCCCTTCAAAAGTTTTGTGGTGTTCCTTGTGTTGGGAAAATTTGATGGGGAGGGGAGTCTATGTGTGGTGGGAAAGCTGCCACCACTACTCTTGACCATCCTAGATGCCATTCCTAGATGCCAGGGCTATCTGGTGCCTCTATCTTTCACAATCTGTGATCTTACTTTGTACGTGCAAATCCAAGTTATGGTCCCTGACTCTGCAAAAAGATACCATGCCCCTGGGTTTTTTTCATGCTCTGCTGTATATATCTAGAGCAAGAAAAACACCATGGTATTAGAGGATGAAAATCCAGGATAGCATAGTTGGAAAAGTACTAGGTCTTCCATTAATAAAATGAAAACCAATTGCACAATATTTGTGTGAACAAACTGAGCACACATCTGCAGAGAACTCTAGAGGGACTAAAAGGTTTTGCAAACAGTATACATGTGGTAAATAGAAATTCATCCATTGGAAATCATTGCAAATTTCAGACATTTTCCATGAAAACTGCTTTAAACTAATCATTTATGTGCTATTTCTTTACAGAATGATCATACATTCTATGCTGAGCATTTTCAGAGACTCCATCATTTAAGGCAAAATTAAAACTGTATGTGTCTGTGAGTCTGTGTGGAGGTGCGAGATTGAACCATGGGTCATCGTTAAAAACCATCAACTATTGGTAAGTTCACATATTTAAAAGAACACCTAATATAAACTCATTATGTTGAGTTTGCTCTTTTCTGTATCTTTTGGAAAAATTAATCTCAAATTTTTAATTAATTGCAACATATATATTTTTAAAAATGAAAATTGGCAGCATACATAGAATCTGGGGTCTGACAGAGTTCACCCAGTATTTCCAGCTATGAAAGCGTGAGAATCAACCAAGTGAAACACCATGAGTTGTGGTCCATCACTGCCAAGACTCTGTCTCCCCAATGTGATTGTCATCTTTTTGTCACCATTATGCTGCTGGTTCCTTCTTTATTTTATTAATCAAGCAAACATTTATTAAATTTCTCCACTTTTGTAATTTTTAACCCCAAGAAATTTGGGGGAGGTGGTTAGTGGGAGAGAAAAAGAAGTCTGAAGAAATGAATTTCATTGAAATAAATTTTATTAGCTCTTTTCTAAGAAGCTACATATAGTTCTGAAAAATTTCCCCGTGTCCATATCCTCTCATTGTCATCTTTCCCCCTCCTTTCTGTCCAATGGGTTATATAAATGGAAGGAAGTGGATAAACTGGACAAAGTCCTTGCCCCTGTGAAGCTCCATGATACCATCCTTCTCTAGGTTGACTCTTCTCCCTAGTATATTCTAAATCTCATAAGTGGCAATTTCTGACTCTTACAGGTCAGACCCAGTTTCAAATATTTAAACTCAATTTCCCTACACATACACTTAACATTTTATCAGACCATGTCTTCTGACCCTGAATTTGGTAAATAGGATGACTATACTCATAAAATTGCTAGTTGATAAACTAAAACCACTTGGAGCTTAATGGGGTAGAGTAATGTAGCATGGGTTTTAAAATCTAGTTAATTTTGTTGTTAAGGTAATACACACTTCTTGTTACATAAAATTCAAATAATACTTGCTATGTAACTTGTTACATAAAATTTCTTAAAAAGTATAAATTGAAATATGAAGACCCTATTTCCTAGATAACCACTATTTGTTTCTTATTGTTCTTTATATTTTATATATACAAATGAACATCTCTCTAACCTGTTCTTTTCCCCCCCACAAATGGAGTTTTTACTATACTGACTGTTAAGTATTCCGCATTTGTCAGTTAATATAGCTAAATACATCTTAAAGTCATAATTGCATTAATAATCCACAAACATATCTAAAGTTGTCAGGTGGATAACATAAACTGGAGAAGTGGGTTGGGTTGAAGAAAAATAATTCTCCTGTATAATAAAAAGTTATGCAAATATGATGTTAAATGGCAAATAACATTCAACTTCAGTGTCAGGAAATAATTGGGAACAGTGAAGACTATGATACACTGCTCCAAAAGGGCAGAGAGTACTCAGCTCTAGCTCTCGCTATGGATGATTTTGGGCCAAGTATTAGATGAACTTCTAATTTTTTAATAAATGCTGGAAATCTGGATTTTTATGTCAAATTTCTCAAGTTGAAAATTTTGGCTCAAAAGAAGAAAAAAAACAAACCCAAAGAAAAATAAAAACAAAACAAACAAAAAAACCCCACAAATGTATATACCAATGTTCTAGCAGCATCAATTGCAGCAGCCAAAATGTGGAAACAACCCAAGCATCCTTGGACAGATGAATGGATATACAAAATGTGGCATTTGATACAATGCAATAGTACTCAGCTCTGAAAAAATTCTGACACATGCTACAACATGGATGAAACTTGAAGACATTAAATGAAATAAGTCAGACACAAAAAGATAAATGTTGCATGATTCCACTTATATGAAGTATCGATAATAGGCATACTGTTCATGGGGTTCTTGTTGCAAGAATACTACAGTGGTTTGCCATTCCCTTCTCCAGTGGACTATGTTTTGTCAGAACTCTTCACTATGACCTGTCTGTCTTGGGTGGCCCTGCAAGGCATGGCTCATAACTTCATAGAGTTATGCAAGCCCCTTTGCCACGACAAGGCTGTGATCCAGATCAGTATTCATTCCAATCCCAAAGGAAGGCAATGCCGAAGAATGTTCAAACTACTGTACAATTGAACACATTTTACATGTTAGTAAGGTTATGCTCAAAATTCTTCAAACTAGGCTTCAACTGAGAAATTTCAGATGTACAAGGTGGATTTAGAAAAGGCAGAGAAACCAGAGATCAAATTGCCAACATTTGCTGGATCATAGAGAAAGCAAGGTGATTCCAGAAAAATGTCTACTGCTTAATTGACTATACTAAAGCCTTTGACTGTGTGGATCACAAAAAAACTGTGGAAAATTCTTCAAGAGATGGGAATACCAGGCCACCTTATCTTCCTCCTGAGAACCTGTTTGCAGGTCAAGAAGCAACAGTTAGAACTGGACATGGAACAATGGACTGATTCAAAATTGGGAAAGGAGTAGGTCAAGGCTGTATATTGTCACCATGCTTATTTAACTCCCATGCAGAGTACATCATGTGAAATGTTGGGCAGGATGAATCACAAACTGGAATCAAGATTTCTGGGAGAAATATCAACAATCTAAGATATGCAGATGATACAACTCTAATGGCAGAAAATAAAGAGGAACTGAAGAGCCTCTTGATGAGGGTCAAGGAGGAGAGTGAAAAAGCTGGCTTAAAACTCAGCATTCAAAAAATAAGATAATGGCATCCAGTCCTATCACTTCATGGCAAATAGAAAGGGAAAAAGTGGATGCAGTGACAGATTTTATTTCCTTGGGCTCCAAAATCACTGTGGACATTGACTGCAGCCATGAAATTAAAAAGTGCTTGCTCCTTGTAAGAAAAGCTATGGCAAACCTAGACAGTGTATTAAAAAGCAGAGACAATACTTTGCCAAAGGTCCATATAGTTTAAGCTACGGTTTTCTGGTAGTCATGTATAGATGTGAGAGTGGAACCATAAAGATAATTAAGTGCCAAAAATTGATGTTTTGGAGTTGTGGTGCTGGAGAAGACTCTTGAGAGTCCCTTGAATTGCAAGGAGATCAAACCAGTCAATCCTAAAGGAAATCAACCCTGAATATTCATTGGAAGGACTGATGTTGAAGCTCCAATACCTCGGTCACCTGATGCGAAGAGCCAACTCATTGGAAAAGACCCAGATGTTGGAAAAAATACAAGGCCAAAGGAGAAGGAGGTGGCAGAGAGTAAGATGGTTCGATAGCATCACTGACTCAATGGGCATGAATTTAGGCAAACTTGGGAAGATAGTGAAGGACAGGAATCTGGTGTGCTGAAGTTTGTGGGGTTGTAAAGAGTGGGACACGCCTTAATGACTGAACAAAAATAACAACAGAATAGGCAAGTTCAGAGAGACAGAAAGTAGAAGGTCTAATTGGAGGAAATAATGGGGAATTATTTGGTCCAGTGTCTGGGATGATAAAAATTTCTAAAAGTGGCTAGTGGTGAGTTTTCACAATCTTGTAAATGTACTTACTGCCACTGAATTTTATATTTAAATAAATTTAAGAGGGATTATTATCAGGAGTAAATGAAATAATGAATGTATGCTATGCCACAATAAAAAGTTGGAAAGGAAACAACTCACCTTAAGATATAAGGATGTAGAATATTTAAAATAGTCTCTGCTATTTTGGTTATCTTTATTGGAGATTTTGAAATTTTATAAGAAAGATCTCCAAAGGCTCAAATTCACTTGTTTAGTGATAAACTGTACTTGAAATATTGAGAGAACAAAACCACAGGCCCAATAAAAATTGTCTGTAAGTCAGGTGCAATCTTTTTCTGCAGTGTCGTGAGTAAATTTTAAAGTGATGTAAAAATAAAATTTAAGGCAGAAACCAAAAGAAAGATGATTGGCTGTTTAGGCTGCCATTTTCAGGAAGTTAAAGTAAAAGGGAAATAAGAGGAGGGATTTCCTCCTCCCTAAACTAGAGGCTAAATGTGAAAATTAAAGATTGTTTGAGGTGATAAAGGCAAATTTAGAAAAATCTACTTCAAATTATCTACTTTGGTAAGTATAATATGGTGCTACTGGTAAAAGCATAGATTTCAGAGTCAAATTGTTTGAGTTTCAGTCCTGGCTCAATTAGGCATTCTATAAAAAGGGGGAAATAATAATGTCTACCCCCAAGATGATTATGAAGATTAAATGAAATAATTTATGAAAACTGCTGAGTACATGCTAACCTTTACTTACTTTAAGGGGCTCACAAATGACACCCATTCACATCCCTAACCTGCCAACCTCACAGCCAGATTCTGAGGCATTGATTAACAGAGGAATCAGGGAAAATACCACATTTATTATCAATACAGGCCAAGGTGGTGGATATGGTTTAGGTGGGTGTACTTCCTGATACTAAACCGTAGAATTCGGCAGACTTTTCTGTCACAAGCAGTGCTGGGCAGTTTTTGACTTTTCCCTAAAAAGCCCTGGTACGTTCTTTTATAATTTATGGCATTGAGAAGCAGAGCAGAAATTATGCTTTTTGCAGAAAGGCTAATCCCCAAAGGGACAGGGGAGAAGAGTTAAGCCATACACACTGATTTCATCTCTCAGATTACCTGTGTGACAAGTCCTTCCTCCTTTCTAGAGAGGAATGAATAAGGATGCAGAAAGATGCTAAGAATATTTGTTACTCTAATTGAACTCCCGCCACATAAAAGCACATTAAAATGGAATGTAAGTGCTTTTCCCTAGTAGTAATGTTTACTAAATATTAGATTGCAAAATCTATATATTTTGCTCATAAAAGTTTAAAATTTAAAGAGTTTAAGTTACTGATAAAGTGCTCAAAACATTTAGAACATCAATATTTTCTCATAGCACATCTTACCAAAATAAGTCTTTGAAATGGAGTGAGTTTCTCCCACGGAAAATTTATAGAACTGTATATTTCTTCATTTTCATTAAAAACTTGAGCTAGATAAAATTTAGAGAAACTGAGATTAACAATAAAATACTTTGGATCACCAAAAGGTAATACAATGATTTTTTTTTTCACTATAAAATTGTGAAGTTTTGTTTAAAACACCGCTAACTTCTTTTAAAGTGAGATTTCTGTGAGATTTCAGGCATTGCTAACTATCTTTAATATTGTAAATTATTATCTTTAATATTGTAAAAGAGGTATATCTTAAGGTAGATTTAACTTTCAACTCGTCTCTGGTGAAATGGTTGAAGAATGATGGATGACAGAAGGAAAAAAAATGAGAAGCAAAGGGCAGAGTCAATATTTTATGACCTGATCCTGAATATATATTGTTTATAAATTGATAACTAGAGGGTAGAGATTTCTATTCATATAATAGAATACAAAGTAATAACTAATAAATATAAACAATAACTCTAGAGGCTAGAGATTTCTTTTCAGAATCTACCTATAACAGATATAAGAAATGAGGATCAAATGGAACTGCAATGATTTTCAAATTTTTGAAAAACTGAATATTATACAAATATATTTAAAAATTTTGACCCCTCTTACCTTTAATAGAGTCACACTTACCTTTGATATAGTCACCACAGGATCACACTTTCTTGCAAGGTGGGAAAACTTCTAGTTTTCATTTCCATCTATTCCATATACAGCTATCATTTCTACCAATCTTTTATTTCTACATTATTTCCTCAAAGTCTAACTTTAAATACAACTTAGATAAGAGAAATAGCTTTTTTAAATAGATAAGATATATTCTGTTGATCTTAAAAAGTCCACAATACATGAGCATCTAGTTAAAAATGGATAAACTTGCAGTTACTTGCAAAGTAAAAGATCTTCACTTAATAAAAAGTCAGTAAAGAGTGCCTTTAAATGAAAGATATCAACTTTTATCTTATGGCATAGTAAACAATGAATCCAAGATAGATTAGTGCAAAATGCAACAAAATAAAACAATAATGAAGCCAAGAGAAAACTTTAGCAGAAGAAGAAAACCTCTTAATCAGAACTGGAAATGAAAAAATTATAAAAGAAAAGACAGACATAAATAACCATACAAATAGTTAAACACTTGTATGTTATAGATACTATAGACAAATCCAATAAGCAATGACAGATTTTGAAAAATATTTGAATGAGCTGTTTAATAATATTTTTAACAAGACAAAAATTAATACCATATTATGCTAATTAATTATAAGTAAATAATTTTATTATTGTATAACTGTACTCATTTCACATGCTAGCAAGGTAATGCTCAACATCCTTCAAGTTAGGCTTCAACACTACATGAACTGAGAACTTCCAGACATACAGCTGGATTTAGAAAAGGCAGAGGAACCAGAGATCAAATTGCCAACATCCATTGGATCATAGAAAAAGCAAGGGGATTCCAGAAAAACATCTACTGCTTCATTGACTACACTAAAGCCTTTGACTGTGTGGATCACAAAAAACTGTGGAAAATTCTTCAGGAGATGGGAATACCAGACCACCTTAGCTGCCTCCTGAGAAATCTGTATGTAGATCAAGAAACAGCAGTTAGAACCAGACATGGAACAACTGACTGGTTCAAAATTCCGAAAGGAGGACAACAAGACTGTATACTGTCACTGTGTTTATTTAACTTCTATGCAGAGTACATCACACGAAATGTCGGGCTGGATGAATCACAAGTTGGAATCAAGATTGCCAGAAGAAAGATGAACAACCTCAAATATGTACCACTCTAATGGCAGAAAGTGAAGAGGAACTAAAGAGCCTCTTGATGGGGATGAAAAAGGAGAGTGAAAAAGCTGGCTTAAAACTCAACATTCAAAAATTAAGATCACGGCATCCAGTCCCATCACTTCATGGCAAATCAAAGGGAAAAAAGTGGAAACAGTGACAGATTTTATTTTCTTGGGCTCCAAAATCACTATGGACAGTGATTGTAGCCATGAAATTAAAAGACGCTTGCTCCTTGTAAGAAAAGCTATGACAAACCTAGACAGCGTATTAAAAAGCAGAGACATCAATTTGTCAACAAATATCTGTATTGTCAAAGTTATGGTTTTCCCAGTAGTTATATACAGATGTGAGAGCTGGATCATAAAGAAGGCTGGGCGCCAAAGAACTGATGCTTTCGAACTGTGGTGCTGGAGAAGACTCTTGAGAATCCCTTGGACCGCAAGGAGATCAAACCAGTCAATCTTAAAGGAAATCAACCCTGATTGGAAGGACTGATGCCGAAGCTGAAACTCTAATACTTTGGTGACCTGATATGAAGAGCCGACTCATTGCAAAAGACCCTAAAACTGGGAAAGATTGAGGGCAGGACGAGAAAGAGGTGTCAGAAGATGAGATGGTTGGATGTTATCAGTGACTCAATGGTCACGAGTTTGAGTAAGCTCCCACTCCAGTGTTCTTGCCTGGAGAATCCCAGGGACGGGGAAGCCTTGTGGGCTGCCATCTATGGGGTCGCACAGAGTCAGACACGACTGAAGTGACTTAGCAGCAGCAGCAGCAGCCAGGATATAGTGAAGGACAGGGAAGCCTGGTGTGCTGCAGTCTACAGGGTCGCAATGATTCAGATACGACTGACCCACCGAACAACAACATAATGCTAGTAGGATTATTACAAATGGACAAAAAAAATCAACAATGGAGTAGAAAATGGGCAAAGTATGTAAATAAGCAAATTCAAATGGTCGGCAAACATCTGAAAAAGTACTTAAACCTGATAGTAATCAGATAAAGTTAAAGACTTTAAACTTTTCAGATTGGTAGAAGTTAAAAAGAATCAATACTCTTCTTTGAAAAGGAGCACTCATATATTGCTGGTGGAAATGTAAGTTATTATGGACTTTCAAGAAAGGCAATTTGGAAGCAACTATTAATATAAAAACTATGCTTTTGATCCAACAATTCCATTTCTGGCTATCCCAGAGAAATAAAAGTAAAGGAAATATAGCTAAGGCTGTTCATGTTTTGCATAACATAATTGTATTTTGTGGCAAAATTTTGGAAGGAAAGCAAAATGGAGAAAAATGTGGAATGAGAATTACATTAAATAACAAGTGCTTATTATATAGTTACATTCCTCCCTTTAGTTTTTTCATAAGATTTTGAACTACATTGATAACTTGATAATCTATATACTCATATATATGTAATGAAGTTAGATTAAGACACCGAATACTTTACCTATCTCTGGTGATTTTTCACTTTCCTCCAAGGAAGCATTTTCTGAAGAGAAAGCTGTGCTCATCAGCAAATATACAGCCTTACTGTTTTTAAAAGCATTCCACTGTGACACATTTGATAACAGGGATTTACATAGGAGAGAAAAAGGCTCGAGTGCATTGCTGATATAAAGACACTGCTTCCACCTGGAATCTGACACCCACTGAAGATGTTGATTTTTACAGGTTTCATATATGTCTAACAAAAAAGGAAAAGTGATCACGTAAGAAGAGATGTATCCTTGACCTTTAGTTACTCATTAGAAAGTATATGCTTAATAAATATTTTTTGTTGAGGAAAAAGCCATCTTATATAAAAACTAATCATATAAAATGTAATTTTTCAATTATGATAAAACACATAACACAAGATTTACTACATTAACCATTTTAAGTGTACAGTTTAGTAGTGTTAAGTATAATTCATGTTGTGGTGAAACCGATCTCCAAAACTTTCTGCAAGTCTGAAGCTCTGTACCCATTTTCCCATTTCCTTTTCCCATTTCCCCACCTCCTAGCTCCTGGTAACCACCCATCCTATTTTTGTTTCTCTGAATTTGACTTCTTTATGTACTTTATGTAAGTGGAATCATACAGTATTTGTCTTTTGGTGACTTGCTTATTTCGCTTAGCATAATGTCATCACGTTTCAGCCGTGTTGTACAACGTGATATGATTTCCATTCTTTAACTGAATAATACTCCATTTTATGTATATACTACCTTTTCTTTATCCAGTCACCAGTGTACACTTACTTGGGTTGCTTCTGCCTATTGGATACTGTGAACAGTGCTGCTATGAACACTATATGCAAATATCTCTCTGAGGCCCTGCTTTCAATTCTTTCAGATATATACCCAGACATAGGATTGATGGATCATATGATAATTCTATTTTCAGGTTTTTTTTTTTGAGGAAACTTTATACTGTTTTCTATGTTCCAAATATGCACCATTTTACAATGCCACCAACAGGTTTCCATTTTCTCTACAACTTTGTCAGAGCTTATTATTTTCTTTTTTTAAAAAGAAAGGGGTGTGAGATGATATCTCTTTGTAGATTGGCATTGCATTTTCCTATGATTAGTGTTGTTGAGCATCTTTTCATATGTTTGTTGTCCATTTGTATTTAATCTTTGGACAAATGTTTATTCAAGTATTTAAAAATTGGGTTATTTGATTTTTTGTTGTTGAGTTGTAGGAGTTCTTTGTATATTCCATGTAAATAAAAACTCCTTATCAGACACAGGATTTGAAATATTTTCTTCTTAGATTGCCTTTTCACTCTGTTGACTGTGTTGTTTGATGAACAAAAGTTTTTAATTTTTATATAAATTTGATATGTGATAATTTTGATATATATATTAATTTGATATAATTTTGATTTGTCTATTTTTGTTTTTGTTGCCTGTGTTCCAGTGTTAAATCCAAAAAATCAATGCCAAGTCCAATGTTATAAAGATTTTTCCCCTAAGCTTCCTAGGTATTTTATAGTTTTAGTTCTTATGTCTAGATCCTAAATCCATTTTGAGTTGTTTTTTATATTTGATATGAGTCCAATTTCATTCTTTTACATATGAATGCTCAGTTCTGCCAACACCATTTTTTTCCTTTCAGTTCAGTTCGTCACTCAGTCGTGTCCTACTCTTTGTGACCCCGTGGACTGCAGCACACCAGCCTTCCCTGTCCATTACCAACTCCCAGAGTTTACCCCAACTCATGTCCGTCGAGTCGGTGATACCATCCAGCCATCTCATCCTCTGTCGTCCCTTTCTCCTTCCCTCAATCGTTCCCAGCATCAGGGTCTTTTCAAATGAGCCAGCTTGTTGCATCAGATGGCCAAAGTATTGGAGTTTCAGCTTCAGCATCAGTCCTTCCAATGAACACCCAGGACGGACCTCCTTTAGGATGGACTGGTTGGTTCTCCTTGCAGTCCAAGGGACTCTCAAGGTCCTCTCTAACACCACAGTTCAAAAGCATCAATTCTTTGGCACTCAGCTTTCTTCACAGTCCAACTCTCACATCCATAAATGACTACTGGAAAATCCATAACCTTGACTAGATGGACCTTTGTTGGCAAAGTAATGTCTCTGCTTTTTAATATGCTGTCTAGGTTGGTCATAACTATTCTCTCAAGAAGTAAGCGTCTTTTAATTTCATGGCTGCAATCACCATCTGCAGTGATTTTGGAACCCCCCAAAATAAAGTCTGACACTGTTTCCCCAGTTTGCCCATCTATTTGCCATGAAGTGATGCGACCGGAGGCCATAATCTTAGTTTTGTGAATGTTGAACTTTAAGCCCACTTTTTCACTCTCCTCTTTCACTTTCATCAAGAGGCTCTTTAGTTCTTCTTCACTTTCTGCCATAAGGGTGGTGTCATCTGTATATCTGAAGTTATTGATATTTCTCCCTGCAATCTTGATTCCAGCTTGTGCTTCATTCAGCCCAGTGTTTCTCATGATGTACTCTACATATAAGTTAAACAAGCAGGGTGACAATATACAGCCTTGATGTACTCCTTTCCCTATTTGGAACCAGTCTGTTGTTCCATGTCAAGTTCTAACTGTTGCTTCCTAACCTGCATACAGATTTCTCAAGATGCAGGTCAGGTGGTCTGGTATTCCCATCTCTTTCAGAATTTTCCACAGTTTATTGTGATCCATACAGTCAAAGGCCTTGGCATAGTCAATAAAGCAGAATTAGATGTTTTTCTGGAATTCTCTTGCTTTTTCAATGATCATTGAATGTTGACAATATGATCTCTGGTTCCTCTGCCTTTTCTAAAACCAGCTTGAACATCTGGAAGTTCATGATTCACATAATGCTGAAGCTTGGCTTGGAGAATTTTGAGCATTACTTTACTAGGGTGTGAGATGAGTGCAATTGTGAGGTAGTTCGAGCATTTTTGGCATTGTCTTTCTTTGGGATTAGAATGAAAACTGACATTTCCCAGTCCTGTGGCCACTGCTGAGTTTTCCTAATTTGCTGGCATATTGACTGCAGCACTTTCACAGCATCATCTTTTAGGATTTGAAATAGCTCAACTGGAATTCCATCACCTCCGCTAGTTTTGTTCGTAGTGATGCTTCCTAAGGCCCACTTGACTTCACATTCCAGGATGTCTGGTTCTAGGTGAGTGATCACACCATCACAATTATCTGGGTTGTAAAGACCTTTTTTGTACAGTTCTTCTGTGTATTCTTGCCACCTCTTCTTAATATCTTCTGCTTCTGTTAGGTCCATACCATTTCTGTCCTTTATCGAGCCCATCTTTGCATGAAATGTTCCCTTGGTATCTCTAATTTTCTTGAAGAGATCTAGTCTTTCCCATTCTATTATTTTCCTCTATTTTTTTTCTTACAAATTTTAAACTTTTTGTTTTGTATTAGGGTATAGCTGATTAACAGTCTAACACCATTTGTTGAAGAAACTGACTGCTCTTTTTCTATTCAGTGGTCTTCATAACTTTGTTGAAGATCATTTGATCCTATGCACGAGGGTTAATTTCTATGCTCTCTATTTTGTTCTTTTGGTCTATTTGTCTATCTTTATACCAGTAATAGACTGTTTTGAATACTGTAGCTTTATAATACACTTTGAAATCAGGAAACGTGATGCCTCCAACTTTCTTCTTTTTCAAAATTGTTCTGGCTATTTGGAATCACTTGAAATTTCATATGAAATTTAGGAAGAAAATTTCTGTTTCTTTAAAAAAAAGGCACTGAAATTTTGATACAGATTGCATTAAATCTGTAGATTGATTTTGGTTAGTATGGCTTTCTTAACAATACTAAGTCTCCCAATACATGACCATGTGATGTCTTTCCATTTATTTTTGCCTTCTTTAAGTTCTTTCAGCAATTAAGTCTTTCACCTCCTTGGTTAAGTTTATTCCTAAGTATTTTATTCCTTTCAATGCTATTTTTGTTAAGTTTGTTTTTTTTTGTTTTTTTTTGCTGTGGACCATTTTTAGTCTTTATTGAAGTTGTTACAACATTGCTTCTGTTTTATGTTTGATTTTTTGGTTGTGAGACATTTGGGATCTTAGTTCACAGACATACTCAGAAATAATGTTTTATCAGGGACATGCTTGGTGGTCCAACGGTTAAGAATCCATCTGCCAATGCAGGGGACATGGGTTTGATCCCTGGTCTGGGAAGTTTCTACATGCCAAGGGGCAACTAAGCCTGTGTGTCACAATACAACTACTGAGTCCACACTCTAGAGCCTGTGAGCTGCAACTGCTGAGCCTGTGTGTCACAACTACTGAAGCCCATACACCCTAGAGCCCATGCTCTGCAATAAAAGAGGCCACTGCCATGAGAAGTCTGAGCATTGCAATGAAGAATAGCCCCCACTTGCTGCAACTAGAGAAAGCATGCATACAGCAATGAAGACCCAGCACAGACAAAAATAAATAAATAAATATATTTTTTAAAAAAAGAATGTTTCATCAGCTATCTGAGTATTTCTTAGCCCAGCCAAACTGACACACAAAATTAACTATGGGGGTTACCAGTGCAAATACATAAAACATCTTAAATTTATAGCATTGTATTTTCAACTGAGAAAAACAATTTCAACTGCATGCAAAAACTTTCTTCTTAATAGCTACCTCCAACTTTTTATTTTACTGATGTCACAAGCCACATCTTTATATATTATATACCTGTTAACATAGATTTATAGGGTTCTTTTGTTTTTTATTTATTTGTTTGTTTGGCTGTGTCGGGTCTTAGTTGTGGCACGTGGGATCTTTGTTGCATCATGTGGGATCTTTTGTTGCAGCATATGCTCTGTAGTTGTGAGACGCAGGCTCAGTAGCTTCGTGACATGTGGGATCTTAGTTCCTCGACCAGGGATTGAACCTGTGACTCCTGCATTGCAAGGCAGACTCTGTACCACTGGACCACTAGGGAAATCCCAGATTAAAAGTTTTCAAAATGCTTTTTGTCATTTAAATTCTATGTGTCCAAATTACAATAGTACAGGTTTCTATATTTTTAAATCTATTTACCATTACTATAGAATCAACTATTTTTATATGGCTTTATGTTGCTCTCTATTATCATTTTGTTTATACTTGAAGGACTTCCTTTAGCATTTATACTGAGCAGGTAATTATTTCTCTCAACTCCTGTTTTTTTCTGTGAAAGTCTTAACTTTTCCCTTCTTTTTGAAGGACACTTGCCTGGTGTGTGTGTCAGTCAAGCCACAAATGACTACACATAGTCCTGGGGCCCTATGTGTAGAAGACAAGTCCCTTAGCTGAATAGAGAACCATATGGACAACTAGAAAGACTTGAGAAGGCTGGACTCCACTTGCGAAGAGTATGTAGATGCTGGCTTGCCCCCAGACCTCACCTACCTGAACCAAGTGAATGTCCAGATCTGCTCATTCCATGCCAGAGCATGACACTGAATTCAAGCCTGCCAGCAGCTATGGAAAGACTCTACCTAGGGATGCAGAGGTGACTTGGGGGCCTGGGGCATAGCCTAGGTGAGCAGCAGTGGCCATTGGCAGTACTTACTCAAGTGGCAGCCCAGACTGTGGATGGCAGCACAGCTGCTAGGTTTCTGTGACCACCTCACTGTGCACTCCAGCCCAAGTCAAGTGAATGCTTCAGCCCCACTCACTCCATGACATAGCACAACTAGATCTGGGCTGGTCATGACCAGGGAAAAGATGCAACTGAGGGCTGTGTCTGAGGGGAGCTGAAAACACCCACAAGGCTTCTGTGGGCACATGAGCATCCTTGGCTTCAGCACCCCCATTCTTTGGGGCAAGGGTCCCAATGAGGGGAAGGAGGAAAAACATACACTTAAAGGGAATAGAACCAGCTGGAATTCAACCCTCAGGGCTTCTACTCTAGCACCTTGGGAGCAGACTCCCATGGTGATGGACACTGAATAGATAGGAAGTCCTCCTCACACTCTGTGCAGGCTTTAGCTTCTTTATCTCCAGCTACACTTCCTACCAAGGTGATAACTGCCAATACACCCTGAGGAAAAACATGAGTGGAATCCACATCAAATCCAGCCCCCCACCAAAGGTATGGGGCGCACAGAGTCTGCAGAGGGACACTCCCGCATAAGAACACTCCTTTGAGACCACAGTAGGTAATAGTACCTTTCATAATAACTTTCTCTGCTTCTTTATAACAGTTTCACCTAAATTTATAGAAGCAGGGAAAGTTAAGTAAAATGAAAAGCAGAGGAACGAACTACTTTCAACTGAAGGAACAAGAGAGGATTGTAAATTGGTACACATACTATGGAAAAAGTTATGACGTTCCCCAAAAAGTTAAAAATGAAATTACCACATGATCTAGCAATTTTGCTTCTGGGTATTTGCCCAAAGAAAACAAAAACATTAACTTGAAAAGGTGTGTGCTCTCCAATGTTCATTGCATCTTGATTTACAATAGCTAAGATATGAAATATCTTAATATTTATAAATAGCCAAGATATGGCGTGTGCGGCCACTCAAGATGGTTGGGTCATGGTGGAGAGGTCTGACAGAATGTGGTCAACTGGAGAAGGGAATGGTAAACCACTTCAGTATTCTTGCCTTGAGAATCCCATGAACAGTATGAAAAGGCAAAATGATAAGATACTGAAAGAGGAACTCCCCATGTCAGTAGGTGCCCAATATGCTACTGGAGATCAGTGGAGAAATAACCCCAGAAAGAATGAAGGGATGGAGCCAAGCAAAAACAATACCCAGTTGTGGATGGGACTGGGGATAGAAGCAAGGTCAGATGCTATAAAGAGCAATATTGCATAGGAACCTGGAATGTTAGGTCCATGAATCAAGGCAAATTGGAAGTGGTCAAAGAGGAGATGGCAAGAGTGAACGTCCACATTCTAGGAATCAGCGAACTAAAATAGACTGGAATGGGTGAATTTAACTCAGATGACTACTATTATATCTACTACTGTGGGCAGGAATCCCTTAGAAGAAACGGAGTAGCCATCATGGTCAACAAAAGAGTCCAAAATGCAGTACTTGGATGCAATCTCAAAAATGACAAAATGATCTCTGTTCGTTTCCAAGGCAAACCATATTGAATATATCATGGTAATCCAAGCCTATGCCCCATCCAGTAACGCTGAAGAAGCTGAAGTTGAACAGTTCTATGAAGACCTACAAGACCTTTTAGAACTAACACCCAAAAAAGATGTCCTTTTCATTATAGGGGACTGGAATGCAAAAGTAGGAAGTCAAGAAACACCTGGAGTAAGAGGCAAATTTGGCCTTGGAGTACATAATGAAGCAGGGCAAAGGCTAATAGAGTTTTGCCAGGAGAATGCACTAGTCATAGCAAACACCCTCTCCCAACAACACAAGAGAAGACTCTACACATGGACATCACCAGATGGTCAACACTGAAATCAGATTGACTGCATTCTTTGCAGCCAAAGATGGAGAAGCTCTATACAGTCAGCAAAAATAAGACTGGGAGCTGACTGTGGCTCAGATCATGAAATCCTTATTGCCAAATTCAGACTTAAATTGAAGAAAGTAGGGAAACCCACTAGACCATTCAGATATGACCTAAATCAAATCCCTTATTATTATACGGTGGTATAATTGATTTATACCACTGTGGTGGTATAAACCTAAATCAAATCCCTTATTATTATACAGTGGAAGTGAGAAATAGATTTAAGGGACTAGATCCGATAGACAGAGTGCCTGATAAACTATGGACGGAGGTTTGTAACATTGTACAGGAGACAGGGATCAAGACTATCCCCATGGAAAAGAAATGCAAAAAAGCAAAATGGCTGTCTGAGGAGGCCTTACAAATAGCTGTGAAAAGAAGAGAAGCGAAAAGGAAAGATATTCCCATTTGAATGTAGAATTCCAAAGAATAGCAAGGAGAGATAAGAAGGCCTTCCTCAGCGATCAGTGCAAAGAAATAGAGGAAAACAATAGAATGAGAAAGACTAGAGATCTCTTCAAGAAAATAAGAGATACCAAGGGAATATTTCATACAAAGATGGGCTCGATAAAAGACAGAAATGGTATGGACCTAACAGAAGTGGAAGAGATTAAGAAGAGGTGGCAAGAATACACAGAAGAACTGTACAAAAAAATCTTCATGACCCAGGTGTTCACGATGGTGTGATCACTTACCTAGAGTCAGACATCCTGGAATGTGAAGTCAAGTGGGCCTTAGGAAGCATCACTACGAACAAAGCTAGGGGAGGTGATGGAGTTCCAGTTGAGCTATTTCAAATCCTAAAAGATGATGCTGTGATAGTGCTACACTCAATACACCAGCAAATTAGGAAAATGCCGGGAGCCATTATGGGAGGTCCCACCCGTGACGAGGTCATGAAGAAAATACTGGGCAGGCAAGGCCTTCCGGGACCCCATCCATGACGAGGTCATGAGGAAAAAACCTGACAGGCAAGGCCATCTAGGATAAGGGACCCTCCAGGTTGGCCTTGGCCTCTACCCCACCCTGTATCCTCCCCCCTTTTTCTGATGTTGTTCTTGTTTGCCCTGTTGCAGATTCTTGTGTTGCCTGCTGAGAGCTCTCCTGCTCCTCTTTCACTGAATGAGGACCAACTTAAAACCCTAATTAATAAATCTCCTGGACGCTGCTACCCTATGAAGTGGCCAGGGATGAACGAAATGCTTCAGTTCAAACCCTTTTGCTGGCATTCTGGCTTGTTTGATAAATGTGTGCTCCCAGTGCAAAAAATGCTCATGATTGTTCTAAACATCCTAAGCACAGTACGCTAACAAAGGACACCATTAAGCATAGGTCCCTCCACAGGGTGAGAAAAGTTCCACAAATAAAATAGTCACAAATGTGCCTAATAAAAAGTACTTTAGATAGAGATTAGCTGGTGACTTCTTGCAGGTAATTAACTTTTAGACTAAGAGCCTGTTTTGTGCCATATCTGTTGTTTTTGCAATCCTTTGCATTTCTGTTCTGTAAAAATGTAATCCTATCTAGTTCCCATGGATTAGAAAGAAAATAGATTAACCACAAAAAAGACAGGGTCGGCTACTGAAGTTGCTTAAAGTTATACCAGGTGCAAGCCATAAATTGTCAACAGGCCTGAAAGCCAAAAGATATTATACATAGAGATTAACCATAAAAAGGGCCCTAATAGGCACAGAGCCCTTTGGGGGGTGAGGAAGCCCTATTAAAGAATACAAAAAATATTGTTTTAAAAGTGGTTATTAGATCAACGTTTGATTGATGTTAATGTGCTGAGGTTGTGCAGTGGAAACTATTGTTAATATAGTTGGAGATCTAGAAAAATAAGAGTTTAGCCCTAGTGTAAAAAAAATAAGATAATTGTTCATTTTAACCAGGAGTGCTAAACAGGGGCTCCCTCGCCAGAGTCGCAGAGTCTTTGTGTGTTAAACTTTTTAGATAAATTTAGCTGAGAACTTCTGCAAAAAGATTGACTTTTATGTTAACAGGATTGTATTTCTATTATGTTGCAACCTACTGTACCATGAGACTGCCACTTTTCTGTTTTCTGCTAACCTCAAGGCCAGAAGATAATGTACCAAAAAATCTATGGGAAAAGACTCACATAAACAAAAATATACAGAGAACACCTGGTTTCGTGAAGGACAAGCTGATGTAATGTTAAACTAAGTCTGTATGCTTATCTGCCCCTTAGAAATGTACCAATTTAGGATATAAAGGCGATGGTGAAAAATAAAGCAACTGCCAGACTCTGCTGCATATCCTGGTCTGGTCTCTCTCTCTCTCTCATTCGCCGAGGCCGTTCATCCTGAGGGTTCCCCTGGATCCTGCTGGGGCTGGACCCCGGCAGGAAAACTCAGCAGTGGCCACAGGACTGGGAAAGGTCAGTTTTCATTCTAATCCCAAAGAAAGACAATGCCAAAAAATGCTTGAACTACCGCACAATTGCACTCATCTCACACGCTAGTAAAGTAATGCTCAAATTTCTCCAAGCCAGGCTTCAGCAATACGTGAACCGTGAACTTCCAGATGTTCAAACTGGTTTTAGAAAAGGCAGAGGAACCAGAGATTAAATTGCCAACATCCACTGGATCATCAAAAAAGCAAGAGAGTTCCAGAAAAACATCTATTTCTGCTTTATTGACTATGCCAAAGCCTTTATATAAATTCTGAAAGAGATAGGAATACCAGACCACCTGACCTGCCTCTTGAGAAACCTATATGCAGGTCAGGAAGCAACAGTTAGAACTGGACATGGAACAACAGACTGGTTCCAAATAGGAAAAGGAGGACGTCAAGACTATATTTTGTCACCCTGCTTATTTAACTTATATGTAGAGTACATCATGAGAAATGCTGGGTTGGAAGAAGCACAAGCTGGAATCAAGATTGCTGGGAGAAATATCAATAACCTCAGATGTGCAGATGACACCACCCTTATGGCAGAAAGTGAAGAAGAACTAAAGAGCCTCTTGATGAAAATAAAAGAGGAGAGTGAAAAAGTGGGCTTAAAGTTCAACATTCAGAAAACAAAGATCATGGCATCTGGTCCCATCACTTCATGGCAAATAAATGGGGAAACAGCGTCAGACTTTATTTTTGGGGGGCTCCAAAGTCAATGCAGATGGTGATTGCAGCCATGAAATTAAAAAATGCTTACTCCTTGGAAGGAAATTTATGACCAACCTGGACAGCATATTAAAAAGCAGAGACATTACTTTGCCAATAAAGTTCTGTCTAGTCAAGGCTATGGTTTTTCCAGTGGTCATGTGTGGATGTGAGAGTTGGACTGTGAAGAAAACTGAGCGCCAAAGAATTGATGCTTTCAAACTGTGGTGTTGGAGAAGACTCTTGAGAGTCCCTTGGACTGCATGGAGATCCAACCAGTCCATCCTGAAGGAGATCAGTCCTGGGTGTTCATTGGAAGGATTGATGCTAAAGCTGAAACTCCAATACTTTGGCCACCTCATGCAACGAGTTGACTCATTTGAAAAGACCCTGATGCCGGGAGGGATTGGGGGCAGGAGGAGAAAGGGATGACAGAGGATGAGTTGATTGGATGGCATCACCGACTCGGTGGACAGGAGTTTGAGTAAGCTCCGGGAGTTGGTAATGGACAGGGAAGCCTGTCGTACTGTGATTCATGGAGTCGCAAAAGGCGTGATTTCTAGTTTCTGCTAATAGTCTGAAAGCAATTGACAAATCACCACTTTTTCCTCCTCAGGGAGAATGTCAGATTTCCTCTAAATTTAACGTGTTGCAACTTAGAGAGATGGGAATACCAGACCATCTTACCTGTCTCCTGAGAAACCTATATGGTGGTCAAGAAGCAACAGTTAGAACTCTATGTGAAACAACTGCCTGGTTCAGGACTGAGAAACGGGTACAACAAGGCTGTTTATATGCAGAGCACATCATGAGAAATGCTGGATTGGATGAATTACAAGCTGGAATCAAGATTGCCATGAGAAGAATCAACAAGCACAGAAATGCAGATGATATCACTCAAATGGCAGAAAGCGAAGAGGAACTAAATAATCTCTTGATGAGGGTGATGGAGGAGAATGAAAAAGCTGGGTAAAAACTAAATATTAAAAAAACTAAAATCATGGCATCACTTCACGGCAAATAGAAGGGGAAAATGTGGAAGCAGTGACAGATTTCCTCTTCTTGGGCTCTAAAATCACTGTGGATGGTGACTACAGCCATGAAATTAGAAGACAATTCCTTCTTGGCAGAAAAGCTATGAGAAACTTAGTGTGTTAAAAAGCAAAGACATCAGTTTGCTGACAAAGGTCTGTATAGTCAAGGCTATGGTCTTTCCAGTAGTCATGTACGGTTGTGAGAGCTGGACCATGAAGCAGGCAGAGCACTGAAGAAATGACGCTTTCAAACTGTGGTGCTGGAGAAGATTCTTGTGGGTCCCTTAGACAGCAAGGAGATGAAACCAGCCAATGTTAAATAAATCAACCCTGAATACTCATTGGTAGGACTGATGCTGAAGCTGAATCTTTGGTCAATACTTTGGCCACCTTATGTGAGCTCATTGGAAAAAGACCCTGATGCTGGGAAAGACTGAAGGCAGAAGGAGAAGAGGGCATCAGAGGATGAGATGGCTGGAAATGCAATGGAAATGAACTTGGGCAAACTCCAGGAGATGGGACAAGGAGGTCTGACACGCTGCAGTCCATGAGGTCACAAAGAGTCAGACACAACTAGAAACTAAACAACAACTTAAAATTATAACATAGCACAATAATATGAATGTATTAATGCTGCTGAACTGTACACTTAAAAATGGCTAAGATGGCAAATTCTATGTTATGTGTATTTTTACCATAATTTAAAACATAAACATATTAAAAATATACAACACTGGAGCATCTGCAAAGATCCAATACTTATATTTTGCCTAATCTTTTGGATAAGCATGATTTTTGTAGTTCAAATTTTCAGGGAATTTTCATAAGAAACTGAGGGCAATTGAGGGTGAAATTCACCTTCTGATGGTATTTAATCAAAGGATGTGTGTGTGTGTGTGTGTGTCCCTATTGACAAGCATTAGGTATTCTGCTTTATAGATTAGAATTATAATAACCTAGCAATTGTCACTTATTTATTCATTCAAAAATTATTGAGTATCAGTTACAGGCTTCCCTGGTAACTCAGATGGTAAAGAAGAGGAGGAGACCCAGGTTTGATCCCTGGGTGGAGAAGATACCCTGGAGAAGGGAATGCCTACCCACTTCACTATTCTTGTCTGGGAAATCCCAGGGACAGAGGAGCCTATCAAGCTACAGTCCACATGTTGCAGAGTTGGACATGACTAAGCGACTAACCAAAATCACTGCAGATGGTGACTGCAGCCATGAAATTAAGACGCTTACTCCTTGGAAGTTATGACCAACCTAGATAGCATATTAAAAAGCAGAGACATTACTTTGCCAACAAAGGTCCATCTGGTCAAGGCTATGGTTTTTCCAGTGGTCATGTATGGATGTGAGATTTGGACTGTGAAGAAAGTTGAGCACCGAAAAATTGATGCTTTTGAACTGTGGTGTTGGAGAAGACTCTTGAGAGTCCTTTGGACTGCAAGGAGATCCAACCAGTCCATCCTGAAGGAGATCAGTCCTGGGTGTTCATTGGAAGGATTGATGCTGAAGCTGAAACTCCAATACTTCGGCCACCTCATGCGAAGAGTTGACTCATTGGAAAAGACCCTGATGCTGGGAGGCATTGGGGGCAGGAGGAGAAAGGGATGACAGAGGATGAGTTGGCTGGATGGCATCACCGACTCGATGGACATGAGTTTGAGTAAGCTCCGGGAGTTTGTGATGGACAGTGAGGCCTGGCGTGCTGCGATTCATGGGGTCGCAAAGAGTCCGGACGCAACTAAGCAACTGAACTGAACTGAGCTGAAGTGACTAACACTCTCACTTTCACCTAATATGCTCAACAGTGTAGCGGATACAGTGATGAATTAGATATTGTACTTGACTTCAAATTGCTTTTAGTTTAATCATTGTAGAAGCACTGCCTTGGCGCACCTTAGAGATCTTTTAGTACTTTTCAGAAAATGTGTTTAATGGATTTTATTTTTACTTACTGTTGAGTTTAGGCTGGGGCATTACACCTTTAATATTTACTAGCATGCTAGAATTTAAGAAGATATTCCATTCTTCCTCTGGTAGAGATCCAACGTCATCCTGCATTAAATTTCCATTAGCATTATTTTGCATGATTGTAGTGCAAAGCCCAAAGGAGAAACAAAGTTTATGTCGATTAAACAGAGCTGAAGAGACCACCTATAAAGAAAACATAAGTGTTAGGCTAGCCTAGCTGGGTCAAATAAATGTGCAAAATTCACCTTTGAGAATGTCTCACCTTAAAAATGTTTCTTGTCAATGTATCTATTGAATTTTTAAGATGTCTATCTAAGGTTCTTTTTTCACTTTCCAATTTAGGCTCTTTTGAGAGATTTGTGATTTCATGACCTTTTTTCAGAAACATTCTCTCCCTTTTCAGACTGTGTTCTTCCTGTTCTTTGCTTTTGAAAACTACTGATGAAACAAAAATTTGACGAAACCAGTCTAGGGAGAATTGGTACATGTAATCAATCTTTGCAAGATTAGACACTAGAAAGTAGAGCAGGGCACCCCGAGTAGCAATGGGGAGATACAATTTACGTGTTTCTTCAATTTCACTTTCTGCTTTTCTTGTTGCTTTGATTCGCTTTGAAATTTCGTTTGAAGTCATCTTGGATTTTCTTAAGATGTCTACAATTTCCTCATCGTCTAATACAAATCCTAAAGACAAAAAATGAGCTTAAATAAAAACCATTGGAATATTAAATAATTATTTCCTCATGGCAATTTCCTCATTCTCTACTCTTTATCTAAGAGTTTTACTATTGGCCTTTTGTAGGTTTTATTTTGGACATGGACCTATCTTAAATGAAGATAGGCCATGTTTCTAAAAAATTTGATTAATAGTACATATGCCTCCTCCATCCCATCCTCTAGTCTCTTATTTATACTACTTTAATGTTTGAGGATTTTATTTTTATTATAGGCACATAATATATAGCCATTTCATCATAAGGAACGCATTTCCACTTGATCTTCTATACACACAGAAAATGAAAATAAAATTTTCAGAAAATAACAACAGCACCGTTATTTTATGAGATATACTCTGGTATTTTCCATTGTGTTCTATTTTATTAAACAAGGTTGATAATGATCAATAAGAGTGATTTTTCATTCCACTAATGGGTTGCTACTCACCTTTAAAAAAATACTGCTTTAGAAACATACATAATAGTTCTATCCCTTTCAAATGTGTAAGACAACTTTCATATTCCCAGTTTAAACTCTACTGTTCTATAGTAGAGCTATTCCTATTTTTCAAGTGCTCTTTTTTTTTTCCCCTTGGCCAAGACCTAAGACTCGGAAGATTTTATTTCCCTAGCCAGAGGCTGAACCCATGCCCAAGGCATGGAAAGAATGAAGTCCTAACCACTGGACCACCAGGGAATTCCCTCAAGTGTTTTCATTTAATTAAAAAAATTTTTTTTACTTTATATTGGAATATAGTTGATTAACAATGTTAGTTTCAGGTGTACAACTAAGATTCAGGTGCACATATACACGTATCTATTCTTTTCAAATTCTTTTCCCATTTAGGTTATTAAAGAATATTTAGCAGAGTTCTCTGGGCTATGCAGTAGGTCTTTGTTGGTTATCTATCTTACAATCATTTTTTTAAGTAGATAAATTAAGAATTTTAGTTGGAGTTTCAATATCAAACTCTCAAAAATTAATAGAATGACTATACAAAGAGGTAGAAGAATATAGTAGACCTGAAAAGCACTGTGAACCAATACAACATAATTAAGATTTATATGATTTTTACACAACAGTAGGATACAAATTCTATTCAAGTTCCCATAGACTGTAAACTAGGAGCCATAAAAACTAGGAACATAAAACAAGATGCAAAAAAGTCATGGTCTAAAGGTATTGAAACCATACAGTCTGATCTCTTATCACTGTGGAATTATGTTAGAAATCAATATCAAAAGATATTTGAAAATAACCCCCATATTTTCGAGTGCAATGTGACATTTTCCAAGAGAGATCTTTGACTTAGCCATTGAAGGCCTCAATAAAGTCAGATTGAAAAAAAACACAGAGGGTGATTGCAGCAAAGAAAGCATTTAAATGAGAAATCAGTGTCAAAATGAGAAATATTTTCAATGATACAATTTCTAGACCCCTTGATGCTCACCTCTGGACACAATTTGAAAAAATCCTCTTGGGTGGCATCCAGAACTAAACATGGTTTGACATGGCCATTGAAAGGAATCATGGGATTATTACATTTGAAGATCTGGAAACCATATTCTTATTGATGCAGGTGAAGCAGTCTAAGTTACATCTGGATCTAAACTATGAGCTGCTTCTTATAGTCACTACCCTTGATCTACCTTTCCCCACAGGGGGTGAGGAGTCACACCAAATATAAAATATTTACAAAAAGATGGTAAAGATAATCTGTTTTTACTAAAACTTGGAAAGGAGAAAAAAATATGTTCAAAATCAAGGGGTCTTTTATTGAGCTTTTTCCAAGAACAATTTTTATTAAGTGTACTATCTGTAAAAAGTTGTAGCCTTTTAAAAATATCTCAGACTCTAAAAAGAGAAACAATTAATACAGAATAAACATTAAAGGTATAATAACAGATATAGTGCACTAATGTGTGTTATCATAAAGAAGTTTTCCTTTGTCTTGTTAAAACTATTGTTTGTCCAATTTAGGAAAAGGTTATAGCAAATATGACATTTGTCAGAAAATAGGAGAGGCTGTGTTCCTGAATCTCATTAGATCCGTTGTGTTGCTTTCTATGTAGTTTACGTAAAACCTAGATGTTTTGGTTTTGCTCCCTAAGAAGTTAACAACTATGATTCCAATCTTGCATGAGAAACAGATATGGAAACCTTGTTTATGTAACTAGTCTTGTGATTAATAGAACAACAGCTTAGTCATGGGTTACTAAGAAACAGCTTTTAGGTGTAATCAAAATAGAAAGGGAACAAAGTCAAATCTTTCCAGGCATAAATGTGTATTTAAAGTTTCATAGTAAACAAATATACCTTATTTTGTGATTTATAATAAGAAATATATCTTTGGTCTTCATTCCCATTTTTGGCACAGAGCTTCTAAAATCTTTGGAATTTCCTATAGAACCTCTGAGGTGGAGCTAGTGGTAAAGAACCCACCTGCTAATTAACAGGAGATGTAAGAGACAAGAGTTCAATCCCTGGGTCAGGAAGATCCCCTGGAGGTGAGCATGGTAACCCACTCCAGTATTCTTGCCTGGAGAATCCCATGGACAGAGGAGCCTGGCAGGCTATGGTCCCATAGGGTTGCAAAGAGTCAGATAGGACTGAAGCGACTTAGCATGCACATATATTTGGTAACAATTCAGAATAGTCCTTTCAACTTTTATTCTGTCTTTTACAAAGGTATGCAAGGGTCTACTAACATCACTAAAGATCTTAACTTACCTTGTGCATTCTGTAGTAAATTTAATGTTTTTTGTTCCAGTTCTTCAAGAGTCTTAGCATCAAGGGAAATACTCTCTAAGAGCTGGAAACGTTGATTTTCTAAATGAGGAACTTCATGACTTAATACAATAGATAAGAGTTGATCTTGAAAACCTTGGAATGTTACTGTGAAGTTTATCATAGTAACAAAACTATAGAGGAATGGAGGAAAATAGGGGTTGTCTATTTCTGTAGATACATATAACCTAAAATGTGAGAAAGGCACCAGTTATTATTGAAAGGATATGCAGAAGAAGAAAATGAAACAAATTTGTTTAATAACAAAAAAATTTCTCCTGGAATTAAACAAGATTAATTTTTAGTTTTATTCAGCCTTGTACACAAAGTAGGCTCTCAGTTTATACTAAGTACTGTCTAGAGCTTTAAAAATACAACCATAAATTATGTACCTATTTGGTCTAAGCATAAGGAAGTGGAAAGAAAAACGCTGCATAATGGGAGTTTTGATTTGCTACTAGATCATTGTAAAGACTATGGTTTTCACACTGAGTGAGCAAGAAGCCAATGGAGGATTTTGAGAAGAGGAGAGACATGATGTTTCATAAGAAGACCACTCTAGCTGCTGTCTTGAGCGTAGCCTGAGCAGAGGGAAGACAGAGGAGAAGAAGGAAGCTAGGAGGCTGGTTAAAATGTGAGAGATAGTGATGGTGGCTTGGAGCTAATGTCGAACCAGTGGAAGCATTCAAGAGTGCTCAGATTCTGGATCATTTTTAGTTTTCATAGCAACCCAATATTTTGGGCTGCACCAGACTTCCCTGGTGGCCTAGTGGTAAAGAATCACCGGCTAATGCAGGAGACACAGGTTTGATTCCCGGGTTGGGAAGATCTCATGGAAAAGGAAATGACAACTCACTCTAGTATTCTTGCCTAGGAAAACCCTTGGACAGAGGAACATGGCAGGTTACAGTCCATAGGGTCGCAAAAATGTCAGACGTGATTTAGCAATGAAACAACAACATTTTATAAAGGGTGAAATTGAAGCTTACAGAGGTCAAATAAGTTGCCAATATCACACGGCTAACAAGTGACAGAGAGGGAATCTGTCATCATTTGCCCTCTAAAATAGTCCCTCCACCACATCTTCAAACATGGAATTCAAACATGGGGACAAGGATATCAGTTCAGGGCGATGTTACTTCAGTAGTATTTCTAAGCTGTTGTTTAATCAATCAGGCTGTATTCAGTGAGAAAGAATGTGTTAACACAGTGCTTTCCAAAGTGCATTCTGTAGAACACTATTTTCTGAAGAGGATTTGTTCAACAAATAAAGAGATTTTAAGTCCTTGTAGGAAAGAATCTTGTTTAACTTTGTTTAACTCAGCTCTTTAAGAAAATGCAGAATTCCTTTTTTGAGTGACCCCCTACTTCCACCCCAACTAAATCCCTGGAAACGATGCTTTGAGAAACATACTTTGGAAAATGTTTTACTAACAGAAGGAAGGAGGCTAAAAAGGGAGGATTCTAAGGAGTCAGAATTAGTTGAGGAGTGAGAATTTGGCAGCTCTGCCCAAGTTAGAGGATTCACTGACCAACAAGTTTAAGAGTCAGGAAAACTGGTAAGAAGTCAGTCTGTCAGAGTCCCTGTAAAGAAGTTAAATGCACCAGGCTAGGGGCCATTAACATCATCTTCTAATTCTCATTACGGATTACTTGCTTACTATAATCTTTTGATTATGAATTGAAGGAGAGAATGCACATAACTGATGATGCAAAGTCTTATTCCCTTGGGAACTGTATTTTTGTTGTAATTAAATTTGGCTGTATAATAGTGCTTTGTGAAATTGGTTGATGAATTGGTTTCCTGGAGGCCCATAACTGCTTGGAACGTGGACACAATATTTTTATCTGTCTAGGCAAAATATCTTTTTGCTCTAGGTAGCAGAAGTGGATTTTGTTTTTTAAAGAAGCAGAAGCTTTTCCTGCCCAAATAAAATATTGTGCAAACAGATCAAATTGAGGTCCGTGGGTTCATGTGGGGCTGGGCTTCCTGATTGCTGCCCTTCTTGCACTGCTTCTGAAGACTCTTCATAGAACCCATAGCTTCCATCAGGCACAGTTTGAAAATATTGGTTTGGAATGACTTTATACATAAAAATCTGTTCTCCATTCTATTTACTATTATGTGCTACTGGCAACACAAAAACAAAAAGAATGTTCAAAATGCAATCTGACTTTTTCAACCAGGAGAACCTTATCAGGGCTGAAATATGGGACCTTCAATATTATCGATCTTTAAAAGTATACATATTTGAGTCAATTCAGTTATGAAAGACATTACCTAAATTTGGAATTGTATTCAATCTCAGAATCATTAATTTTTATAAAGTATTGACCTCTTCTCTGGTAGATATCCTTCTTCAAAATTTCCTTTAAACTTGGATCTAATCTTTCAGGAAGATTCTGAAAATAAATAAAATAAAGAAAAAATTCATTTTATAACAAATAAATCAGCTGAAAAGGCACAGCATTTAAAATATGTAAATTTTTAATGTCTAGATATCCGTGAAAGATGTGAGAGAATTAAACATTGAAAATATACTGCATTTATTTATGCACTTATTTATTTATCATTTTTTCCCTTGACAAAGTTACCTATCACTTACAATCTGTGTGTCAGCTATCTGGAATTAGGTCATTTTGTCCAAATACCTGCAAGAGGATACTCCCTCCTGTTTTCATAGCATTCTCAATTGTTTGGATGTAATTGCCATCCTTAGTGGAGAGCTCCTGCAGCCTAGATCCTTCCATCTGACGGATCCAACTGTGTGCTTGCTTATGTGGGTCAATCAGCAGTGGCCACTGCAGGCCGTTCTTGACTAAAATGGCATTCTCTGTTGAATGCTGACCAAGAGGAAGTCCCTGATGATGCCATTGGCGGATCTGGAAAGAAATCATTAGAGTTTTTGTTGTTTCATAAACTTCTTCACATCTTCTAATATTGTACAGGATACTAAAGAATCCTACAGATTATCAAATAATCTTTAAATGGACAAATAATCTTTAAAAGTCTTTCAGTCGTGCCCAACTTTTTGCAACCCCATGGGCTATACATTCCATGGAATTCTCCATGGCCAAAATACTGGAATGGGTAGCCTTTCCCTTCTCCAGGGAATCTTCCCAACCCAGGAATTGAACCTGGGTCTCCTGCATTGTGGGGAGATTCTTTACCAGCTGAGCCATGAGGGAAGCCCTTAAATGGACTAAAGAAATGAACAATTTAAAACAACTGGGATATGAAATTTTTGGTAAGGTGAGTAATTTTCCTTTGTTTATCAGTAGGGATGAATGCTCATCACAACAGATATCTCATTTTAGATTTACTTTTCAGCCCCTAATTAATAATGAGGTTAAGAACCTTTCCTATGTTTAAAGCTATTTGGATAGTCTGTTTTGTGAGCTGCCTATTCAAGACTCCTGCCTATTTATTTACTGGGTTGTGTATCTTTTGCTTAGTGATTTATAGTGGCTCTCTTTTCTACTCTGAATAGGGCTCTTCATTGAACATATGTATTACAAATATCATTTTCTGTTCTTTGACTTTCCTTTTTATGTTCTCAGTTGTGTCTTTTGATGAACAGAAGGTCTATATTTTAATGTAATTCAATTGATCAATTTTTTCTTCTGTGTTTAGTTCTGCTCAGGATATCTTTTCTTTACCTAGGGTCATGAATACATTCTCCTAAATTACACTTTATTAATTTGCCTTTCACATTTAGGTCTACAATTTAACTTCAATGAAATTTTTGTGTGTAATATAAAATAATGTCAATTTTTAAAATGAATATTCAATTATCCACCACTGTTTACTGAAAAGCCTACCCATTCCTCATTGCACTATAGTATCAACTTTGACGTAAATCAAAGTTCTACCTATTTAGGGATCTGTTTCTGGGCTCTCAGTTTTACTTCATTGGTTTAGCTATTTATCCTTAAACTGTTACACACAAGGATAAATAATAGCACTGTCCTAATTACTGTAGCTTTAAAGTAAATCTTGATATTGCAAGTTTTCCCACACAGTTCTTTACTAACATTGTGTTGGACATTTTGGCTCTTTGTCTTTTCTTATAACTTTTAGAATCAGCTTGTCATCTGACAAGCCCCCCCCCCACCCCCCAAACACACATCCCTTCCTGTTGGAAAGTTGACTGGGATTACACTGGATCTTTAGATCAATTTGGAAAGAACTGGCAATTTCAGAATGTTGAGTCTTCCAATTCATGAGCATGGTATAACTCTTAATTTATATAAGTTTCCTAAAATTTATGTCAATAACATTTTATAGTTTCATTTCTATAATTTAACACAACTTTTTGATAGATTCAGTATGATGCTGTGATAAATTGTATCTAAAAACATCATGCACCCTGCTTGTTGCTGGTATACAGAAATGTAATTGGTTTTTTTTATACTAACTTTAATCCAGAAAGTTTGCTAAATCTTTGTCAATACTCATGATCTATCTACATGTTCTCTTGGATTTTGTAGATACATATAATCTGCAACATTATATATTTTTTGTCTCTCTTCTTTTCCCATTTTAAGATTTTTTTATTTTTTTCTTGCCTTACTGCACTGTTTAGAATCTCCAGTACAGCACTAAATACAAGCAGAAATAGTGGATATACCTTTGTTATATTTCCAATCTCAAAAGAAAATCTTTTGACAATGATTCATTTATTCAGTTCTGATTTCTTCTTTGACCTGTGATTAGTTTGGGAATACATTTCCTAACTTTCAGAAATATTATGATTTTAAGAGAAGCTTTTAATTATATACTTCTAGCTCAATTGCTTTTTGTCAGATAACATAGTCTATATGATTCAATTCCTTTGATATTTGTTGCAAGTTTGCTTATAGTCCATTACATGGTCAGTTTTGGTAATATTCTATATCGAACATTGAATGTGAATGTTCTATATTGGCATTGAATGTGAACGTTGTAGGTGTAGGCTGCAGTGTCTTATTAACCTATTAATAAATCCATTTGTTGATTACGTTGCTCAAATCTTTTCTATTCTTACTGGTTTGTGTGTTCTTTTTCTGTGAGTTATAGAGAGAAATGTGTTAAATTTTCACCATGATTGTAGATTTGTCCATCTTTATCTGTAGTTCTTTTAATGTTTGCTTTATATTTTTTGAGGTCATGCTATTAGATACAAACAGATTTAGAATTGTTAACATAATCTTGAAGAATAATTAAACCAATTCTAATTTTAACATAAGCTTATTTAATTCTAGCAATCATTTTTTGCCTTAAAGTCTATTGTCTTTTATTTTTGGTAATAAATGGCAGATTTCTTCCTAATTTTTTACTGTCAATCTTCTTTATGTTTTAACTGTGTCTTTCCTAAAAAACATGTAGCTTCTGTTTCATGCTTTGGTTTATACTTTTATGTAGTTTTACAATCTTAGACTTTTAACTGTACCATTTAGTCCATTTACATATACTGTAATTACTGATATGTGATGTGTGTTCAGTTGCTCAGTTGTGTCCAACCCTTTGTGATCCTATGGACTGTAGCCCATGAGGCTTTTCTGTCCATGGAATTTTCTAGGCAAGAATACTGGAGTGGGTTGCTGCTTTCTACTCCAGGGATCTTCCCAACCCAGGGATCAAACCTGCATCTCTTATGTCTCCTGTATTGTCACATGGATTCTTTACCACTAGCGCCACCTGGGAAATCCCAATTACTGATATATTTGGGTTTGAATTCATTATTAGCATTGTGAAAATGAAAAGCCAGTATTCACTTTGAGAGTTTGTATTTTTGATGGTCAGTTTAAGTTATTAGTGGGAAAACCAATCCAAAATTACTCTCTTTGAATGAAAAAATAGGTTCTTCTTTTTTGCCTTTGCAACATCAGCACAGAACTTACATAGATAAGACAATAAATACTTATTGATAAATTGACAAATGTAAGGTCTATAATTTGGATATTTCTGAGACTACTAACTATGGTTTGACAAGAACTTGAATTTTATTAATTAGAAGGGTTTCTGGGAGAGGAAATGGCTATATTTATAAGACAGTACAATTACAATGGAAAAGGGATACTTTTGACTGTTTCCCAGAGGATAAGAAACTTAAGGCGACTTAACTGAGCTATATGAAGTATAATTAAAAAAATACAAAGCAAACTTCTTTATTTTTACTTATAAAATAATTTCAGGAATGGATTCAAGCCCTCAGGTATGTGTGAACATGCACACACACACACACACACACACACACATATGCAATCCAAACCAACAACAATCACTTAACTGGATAACAGAAATATGTTACTACCTCATGTTTTTGTGCCATGACTTCAATTAAAGAAAAGTCAGAAGACAAAGAAATGTTGTTTTCAGTGCAAAGATTCTGCCACTTTTCCACAATCAATTGGCGAAACTCTGCTGTTAACACTCCACTGTAGACAATGCATGCTGCTGAAATAAGTATGTCACCCAAAATTCCTTCCAACTTGTTGTCTATTTGATCAATTGTTTCTTGCCATCGAGTCTAAACATTCAAGTAAAAAGTTATTGATAGTTAACATAAAATATTCTATTGTAAGACATTTTAGATAGTAATAGTCTCCAGGTTGGATCTATTATTGCTGTTACTATCTATTCTTATGCCATAGTTGCATTAAAATTAATAATTTGTTGTTGCTGTCCAGTCAACTAAGCTATATCTGACTCTTTGAGACACCATGGACTATGGCCCACCAGGCTCCTCTGTCCATGGGATATTTCCAGGCAAGAATACTGGAATGGATTACCATTTTCTTCTCCAAAAATTAATAATGGATCATATGAAAAAACAAACTGCTTTTTGAGGAGAACATGAATCCTATTCTTGGATTTGTGACTCTCATATTTGCTAAGACTTATAGCCATTTCAAATACTTTGTGTAATAAAGTAGAATAATTTTAAAAATAATGATTCATTTTAATGTATTCATAACATTGTACAGGAGACAGGGAGCAAGACCGTCCCCAAGAAAAAGAAATGCAAAAAAGCAAAATGGCTGTCTGAGGAGGTCTTACGAATAGCTGTGAAAAGAAGAGAAGCAAAAAGCAAAGCAGACAAGGAAAGATATATCAACTTGAATGCAGAGTTCCAAAGAATAGCAAGGAGAGATAAGAAAGCCTTCCTCAGTGATCAGTGCAAAGAAATAGAGGAAAACAACAGAATGGGAAAGACTAGAGATCTCTTCAAGGAAACTAGAGATACCAAGTGAACATTTCATGCAAAGATGAGCTCAATAAAGGACAGAAATGGGATGGACCTAACAGAAGCAGAAGAGATTAAGAAGAGGTGGCAAGAATATACAGAAGAACTATACAAAAAAGATCCTCATGAGCCAGATAATCACAATGGTGTGATCACTCACCTAGAGCCAGACATCCTGGAATGTGAAGTCAAGTGGGCCTTGGGAAGCATCACTACAAACAAAGCTAGTGGATGTGATGGAATTCCAGTTGAGCTATTTCAAATCCTAAAAGATGATGCTGTGATAGTGCTACACTCAGTATGTCAGCAAATTTGGAAAACTCAGCAGTGGCCATAGGACTGGAAAAGGTTGGTTTTCATTCCAATCCCAAAGAGAGGCAATGTCAGAGAAAGATCAGACTACCGCACAACTGCACTCATCTCACACGCTAGTAAAGTAATGCTCAAAATTCTCCAAGCCAGGCTTCAGCAATACGTGAACCATGAACTTACAGATGTTCAAGCTGGTTTTAGAAAAGGCAGAGGAACCAGAGATCAAGTTGCCAATATCCACAGGATTATCAGAAAAGCAAGAGAGTTCCAGAAAAACATCTATTTCTGCTTTATTGACTATGCTAAAGCCTTTATATAAATTCTGAAAGAGATGGGAATACCAGACCACCTGACCTGCCTCTTGAAAAACCTATATGCAGGTTAGGAAGCAACAGTTAGAACTGGACATGGAACAACAGACTGGTTCCAAATAGGAAAAGGAGGACATCAAGACTGTATATTGTCACCCTGCTTATTTAACTTACATGCAGAGTACATCATGAAAAATGCTGCGTTGGAAGAAGCACAAGCTGGAATCAAGATTGCTGGGAGAAATATCAATAACCTCAGATGTGCAGATGACACCACCCTTATGGTAGAAAGTGAAGAAGCACTAAAGAGCCTCTTGATGAAAGTGAAAGAGGAGAGTGAAAAAGTGGACTTAAAGTTCAACATTCAGAAAACAAAGATCATGGCATCTGGTCCCATCACTTCATGGCAAATAGATGGGGAAACAGTGGCTGACTATTTTTGGGGGCTCCAAAATCTCTGTAGATGGTGGCTGCAGTCATGAAATTAAAAGATACTTACTTCTTGGGAGAAAAGTTATGACCAACCTAGACAGCATATTAAAAGCAGAGATGTTACTTTGTCAACAAAGTTCTGTCTAGTCAAGGCTATGGTTTTTCCAGTGGTCATGTATGGATGTGAGAGTTGGACTATAAAGAAAGCTGAGCGCTGAAGAATTGATGCTTTTGAACTGTGGTGTTGGAGAAGACTCTTGAGAGTCCCTTGGCCTGCAAGGAGATCCAACCAATCCATCCTAAAGAAAATCAGTCCTGAATATTCATTGGAAGGACTGATGATGAAGCTGAAACTCCAATACTTTGGCCACCTGATGTGAAGAACTAACTCATCTGAAAAGACCCTGATGCTGGGAAAGATTGAGGGCAGGAGGAGAAGGGGACGACAGAAGATGAGAAGGTTGGATGGCATCACCAACTCAATGGACGTGAGTTTGGGTAAACTCTGGGAGTTGGTGATGGACAGGGAAGCCTGGCGTGCTGCAGTTCATGGGGTATCACAAAGACCTGGATATGACTGAGTGACTGAACTGAACTGATAACGTGTTATTAATGGTGTTAAATTATGGCAATAATGACCAGTACTTTTGAATCCTTTCTTATCTGACTGACATTTTTTTTGAAAATCTCATGAGAGGCTTTCAATATTCTGTTAAGTAAAATCCTATTGACTTTAAGACCAAGACATTAAAGCTTAGAAAAGTTAAGCAAGTTCACAAAGCTTCTGAAGAATGCAGCAAGGCTCTGAACCCATATTCTTTGGCTATATACCCTCCTTCTACAACTGTGTATGTGCTTGACTGATCAAGAAATAAAGCATGTTGAGCGAGAACCACATCATCTGGAAGCTTAAGATCCGAGATAAGCTGTTCTACTTCCTCTCAACATATTCTTGATTCACAAGGATATCAGTAATTTTCCTCTGTGATCTCCCTCTGGTTGGTCTCATTTCATAACCTCTTTCTCCCTGCCCTTTAGGAGTCTTCTGTGACACACATTTATCTAAGCAATTAAACTAAATTAAAATTATCTTGAGAATTTTGTAAGATTCTTTGAGATAGCTGAGTAATGACTTAAACCAAGATGCTAGTAAGCTAAGGATTCAAATATAGAGAAAGCAGATGAATTAGAAGAGAAATAAAAAGATGAGATAAAAGAAGCCATAAGACAGACAAAATAAAATTTCCTTTTTCCTGTCTAAAGACATGCCCTTCATTTCAGCCCCACCCATGTTTCTGCATTCAGTTGGGGTTATTTCTCTGCTAGAAAAGGAAACCTCATGCCATACTCATAGGCAGATTTATTATTTTAGGCCTCATCAGACAAAGCGTGCTGATGTTTTAGGCACAACCTTTTGATCATTTTACTCTGTTACCCCTGTTTTAAGACTATTTAATCAATGTTCTTTTATTTTTGTCTCAATAGAATTGCTCAGTCGTGTCTGACTCTATGTGACCCCATAGACTGTAGCCTGCCAGGTTCCTCTGTCAATGGGGTATTTTCAGGCAAGAACACTGGAGTGTGTTGCCATTTCCTCCTCCAGGGGATCTTCCTAACCCAGGGATTGAACCTGGGTCTCTGTGTCCCCTGCGTTTGCAGGTGAATTCTTTACTCCTGTGCCACTAGGTATCCTTTACTCCCATGCTACCTGCCATTATAGAACTGTCTACTGATCTTAAAAGGGAAACTGATAGTAAAATAGTTTTATGCAGTATGATACAGCCTTCAGTGAAAGCAGTATCTTGGGTTTGGCAAGCCTAGTAGAAATTAATGAAGGAGATGTAAAGCCAAGGGAAGTCCTGCCTTCTCATCTTCCAAGGCAGTTAGTAAGATAGATGCACACTGTAAGCGCTTGGTGGCTAGTTTTCTTCGATGTGCTAATAGTTCTTTTTCAGCAATAATCTCTTTGTAGGCTTCTTGCAAAAACTGAAGATGTTCTTCAACCTGAAAGACAATTAATTCAGTATTGAGACACATTTTTACTCTCATTTGCCTTAAGAGTTTATCTGTCATTTATGCAAACATGGTGTGTAACCATTTCATTTCACATCCTGGAAAATCTTCCTGGAAAGATAGATATATTATCAATGAAAATGTACACTGTGGTAATTAAATGAATGAATCCTTGATACTGAATTAAAAAAAAAAAAACTGCCATCTTCCTTGATAAGCTTTCTTACAATCTTGGTATCTGAAGATTCATTTCTGAATTATTCTTCACACAGAAAATTTTGTACCACATCTAGTTTCCTTCTTTTAAGGAACCGACTGAACATGTTTCATCCCAGATACTCTGATGACTAGAAACTAATGAGTTTTTGAAATTGGACTGGTGGAATCTTGCCTGGAGAATCCCATGGACAGAGGAGCCTAGAGGGCTATAGTCCATGGGGTCGCAAAGAGTTGGACACGACTGAGCAACTAAGCACAGGCTGTTAAGTAGAAAACATATTTTAATGATTAGTTGATGAAACTGTTTTCTTAAAATACCACTTATCTTGATTATCCTTGCTCAAAGACATTTGGTGAATTCTTATAGAAAAGATTGCCTAAGGAGAGAGTCCAGTGTTTCGACCCTGCCAACAAAAACACCCACAATCTAATCCCAATATTCCTTCCCAAATTCATCTCCTTTTCAATATTACAGTACAGCCAGATTGGCTTATTCCATATTTTCTAAACATTTCCTAAACATTCTTGCCCCTGGGATTTGTCTCATATTCTTCCCTTGTGCCTGGACTCCTCCCTTAAATGGATGTAAACCCTAGGCATTCTTTAAAATTCTTATCAACTTCCAGCTGTGAAATGAAATGAATCTTCATAAAGTCTTAGCTTGACAAGTCCACACGGATCTATGCTGGTTACAAAAGTCATTTTTTGAAGGAATTATACATTGCCAGATATTATCTCTTGGGCTGTGGTCTTATAGTCTTATTACTCTTTTTTCATGTCCTCAAAATCCCTGAAGACAGGATTTAGTGTGAAGACTTCAGTATGATATGTACATGTAATTGTATATACAAAATTGTGCCTACTGAATACAGTTAGTGATCTGTAATTTCTCCTTTGATTTCTAAGATGTTATCCTGGTGAAAATACCTAATTTTCACAAAAATATACACATTAGTGACTTTTCACATGCTTATTCTAATGATTTATTACTTAGTCCTGTTACACCCATAATAATTATTCAGTTGTTTGCTCTTTCATACATTATGTTGCTTTGTTTTCTTGCTTATACTTTCTGTTTAGATTACTCAGAAAACTTTGTTACTTATAATCTAGTGAGTTATTTAAATATTAAAGTGTCAGTCAGTCAGTTCAGTTCAGTTCAGTCACTCAGTCGTGTCCGACTCTGCGACCCCAGGAATCACAGCATGCCAGGCCTCCCTGTCCATCAGCAACTCCCGGAGTTTACTCAAACTCCTGTCCATCGAGTCAGTGATGCCATCCAGCCATCTCATCCTCTGTCATCCCCTTCTCCTCCTGCCCCCAGTCCCTCCCAGCATCAGGGTTTTTTTCCAATGAGTCAACCCTTTGCATGAGGTGGCAAATACTTTTATTGAGTCTCAGCTTCAACATCAGTCCTTCCAATGAATTTTCAGGACTGATCTCCTTTAGGATGGACTGGTTGGATCTCTTTGCAGCTCAAGAGTCTTCCCCAACACCACAGTTCAAAAGCATCAATTCTTCGGTGCTCAGCTTTCTTTATAATCCAACTCTCACATCCATACATAACCACTGGATAAACCATAGCCTTGACTAGACGGAGGGCTTATCAACTCAACTAAACACGTGAAATTTCTATTATATGACAGTCACTGTGTGCCTCCAAGGTAACACAGTGAAATATAATAGGTTCTGATATTATTTCTTTACCCCAAAGTTTCAGAGATTTTTCAGAATTGTTTTTTAATATTAGGACCCAGGTGAACAAAAAACCTGTTTATAAAATGGGAGACAGTGCATGGTTGAGTAAGCATAAAATCTCAACAAGAGTTTAAAACCAATGGAGTTAACTGTTACACTCAATTTTAAAATATTAAGTGTAAAAATGGGGCTTCCCAGGTGGTAAAGAATCCACCAGCCAATGCAGGAGATGGGAGACTCAGGTTCAATCCCTGGGTTGGGAAGATCCCCTGGAGTAGGAAGTGGCAACCACTCCAGTATTCTTGCCTGGAGAATCCCGTGGACAGAGCAGCCTGGTGGTGTACAGTCCATGGGGCCACAGAGTCAGACACGACTGAGCAACTGAGCACACAAATGTAAAAATATACTTTTAAAATATACTTGTTTGCATTCAGTGAGTTAAAATATTAGAAACTTCTCATGAAGCCTGTAGTCCTGGAAGGGAATGTGGAGTATTAGCAAATAAAATTTTGACAAGAATTTGCAGTTTATCTTTCTGTCTTATACCATGCAATAATAATAAAAACAAGTGAGCAATACAGTAAACAAACATTTGTTGGAGGGATGAGTGAAAATACACACACAAAATACACACACAAAAACACACACACAAAATCATGGACATCAGGAAAACCGAGTAAATATCAAAATTGAAAATACCAAGCATAAGTACAATAAAACTACACAGCAACATAAAATAAATTCAGTTCAAATTTGTTGCTAATTTCCTTTAAAAATGTCCAATACTTTTTATATCTCTTAAGCTTGCAAGAAATATCTATGGGACCAGGTAGGTAATATAAATCCTTGAAGTGAATTGAGGGGTTTATGGTGGCCATGTAAGAATGCTAGCTCAGGCTGTCAGATTTCCTGAATTTTCAAGAGAATGTAGATTTTAAATGAAATTTTCAGATTAAAATGTTGGTAACTACATCAAAATGTAGGAAAAGACTTACAGAGTCCAAATAAAGATGTCAATGGGCAGAATGTGCCTATTAGATTGCCGTCTCTGAAGTATATTGCCTTACCCATTCTCAAAAGGTATGTGAGCTAAGTAGGGGAGAGGGATTAATGATCTCAATTCTAGTTTTAGTTTTCATTATGATACTCTTATTTAATTTAAAATTGAGACATCAAAGGAATGTGCTTGTGCTTAGTCGCTAAGTCGTGTCTGACTTCTTTGCAATCCCATGGACTGTAGCCTGTCAGGCTCTTCTTCTGTCCATGGGATTTTTCAGGCAAGAATACTGAAGTGTGTTGCCATTTCCTTCTCCAGGGGATCTTCCCCACCCACGGATCAAACCCATATCTCTGAAGTCTCCTGCACTGGTGGGCAGATTCTTTACCACTGAGCCACCTGGGAAGCCCATTAAAATAATAACCATGATTTTACACAACAACAAAATAATTAATAGAAACAGGCTAAACAGTTTTTTAAAAAACATAGATTGATATTAAGTCTTCAGTAAGCTGAAGTTATAAAGATGTCCCGGGATAAATGGTGAATTAATATATTAGTGATGTAACATTAGTTAACATTACTGAGTGTATTATTAGGTGTCAGGCACTAAGACCTGTGCATTAATATTTATGTGTGTGTGTGTTCAGTTGCTCAGTTGTGTCTAAATCTTTGTGATGCCATGGACTGTAGCCCACCAGGCTCTGCTGCCCTTGGGATTTTCCAGGCAAGAATACTGGAGTGGGTTGCCATTTTCTACTCCAGGGGATCATCCTAACTCAGAGGTCCAACCAGCATCTCTTGCATTGGATTCTTTACTACTGTACCACCTGGGGAAACAAGGAGATACAAGAAGGCCTTCTTAAAGGAACAATGAAAACAATAAAGGAAAACAATAGAATGGGAAGACTAGAGATCTCATCAAAAAAATTAGACCTATCAAGGGAATATTTCATGCATGGATGAGCAAGATAAAGGACAGAAATGATAAGAACCTAACAGAAGCAGAGGAAATTAAGAAGAGGTGGCAAAATACACAGAACTATATAAAAAAGGTCTTAATGATCCAGATAACCATGATGGTGTGGTTACTCACCTAGAGTTGGACATCCTGGAGTGTGAGGTCAAGTGGGCTTTAGGAAGCATTACTACAAACAAAGCTAGTGGAGGTGATGGAATTCCAGCTGAGCTATTTCAAATTCTAAAAGATGATGCTGTTAAAGTGCTTCACTCAATGTGCCAGCAAATTTGGAAAACTCAGCAGTGGCCACAGGACTGGAAAAGGTCAGTTTCCATTCCAGTCCCAAAGAAGGGCAATGCCAAAGAATGTTCAAACTACTGTACAACTGTGCTCACTTCACATGCTAAAAAGGTTGTGCTCAAAATCCTTTAAGCTAGAGTTCAACAGTGCATGAATCAAGAACTTTCAGATATATAACCTGGGTCTAGAAAAGGCAGAGGAACCAGAGATCAAATTGCCAACATCCATTGGATTATGGAGAAAGCAAAGGAATTTCAGAAAAACATGTACTTCTGCTTCATTGACAACGCTAAAGCCTTTGACTGTGTGGATCACAACAAACTGTGGAAAATTCTTAAAGAGATGGGAGTATTAGACCACCTTATCTGTCTCCTGAGAAACTTGTATGCAGGCCAAGAAGCAACAGTTAGAACCAGACAAAGAACAACTGACTTGTTCAAAATTGGGAAAGGAGTACTACAAGGCTACATATTGTTACCCTGTTTATTTAACTTATATTCAGAACACAATGTGAAACGCTGGGCTGGATGGATCACAAGCTGGAATTAAAATTGCTGGGAGAAATACCAACAACCTCAGATATGCTAATGATAAAACTCTAATGGCAAGAAAGTGAAGAGGAACTAAAGAGCTTCTTGACGAGGATGAAAGAGGAGAGTGAAAAAGCTGGCTTAAAACTCAACATTCATTTAAATTCCTTCTTTTGTGAAATGCCTATTCACGCTTTGTGTCCATGTTCTAATTAGAGTGTTTATTTACTGTTGAATTTGAAAGTTTTTTTAATATATTGTAGTGAGGGGTCCTTTGTCAGATATGTGGTTTGGAAAACCTTTTTTAACCAGCTAGCAGCATGTCTTTTAGTACTCTTAACAAGATCGTTGATAGAACAATTTAAATGAAAAGTAAGCACATGAAAAGACGTTCAGTATCATGAGGCATCAGGGAAATGCAAATTAAAACCAAATATGATATCATTACATACCTCCCAGAATAAGTGAAATATAATACCAATAATAATAATAAAATATAATAAAAGAAAAAAAAAAACCTCAACATTAAAAAAACTAAGATTGTGCAACTGGTCCCATCACTTCGTGGCAAATAGAAGAGGACAAAGTGGAAACAGTGACAGATTTTATTTTCTTGGGCTCCAAAATCACTGCGGACATTGACTGCAGCCATGAAATTAAAAGACACTTTGCTCCTTGGAAGGTAAGTATAACAAACTTTATTTGACAAAGCTTATTAAAAACCAGAGATATCACTTTGCTGACCAAGGTGTGTATAGTCAATACTATGGTTTTTGTAGTAGTCATGTACAGATGTGATAGTTGGACCATAAAGAAGGCTGAGTGTCAAAGAATTGATGCTTTGGAATTGTAGTGCTACAGAAGACTCTTGAGAGTCCCTTGGACTGCAAGGAGATCAAACCAGTCAATCCTAAAGGAAATAAACCTTGAATATTCACTGGAAGGACTGATGCTGAAGCTGAAGCTCCAATACTTTGCCTACTTGACGCAAAGAGCTGACTCACTGGAAAAGACCCTGATTCTGGGCAAGACAGAAAGAAAGCAAAAGGAGAAGGAGGTGGCAGAAAATGAGATGGTTAGATAGCATCAACAACTCAATGGATATGAATTTGAGTGAACTCTGGGAGACAGTGAAAGACTGAGGAGGCTGCCATGTTGCAGTCCATGGGGTAGCAAAGAAGCAGACAAAGTTTAGTGACTAAACAACACCACCTGGAAAGCCCTATAGTATTTATATTATTTAATTAATCACAATTAATCTTTTCACTACCTGTATTATTGTCTTTATTTTACATTAAACTGATAAATTCAGTTGAGATAATGACTCTTTCCTGATGTTTTTGTCTAGTTCATAAAGACTTTGAGAGTGCAACAAGTAAAGAAATTTCTTACCAGCTGTAAACCTCTTTGTTTTTCATCCAACCTTTGTTGTGCAATTTTTAGGACATTTTGAGCTTCAGCCACTTGGATTTGTTTAGGGCCCAACAGCTTAAACAGAATGTCACAAAATTTAAGTGCTTAAATTCAAGTTCACTGTTAAAAATACCACTTAAGATTAAAAGACACATATGTCAACTCTTAAGCTTTCTTAGAATAGTGTACAAAGGGAAATAACTAGTTTAATATGGAGAAATATTAAAACAAATAAAACAATAGCATAGTTGTCATAAATTAAAGAACATGACAGGAGAATTTGATGTCTGAGAGTAAACATAATATGGTTGTTAAGGTGTTTTTCATTAAGCATTCTTTCCACAGAAGTTCATTTGAGCATTAAATGCTTTTCTGGGACAATGACATATCACTTACAAATTGTTACAGGTATTTAAGAGGAAAAAGCATACCTTCTGTGCTTCATGGTAGTTATTCAAAGCTATAACCCACTGGCACATAGAGCAACAAGCAACAGAAACTAGAGCAATCTTGTTTGGGTTGAAATCAGGTAAGACTAAAATCTTCTTCAGTTTTATGAAAGCCTAGAGAGAACAGTTCATGTATTATATGAGAAATATTATTGATCTGAAGTTTTCCCCAATCTACACTAGAAAGAAATTTTGTTTCAATAAAAATACTCAACTATTCTTCAAAAGTAGAATGTAAGACATGCCTGGATACAAACTGGTTCTAGAATCACTAATTTTTTTAAAGAAGAGGAGAAAAGCCTCTACTTGTTGCTGTTATTGTTACAGTAGCTAAATTATAGTGTTTTTTTTTTTTTTTTTTTAAAGAACTCCATTTTAAAATGAAAATAAAACAAGTTACCTTTCTCTAGTTTTGTGGAATGTGGTGTATAAGGAGGTCTGAAGTCTTCTTTTGTACTTTATGTGTGGTCACCTGGAAAACCACCCTCAATTTCTGTTCCACAAGAAGCATTTGGCAGGGCACAGTGCTATACAAAGGTCTGTCTGGTCAATGACGGTGGTGTGGCCTGGTGCATACTGGGGCTCACTGAGGACATTGTTCTATAGCTTAGTTGTGTCGCAGGTCTATGGATCCACCTTATCTAAATGGTACAATCTAGTTTAGAGTTAGCTATATAGTATTTCTCCTATACTTTGGGGAGAAATAATCAGAAGAGAATCTTTCTCAGACTGATACTCCTTGTCCCATCCTTTCTAACCAGGCATTTCCTTTCTTGCCTGGAAGGACAGGACCATTTTGCTGAATAATTCAGATGGAATGTGGCCCATTCTCAATGATTACTTGTGTTCTTATTATTATTTAAAATGCTGTTAGGCTTTTAATAATTTCTTTAGATAAGCTATACTTTTTTTTCTATAGATAAGCTATAAATATACCTCAAAAGTATAACTTAGTATATAAGTATCTATTTAAGCATAACCATAGGGAATCGTTTTTGCTAAGAATGCTTCAGAGAATGAAGAGTTGTTGCATTAATTCATGAGTGGTATGGGTAGCAACACATATTCTGCTAAAAAAATTCACCTTGTTCAGGTACTACTCTATACTTCCTAGTAGCACAGATTATTATTTTAACTAACTAATTAATTGTGTTGTTAGCTATTTAATGTCTGTTTTCCCTGTTACAATGTAAGCTTCATAACATCACTAAGTTGGTCTTATAAACTATTGTAATGTCTCACAATGTCTCTTACATGGAAAATAATCCATAAATATTTACTGAATTAATTAATGAGAATTCACCCCTTCAGCTGTGACAGTGCCATTCATCTGTATATAAACCTTTCAGTTTGTCCCTGAACTTAGCTCTCAGCTTGGCTCATATGTAAAGTCCCTGTTCAGATATTATTCCAGCATCTACACATCCAAAGCTACTTCTATAGTTTTAGGTAATATTGTTGCAGCAGCAATCACCAAGTAGTACCAAAATCTGTATTAGTCTCCTGTGGCCATTGTAACAAATTGCCACAAACTGGGTGACTTAAAACAAAAACAATTTATTCTCTCACAGTTCTGGAGACTGGAAATTTGAAATCAAGGTATAGATGGAGTACTTCTCTGGGTAAGGGCTCTACATGGCCTCCCACTCTACTGGTGCCCTGAATTCCAGTGCTTGCTCAGGACTTTGGTCCTCCTCTCATCCTTCTTGCAGTCCTACAGTAAATCTACATTCTTCAGAATTAAATCTGCTCCAGTGAAACCCTTTACTAGGTGTCTAGACTACCTTTTTAAAAAGATTTTTCTGTGCTCTAATCTAACCCTCATCTTCTCACACATAAATCAATATTTGTAAAGTACTCAGAACGGTGGTACATGTTGTTATATGAACATTTGTTACATGAATGAAAAAAAATCTCAGAGAGCTGGTTCAAGGTAGTGACATAGGAGGATTCTGAACTCCCTCCCTCTCATGGCCACACTGAATCTACAGCTATACATGCATGCATGCTAAGTTGCTTCACTCACTTCAGTCGTTTCTGACTCTGGGCGACCCCATGGACAGCAGCCCACCAGGCTCCTCTGTCCACAGGATTCTCTCGGCAAGAATACTGAAGTGAGTTGCCATGCCCTCCTCCAGGAGATCTTCCTGATCTAGGGATCGAACATGTGTCTCTTATGTCTTCTGCACTGGTACGTGGGTCCTTTACCACTAGTGCCACCTACACATAGGGAGCAATAATCTCTGAAAGAAAGCCAAAAACTACCTGAATGACTCCTATACTTGGATGAAAGAGATAAGACCCCACACTGTAACAGGTAGGAGAGGCTGAGACACAACCTCGCCATAATGTGGGGTCTCACAGTTGGCAGGGAACTCACAACCCTGAGCTTCTCTCTGAGAATTGAAGGGTATGAAACCCACATCCGACAACCCAACTTCAGGACCTGCACCTGAGAAAAAAATTCCACAATACATATAGCTTTAAAAGTCAACAGGGTTGTATCCATGAGACTCAAAAGGTTATAGCAATCTGAGAAATATCCCTTAAAAGGTCTATGGGGACTCACCCATCCCAGGGCCCAACACAGAGGACTGACTGAAAGAGCCAAGGTTTCCAGTGAAAGGGGCTATTTGCTTATATCAAAACTTCAGTCTGAGGGGTAGGCTTCTAAATTTAACACACCTCTTAGAATGACAAAAAGAAGAACAAATGAAGCACAAAGTTGATAGAAGGAAGGAAAGATCAGTGCAGAAATAAATGGTTACTAAAAATCAACAGGAAAAAACTCAATAGGATTAAAATCTATTTTATTTTTTTAAAGATAAAAAAACTTGAAAAATCTGTAGCTAGACTAAGAAAAAGGAGAAAGAACACTCAAATCAGTAAAATCAGAAATGAAAATTGAGATGTTGCAACTGATACCACAGAAATATAAAAAATCATAACAGACCACTGTGAAAAATCATAAACCAGCAAACTGGACAACCTAAAAGAAATGGATAAATTCCTAGAAATATTCAACCTATCAAGACTGAATCATGAAGAATCAGGAAATCTGAACAGACTGGTTACTAATAAAAAGATTGAAGTGAAAGTGGAAGTCGCTCAGTCATGTCTGACTTTTTGTGACCCCATGGACTATAGCCTGCCAGGCTCCTCTGTCCATGATTCTCCAGAATACTGGAGTAGGTTGCCCTCCTCCAGGGGACCTTTCCAACCCAGACATTGAATCCAGGTCTCCCACACTGCAAGTAAATTCTTTACCATCTGAGCCACCATCAATAAATAAAAACCTCCCAACAAGCAAACGTCCGGCACCAGTTGGCTTCACTGGTGAATTCTACCAAACATATGTAGAGGAGTTGATACCAATCCTTCTCAAATTCTTCCAAAAGATAGAAGAAGAGGGAACACTTTCAAGCTCATTTTTGTTTTTTTAATCAGGCTAGCATTACCCTGATACTAAAACCAGACAGGATACTACAAGAAAAGAAAACTATCTCTGATGAACACAGACACAAAAATCCCAAAATATAAGCAAATTAATTCAACAATATATTAAAAGGATCATAAACCATAATCAAGTGGGGTTTATTTCAGGGATGGATTCAAGGATGGTTCAGCATCCACGAATCAATCAATGTGGTACACCATATTAACAAAATGAAGGGTAAAAATCATATGATCATCTCAATGGATGCAGAAGAAGCATTTGACAAAATTCAATTTTGATTTATGAGAAAGATGCTCAACAAAGTGGCTTTAGAAGGAATATAGCTCAACATAATAAAGGTCATATGTGACAAAGTCATAGCTAACATCATACTCAATGAGGAAGAACTGAAATTTGTTTTTATAAGATGAGAAACAAAAAAAAAATAAGATGAGAAACAAGATAAGGATGCTCACTCTTGCCACTTTTATTCAACACAGTGTTGGAAGTTCTAGCCATAGCAAGTAGGCAAAAAAAAAAAAAAAAAAAAGGCACCTAAATTGAAAAAGAAGACATAAAACTGTCACTATTTCCAGATGACATAATATTAAATGTAGAATACCTTAAAGCTTCTACCAAAAAAGTGCTAGAACTAACAAATTCCATAAAGTTGCAGTAGACAAAATTAGTATGTAAAATCAGTTGCATTTCTATACACAAACAATAAACTCTCATAAAGAGAAATTTAGATTTTCTAATGTAGAAAATCCCATTTACAACTGCATCAAGAAGAATAAAATATCTAAAAATATATTTAACTAAAGAAGTGGAATATATGATACTGGAAACTAAAGGCATTGATGAAGGAAATCAAAGCAGATACAATAAATGGAGAGGTCGTTTGTGCTTATAGATTGAAAAAATTAACATTGTTAAAATGTTCTTACTACCCAAAGCAAGCTACAGATTCAAAACAATACTTACCAAAATTCCAATGGCATTTTTCACAGAAATAGAATAAACAATCCTAAAATTTGTATGGAACCATAAAAGACCCTGAATAGACAAAGGAACCTTGAGAAAAAACAAAGAGGGAGGCATCTTGATTTCTCTTTTCCACTCATATTACAGAACTGTGGTAAACAAAACAATGTTGTATTGGCATAAAAACAGACACATAGATCAATGGAACAGAATAGAGAGCCCAGAAATGAACACAAGTGTATATGATCTATTAATTTAAATAAGGGAGCCAAAAATATACATAGGTGAAAGGACAGTCTCTTTAATAAGCGGTGTTGGGAAAACTGAACAGCTATATGCAAAAGAATGAAACTGAACCACTATCTTACACCATACAGAAATTAACTCAAAATTAATTAAAGACTTGAACATGAGACGCAAAATCATAAAACTCCTGGAAGAAAACACGGGCTGTAAGCTACCTGACATTGATCTTGGTGATTTTTTATTTTGGATTTGACACCAGAAGCAAGGCAATAAAGTAAGTGCGATTACCTTAAATTAGAAAGTTGCACAGCAAAAGAAACCATCAGTGAAAAGGAAAAGCAATCTAGAAAATGGGAGAAAATATTTGCAAATCATATATGTAATAAAAGGTTAACATTCAAAATAAATGGGGCTTCCCACGTGGTGCAGAGGCAAAGAATCCGCCTGCCTGGAAGCACCATCTGGAGGCCTGGATGTGAGATGGCGACGCTGCCCTCCGTGAAGCAACGAGCAGAAGAGGCCTGCTGGCACCGCGTAGGCTGTGGGGCCCGTCCTGCCCGCCGCGCCCCCTCGGCGCGGGTCGTGTCCTGGGACTCGCCTGAGCCCCGGGTGTGGACCCTGGCCGAGGGGCTGGGAGTGGCCCCCTCAGCTCTGCACTTCCTAGTTTGGACCATTTCACACCCGAGGCTGCTGTTGCTTTCCCGGCATCTGGCTGGTGCCCCAAGTCCTCCTGTGCAGCCGCAGACCAGGAGCAAAGGCCCGAGCTCGATCCCAGGGGCGCCGGGCCTCCTCCTTCCTTCACTGCCAGTTCTCACCTCGGCACTCGGGCCGGCTCCTTGCCGCAGCGGGACCTCCCTCTTCCATTTCCCACGAAGCTTCTGGTTTTCCCCGGGACCAGCGTGGGCCATGATCCACAGAACTCGTCTGCTGGCCTGGGGGCCAGAGCTTTTCCACTTAGGTTGCAAAAGCAGTGACTCCTTAAACACTGGCTCTCAGAAGGTCGGGGGCTTCCCTGCTGGCTCAGTCGGTATAGCGTCTGCGTACAAGCCGGAGATCCAGATTCAATCCCTGGGTCGGGAAGATCCCCTGGAGAAGGAAACGGCAACCCACTCCAGTACTCTTGCCTGGGAAATTCCATGGACTGAGGAGCCTGGTAGGCTCCTACCTACCGCAGTACATGGGGAAGCAAAGAGTCAGACACGACTGAGCGACTTCACTCATTCACTCATTCAGGTTCGATCCCTGAGAAAATCCTCTTGAGTAGGAAATGGCAACTTACTCCAGTATTCTTGCCTGGAAAACTCCATGGACAGAGGAGCCTGATGGGCTCCAGTCCACAGATTCGCAAAGGGTTGGATATGATTGAACGGCTAAGCAGGGGCACACACTCGCACGTATCCCAAATAAGTAATTCATCTAATCCAACAGCAAAAACGCCAATCTGATTAAAAAATGGGCAAAGGATCTGAATAGACGTTTTACCAAAGAAGACATACAGATAGGTAACAGGTACATGCAAAGGTGTTTAACATCATTAATAATCAGGGAAAAACAAACAACTACAATGAGCTATCACTGTTAAAATGGTTATTATCAAAAGACCACAAATAACGATTGTGGGTGAGAGGGTGGAATACTTGTGCACTGTTAGTAGAAATGTAAATTGGTGAATCACAGTATGAGGTCTCTTCAACAATTAAAATAGAACTGCCAAAAGATCTAGCAAGTTAACTTCTGGGTATTTATCTGAAGGAAACAAAAACACTAACTCAGAAAGATATATTCACCCTCAAGTTAACTGCAGCATTATTTACAATAGCCAACACATGGAGGCAGCTGAAGGGTTCATTAATGGATGAATGCATAAAGAAAATGTGAAAAAAAATACACACACAATGGACTATTACTCAGCCATAAAAAGAAGGAAATTCTTCCATTTTTGATAACTAGAATGGGTCTTGAGAGCACTATGCTGATTGAAATAAGTCAGACAGAAAAAGATAGATATCATATGATCTCATCTATGTATAGAACCTAAAAAAAAAGAAAACAAAACCCAAAGTAGACTCATAGATACAGAAAGCAGATTGGTGATTACTAGGGGTGGGGAGCTAGGGATGGTGAAAATGAGTGGAGATGGTCAAAAGGTACAAACTTCTAGTTATAAAATAAATAATTCCTGGGGATATAATGTACAGCATGGTGACTATATTACTAATCCTGTATATCTAAAAGTTTCTAAGAGTGAATCTTGAAAGTCCTCATCACAAGAAAAAATGTTTGTAACTCTGCATGGTGATGGATATTAACTAGATTTTCTGTGGTGATTATCTGCAATCTGTGGTGGTTATTTTGCAATGTATACAAATGTCAAATCAGTATGCCGTACACCTAAAACTAATATAATGTTGTATGCCAATTATATATAAACTAAAAAATCTCAGACACCTTTATCCACACCTTGTACTTTCATAGTGTTATACAATCCATCCAGAAAAAAATTTCCCCCACTATTGACCTCTCCTATTCTCATTATATAAAGAGATCCTGAGACACGACATTTTTCTGATTTTGGTGACATACTGCTTTACCTTGTCACTTCCAGAAAACCATTTACGTTTGCATATACAGCTTGCTCTCTAATCTTTTACCCTCACCATTGTCTTCCGATTCTAATGCAAGACTCCAGTGTTAATACTTTCATTTGGTTTGCAGATTATAAGTATGGAATGTATCAATTATGCATTAATTAGAGATGAACTTTTACCTTCTCAGGTATGTTGTCCTTGTCAATGTTAATCAATTTTTTTAGGAAGCCAGTTTCTGAAAGAAGTAACTTTGCTGTAGTCCAGTTAGGTTTCTTTTGCAGAAGAATACAAACTGCATTCATGACAGTCAGTACAAGGTAAGGAGGCCGTGTATATACTCTGTAATAAATGGTTAAAATCTAATCAACTTCATAACTGAAATCAAAGATACCTTATAAACTCTCTCAAAAGATAATACACACAGATTTTTTAACAAGTATTTTGGTAAGAAGAACTGTTCGCCAATATATAGCTATTTCATTATTGGATATCTTCAAAAATTTGAATATCTTTGGTATGTGGGTATCTGTGCTTTATAAAGATGAAATGAATAACACTTAGCTATGTAGAACATACAAGTTAGATGTTAATTATTTTCATTACAAAAGTATTTGCTGCAGAGTTCTTTAAAAGAAGGAATTCTCCTCTTTCATCCCAGTATTGGTTTACGGATAGCCACTTGACAAAAACACTATATGTGCGTGTGTGTGTGTGGGGTAGTTGAAAGTCAAGTGAACTGATTAAAGAAAGTACTTGTTAACTAATAGTAAAAAAAAAAAAAAAAAAGAGAAAGTCAACCCTATTCCTGTAATTTGAAGGGTGCTGTAAGGTGCAACTCCCTTTAAACACATCCTCTGATTATTCTTTATCCTGATCCAAAATTCCTACTATAAAGATCACAGGTAATATAGAGTTGAGAGAGGGAGGGTAGATGGGAATTTGTCTCCTAAGTTATTAATGATGTAATTATTGGAACATTGGAAGTTGCCTCTTAGCTACGTCCAAATCAGCTGACATGTGTATGTGTGTGCTAAATCCCTTCAGTTGTGGAAACAGCAGGTGGGAAAGAGAATGGACTAAACTGTTGTCTCTGCTGCATGTCCTAAGAATAGCAACGAAGGTCATATCAGAAGGCATTTCATTTGTCTGGCATTTTGAAGTGAAGTGAAAGGTACATTAGCAACATCACAGGGATAATCTTTAAAAAACAAAATAATAAATAAATAAATAAAACCAAGGCATATGCGAGGAATTCAAGCATTACGTTAGTTTTCTTTAGCTTTAGTACAAGGGTAGGGGAAAGGGCCTGCTTCATCAGAGGAAACCAGTTAGCATTAATCTTTTTTGAGCACTTGCCTTATGCCCGACTATTCTAAACATTTCACATGTTTCAGCTCATCCAATCCTTTCAATACTTGTTATCACCCCAGCTGCATGGAAGGGACATTGAAATACAGAAAAGTTGTATACTAGAAAGCAGCAGTGCCAGAATTCCAACCCGGGAAGCTTGGTACCAGAGCCCACGACAGGTAAAATGGCTTATTCTAAAAATGGGATATAGACTTAACTTTTCCCACGTATTTTTGTTTTATTTTGAGTTCTTGCAACTCAAAAGAGACGTCAGTAACTTACTCACCTTAATTCAGAGACATCAGCTTTATCCAGGGCATTCAGAGCCACAAATGCCTTGTCCAGAGCTGGCAGTACGCTTTTTAATTCTTTGTCAGCTTTCTGCAATAAAGTTATAAGCCCCTAAATACATATGAATATAGTTGCATACTTAAAGTTTTTATATTTTTAAGTTGGAAAATGTAAGTCTACAGTTTTACAATGCCCACGCATACAGAAGTTATGCTTTTGTATGACTTGGGGATGTACACACATGCTCGCACTGTTAGACACCTGTGTTACTGTCCTAAGTTAGTATGTTTTGCAATCTCAGATGAGAAGTTATCTGTGAGAAGCGAAAACACTGAGTGTTTTCTGCCTTCTGTGTTAGAGTTAGTGTAGTTTTCACACTGCCTTTTTGGGAGTGGTCCACTTAAAGATGGAATTCTAGGTGGCTCAATGGTAAAGGAATCCATCTGCCAATGCAGGAGACACCAGTTTGATCCTTGAGTCAGGAAGATCCCCTAGAAGAGGAAATGGCAACCCACTCCAGTATTCTTGCTTGGAGAAGTCCATGGACAGAAGAGCCTGGTGGGCTACAGTCCATGGGTCACAAAGAGTTGGACACAACTAAGCGACTGAGCATGCCACTTAAAGACAGAATTACTGTAAAGCTGATGAAGCTTAAGAACCTTCAGCTGCACAGATCCCCTTCCAAGGTCCTGGAAGGAATTTTGCCAATATGTGTGCAGGGTCATACTTTTTTGTAAGACATGCAAAAGTAAGACATTCCATTTGCAATCAGATAAGATCAATTTCTCTTTACACTTTTGACTGACTCTTTGTCGCGTATTCTATCAAGAAAGGTGGTGCTAGAATGATTGTGGATATTTTTGGGACTTCGCTAACAAGCTGACTTGGGGATTATATTTATGTTGCTTAGAGTCACTTCTCTGTATAATTAAGTTATTACACACTATTACAAATATGAATGACTTCTAGAAATACTTCTGTTGTCTGCTGTTCCACCTTTCCTGGTGATGTGACACTAAGGTGAAGGGCCAGAGGTCATACTATAATATAACTTGTACTTATAGTGCCCAGCTTCAGAATCTTATCTGTAGAAAATCCTTCCACTTATTAACATGAGTAAAATTTTAAGTAGATGGTAGAGCTTCATTGACACCTACTCAAAATGGAAGTTCATTCTTTCATGAATATACTTGATTATGCAATGTATACTATTCTAAACCTACTATACATCTGTCCCTCCCTTTTTTGATTAGAGTTATTCAACAAGAATTAATCATGGACTTTTAGGTAATAATTATTGTATTTGGAAAGATGTTTTAAAATGTCTCATTGAAAGAAGTGAGAAATTACAGATTCCTTGTACGGATATATGTCAAAGGTGCCTTATTTTATAATTTTTAATTCTTATCAGATCATCTTCAGAAAACAAAGCAGCTCTAGGGACTGTTTATTTGGTTTGTGTCATATCTCTCATTGCCTGAATAATTCTGTTTTTTTAAACTGGCCAATTCCCCTCTGTTCCCTCCAGTCAGGATTCCAGTAGTAACCAGTTTGGTGTAGCAGATGACCAAATGTTCAACCCTGGTCTGATCAATGGCCACCCCGAGTCAGAGAAGGCAGAGAGTGGAGTTTCACATTTTCCATGTGCAAAGGTTTTTCATGGAGCAACTCCATCTATTAAAAAATATATATATATGTATATAATATGTGTATTATATATATATATTAGCTGAAACCTCAGTTGGGGGAATTATTTATTTATGTTAAATACAAAAGCTACTATCATTAGCTAATATCTCAAAGCATAATAAATGTTTAGGCAAGGTTTATTATAAACAATAGTGAATGTGAATAGATATTTCTAATAACCTTTTTGATAATTTCAAAATACTTTGCGTGGCTCCTTGTTAGAGCTGATTAGATCATCATTAAAAACATGGCTGAAGAATAAATAGTTCATACCAGAGATATGAGAGGTATTGGCCTGCCTTCTTCTCATTGTTCACTTGTACATCCAGCGTTAGCATTATTTTCAATCCAAGGTTTCTCTGAGAAATCTTTTCAAGCTACCTGTCCATATTTTTTTTTTTTTAATATTATTTTATTAGTTGGAGGCCAATCACTTCACAACGTTTCAGTGGGTTTTGTCGTACATTGACATGAATCAGCCATAGAGTTACACGTATACCTGTCCATATTTTAAGGGCTAATTTATTTCAAGCTGGATAACATAATGAGTAAATCCCTTCACTTGGACACAAATAAATTGCAGGGCTTCCTGTTGAGCATTGAGGAAATGAGGAGGCCACCACCACCAACCCTTCCATCCTTCATATGATCCTCTTGGAGGCCACATGCATTTCTGATATGGGTTGAATGAGTTTTATTCATTGTAACCAGAAGAACCAGACTATCTATTTTGCTAACGGACCCTTTGTCTTTGCACTTCACTTAATAGTACCTACATGTAGTAGGCATTAATATAAATATTTTCTGGGAAAAAAATGAAAAACAGGCAAAGTTGGAGCACTATATACTTAAGAGCAGTTAGCCTGACTTTTAAACTTTTGGGGTAGGAAACAATTTTGCAAATCTCTAAGTGACTTTCATTGATCACATTTTAATTTTACCTGAGCATACTCTTCTACAATTCTTACTTCTTCTGCCATGATTTCTTCATCCTGTTTAACAAGCATCTGAACTTTTTCAACCACTTGGGAATCTTTCTGTAGTTTTTCCATTAGGATTTCTTTCTCCTAATGAACCAAACAACTCTTCTTAAAATAAGTTTTAAGAGATATGATATCTTTTTAAAAAGAGAAATCAAATAGCTTATTTCATCCTTACAGAATTTGTCAAAATCACCTCGAAATATATTTGTTTAATAGACTAATAAAAATGATTATAACAAATATAATTTCATATAATACACATAAAGATTGATGATGAGTAATGATTTTTAGAATACTTGGCCAACTGCAAGTTACCACAGTGCTTTTCAGATGTATTTAACTAATAACTGCAGATTTTTCTATTTCTTTTATAATTAGCTAAATACTTATTATTGGCTTCCCAGGTGGCTCAGTATTAAAAATGCACCTGCCAATGAAGGAGACGTGGATTCCATCCCTGGGGAAGGAAGATCCCCTGGAGGAAGAAATGGCAACCCACTCCAGTATTCTTGCCTGGAAAATTCCATGGACAGAGGAGTCTGGTGTTCTATAGTTCATGGGGTCACAAAGAGACACAACTGAGTGACTGAGTGCATATATCAATGATCACATTTAATTATTAAAATAATGGCTGAGTAACATTCCATTACATATAGGTACCACATCTTTTTTTATCCAATCATCTGTTGATGGACATCTACGTTGCTTCCGTGGCTTATTGTAAATAGTGTTGCAATGAACTTTGGGGTACATGAGTCTCTTTGAGTTACTGTTTTCTCAGGGTATATGTCCAGTAGTGGAATTGCTGGGTCACATGGCAGTTCGCACAGATGTAGAGAAAGGACTTGTGGACACAGGGCAGGAAGGAGAGGGTGGGATGAACTGGAAGAGTAGCAGTGACACGCATACACTACCATGGACAAAACAGATAGTGGGAAGCTGCTGCATACACAGGGAGCTCAGCTTGGTGCTCTGTGGTGACCCAGGGGGTTGGAATGGGGGCTGGGTGTGAGGGAGGTGCAAGAAGGAGGGCATATATGTTCACATATGGCTGAATCATGTTGTTGTATAGCAGAAACTAATACAATCTTATAAACCAATTATATTCCAATAAAAATAAATTTAAAAATACAAGGATGCTACTACTTCGCTATTGTTACTGCTTCCCTCGTTTTACAGATAAGAGAACTAAGACTAAGAGAGGTTGCACAGCTGCATGCTAGTAAAGCTGAAGTTCTCACCCATGTTTGTCAAGTATCAGCTTCTGCTTTCAAACACCATCCCATGTTAAACCATAAAATTTTTTAAAGAGATCCTAAATCAAACACACCTTTGTTTTTTGTTCTATTTGAGGGCCAAGAATCAAGAGCTCCTCCTGCATATCTGTAACTAGAGCAGTTGTTTCCAGGATCTTGGATAGGCCCATATGGAAACGCTCCCTGAAGGGAAAGAAAGTATTAAGAAAGTATTTTGTTGTTGTTCAGTTGCTCAGTAATGTCCAACTCTCTGCAACCCCATGAACTGCAGCACACCAGGCTTCACTATCTCCTGGAGTTTGTTCGAATTCATGTCCATTGAGTCAATGACCCAAACATCTCATCCTGTCATTCCCTTTTCTCTCCTCATGCCCTCAATCTATCCCAGCATCAGGGTCTTTTCCAATGAGTTGGCTCTTTGCATCAATTAAGGAAGTATAGATATAACAAAATAATAGCCAAGCAAGATTCACTGTAATCATAGACTGGAAGACCACATAGTAAAGATGCCCAATCTCCCCAGAATGATGTATAGGTTTAATGTAATTCCTGTCAGAATCTCAGTAAAAAAAAATTTTTTTATGTATAGATGTGCTTATTCTAAAATTTATATGGAAAAGCAAATGAACTAAGGTAATTAAAATAATTTTGAAAAAAAATAAAGTGGGTGGAATTATTCTACCTGATTGTAAGACTGATTACATAGCAACAGTAATCAAGATTATGTGGTATTGGCAGAGAGATAGATATGAAGATTGATGGAACAGAGAGAGAAGACAAAAGTACATCCACACAAGTACACCTAACTCAGTTTTGGCAAAGGTGCAAAAGCAATAGAGGAAGAAAAGGTTTTTCAACAAATGGTGCTGGGGCATCAGTTACACCAGATGAACTGTAACCTAAACCTTACACCTTACGTTTATGCAAAAATTAACTTGAAATGGACCATAGAATTAAATGCAAAACTATACTACTTTTAGAAGAAAATATAGGAAAAAGTGATCAGGATCTAGGGCTTGGTGAAGAGTTCTTAGACAGGAGAAGCATAATTTATAAAAGAAAAAAAATCATAAATTGGACTTCATCAAAAATTAGAACCCTTTTTTCTGTGAAAGGGAGAATGAAAATACAAGCTACCAACTGGAATAGGATATTTGTAATCCACATATTTGACAAAAGACTTATTTTAGAATATATAAAGAATTCTCAAGCTAACAATAAAAAATTTGAACAATTTAGAAAATATGAAAAGACATGAAGAGACATTAAATTGAATAGGATATATGGATGACAAATAAGGGCACAAAAAGATATTCAGCATCACTAACTATTAAGGTATAAATTAAGATCACAATGTCATATAATTACATACTTATTAAAATAGTCAATTTGGAAAATAGTGACAATACCAAATGCTCTCAAGGATGCAGAGAAACTGAATCTCCCATACATAATTTATAAAACTACAAAAAATAGTACAGTCATTTTGAGTAACAATTTGATATTTTCTTCATATGTCAGATGACCTAACAGTCATACTCTTGCCATTTATCCTAGAGAGATAGAAATTTATATCTGCCCAGAAACCTGTACAGAGATATATTCATAATAACTCCAAATTAGAATCAGCCCAAATTCCTTCAATGGTTGGACAAACTGTGGTATACCCATATGGACTATTACTTTGGCAATAAAAAGGAATAAACTCATGATACATGCAATAACTTAGATCCCAGAGGCATTATGTTGAGTGAAAGCACTATCACTCTCTGTAATGTGAAGAATAAAAATGGAGAAATGCAGGACAGATTAGCAGTTGCAAGGTATTTGGTATAGGAGGAAGAAACGAGTGGGAGTGACTGTAAAGAGGGTAGCAGTAGGGAGAATCTTTGTGGTAATGAACTAGTTCTATATCTTGATTGCTGTTGTGGTTATACAAATCACTACCAATGTTAAAGTTGAATGGCATAGACCTAAAAACACACATTGTACCAATGACAGTTTCCTGGTTTTGATGTTGTACTATAGTTACGCAAAATGTGAGCACTGAGAGAAACTGAGTAAAAGGTATTTTGGACCTCTCGGTACTATTTTTGCAACTTCCTGTGAGTCTAATAAAGTCCAAAACAAATTTTTTTTTTAAATAAGACCCAGAGGAATCGGGTGGAGAGGGAGGTGGGATGGGGGACCGGGATGAGGAATACGTGTAACTCTATGGCTGATTCATATCAATGTATGACAAAACCCACTGAAAAAGAAAAAAAAAAAAAAACCATAATTTTGAAAATTTTTCATTTGTCTATTCACTAGAATAAAAAACTGAAAATATACATTTATATGGAATAAAATAAACTGAAAAATTTAAATAAGAAGACTACAAAGCTATTGGTCAACAAAATTTTAGTTCTAAGACAGGGAATAAGTTCCATAGAGCATTTTCTAAAAATTGAATATATGGTTTCTATTTCTTGGGCTTTCATAATCTATGAGAACATCATCACCTATACCCTTTAAATTGTGAATTACACAGATATTTTTGATATTTTATTCTTTTATCTAGCTCTAGGATAGGTTCTCAAAAGTCTCATGTGGATTACCACATTAGCTTTTAAGTCTTCTTTGTTTTTATTTTTTGTCTCTCTCCAATTTATTCTCCATACCAGAGTGATCTTCCTAAGATAAGTCTATTTATACTATTTACTTATTTAAAGAGTTGTTATTTGTTGTGTGTTGTGTACATCAGACATTGTGCTTAGCATTTAATTTGTAAACATATGACCCCCTAGAAACTGGTGATATTAAAAATAAAGTGGACTCAAAGGAAAAACTAAAGAAACATAGACACCTGAAACTAAGCTCCCAATGAAGCATACACTTATGACAGGTCATTTGGGCTTTAAAAGTGATTATTTCCCAAAAGGATATCTCCCACTGAAGCAGGATGTTAAATGTTTTGGGGGTGGAGAAGAGGTGTGGACTGGCTGTAAGAGACCCAAAGCACGTAATTATCCCTTCCCTTCCCTTTTTTCTTGTCCCATATCTATCCCTGGGGAACTTCTTAATGGATTTGTAAGAAGTAAAGAAGAGCTACAAAGTTGGGACTTATAACCTGGTGCTTCTTTTTACCACCTAGCTATACTTGATGGATATAAGCACTGATGGAGTGCAGTAAGATTAGATCTCAATTACAGGAAAAAAATTGTTAAAAATTCTAACATATGGAGGCTAAATAACACGCTTCTGAATAACCAACAAATCATAGAAGAAATCAAAAAAGAAATCAAAGTATGTATAGAAATAAATGAAAATGAAAACACAACAACCCAAAACCTATGGGACACTGTAAAAGCAGTGCTAAGGGGAAGGTTCATAGCATTACAGGCACACATCAAGAAACAAGAAAAAAGCCAAATAAATAACCTAACTCTACACCTAAAGCAATTAGAGAAGGAAGAAATGAAGAACCCCAGGGTTAGCAGAAGGAAAGAAATCTTAAAAATTAGGGCAGAAATAAATGCGAAAGAAACTAAAGAGACCATAGCAAAAATCAACAAAGCTAAAAGCTGGTTTTTTGAAAAAATAAACAAAATTGACAAACCATTAGCAAGACTCATTAAGAAACAAAGAGAGAAGAACCAAATTAACAAAATAAGAAATGAAAAGGGTGAGATCACAACAGACAACACTGAAATACAAAGGATCATAAGAGACTACTACCAGCAGCTCTATGCCAATAAAATGGACAACTTGGATGAAATGGACAAATTCTTAGAAAAGTATAACTTTCCAAAACTGAACCAGGAAGAAATAGAAGATCTTAACAGAGTCATCACAAGCAAGGAAATCGAAACTGTAATCAGAAATCTTCCAGCAAACAAAAGCCCAGGACCAGATGGCTTCACAGCTGAATTCTACCAAAAATTTAGAGAAGAGCTAACACCTATCTTACTCAAACTCTTCCAGAAAATTGCAGAAGAAGGTAAACTTCCAAACTCATTCTATGAGGCCACCATCACCCTAATTCCAAAACCAGACAAAGATGCCACAAAAAAAGAAAACTACAGGCCAATATCACTGATGAACATAGATGCAAAAATCCTTAACAAAATTCTAGCAAACAGAATCCAACAACATATTAAAAAAATCATACACCATGACCAAGTGGGCTTTATCCCAGGAATGCAAGGATTCTTTAATATCCGCAAATCAATCAAAGTAATACACCACATTAACAAATTGAAAGATAAAAACCATATGATTATCTCAATAGATGCAGAGAAAGCCTTTGACAAAATTCAACACTCATTTATGATTAAAACTCTCCAGAAAGCAGGAATAGAAGGAACATACCTCAACATAATAAAAGCTATATATGACAAACCCACAGCAAGCATCACCCTCAATGGTGAAAAATTGAAAGCATTTCCTCTGAAATCAGGAACAAGACAAGGATGCCCACTCTCACCACTACTATTCAACATAGTGTTGGAAGTTTTGGCCACAGCAATCAGAGCAGAAAAAGACATAAAAGGAATCCAGATAGGAAAAGAAGAAGTGAAACTCTCGCTGTTTGCAGATGACATGATCCTCTACATAGAAAACCCTAAAGACTCTTCCAGAAAATTACTAGAGCTAATCAATGAATATAGTAAAGTTGCAGGATATAAAATTAACACACAGAAATCCCTTGCATTCCTATACACTAACAATGAAAAAACAGAAAGAGAAATTAAGGAAACAATACCATTCACCATTGCAACAAAAAGAATAAAATACTTAGGAGTATATCTACCTAAAGAAACAAAAGACCTATACATAGAAAACTATAAAACACTGATGAAAGAAATCAAAGAGGACACAAACAGATGGAGAAACATACCGTGTTCATGGATTGGAAGAATCAATATTGTCAAAATGGCTATTCTACCCAAAGCAATCTATAGATTCAATGCAATCCCTATCAAGCTACCAACGGTATTTTTCACAGAACTAGAACAAATAATTTCACAATTTGTATGGAAATACAAAAAACCTCGAATAGCCAAAGTAATCTTGAGAAAGAAGAAAGGAACTGGAGGAATCAACCTGCCTGACTTCAGACTCTACTACAAAGCCACAGTCATCAAGACAGTATGGTACTGGCACAAAGACAGAAATATAGATCAATGGAACAGAATAGAAAGCCCAGAGATAAATCCACGAACCTATGGACACCTCATCTTTGACAAAGGAGGCAAGGATATACAATGGAAAAAAGACAATCTCTTTAACAAGTGGTGCTGGGAAAACTGGTCAACCACTTGTAAAAGAATGAAACTAGAACACTTTCTAACACCATACACAAAAATAAACTCAAAATGGATTAAAGATCTAAATGTAAGACCAGAAACTATAAAACTCCTAGAGGAGAACATAGGCAAAACACTCTCCGACATAAATCACAGCAAGATCTTCTATGACCCACCTCCCAGAATATTGGAAATAAAAGCAAAAATAAACAAATGGGACCTAATGAAAATTAAAAGCTTTTGCACAACAAAGGAAACTATAAGTAAGGTGAAAAGACAGCCCTCAGATTGGGAGAAAATAATAACAAATGAGGAAACAGACAAAGGATTAATCTCAAAAATATACAAGCAACTCCTGAAGCTCAATTCCAGAAAAATAAACGACCCAATCAAAAAATGGGCCAAAGAACTAAACAGACATTTCTCCAAAGAAGACATACAGATGGCTAACAAACACATGAAAAGATGCTCAACATCACTCATCATCAGAGAAATGCAAATCAAAACCACAATGAGGTACCATTACACGCCAGTCAGGATGGCTGCTATCCAAAAGTCTACAAGCAATAAATGCTGGAGAGGGTGTGGAGAAAAGGGAACCCTCTTACACTGTTGGTGGGAATGCAAACTAGTACAGCCACTATGGAAAACAGTGTGGAGATTTCTTAAAAAACTGGAAATAGAACTGCCATATGACCCAGCAATACCACTTCTAGGCATACACACTGAGGAATCCAGATCCGAAAGAGACACGTGCACCCCAATGTTCATCGCAGCACTGTTTATAATAGCCAGGACATGGAAGCAACCCAGATGCCCATCAACAGATGAATGGATAAGGAAGCTGTGGTACATATACACCATGGAATATTACTCAGCCGTTAAAAAGAATTCATTTGAATCAGTTCTAATGAGATGGATGAAACTGGAGCCCATTATACAGAGTGAAGTAAGCCAGAAAGATAAAGAACATTACAGTATACTAACACATATATACGGAATTTAGATAGATGGTGGCGATAACCCTATATGCAAAACAGAAAAAGAGACACAGAAGTACAGAACAGACTTTTGAACTCTGGGGGAGAACGTGAGGGTGGGATGTTTTGAAAGAACAGCATGTATACTATCTATGGTGAAACGGACCACCAGCCCAGGTGGGATACATGAGTCAGGTGCTCGGGCCTGGTGCACTGGGAGGACCCTGAGGAGTCGGGTGGGGAGGGAGGTGGGAGGGGGGATCGGGATGGGAAATACGTGTAACTATATGGCTGATTCATGTCAATGTATGACAAAACCCACTGAAATGTTGTAAAGTGATTGGCCTCCAACTAATAAAATAATATTTAAAAAAAAAAAAAAAAAAAAAAGCACTGATGGATATTCATGATAATGATCATGCACATAAGGTGATAACCTATGGTAATCCTGATTACACATTAGGGGGGTTAGGAGATGTTCTAGGATAGTTCAAGGTACATAAGGAAGAAACTATTGAGCAATTTAGGGATGTACAATGTGGGTAAGACATGGGGAAGACTGGGAAGTGGATGAAGTGATTGTGACAGATACTGGTCATAACAATCATGACTGTGAATGGAGAGCAACACCCCTGGATGGTGTGAAGGGGACACCTTAGAAACCTGGAGGTCGGAGGTAGAAGGAAGTTCCATCAATTCCTTATAACTCTTGTCTATAGGGCATCTGGCCAATTTACCCAGCCTGTGGCTATCATACTCATTTTAATCACTAACCAACAAAAGGCTTAATCCATGGACTTTCAGAAACATTTTAGGAACTGCTAACCCAGAGGAGTGAATGGCCTTTATGTAAAACAATGGAACAAGATTAACCTTTTGAACTAATAGGACTGTTTTCACACACTGTAGCAACTGCTGTGCAATTGATGTTGAATGTGCTAAAGTTGTTGACAAAAAATAAATGAGACTCTGATACCATGTGAATAAAATGCTGCTGCTGAGGTTGCTACTGCTTCTGTAAATGTCAGATCTATACTTGTGTGCCACATACAAACTAGTTTAAACTCTCAAGCATGAGTGGTGGTGAAAATTTTCATTGCCCTGGGCTTCCAGCTGGCCAATAAAGGCAGAGTATGGGCGACTGCCAATTACTGATGCATTTAGATCAGTAACAATTTTAACTGGCTTGGCTTAAGATACAAAACCCGTCTGTGGCCTGTCCTCCAAGTGGCAGTCATCATGGCCAGTCTCACCCAATGTTGTCAAGGAATGGATTTGGTCTAAGTCCCTATCAGTGCACTTAACTGGGGTATCTGATAGAGTGGGTTGTTCTTTTCAGCTGGATAAACGACAGGTTGGAGGATAGAGCTGTAAAGGAATGCCTTCACATGGTACACCCTGGCAACCTTTCATGCCTTCCATAGGCCACACAGGAGAAGGTTTAACTACAACTGAGATAAGTCTGTGATCCTTCTGGAACATGAGAGCATGCAATGCTTGTCAATAGATGCTTTAAGACCATTTCCCACTGTCTTTGTCTTCTGGGGGGCTGTCATGAGATTGTTTCTCAATGACTCTAGAGTACTGACTAGATATGAGACTTTCTACCTCACGTTTCCTCCCCCACCTTCCCAGGTCCAGCTGAAGGTTCTAAAACTGCTGAGCTGCAGCATGACGTGGACTTCTCAGCAACAGGGCATTCCACTATCAGTGTTGTAGTTGGGAGAAGGAAATAGCAACCCATTCCAGTACTCTTGCCTGGAGAATCCCATGGACAGAGGAGCCTGGTGGGCTACAGTCCATGGGGTCCCAAAGAGTTGGACACGACTGAGTGACTTTCACTTTCACTTAATGGGATAATGGACATGGGGAATGGCAATGCTGGTTACTCTTGTTTTCATTGTCCATGTCTGATTTTAACAGTCTATTGCTTCTTCACTGGCTGAATCTGTCAGCCTTGCCTTTACAGGGGCAGCCTGTGAATGACCACAGGGGAGATAGACACCTATCTCTTTTAAGATCTTCTGTAGCTTTTGCTCTTTTCCCTCCAATGAAAAGGTGGATTTGGGTTCACTTGCATTTGTATCCCTTTTTACAAATAAGAGCACAAATATAGGACACATATATCTGACTTGGTCTCAAAGTCTTACCTCTTCTTTTGCATTTCCTTCTCTCGGGACTTCAAAATGTAGGCAAATGTATCCATGAATCGCAAGTAGTTACTGGGAGTGATATAATAAGGCCTTCTAGTTGCTTGAAAGTATTTTATGTTCAACTCTTTTATGCTTTTGTGGATTTGGACACATGTTGGGGCAAGTTTTTTTTTTAAGTTCTGAAAAATAGTAATTTCTAAGAATTAAGGGAAAGCAGTCTACACACACACACACACACAGAAAGAAAATTGACATTGCAAATACATTTGTTATTTCTGAGATATGGAGATGCAGAAAAAGGGTTTGGATGAATGGGACTAAAAACACATGAGTTTTAGTGGTTAGGATGATGTTAGGGTGGAAAAGACAAAAAAAAAAAAGGTTAACAATAAATGACATCTCAGCTAGGTTTTTCCCTTATTTCTGCCACAGCGCTCCAAGGATTTAGGGTACACTGTCAATGGCCAAGGTTTATAGTGCTTTATCTCTTATCTTCCTTTCTTTAAAGTAGGTTATTGATAGCAAGATACCCAATTTTCTTGAGTAAAATAAAGCTAGAAAAATGTAAGGACTTAAAGGATGTCAGCCCTCTGTATCTGTGGGTTCTGCACTCACAGATTCAAACAACAACTGAAAATACTCTTAAATATTCCAGAAAGTTTCCAAAAGCAAAACATGAATTTCTCTTGTGCTGGCAGCTATTTACATAGCATTTGCATTGTATTTACAATTATTTACATATACTTACATTGTATTAGGTATTACAAGTAATTCAGAGATGATTTAAAATATACCATAGAATGTGCACATATTATGGATAAATGCTATACCATTTTATATAAGGGACTTAAGCATCCAGGGCTTCCCTCATAGCTCACTTGGTAAAGAATCTGCCTGCAATGCAGGAGACCCTGCTTCGATTCCCAGGTTGGGAAGATCCTCTGGAGAAGGGATAGGCTACCCACCCAGTCCAGTATTCTTGGGCTCCCCTTGTGGTTCAGCTGGTAAAGAATCTGCCTGCAATACAGGAGATGTGGGTTTGATCCCTGGGTTGGGAAGCTCCCTTGGAGAAGGGAAACACTACCAACTCCAGTATTCTGGCCTGGAGAACTCCATGGACTGTATAGTCCATGGGGTCACAAAGAGTCAGGCACGACTGAGTGATTTTCACTTTCACTTGAGCATCCTGATTTTGGTATCTTGCAGGGTTTGGGGGAGGGGGCTGGAACCAGTTCCTTATGGAAATCAATGGATCAATCAATGTAGAGATACTGGCAGGCAAAACTAGAGTAGAAAGAGTGTCCTCTTCGCTTACCTTCAGGGAGAATCTGACTTGAACATAATCTAGTCCTGTTTATGCATCTCCAATCCACCCAGCCTAGCTAAACTGGTCATTCTTAACTCAGCTGGAATTTCTTGCTGGTTCCACCCTGAATCTACCCTTTTTGGCCTTTGCTTTCCTTGAACACTTGGACAGGTAAGGTTGTAAGCCCCTTTCTAGGCCCCACAGAGTTTCAGGCCTCTCTGAATTTACAACTTCTTTTGCCAACATCTCTCGGGATCTTCATTTGAATCACTCTAGGATAGATTCTTACTGACTTGTGGCTCATGAGTTCTGAGGTAACTTTGCGTGTGGCTTGTGTTCTCATTTCTTTGTAGTTGTATTGCTGTAACCAACCCAGTGAATTTCACAAGAAGTACACAGAAGGTTGCAGTATCCTCACCAGAGCATGCAAAATGGAGGTTGTTTACCTTCGTTGAAATCTGCTGTCTACCATGAGGGCAAAACAGTGAAGAGACCCCAGCAGTGAGGAATCTGGGCATCATTGAGACAGGGTGAATTAGGGGGCAAAAGAGATGAGAAATTGATAAAGAGTCAAGACAAACACTTGATTTATTTTATAATTTTGCCCAGAACTGCCTCTCTTTGCCCACCTAAGGTTGTCATTCAGAGATGTAGTGTTGTTGGATTCTGATAATAAATTGAAATCTTCACTTGCATTAGATTTCTTTAAAGGGGTTATATTTACCTCTCTGCTCTCGATATCCACTTTTTCTCTTAAGAAAGCGTCAGCTACAATCAGGAGAGCTTCTTCTGGCCACTTCTCATACCAATCAACTGTGCAGGCGCTGATCAGGGAAGGATATAGTCTACAGTTTTGGTGAAAGTTAGGTCTTGTAGGGCTCATGGTCATAAAAATATGAAGATTTTTATGTATTCTCTGAAAATTTATAAAAACATGACTTGTTTAAATGCAATCCACTGCCTTGAAGAAAATATTATATTGAAAATTCCATTTAGAATTTGTTTCAATTTTTTCCTTAATGGGGGGAGTAGAAACCTATCAATCATGTACCGAGTGTCTGTCATAAACCAGAATCCTTCCAAGGGAAACTACAAGCTTCACAGAGCCCTTCTGAGGAAAGGAGCCAGTTTCTGTTCTAGGGGACCTCACCCTCTTGGCTTCAGCTGGATGGACTGGGTAGGGGAGTCACTGGACTCAGAACATTCCTTGTATAAACCATCTTTTATAAGGGGATCTGGTGCTAGAGCTCTATTGAGTAGGGCAGTTTATATCAGATGCTGATGAGTCTGACTATTTATTTCCTCTGGAGTGGAGTGCATTTAAGACTCACAGAAACTCAAAGTAAGAAATAGTCTGATGAATTAAAGCTAAAAGAGATGCAGAGAATCAGAACAATGTTATGTACAGAACACTGCAAAGATACTAATAAACTCTTACAGCTGAAGGATTACAGCCAAGCAGTATTAGATTCTATATAATTTTTCAGGTCCTAGGCAAAGTGCTAGTTTCAAAGAAGTTTGCCTGCATCCTTGCCCCACCTAAAACCTGATTGTGTTGTTGCTGTTCTTGGCTTCTTGGAAGGACTGACCACAAGGCACAGATTCCTTCCTCATTTCATAAGTCACTTTATGATAAAACCACATTATTGAAAGCAGCTTCAGTGAGTCAATGATCCATTTAACTCAAAGGGTTAGACTTGCACAAAGTGATAATATCTTTGAGTATCAAGCAACCTATTTTGCCAAGCAAGAGTAGTAAAGCTGAAAGAAGACTAAAGGGTAAGATTTCCCCTCTCCTGCTTGTCTTTAAAATTTTCATAAAAGCAAATGCAACTCCTCAATGCAAAATTCACTAAATACAGAAATCTTTAAATTGAAGATGAATTTGCATGTGTGCTTAGTTGTGTCCTACTCTTTGCGATCCCATGGACTGTAGCCCACTAGGCTCTTCTGTCCATGGACATTTTCCAAGCAAGAGTATTGGAGTGGGTTGTCATTTCCCACTCCAGGGGATCTTCCTGACCCAAGGACTGAAATGTGTCTCTTGTGTCTCCTGCACTGGTGGGCGTATTCTTTACTGAGCCACATGGGAAAACCCACAAAACGGAATCACCTCTCTCTGCTTTGCCCGTTTGCAAATCCTACTTCAGGATATCCAACAGTTTAAGGTGTGTTTTCACTATTTATTATTACTGTAAAAAAACCTCAAATCATTTTTGAAAGTATGGCATATATATAAAATTAAAATTGATTTCTACTTGGGATTCTTATTTTTTATTTCTGGAGGGCACTATTCACCACACTCTAAATCAGAATTTATTTTCCTTTTCCACTCACAATCTATTGGGTAAATCAATTTTGTAAAGAAGTGCTTGAGTGTCACAAGTTTTCAGGATAACTCCTATCCTTCTTTCTATTGCAGCATTCTAAAATACAACTCAATTCAAACATCCATTTATATTATATTGTTCTCATACAATTGTGGATTCCATTCCCAGAATTTTTTACATGTTTTTGTTGGGCAAGATCACTAAGCATCTGCTGAGGAAGGGATGGTGGTTCGGTTCAATTTTCAAATATCTCCATAAAAGATAGAAGCTGACTTGAGAAATAAGTTGGCCTGTGGTACTTTACCAGTGAACATTTTGGCTTGGGTAATCATATCTATCTGTTCACTGAGCCACTGGTCAGTCATCATGTCTTAAAGATACAGAATGCCTAGTTAATTGGTCCAGTTTATATCTCTCATCAAGTTGATTCTTTCACAGCAAGCTCACTGCTGAGTTCATTCTGAATATTACCTGCTCTACCTGGATGACCCATAACCTCCTGGACAGTTCTAGGGCTTTTTAAGGGGATGAACAATTCTTGTTTCTTTCCTTTCCAGGCTTGTTACCAGCATACAACTGAAATAAAAAACCTCATTGGGTAGAAAGGAATCACAGGGTGTGAAGTAATCTTGGGATCTAATTTCTCTTATTGCCTCAAGCTATTATTATTTTTTTAAGTCATTGTTAGCCAGTCAGTCCCAGATTCTTGCTCATGTTTGTTCTGCCTATGGTATGTCTATGTTTAAGGATGGCAGTCATTATTATAGCTTTAAAACTTCATGTAAAAAACCAAAGAAATTATCCAACTTGAAATTCATGTACAGAATTATAAACATAGTCTATTTTTTTATGCAGACCTTTATGTTCATTGCAGGATTATTTTCAACAAATAGTGGACACTGGCGTAAAATTTTGTGAGATTTGAACATAGTCTATTTTCAATTTAATATGACAAGTTGATAAAAGCAATCCACAAAAATGTACCTTTTGGAAGAACGAAAGTAAAATTTGCCTATTATCAACATAACCAGACTGTTCGGCAAGAGATCTAAGCCTGAGGGCAATCGCATCCAGTTCTTCATTTTCAAACAAGTCAGGTATTTTCCCCAGATTAATAATGCTGTTCAAATCTTCCATAAATAACTCCTTAGGAAAAACATACATTTAATCAGGAATGAGTAAATTGGGCATGTATTCTACTCTGGATAGAGCAAATCAAGAAAGCAATAGTGTTTCAGGAGAACTTAGATAAAAAAAACAAACTTCTCTCAATGTGAACTCATCAAAAACATTTTGTTCTGAGCCAAAATAAGCTTTATCTATTCATTCATTTATTCAAACATTGGGGAAACAGATTTGGTACCGACACTATGCTGTGCACTGGGGAAGAGGCATGGGAGGAGTGGGTGCAATAATTAAGGTGAGCAGGGACTCTGCTTCACAGGTTTATAGCAGTTCTCGGTATCTCTACTTTTGTGTTTGAATACCACACACTATTAGAAACCACATGGCCAAAAGCCTATTTTAATTTAACCGAGAACATCTCTATAAAGGGTTCCAAAATGAATGGGAAGGTAACAGAGGAGAAGCAGCAATGAAAGAAATTCTACCAGAGGAGTAATAAAAAAGTATGAGCATTTTGGTTTTTAGAATAAATCCAAGCTTTCTTTTAACAAAAAGCATTATTAGCATTATCAATGCCTCAAGATACAGTATTCTTTAGTCACTCACAGGGACATGGTATTTCAGCCCAGTTGAGAAAGGGCAGAGAACTGGTGGGCTGTGTCCAATAGAGGCCAACAGAGGTGACATGGGGCTAACTGCTTTCCTGTCTCACCTAAGACGTGATGGAGAACTGCCAAAGATTTAGTAAATACTCTGATTATTGCCTACTTGTTGAGAGTCTAGCTAAATTACTCGGTAGTATTACTGCCTCAGCATCCATTTTGTTTGGCCAAGTAGCCTGCTGGGGGGCTTAAACTGACATTATACTTCTCATGGATGCACATGCCTTAGATAGCGACCCACAGAGTTACAAGCAAATGTAAATTCTGATATGACTTCCCAACAGCCCTGTGTCAACAGTCTTCCCTGTTTCCCAGAGCCTTCCCTTTATGTGCTCCTTAGATAAGAGCCCCATGGCACTTACCCTTGTTGGGTTTGAATTGGCCAATCTGGCCCTAGACTGGGAACTCCAAAAGCACTGCAAAGCACTGCACCCTCACTCAAGGTGTGTGCCCGAGTCCTACCCCCGACGCCCCTGCCCTCTGCACTTTGCCTTGACTTCCCATGGGTTCCCTCAAGGCATGTTGTGTGCCTCCTACAGAACCTGAGCAATAAACTTCTCTTTCAGATTCTCTTGTGGTCTTTTGTTAAACTGTAGCTCACCATCTGTTACCCTGCACTTAACAAATGTTAACAAACTTAACAAAGTTGTAACACCATTTTTTGGATTCATGTGGAAAGCAATGATGTGGCTAGAAAAAGTCTGGAAAGGAGATGCAATAACCTTAAAGTTCTGCATAACGTGGAAAGTGAAAGCGAAAGTCACTCTGTTGTGACCGACTCTTTGCAATCCCATGGGTTATACAGTCTATGGAATTTTCCAGGCCAGAAAACTGGAGTGGGTAGTCATTCCTTTCTCCAGGGGATCTTCCCAACCTAGGGATTGAACCCAGGTCTCCTGCATTGCAGGCGGATTCTTGACCAGCTGAGCCACCAGGAAAACCCCTGAATAACATGGGAGCCATGTTCAATTCAGCTTTGACAGTGGATTTCTGAAAAACAGTTTCTTAAATTAGAATGATACATTCTTGGCAGGGGAGAAACTACATCTTCTGAAATCTAGAAAGTGTCTGGCAGAAACCTCAACCTGATCAAGGAGCAGGATATTCAAATTTGGGAAGGGGAGAATATACAGTTAAAGCAGAAAAACTGGATATTATGGAGAATAGCAGATATGACATGGCCCTTGGATTTACTTTCAAAATATGACATGAAAAACAAACAGACACATATAACTCTAGGGAGAGAGGCCCAGTATCAGGAGAAAAAACAAAACGGGAGTTTGAAACAACACTAATAACTATACACCTCTGGATCATAGATAATAAACAATATTCCCTTGAAATTTTGCCACAAAGAAGTACATACAATCTGAGGTAATATTCCTAATTATACTTAGGCTATGGAAGGGTATAACTTATGCAAAAGGATAGATTTTTTAAAAGTTGAGTGATTAACATTTTTTGCTTACATATAAATAAGGCATAAGCTACAAAGAAATTTCTCGTCTTTGGTGACACTTGAGCAGAAGGATAAAGGACAGAAACAGAAGCCTCAAACTCTGTGAGAGCACATTGTAGATTACATGATTAGACAGTGGATGCAGATGATAGAGCTATTTTTAAAAGACAGATTATAAAACTGGTTTTAATGTAAAATGGATGGCTTTAGTTACACAGATAAATTGTTTCCAATTAGTCAATTAAAATTATAGAGACAGAAAATTATTTTATTGTGGTACTTATGTAAAACTATCTACAGAATGATTGCAAACTTATAAACTCTATACGTTATGATTGGATAAGCATGGAAAATAATGAAAAGAATTGATATGGCAGGTTAATAGGACCATAGATAAATATATTCTTTTCAAATATTAAATTTGGAGGGCTCCACTGTGCCACCTGGGAATACCCCACATGAATATTAAACTTTAGCAAATAATAAAAACAAAAAGTACTCACTTGATCTAGATTCAAATTACTAACTATCAAAGCAGAAGGGTTGCCTTCTAATCCTGTTTGCATAAACACTTTTTTGAAATCTTCTTTGAATTCTAAGTAGGCATAATTGTGAGATAAAGGTACCCGGTATATTTTGTGTTCTGCCAAATAACAGGCCAGAGTAGCACAAGTTTCTTTTCCACATCCATCTATTCCAATCTTGGGAAGAAAAAAAAATCCAACATGTGATTCTTATATATATTCTGGAAATCTTTTCAAATCTTTCAGAAATAGAAATCATTTATTTTTATATCTAAATAGAAATAAAAAGTTTTCTACTTAGATGTGCTAGAAAGTTAGTAAAACTACCTAAGACTATTTTTAAATGCTTTGATAAACACATGAAACATAAAGTATTTTATGAAAATCTTATAAGGCACTCAAACACTTTCAATATTTTAATCTTTTCTCTTCACAGCCTCTTGAACTACATGAAATAACTATGCTGAAAAGATTATCTGGAAAAATAGCATAGATAGGCTTACAAATCATTGCAATGTGACTATCAACATTTGAGTCTTCATTTGTAAGGATTCAAATAAGTCTTTTTCCATTTACTGTGGGCAATAACATTCAAGAAGTGCTCTTTGGGAATGATGATAAAGTTTTACCCTTTTAAAACAGTTTACTTAGGTGCAAACTATAGACTATACCTGTTTTAAGCACACAATTGTATGATTTTTAGTAAATTTACAGAGTTATGAAACCATCACCACAATCCATTTTTAGAGTGCTTCTATCATCCCCCAAATATCTCTCAAGCCTATTTGCAGTCAATCCTCTTTCTAATCTCCAGTCCCAGGCAACATTTAATAGGCTTTTTGTCTCTATAGATTTGCCTTTGTTAGACATCATTTCCTATAAATGGGATCATACAGTAAAAAGTCTTTTGCATCTGACTTCTTAGTTAGCATGACGGTTCTGAGGTTCTCCACGTTGTAGTGTGCGTCAGCAGTTCATTCCTTTCCATTAATGGATTTGGGGATGTTAAACCAAACACACATTCCTAGAATAAGACTCACTTGGCCATGATACATAATATTCATATGTTGTTACATTCAGTTTGCTGATATTTCATTCAAAAAATTAATAACTATATTCACAGGGATATTGGTATGTAGTTCTCTTTTATCATGATGTCTATATAGTTTTGGTATCAGGGTGATACTGGTCTCATAGATTAGCTGGGAAGTATTCCTTCTATTTTCTGGAAGAGTTATAAAGGACTGATTTAATTTTTCCTTAAATGTTAGAATTCTCTAGTGAAGCCATTTGGCCCTAGGCTTTTCTTTGGGGGAAGTTTTAAAATTGGTATTTCAATCTTTTTATTAGTTATATAAGTACAGATTTTATATTTCTTCAGTTCAGTAACTTATGTCTTTTGAGGAAAGTGTACATTTCATCAAGGTGTATTAAATACTTGATTTTAATAGTTGGAGTGTTCTTGCCTTTTTTCTCTTGATTATCCTCTCTAAAGATTTGCCAGTTTTGTTGATCTTTTCAAAGAATCGTTTTTTTGTTTGTTTTCATTGATATTCTCCTATTGTTTTTCTATTCTTTACTATCTTCTCTCATCTTTTCTTTCATATAACTTCCTCTTTGGACTTAGTTTTCTTTTCTTTTGTAGTTTTCTAAGGTGGAAACTTAGGTTATTTACTTGAGATTTGTACACACTACCATATGTAAAACGGATAACCAATAAGGACCTACTATATAGCACAGGGAACTCTACTCAATCTTATGTGGCAGCCTGGATGGGAGGGGAGTCTGGGGGAGAATGGACATATATATGTGCAAGGCTGGGTCCCTTTGCTATCTCAACTTTGAAACTATCTCAACACTGTTGATCAGCTATCAGTTCAGTTCGGTTCAGTCGCCCAGTCATGTCCGATTCTTTTCGACCCGGTGAATCTCAGCACGCCAGGCCTTCCTGTCCATCACATACTCCCGGAATCCACTCAAACCCATGTCCATCGAGTCGGTGATGCCATTCAACCATCTCATCCTCTGTCATCCCCTTCTCCTCCTGCCCTCAATCTTTCCCAGCATCAGAGTCTTTTCAAATGAGCCAGCTCTTCGCATCAGGTGGCCAAAATATTGGACTTTCAGCTTCAGTATCATACCTTCCAGTGAACATCCAGGACTGATCTCCTCTAGGATGAGCCAGTTGGATCTCCTTGCAGTCCAAGGGACTCTCAGGAGTCTTCTCCAACATCACAGTTCAAAAGCATCAATTTTTCGGTGCTCAGCTTTCTTCACAGTCCAACTCTCACATCCTTACATGACCACTGGAAAAGCCATAGCCTTGACTAGCCGGACCTTTGTTGGCAAAGTAATGTCTCTGCTTTTTAATATGCTGTCTAGGTTGGTCATAACTTTCCTTCCAAGGAGTAAGCGTCTTTTAATTTCATGGCTGCAATCATCATCTGCAGTGATTTTTCAGCCCCCCAAAATTAAGTCTGACACTATTTCCACTGTTTCCCCATCTATTTCCCATGAAGTGATGGGACCAGATGCCATGATCTTAGTTTTTTGAATGCTGAGCTTTAAGTCTACTTTTTCACCCTCCTCTTTCACTTTCATCAAGAGGCTTTTTAGTTCCTCTTCACTTTCTGCCATAAGGGTGGTGTCATCTGCATCAGCTATACTCTAATATAAAATAAAATTTTAAAATAAAATAAAATATAGGCATTAGTAGCAGTAAATTTCCCTGAAAGCACTGCTTTAGGTAGGTTATGTTGTTTTTTTGTTTGTTTTTTGTTTTGGTATGTTGTGCTTTTGTTTTCATTCACCTCAAAGCATTTTCTAATTTCTCTTGTGATATCTTCTTTTACCCATTGGTTATTTAGCAATGTATTACAAAGGTTCTGCATATTTGTGAATACTCCAAATTTCTTCCCGTTATTGATTCCAGTAGTAATTCTTTTGTGATCTGAGAACATAATTTGAATGACTAACTTAAACAAATAGTCATAAGAATGTGACGTATCATTGGTTGAATATGTTGGATTTTATTTAGCCTTCTGAAAGCTTTTCTCTGTTTAAAGTATTGGCGGAATTTCCAAGAACCTAACTCTCATTTGCCTTCATGAGCAGTAAAATTTTGTGCAATGACTCATTTTTCTAAATTTATATTCAAGGAATTGTATTATTTTTGAAGTCAAGACTCACCTGCACAGACACTGTATTAATACTGCAGATATGCTAGAGATGGTGCTATACCCATCGCTGCTTTTACACATTAAAACAAATAGCTGGTGAACTTTTATGCACTTTTGAGAGGACAAGGATCTTGTCATATGAGTCAACGAATATGAGCTTTCTTAAACAGAAAGTGTGCAAAAATTAAATTTCTGTAAGCAGAGTAGATTTTTTTAAATATTCTACTATTTTATTATTTACTGCTTTTATCACTACTGCTTTTTTAAACTTTTAATTTTATATTAGAGTATAGCCAGAGTAGATTTTTATTGAATTTCCTTAATTTTTATTTTGTATACTAAAAAAATTTTGAAAAATTTAAATTCTTACCAGTAACATATGACTTCCTGATTGTCGAAGGATCCTTGTAGCTCTTGCAATGTGTTCTATGGCTTCCTTGAAAAATACCAAGGAATGAGAAATCTACCAGGGGAAACGAAAAAATAAAGTGATTATAGGCATAGAAAAATTAAGTGTTCACTGTGGTTTTACATACAAGATATAGAAGTGAGAATGACTAATCTGGTAATCCAATAATTTAGACCCAATAAACTAGTTTACATTTATGGAAAATAAGTGTGCACAATGAGAACTGTCCTTTTGCCAATATTCTGATGGGCAAGATTGGAATGCCGGCATAGGCTTGAGGGAAGAGGATGAAGGGGAGAGCAGCAATATCAAGGCTGATTTTCTATTTCTCTGTCTTGGGGTAGAACAAGCCTCAGGGAATAGGTGTATGGTATCTGATTTTGTTGGTGTCTATGTTCCAAATGACCTTTGCTCATAATTACAGTGGGAATGTAGTTTCCTATTGGACTTCCCTGGTGGCTCAGATGATAAAGAATACGCCTGCAATGCGGGAGACCTGGATTGGATCCCTGGGTTGGGAAGATCTCGTGGAGGAGGACATGGCAACCCATTCCAGTATTCTTGCCTGGAGAATCCCTATGGATAGAGGAGCCTGGAGGGCTACAGCCCATAGGGTCGCAAAGAGTTGGGCACAACTGAGTGACTGAGCACAGCACAATGGGAAAGATTGTGAATTAGTCCCAGCTATATTGCTCCTACTTGTTGCCACACACTCTCTTGCATTTAATTCCCTTAACTTTAAAAATTCAACATTTTACCACCTCAGTTGTGCACCTTGTATTTAAATGAGGCAAAATAAGATGAACAATATAAACCTACATTCCTACTGGTCTGCACTAAAATTTGAGGGTACAGTTTTTGATCTCTCTTGCTCTTATACATACACATACATCTCAAAAATATTTGATTTTACAAACACATATACATATGTGTAGTGTTAGTCACTCAGTCGTGTCTGACTTTTTGCAATCCCATGGACTGTAGCCCACCAGGCTCCTCTGTCCATGGGGATTCTCCAGGGAAGAATACTGGAGTGAGTTGCCATTTCCTTCTCCAGGGGATCTTCCCAACTCATGGAACAAACCTGAGTCTTCTGCACCGGCAGGCGGATTCTTTACTGATTGAGCTACCAGGTTGTGCATGTATAACTATACATTTGAAAATAGTATTCCCTAGATTTTTGTATAGTATGTGTCTCTACCTCCAAAGACGCTGAATTCAACTTCATTTGGAATTCAGTAAGTACTTCGGCAAGTTTATTATAGTCATTGGTATACTGATAGGTCTTCTTTCTATGAGATTTGTTTACATCCAAGAAATCCACAAATATAATTGGGTCATTCATCAGTTTTTCTTTGGTCCATTGGATCTATTGTAGGGTGATTGAATAGAAATTGTTAATGGCACAATTTAACTTATTATCAAAACTAAAACAATATACTTGTATCAGAGAAGTTCTTAGCACAGTAGGTCTAGGTCTTGGGGGTTCTTAACCTTTTCTTGTGCCATGGACCCCCTTCTGACAGTGAAACCTGTGGACTCCTCATAAGAATAACATTTTAAACAAACATAGTAAAATGCAAGGGTTGCAAAGGAAACCAAATACACTGAAATACAGTTCTGTTTAAGAACTCTTTGAGAATCTACAGTCTCTAGGTTAACAGCTGCTGCTGTGGGAATAACATGTTGATACCACGAGGTCTCACCAACAATCTGAAAAAGAGAATCTTTCCTTAATCAATTGTTAATCACCACCATAGATTTGCAAGCTTCCATATTTGCTTTCTTGGTTCATTTGACAAAACCTTGCCTGTCTTTCAGACCAAGTTCGTGGGCTAACCCCTTCTTTGAAGTCTGACCATTTTCCTCTTCCTAAAACTAAGTAGATTACTATTATTCTTTCTTCTTTTGTCCTACTATGGTGGTGTGTGGATGGGCCTGTTACAGTACTTACAGAAATGTATTGCCCCTGTTAGGTTGTAAGGTGCTTGGAGGCAGGGCTTACATTAGTTCTGTGGAGGTTTTAGAACTTACCTCAGTTGATGTCTGTCCCTGGAAATTCTTAATAGGCTCTCAGAAGGTGTTTGTTTAAGCAAAAGGCTAAAGGAAGGTCGAGGGACAATATGATATGATGGTTAAGAGAATATCTGAAGTCAGATAGCCAGGACTCCACCACTTAACTAACTATGCAACCTTGGGCAAATTCTTAATCTCATTTTGCCTCAGTTTTTTCATTTGTGAAATGAGGCTTATAACAGGACTTAAGTCACAGAGATGTTATCAAGATTTAATTGAGTAATGATGGGTAAAGCTTTTAAAACAGTGCCTGGCATATTGTAAGAGTTAACCGTTATTAGAGTTATCACATTTTACTATTTAAAAAGTCAACCAGTCAAACAACTGACTAAATGGTATTGTATAAATGCAAATTCTTATGGGAATAATTTAGATCCTTAAGTTTTTAAAGTAGATTTGGGTAATAGTTCTTCAATTTGGGGGTACCGTAGCTGTTCTTGCTGTCTGTGGTACTAACTCCTACTAGGGAAAGACCTGTCTCCCCTAAGTATTTGCTTACTCATTTTCTACTGCCTCTACACCTATTCTTTGGTCTAGCAAAGTTTTAAAACTAAATTGCAGTTGGAATGTATAAGGCAAGAATTTAGGATCTTCTCCCAGGACAGAAAGAAGCTCTCTTTAGATGGTTATTTTAGCAGTCTCTGCATCCCTTCATTCATTCCTGTATCTATTCATTCATCCCAGATGTATTTGTCAAGTACCAGCTAGGAGTAAGGGGGGATGTTAAACTCTGGAGATTTAGGTGGGGATAAAAATCAACAATTTTGTTCTCAACGATTTTGTTCTCATGGAACTCATCGGTTAGAGAAAGAGATAGGCTATTACATTCTAATTAGTTCTACGGATAGAAAACCCCATAGTCCTATGACAATGCAAAGACATTTAACCTGGAAAGAATGTGATTTAGGCTAGAGAAGACCACCAGAAGAGGAAGCATGAGCTGAATCTTGAAGGATGGTCAGAAGTGAGCCAAGGGAAGGGACCTATATGAATAAAGGAAGAGACAACAGAGACCATTCTGCACTGGTCAAAGTATGAGGTGAGGGGCTCAAATTTCTGACATGGATGGAGGCTTGACTGATAATATCAGTACTGAGTGAGGTAGGAAACACCAGGGTGGGGCAGCAGGGTAGTACACAGAATGCAGTGAAGGAGGACTGGAAATGGTTTTGCAAATGGTTTTTCATGTTGAGAATGAAGTACTCAGAGTAATATGAGACAGATTTAGAAGTCAAGCCAAGGTCTAACTCTAGCATTCAGGCTCTTTCTGCCAAACCACCAGCCTGTCTTTGAACAGTAGATATAAGATCTGGTCACTTTTAATACAATGATAGCTTACATTTCCTGAGCACTTATCGTGTGTCAGAAACCGTTGTAAACACTTTACACAAGTTAGTGCCATTAATTCTCACCACAGTCCTATGAAGTAGGTACAATTACTACCTTTTCATCAGAGATGAGGAAACCGAGACACAGAGGGGTCACTTGCTAAAGGTTTCATAGCTCATAAATGGAAAGGTTGGGCTTTGAACTTGGGCAGAGCCTGTGTTTGTAACCCTTGTATTCAACTGCTTCTCAGGTTGTTAGGGAACGAAAGTGAGAAAAGAAAGGACTGGAGATTCTACTGCCTGTGTGAAGGAAAGTAGGAGTAAGAGGAGTGTGAAGCATCACCAAAGAGTAGCCCCAAAGAGGGACAAGAAGAAGAACTGCACACTGGTAGAGCCCTGAGAAATTCTGGGTAAGTAGATGGAGCTGTTGGTGGATGTGCAGATAGCTACTTTGTGAAAAGATTATTTTACCAGATGTTTAAAAAATTGGAGGGCAGAAGTGTTATGGATTAACATGAATGATGATACCAAGAAGGGTCTAGGCTGAGGAGCAGAAAACTTGGATTAAAAAAAAGTAATGACGAGTGTCTAGAAAAAAATTTTTTTTAAATCGTAGTGCTAAGAAGTTTTATTTCCTCATTTTTTGTTATTACTTTATATTTATTATCTATTTTTCATAATTTACATGCAATAGAAGGCACAGGTCTTAAATACGCAGTTTAATAAACTTTGAGAAAAAATTTTTTTTAAAGATTTCTGAATTTGTGATTTATCTAAAAAATATATAAGGGGACTTCCTTGGTGGTCCAGCGGTTAAGACTCCACGCTGGCAATCTAGGGGGTGCAGGTTAAATCTCTGGTTGGGGAACTAAAATCCTACATGCAACATGGCATGGCCAAAAGATAAAAGGAAAAAAAAATATGTGTATGCAAATGTGTGTATACATCATTCTTGGAAAGGAATTGAGAGGAGTTAGCAGAGAGGTAGCATAATGGAGTTGAGCTCACCACTTCATTTAGTTTCAACTGTTAGTGAATCAGTTACTGAAGCACTTTCCTTTGTGACCTGGACTAGAGAAGCATGCACAAACTAAAGTTCAAAGGGCTGGAGAGGGATGAGGGGTCAAAGTGTTCACGCCTGCCAGTCCTGGAGGAAAATGAGCAATTTCAAGGCTCTTAACAGGCCAAATACATGAGTAAAGGCATCAAGACCTTATCATTTCAATTGTTCCAAATCTATAATTATTTAGACATTTGCAAGTAAAAATTGGAATTGTTAATAAAGTTTTTAGTTAACATCATAGAAATGTCTGATGATGTTTATAAATCAGCATTTTTGCTCAAGACACCATTTACAAAAATTTTTTAAATAATTTTACCTCAAAATAATTCTCGAGTTCTTTTGAAAGAATCTGATAGAAAAGCACCTGTTCAGCTTGTTCAAGTAAGCGATCATGAAACACTCGGGTGGCTTCATGAACAAAGAACAGAGCAGCCATCTCTTTGGAGTTAACAACAAACTTGTCAGCTTGCAGCAAACCTAGAAGAAGCTATTAGGGATTTAAAAACAACAATTAAAAAACCATTATCAGGTAGATTGCAAAGTAAAGCCTCATTGTTTTTTTTTTGCAGGTTTATGTTTCCATAAAAATAGACCAATAATCCCAGGCAAGGATTGTCAATTCCTACAAATGATAACCTGAACTTCTGATGAGATGGACAAGTTATAAATCAGAGAAAAACTTGTATAGTGTCACCCTTGTAAGGAGAGGGCTCAAAAACTCCTCACAGGATTGCTGGAGATAAGTGATGCTTCTTAATGTTCTAAGATTGTAATTTGGGTTAAAAAATTTATAACCCATTTCAAATACACGTACTATTTTGGGCTAAAGTCCCATAGCAAAGAGATAAAAAGCAAACCAAAAGAAGATTTTTTTTTTAACATTTTAATTCAGAAAATTGACTAAATCAGCACCGTTGGTAACATTCTCTGGTGTAAAAGCAAGGCTTGTGAAAATTCAGCATGTTTATGAAATGCATGCATGTTTTCATTTGTCTGAGAGCTGCAATAAACTCTCAGAAATAAAGCAAAACCAAAATGTATGTTATAGCCTCGTCACTTCTTTCCCTGATGAGAATCTTACCCAGTACATCCCCTCATGGGGACAGACCCCTCCCTCATATTCTCGGCTTTAGCTCCTCTTTGAAGTACCTAGATGCGCAATTCTTGAATTTTTATACAGATGCTAAAACCCCCACCAAACTGAATAATTTACTACTGATAGGAGAACATAGGCCCCAGACCTATTGGAGCCTAAGGATTGATAATGCAAACCCCTGTGACCTGGCCCGGTTACCTCACCATCAACCAATTAGAGCATTGTGCACGAGCTGATCATAGACCCTATTACTCCCTCCCTCACTTGGTCCTTAAAAGTCCTTCGCTGAAACCCTCTGGGGAGTTGGAGCTGCTTGAGCACTAGTTGTCTCAGATTCCTTGTATGGTGCCTTACAACAAACACTGAACTTTCATTCACCACAACCTGGTGTCAGTAGATTGGCTTTACTTTTTAACAGTCTTAGAGGTTTCATCATTGAATTCTCTGCATGGAATTACTTTAATGATTCTTTTTAACCGGCTTATAGGATAAGCTGCTAACAGCAAAACTAATCAACTTGAATTGCTCTGTTTTTCCCCTTCTAACAATTAAGTGTTGACAGTATCAGTGAGCAGGGAAATGGAGAGCAAGTTAGTTCAGTAAAATTGCATTTTCTCAAGTTGAATTTTAAACTTAAGTTAGAGAATGAAATTTTAAAACAAACCTTAAATATATCTCGAAGATTAAACATGTAGTGACATTTCATTGGAGTTGGTAACATAGTCTGACATACTTGATAGTATACAGCTAGACAGCAAGATATTATTTGATCCTTAGTTTTCTGAACTTCTGGTACGAAATTATTGATAGAGAAATACATTCCCAAATGAACCTTTAAAGAGAAATTTTATAATTTAGTTTGCCAAAACTTTTAAGATCAGACTATTTTTAGTTAATCCCTACTAGAAAGGAGATGTATACGCTATAATGGAAGATCAATTTTGTTTAAAATGTTAGTAATCAGAATTCATTTTAAACAGATGCCAGACTAGTACAAAGACATTCTGGATGTTGAGAACTGAGGAAAGTTTCAATTGGTCCTAGTTTGGTGAAAGATTTAGAGGCCTGTGTTATGTGTTCTCTGGGGCAACTGATGCTCCACCTGTGTGTATAATACCAGTATACTGAAAATTCTTTCATATCCTTGTTGCCCAGGAAGTGTTACTAGAAGAAATATAAAGTGATAGAACTATTATCTCAGTTAAGATTGGTATATGTATATATTCTATACCAGGTTTTTTGAAGTGTAGATTATTGATCACCTGTAGAATTACTAAGTACTTTTTGAAACATAGATTTTAAAAAATAATCTTTAAATTTTATGTTATAAAAAAGAAAAAGACTTAATTAGTTTTTAAGAATTTAGTAAACTTGCATGTGATATATTTTTCTAATCAAACTAGGTTTCAAATTGAGGCATTTTTCTAATAAGATGTTTTAGAATTTCTTCTCTCAATTTTTTATTCTATAAGGAAATAAAAAAAACCAAATACTAGCAAAAATCCAAGTGTACTTCTTGGCAATGCAGATTGCTGAGCTCCATCTCAGATATATTGGATTAGAATCTATGAGAAAAAGACTTGGAATTTGCTTTAAACATTCATTAAACATGCCCCACCTGTGTTTCTTATGCACAATAACTTACATTTTTGATATTTAGAGACAAATTATAATAGTAAACCAGAAAATACAGAGAGAAAAAAATCCATCCCCTTAAGAGAATTTTCTCTTAGTATTAGTGGTTTTAATTTCTCATATTTCCCCTTATACTATAGAAATAAATTTGTTTTTTACTAGAAAATAAATTAGATGTATTACCTGGAAAATAGTTTTTATGGCAGTTTGTGGGAGATGAGGCAATACCAGAATGGAAAAATGTTTGAGCAGACGTGGGCTAATATACCTCCTACTAACTGGAAAAACACAAGCTGCAACTAGAGATAGATCTTGGATATTCTGTGGGAAGAGTAAAAAGGAAGAGGAACTGAATGTATCTATAGAAAGTGAAACATATATATCTATTTCCCAGCTCCAAAAGGACAAAAGCTTTTTAATGTTTAGGCACGTTGGGGGCTCTGAGGAGCTCTGGTTCTTTATGTCTCAGTGCAGAAAGAATTTAACAAGAGGCAAAGTGATAGATAAGAGTGATTTATTAGAATAGGATGCTTGTGAGGTTAATAAGCTGGTGGGCAGGAGGATGCCTCACCCAGAACTTAGTAGGCTACAGTTTTACAATCAAGGGAAAAGTGGAGAGTGGGAAAAGACCACATTCTTCTTCATTCTTGAGTAGATGTCAAGCTACCATCATCAGTTCCTCCTCCACATCAGGTGTGGGAGTTTTCTTGCCCCTATGTGGTGAAAATGGGGCTGTCATTGCACTATTCAAATCAGCAGAAAGGTGGTCTATGCTAAAAATGGTAAATCATATGAGGTTTTGGTATAATGTCACCTTGTCTTTATTAATCACCTTACCTTATCACTTTACTCTTCCTTATCAATGACAGTATTAGTCTGTCTTCTTAGAAGTTGTTGCTGTTGTTCGGTTGTTAAGTGGTGTCTGACGCTGTAAAACCCCATGGACTGCAGCATACCAGGCTTTCCTGTCCTTCACTATATCCTGGAGTTTGCTAAACTCATGTCCATTGAGTCAATGATGCCATCCAACCATCTCACACTCTGTCGTCACTTTCTCCTGTTGCCCTCAATGTTTCCCAGCATCAAGGTGTTTCCCAATGAGATGGCTCTTCATATCAGAAGGCCAAAGTATTGGAGCTTTAGCAACAGTCCTACCAATGAATATTCAGGACCAATTTCCTTTAGGATTGACTGGTTTGATCTCCTTGCTGTCCAAGGGACTCTCAAGAGTCTTCTCCAACACCACAGTTCAAAAGCGTCAGTTCTTCAGAGCTCAGCCTTCTTTATAGCCCAACTCTCACATATGTACATGACTACTGGAAAAACTAGAGCCTTGACTATACAAACTTTTGTCAGCAAAGTGATGTCTCTGCTTTTTAATATGCTGTCTAGGTTGGTCACAGCTTTTCTTCCAAGGAGCAAGTGCCTTTTAATTTCATGGCTTCAGTCACCATCTGCAGTGATTTTGGAGTCCAAGAAAGTAAAATCTGTTACTGCTTCCACTCTTTCCCAATCTCTGCCATGAAGTAATGGAGACAGCTGCCATGATCTTACTTTTTTCAATGTGGAATTTTAAGCCAGATTTTTCACTCTCTTCTTTCACCATCATCAAGAGGCTCTTCAGTGCCTCTTCACTTTCTGTCATTAGAATCGTATCATCTGCATATCTGAGGTTGTTCATATTCCTCCAGGCAATCTTGATTCCAGCTTGTGAAACTGTAATGTCAGAGTACAGCCCAGCATTTTGCATGATGTACTCTGCATATAAGAAGTAACCCAGAGATGCATGAGTCAAGTGCTCGGGCCTGGTGCACTGGGAAGACCCAGAGGAATCCGGTGGAGAGGGAGGTGGGAGGGGGGATCGGGATGGGAAATACGTGTAACTCTATGGCTGATTCATATCAACGTATGACAAAACCCACTGGGAAAAAAAAAAAAAAAAACATGTGTGGGGATGGAATGGGGATGGGGAAGGCTGAGTGAAGAGGCCAGATTCTGTCTCTCTGGGGCAGGGGAGGAAGTATGGACTGGAGAAGGGTCTGGGGCACCGGTCTAAGAGCACAGAGGATGGAATGATGCTGGACAGTGTTGCTGGCCAGAGGACAAAGTGCCCCAGCCTTCTTAGTTAGGAGGAAATGAAAGCCTTGTCACCGTCAAAAAAAAAAAAATAAATAAAAGAAGTAACCCAGACTAAATATAATTCCAAGACATGTTACTTCTAGGAGGCCTTCTAAATGTCATTTGGAAATAGCCTATTTTTTTTCCCCTTAAAAACCAGTCATTAGAAAATAAAGAACATGTTACTGAGGCTAGTGAAAAGGATTCTGGTAATAAGTGAGAAATGAGGAGAAAAGCCTGGTGAATGTGTCTGTAGAAAAGATATGATTAGCTGGGTGAGAAGAAGTTTGACTGCTTACATAGTATTTTGACATATTACAACATGGCATTGTAAACCTGGAATCATAATGAAATAATATAGTTTACGCATGATGGGGCATTTTCAGTTTTTTTTTTTTTCCTGCATATGTTCATTCCCAAGACCTTAGAAATACCATTATTTTCATGTCACTTCAAGAAAATTCTTTAGGTTGTTCATTTCACACCCATTTCTTGCCTTCTTTTTATCCCAGTCTCCTGGATTCTTCCTGGGGGGTTGCATCTCCATTGTCTCTGCCTTGGGTTGATGATTGATTTAGACAGTTTGAGTGGTATCTGAGTTGATGTCACTCACCAACAAGTGTATGTCAGCCAGGATCCTAGGCCTAAGTTTATCTGAGACATGAAACAACCATTTAATTTTACAGATGAGGAAACAGGCCCAGGAAGTTGAAATGATAAAGTTGGTTCTAGAAACCAGGGTTTCCAGCAAAGGAACCAAATAAGGAGAAAAGTTCATTTACTTTTTAAAACATTAAACCCTTCTGATTGAGTTCGATGAAGCAAAGATAATTACATAAAAATATCTGTTTGGAATTTTTTTGACCTTGTAAATAAGGTCTGAAAATCCTTTATGTTCTTGAAAATAAAGATGCGGAATAGTCTTACACAGAGATTAAAAATGTATTTCTTAAGCCACATTTTCATTAGTTTTTCTTATATGCAATAGTTGCTGAGGCACTGAAAAATTTGAATAACTATTAATGTGTTTAACAATAGTGAGCATTTTTTTGACTCAGAAACCAAACCTATAGGACACACTTGCAATTTTTATTAAGATTTAATCCTACTAAAAGTAGAATTTCTATGAACCCATAGGCTTGTGCTGAATTGCAAGATGTAATTACAATTGTTAAATTAAGATCTCGACTTTATGTCTATCTGACTAGATTTTCTAAATATCTTGCTTAACTCACTCAACATTGTTAGAAATATTGAACTTATTGTTAAGTAACCACATTTAACATGAAGAAAATCTCAGTATAAACTGTACCTTCCATGCAATTTTTTCAGTATCATAAATTCCTCCCATATCTAATAATTGTCTGATTAACTCCAGCGGTGGCTGTGCTTCATACATATCTGATTCTGGCATATTCAGATCATCAATAAAAATTACAATCTTAAAGAAGACAAAAGGTTTTAAAAAATATATTAAACTTGATTTATGAATTAGGAATATTAAATATGCTATGCTAAGAATATGCTAGGAAGAAAATTATATGTAATGATGTGTACATATACAGCATGGAATATTACTCAGCTGTTAAAAAGAATTCATTTGAATCAGTTCTAATGAGATGGATGAAACTGGAGCCCATTATACAGAGTGAAGTAAGTCAGAAAGATAAAGAACATTACAGTATACTAACACGTATATATGGAATTTGGAAAGATGGTAACGATAACCCTATATGCAAAACAGAAAAAGAGACACAGAAGTACAGAACAGACTTTTGAACTCTGTGGGAGAAGGTGAGGGTGGGATGTTTCAAAAGAACAGCATGTATATTATCTATGGTGAAACAGATCACCAGCCCAGGTGGGATGCATGAGACAAGTGCTCGGGCCTGGTGTACTGGGAGGACCCAGAGGAGTCGGGTGGAGAGGGAGGTGGGAGGGGGGATCGGGATGGGGAATACGTGTAACTCAATGGCTGATTCATGTCATTGTATGACAAAACCCACTGAAATGTTGTGAAGTAATTAGCCTCCAACTAATAAAAAAAAAATTAAAAAAAAAAAAAGCAGATGATCAAATTCTATTTTGAAGATATGACTTTAGAAAACAGTAATCTATCAAAATAGTGGAAACTCTACTCATTCTCTACAGACTTCCAATAATTATATCTAATTATAGTTAGAAATGTATTTGATGGTGGACAAAGTAATCTTATCAAGGCTATTGGCTACAGGAACATGGATATTATTCATGCAGCATTTACCTATTGCATGCCTGCTATTGGCAATGCACTGTTTTAGGTATTTCATCATTTATTTAACATGTATCCTGATTTAGGAACAAAATTGTTATCTGTAACTAAAAATTTGAAATTCTGCTGCAAATGCTGTTGTCGGGGGCAACCAGCAGGAAAGTCAGGCACATTTCCAGCTTTTAAACCTGTGTTACTTTCTACCCTTGAAACTATTATGCATTTAAGTGTACTGATTGTATTAACTATCTCTTCATGAATTAGCCCCTTTTGATTGCATTTATTTTTGTAAAACAAGATTTAAAAAATATAGACAGCCATTTATTTTGAATTATCTAATTACTTAATTTGTAACTATCATATCAATATCATCTTTTTTTGGGTAAGATACTCTGTTTGCCCTCTATCACAAACTGGGTAATTATAGGTAAACCAATTTGACCAAAATTTCGCCTACTTGCATTTTTCATTGCTGTGATTAGGTTGACCAATTATTACTCCTTTCAAAATCCTTAGGATATAGCCAATTAAGTAAAGAGTCATAAAGTTTATCTAAATCTTCAGTTAAAATTAAGGAAGGGAAATCTGAATCAAACCCTTGAAAGCTCTCGAAATTGATGGGCACAGGGGCTAAACTCACGGGTTCTTAAGGGCCCCCATGTGATTTTCTTACTAATCAATCCTGAATTTTGACCTTCAGCTTATTTTAGGAAATGACTGGAACCACTGATTGTAAATTTCAGTTGTGACAGAGGGTTTGGTTCAACAAGTGGACAGTTAGTAATGCACCAAGCAGACTGACGATAAAAATAAGGAACGCCCAGTACCACTTCAAGAAAGTAGGAGTTGTCCGAGTTATTACCAAGCTATTCTCTTAGTCCCTTTCCTTGATGCTGTGAATATCACAAAGTTCTCTCCCTTTCTTTTGGAAAAAAAAATGTGCTGACATATACAGTAAAAGGTCACTGACATCTAACGCATTTTCTGGCCTTGTCTGCTCACATTTAATTCAGATTCCAGCAGCTTCTTTAGGCCTTAATAATTCTGAATCAGTACAATTCTTCATGTTGTAAATGGAGTTATGTTGATCTGGAAACCAAAGTTTCCATTATAAAGTGAATTTTCTAGTAATGTTCAGGAGTATAGTTACACTTGTCTTTCCCCATATATTAGTATTAATTAAAATAAGTCACTATCACTTGAGTAGTATAAGCATATTAGTCAACAGGTATGGGAGATGTTTTACCCTATTGTTTTTTGGTGCTCCAAGAGAGTCTTTAGATCTTCTTACTAACTTCTTAAGAATCATCTCCTTAGTTTGGGCAGCTGACGTATTGATGTTAAAATTTATTGCAGAGACTATAATTCCTTTATTACCATTTTTAAATGAACTTTCACCAGTTTTATCTTCTGCCTTTTTAGTAATCTTATCTATGACACCACATATAGAAAAAGGTCAAGTTAGAATAGTTTCAGAATATTTGTGCTTTACTAAGTTATTAAAAATATAAAAATCACATAATTTTACTCTACTATTGTCCTTTTCAAGAAATTACTCTGAGGACATTTCAGTGAGAGAAGAAATACCAACTACAAAATGTTTCCAAGTATTTCCTTACTTTTGTGTGGTTGAGAGTGTTTCTTTGCAAGCCCACAGACTGTATAGCCTTCTGGGTTCCTTTGTCCATGGGATTTCTCAGGCAAGAATACTGGAGTGGGTTGCCATTTCCCACTCTAAGGAATCTTCCTGCCCCAGGGATCGAGCCTGCATCTCCTACATTGGCAGGCGGATTCTTTACTACTGAGCCGCCTGGGAAACCCATGAAAACTCATAAAACCCTCTTTTTATTTATGCACAATGCACACATATAACTTTCTCTGCTTTTAAAATATTTAGATTTCCAACATACTATATTATAACAAAATTACACACGAAACTCTAAAAGCAGAATGTAGGCACTGAAATTAGGACACGTTCCTTGAGTGAGCATCATCTAGAAGGATTATTTGGGATGGATGATTATTTTGGTAAAAACAAAACCAAACAACTCTTCTGGCAGGAATTTGGGGGCCAGACTCCCATTCTCATTCTATAGCTCTCTCTGGACCACCCATCTTTTCCTCTTCAGAACAGAGCTGTTGCTCCCCACACTACTAAATCAGATTTTTAAGGCTGAGGCTCCTGAAACTCGATTTGAGAACAGCTATAGAATCACAACTTTTCTACTGCAGTATTTCTAAAAGCATTAAAGAGCAGGATAGACAAATATTGCTTTCAGTTACTTCTAGACTTAGTCTGTTTCTACTGATGAGCCAGGATACCGGCTTTCTGGTAAGCAGTTTTAGTACCCCTCTACCATAAGCATTCTTTCTAGCTTTCAAGTAGGGTGGAAGAGTTTGAGATGATAGAGGATGTTTCTCAGATTTTAAATTTTAAACTAAAAATTCAAAATTTTATTCTGAGCTATTTGACAGTATATGAAATGACATGCATATGATTGAGATAGGAAGATTTAAAAACTACTGTAATACATACCTAGTCCTCCAGTTGCTGTCTTATGAGTTTCAGAAAGCAAGATGCTGATATTCTGTTTGAAGCTATTGGAATAAAATGTTTTAAGGATTCAAAATTAGTTTATTTACCATAGTATCCAATTGAACAAAATATAATGAAACTATCAGGGTTTGGCTGATTTTACTCTTACTGCCTACTAGGAAACAACTATAAACTTTTTCCTGTTCACACTTAGAAAGATAAAATTAGTTACTATTAGAAGTGATACTCGAATTTAACAAAACATGGGCTTACTCTTAAAAACAAACTGAACAAATTGTTAAAATGCCAGGCGATAGGATCGATAGGATATTTTCTATGGATGGTAAGCTATTAACTCTCTTGTCCCTTTATAAAATGCATTTTGCCTTATTGCTCACTCAACAAAAGGCCCATTCACCTTTATTTTGGTTTTGTCTTCAGCGGTTTCTTTTTTAATGTTATCTTTCTTTATGGTCACTTCAGTTTAAATACTGAACATATAGTAAAATCAATTTTTTCAGACTCCATTATTCTTGATTATCATAATTCAGATAAGGAAAGATTCTTATTGTATTAAATGCTTCAAAAATTATTTCTCTGCTTTTTTAAGGCCTTATTTAGGTGTAGAAGGATACTATTAATATTCCAAAATCATCAGTGTGAGAAATAGATGATGGTGACTTGGACTAAAAGTGACATTGAATAAAAAGAAGCAGAGGAATTCAGATGTATTTTGAAGACAGCACAGACTTGACTAATAGAAGACTGGCTATGCAGCAGAGGAAAATGGGGATACAAGGGTTGGGAGGAATCAGACAGGTTATTGGGGATGGGCAGGTGAGGCGAAAAGGGAGAATTCAAAGATGATTTGTAGGTTTCAGGCTTGAATAACTGGTCTCATTTATTGCAGCGAGACACACTGGAGGAAGAATTGATTTGGAAGAGAAATTAAGAGTAACACTTTGGCTATGTTAATGTAGAGATGTTCAGGAGATATCTAAGTATACATGTGACACAGGTCATTGGACATATTAGATTCATGATTAGAGGAAAGGTCCAATATGAATCTCTCCACAATTACAGTTTCTTATTCAATTCAAACAATGTTGGGCTTCTCTAGTATTTTAACAGAATCAGAATCAACTTGAAACACTTATAATCTTTATTTGCACAATTTAGATTTCTTTTTCATTCCTTTTTTTCCCTCAGGAAGAGACACACAGAATGACAAAGTTCTTTGTAAAGAATACTTTTTATGTTTGATAAGAAGGAAATTTATTTTTAATGCAAAAAACAAAAACACAAACCCCAGATATATACAACGTCGTATTTGTATGTTTTAGTTGCATTTTTCCAGGAAGGAAAATAGCTTGTAATTGTACATTGTTATGTAGAACAAACTGAGATCTTAAATTTAGTTTTTTATTTAAAATAAATGTAAGAAATTTTCACTTAAAGAAATTAATCTAGTTGTTAATACTCTAGAAAAGTAGAGATTTTCTTCTCACTTCTCTTTTGAATGATTCTGTATTTTCACATAACAGGTTTGCTTCTTTAAAATAAGGTACATTTATACATTAGGGCAAACTATGTTTTTACCAGACAAATCAAATTTAGAGTTTAATGTATACAACCTTGATTTTTTAATTTCATTATATAATAGGACTTCTCCTAAAATTGATCCATATTTCACATCAAGTGCTCCTGAGCCCTCTAACTTTTCAAGCATTTGATTAATGGCAGCGGTTTTTCCAACTCCAAAGTCTCCTAAGGGAAAAAATATGTTAGGCTAAATTTATATACAAGAAAATGAGTAGATGCTAACATATTAAAATGAAACAATAACACTTGATATTTGAGAATTGCATGAAAACTGTATTTTTGCTCTTTCATTAAAAAAAATGTGGTTAAGAATGGGTGAACAAGGTAGTATGTAAACCTCTCAAAATCATTTGAATTATTTACATCTTTTAAAAAAGAAAAGATTAGGAGTTAATCATCTTTTATCTAATGTTCATTTACATCTATGGCAAATCTTTTTGCTTACAGCACAGCAGAACTACTACATGAAATTAGTTTTCCTGAAAATTTTTTGCCAATCCAATCTGGGAGACAAATTTGATAACTAGCGATTTACTGCAACAGAACAGAAAATTATGACTCTATAATTTACCAAATATTAAGCAAAACTAACAATTTCCTTTGACCAAACTGAAGGCAAGGTATGGATTATCTGAGAGTTTCAGCTTCATTTTGCCTGCATACTTTGAATACAGAACTGGGAAAGTGATATTAATGACTTTGGTGAAAGGCAACACAACTTAGAAAAGATAACTGAATGGGTTGAAATAAATGTTAAGAAAGAGCAGAATCTGTATTGAATTTCTCCTTTGATAATGGTAAAGGGTTGAAATATTTTAACAATGGGCTGAAGAATTATGTGTACACTTTTTTTTTTTTTAATCAGGCAGTTTCTTTTTATTTTTGACTTGCATGTAGTTATGTGTTTAAACTGAAGTAAATCAATCAATGGTGCCAATGGTCCTCTAAGGACCTTAGCCCAGAGGCTATGTAGGTCATATTTATATTAATCCAATAGTTCTACTTCTGGAATTTGCCTTGAAGGTAATGAAAAGAGGAAAAAGATTTATAATGTTCTGTATTGGCAAACAGGGTTTCCCTGGTGGCTCAGCAATGAAGAATCTGCCTGCAATGCAAGAGATGTGTGTTCGATCCCTGGGTAGGGAAGATCCCCTGGAGAAGGAAATGGCAACCCATTCCAATATTCTTGACTGGGAAATCCCATGGACAGAGCAACCTGGCAGACTACAGTCCATGTGGTCGCAAAGAGTCAAACGCAACTTAGAGACTAAACAGCAAAAATTGGCAAACCTGGGGAAATGGGCATTTGTACACTGTTAGTAAGAATGTATATTGAAAGAGGTACTAAACCTTTTCAGGGCATATTTTTTCCCACTTGTAAAATAAAATGCTTGGACTACATAATGATTAAGCTCTTCCTAACTCTGAAATTATATTTAAATATTTTTAATACCTGTGAGAAGTACTGGGCAGGAATTCTTTAAAAGAAGGCTAACAAGAAAAGAAAGGCATGTTGTGTCTCTGGTAGCAATATAATTAATACTCTCTCCACATTCTGTCATCTTCAAGAGGTTTTCACTGGATCCTTGAGAATCAGCTAGTATTGAAGTTCCTGTTAAAATTTTTTTTTAAAGTTTTAAATGACCTATGACTAAATGTTAATTTCATCTTTTAGATACTAAATACTTTCTGGAAAAGTCTATACATTATAAAACAATTTAAATATATACATATAAGCCACTATTGTTGCAAGTGCCTGGGTGCCTCTGCTGATCTCAGAAAATTTCCCTTTCATTCATACTTTAGGCTGGTGAACTCACAACACACATTTCTAAGTCCACCACATACAAACTCTGATTTTTTCTACCACCAAACACACTCAAATGCCCTCATATGCAATGTAAGTGTCTCCTCTACTTTCCCTTCAGTAAAAATGAAAGTAACTCTCCTGCCAAAGACTCCTGCAATCCTTTTTTAAAGAACATCACTTCTTCGGTAATCCTTCCCCCTCATCCCTATCAGTCTCTCCTTTCTATTGGAATTTTCCATTGTATAAACATATATGTGCTAGTATCACCAATCTTTTTAGTGATTGAACCATATGAAATTGATATTTTTCTTAGTAAAAATCAGGTGAATATGGCCAATTTCATGTGAAATAAAATGCACACACACACACACACACACCCCAAATGAAACCAAATCTCTCTTGATCCCATAGCCTCCTATTACACAGCCAAAACCCTCAAAAGGGTTAAATACTACATAGCCTCACTTCCTCATCTTTCATTTTACCCCTTTTTAAATTAAAAATTAATACATTCACATGGTACACATTTCAAAACTATGGTATGCAAAGGTATACATACATGGTCTCTTTCTCATACCTATGTCCTAGTTAATTACCTAATTCCCAATATGTGGATACATTTCTGCAATTTTTAAAAAGTTTAGTGTAATTTTAGAGATTCTTCTTTAACCTTAAAGACTTTTTTCTGATTAACATTGCATTTAATGAATATATAATAAAATAGTCACCAAAGCTCCAGTAATAGATATTTATGGCATTTCCAATCTTTTGCTATTACAAATAAAGCTAAGTTAATGTCATTTTTGGACATATGTCAAATAATTTCTTCTAAGTAGAGTTGGTGGGTCACTATAAACTTACATATAATTTATAATTTCGATAGATATTGACAAATTGTCCTCTAATGTTTGAAAGTCTTTGAGGCCTTACCCCTTTGCCAAAAGTATCAAACTTTTTGATCCTCATCAATATTATAGGTGAAAAAAATGTATCTAATTCTAGTTTATTTTGAATTTCTTTTATTATGAGTCAACTCTTTATATCTCAGAGCCATTTGTTTTTCTATGAACTATTTATTTATATTCTTTATCCGTTTTTTTTCACAGAAAATGGGCACCTGGTCTTTTATTTTGAACTGTAGAAGCTACTTACATATTTAAAAAATTAGCCTTTTGTAATACACAACTTAATGACTGAACAACAGGTTTGGTAAGCATGTGATTTGCTTCCAAGATATAACAGGTAGCAGTTTTGCCAAGTGGTTAGCCATGGCATAACAGGAGTCATGAGCATTCAAGCAAGACTTCTACACTGAGTCTTTGCTGCCAACATCTGCCTTTTAAGTTAGTGTCAGGTATCACGATTTTTTCAAGTTACTGCCTTATTTATAGGTACTAAATTCTATATTAATTATGATACAAGTTCTGTCTGCTCTAGTAAGGATACAAATATAACAATGGTGTTTCAAAGGTGGAATTTTATTCTTCTCTTACAAAACAGTCCAGGGCTTATATGTAAGCACTGCAGTATCAGGAACCCACACTTGGCTTCTTTCATCTTTTTTTTGCCATTGTTAACATGCACTTCCCATATCTAGGTCCCAGATGGTTATTTAGGCCCTGCCACCATATTTGCAACTCAGAAGCCGAATTTGCATCTCAGAAAACACTAATATTAATACATTCTTTTCTTTTTTAAATAGGAGGATAATTGCTTTACAGTGAGTCTTGGTTTCTGCTGTACAATGACACAAATCAGCCATAAGTATATATATATTCCCTCCCTCTTGAACCTCCCTCCCACTTCCCCCCATCTCACCCTTCTAAGTTGTCACAGAGCACTGGGCTGAGCTCTCTGTATTATATAGCAACATTCCACTAGCTATCTCTTTTACACATGTTAATGTACATATTTCAAGGCTATTTCCTCAATTCATCCCACCATCTCCTTGTGCCATTATTCACTTCTGTTCACATTTCATTGTCTAAAACTGGGTTATTTAGCTGCAAGGAAGGTTTAATTGGAAAACCAGTTGACCACATGAATACTTTATTCACAGAGAGACAGGAAAGCGTGGAGATGATTGACAAGAAGCAGTTTACGCCACACAAGGTATTAACATAAGAGGAATATGGAAAGAAAGGTAGGATCAACTTAGCATAATAGTCCCAAATTGTCTAATATTACTATTAACTTTGCCACCATGAAAATCCTATTATTCCATCTTGTTATTGAAGAAGGAAACATAATATGTTTTCCTATATCCCCACTCAGGATTCACTGGAAATTGCTTTATTAATAAAAATGAATAAATATTTATTGAATATTAATGAATGTTGAGGTTCAGAATACATCCTTGGTGACCACAGATTTGTTGTTGCAGTTGCTAAGGCATGTCCGACTGTTTGCAACCCAATGGACGGCAGCACACCAGGCTTCCCTGTCCTTCACTATCTCCTGGAGTTTGCTCAAACTCATGTCCATTGTGTTAATGATGCTATCCAACCATCTTATTCTCTGTTGCCCAGTTCTCCTACCTTCAATCTTTCCCAGCCTCAGAGTCTTTTCCAGTGAGTTGGTTCTTCGCATCAGGCGGCCAAAGTATTGGAGCTTCAGCTTCAGCAATGGTCTTTCTAGTGAATACTCAGGGTTGATTTCTTTTAGTATTGACTGGTTTGATTTCCTTGTTGTGCAAGGGACTCTCAAGAGTCTTCTTCAGCACCGCAGTTCAAAGCATCAATTCTTGTGCCCAACCTTTTTTATGGTCCAACTCTCACATCCATACATGACTACTGGAAAAACCATAGCTTTGACTAGATGGACCTTTGTTGGCAAAGTGATGTCTCTGATTTTTAATATGCTCTTTCAGTTTGTCATAGCTTTCCTTCCAAAGAGTAAGCGACTGTTAATTTCATGGCTGCAATCACCATCCGCAGTGATTTGGGAGCCCAGGAAAATAAAATCTGTCACTGTTTCCACTTTTTCCCCTTTTATTTGCCATGAAGTGGTGAGACTGGAAGCCATGATCTTAGTTTTTTGAATGTTGAGTTTTAAGCCAGCTTGTTCACTCTCCTCTTTCACCCTCATCAAGAGACTCTTTAGTTCCTCTTCACTTTCTGCCATTAGAATGGCATCATCTGCATATCTGAGATTGTTCATATTTCTCCTGGCAATGTTGATTCCAACTTGTGATTCATCCAACCTGGCATTTTGCACGATGTACTCTACATATAAGTTAAATAAGCAGAGTGATAATATACAGCCTTGATGTACTCCTTTCCCAATCTGGAACCAGTCGGTTGCTCCACGTCCAGTTCTAACTGTTGTTTCTTGACCTGAATACAGATTCCTCAGGAGGCAAGTAAGGTGGTCTGGTGGTAAGAGATTCCCATCTCTTTCAGATTTTTTCACAGTTTGTTGTGATCCACACAGTCAAAGGCTTTAGCATATGTACTGCTTCAGTGAAGCAGAAGTAAATGTTTTTCTGGAATTCGTTTGCTTTCACTGTGATCCCACAAATGTTGGCAATTTGATCACTGGTTCCTCTGCCTTTTTAAAATCCAGCTTGTACATCTGAAAGTTCCAGGCCACTACTGAGGCCTGGATTGAAGTACTTGAGTATTACCTTGCTAGCATGTGAAATTAGTGCATTTGTATGGGTTTGAATATTCTTTGGCATTGCCCTTCTTTGGGATTGGAATGAAAACTGACCTTTTCCAGTCTTGTGGCCATTGCTGAATTTTCCAAATTTGCTGACACATTGAGTACAGCACTTAAATAGCATCATCTTTTAGGATTTTAAATAGCTTCGCTGGAATTCTGTCACCTCCACTAGCTTTGTGTGTAGTATGCTTCCTAAGGCCCACTTGACTTCATACTCCAGGATGTTTGGCTCTAGGTGAGTGACCACACCATCATGGTTATCTGGATCATTAACACCTTTTTTGTATAGTTTTTCTGTATATTCTTGCCACTTCATAATCTCTTCTACTTCTGTTAGGTCCTTGATGTTTCTGTCCTTTCTTGTGCCCATCCTTGCATGAAATGTTCCCTTGGTATCTCTAACTTTCTTGAAGAGGTCTCTATTCTTTCCCATTATATCATTCCCATTCTATTGTTTTCCTTTATTTCTTTGCATTGTTCACATAAGAAGCGTTTCTTATCTCTCCTTGCTATTCTCTGGAACTCTGCATTCAGCTAGGTATACCTTTTCCTTTTTCTCTTGTTTTTTGCTTCTCTTCTTTCCTCTGCTATTGTAAGGCCTCCTCAGACAAACACTTTGCCTTCTTGAATTTCTTTTTCTTTAGGATGGCTTTGGTCACCACCTCCTGTGCAATGTTATGAACCTCTGTTCATAGTTCTTCAGGCACTCTGTCCATCTGATCTAATCCCTTGAATCTATTCATCTCCTCCACTGTATAAACATAAGGGATTTGATTTAGGTCATATCTGAATGACCTAGTGGTTTCCCCTACTTTCTTCAATTTAAGCCTGAATATCGAATGAGGAGTTCATAATCTGAGTCACAGTCAGCCCCAGGTCTAATTTTTGCTGACCGTATAGAGCTTCTCTATCTTCAGCTGCAAAGAATATAATCAGTATGATTATTGTCGCCTCTCACATTGTTGAAAGGTGTTTGCTATAACCAGTGCGTTCTCTTCACAAAACTCTGCTAGCCTTTGCCCTGCTTCATTTTGAACCCCAAGGTCAAACTTGCCTGTTACTCCAGGTGTCTCTTGACTTCCTATTTTTGCATTTCAATCCCCTATGATGAAAAGGACATCTATTTTTGGTGTTAGTTCTAGAAGGTCTTGAAGGAATGGTAACCACTCCAGCATTCTTGCCTCGAGAACATCATAATCAGTATGAAAAGACTATAGATTAGGGGTACTCTTTTTAAACAAAAAATGCTTTCGGGAAAAAAACTTTAATCATAAAAGGTAATTTTTGAAGTGTGATGCTCAAACAATCTGTTATACTATGGGTTACCATGGGAAAAATGATATCGATATCCTTAAATGTTATGAATTAATAATGTTAAATAGTCTTTCATTTTAGATTAAAATTGATGTATGATATGATTTAATTTATACATAATAAACTGATCCTATTTTTTAATACTTAATTGTACCTATACTTTCATGTATATATATTTGTTGTTATTGTTCAGGTGCTAAGTTATGTCCGAGTCTTTGCAACCGCATGGACTGCAGCATGCCAGTCTCCCCTTTCCTTCACTGTCTCCCAGAATTTGCTCAGATTCATGTCCATTGAGTTGGTGATGCTATCTAATAATCTCATCCTCTGCTGCCCCCTTCTCCTTTTGCCTTCAATCTTTCCCAGCATCAAGGTCTTTTCCAGTGAGTAGGCTCTTTGCATTAGGTGGCCAAAGTATTGGAGCTCCAGCTTCATCATCGGTCCTTCCAGAGCAAAATTAAAAGTTTAAAAAGGGAGGTGCAAAGCTTCTCTGAAGAGAGAAATCTTGGAACTTCTGTTGTCTTCATGTACTTGGAGTGCGCTCCTTGCCGCCAAGATCTGCAGTGACCTCTCTGCAAGAACCAAATCAAGCTGCTCTTCATTCAACAGATTGGATCTAATTGAGTATGCATTTACAGTGCTCCTGACCCTGGAACGTGCTATCTTCCCAGAGACCAGAGTAGCCTGGTCTGACACCAGGACTTTTGATTTGCATTATACAGTGGTGAATCAAAAATGATACGGTGATACCAAGATTACTGTTATGAGTTTGGGTTTGGAAGCTTGGAGAGTTTGAGTTTCCCCTAAACCCTTGCCTGCAATTAGTGTAAGTTGGGGCCAGAGGAAGCAATGTCTTAGATTTGGAGAAAACACCTCTGTAGTTTCCAGTAAGGGTGGAATGGTACACTAAGACACTAAGTTATGTGCACTGATAGTTGCTTTTTTTCATGCTGAAAACTAAGGATAAAAATGACCAATATTAGCATTACCATATGATACACAATTTGGGGTTTCAAATAACTGTAATACAGTGGTAAATATTGTACCATAGAACCTTGTTATTTCCAATGAAATTAATTTAGATTTAGAATTTTCTGGTTGCTTCATGTTTCTGAGATTTCTGGTTGTTTTCTGTCAAAAACTCTTATAACTAAAATATGAAACTCTCTATGAGAGAAACCTCATTTCAAAGTAATTAAGTTCAATTTGCATTCATTGAATTTTTTATATTTGCAAGAAATCTACATGAAGCATTAGTCCATATTAAGCTCCTACGTCAATTCCAACTAAACTCTCGAAGTACAACAATTTTGTTATCTTTTTCTTCTATGCATAGAAGATTGTGAATAAAAAAGATTTAGCACATATGCATATTTGTCCAACTATGATTATTCATTTTTACTTAGCAAGTTCCTTTACAATTGAAATGCTACATATATGTTTTACTTGTTCTAGAAGAGTTCCTTTCCCTTTTTTCCTTTCAATAATCATGCTAATTAAAATATTGAGCACTTCCACTAGCAAGATTTTTAGTTAACTAAAATTTAAAAATGTACAAGTCTCAATCAAATACTAATACATTTAAATTTGCTCAGAAAGCTATATTAACAGGTTATTTTTTAAAGACTATTTTGTAAACAGATCCAAATGAGTTCCTGAACAGACTTGGAATACATCAGTCCTCAGTCCTGATATAACCACTTTTATATATAAAATAATGTCAATACTTTAGAGAAATTAGAGCATAGCTCTTAAAATAATTCTTACCTCTTTGTATTAGTGTCTGAATATTAGGAAGTAATTCTGACCATGGTATAAATTCACATTGCTGTATATCCACAAAATATGCAAAGATAGAATGTTCACCATTTGGAAGGTTGATACCTACATTTGAAAATGATAAATAAATAAAGAGTCTCATTCATGGAATGTTTAACTAAAAATATGATCTCTATTTGAAAGATATGATTGTTTGAACAGAAATAATAATTCTTCATTAAAGGTATAACCAAACACATAAAGGCCTATCATCTTTCCTTCTAATCTTTAATTGTATAAAAGCAAAGCTTTATTATCTCTGACTTATTTTAATCCAGAAAGTAAGATGAATAATTCATTATCTGATATTGTTTGAAATTTTACCCAGAAGTTCTGATTATTATCATGTGCTGTATATTATTCAGTTCAGTTCAGTTCAGTTCAGCCACTCAGTTGTGCCCGACTCTTTGCAACTCCATGGATTGCAGCATGCCAGGTCCATCACCAACTCCTGGAGTTTACTCAAACACATGTCCATTGAGTCGGTGATGCCATCCAACCATCTCATCCTCTGTCATCCTCTTCTCCTCCTGCCTTCAATCTCTCCCAGCATTAGGGTCTTTTCAAATGAGTCAGTTCTTCGCATCAGGTGGCCAAAGTATTGGAATTTCAGCTTCAGCATCACACCTTCCAATGAATATTCAGGACTGATTTCCTTTAGGATGGACTGGTTGAATATCCTTTCAGTCCAAGGGACTCTTAGGAGTCTTCTCCAGCATCACAGTTTGAAAGGATCAATTCTTTGGTGCACAGCTTTCTTTATAGTCCAACTCTCACATCCATGCATGACTACTGGAGAAACCATAGCTTTGACTAGACAGACCTTTGTTGGCAAAGTAATGTCTCTGCTTATAATATGCTGTCTAGGTTGGTCATAACTTTTCTTCCAAGGAGCAAGCGTCTTTTAATTTCATGGCTGCATTCACCATCTGCAGTGATTTTGGAGCCCCCCAAAATAAAGTCTCTCACTGTTTCCATTGTTTCCCCATCTATTTGCCATGAAGTTATGAGATCAGATGCAATGATCTTAATTTTCTGAATGTTGGGTTTTAAGCCAACTTTTTCACTCTCCTCTTTCACTTTCATCAAGAGGCTCTTTAGTTCTTCTTTGCTTTCTGCCATTAGAATGATATTGTCTGCATATCTGAGATTGTTCATATTCTTCCCAGCAATCTTGATTCCAGCTTGTGCTTCATCCAATCCAGCATTTCTCAAGATGTACTCTGCATATAAGTTAAATAAGCAGGGTGACAATATACAGCCTTTGATGTACTCCTTTCCCAATTTGGAACCAGTCGGTTGTTTCATGTCCAGTTCTAACTGTTGCTTCTTGACCTGCATACCGATTTCTCAGGAGGCAGGTCAGGTAGTATGGTAGTCCCATCTTTCAGAATTTTCCACAGTTTGTTGTGATCCACAAAGTCAAAGACTTTGGCATAGTCAATAAAACAGACTTTTAGAGGTGTTTTAAAGATGTTTTTCTGGAACTCTTGTTTTTTTGGTGATCCATCGGATGTTGGCAATTAGATCTCTGGTTCCTCTGCCTTTTTAAAACCAGCTTGAACATCTGGAAGTTCACGGTTCACGTATTGCTGAAGCCTGGCTTAGAGAATTTTGAGCATTACTTTGCTAGCGTGTGAGATGAGTGCAACAGTGCAGTAGTTTGAGCATTCTTTGGCATTGCTTTTCTTTGGGACTGGGATGAAAACTGACCTTTTCCAGCCCTGTGGCCACTGCTGAGTTTTCCAAATTTGCTGGTATATTGAGTGCAGCACTTTCACAGCATCATCTTTTAGGATTTGAAATAGTTCAATTGGAATTCCATAAACTCCACTAGTTTTGTTCATAGTTATGCTTCTTAAGGCCCACTTGACTTCACATTCCAGGATGTCTGGCTCTAGGTGAGTGATCACACTATTGTAGTTATCTGGGTCATTGTTGGCAAATAATTGTCCATAGTATTTCCTTATGGTTATATTGTTGTTGTTATTGTCAGTTGTTATTTCTCCTCTGTAATTTCTTATTTTGTTTATTTGGGCCCTATCTCTTTTCTTCTTGGCAATATTGGCCAGAGGTTTACTGATTTTTGTTTACTCTTTCAAAGAACCAGCTCTTGGTTTTGGTGATGCTTTATTATTGTTTTTCTAATCTCCATTTTATTCATTTACTCTTTGATTTTTATTTCCTTCTTTCTGCTGATGTTAGATTTTGTTTGTTCTTTTTCTAATTATTTTAGATGATAGGTTAGTTTGAGATTTTTCTTGTTTTTTGAGGAAGACCTATATCACTATGCATCTTCCTCTATGAACTGCTTTTGCTGAACCCAATAGGTTTTTTAATCAGTGTTTTCATTACCATTTGCCTCAAGGTATTTTTTAATTTCCTCTTTGATTTCATCATAGATCCATTGGATTTGTAGTAGCATTTTGTTTTGCCTCAATATAATCATTCTTTTGTTCATTTTTCCTTGTGGGAAATATTTCTAATATTTTTGTGATATGTGGTCAGAAAATATGCTTGAAATAATTATTATCCTCTTAAATTTGCTGAGGCTTGTTTTGTGTTCAAGTATATGGTCAACCCTAGAGAATGTTCCATGTGCACTTGAAAAGAAAATGTATTCTGGTTTTTCTGCATGTAATGTCCTGATAATATCAATTAAGTCTAACTGTTTTATTTTATCATTTATTATCTCCATTGCTTTATTGATTTTCTGGAAGATCTCTGTCCACTGACATGACAGGGTATTAATGTCTCCTATCATTATTTTATTTCTGTCAGTTTCTCCCTTTATTTCTGCTAATACTTGTTTGATTTTTGTGGGTGCTCCTATTTGGGGTGCATATATGTTAATGACTGTAATATTCTCTTCTTGTATTTATCGTTTTATCATTATATAATGTCCTTTATCTTTATGGCCTTTTAAAAAAAGTTTATTTTGTCTTATATGAATATTGCTATCCCTGCTTGACATTTCAGTTTGCATGCAATATACTTTTTCATCCCATCATTTTCAAACTATGTGTGTCCGTTGTCCTAATGTGGGTTTCTCATATCTGTATATCTGTTTCCTTCTTCAGATTTGGAAAGTTTTCAACCGTAATCTCTTTTTCAAAGTTATTTTATACTTTTTAAAAAAGAAATTTATTTTTAAGTGATTGGTGATTGGTTTACAATATTGGTTTGATTTCTGCCATACATCAGCGTGAATTAACCATAGGTGTACATACGTCCCCTCCCTCTAGAATCTCCCTCCCACCTTGTCAGCCATAATTTTTTCAAATACATTTTTTATTCCCTTTTCTCTTTTTGCTCCTCCTGGTATTCCTTCTATGTATAGAATGGATTATTCAATAGGTCTCATATATTGCTTTAATTTCTATTTCATTTGTCTCCCCTTTGCTCTTCTGACTGAGTGATTTCCATTATTCCATCTCCCAGGTCACTTTTTCATTCTTCTGCTTGGTACAGTTTGCCATCATTGCCTTTAGCTCAGGTTTTGTATTAGAAAATGAGTTTTCAAATTTTAAATGGCCTCTGTTTGTAATTTTAGTTCCTTTTACAGTAATCTGCATTTCTACTAATAATCTTTCTTAACTCCTTCAGTATTTTCATTAACTCCTTTTTGAACTTGTGATTTGGTAGGCTGGAAATACCTGTTTCATTGTTTGTTCTTTCAGAGGAATTATCTTGATCTTTTAATTAGGAGTGGTTCCTCTGCTTCTTCATTCTACTCATATTTCTCTGACTATGAGTTTAGGAGAAATAGTTACGTACTGTGGTCTTAAAGGGCTGTTTTTAATGTGAGAGTGTCCCCATGTAGACTCCATGAGTCCAGTAATTTTTGTTAGAGGCTGTTTTTAGTATGAATGTCTGCTTTCTCTTTATTTGGTGTATGCTGACCATTATCCCCTTGATATGGGTTATGATTGGTGTTGGGATGGCCAGAGCCTATACTGGATGTTGAGCTGGGCCTCCTCCTTGTTGTGCAGTTGTCACAGTCCTATTAGCGATGTTAGAGTGTACTTATTTAACCATCTTTTACCACTAGTCTTCACATTTAAAATAGATGAGCTAAATAAATATAAATCCAATGATGAGTTTCAAATTAACATTTTGAAGTATGCATAATTGTGACTTTTCCCTCAGAACTTACCTATTTGTGCATTGCTTTCAAATAATTCACGAACAAGGTTGTCAAAATCATAAGTTACTCTTGCAGGTGAATCAGGTTCAGAACTTGGATAAAATATTATATCATCTTCATGTTCATCTTCACGTTGTAAAGTTCCTCCAAATGCCCAAGTAAATGCAAACACAAAAAGCTTTTGAATTGTTTTTTTCAATTTAATAGGATCTTTCTCCGTGTGCCATGCATTTTCACCCCTGTGGTAGGTAGATGTGGAAAGGGTGAAGATTAAAACTTTTAGAACACAGTCCAGCAATTTATTGCACTATCACATCAAAATTTTGTTACTAAAATTTTTTACAGTTAAGTATTAACATGGAAGTTTTAGAGTTAATGTATAATTTACCTTTGATAAGTCATGTAAATTATACACTGATACTATTTTTATTTTTGAAGTACCATATGTGTAAAAGATTTGTAGTCAAACTTTATTTCAGGTAATAAATGACATTCACTTTTATTTTAGGTCAATTTGTTGCTTAAGAGTTCATCTGTCTCTTAGGAGAGAATCTGATAAGTCTCCATTTAATGTAGAAAGACATAAATGAATAGTCATTCACTCTGTACTCTTCTCAAACAAGTCCTATAGGTTGATTGAAATCAAATTGGCTAAAAGCAGGCAGTGTGAATCTGGGGCGAGTCTTCTCCAGTCTGGGTCAACCCAGGTTATCTTGGGCTGTGGGACTCTCAAATAACATAGTGATAGCACCAGTGATGATGGGGCTAACCAAAAGATTTGGGCCTGATTTCAGGATATTTTGAATGGTTCAAGATTTAGTTTTCATAAAATTACTTTTAAATTATGAAAATCCTAAAAATGTATCACTGAACTTTATTGGCAATTATTAATGTATAATGCATGTATATAGTCATATTTGACATTTCTTCTCACATGTAAGAGTTTGTTCAGCAAATATTTTTTTGGATTCCTACTATATCTCAGTTACTCTGAACAAAACAAATATGATCACTTATTTTGGAGATAAGAAAATGAATACCAAACCATGATATGTGTAAAGAGTAAAGAGTCAAGCATACTGTGAAGAATATTAGTAGAGATAACTAATTTAAAGTTTGCAAGTCAGGGAAGACTTATTTGAACAAATAACAGTTAAATTGAGACCTGAAGAATGAGTGCAATTTTGAAAAATGTAAGAGGAAGAACATTTTGAGAAGACATACATGTGTGAAGACCATGAGGTGAAATGGTTACGACAAGTTTGAAGAACTGAAAAAAAAAATTCAGTGTCGGAAACATACCTAATTAGTTGAAAAGTCTAGGAGATAAGTCTGGAGATATAGGCAGGGGATTTTTAAGCTGTGCCAAAACTTTTCTCCTTCCACTCTAAATGTAATGCAAAGTCATTAAATGGCTATAAAACAGAGGAACATTCTAATTTATGTTTTTTTAAAAATCAGACTCTTGCATATAAATTCCAGGAGACACACACAAGAAGAATAATCACAATAATATTTGTAAAAACCAAAAAATTGAAAAAAACAACCTACACTTTGTTGTTGTTGCTGCTGTTCAGATGCTAAATTGTGTCTGACTCTTTGTGACCCCAGAGACTGCAGCATGCCAGGCTACCCTGTCCTCCACTACCAAAGTTTGCTCAGATTCATGCCCACTGGGTTGGTGATGCCATCTAACCATGTTATCTTTTGCTGTCCCCTTCTCATTTTGCCTTCAATCTTTCCTATCATTAGGGTCTTTTAAATGAATAGGCTCTTCCCATTAGATGGCAAAAGTATTGGAGCTTCAGCTTCAGCATCAGTCATTCTAATGAATATTCATGGGGTTGATTTCCTTCAGTATTGACTGGTTTGATCTCCTTGAAGATCAACGGACTCTCAAGAGTTTTTTTCCAGCACCGCTTTTGAAAAACATCAATTCTTTAGCACTCAGCCTTCTTTATGGTCCAACTCTAACATCCATACGTGGCTACCGGAAAAATCATAGCTTTGACTATATGAATCTTTCCCAGCAAAGTGAAGTCTCTGCTTTTTAATATGCTGTCTGGGTTTGTCATAGTTTTCCTTTCAAGGAGCAAACATATTTTAATTTCATGGCTGCATCACTGACCTCAGTAATTTTGGAGCCCAAGAAAAGAAAATCTATCACCTCTTCCACTTTTTTCCCTTTTATATGCCATGAAGTGATGGGACCAGATGCTGTGACTTTAGTTTTTTTAACGTTGAGTCTTAAGCCGGCTTTTTCACCGTCCTCTTTCAGCCTCATCAAGAGACTCTAGTTCCTCTTCACTTTCTACCATTAGAGTGGTATCATCTACATATCTGAGGTGGTTCATATTTCTCACAGCAATTTGATTCCAGTTGTGATTAATCCAGCCTGGCATTTCTCGTAATGTACTCTGCATAGAAGTTAAACAAGTAGGGTGACAATATACAGCCTTGACATACTCCTTTCCCAATTCAGAACCAGTCAGTTGTGCCATGTAATGTTCTAACTGTTGCTTCTTGACTTGCATACAGGTTTTTCAGGAGACAGGTAAGGTGGTCTGGTATTCCCATTTCTTGAAGAACTTTCTACAATTTGTTATGATCCACAGTCAAAGGGTTTAGCATAGCCAATGAAGCAGAAGTAGATGTTTTTCTGGAACTCCCTTGTTTTCTCTATGATCCAATGAATGTTAACAATTTGATCCCTGATTCCTCTGCCTTTTCTAAATCTACCTTGTACATCCAGAAGTTCTCAGTTCATGTACTGCTGAGGTCCAGCATAAAGCATTTTGAGCATAATCTTACTATCATGTGAAATGTCTGTAATTATTCAGTAGTTTGAACATTCTTCAGCATTGTCTTTGGGATTGGAATGAAAACTGATCTTTTCCAGCCCTGTGGCCACTGCTTAGTTTTTCAAATTTGCTGACATATTGAGTGCAACACTATAACAGCATTACCTTTTAGGATTTTAAATAGCTTAGCTGGAATTCTGTCACCTCCACTAGTTTTGTGTATAGTAATGCTTCCTAAGGCCCACTTGACTTCACACCCCAGGATATCTGGTTCTAGGTGAATGACCACACCATCATGGTTATCCAGGTCATTATCTTTTTTTGTGTGTAGTTCTGTATATTGTTGCTGCCTCTTCTTAATCTTTTCTGCTTTTGTGAGGCCCTTACCATTTCTGTTCTGTATTGTGCCCATCCTTCCATGAAATGTTCCTTTCATATCTCCAATTTTCTTAAAGAGATTTCCAGTCTTTCCCATCTTATTTTCTTCCTCTATTTCTCTGCACTGTTCATTTAAGAAAGCCTTCTTACCTCTCCTTGCTGTTCTCTGAAATTCTGCATTCAGTTGAATATATCTTTCCCTTTCCCCTTTCCCCTTTGTCTTTTCTTCTCTTGCCTTTTGCTTTCTCAGCTATTTACAAGCCTCCGTAGACAACCACTTTGTCTTCTTGCATTTCTTCTTCTTTTGAATGATTTTAGTCACTGCATCCTGTACAATGTTATGAACCTCTATCTGTAGTTCTTCAGGCACTCTGTCTACCAGATCTAATCTCTTGAATCTATTCATCACCTCCACTGTGTAATCATAAGGGATTTGATTTAGGTCATAATTAATGGCCCAATTTAAGACTGAATTTTGCAATAAGGAGCTGATGATTTGAGCCACAGTTGGCTCCAGGTCTTGTTTTTGCTGACCGTATAGACTATTGTCTTTAATAATTGTCTACAACGTCTTTAAAATATTGTATAAACCAGTCAACATCACAGTAATCAAAGTCTATGGCCCAACCACTAATGCCGAAGCTTAAGTTGACTGGTTCTATGAAGTCCTTAGAACTAACACCAAAAAGAAAATGTCCCTTTCATCACAGAGGATTGGAATGCAAAAGTAGGAAGTCAAGAGATACAGGCAAGTTTGGCCTTGAAGTACAAAATGAGTTGGGCAAAGACTAACAGTTTTGTCAAGAGAACACACTGATCATAGCAATACCCTTTTCCAACAACACAAGAGACAACTACACATGAATGTCACCAAATAGTCAAAACCTATGTTTATAAATGGACAAATTGTGACATATTTTCACAGAGAAATATGTAGTGAAAATGAATGAAGACCCCCTACATGTACAATGGATTAATCAGCGGGATATACATTGAACAAAAATTCAAGTCACAGAAGAACATGTGATTCCAGTGAAGTTAAAATGTGCAAAGTTGAAACATATACTGCTTAGGAATATATTAATAAACATAAAATTCAGTATAGTAGTTATCTCAGATGATGGGATGGCATATGGTTTAGATAGGTACACTAGGAACTTCAAAGATAAACCATTAATTTTTTTAATAACTGAGTGGTATATATATGAATGTTTGCATATTATTATTTATATCTTGCACATACTTTATAAATATCCTTTTATGGTTACTTGCTATTTAATAAAAATTAAAAATAATATATGGTTGTCATGTTAGATATGGACTAGAAAACTGGAAAAATTTAGGAGGTTATAGCAACAGTATAGGAAAGAAATAATAAACTTTTGGTCTAGGATGCTGATGATCAAGATGTAGATAAAGGAATGAATTTGAAGGCAGAATTGACAGGTAAAAAAATATTTACAATGTTCTATCATTTAAAAGCAAATGTGGCATAAATATCTCAGGATCTCATAATGAGATATAGGAAAGCCTCAATAATGAAACTCTGTCCTACAAAATGGCAGAATTGTGGGGTGAGCACAACTATATCACTATAGTTTCTATAATTACTGAGCATTTACTCTATACCACCTACTACTCTAAATATCTGGCACATCACAGCATTATTCCAGTTTTATTTATAAATGAAAAAAATCAGAGATCAAAAATATTTAGTAACTTGTTCAACATTTCTCAGCTCATAAAGGTTAGATTCATAAAATAAATTCACAGCAACTTTATTCCACTCTCAAATATGTAGTGTCTGGACAAACGTATTCACATTATTTAGATAACTTACCAAAATCTGGTGATCTTGTATTAAATATACAGAGACTTTAAACTGGGATAAAATAAATTTAATTGAATTTTGATATTAGGAAGTCACAGATTATTGGTTTATTGACAGATAATCCTGTTTCTATTAGAGTTTTTGGCACTTAGTAGTTAATAAAACACATCTTTGAATGAATGTAGCTGACCTGTTTTCCGTATCTTTGAATCTGACAGAAACTTTTGAACGTGAAATTATCTCCTCAGATGAAATGTCCTTCAAATCTTCATCTTAAAAAAGAAAGAGAATTTTCCCACAATTCACAACAGACCTAAAATTTAGCTGATTAATTAATGAGGTGTTACCTTTAACATGGGCTTCCACGGGGTCTCAGCCATAAAGATCCACCTGCAGTGCAAGAGCTGCAGGAGACACAAGTTGGATCCTTGGGTCAGGAAGATCCCCTGGAGGAGGGCATGACAACCTAATCCAGTATTCTTGCCTGGAGAATCCCATGGACAGAGGAGCCTGGTGGGCTACAGTTCACAGGGTCACAAAGAGTCGAACATGACTGAAGTGACTTAGAACACACACATGCAACCTTGACCACTGTTTACTTTGTGAACTGTCATAGAACATCCTTATTTCACATCAGTATCTTAGACTTATCAGACCAACTAGTTATCTTATCCCATCAAAAGTATGTTACTTTTTCTAAGATGAGAGGAGCAGAGAATGTATCTGCAATTGTTGAATTGATTACTATTTATTTGAAGAACTAATCTGAATACATATGTTCTTCATTCTATTCTAGCAACTTTTTGTAAGTTTGATTATTCCAAAATAAAAACTTTAAAATATTCAGGTCACCACCATCAAATATGGTGTGGATTACAAAGTAAATAATACATGAGTTCTAATACATGAAGCATTAAAAAAGAAAGCTTTATGCTTACAAAGAAAAATATATCAAAGTAAACATCACACAGGTATAGTTTTTAGTTATTTCTTTTCTACTCTCCATCATTCATTTTTTTCTCAAGTCACCCATTTCACAGAGGAACACAAAGAGTGAATGATTATTCATTATTCCTTTAAGCTTTTTTTCTTTTACAATATTTGTCTTCTTTATATTAAAATTACATAGGGAACTTCCAGGAGAGTGAACACAGGAAGATGCTGGAAGAGTGATGCTCTCAGAGAGAGATGGAAGCTTCCCACTCTCTTCCCCTGTGCTTTGTGCATTTCTCCCACTTGGCTGTTCCTGAGTTATATCCACTCTAAGAAACAGGTGAATGGTGCTCTTGAGTGCCTTCTGTGAGTATCGTTCACACATATTCTGGGGACACTTTCTTCAAAGGACCAGAAAGCACCCAGTTTAATCCCAGATTCATGGGGTTGTTGCAGACCAGATACTGCTTGTCTCACTAAGACAAGAGGTAATCCATCATTGAGTATGAACTGTCAATTCTCTGTGTCTATGCTGTCAAGACTCACAAGTATAAGATGGGATCCTTGCTTACTTCCTAACCAGCAAGATAAGAATGTGGAACCTTCTCCATAGAGAGAAATCTAAAAGGAAATGTGTCATTGCAAAGGCTGAAAGTTATGTTGTTTTTATCAGATTGTGGAAGACTCTACACTCACATTTGAAAAATTACTGTTTAAAACAGTACAAACTGATCAGGGGTTGGTGGGGTGAGAGAGGGGGAACAGTGTGGAATTGTGGGAATATCCCTAGTCTGGGAGATAGAACTCATGGATTTTGAGCCCATCTGGAAAATTCTTAAAGAGATGGGAGTATCAAACCACCTTACTTGTCTTCTGAGAAACCTGTATGCAGGTCAAGAAGCAACAGTTAGAACCAGACAAGGAACAATGGACTAGTTAAAAATTCAGAAAGGAGAATGACAAGGCTTATATTGTCACCCTGCTTATTTAACTTATATGCAGAGTACATCATGAGAAATGCCAGGCTAGATGAATCTCAAGCTAGAATCAAGATTGCCGGGAGAAATACCAATCTCAGATATGCAGGTGACACAACCTTAATGGCAGAAAGTGAAGAGGAACTAAAAAGCCTGTTGACGAAGGTGAAAGAGAGTGAAAAAGTTGGCTTAAAACTCAACATTCAAAAAAACTAAAATCATGGCATCCGGTCTCATCATTTCAAGGCAAATAGAAGGGGAAAAAGTGGAAACAGTGACAGATTTTATTTTCCTGGGCTCCAAAATCACTGTGGACAGTGACTGCAGCTGAAATTAAAAGACACTTGCTCTTTGGAAGAAAAGCTATGACAAACCTAGACAGGGTATTAAAAAGCAGAGACATCACTCTACTGACAAACACCTGGATAGTCAGAGCCATGGTTTTTCCAGTAGTAATGTACATTCGTGCGAGTTGGACCATAAAGAAGGCTGGGAGCCAAAGAACTGATGCTTTTGAACTGTGGTGCTGGAGAAGACTCTTCATAGTCCCTTGGACAGCAAGGAGGTTAAACCAATTAATACTAAAGGAAATTAACCCTGAATATTCATTGGAAGGCTGATGCTGATGATGAAGTTCCAATACTTGGGTCACCTCATGTGAAGAGTTGACTCATGGAAAATACCCTCATGCTAGGAAAGATTGAGGGCAGAAGGAGAAGGGGTGACAAAGGATGAGATAGTTGGATGACATCACTGACTCAATGGACATGAGTTTGAGCAAACTCCAGGAGATGACAGGGAAGCAAAGTAAATGACAGAGGTTGCAAAGAGTCAGACACAACTGAGCAACTGAACAACAAATGTGCCAAAAATGTTTCTTTTTCCTCCATCTTTAATATTAAAATGGTTACACACAAAAAGGCTTAAAGATTTATATGATCTGAAGAGAAACCAGAGTATTAAATAGCTACATAAAAATTCAGTTGTTTTGATAAGTTTTTTGAAAATGTATGCTCTTATGACAGCTGTCACAGTACAATCTAACAAAAAACATTTTTATTAAAAGATAATTAAGCACAGAAAAACAGAACAAACTTTTTGGCCAACCCCCAAAATGTTTTTTTCCTTTCTTCCTAGTCTAAGTTACTCAAGAAAATGTTTGCAGTTCCCTTTGGAGAAGGACTAGTTACTATTTTGTAACTACTTTCCATGACTGTGCAGAGGGTCCCAGCTTCTTCTATTCAGTGAGTTTTGTGCCTGAAAGCCATGTCAGGTTTGGAAATGAGCAAGGGATCATGACTTTTTACTGAGGCAGCTACCCTCAGCCTTCTGGTCATTCATCCTTGACTTCTTATAGCACAAGCTAATGGACCTAGTTCGTTGCCCATATATTTTGCTCCTGCTGCTGCTGCTAAGTCGCGTCAGTCGTGTCCAACTCTGTGCGATCCCACAGACGGTAGCGCACCAGGCTCCCCCGTCCCTGGGATTCTCCAGGCAAGAACACTGGAGTGGGTTGACATTAGAGATACTATATTATACTAACCATCTTAATAACTCTTTGAGAATCATCTCTGCTCCTTTGCCTACTGCTGCTTCTAGTTATGCTGTGGTTTGCTAACTGGCAAAGGGAAGAACAAGAGCCCATTCAGAACCATGAGGAGAAGGGGAAAGAGAAAACCTAAATATTCTCCTCCACTTTGTCTCCCATTCATGGTAGTATTCAGTTCTCTTCTGTTCAGGGTTTCTGTTTTCTCTCACAGGAACCTTAGCCATCTTGTCACCCCAGGGATTTTTCACAGTTTCTTTAATTCAATAGACCCTAACTGGGTGGGGGTTTTGTGCTAATTTGCCATTTCATCAGGAACCAAATATGACTTTTCTGGTGGCTCAACTGGTTAAGAATTTGCCTGCAATGTGGGAGACTTGGGTTCGATCCCTGGGTGGGGAAAATCCCCAGGAGAAGAGAAAGGCTACCCACTCCAGTATTCTGGCCTGCAGAATTCCATGGACTGTATCATGGGGTCGCAAAGAGTCAGACATGACTAAGCAACTTTCACAGGAACCAGATAGAACCAGTGTTTGAATGTAGGCATTCTGATTCCAGAGACCATGCCTTTAGTCATAATGCTATACAGTTTTCTGAACTTTTTTATTTCTTCTTACATATATTTTATTACTTTCCATGTATATGTTTTTGTATGAGTACAGCTTACACCTAGGATTTTGGACCGTTTTTCCCCCACTATTTTTATCTCTGAGACTCTTTAAAACATAATAAAAACTATTATCGCTTGATAGAGACCTACAAGGATTCCTTATTCTATTTTTTTTTTGTTACCCTTCAGCACTTATAGACGATATCATTTATCGATATACTGTTTTATAAATGATTTTTAATTTGTTCCATGTGCAAGTCTGCTCTTAGTTCAAATGGACTGAAAACTCCTGGCTCTCTTTTCTTTCTTTTATAATTGAATAGAAGGTGATAAATAACTGACATTGACTAAGATATAATATCATTGATATGACTTAGGGGCAAAAACTCACGTAGTTCAAACATTCCAGTTTTACTCATGAATTCGAAGAATGCATCAAGAATTCTGCAGAGAGTTGTAACAATTGTTATGTCTTGTACAGGAAATGGCTGAAATTTCTGATGTTTCTTTATAAACTGTAGTCCATCTGTGACACTACTTTTAATCATGAATTCAAGACAATCCACTTCTGATTTATTCATAATTTTAGAATTTTTCAGAAGCCATGACTTAACGTAAGGCTCCCATCCCAGATCAACAGGATTCTAATAATAGAAAGCACAAGGAAATTTAATGTAAATAAATAAAATGACAGTGTCCACCTACTTTCTTACTATCTCTTTATTTCACTACTGCCCCTGCCAAATAATGATTTAGAATCAGCATTCATTAAAGGGCAAGTGATCAAAAACACCTTAAAGAATTACTCTTCCTGATTTTAACCACAATCCTACACAACAACAAGCAACTGGAGGATTATGTATAGGGAGCTATGTTGAGGCTATGCACATGTGGTAAGAGGAATTGCTTACCCAGAAAATCAGTAGTTTAATTTAGTGGTTACACTGGGCTAAGGAGATTAGAACATAGGGCTAATCATGGTTAATAATTAATTTCATGTGTAAGGAACATTCATTCTTTGCTGTATCTTCTATTCATTACCACTGCATTGGTAACGCATTTCTTAAGTCCTGAGAGTCATGGGGGGGCTTCCCAAGTGGCTCAGTAGGTAAAGAAACCGCTTGTCAATGCAGGAGACGCAGGAGACTCGGGTTCAATCCCTGGGCTGGGAAGATCTCCTGGAGAAGGGCATGGCAATCACTCCAGGATTCTTACCTGGAGAATCCCATGGACAGAGGAGCCTGGTAGGCTACAGTCCATAGGGTTGCACAGAGTCGGACATGACTGAAGCAACTGAGAATGCAAGCAAGAATCACAGAGTGGGCATGAAAAGCCTTCAGGGCAAAAGTTCCTCGATTGGAAAAATAACTCCTATCAAGTAACTTAACCTACTGAAAGCACTACTTACACACGGTTGTGGAAAATACTGACATTCCAGTTACTGAGTGGACCGACTAAGCATATTAGTAACAGTAGCAATTAGCATTCGCATTTACTTCTGGGTTAGGAGGCTTTGCTGCTGCTGCTGCTAAGTCGCTTCAGTTGTGCCCGACTTTGTGCGACCCCCATAGACAGCAGCCTACCAGGGGAAATAAAATTTTGTAACTACTAGGATAGCCCTGCTGAATGCAGAGGAAACAAAATAAACAGAAAATGCTGCAGATAATGACTAAATAATAAATTTTCTTTGTTAAGAAATGTGTATTAGAAACTTACCATATAGACCATTGCACATCGGCTGACAATAGCAGGACTAGCTTGAGCTAGACTGTCCACTTCAAAGATCACTCTGATTTTACTAGTCAAAGTTATTCTCTCGCTGTTTGCTAAGCACAGCGTCCTAGTGTCATCTAGCATAGAATTTAGATTTTCTACCCAGAAGTCATCCACTGGACCATCTAAGACAATCCACTGCCAATCAAAGTCTGGAAAGAAAAATATTTGTAATGTAGTTGAGAAAACCCTCACTCTCCTCTCCTTACAATCTTGCTAATTTTCTCTTTTATTTAAAAAGTACTTTCTAATTAAGATGAAGAATGATGTCCTAGAAAAGCCTAGAATGAATGTGCTTAAATGAGTCTCATATATATTAATTGTGAATATTCATAACACATACTTAGCAATGCTTTAAACATTGTTTTGGTATTCTTAGTTTGCTGAATTGTATAATTAACACTTAAAATTTGAATTAGAGAAAGATCCATGAATCTAGTTTTTCCATAACAATATGGTTTGTTTCCTCTTTCAACCCAGGAATATTTTTTGGATATGCTGCCTCTGGGAAATAAAGGGAAGTAGGATGTCCTTTGAAGAAAGAATCAAGTAGACAGATGTTAAGAGTATTTCACTTGGGGAACTCATTTTCTTCACTTTGCACACTCTACACCCAGCACATTGCTACACAATATTAGAAAATCTATTGGTCAGGATACATGGATCATTATAGAGATTTAAAAAATAGTTAAACACCTGAAATACAAAAGCATCCCAGAAGAACAGGAGAGTAGAGCTGGGATCCAGACAGTCTGCCTTGGGCTGAAATAACTGCCTTGGGGAATGTCTCAAAACCCGATGAAAGAAATATTATGCTCAATCATTGTACTCTCCCACATTGAATACCAAAACTGATACACAAAATTCGGGAATCCTAAAAATGTAGAAACAATAGCAGAAATCTCTTTCAAAGTCAGGAACATAAACATACTACTGGTGGATATGTCGATACGACGTTCACCATGGAGTAGAGAAAGCCATGACTGGGGCTTCTGCAGTAGACTGCTGGCTCTTTTGGAGCAGGAATCTTTTCATGTATACTCTCTGTCCCCCTGGCACATAGCAAACTGGCAGATAATGGGTGTACAATTCATTTTAGATGAATATGCTTGGGTTGTATGATTTGACCTGGGAACATGTTTAGATTGTCTGAAAATATTATTGTAGGTTGCCACTGCTACTTCTAACCCAATATTTATTCCTACCTTTAGTATCTACTTGGTTCTTGTGAGATATTAATGGTCATTTATAAAATGAATGGGCTATGTAAGTGCTAGCATTTATATATATAATTATATATGCACACTAATATATACAAGTTTTAAATAAACACATGAGGATAAAATAAATGGTACAAGGACAAAATATCACTCATCAAAAATGTTTTTAAAGACGTAAATAGAGCTCATGTTGGTTCAGTCTTTCTTCTATGTTAATCAATAATCTTTGCTGAATTTATTAATAATACTTACTTTGACTTTCTGGAATTTTAATATCTTTCTCCATCTCCTTCTCAAAAATATGATAATCAGAATCTGCTGCATCAGAGAAATCAAGCTTGAAAACCTAAAATATGTAATCAATAATGTTTAAACTTTTATTTGATCATACTTTTGTACTCAAATGATCTATATGTCAATACAATTTTTTGAGTAATAAAAATATAAGAGGTTTTGCAGCTGAAAGGCCAACATGTAACCAGCACAGTATAACGGAATTGAGTTATGACTACTGATCATTTTCTTTCAGAAAATTCTTTTATTTTTGTTGTTGTTATCATAAAGACAGTGCATACTTTTATAATATTCAAGTACTACAGCAAAGCTGAGAGAGTAAATAAAAAGTTCTCTGAACTGCCACCACCTATTAAAAAAAAAGATAGTTGACATTTTGGTGTATGTTTTTCTTAGACTTTCCTTCATGATGGAGTTTTTATATTTTAAGGGACATAAGAATTACCTGCAGTGTTATTAAATTCTAACACCTCAACTTTGGAGATTCAGATTGAATTGGTTTGAGATGGAGCCCAAGATTTCCATTTTTAATATGCTCCCCCAGGTGATTCAAATACAGGTTGTTATCATGTCAATCTCTGAAGAATTCTGATCTTCATTATCTGGGGGTGCGGCGGGTGCAGGTAATGACCTATTTACCGCCCCAGTGAGGTTGAGTATGATACCATCAGCTGACTGGCGCTGGCTTGCTTTACCACCCAGTGTAGAGGGAGAGAAGACCAAACTCTAGAGCCGTGCGAGGGGCACAGTAAGGCTTCTGAAGAGAGAGACCAAACATTGGTGTGAGAACCATGTTTCAGTCAGGTCTTAGCAATGCAACAAACAATAGTCAGGTGCTTCTAATTCCCAAGTCTCATTGCGAAGAAGAAAAATAAGTCCAAGGCTATTTCCAATTATTTTTCCTATTACAAAAGTCTGCAATTATCATACCTGTAGATTAGACATTATGCTCTATTCCATTTTTTCCTCTCTAGATAGATTTTTTAAAATGTGAAATTGCGGGTCCAACATTATATATTTTAACCTTTAATAAATTCTACTAAATTTCAGTTGGACACGACTTAGTGACTAACAACAACAACTAAAATTCTTTCTGAAAGTTTGTGGCAATAATACTCCATCAATGTGATGAAAGAATGTTTGTTTCTTCACATTTTTGTTAACACTGAATGTTTTAGCTTTCAATATTCTTAAGTATTGATAATTCGATGAGAAAAAAAAATGTGTCTATCATTGTCATACTTTTTATTCTTTTTTGTCTAATGCTTAGGCTGAACATCTTTACATACGTCTATTGGTAATTTTTATTTTTCTATCAATTTTATACTAATAGCCTTTCCTCATTTCCTTATTTAGTTGCCTAATCATTTCTTATTCATCTTTGAAGTTCTTTTTTTATATTAGGAATATTAGCTCATTGCTTATAATATATACTGTAAATATTTTCTTCCAGACTGTGGTTTGTTTTAATGTTGCTTGTTGCAATCACTGAAAAAATATTTGCTCATTTATATTTGCAGTCAAATGCTTTTATCTTTTTATTTATAATTTTTGGGTTCCAATATTAATTATTTCCTAACTCTGAAACTATGTCCCTCAATTTTATTATATTTTAATTATTTTACTTTATATTAATTAATTTAGATTAATTAATTCATCTGGACTTTTATTTCTGTGTAAGGAGTGAAGTAAAAGTCTTTCTATTTTCACACAGTAAAATGGAAAATTATATAGACAGTGGATTAAATTAAAAAAATGTTTTTCCTGCTGATTAGAATTATTACTTTAGCTTCATACTAAATTCCTATCTATGTTGAATATGCTTCTATTTATTTCCATTTCTCTATTAGTTCCATTTCTGTGTGAGTACCTTACTATTTTTTTAATTTTTTCAGGACTTGAGTACAATCTTCTCTTTTTACTTCTTTACACCATACACAAAAATTAACTCAAAACAGACCAGAGATCTAAATATAAAAAAATTATAAAAATCTTAGAATAAAACAAGGGACAGTCTTTTGACTTTGAATCATGCAAAGTTTTCTGAAGATATGATACCAAAAGGACAAGTGATAAAAGAAAAAGTAGATTGGATTTATAACAGTTAAAAACTTTTATGTTTCAAATGATACCATCAAGAAACTAAAAAGACTCACAGAATGGGAAAAAATTATTTGTTAATCGTATAAAGAATTTGATGGGGCTTTCCCGGTGTCTCAGCGGTAAAGAATCTGTCTACGATGCAGGAGACCTGGGTTTGATCCCTGAGTTGAGAAGATCACCTGGAGGAGAACATGACAACTCACTCCAGTATTCTTGCATGGAGGATCTCATGGACAGAGAAGCCTGGCGGGCTGCGATCCACAGGGTTGCAAAGAGTCGGACATGACTGAAGCAACTTAGCACACAAGCAAGGAATTTGATAAGGGACTTATATCCTGAAGATATTTTTAAAAATTCTTAAAACTCATTAATTAAAAGATAGATAATCAAACCAACGAGAAGATACAGTAATTGTAAATATATGCACCCAACATAGAGCAAATGATAACAAATGTAAAGAGAGAAACTGGCAGCAATGCAATAGTTTGACACTCCACTTACATCAATGGACAGATCATTTAGATAGAAAATCAATAGGAAAATGTGTTTTGTGTGTGTGTCTAGTCACTCAGTCATGTCTGACTCTTTGCGACCCTTTGGACAGTAGCCCGCAGGCTCCTCTGTCTGTGGGAATTTTGAATCAAGAACACTGGAGTGAGTTGCCATTTTCCTCCTCCATGGGATTTTCCCAACCTAGGGATAGAATTGGTGTCTTCTGTGTCTCCTGCTTTGCAGGTGCATTCTTTACCAGCTGAGGCATCAAGGAAGCCCAGTAGGAAAATATTGGCCTTACGTGATACATTAGACCAATGGATTTAATAGATATATAGAGACTATTTCATCCCAAAACAGCAGAATTCACATTCTTTTCAAGTGCACATGACACTTTATCCAAATAGATTACATTTAGGCCACAAAACAAATAAAAATACATTTAAGAAGATTTAAATAATACTTAGCATCTTTTCTAACAACAACAGTGGGAAGGAGATGAATTATTCAATTGTGTCAGAACAATTTTACATTTGGGAAAAAATTAAGTTAAACACATACAACAAAATAAATTATATTAATACACAGATGAAAATTTTAAAGGTTTATTATATGTTTGTTATTAAGCAACCAGTGATATAACAATAATATTAGAATAGGGAAAGGTGTTACTGAAAAGTTAGTATGTACAAAAGAATATATTGTAAACTTATTTTCATTGATTGTCAAAAATAAGTATAGCACAGATGACAAATACATTTTTAATTCTTTTAAACATACCATTCTCATATCAATGTGAAAACAGCAATAATACAACAAATTTTATTTCCTTAGGACAAATTACTAGGAACAGATTTCTAAATCAAACAAAATGACAAGTTAAAACTATCAATATGTATTTCCAAAACTACCACCAGACATGTATGAGTCTCTACTACACAATCTTATAATTATGAATATTAGTTCTCTATTTCTAAAAAGCTTTTCCTATATTTGTTTGCTTTGTTTCAAATATTATCTTTTTTGTTATTACACTTTAGTTTAGGGTAAATATGGAGAAGGAAATGGCAACCCGCTCTAGTACTCTTGCCTGGAGAATTCCATGGATGGAGGAGCCTGGTAGGCTACAATCCACGGGGTCACAAAGCACTGGACACAACTGAGTAACTTCACTTTCTTTCCTTCTATAGTTCCTTTTGGAGAAGGAAATGGCAACCCACTCCAGTGTTCTTGCCTAGAGAATCTCATGGATGGAGGGACCTGGTGGGCTGCGGTCTATGGGGTTGTAAAGAGTCAGACACGACTAAGCAACTAACACACACACACTCACACACACATAGGGTAAATACAGTAAATAGTAAATGAAATTCACTACTAACCTGTACTTATTACTAATGAGAATATAAACTTACAGGGTTTTTTTTGCTGTTCATATTTATTCTTTGATGAATTTTGTATTAAATAGTTTACACTTTTTACTGAAGCATTTTTGAATCTCATTAATTTGGAAGTTATATTGGTGGTGCTGGGATCATTAAGTTATCCTCTACTTACGCTTAACCCATTGTGTTTTTCTTTAAAAGCAAGTATCTTTAACTTCATTTTATCATTTATTAATCATTTTAAAACACAATGGTACACATACATAATGGGAATGTAAATTGGTACAGTCACTATGGAGACCAGTACGGAGTTCCTTAAAAAACTAAAAATAAAACTACCATATGACCCAGCAATCCCACTCGTGGGCATATACTTAGAGGAAATCATAATTCAAAAAGATATATGCACCCCAATGTTTATTGCAGCACTATTTCTAATAGCCAAGACATGGAAGCTACCTAAATGTCCATCAACAGAGGAACAGATAAAGAAAGATGTGGTACATATATACAATGGAATATTACTCAGCCATAAAAAATGCCATCTGCAGCAACATGGATGGACCTAGAGATTGCCATACTGAGTGAAGTTAAGTCAGAAAGAGAAAGACAAATATACGATATTGCTTACATGTGGAATCTAAAAAACAGAGTGCAAAATGAACTTATCTACAAAACAAAAATAAAGTTACAGATGTAGAGAACAAACTTATAGATACCAAGGAGGGAATGGATGGGTGGCATGAATTGGGAGACTGGAATTGACATATATACACTACTGTGTATAAAGAGATAACTAATGAGAACTTAATGTATAGCACAGGGAACTCTACTTGGTGCCCTGGGTGAGCTAAATGGGAAGAAATCTAAAAACAAGGCAATACATTTATCTGTATAACTGATTGACACTGCCGTACAGCAGAGACTTACACAACCCTGTAAAGCAACTATATTCCAATAAAAATTAATTAAGAAAACCCCAACAACCCACAAGGTATATTTTCTGCTTTTTAATAACTCATTGCTTTTCCCTTTTTTAAACTGATCATAGTAATTTTAAATTTGAATCAGTTCTAATGAGATGGATGAAACTGGAGCCCATTATACAGAGTGAAGTAAGCCAGAAAGATAAAGGCCAATACAGTATACTAATGCATATATATGGAATTTAGAAAGATGGTAACGATAACCCTATATGCAAAACAGAAAAAGAGACACAGATGCACAGAACAGAATTTTGGACTCTGTGGGAGAAGGCAAGGATGGGATGTTTTGAGAGAACAGCATCGAAACATGTATATTATCAAGGGTGAAACAGATCACCAGTCCAGGTTGGATGCATGAGACAAGTGCTCGGGGCTGGTGCACTGGGAAGACCCAGAGGAATAGGGTAGAGAGGGAGATGGGAGGGGGGATTGGGATGGGGAATACATGTAAATCCATGGCTGATTCATGTCAATGTATGGCAAAAACCACTACAATATTGTAAAGTAGTTAGCCTCCAACTAATAAAAATAAATGGAAAAAAATTACTAAGTATCTAATGTAACCTTGATATCAAACATTAGATAAACAATGAAATAATCTATAATAGTGAAACAAAATAATGACCCACCTCCCAGAATATTGGAAATAAAAGCAAAAATAAACAAATGGGACCTAATGAAAATTAAAAGCTTTTGCACAACAAAGGAAACTATAAGTAAGGTGAAAAGACAGCCCTCAGATTGGGAGAAAATAATAGCAAATGAGGAAACAGGAAAAGGATTAATCTCAAAAATATACAAGCAACTCCTGAAGCTCAATTCCAGAAAAATAAACGACCCAATCAAAAAATGGGCCAAAGAACTAAACAGACATTTCTCCAAAGAAGACATACAGATGGCTAACAAACACATGAAAAGATGCTCAACATCACTCATTATCAGAGAAATGCAAATCAAAACCACAATGAAGTACCCATTACACGTCAGTCAGGATGGCTGCTTTCCAAAAGTCTACAAGCAATAAATGCTGGAGAGGGTGTGGAGAAAAGAGAACCCTCTTACACTGTTGGTGGGAATGCAAACTAGTACAGCCACTATGGAAAACAGTGTGGAGATTTCTTAAAAAACTGGAAATAGAACTGCCATATGACCCAGCAATACCACTTCTGGGCATACACACTGAGGAATCCAGATCTGAAAGAGACACGTGCACCCCAATGCTCATTGCAGCACTGTTTATAATAGCCAGGACATGGAAGCAACCTAGATGTCCATCAGCAGATGAATGGATAAGGAAGCTGTGGTACATATACACCATGGAATATTACTCAGCCATTAAAAAGAATTCATTTGAATCAGTTCTAATGAGATGGATGAAACTGGAGCCCATTATACAGTGTGAAGTAAGCCAGAAAGATAAAGAACATTACAGCATACTAACACATATATATGGAATTTAGATAGATGGTAGCGATAACCCTATATGCAAAACAGAAAAAGAGACACAGAAGGACAGAACAGACTTTTGAACTCTGGGGGAGAACGTGAGGGTGGGATGTTTTGAAAGAACAGCATGTATATTATCTATGGTGAAACATACCACCAGCCCAGGTGGGATGCATGAGTCGAGTGCTCGGGCCTGGTGCACTGGGAGGACCCTGAGGAGTCGGGTGGAGAGGGAGGTGGGAGGGGGGATCGGGATGGGGAATACGTGTAACTCTATGGCTGATTCATGTCAATGTATGACAAAACCCACTGAAATGTTGTGAAGTGATTGGCCTCCAACTAATAAAATAATATTTAAAAAAAAATAGTGAAACAAAATAAACGTTCCATACTGAACTTACATTAGTGGAATCTGAGATTTTTGATTCGCTGTCTTTGTTTGAGTATTTTGTAGTGTTTAAATATACGTAATTCCGAATTGTTGCTGATAATAATCCATCAGCCCATTCCATAGTATTAGGATCCAGATGTCCATATAGTTCACTGAGAGTGATACACTTTGGATTTAAAATACAAATATCTATTTTTCCTCTTCTTCCTGAAATCTGAGAAAAATCCAGCGTGATTTTTAAAGACTGACTATAGAATAATTTTTTGTATCATTCCTACTAGAGGTTTTAGGAGAGATCTTTCGCTTGAGAGAAGGATTCTTTATAAAGGTAGCACTTTGCAAGACATAGTAAAAATTGACTTATTAAAATTAGCCATTATATCCAAATAATTATTTTTTAAAATTACGAATACTACAAATGAGGCTTCCCTGGTAGCTCAGCTGGTGAAGACTCCACCTGCAATGCAGGAGACCCTGGTTTGATTCCTTGGTCAGGAAGCTCCGCTAGAGAAAGGATAGGCTACCCACTCCAGTTTTCTTGGGCTTCCCTGGTGGCTCAGATGGTAATGAATCTGCCTGCAAGGGGGGAGACCTGGGTTTGATCCCTGGGTTGGGAAGATCCCCTGGAGAAGGGATTTGCTACCCACTCCAGTATTCTGGCCTGGAGAATTCCATGGACAGAAGAGCCTGGCAGACTACAGTCCATGGGGCCGCAGATATTTGGACACGACTGAGCAACTTTCACAGACACACAAATGAATCCCTAGGAGAAGAACGGGGAAAAAAACCCATCATGCTTCTAAATGGACTTTGTAGAGGTAATGAAGGGACATATCTGAAGATGGGGAAATTATCCTGATTATCCAAGTGAATTCAATCTAATTGCATGAGTTAAAATTGGAAGAGGAAAGCAAGGGAGCAAATCAGAAACAGGGCAGTACAGAAGGATCTAGAGGAATGGACAGTGTGCAAAGATCTGAGAGGCCTCTACAAGGTAAGGGCAGCTTCCCGCTGACAGACAGCAAGGAAATGGGACATACTTATTTATGTCAACACCTGAATGCACAAGGAAAAGAGTTTTTCCCTAGAGCCTCCAGAAAGGAACTCAACCTGCTGACATCTGAATCATAACCCAGTGAGACCCATACTGGACTTCTGACTCCCAGAATCAGAAGATAATAAATGAGTGTAGTTTTAATCCATGCCATTGTGGTTATTAGTTTTAGCACCAATAGAAAATGAACATTTTCTATTTCATATATATATACACAATGAAATATAAATATATATTCAGTATATATAATGTATATATACTATTATGTAAGTTTAGTCACTCAGTCGTGTCCAACTCTTTGTGACCCCATGTAGACCACAAGGCTTCTCCATCCATGGGATTTTCCAGTCAAGAGTACTGGAGTGGGTTGCCATTTCCTTCTGCAGAGGATCTTCCCGACCCAGGGATCAAACCTGGGTCTCTCACATTATAGGCAGACACTTTACTGTCTGAGCCACCAGGGAAGTCCCATATATTATATAAATATAAATATATTCAGCCATAAAAAGAATAAAATAACATTTGCAGCAACAGAGATGGACCTAGAGATTGTCATATTAAGTTAATGAAGTCAGAGAAAGACAAATGATATCATATGATATCGTTTATATATGGAATCCTAAAACATGATACAAATGAACTTATTTACAAAACAGAAATAGACTCATAGATAAAGAAAATAAACTTATGGTTTCCAACTAGGAAGGGGGGGCAGGGATAAGGACTTTGGGATTAAAATATACACGCTGCTATATATAAAGGGCTTCCTGGTGACTCAGGCCGTAAAGAATTTGCCTGCAGGAGACCTGGGTTCAATCCCTGGGTCGGGAAGATTCCCTGCAGAAGGGAATGGCCACCCACTCCAGTATTCTTGCCTGGAAAATCCCATGAACAGAGGAGCCTGGTGGGCTACAGTCCATGGGGTGGCAAAGAGTTGGACATGACTAAGTGATTAACACTTTCACTGATTATAAAATAACCAACAAGGACTTACTATATAACACAGAGAAATAAGTATCTTGTAATAACCTATAGTGGAAGAGAATGTTAAAAAGAATACACACACACACACACACACACACACACACATAACTGAATCACTGCTGTACACCTGTAACTAACCTGCAACTGACAGAACTGTAAATTAATTATATTTCAATTAAAAAAAACTTTCCATTAAAAAAAATCCCATTATGCCTCATCCAGGAACACAATCAATATTTGAGCTAGGATGTGTTTTGTCTGGAGCCAGAGTTGCTTATAGAAGTCAGGAAGAGTAAGATATAGTTTTAAGCTTCAGGTCATAATTGGTACTCAGACTTTATTTACAACATTCTAATTTCCCTGATGCTGGGAAAGATTGAAGGCAAAAGGAGAAGGAGAAGGCAGATGATGAGATAGTTACATAGCAGCACTGAATCAATGGACATGAATCTGAGCAAACTCCAGGAGACAGTGAAGGACAGAGAAGCCTGGTGTGCTGCAGTTCATGGGGTTGCAAAATGGCGGACACGACTTAGTGACTGAACACACACATACACAGCCTGTCTGGTGGCTACTGGAATAACAGATGTCTGCGTCACTATTATGCATTTCAAGCAGGAAGAGTGGCAGGCATTTCTTGCGAAAGCTGCAAGAAGGCTACAGACCACAGAAGCCTAAAATAAGAAATTTTGGATCAAGACATACAACAGACCTTCTAAGGCTCTAGGGAGGCTACAGACCACAGAAGCCTAAAATAAGAAATTTTGGATCAAGACATACAACAGGCCTTCTAAGGCTCTAGGGAGAAGCTAAGGTAAGAATGTTTGAGATTAAAACATTCAAAAGCAGCTGCATATACAAGGAAATTGTGAAAGTCAGATGCAGACCCAGTAGAGATGCAGCCACAGGGGGAGGGAAAAAAAACAGTGAAAAGACTTATACTTTCATCTCAGGCTGATCCTTAGGCTCAGTGAAGAACTATCCCAGCAGACAGCAAGTCTGTAAAGCCTGAGAAATGTGGCTCTTTTTATGAACGCTCAGTTTTCAACAATAAAAAAAAAACACAAGGAATACAAAGAAACATGAAAACCTGTTCATCCAAAGTAATAAACTAAACAGAAAACATCTGTGAGGAAACTCAGATATTGAACATAATAAAAAAAGATTTTAACTGTAGTAAATATACTCAGAGATGAAGAAAATCATAGCCAAAAACTAAAGGAAATGAGTAAAATGACATGAGAAAAAGTAGGGAATATAAGTAAACAGGAATTACAAAAAGGAACCAAATAGAAATTACAGAGCTGAAAATACAGTAGCTGAAATAAAAAATTTCAGCAGAGGTAATCAGTTAATTTGAGCAGTCAGGAAAAAGAATCAGAAAATTTGAAGATAGGACTATTGAAATTACCTTGTTCAATATTCTAAATATTCTTCTCCAACTTCAAATGAATAAAAACAGAATCAATAACATAAGTTGGAAAATTTTCCAATACATAGAAATTTAAAAATATACTCCTAGACAACCAATGAGTCAAAGAAGAAATGGAATTGAGATGAATGAAAATGAAAACACAACATACCAACACTTCTTGAATACAGTGAAATTAATGCAAAGAAGAAAAAGTACAGCTATAAACACCCACAGTAAAGAGAAAAAAGACCTCAAATCAACAGTCTAATTTAAAGTGTAAGGAACTAGGAAAAGAGGCGCATGGTGAATTCAAGACCAGAAAGAAGAAGGAAATAATGATCAGAGAATAAATAAACAGAGATTAGAAAAACAATAGAGAGGACCAATATGACCAAAAGCTGGTTGCTTGAAAAGATCAACACAATGGACAAACTTTTAACTAGGCTGCAAATAGAAAACAAATAACAGAAATAAAAGCATGGACATTACTACTGCCTTGCAGATTTAAAGGATTATAAGAAAACATTATGCACAATTGTGTGCCAACAAATTATATAATCTAGATGAAACAGGCAAATTCCTAGAAACACAGACAACGACCAAAACCTGACTCAAGAAGAAATAGAAAATCTCAACAGATGTATAATCAGTAAAAGAGATTGAATCAGTAACCAAAAACCTCCTAAAAAGTAAAGTCCAAACCTAGATATTAAATGAGCTTGACGAAACATTTAAAGAAGTATTAACATCAAAGCAAAAAATAAAAAGGAGGGAACAGGTTCTAACACACTCTATGAGGCCCCCTACGTACCCTGATTCCAAACCCAGACAAAGATACCACAAGAAGAGAAAACTACAGACCAGTATATATATATGTAAAGCACTGGCAAACTGAACTCACCCAAATATCCGTCAAGGGATAAACAGATAAACAAACTGTAATGAATGGATAAACAAATATTCCATATAATGGAATATTATGCAGCCATAAAGTAGAATGAAGTACTGATACATACTACATCTTGGATGAACCTTAAAATCATATGTGAAAGCACCCAGACATAAGAGGTCTCATATTCTGTGATGCCTTTTATACGAAATAATCTGAATAATCAGATGAAGCAGGGCAAAGGCTAATAGTGCTTTGCCAAGAAAATGCACTAGTCATAGCAAACGCCCTCTTTCAATAACACAAGAGAAGACTCTATATATGGACATCACCAGATGGTCAACATTGAAATCAGATTGATTATATTCTTTTTGGCCAAAGAAGGAGAAGCTCTATACAGTCAGCAAAAACAAGACCAGGAGCTGACTGTGGCTCAGATCATGAAATCCTTATTGTCAAATTCAGACTTAAATTGAAGAAAGTGGGGAAAACCACTAGACCATTCAGGTATGACCTAAATCAAATCCCTTATGATTATACAGTAGAAGTGAGAAATAGATTTAAGGGACTAGATCTGATAGACAGAGTGCCTAATGAACTATGGATGGAGGTTCATGACATTGTACAGGAGACAGGGATAAAGACCATCCTCAAGAATAAGACCATCCTCAAAAAATGGATGTCTGAGGAGGTCTCACAAATAGTGGTGAAAAGAAGAGAAGGAAAAAGCAAAGGAGAAAAGGAAAGATTTACCCATTTGAAGGCAGGGTTCCAAAGAATAGCAAGGAGAGATAAGAAAGCCTTCCTAAGTGATCAGTGTGAAGAAATAGAGGAAAACAATTGAATGGGAAAGACTAGAGATCTCTTTAAGAAAATAAGAGATACCAAGGGAACATTTCATGCAAAGATGGGCACAATAAAGGACAGAAATGGGATGGACCTAACAGAAGCAGAAAATATTAAGAAGAGGTGGCAAGAATACACAGAAGAACTGTACAAAAAGATCTTCACGACCCAGATAATCACGATGGTGTGATCACTCACCTAGATCCAGACATTCTGGAATGTGAAGTCAAGTGGGCCTTAGGAAACATCACTATGAACAAAGCTAGTGGAGGTGATGGAATTCCAGTTGCGCTATTTCAAATGCTGACAGATGATTCTGTGAAAGTGCAGCACTCAATATGTCAGCAAATTTGGAAAACTCAGCAGTGGCCACAGGACTGGAAAAGGTCAGTTTTCATTCCAATCCCAAAGAGAGGCAATGCCAAAGAATGCTTACACTACCTCACAATTGCACTCATCTCACACGCTAGTAAAGTAATGACCAAAATTCTCCAAGCCAGGCTTCAGCAATATGTGAACCGTGAACTTCCAGATGTTCAAGCCGGTTTTAGAAAAGGCAGAGGAACCAGAGATCAAATTGCCAACATCAGATGGATCATTGAAAAAGCAAGAGAGTTCCAGAAAAACATCTACTTCTGCTTTATTGACTATGCCAAAGCCTTTGACTGTGGATTGTAATAAACTGTGGAAAATTCTGAAAGAGATGAGAATACCAGAGCACCTGACCTGCCTCTTGTGAAATCTGTATGCAGGTCAGGAAGCAACAGTTAGAACTGGACATGGAACAACAGACTGGTTCAAAATAGGGAAAAGAGTACATCAAGGCTATATATTGTCACTCTGCTTATTTAACTTATATGCAGAGTACATCATGAGAAATGCTGGGCTGGATGAAGCACAAACTAGAATCAAGATTGTAGGGAGAAATATCAATAACTTCAGATATGCAGATCACACCAACCTTATGGCAGAAAGCGAAGAAGAACTAAAGAGCCTCTGATTAAAACAAAAGAGGAGAGTGAAAAAGTTGACTTACAACTCAACATTCAGAAAACCAAGGTCATGGCATCTGGTCCCATCATTTCACGGCAAATAGATGGGGAAACAGTGGAAACAGTGTCAGACTTTATTTTTGGGGGGCTCCAAAATCACTGCAGATGGTGAATGCAGCCATGAAATTAAAAGACGCTCACTCCTTGGAAGAAAAGTTATGACCAACCTAGACAGCATATTAAAAAGCAGAGACATTACTTTGCCAACAAAAGTCTGTCTAGTCAAGGCTATGGTTTTTTTAGTAGTCATGTATGGATGTCAGAGTTGGACTATAAAGAAAGCTGAGCGCCGAAGAATTGATGCTTTTGAACTTTGGTGTTGGAGGAGATCCTTGAGAGTCCCTTGAACAGTAAGGATATCCAACCAGTCCATCCTAAAGGAGATCAGTCCTGAACATTCATTGGAAGAACTGATGATGAAGCTGAAGCTCCAATATTTTGGCCACCTGATGCGAGGAACTGTCTCATTTGAAAAAATCCCGATGCTGGGAAAGATTGAAGGCAGGAGGAGAAGGTTGGATGGCATCACTGACTCAATGGACATGAGTTTGAGTAAACTCCAGGAGTTGGTGATGGACAGGGAGGCCTGGTATGTTGCAGTCCATGGGGTCACAAAGAGCGACCATGATTGAACAATTGAACTGAACTAAACTGAATCTGAATACACAAATCCATACAGACAGAAAGTCAACCAGTGGTTTCCAGAGAATGGAGAGAAAAGGTAATGGGGAGTGATTTCTTAATTGGTAGAGGGTGTTCTTCTCGAAAATTTGAAACCAGAGTGAGGTGGTAATTGCACAATGTTGTGAATGCACTAAATGATATTGAAATTGTACATCTTAAAATGGTTAATTACATGATATGTGAAATTCACTTGAATTTTACTTTGCAGTGCATGATGAATTTATACCCACCACAAAACAATCCAACTTGAGGTAGACATTTTTTTAAAGGATGTGTTTGTGGACTCAGTTGTTCAGTTTTGTCTGACTCTTTCTGACTCCATGGACTATAGCCCACCAGGCTCCTCTATCCATGGAATTCTCCAGGCAAGAATACTGGAGTGGGTTGCCATGCCTTTCTCCAGGGGATCTTCCTGACCCAGGTATCAAACCCAGGTCTCCCGCATTGCAGGCGATTCTTTACCATCTGAGCCACAGTGATACAAACATACAGGAGGGCACCTAGTACAAGCATTATAGAAGTTTCCTATGTTGAAGAGGGAAAAGAAGTGAAGATAAGGAAATAAAGTAAACTAAACTGAACTAAAATAAATAAAGAAAAGGTCCTGAACAGAGCAATTAGGAAAAATTTTGAATCCAGGAGGAAGATCAAAACAATTCCATTACCTAAGATCTTGCCATTAGTCTAAATATTTTTATTATATTTTAAAACCCTCATATATAAAATGGAGAAGGAAATGGCAACCCACTCCAGTATTCTTGTCTAGAGAATCCTGTGGACAGAGGAGCCTGGTGGGCTGCTGTCCATGGGGTCGCACAGAATCGGACACGACTGAAGCGACTTAGCAGGCATGCATGCACTGGAGAAGGAAATGGCAACCCACACCAGTATTCTTGCCTGGAGAACCCCAGGGACAGAGGAGCCTGGTGGGCTGCTGTCTATGGGGTCACACAGAGTCGGACACGACTGAAGGGACCTTGCAGCAGCAGCAGCAGCATATATAAAATATTAAACATGAAAGAATCATTAAATAAATTAAATTATAGCATAGTCATACACAGTGCTTCCCTGGTGGCTCAGATAGTAAAGAATCCACTTGCAATGCAGGAGAGACTCAGGTTTGGAAACCTATGACAAAATTAGTGCATGCGTGTGTAAGTCGCTTCAGTCATGTCCAACTCTTTGCGACCCTATGGACTGTAACCCTCCAGACTCCTCTGTCCAGGGAATTCTCCAGACAAGAATACTGGAGTGGGTTGCATTTCTCCAGCAGACCTTCCCAACCCAGGCATTGAACCCACATCTCTTAAAACTCCTGCATTGACAGGCAGGTTCTTTACCACTAGCACCAACTGGGAAGTCCGATGACAAACCCAGACAGCATATTAAAAACCAAATACATTAGTTTGCCAATAAAAGTCCATACAGTCGAAGCTATTGTTTTTCCAGCAGTCATGAACGGATGTCAGAGTTGGACCATAAAGAAGGTCGAGTGCCGAAAAACTGATGCTTTCGAAATGTGGTGTTGCAGAAGACTCTTGTGAGTTCCTTAGACTGGAAGGAGATCAAACCAGTCACTGCAAAAGGAAATTGATCCTGAATATTCATTGGAAGGCCTGATGCTGAAGCTGAAGCTCCAAAACTTTGGCTACCTAATGGGAACAGCCAACTCACTGGAAAAGACCCTGATGATGGAAAAGACTGAAGGTAAAAGGAGAAGAGGGTGGCAGAGGATGAGATGGCTATATAGTATCACCGACTCAATCGACATGAGTTTGCGCAAACTCCAGAAGACAGTGAAGGACAGGAAAGCTTGCCGTGCTGCATTCCATGGGGTCACAAGAAGTCAGACACTACTTAGGACAAAAAAACAACAAATAGTCATATGTGGGCTTCCCAGTGGCACTAGTGTAAAGAACCAGCCCGCCAATGCAGGAGATATAAGAGATGTGCATTTGAATCCTGGGTTAGGAAGATCCCCTGGAGGACGGCATGGCAACCCACTCCAGTATTCTTGCCTGGAAAATAACATGGACAGAGGAGCCTGGTGGCCTATGGTCCATAGAGTCACAAAAGAGTTGGACATAACCGAAGTGACTTAACAGACATGCACACACATAGTCATATATACAGAATATACTTATTGGAATGATGTTGTGAGATGTTTTTAATGACAGGGGGTTAATTCTCAGCATATAACAATAGGTGAAAAAGCCAACATTAGAAAATTTGAAATCATTTATACATAGTACTATCTCAATTATCTACAAATATATTTAGTTTAAAAAATAATGAAAAGAAATACAACAAAGTGTTTGTAGTTGTTATAAATTTCTCACAATGGTACATATTTCTTTTGCAATATAAAAATATTTTTAATAAAACAAATTTTTGTCCACTGAGTTGTAAGGACTGAATGAGATAATTCAAGTAAAGGTGTTTTCACCAGTATTTGGTCCATATTTAGTACTGCATAAATATTATTTATTTTTATTATTGATGTGATATTTATCTATTACTAACTATAATAATTGCTTGAGAATTAACAGTTATTGATAACGGATAAAGAATTGTGAGTTGCCACACGAATGATTTTGAAGCAGGATATTGGAGACTAAAAGAATCCACATAATTGAGAATCTGAGTTTCTTAGACTTTTGGACTATATTACCAGCAATCAATCTTTAAGTAAGATAATTAAAATACACACTATTTATTGGAGTCTACTTTTATATTGAATAAAAATATGTCTTAAAAAAGTAAGAGTTATTCTAGGTATCTAAGGACGATTCAACGTTAGTAAGTCTATCAAGATAAGTTAAAAATTAACCAGATAAAATATTAAAAATACATGCTGAGAAATCATTTCGTAAATTCTATGAGTCAAAAACTGAAATGTAATGAGACTAAAAGATAATTTTCAATGTGTGATAGAGAATACTCATCATAGACTGAGAGCAAAATCATATTAAATACTGACATAACAACTGTATTTTAGATAATGCAAGGAACAAAGTATTACAGTTAACATTGTCTTGGAGAGTTAATCAATGCAATAAGATAAAAATATATAAATATTAGAAAAGAGAAAAAATTATAGTCATTTGAAGGTTTTTCAAAACAACTAGAGGAATAACAAGTGAAACCAAAAGTTAATAAAAGGAAATAAATCTGATAAATATCTGATAAATAATCTGATAAAATAATTTTATCAGAAATAATCTGATAAAATCAGCCTGAAATAAATGAAATAGAAATGAAATGTGATACACCATATTAAAAATGAAGAATGAAGATAATTCAATAGATTACCTAAAAAAATAATTAAAACTATTAGTCAATTAGATAAAATGACTAAATACAACATATATATTTTATAATTTTATTTTACACTAGCATCTATCAGTTTGAGATTCAAATGAAAAAAATCTTGTTCACTACAATGATTCCTAACTACAAAATACCTAGCAAGAAATTTGACAAGTAAAAAAACATACTTCTGTAAAGAGAACAAAAAATGTTACTGAAGTATAAAATAAGACCTGAACAAAAAGAGAAACATTTTATTTAGTAGAATATTTACCTGTGAAATAGAGTCCCTTTCGTCAATCAATAGGAATTCTTCAATTGGTAATAGTGTTAATGCTCTTTCTAAAATTCTTCTGACTGTTGTTTTTCCTCCACCTGTTGGACCCACTAACATCACACCAACACAAGCCTAAAACAGAATTGCAGATTTATGGCTTAACTTTAGTTTACTGATTATTCAACAAAGTTGAAACCTGAAAGTTCTTATTTACACATACATCTCTGACTGTATCCATGGACCATTCATTCAAATTATTTTTCAATCAGTTGTAATCTGGGCTCTGTTTTATTGACTAGGCAAATATTAAAATTACCATAAGTCTCCCAATTTTAAAATTCAAAGAATGATTTTCATTCTTGATATTTAATAGTTTATTTCACTTTTAAATTCTCATTTACTCCTGTGTCTTTCTCTGTGATTGGCTTCTGTAGTAAGATTTATCTGGGCTTCCTGTTCTCTATTTTTTCTCTTTTGAGTTCTGATTGTCCTTTCCATGTTAGCTTCCTTAATTCATCCTTGTCTCTCTCTCCCCCACATTGTCCCTATCCAATTTCATCCATTTGAGTATCTTTAACCCTCATCTGAATTCCAATGGCTCCTTTAAAAAGTGTACATTTTTCTCAGTCTTTGATTCTAAATACCAGAGTGAAATTTCAATGTGCTACTAAATACTTCCATCTGGATGTCACACATCGTCTTCAAAGTCAACATAATCTAATCTGTATCTTTCCCCCCCACATTTGTTCTTTCTCTTATTTCCTTAATCTAGTCAATAAAACCACTAGGTACCAACTGTCTGGGATTCCCTGGTAGCTCAGCTGGTAAAGAATCCACCTGCAATGCAGGAGACCCGAGTTTGAGTCCTAGGTCAGGAAGAAGGGATAGGTTACCCACTCCAGTATTCTTGTACTTCCCTGGTGGTTCAGACGGTAAAGAATCCGCCTGCAGTGCAAAAGACCTGTGTTCAGTCCCTGGGTTGGGAAGATCCCTTGGAGGAGGGCATGGCAACCCACTCCAATATTCTTGCCTGGAGAATCCCCATGGACAGAGAAGCCTGGTGGGCTACAGTCCATGAAGTTGCAAAGAGTCGGACATGATTAAGTGACTAAGTACAGCAAAGCACCAACTGTCTAAAGTAGAATACATGCCTTTTTCATTCTCTTATCTCTTTGAAAACTTTTGCATGATATCATCTTTTCTTTATCCCAACCATAATAGCCTGCCTTACCTTGGTGTTGTGAACTGAATTTTCGTGTCCTCCTGACATTCAAATACTGAAGCCCTAACACCCAGTGCAGTAGCATTGGAAGTGGGGGTCTTTGGTAGGTAAGCAAGTTTAGATGAGGTCGTGAGGGCGGACTGCATGTTGGAATGGTGTCTTTACAAGAAAAGGAAGAGAGACGAGAGTTTGCTCTCCTTCTATTATGTGAGGACAGTGTGAGAAGTGTCCTGCAGCTCACCATCTGCAGGTAGAAGGTTCTCACCAGAAATAAAACCTGCCAGCACTTTGATCTTGAATTTCCCAGTCTCCAGAACTGTGAGAAATAAGTCTGTTGTATATGCCACTCAATCTATTGTGTTTTGTTAGAGCAGTCCAAATGGACTGAGTGGGTCAGATGCTAAACATCAGAGTGGGCCCCTCACCATCTCCTTTGGACTATTGCAAGAACATTGAAGAAATAACTATTTTTAACAATGTCTCACATGTATTACATTAAAATTTAAATATGGATAAAGTTAAAACATCTTTTTACTTCCATTTCAACCTCTATAGCTTCATGAAGGCTTTGTGATTCTCTGGTCTGATAGTCCCATTCTATAACTGGCAAGGTGAGAAAGGTCCAAAAACCTTGCTTGTCAAATGGAAATTATATATTCAGGACTGCAGCTAGCCTGGCCCTGGGGCATCATGGCTTTATATGAAAGAACGGCACCTATTTCTCTGGGAGCAATTTTATACCCCACTTAAACTCCTAAAGCAAAGCTGATGGCTCAACTGACCCTTGATTCACAAAGATTTCCACAAATGCTTTGGTCTGGTTTACTGATGGTTCAGCTAAGCTGAAACCTGAAGTCTCTTGATGTCCAGCCTCAGGGTCAGCTATGTAGAATCAAACGAAGTCTTGTTTATTCTGCTCTCTGGGAAAAACTCCAATTCTTGGGCTTTTGTTGATGGCCTATTTGGTGTGCCACTTGAAAAACTACAGAACAGAAGATTAGCGATAATCCCATGGGGCTTTGTACTGTGGAGACAAATGGTAGCTGTTGATCAAACTATCTAAGTCATTCAAGGGCCCATGGTGAGGACCCATTCTGATGAGATTACTCAGAATTAGAATTAAGCTTCTGATCAATTTCTCTTCCCAGGTTGCCACGACAGCTTTCTGGATGGAACATCACGCTGGATGTCGTAACATGTCCACCATCACAGATTGCACAAAATAAAGAACTGTGTGTTTCTGATGCAGATGCTACCACTGAACTTCAAACTGGTGACTCCTACCAAAAGTTGACACAGTTGTCTCAGTGAGAGAAGCCACACTGCATAGGGCATGAATGATCCCCACTTACACCTGGCAGATACTACATCAGATCTTTGATCCCCTCTATTGGGTCTACTGGTGGTGCTTCACTGATTTTAACGCTATTCAAGCTATGGCCCTGCTATTTCAATCCGACTGACTAACTCTAGGCACACCATCACATCTGTTGAAACTAATCTGTGTCATGTGTTTGAATATCTGGACCACTTGCAACGTGACAACAATGGTGTCAAACTTTTAATGCAAGAGTCACTCAAAAATGAGCTGATTGTCAAAGAATTTTATGGAGCTTCTACACTTCCTACCATCCACAGGCATTTGGTATTATTGAGCACTGGAATAGCTTTTCAAAAACTGACTCAGAAAGATTTCTGACTCTATCTCCCTCCCCTTCTTTTTGTCCAAACACTTTATCAAGAGAATTTGGCCACTGAATGTGAGTTTCCCCAGAAAGAGATTATTTCTTTTCATTTGCTTCCTGAGTAATTATCAGCATGAAACAGATAAGAGATTACATAGAACTATTTTATAAATTTGGAATTAAGCTGGGGGGATCCAGAGGAATCGGGTGGAGAGGGAGGTGGGATGGGAGACCGGGATGGGGAATTCGTGTAGCTCTATGGCTGATTCATATCAATGTATGACAAAACCCACTGAAAAATAAAAAAATAAATTAAAAAAAATAAAAAAAATAAAAATAAAATTTTTGGAATTAAGTTCTGACAACCATTCCTGTACTTCTTATGTAAAAGCCAACCATTAACTTGCCTCCCTCCCTAAACAAATGCAAACTGCACCTCAGAGGAGATTATACGGCCTCTGAGTGTCAATTTTTCACAAATTTACATTTCTTTGCCTAAAAGGTAAAAGAGCATCCTGTTCTGGTCACTTTCTAAGTTCTTCATTGTTTTGTGAAGACTCTCGTGTACATATAAAAATTCAATAAAATGTATATGTTCTCCTGTTTATCTATTTTTGTCAGTTTAATTTCCAGACCCAGTCAGAGGCTATAAGTGGTGCCAACAAATATAAAGACTTGTTATAAAGACTGCGCGGTGTTGCCACAAAGAAATACAGGACAAATAATAAAGTATAAAAGAAATCTATCCTTTTATATGTGAAAACTTCCTATATGATAGAAATAACACATCAGTAAAGAAGTCTTAGGAACACTGGTTATCCATTCAGGGAAAGGGCTTCCCTGGTGGCTCAGATGGTAAAATATCTGCCTGTAATGCAGGAGACCTGGGTTCGATCCCTGGGTCATGTTTGATCCCTGACTTGGGAAGATTCCCTGGAGAAGGAAATGGCAACCCACTCCAGTATTCTTGCCTGGAGAATTCCATGGACAGAGGAGCCTGGCAGGCTATAGTCCATGGGGTCACAAAGAGTCAGACTGGAACCTCCTCTTTTCACTTTCACACAGGGAAAACTAAATTCCTACTTGATATTTTAATGAAAAATAAACCACAGACAACTTAAATGTGAGACATGCAAGTATCTAAAAATTTCAGAAAAATTACTGACAAAACCTTGATGAGACAGGATAGAGAAGATTTCTAAAAATAGGACACAAAAACACAAGCCATAAAAGAAGGTCAATAGAGATTACTGCAAGAATAAAGTCTCCTGTACAACTGTATACCGTGAATATTTCTAAATAGTGTGAAATGAAAATACCTGCTGCCATATCAACAAGCAAGAAATGTCTTAGCCATCAGTGATTTCTGGTCTTCAAATGTGAATGATGGCTCCCAAAATTGTGATCCAGTGGATGCTGTGACCCCACCCCTGCCCCCCAGCCCCCCACCCCCACCCCCCCACCCCCCATAATGACTGCTGAGGAGCTTGGAAAATGCAAGAAGCAGCCATCTGCCACTCTTCAAGGTGGACAAGGAAACAGGATTGGCCCCTGATAGCTGAGGTTCATATGAAACAAATGAATTCAGGGCGCCCAGAGGCTTGCATCTTCCCATATACAGAATGCTAAATCCCTTAACTTATACCTGATCTTTGATGTTCACATTGCTTGCTCCCTTTGCTGCAAACTTGTATATAGCCTGACATCCCCTCCTGCCTCCTTGGACAGAAATGGTATGGCCTAACAGAAGCAAGAGATATTAAGAAGAGATGGCAAGAATACACAGAAGAACTACACCCAAAAGATCTTAATGACCCAGATAACCATGATGGTGTTATCATTCACCTAGCCAGACATAATGGTGTCCGAAGTCAAGTGGGCCTTAGGAAGCATCACTATAAACAAAGCTAGTGGAGGTGATGGAATTCCAGCTGAGCTATTTCAAATCCTAAAAGACAGTGCTGTCAAAGTGCTGCACTCAATATGTCAGCAAATTTGGAAAACTCAGCAGTGGCCACAGGACTGGAAAAGGTCAGTTTTCATTCCAATCCCAAAGACAGGCAATGCCAAAGAATGTTCAAACTATCACACAATTGTATTCATCTCACACGCTAGCAAAGTAACACTCAGAGTTCTTCAAGGTAGGCTTCAACAGTATGTGAACCGAGAACTTCTAGATGTTCAAGCTGGATTTAGAAAAGGCAGAGGAAAGAGAGATCAAATTGCCAATATCTATTGGATCATTGAAAAAGAAAGGGAGTTTCAGAAAGACATCTACTTATGCTTCATTGACTATGCCAAAGCCTTTGACTGTGTAGATCACAAGAAACTATAGAAAATTCTTCAAGAGATGGGAATACCAGACCACCTTACTTGTCTCCTGAGAAACCTGTATGCAGGTCAAGAAGGAACAGTTAGAACCAGACATAGAACAACAGACTGGTTCCAAATTGGAAAAGGAGTACATCAAGGCTATATATTGTAACTGTTTATTTAATTTACATGCAGAATACATCATGCCAAATGCCAGCTGGATGAAGCACAAACTGGAATCAAGATTGCCGGGAGAAATATCAATAACCTCAGATATGCAGATGACACCACCCTTATGGCAGAAAGCAAAGAGGATCTAAAGAGCCTCTTGATAGAACTGGAAGAGAAGAGTGGAAAAAGCTGGCTCAAAACTCAACATTCAAGAAACTAAGAGCATGACATTCTATCCTATCACTTCATGGCAAATGATGGGGAAACAATGGAAACAGAGACAGGCTTTATTTTTCTGGGCTCCAAAATCACTGCATGAAATTTTACTGCCATGAAATTAAAAGACGCTTACTCCTTGGAAGGAAAGTTATGACCAACCTAGACAGCATATTAAAAAGCAGAGACATTACTTTGTCAACAGAGGTCCGTCTAGTCAAGGCTATGGTTTTTTCTAGTAGTCAAGTATGGATGTGAGAGTTGGACTATAATGAAAGTTGAGCACAGAAGAATTGATGCTTTTGAATTGTGGTGTTGGAGAAGACTCTTGAGAGTCCCTTGGACTGCAAGGAGATCCAACCAGTCAATTCTAAAAGAAATCAGTCCTGCATGTTCATTGGAGGGACTGATGTTGAAGCTGAAGCTCCAATATTATGGCCACCTGATGTGAAGAGCTGACTCATTTGAAAAGACCCTGACATTGGGAAAGGCAGGAGGAGAAGGGGACAACAGAAGATGAAATGGTTAGATGTCATCACTGACTCAATGGACATGAGTCTGAGTAAACTCCAGGAGTTGGTGATGGACAGGGAGGCCTGGAGTGCTGTGGTTCATGGGGTTGCAAAGAGTCGGACACGACTGAGCGACTGAACTGAACTGAAAGTGAGGGATCAAATAACAAAGTTTAGATAAATAGTTAATTAACAAACCACTTTACTTTGAAGAACATTACAGTAGATACCTTTTATCATAATTTTCTTTTCTCCTTGATCACACCTATTTAAACATAGGAGCAAATTGCTAACATGACATTCTACACTTACCTGAAGTTGATTATAAAACTGTATGATTCTCTCTTTTTGAGCTGGCCACTGTTGTAAGCCCAACTGTTGTGTTGCAATCTCTATTAGTTTCTTAAAGAAAAAAAATACATTAATTTAAATTTCATTGCAAATTAAACTCTAAATATGTAATCCTACAAAATCTCTCTTAACTAGGTAGCAAATACAGCACTTTAAGATGGTATTTCTTAATTTTTTAGTTCACCAACCCCAAATAATGAAAACATTACTTCCCCCACCAAAATAAAATACACAGAAAATTTTATGCTCACAGACCCCCAGGTAGCAAATTCATAGATCCTCCCCCAATTTAAGTCATGCTTTATGATGCATTTAAGAACTAGTTGTCACCACAGTATAATTGTCTAATTATCCTACAGTGAAGAAAAGGTAAAAGATTCTATATCTTTGAGGAATTTTTTGAAAGGAAAACGATGATAAGTATTTTTATTTTTCTTATTGGTTAATCTTTTTTTAACTCCAATCACCATTAAAGTTGATTTTCAATTTTGTAATGACTGTTTTACTGTTTCAGTGTCAAGAATATTCTAAGATAGCAAAATTTACAAGATGAAACATAGCAAAATTTACAAAATGAAAAACTTGACGTGGTTATACATTAGATCATCCCAGGAAGTGGCTGCACCTTTGAAAGATATTTAATATTAAAACACAGGAATTATAAAGGCAGCATGATTCCTCCTAAAGTGGGATTTACTTCAATGTTGATATAATTGGTAACTAGGTCTACAGATAAAGTATGATTTATCCTTTTTCTCACTAACCTCTCCTACACCATTTCTCATTCCTTGCATTCCTAAAATGGGAAGCAGCCAAAGAAAACACAGACACTCAGCAAGACTGTACAAACAGAGGAAATACAGACCCTATGAAAGGCTAACTGGAGGTAGGAAATTATTTTTGAAAAGCAACCTCTTCCAAACAAAGTTGATGAGACTCCCCACTTATGGCCTGCACTGCTTGCAGTTTCAGATGTAGAAACTAGGAATCTCTGCAGTCACTAATACAAACCTAGATACTGCCTGGATACAAGTGAAAAGTCACACAAGTGTGGAATAAAGATAGCATGGGATGCACTGAAGATCTGAAGAACTGGGATAATAAAAGAAGACATATTCAGATATACTCGGGTCATCCTACCTGGTGAAGGTTTTGAAATAAAATCATAATCCTGACCTAAAATATTTATGGCTATATAAGATGTTCTTTGGAGTTAACTGGATGACAAAGTATATGTAGTTCCTATAGCATGATGTGGTTTTAGTAATTTTCAGGTTATCCTTTGGTTGCTCTGAGATAATGACCCCTGCGCATGTTGAATACTGCTAAAGACAGTAATGTGAATAAGTTGAATAGATTCCAACTTATTCCACATGCAATTCAGATTCTTGTATCACAAATGAACAAGAAGTATAAACAGCACACCTACAGGGTATTTTTTTAAATAACATGTCTTCCTATGTGGGTATGTTATATATGATTGATTGGTCATTGTGTAAGCCATCAAAAATACACCATTAAATAAGAGACTGAATTATTCCACACTTAATATTAAAATCATAACTTTAAATTATCTTTGTGCCACTTCTATGAGCCATATACTACAATTTGGTAACATTTTATTAAACAATTGAGAGCTTGCATATTTATCAACGTAAAAATATACAAAGGAGGAAGGAGCTGAATAAATTAATATTCTCATATCTAAAACTTTTCCATAAGCCATAAATTAACTTGTAAAACTGATGAAAAGGTGAATGAATAATGAGGTTCAAAAGTAAAATCATTAATCTACATGTAGAAATGTTATTACAATGCCAATGTTATTTGTTTTAGCTGTGCCTTGAAAAATGTTAAAGGTAACACTGGAAGAACTTAAAACTTGTAATTGTAGGAAGGAGAGTAGGGAATTTGCACACTCTCTCTGAGAAGAATAGAAAGATGTCCACATAAGAGAGAGAAGGAAAACTTGTCAGCTGACATTTTTCTCCTTTTTTATAGCAAAATAAAAATCTTTAAAATGCAAATGAAATCTTCAAAATGCAGGCAAAACTTAGATGCAAATATCCACTGTCTTTCTCCTAGAAACCACACAGCAAAAAAAAAAAAAGTCAAACTGCATTTTCATTAAAATAATGAAACAAAGAAAATCTAAAAAATGTAAAACAAAGATAAGTGCTATGAAAAAAACTAAGCATAGTTTAGAGTCTGGACCTGCAACTTGTTGGTCTGGAAAAGCCTAACTCATTTAATCATGTGGAACAAAGAATCTTACACTATATGTCTCCTTCAAAATTACATATTTAAAAGGGCTTATAGAATACCAAAATTCATAACAAGCAAATTTATACTGAGATTAAGAATATCAAAGGCAAATGAAAAATTTAAAAGCTTCTGGAGAGGAAGAACAGATACACTACAAAGGAACATATACTAAAGTGACACTGACCATTTCAAGAGTGGAGCAAGAGAAAATGTAATAACATTTTAAAGATGTTAAATATTTAATGTATTAAATGAAAAGAACTTTAAACTTAGAATTTTATAACCAGCCAAACTGCAATCTAAATATAAAAGCATATCAGAAATAGTTGCCAAAGATTTGTCACACAAAACCTACTTGAAAAACACTGTTGGAAGAAGTACTAAAAAAAGGAATACATTGAAGTATATAAGAGATATGAAGAGAAAGTTTTATAAATACCTTGTTAGTTTACAGTATTCTAAAGGCATGCACATACCTGTGTGGGCAAACATATGTGTTTATAAAACTAGATTCAAGGAAAAGGAAAAAAAATTCCCATAACAAACATTTATGATATGACATACATAAGAATGAGAGTATAGGGAAGACCAAAGAGTATGCTAAAGTACTTTTTTGAAAGGGAAAATATATAGATATTGAAAAAATTAATAAATAGGAACAAATAATGCTGGATGTCAGTCTTCAGTTAAGAGAGGCACCATAGAGAATAAACACAAAATAAACACAGAAGAAAATTCAATCTATCCCACAGAGAGCAGGGCAAGAGAGAAAACAATGAAGAAAAAGAAATTAAATAAATATTATAACAGTAATGAATTTTAAGATAACAGAAACTGTAATGAATATAAAAAGTTAAAATCAACACAGGACAGACAATCACAGACTGAATTACAAGAAAACAAAGTCCACTGATACATCTCCCATATGACTTATAGTTCAAACAGAGAAACATAGAAGGTTCAAGAAATACAAGAATGGAAAAAGAGATTCTAAAAATACGAATCCACATAAAAAAGTTGGATAGAAATTTTAATATCTGACTAAATAGGTCTTAAAGCAAGACATAGCATATGGTCCAGAAAAAGACAGAGTATAGTGGTTAAAGAATAAACAAAAATATACACAACTTATAATGTCAAATTGTATAAAATAACAATTGACACACATGCAAGACACATGGATAAATCAGTAATTTCAGTTAAGATTTTGATATACCCCTTCCAGAAACTGATAAATCAGTAAAAATAGATATCAAGTTCTGAAAAATATAATTAATAGGCTATGTATATAACTTTATATCCAGTAAGCACAAAATGTACATATGAAACCCTTACCAAAAAAAAGGCCATTTATTAGGTGATATGGGAAATCTGAAAAAAGGTTATCTCAAAAGGATGCATATATGAATTATAGCATAAAATCTCCAATTAAAACTATAAAACCATCTGGGTCTGAATTTTGGGGAGCAGGGATGGGAAGAAAATGCTTTGAGTATCTTTAAAAATTGTTTTTGCTCAGTGACCACTTCCCATTCCCTGTTACTTAATGCAACATGTCTACAGCTTTACATTTATTAACTTAGGTTGTTCATAATGTTCTCATCACTTTTAAATCTCTAATATCATTATTTGCTTCAATTATTAATCATTCTTGCTTGAAGTCTGTATATAATCAAACTGATAACTTTGGTTTTGTTGTTTTTCCTATAGTTTTTATTCTTTATTTGGTTGATTTCTGCCCTTTCCTTCATTATTTTCATCAGTTTCATTTCAGATAACTTGTTTTATTGCTCTTTTTCCTAGTTTCTTACTTTAATGCTCAGTATTAGAAAAATAACCTGGTCTGACAAAATTGTGAAAGGCATTATGGCCAAGATAATTAATTTGACTGTTGTATTAGAGGCAACATTGCTTCAACAGCTGCTTTGCTGATCTGACCAAACATATGTTTTAGGAAAGCAACTCTGGGGGCCATATGACAACATATTAGAATGGAGGGAGTAGCAGGAGGTTGTATCATAGTAACAGAAGACACTGAGATCCTACCTAAACTAAGGCAATGACTGTATGGTTTTATATATATAAGAGAAAATATAAAGGGCTCTGTTTCATTACCGTCTGAGCCACGATGGAAGCCCCATAAATGGCTTTGAAATTGTGTCATTTTAATGATCACAAAGTATTTACACATTAAAATCTTTATTCATAATTCTGATATAATTTGATTCTCTAAGCACCTTTCGAAAGGAGGAAGAGCAGACAGTATCATTCTCACTTGAAAGATGAGAAAATTGAGGAGCAAAATATGTGTTAACGGCCTTCCTTCCTTAAAGGTACACAATTTGTTCTTGTTTCCATTATGCTTGTTTCCATTATGTTTCCATTCTATGTTTCCATTTCCAAGATGTACTGAAAGTTCTTCATTCATGGGAAATATATATCACCAAGTATTTTTGTGTCCCAAGTTATAACATGAATAGAGAATTTCAGGACTAACTAACATTCAAATTCACATCTATTATAGTTTCTTATCTTAACTGATATTCCACATATAAATGATTTGTAATGATTTTCAAAGGTCTTATTACCTCCAAGACAATCTGATTTACTTTTGAAACTGTTGCTCCACAAAAAATATCTCTCATAATCTTTTCAAAAAGTAGGACATCTTTAGGAAGAAATTTTGGTAAGCTAGCTTCTCTCAGAGCTTCAATAATTATCAGAGTTTCCTCTGTTTCAGAAATGTCACTGATGTTACTTTAATGGTAGAAGAAAGCAAAGAACAAGTTAGCAAGTTTGTTTTGTTGATGTTAAAGACCATTAATATTCTTTTTTAGTGGTGGCTATCCCAATACCCTTTCTTCCTCTCTCCACTGCAAAGCAGCTGTGTGATTTGCGTGAGGTTAATCTGGTTCCCAGCTCCAGGGATGGGCCCTGTCTGACTTAGAACTCAGGGTAATGCTGTTTCCCAGCCAAAATAGAAATGTATTAAGGTTAACATCAAATGAAAAATAAAGTGATTTATTAAAAATCCCTAGGATGACTAGAGAACTAGTCTTGCAGGCTATGTAGTTGGGAACAAAATTGAGCTATAGAACTGGTCCTGTGAAGATAAGGCTGCTACCATCAATGGCTGCCACCAGAGAGCAGTGCCTGTTGCATCTAGAGCCTGATGCTTGCACTACAGCGGCTTGCTATCCCTGCTAATTTCTGCTAAATGTTTGCAGCTATTGCCACTGCCGTCACCCTTGCCAGAGTGGACTCTGTGTATATTCTATTTCTTTTCCCTCTAGTTTCAGGTTCAGATTCTAGGGTAACTCTCTCTGATTTGCCAAGGTTGTATGTCTGAGAGAGTTTCAGAAAGCAAGCATATGACATAACAAATATTCAACAAGTGAATATAACCCCAGCTCTAATCAATCAATGCATAGCAGTCACTTGGACACAGTGATTCAGGGATAGACAAATGAATTGCCCTCTCAGAGAGGTTTGGGACTTCAGTTCAATGGGGCGGACAGCTCCATTTATTATTAGAAGCCATCCGGCTACCAAAAAGGAAGCCAACCTAAAAATAACCCAGACACAGAGGACTGCAGTCCTTAGTCTATCTCAGAGAAATAAAAGGGAAACTCAAATCAAAGTGATTATACCCTGTCCCACCTCTGGATTTTCTGATTGGGTGAAACAGTAAATTTCCTCTACTGTTTAAGTCAACTTAATATTTTTGTTAATTATAACAAAAGTTTTTGATATATTGTTATCACAGTTTATTACCACATAGGATATTTCATATACTAAACACTCCAGTACACATTTTTATACATTAAACATGCAGTCAAAAGGGGGAAAAGTAACTACGTGTGGTATAGTATGATTCTGGAGATAGAAAGTAAGAAAAATTTCCCCTGCCCTAGCATCCCTCCCATACTCTTGTCTACTGACATCTGAAATTCTTCATTGGGATGGTGGTAACTTTTAAGCCTTTGCTTCATAATAAAAAGAGCTAATAGATAACATTTATTGAGTATCTTTTTTTTTTTACTAGGCCTTTTGCTTATTTGTTTAAGAAATTTCATTAATCTTTCAAAAGCTAAGTATGAAGAGTGATACTCAGAAAAATGAAATAACACACTCAGTGTCATATAGCTAGTAAATGTCTGAACTGGCATTCAGTCAGGATTCTCTGATTTCAAAATCCATTTATTAGCACTCTATCTTTACGATGGAAGACTCACTGAGTTGGCATCAGCTATTTACACATTCCTCTGTAAATACATCACTGAGCCTTTTTTCTGAAGGTGTTTTGGTAGAGAGGGCAAGAGTCGACCAGAAGTCAAAGTGAGGGGCCACACCAGAGACAGAAAGGGTCCCACACTTCCCTGCTGGGGATCTGGTAAGTAACCTTGACCTTTCCCACTTTTTACTCAAGACAAATATTGCTTTACATTAAAAGAAAATTTCAAAATAGGGATAACAGTATGTCTGGCTGGGGAGTAACTATTAGATATAGACAGTTCAGTTCAGTTCAGTCTCTCAGTCATGACTGACTCTTTGCGACCCCACGAACCACAGCACACCAGGCCTCCCTGTCCATCACCAACTCCCAGAGTCCACCCAAACCCATGTCCATCAAGGAGAGATAATAGCTTATATAAAATACAGTATAATTGTTACAATACCATGTTTTTCACTAAAATTATACAAAAGAATAACTTAGAGGATGGCATCTGTGATTACTGTGGAGACTGTCTTGTAATTTAAAGAATAAAAAAGAAAACTTCTAGACGAAGGTCAACTAAAATTGAAGAAAAGCATAGTTAAATGTAACCTTTTAAACCGTTTTGATTGTTTTCATGATACCAGTTGTTTGGAATTAGTTAAGACATTTTGCAGCCCAGTACTGTGGTCAGTTTTACAGTTTATTTTCTAAACAAAAGGGGAGATTTAGAGAAAAACATAAAAGGCTGACTGTGATAGAAAAATTCCCCCCTCTTCCCTACCCCTCCCAAACCCGCCAATATATTCACTTCCTAATCCCTGGAACTCTGTGGATACTAAATCTGATAGGGCAGAAGATCTAATTGAGTTAAGAATTATGAAAGAAGTTTATCCTGAATCATTCAGGTCTAAGTGTAGTCACATGTTCCTAGTAAGAGAGGAGACAGAGACATACAGTTGAGAAGGTGATGCGAAGATGGAGGCAGAGACTGGGGTGATGTGACCTTCCACCAAGGAATGCTGGCAACCACCAGAAGCTAAAAGAGGAAAGGAACCGAATCTCCCGAGAGACACCAGAAGGAGAGCAGGTCTGTCCACAAACTTGGTCTCAGACCTCTGACCTCAGGTGCTACGAGAAGATTAATTTCCATTGTTTTTGGACATCATGCTTTTGTAGCAGTTTGTTATGGCAGCAGCCCTACAAAACCAACACACCTTTATTATTTTCTTAAATGTAAACACCTTTAAACTCTATTTGGGGGTTAGAGTTAGGCTCCATCAATATAATCTAGAAAGAGAAAGCGGAAAAAAGGGAGGGTTGAATCACCATGCATAAAGAAATGAGAGAAATTTGTAGTATTCTTGCATGCCTTAGAGACAAATTAGAAACCTTACAAAGCACTGGGTGGAGTCAAGAGAGAGGAAGGGACAGTGAAGGGAAGAGGAGAGAGGCAAGAAGAGAAATTAAAATTTTAGGTGTTAGGAAGGGTCAAGGGACGTTTAAAAAGCAAATTTTCTAATATTCTTTTTTTTCTATTTATTTTTATTAGTTGGAGGCTAATTAATTTATAATACTGTAGTGGTTTTTGCCATACATTGACATGAATCAGCCATGGAATTACATGTGTTCCCCATTCTGAACCCCCCTCCCACCTCCCTCCCCATCCCATCCCTCTGAGTCATCCCAGTGGACCAGCCCAAAGCACTTGTCTCATGCATCCAACCTGGACTGGCGATCTGTTGCACACTTGATAATATACATGTTTTGATGCTGTTCTCTCAGCATCGCCTTCGCCACCCTCGCCTTCTCCCACAGAGTCCAAAAGTCTGTTCTATACATCTGTGTCTCTTTTTCTGTCTTGCATATAGGGTTATCATTACTATTTTTCTAAATTCCATATATGCGCATTAGTATACTCTATTGGTGTTTATCTTTCTGGCTTACTTCACTCTGTATAATAGGCTCCAGTTTTATCCATCTAATTAGAACTGATTCAAATGTATTCTTTTTAATGGCTGAGTAATATTCCATGGTGTATATATACCACAGCTTTCTTATCCATTCGTCTGCTGATGGGCATCTAGGTTACTTCCATGTCCTGGCTATTGTAAACAGTGCTGCAATGAACATTGGGGTACATGTGTCTCTTTCAGATCTGGTTTCCTTGGTGTGTATGCCCAGGAGTGGGATTGCTGGGTCATATGGCAGTTCTATTTCCAGTTTTTAAAGAAATCTCCACACTGTTCTCCATAGTGGCTGTACTAGTTTGCATTCCCACCAACAGTGGAAGAGGGTTCCCTTTTCTCCACACCCTCTCCAGCATTTATTGCTTGTAGATTTTTGGATAACAGTCATCCTGACTGGCGTGTAATGGTACCTCATTGAGGTTTTGATTTGCATTTCTCTGATAATGAGTGACGTTGAGCATCTTTTCAGGTGTTTGTTAGCCATCTGTATGTCTTCTTTGGAGAAATGTCTGTTTAGTTCTTTGGCCCATTTTTTGATTGGATCATTTATTTTTCTGGAATTGAGCTTCAGGAGTTTCTTGTATATTTTTGAGATTAATCCTTTGTCTGTTTCTTCATTTACTATTATTTTTTTCCATTCTGAAGGCTGTCTTTTCACTTTGCTTATAGTTTCCTTTGTTGTGCAAAAGCTTTTAAGATTCATTAGGTCCCATTTGATTATTTTTCCTTTTATTTCCAATATTCTGGGAAGTGGGTCATAGAGGATCTTGCTGTGATTTATGTCAGAGACTGTTTTGCCTATGTTCTCCTCTAGGAGTTTTATAGTTCCTGGTCTTACATTTAGATCTTTAATCCATTTTGAGTTTATTTTTGTGTATGGTGTTAGAAAGTGTTCGAGTTTCATTCTTTTACAAGTGGTTGACCAGTTTTCCCAGCACCACTTGTTAAAGAGATTGTCTTTTTTCCATTGTATATCTTTGCCTCCTTTGTTGAAGATAAGGTGTCCATAGGTACGTGGATTTATCTCTGGCCTTTCTCTTTTGTTCCATTGATCTATATTTCTGTCTTTGTGCCAGTACCATACTGTCTTGATGACTGTGGCTTTGTAGTAGAGCCTGAAGTCAGGCAGGTTGATTCCTCCAGTTCCATTCTTCTTTCTCAAGATTGCTTTGGCTATTCAAGGTTTTTTGTATTTCCATACAAATTGTGAAATTATTTGTTCTAGTTCTGTGAAAAATACCGTTGGTAGCTTGATAGGGATTGCATTGAATCTATAGATTGCTTTGGGTAGTATAGTCATTTTAACAATATTGATTCTTCCAGTCCATGAACACGGTATATTTCTCCATCTGTTTATGTCCTCTTTGATTTCTTTCATCAGTGTTTTATAGTTTTCTATGTATAGGTATTTTTTTTCTTTACGTAGATATACTTCTAAGTATTTTACTCTTTTTGTTGCAGTGGTGAATGGTATTGTTTCCTTAATTCCTCTTTCTGTTTTCTCATTGTTAGTGTATAGGAATGCAAGGAATTTCTGTGTGTTAATTTTATATCCTGCAACTTTACTATATTCATTGATTAGCTCTAGTAATTTTCTGGTAGAGTCTTTAGGGTTTTCTACCTAGAGGACCATGTCATCTGCAAACAATGAGAGTTTCATTTCTTCTTTTCCTATGTGGATTCCTTTTATTTCTTTTTCTGCTCTGATTGCTGTGGCCAAAACTTCCAAAACTAGGTTGAATAGTAGTGGTGAGAGTGGGCACCCTTGTCTTATTCCTGATTTTAGGGGAAATGCTTTCAATTTTTCACCATTGAGGATAATGTTTGCTGTGGATTTGTCACATATAGCTTTTATTATGTTGAGGTACATTCCTTCTATTCCTGCTTTCTGGAGAGGTTTTTTTTTTTTTATCATAAATGGATGTTGAATTTTGTCAAAGGCTTTCTCTGCATCTATTCAGATAATCATATGGTTTTTATCTTTCAATTTGTTAATGTGGTGTATTACATTGATTGATTTGTGGATATTAAAGAATCCTTGCATTCCTGGGCTAAAGCCCACTTGGTCATGATGTATGATCTTTTACATCATGTAAAAGATGTTGTTGGATTCTGTTTGCTAGAATTTTGTTAAGGATTTTTGCATCTATGTTTATCAGTGATATTGGCCTGTAGTTTTCTTTTTTTGTGGCATCTTTGTCTGGTTTTGGAATTAGGGTGATGGTGGCTCATAGAATGAGTTTGGAAGTTTATCTTTTTCTGCAATTTTCTGGAAGAGTTTGAGTAAGATAGGTGTTAGCTCTTCTCTAAATTTTTGGTAGAATTCAGCTGTGAAGTCATCTGGTCCTGGGCTTTTGTTTGCTGGAAGATTTCTGATTACAGTTTTGATTTCTGTGTTTGTGATGGGTCTGTTAAGATCTTCTATTTCTTCCTGGTTCAGTTTTGGAAAGTTATACTTTTCTAAGAATTTGTTCATTTCATCCAAGTTGTCCATTTTATTGGCATAGAGCTGTTGGTAGTAGTCTCTTATGATCCTTTGTATTTCAGTGTTGTCTGTTGTGAACTCTCCATTTTCATTTCTAATTTTGTTGATTTGGTTCTTCTCCCTTTTTTTCTTGTTTATTGAGGTAAGCCTGTAATGCTATGAACCTTCCCCTTAGCACTAATTTTACAGTGTCCCATAGGTTTTGGGTTGTTGTGTTTTCATTTTCATTCGTTTCTATATATATTTTGATTTCTTCTATGATTTGTTGGTTATTCAGAAGCGTGTTATTTAGCCTCCATATGTTTGAATTTTTAATAGTTTTCTTCCCCCTGTAATTGAGATCTAATCTTACTGCATTGTGATCAGGAAAGATGATTGGAATGATTTCAATTTTTTTGAATTTACCAAGGCTAGATTTATGGCCCAGGATGTGATCTATTCTGCAGAAGGTTCCTTAAATGTGCACTTGATAAAAAGGTGAACTTGACTGTTTTGGGGTGAAATGTCCTATAGGTATCAATTAGGTCTAGCTGGTCCATTGTGTCATTTAAAGTTTGTGTTTCCTTGTTAATTTTCTGTTTAGTTGATCTATCCATAGGTGTGAGTAGGGTATTGAAGTCTCCCACTATTATTGTGTTATTGTTAATTTCCCCCTTCATTTTTGTTAGCATTTGCCTTACATATTGAGGTGCTCCTATGTTGGGTGCATATATGTTTATAATTGTTATATCTTCTTCCTGCATTGGTCCTTTGATGATTATATAGTGTCCTTCTTTGTCTCTTTTCACAGCCTTTATTTGAAAGTCTATTTTATCTGATATGAGTATTGCGACTCCTGCTTTCTTTTGGTCTCCGTTTGTGTGAAATATTTTTTTCCAGCCCTTCACTTTCAGTCTGTATGTGTCTCTTGTTTTGAGGTGGGTCTCTTGTGGACAGCATATATAGGGGTCTTGTTTTTTTATCCATTCAGCCAGTCTTTGTCTTTTGGTTGGGTTATTCAACCCATTTACATTTAAGGTAATTATTGATAGGTATGGTCCCATTGCCATTTACTTTGTTGTTTTGGGGTTCATGTTTATACAACCTTTCTGTGTTTCCCTAGAGAAGATCCTTTAGCATTTGTAGAAGAGTTGGTTTGAATTCTGGTGCTGAATTCTCTCAGCTTTTGCCTGTCTGTAAAGCTTTTGAATTCTCCTTCATATCTGAATGATATCCTTACTGGGTACAGTAACCTGGGTTGTAGGTTATTCTCTTTTATTACTTTAAGTATGTCCTGCCATTTCCTTCTGGCCTGAAGAGTTTCTATTGATAGATCAGCTGTTATCCTTATGGGAATCCCTTTGTGTGTTATTTGTTGTTTTTCCCTTGCTGCTTTTAATATTTGTTCTTTGTGTTTGATCTTTGTTAATTTGATTAATATGTGTCTTGGTGTGTTTCGCCTTGTGGGTTTATCCTATTTGGGACTCTCTGGGTTTCTTGGATTTGTGTAACTATTTCCTTCCCCATTTTAGGGAAGTTTTCAGCTATTATCTCCTCGAGTATTTTCTCATGGCCTTTCTTTTTGTCTTCTTCTTCTGGGACTCCTATGATTCGTATGTTGGGGCATTTCACATTGTCCCAGAGGTCCGAGGTTGTCTTCATTTCTTTTGATTCTTTTTTCCTCTCTGCTTCATTTATTTCTACCATTTTATCTTCTACCTCACTTATCTTATCTTCTGCCTCCGTTATTCTACTGTTGGTTCCCTCCAGAGAGTTTTTGATCTCATTTATTGCATTATTCATTTTTAATTGACTCTTTTTTATTTCTTCTAGGTCCTTGTTAAACATTTCTTTTTTTTTTTTTTCCCCTTGTTAAACATTTCTTGCATCTTCTCTATCCTTGTCTCCAGGCTATTTATCTGTAACTCCATTTTGTTTTCAAGATTTTGGATCATTTTTATTATCATTATTCTAAATACTTTTTCATGTAGATTCCCTATCTCCTCCTCTTTTGTTTGACTTGGAGGGCATTTTTCATGTTCCTTTACCTGCTGGGTATTTCTCTGCCTTTTCATCTTGTTTAGATTGCTGTGTCTGGAGTGGGCTATCTGTATTCTGATGATCTGTGGTTCCTTTTTATTGTGGAGGTTTCTCCCAGTGGGTGGGGTTGGACGATTGGCTTGTCAAGGTTTCCTGGTTAGGGAAGATTGCATTGGTGTTCTGGTGCGTGGAACTGGATTTCTTCTCTCTGGAGTGCAATGGAGTGTCCAGTAGTGAGTTTTTAGATGGGTCTATGTGTTTGGTGTGACTTTGGGCAGCCTGTATGTTGATGCTAAGGGCTATGTTCCTGTGTCGCTGGAGAAGTTGCGTGGTATGTCTTGCTCTGGAACTTATTGGCTCTTGGGTGGTGGTTGGTTTCAGTGTAGGTATGGAGGCTTTTGGATGATCTCTTATTACTTAATGTTCCCTATAGTCAGGAGTTTTCTGGTGTTCTCAGTTTTGGGGCTTAAGTCTCCTGCCTCTGGATTTCAGTCTCATTCTACCAGTAGTCTCAAGACTTCTCCAACTATACAGCACTGATAATAAAACTTCTCGGTTAATGGTGAAAAGATTCTCCACAGTGAGGGACACCCACAGAGTTTCACAGAGTTACATGAAGAAGAGGAGAGGGAGGAAGGAGATAGAGATGAGCAGGAGGAGAAAAGGGGGGACTCAAGAGGAGAGAGACAGACCTACGCAGTACTCTGTTCCTTAAGTGTTCTCCATAGCCCAGAACACCCACAGAGATTCACAGAATTGGATTGAGAAGAGAAGGGGGAGGGATGAAATAGAGGTGATCTGGGGGAGAAAAAGGAGAGTCAAAAGGGGAAGAGAGTAATCATCACACTCCTGAGTAAAAATGGTTACTGAATATTGGATTCTTAAATGTCCAAAATTGATATCAAATACTGAAAAACAAAGATTAACAATCTAGAGTAGAGGTTAGACTAAAAAACACACTATTAAAAACAAAAACACAAAAAATTTAAGAAATATATATGAAGTTTGCTTTAAAAATAGGGTCTTTTCTTTTTTTTTTTTTGCAAGGTTATAGTGAAATGAAAATGAAAATTAAGGAGTAATAGATTTAATTTAATTTCTTTAAAATAAAAGAAAAACATAAAGAAAAAAATTTTTAATTAAAAAAATAGCAAAAATATATGAAAATGAAAATTAAGGAGTAATAGAGGAGTAACAGATGACTTTAAAAGAAAATAAAAGAAAATGAAAATCAAGGAGTAATAGAGAAGTAATAGGGAATTTTAAAAGAAAAGAAAAGAAAAAAGTTAAAAAAAAAACAGTAAAAATATATCTAGGAATTTCTCTGGAGCTGTTGCAGGCAGTGTAGGTTTGGTTCAGTTTCAGATAGCTCCTTGTTCCAGCTTACACTTCTCGATATCTATAGGCCCCTTCCGGTGTAGTCGGTGTTAACTACAGGGATTTTAATCTGTTGCATCGGTCACTTCTGAAGCAGTTCCCTTTGTTTATTTGGCTTCTGTTTGGCGGTCTCCTCAGTGTCTAATTTCCGCGCTGACACACGCGGGCGGAAGTGGACTCTTGTTTAGGTTCGCTTGTTCAGTCGTACTGTGGGGAGGGAGGTGCACTGCAGACAAATGTCACTGGCGTGTGTGGGAAGCACTCGCAGTGTTCTGGCCACGCTGGGTTTGACCCCACTCTAGCGTGTGTGCTTTCCCCGTCTACACTGCTCAGGCTCCTGGCTGCTCTATATGGAGCGTGCCCTGCGTTGTGTGCGGTTCCAGTTTTCGGGTCCTACACAAAAGCACAGACTCGGTTGGGCCTGTGTTTTGTGCCTTCCCTGGCCCGAGCAGCTCAGGCAGCCTGAAGCTTGACAGGCGCACTCTCCCCAGATGCGGTGCGCCTTATCCCCTCCGCAGTCCCAGCCTCAGTTTCTGCCGGCACCGGTTGGGTGCACCTTGTGACTGTTCCAGGGAGCTGGTCTCTAGCCGCAGCCCTCCCGGCAAATGTCAACTATCCAGAATCTCAGGAAGTCTTTGGTTAGGAACTGGGAGCCTGTTTGCAGTTTGGTAGGGGTGCCGTCTCTGGGGCCGAGTTTGCCACTTTCCCCTCTCCCCTGCCTCCTGCCTCCGGCGGGGGATGGGCTGGTCCACAGCCGGCTAGCTCTTCTCTGGAATTTTTCAGTCTTTCCTTTGTTCTGCGAAGGGCCGGCAGTGTGTTCAGTTAGCACTTTTCGCCAGTTAATTTCCTCTCTCTGTCTCTTGCTATCCCACAGTTTAAGTTGCTATCTCAGGATAGCTCCCTCCGATTGCCCTCAGGGCATTCAGGCCCGGTCCTTACCCTAAGCAATGCAGCCTGCTCTTCTCCGTTCAGCCCCCACTTGCTGGTGGCGGATGCGAGCGTCTGGGATACTTTTCTGCTGGGAGTTGCTTTGAGGCATGTAACCTGTGGGTTTTATTTATTTTTCCTCCCAGTTAGGTTGCCCTCCGAGATTCGAAAACTTCCCCCAGGCCCGCCAGTGAGAGGGTTTCCTGGTGTTTGGAAACTTTCTCTATTATGACTCCCTTCCTGGGACGGGTCTTTTTATCTTTTATATTTTGTCCTACCTCCTTTCGAAGACAATGGGCTGCTTTTCTGGGTGCCTGATGTCCTCTGCTAGTGATCAGAAGTTGTTTTGTGGGGTTTGCTCAGCGTTCAAATGTTCTTTTGATGAATTTGTAGGGGAGAAAGTGGTCTCCCCATCCTATTCCTCCGTCATCTTAGCTCCTCCCTCCTAATATTCATTTTTAAACTGTTCACTGTGCTTTCCTCTGAGAAAAGAATAAAAAAAACTCCCCAGTCCTTTTCATAACAGTCAGCTTCACTTAATCACATCATGTGTGTGAAGCTTTGGAAGAATCAAAGAAGGGTGGTTGCTACCCTTGCAACAGAGAGAAGAGAGCTACTTTCAGTGGCAGGAGACAGACAGAGAGGACACTGGAAATGGGAACTCCAATAGCAGGCGGCTGTGAGAACTTTGAGTTTTCTGTGATTTGCAGAGAACAATGAAGGACTTTGAAATGAGAAGAGTACCACTATCCCTGGAATATTTATTTACACACAGAATTAAGTGAATATAAGAAAGACTGAGGACTTGAGAGTTCCCTGTCCTAGTGTTTAGGATTCTGGGCTTTTACTGCTGTGGCCTGGGTTCAATCCCTAGTCAGGGAACTGAGATTCCACAGGCTGCATGATGTGGCCAAAAAAAAAAAAAAAAAATACAACTAAGAACATGAGGACATCAGGGAGCTGATATTTGATACTATTTATCTTTAATTTTATAAAATTATAAGACATTTCATAATAGACACCTATTTACATTTCATCTATACTATATAGGCCATTTTGCAAGATATACTACAGTTCTTTTATTTAGGAAATAAAATATTACAATAGAGCTAGAGCCTATCCCTATTGTTTTCTCCTCCCATGAAACATTTTGTACTTTTTACTGTACCTATAAACAATCCATAACATTGTTTAAAATTTTCATGTAAATAGTATATTGATATGTATTTTTGTAACATATTTTTAAAAAATTTTAAATTAAAAAAAATATTTTAATGAATATAGTTCCAAATCAAGCCAATACAAAAAGTACACACCTTGCCAATAATGTAAAGGAATGCCTGCTTCCATTTGGTCTCACCAGTACAAAGTTATGAAAACTTAAAAATTTTTGCCCATCTGATAAGTGAGAAACAATTTTCAGTATAACTGTAATGTGCATTTCTCTCATTATGGGTGGGGTTGAGTGTATTTTCATATATTTAAAGGACTTTTATGTCTCTTTTTTCTGAGAACTGGCTGTTGATTTCCTTTGTCCATTTTTCTATATGACTGTTTTTCCCCCAATTTTCTAGAAATCTTTATATACTACCAGGATGAGTTATTTAACTGCAACAGGAGCTGCATTTATCTTTACTCTAGTTTTTCATTTGTTTTTTGAGTTCACAAAAAGTAATTTTTGACTATTATAAATTATTTCTTTTATGGCTTCTAGATTTTGAGTCTGGGAGCTCAGAATTATTTTATCTTGTTGTCATTACTTAAAATTTCACACAGTATTTTCCCAGTATTGCGTAACTGCCTTTTGATCTACACTCAATTCAAAATTCAACTGACCATTTAAGCTCCCGTTTCTTCTTCCCAGCCATCACTAAAACTGTCTTCAGAGACCTCAGGCCAAAATCGTAATGGTCCTATTAAATATTAAAATATTTGAGTTATTAAGTTTCTGGAAAAAAATGAACAACTTTGAAATAAATGCATATAGTATACTGTTAAATCACTAATCATCTAAGGAATGAAGAGAAACGGTGTTATGAATTCAAGAAACCCTCAGTTTTAGTTCTAATGTTCTCACTTCTTTCCCAAACTTGTCCTTCTAATAGTCTCCTTCTCAAAGAAAAAAAAAAAAAGATTAGCAAGTTTCAAAGGAGTTAAAAAATCATTATCTGAGTTGTTTTCTCTAAAATGGAGAGCTGGATTTAAAGAATATATTATAAAAATGAATGCTTTGGAGATAATCTGGTTAGCTGCCCAAACCATTCTGGGTTATAAATAAACACAAAGTTGGCATGTCCTAGAACAAAAATTTTCAAAGTGGGGTATTCAGACTAGCAGCATCATGAACACTTGAAAACTTGTTAGAAATGTAAACCCTGAAGCCCCACCTCAGACAATTAGAAAGTTGGTGGTAAGGTCCAGCAATTTAGGTTTTAAAAAGTCTTGCAAATTATTCTGATGCACTATAAAGTTTGAAAACAACTGCTCTAGATGTAATCTTCCTTGCATGGAGAAGGTAGCCTATAATTTAAAATTAGAGCTACTTGACTGCTCTCTCTAGATCAGATCACAAGGAAAGCTTAGAACTTTGATTTACATATTGCCTTATACACAAGTTGCATGGACTTGATATGCTGATAGGGATTTTAGTTCCAGGTCATTCTTGGACTAATACCTGAAAAGTTATCATTTAATGCTTCATGTAATCACCTTTACTTTGATAAAAACAGTTTGTTACCTGTTGCGAGAGTTGCTTGCTAGCTAATTCGTAAATGTTAACTAGCTTTCCAGAAAGTAATTTTGCAGATTTGAAACCAACAGAAAATAGCATTACTTCAGCAATCATTTGATAATGGGGAGCCATCATTGCCACTGGGCGAAACAGAGATTTTAAGTTATCTGGGAGTTCCACTCGACCTTTGTATCTTAAGAGGATAAGAAAAACAAAGAAACAGAAAACATCATACTTCAGTTTTTCAAATGAGAGCCACATAAATTTCTCCCAAATAGTAATTCTATTGCCTTTCTATGTGACCTTTATCTAAAAACAAAAAGTTTACAAGATGATTTCTACTATGCTTTTAACTCACAGAGCTTGCTAGCCTATGGTCTTTTCTTCCTGTGCCTCCTCCCACAGTTTACCTCACATCAGTTCCCTGATTCCATCAACATTCTGTCAACACATATTTATTGAGTCTGCCAGTCTCCACTCCCTGTAAACTACCATATTGTTACTCTTTCTACTTTCATTAGCTTTTCTGCCTACGTCCTCTTTGTGACAAACTGCCAACCTTTTCATTTCTCTCTGGCTATTCATAAAGAGGAAAGTTCCCTTGGTCAGAAGCTTAGTGTGATATCATCCATATGGACAAATACAGAGTTGTAGTGCTTATAAATGGTGTGGGCAGTGGAGGCGTTCAGAGGCATGGTGGAGGATGAGTGATGGATATACAATGTCAGTCAACTCTGTCTATAGATAAGAATAAAAAACAGAATTTTTACCTGTGTCCATTCCTACTATTTTGGGCACCTGATGCAAAGAACTGACTCATTAGAAAAGACCTTGATTCTGGGAAAGATTGAAGGCAGGAGGAGAAGAGGACGACAGAGGATGAGATGGTTGGATGGCATCACTGACTCGATGGATATAAGTTTGAGTAAGCTCCGCAAGTCAGTGATGGACAGGGAAGCCTGGTGTGCTGTAGTCCATGGGGTCATGAAGAATTGGACATGGATTGAGCGATTGCACTGAACTCCTACCACAGATGTAACTGGTACTTACCCAGGATTTAGGGTGACAAATACAGCACAAGACATATTTATACGAATTTCTTTTCCTTCCAGTACAAACCTACAAGACATTACAGTATTCATCATTAAGACAACTGCTTTCTGTAAACCAAAATATCTTAAAACTACAAAGAAGTTTGCAAAACTTCCTGAGACTGTGTTACAATTAAATCCAAACAGAACATGCTGGAAAAAAAAAAACTGTAGGAAGGGAAAGGAGAGGTTTTTTATGCTAAATCATGAGCTCTGCTGGGATTCAGATTTATTTGATCACGTCTGATGATGTCTGGAGAGTTTTGTGGAACTCAAGGCAAGAGGGTACCCATCCGAATGAACTGACTTATACACAGAAGAGGATGTGAGGAGACATAAAGCTCTGCCTGGATGACACAGTGGAACCCAGAGTGGCCTCAGTAGAGTTCTTGCTTTAAAATGAAACACAGCCCACTTCCCAACACCCAATTAAATAATTCCGGGAACACCGTGAAGTAGAACCTCGGCATGAATAGTGTCATGCCGCTGGCACCAGAAGAAGAGACAATGGAGAGAAATTCCCTAGTGATTTTATGGACATTTGAACTGATGAAGGTGGTCAAACAGGAATGGAAGAACAACTGGGACAAAACCTAAGGACTGTCTAGACACAAATGAGGAAAACTTTGCAGAAGCTGAGATGTGGTGAAGAATTGGTGAAGTGTGAATTATTGTCATCCTAGTTATATCCACAGACTTGTGAAGCCTCATAACATTGAGAGTAATGCCAGAAGTGAGTGCCCATTAGCTTGAGTTAGAATTATTAGATTGGAATTGAAATTTTAAACCCACAAATCCAAGTATGCTCAAAAAGGTAAATCATGTAAATTCCTAAATTTATCTGAAAAGAAAAAAATTTTGTTTGGATTAGAATACATTAGTAATCCTAACATACAAATATTGTTATTAAAGGATTTTTTAAATAAAAGTATATTAATCCAGAGTAATGGAACGACAGGATTCTTGTGTGTGGTCAGCATAACTTTGTTTTTTTTTTTAATATGTAGAATTAAAGAAAAAACCCCATTGATTTCTTCAAATGAAATATTATCAAATGAATAGGTACAAAGAGAATTTAAACTCAAAAAGAAAAGTAATTAGAACATATTTGCTTCCTTTTCCTGGTAGCCAAGAATACTGTTCCAAGCTTGGGAAAGAGTCTGCAAGCTAACTACACATATTTTCATATTATTTTCCAAACAAAGGAAACATTCAAGTTAAGTGCCATTCCTTTTGGTGTGTGCTTAGGAAAACAAAAGAAACAAACCTAAACACTTCTGGTAGAAAAAATATTAAATAATAATTAAGCAGTAAGTGTACATCAAATTTCCATTCCCAAAGTATAAACACATTTAGCAAATACCTGACAGAATAGCTGTCTTTTGCTGCCTTAATTGTTAGCACCTGTGAGGCAATCACAGAGAGAACTTCCACATCAATTCGATTGAATTCATCGAAACAACACCAAGCTCCTGTCTCAACCAGTCCAAAGAAGAATTTCCCCATTATCTTAAAAAAAAAATGATTAATGAAATTATTATTTAGGTGAGCATTTTTACTGGGACATTAATTTCTGCAAGTTCTTCCCATTTTACCCAAACCAAGCAAACACTGTTTGCACGTCTCCCTCTCAAGCGTTTTTGTAGGGCTGAAAGCAGTAGTATTTAGGCTCTAAGACCACTCAACTACTCTGCCTGTCTCCTGTAAAAGTCTTAGCGTGTGTGCGCGCTAAGTCGCTTCAGTCTTGTCTGACTGTGACCCTATGGGCTGTAGCCAGTCAGGCAAGAATACTGGAGTGGGTTGCGATTTCCTTCTCCAGGGGACCTTCCCAAATGAAGGATGGAACCCTAGTCTTCTACATTGCAGGCAGATTCTTTACTGCTGAGCCACTGGGAAAGCCCTAAAAGTTTAAACACAGCAGCAGCAAACTGATGCTCACAAGAGTGAGAAAGTAGAAGCACAATTCACATTCGCATAACTGAGCAATCGCCTGGGTGCCGTGTTCTCAGAACCACGCACTGGCAGTAAAAGTCTTCCGTACAGGTTTCCGGCAGATGGTTGGAAGAGTTCCCCTTTCTAGGTCCGGCCAAGACTCAAGGTTTAGTGGTCAATGCCTGGTAGTAATGCAGACAGTTGATGTTTAGTCATTAAGTCGTGTCTGACTCTTTTGCAACTCCATGGTCTGTAGCTTGCCAAGCTCCTCTGTCTATGGAATTTTTTCCTTCTTCAGGGGATCCTCCCGACCTAGGGATGGATCCTTTACCACTGAGCCACCAGGGAACTCAGTAATACAGATTTCTGAACTAATAATTTAAGTGGAGTGGAAGATTGGGGCCAGGCTGGAGTAGGGACAGCAAATGCAAGCAGCTTTTAACTCTGCTTCTGCCATTTACAATGGGCAGGCCCAGGGTGGCTAGATCCTCCAGTGTCCTTGTAAAAGACCGAAAATCTGTGTTGAAATCTGTTGATCTGTAAATGTTATAAAGTGAAACAAGCCAGATAAAGTGTCTGTGGACTGAACACCTGTTGAGGAATGCTCGAACTCTAAGAGGAGCTTTTGTTAGGTGCTGCAGCGGGGCAAGATGTGAGAATCGGAGAGAGCCCCTCTGACTCAGAAGCCTGAAAAAGTTGGTTCCTCCCATTGACAGCAGCAATCAGATCCTGTCTTTATCTAAAACTTTGATATTTTGTTTATCACGCTTTTGGAGGGGCATTTACCTTGATTCTTTAAAAAATACACTGCACTAAAATACTATTTATCTTGATGACCAAGCATTTTGGCTCCTCATTGAACTTTGCTTAGCAGGTTAGAGCGTCACTCACCTTACCCTAGTACCACTCCTGCAGAGCCCCAGTAAAGGTAGTTTCCAGGGAGGACAGAGAGGCTATTTGGTAAGTGTTTTAAGAATAATAGCTCAATCAGCTTATTTATATTTACTGGTAATTTTAATGTGCCAGTGAATACATATGGAAATGTAGGATCTCAGCCAAATGTAAAAGGTTTGGGCTTAAGTTGAAAAATAAAATAAATTGGAGTGTTTAGAAACTAAGGAAATTTGTGATAGGCACAGATGTATGTGACATATTTATAAATATTTAAGAATGCTATGAGATATATCTTAGATAGTATGCAACCAAAACAAAATAAGGCTGACATAAACTTGTAATCACTTACATAACCTCTGACTCAAATTTTTGTGTTACTCATAGTAGCCTCATTGTTATTTTCAGTAAATAAAAGTATAGATTAGAATATGTAAATTTGTATTACTGAAGCAGTACTCTTAATTTTTTATATATTCATGTTTCATATCAATTTTGTTTGAAAAGATCCTCCCTGTCAAAACGTTGGAAAATCTCTGTCTTAAGAAGTGGTTCAGCTGAATAAAGGTAAACTGTGTAATGTTTTAAGTTTCAATTACATTTAAAATTTCTCTTCTGTTAGTTTAAAAGAATAGCATTTATAGTTATATTAATACTTAATGTCTAAGATATTTTTCTTATTCTTTTAATCCTCAATGAATTATTTCTTTTATGTGTACAATAGTTTTTTTCTGAGTATATAAGAATAAGTTTTACCTTATAATCCAAATTCTCAAAACAGTTGAAGACTACACAATGTTTGCCTAAGGACTGGGAAACAAAAATGATATTTTAATATATTTATTGAATTATGATACAAAATACTAATTTTAAAACTTCCAGAGTAATAAAATATCTTATTCTTTCAAGAAAAATTTTACAATATATAGGTGTTCATACCAAATTTAGAAATCCACAAGACTCAGTATAGGATTAATGCACATATACTGTTATAGTTTAGTTGATTAGTGCATGGAGGCTTAAGGTCCTATTTTTAAACACATAAACAAATAAACTAAGAAAAAACATTTCAGCAATATCATAAACTATACCCTTTGCTTTCATCAGTTGCTTCTTTGTCTCTTTTTCTTATACACATACACACACACACACACTTCTGTTAATCACAAAGACTAGGCAAAAATCTGTGTATGAAGCTCAAAACAAATGAATCACTTCTACAGGAAAGGAAGCTACCATTTACATAGATGTTAGTTCGTTATTATAGTCCAAGTCAACTATGTTGACTTACCAAGATCCTAAGTCCCAGCACACATTAAACATTCAAAATTAAATGATGATGTATGAATTAACAAATGTGTTAATGTGTTTGCTAAATATTATGAATACTTTAACAACAGGAAAGGTGTAAACTTAAGATAACTTTTAAAGTTTGTGTGACTAAAAAAAAAAGTTTTTATTCTAGATATAGAAACCACTTACTTTTGCTAGATCTTTAACACTCTCAGTTTTTCCTGTACCAGCTGGACCAGCAGGGCAACCTCCTAGGTTCAAGTGTAGTGCTCCGGTGAGAGTTAGCCAGCATCTGTCAGTGAGAGGTGTAATCACCAGTCTTGGGGTACAGCCCAAGTACTCATAGCCATAAGTAAAGCTGGCATCTCCTTGAGATACATAGCACAACTTTTGTTTCTCATTCCATTTATATTGCAAATGTCTGAAAACAATATTTTAAATGATCATATTATTTGGGCAAAATGATTTTTAATTTTTTTCACATGCAGAAACATATTAAGATTATGTTGATTTAAAAACATCAAAAAATCAAATGAAAAGACTGATGGATAATTAATCAATTGCTCTATTAGACAGGAACTACTAGAACTTGGGGTTATCCATTCAGGGAAAGGGCTTCCCTGGTGGCTCAGATGGTAAAAAATTTGCTGTAATGCAGGAGACCTGGGTTCAATCCAGATGTTCAAGCTGGTTTTAGAAAAGGCAGAGGACACAGCAATCAGAGCAGAAAAAGAAGTAAAAGGAATCCAGATAGGAAAAGAAGTGAGACTCTCGCTGTTTGCAGATGACATGATCCTCTACATAGAAAACCCTAAAGACTCTTCCAGAAAATTACTAGAGCTATTCAATATATAGTAAAGTTGCAGGATATAAAATTAACACACAGAAATCCCTTGCATTCCTATACACTAACAATGAGAAAACAGAAAGAGAAATTAAGGAAACAATACCATTCACCATTGCAACGAAAAGAATAAAATACTTAGGAGTATATCTACCTAAAGAAACAAAAGACCTATACACAGAAAACTATAAAACACTGATGAAAGAAATCAAAGAGGACACAAACAGATGGATAAGCATACCGTGTTCATGGATTGGAAGAATCAATATTGTCAAAATGGCTATTCTACCCAAAGCAATCTATAGATTCAATGCAATCCCTATAAAGCTACCAATGGTATTTTTCACATAACTAGAACAAATAATTTCACAATTTGTATGGAAATACAAAAAACCTCGAAAAGCCAAAGTAATCTTGAAAAAGAAGAATGGAACTGGAGGAATCAACCTGCCTGACTTCAGGCTCTACTACAAAGCCGAAGTCATCAAGACAGTATGGTACTGGCACAAAGACAGAAATATAGATCAATGGAACAGAATAGAAAGCCCAGAGATAAATCCACGAACCTATGAACACCTTATCTTCGACAAAGGAGGCAAGGATATACAATGGGGAAAAGACAACCTCTTTAACAAGTGGTGCTGGGAAAACTGGCCAACCACTTGTAAAAAACGAAACTAGAACACTTTCTAACACCATACACAAAAATAAACTCAAAAATGGATTAAAGATCTAAATGTAAGACCAGAAACTATAAAACTCCTAGAGGAGAACATAGGCAAAACACTCTCTGACATAAATCGCAGCAGGATCCTCTATGACCCACCTCCCAGAATATTGGAAATAAAAGCAAAAATAATCAAATGGGACCTAACAAAACTTAAAAGCTTTTGCACAACAAAGGAAACTATAAGTAAGGTGAAAAGACAGCCCTCAGATTGGGAGAAAATAATAGCAAATGAAGAAACAGACAAAGGATTAATCTCAAAAATATACAAGAAACTCCTGAAGCTCAATTCCAGAAAAATAAATGACCCAATCAAAAAATGGGCCAAAGAACTAAACAGACATTTCTCCAAAGAAGACATACAGATGGCTAACAAACACATGAAAAGATGCTCAACATCACTCATTATCAGAGAAATGCAAATCAAAACCTCAATGAGGTACCATTACATGCCAGTCAGGATGGCTGCTATCCAAAAGTCTACAAGCAATAAACGCTGGAGAGGGTGTAGAGAAAAGGGAACCCTCTTCCATTGTTGGTGGGAATGCAAACTAGTACAGCCACTATGGAGAACAGTGTGGAGATTTCTTAAAAAACTGGAAATAGAACTGCCATATGACCCAGCAATATCACTTCTGGGCATACACACTGAGGAAACCAGATCTGAAAGAGACACGTGCACCCCAATGTTCATTGCAGCACTGTTTATAATAGCCAGGACATGGAAGCAACCTAGATGCCCATCAGCAGACGAATGGATAAGGAAGCTGTGGCACATATACACCATGGAATATTACTCAGCCATTAAAAAGAATACATTTGAATCAGTTCTAATGAGATGGATGAAACTGGAGTCCATTATACAGTGTGAAGTAAGCCAGAAAGATAAAGACCATTACAGCATACTAACACATATATATGGAATTTAGAAAGATGGTAATGATAACTCTATATGCAAAACAGAAAAAGAGACACATATGTACAGAACAGACTTTTGGACTCTGTGGGAGAAGGCGAGGGTGGGATGTTTCGAGAAAACAGTATGTATATTATCTATAGTGAAACAAATCACCAGCCCAGGTGGGATGCATGAGACAAGTGCTCGGGCCTGGTGCACTGGGAGGACCCAGAGGAATCGGGTGGAGAGGGAGGTGGGAGGGGGGATCGGGATGGGGAATATATGTAACTCCATGGTTGATTCATATCAATGTATGACAAAACCCACTGCAATGTTGTGAAGTAATTAGCCTCCAACTATAAAAATAAATGAAAAAAAAAAAAAAAAGAAAAGAAAAGGCAGAGGAACCAGAGATCAAATTGCTAACATTCACTGGATCATCAAAAAAGCAAGAGAGTTCCAGAAAAACATATTTCTGCTTTATTGACTACGCGAAAGCCTTTGACTATGTGGGTCACAATAAACTGTGTAAAATTCTGAAAGAGATGGGCATACCAGACCATCTGACCTGCCTCTTGAGAAACCTATATGCAGGTCAGGTAGCAACAGTTAGAACTGGACATGGAACAACAGACTGGTTCCAAATATGAAAAGGAGTACGTCAAGGCTGTATGTTGTCACCCTGCTTATTTAACTTCTATGCAGAGTACATCATGAGAAATGCTGGGCTAGATGAGGCACAATCTGGAATCAAGATTGCCGGGAAATATCATAATCTCAGATATGCAGATGACACCACCCTTACGGCAGAAAGTGAAGAGGAATTAAGAAGCCTCTTGATGAAAGTGAAAGAGGGAGTGAAAAAATTGGCTTAAAGCTCAACATTCAGAAAACTAGATCATGGCATCTGGTCCTATCACTTCATGGGAAATAGATGGGGAAATAGTGGAAACAGTGGCAGACTATATTTTTTTTGGGCTCCAAAATCACTGAGATGGTGATTGCAACCATGAAATTAAAAGACGCTTACTCCTTGGAAGGAAAGTTATGACCAACCTAGATAGCATATTAAAAAGCAGAGACATTACTTTGCCAACAAGGTCCGTCTGGTCAAGGCTATGGTTTTTCCAGTGGTCACATATGGATGTGAGAGTTGGGCTGTGAAGAAAGCTGAGTGCTGAAGAATTGATGCTTTTGAACTGTGGTGTTGGAGAAGACTCTTGAGAGTCCCTTGGACTGCAAGGAGATCCAACCAGTCCATCCTAAAGCAGATCAGTCCTGGGGGCTCATTGGAAGGACTGATGCTGAAGCTGAAACTCCAACACTTTGGCCACCTCATGAGAAGAGCTGACTCATTGGAAAAGACCCTCATGCTGGGAGGGATTGGAGGCAGGAGGAGAAGGGGACAAAAGAGGATGAGATGGCTGGATGGCATCACCGACTTGATGGACACGTGTTTGAGTAAACTCCAGGAGTTTGTGATGGACAGGGAGGCCTGGCGTGCTGCGATTCATGGGTTCGCAAAGAGTCGGACACGGCTGAGCAACTGAACTGAACTGAACTGACTAGAACTTGGAATACTACAAACATGAACACTCTTCCCTATGAGAAAAATGACCTTGTTGAATTATGCTACTTTGGTATGATGGTCAGCATAAATGGAAGATTTACCTAACAATCATCTCTATGAAGTTTTTATGGCTTCCATAAGAATGTAGTTTCAGACATTATTCATTATAGCCACTACATCAGTGGTTCAGGACTACATTCTTATGGAAACCACTATGAGTTAAATTGGTGACCCATTTATATCTTAGTTTATACTGTCATCTAGTATTTTGTGTATCCCTCATAAAACCCTTTTAAATCCCTTTCTAGAACAAAGAAGATTATAAAGAAATATAAAAGTGAGTACATTTAAAAAAATAAATTAAAAAGAAAACTTTAAAGATTGTAAACTACCACCTTGTAAAGTCTCAGATAAAGAGAGAAAAGTGACTATTGAAGGAAGTGAATTTTTTAAATTGGAGTTGACTTACAATACTATATTAGTTTCAGGTGTACACTGCTCCATTGGTAAAGAATCTGCCTGCAATGCAGGGGATCCTGTTTCAATTCCTGGGTTGGGAAGATCCTCTGGAGAAGGGATAGGCTACCCACTCCAGTACTCTTGGGCTTTCCTTGTGACTCAGCTTGTAAAGAATCCACCTCCAGTGTGGGAGACCTGGGTTCGATCCTGGGTTGGGGAGATCCCCTGGAGAAGGGAAAGGCTACACACTCCAGCATTCTGGCCTGGAGAATTCCATGGACTCTACAGTCCATGGGGTCACTAAGAGTCAGACACAACTGAGCGACTTTCATTTTCATAGTAATGTGACAATTTTATAGAATATGCTCCATATAAAGTTACTATTGACTGTATTCTCTTTGCTGTATATTACATCCTCATAATTTATTATTTTATATCTAGTAGTTTGTACATCTTAATCTCCACTACCTCTATTGCACTTCTCATCGCAACCACCTTCTGGTAACGACTAGTTTGTTCTCTGTATCTATGAATCTGTTTCTGTTTGGTTATATTTGTTCATTTATTTTTTAGATTCCACATATAAATGAAAATATATAGTATTTATCTTTCTTATTTCACTAAGCTTAATATCCTCCAGGTTCATGTATTTTGACATAAGTGGCAAAATTTCATTCTTTTTTATGATTAAGATTCCATTGCATGTATATAGCACATCTTCTTTATCCATTTATCTGTGGATGGATTTATGCTGTTTCCATATCTTAGCTATTGTAAACAGTGCTTCAGTGAATGCTGGGGTGCATGTATCTTTTGAAATGGTGTTTTCATTTTCTTCAGATAAATATACATGGTATAATTGGTAATTATTTTTAATTTTTGAGGAACCTCCATACTGTTTTCCAGAATGGCTATACCAATTTTTATTTCTATCAATAGTCCATGAGGGTTCCCATTTCTTCACATACTCACCAATGCTTGTTATTTGCTGTCTTTTTGACAGTAGCTATTCTGGCAGGTGTGATATATCTCATTGTGGTTTTGATTTGCATTTCCCTCATGATTAGTGATGTTGAGCATCTTTTCATGCATCTGTTGGCCGTTTGTATTTCTTTTGGAAAAACATCTGTTTAGGTCCTCTGCCCATTTTTTAATTGGGTTGTCTTTTTTGATATTGAGTTGTATTAGTTTTTTTTTTTTTTAATATTTTGGATATTGACCCCTTATCAGATGTATCATTTACCAATATTTCTCCCATTTAGTATGCTGTTTTTTTGTTTGGTGGATGGTTTCCCATGCTTTGCAAAAGCTTTTAAGTTTGATTAGGTCCCATTTGTTTATTTTTGCTTTTGTTTCACTTGTCTGAGGAGATATATCCAAAAAATTGCTAAGACCAATGTAAAAAAGCATACTGCCTATGTTTTCTTCTGGGTGTTTTATGGTTTCAGGTCATATATTTAGGTCATTAATCCATTTTGGGTTTACTTTTTGTATAAGATGTGAGAAAATATTCTATTTTCATTCTTTTCCATGTAGCTGTTGAGTTTTTCCAAGACCACTTATTGATGAAACTGTCTTCTTACCTGTATTCTTACCTCGTTTGTCATAGCTTAATTGACCATATTGTATGAATTTAGGAAAAGATTTTTCACTGTACCTGTAGTGTATAAGTAATTTTTCATGATTACTCTAGGCTGAAAGAAATATTTCATAGTTTCTTTTATTAATTTTTAGGCCCAAAGCAGCTTAAGAAGCATTTTTGTCTTAATGACTTACAGTAGCTTAATTTTTTAAATTATACAAATAAATTGAAAGAAAATATATTTATTTCATTCTTAAATAACTGGAAGGTTGTGTGTACCTGTTGTACACTGCATAATTTCTCAGACTTTGAAATGAGATTGGATCATGCCAATCTTACTTCCTGTGCCACATTAATTTTAATTCAGTGCTTGTTTTTTTAACAGGGTCACTGCCAAAAACTTAGCTTTGCAAAGATAAGAGGTCACTGAAAGGTTGTAGCATGATCTAATATTAGCATTGTAAACTGCTTCAAACTGTTAGTAGCTGGGTATCTTACTGATGTTATATATCCCTTGCTTGTTTAGTCACTAAGTCCTGTCTGAGTCTTTTGCAATCCCACAGTCTATAGCCTGCAAGGCTCCTCTGGTTCATGGGATTTCCCAGACAAGAACACTGGAGTGGGTTGCCATTTACCTCTCCAAAGGATCTTTCTGACTCAGGGATCAAACTAGTGTCTCCTTTGTTGGCAGGCAGATTTTTTATCACTGAGTCATCAAAGAAACTCTGGTATCTTATAGTGTCCTTATAGTCTCTCAAAAGTTTAAAAAATCTTACAGTTGTGAGTGCCCTATGGTGCCATGGGACACCAAAGCACACTATATGGAAGCTATACCTTTAGAATCATAGATACACTCAGAGTCTTATTATTAATAGAATCTTCTTTCTCCTAGTTTACTTTTCTGTATATGGTCTTCCACTTTTAGTTTTCACTTTTAAAAAGAGTCAATAGAAAGTAATAATGACATGCTAAACTTTATGCAGCATGAGGGCTCACAGACAAGACATATTCCTTCAGCAATTAAGAGTGTATACAGTTATACTTCAGTAACACAAACATGCAAATATATATAAAATATAAAGTATTCTGATAAAATATAGTAGACAGTGGTGCCAGTCAAATGCAACAGCTTCTTTCCACTCTATTTTCCTTAGAGTCTAAAGGAAATTGTCATACCTAAAATCAGGAAATTTATGCTAATATAGAATTTATAAAATAAAATTTTATTGAGAATCAAGGATCTTATGCAGGTAGGGCAGTTGTTTTCCTATGATCAGAGGAAACTTAAAAAAAATTAATTCAGAAGTTTGAAACTATATTTATTATAAGAATCTTATGTTTGATTTCTTCAACAAAATTAATGGCACTGTTTTTCTGTACTTTCATATTTGTATATGAAATACTACATGTAAATGACTATCTACTTATTGCCCCTGGGTAGGAAGAAGGGCTTCCCTGTAGCTCAGCTGGTAAAGAATCCACATGCAATGCAGGAGACCCCAGTTCAATCCCTGGGTAGGGAAGATCTGCTGGAGAAGGGCTAGGCTACCCACTCAGGTATTCTTGGGCTTCCCTGTTGGCTCAGCTGGTAAAGAGTCCGCCTGCAATGCAGGAAACCTGGGTCGGGAAGCTCATTTGGAGAATGGAATAGCTAGCCATTACAGTATTCTGGCCTGGAAAATTCCATGGACTGTACTGTCTATGTGGGTCGCAAAGAGTTGGACATGACTGAGCGACTTGCACTTTTTAGGAAGAAGGGAGTTCTGAGTTAGAGAACTGGCTAGAAATGTTCTCTGGTTTGTTTCCCAGCTTGGTCTGTCCCAGAACTGATAGCACGTGGGGGAAAGAAGAGGCTTGAGGTAGAGTTTCTTTCACTACCCATTGAAAACTGCCCTCTGCCTGATTGGTAAAAGGGAAAACGCAGCTAAGAGACTGTGGTCAGTTCGGGAAGATAAAACAAAAGGAACTTAAAATGAAGGAGAAGAATAGTGGAAAAAAGGAAGAAGAAAGCACAGAAATATGTACTCAAGTTGGTGGAATTTGCTTAGAATTTCCATAAATCCCAGAGAGATAAAACTCAGGTCGGACAAAATTCGAGGTAGAGAATTAACTTACCCAAGATAGGTATATGAGAAGTTACTTTATTTAGAGTTGTAATTTCGATCTACCTACCTTGTCCACTCAAAATCATCTGCATTGAAAATATTTTTGAGTAGTAAATCTCTCACTATGTCTCTGCAGTGAACATACAGGGTAAGCAATGCCCCAAGTACAACTTTTGCTCGAGAGTTGTGAGTATCTAGCACCACCAGCTCTGCAACCTCTTCTAGACGATGTATCATACCAGCATGGACTTTTTCCACCTCTTTTTTTGGATGAGGACTCACAAAACTTTTGATACAATCGTTATAAAATATGATCTTGCTCTGAAAAAATAAGATACAAAAGTAATAATTTTGAAGCATAAATTTTATAAATGAAAATAGATATTCTCAAGAGTGGTGTGGTGTGGACCGAAGGCAGGAGGAGAAGGGGACAACAGAGGACAAGGTGGTTGGATGGCATCATCGACTCAATGAACATTAGTTTGAGCAAGCTCTGGGAGATGGTGAAGGACAAAGAAGTCTGGCATGCTGCAGTCCATGGGGTCGCAAAGAGTCAGACACGATTGAGACTGATGTGGTGTGTATTATGCATGAGTCATCATATGTGTAAAAGAGAGAGCTTACACATTTGTATGCATTTGACACTTAGAGATTGAACTTTGATGAATGCTTGTGGGAGCCTTATTCTTTAATAAATGGAAATATATTTATCATCAACATTTATATTTTCTAAATTTTATATTCTTAACCTATCATCACTTAGGCTAAGTAAGAACCTGGGGACAGTAATAACGGTATCATAATTTCAAGATAAAATTACTTCTGTTTTCTGAGTGGGACTCAGAAATAGGTTAAGTTTGTAATTTTTAGAAATTTTATATAATTTCTATTATTTGATCCATCTTTTGTCACTCTTTCCATACATACCAGAGCAGTTTTAAAAAGGCTACTGGATTTAAGTCAAATTGACCTAGTACTTAATGGAGGGAGATGTCAGGAGGTTCATAGGTTTCTGGCCTGTAATTAGGTGAATTGTGATTCTAGTCACTAAGATATTATACCTATTGAAGGAAGAGCATGCTGTAGGTGAAGGGACACAATGGATTCATTTGGGATATACTGAATTTGAAGTGCTTAAGAAATACATGGGCTTCCCAGGTGAAGAACCTGCCTGCCAATGCAGGAGTCATAAAGATGTGGGTTTTAACCCTGCGTCAGGAAGATCCCCTGGAGGAAGGCATGGCAACCCACTCCAGTATTCCTGCCTGGAGAATCCCCATGGACAGAGGAGCCTGGCGGGCTACAGTTCATGGGGTTAAAAAGAGTCAGACACAACTGAAGTGACTTAGCACTCTCAAGAAATACACAAGAGGAGCTATGAAGAAATAAATATGAGAATAATTAGCATAGAGGTAATATGTAGAATGGTGAGATTTTTTTCTTTTCAGGGCAAGATAAGTGTACCCAGATGGGAAACTTGATGTATCAATTAGTATTTTGGCAGCATGCAACAGAAACTAACTCTGACTTCCCGAAAGCATGTTGTAGACCTCTAATGGCAGATCAGCTGGAGGTGAGAGCTGAGACTTAGGAAGCGGGCAGAAGCAAGAATCTGGGCCAGGCATCAGGAATCATAGTCATGGTCATGCCACAGAAGAGTCTGGTCAAAAGTCACTGTACTGTCACACCTGAGGTATTTATTCAAGATTCACAAGCTCAGGAGAGAGCAACCAGTGGGCTGAGACCACCTCTGAGGCTGCCTCAGTATAGGCTGAGGGAAGGTTTGGATATGGTAAAACTGACTATGAACTAGATTTTATCTATTTATTTAGCTAAACATAGAGGGCTTCTCAAGCACTATAGTTTGATTAAATCTATATTGAAATTCTCTTAGTGGATACTGCATGTAAACATTTTATTATCCCAACAGGTGTCCACTCAGAGATACTTATGTTACATATGCAGAAGTGTTTACAAGAAGAAGGGAAGTTGTAAATTGCATACCAGGATGGGAAATTTGCAGTAGGTAAGGCAGACATGGGAAAACAAATATATGTTCAGTGAGTGAAGTTGAAATCTATCATAAAATATTTTTGGAAACAGATTACTGACTGGTTCTAATTATTAAGCATGTTTGGAAGACCTGGGGTTTGGGAAAGATCCTTTCTTAGTAGAGCAGATTTGATTATTTGAATGCCTAGTAAACTGCAGAAATGTGCATATTGATTAATTATAATTTTGTTGTCTTCATAAACAACAGCTTGAATAAGTCCTTGACTTAAGATCTGAGGGTACTTTATTAATATTCAGGCAAGTGAAAGACAAGGAAATCAACACTGAATATTAGCTGGAGGTACTGATGCTGAAGTTGAAGCTCCAATATTTTGGCCATCTGATGCAAAAAGCCAACTCATTGGAGAAGACTAATGCTGTGAAAGATTGAGGGCAGGAGGAGAAGGGGGCAACAGAGGGTGAGATGATTGGATAGCATCACTTGCTCAATGGACAAGTTTGAGCAAACTTGGGGAGACAGTGGAGGACTGAGGAGTCTGCTGGACTCCAGTCCATGGGGTCACAAAGATTCAGACATGACTGAACAACAAACAACAAAATAATTCATGACTTATATTCCTTCAACATTTTATCCTGAACATTTTTGAAAGCATGGACAAGTTGAAGAAATTATAAAATGAATACCCATATACCTATCACCTATGTTCCTTAATAAACGTTTTGCTAATATTTACTTCGTCAGATATCTGTCCATCGAGTCAACCATCTCTCCATTTTATTTTTTGATGCAGTTCAGAGTTACATATACCAGTAACATCAAAGAAGTATTTACTTACCACAGTGAGTACCACTTGTCCTGGATGAGACAGCACCCATAGGGAAAACTGTTGGTAGTACCAGTCATCAACTCCTTGACTTACAAATCTATAAGCAAAAAAAATTTATAATATTTATATCTAATCACTGATTGTGGCCATTTAATGATTAAGCATGATAAGATAACAGAGGAATTTTCCTTTAGGCTCTCTGACTTTTCTGGTCTAATTTAGGTATATAAATAACAAAGCAGAGATAATAGTTTTAATTCACGCATAACGCATATGCCTTAAATTTCTCTTTAATATCATCTGCACATTTCCAATAAAACCATTGAGTTTCTGTGATGGTGTGCATGTGTGTTAAGTTGCTTCAGTCTGACTCTTTGTGACTCTATGGGCCATAGCCCACCAGGCTCCTCTGTCCATATGATTCTCCAGGCAAGAATACTGGACTGGGTTGCAATGCCCTCCTCCAGAGGATGTTCCCGACTCAGGAATCTAACCTGTGTCTCGTGTCTACCTGCATTTGCAGGCAGGTTCTTTACCACTAGTGCCACCTGGACTATATTTAACTAGGAGATGACACCTATTAGCTTTGAATTTCTAATACTATCAATGGCAAAAACAGTATTTGAAATAATTTCAACAAAATTGAATATTGGACTGAAATGATCAGGTGATTTTTAACAGTAAAGTCCTACATTTAACTTTAAAAAGTAATTATAATTTAGCTTTTAACAGTAATGAAGAGGGGAGGGCGGTCCTAAGATGGCGGAAGAATAGGACAGGGAGAACAACTTTCTCCCCCACAAATTCATCAAAAGATCATTTGACTGCTTAGCAACTTCCATAAAACAACTTTCTGAATGCTGGCAAAGGACACCAGGCACCCAGAAAGACAGCCCATTCTCTTCGAAAGAAGGTAAGACAAAATATAAAAGACAAAAAGAGAGACAAAAGAGTTAGGGATGGAGACCCGTTCTGGGGAGGGAGTCATGAAGGAGGAGAAGTTTCTAAACAGCAGGACACCTTCTCACTGGTGGATCTGTGGGGACTTTTGGAAACTCAGAGGGCAACATAAATGGGAGAGAAAAAAACACCCACAAAATAGGTGCCTAGCCACAACTGACAGTGGAGAAGTAGCCCAGACGCTTATGTCCAACACCAGCTAGCTGGGGCTGGACAGGAAGGCGCAGGTTGTATGCTTAGGGTAAGGACCAGACTTGAATGCCCTGAGGACAATCTGTGGGAGCTAACATGAGATAGCAACCCAAATTGTGGGATAGCCAGAGAGAGAGAGAAAAAAGAGAGAGAATTTTCCTGTGTAAAGCTCTAACATAAGATGTAGCCTGACCCACTCACAGAACAAAGGATTGAGCGAATACCAAAGGATAGCTAGCTGGCTGCGGACCGGCCCCTTCCCCACCAGAGGCAGAGAGGCAGGCGAGTGACAGCTAGAGCCGGAAGGCAAGGGGCAATCTCGGTCCCAGAGACGGCATCCTCCACCAAACTTTGAGCAGGCTCCCAGTTGCTAACCAAGTCTTCCTGGGATCCTGGATGGTTGACATCTGCTAGGAGGGTCACAGCCTGAGATCAACTCCCCAGAGGAGGCACATGGCACACCTGTGACAGTGCTCTTGTGGCGCACTTGGGAAACCGAGTCAAAAGAAGTAGGTGAGGTGATTAAGACACACGGTCCACTTGGGACAGTGTGCGCGCCAAGCACCTGGTCACCTGAGCTGCTTGGACCTGGGAAGGGCACAAAACGCACGTCCAACCAAGTCTGTGCATTTGCAGAGTACCCAAGAACCTGAACCGGAGCAGCTTAGACCTGGGAAGTGCACAAAACGCAGGGCCCACTTTGGACAGTACCCCAGCAGAGCCTCAGCAGTGTAGGCTGGGAAAGCACACACCGCTGTGAGCGGGGGCAAACCCAGTGTGGTCCATACACTGCTAGCATTTCCACACATGCCAGTGTTTGTTTGCAGGGTTCCTCACTCCCCGCAGCACAGCTGAACAAGGGAGCCTAAATAAGTGACCGCCTTCGCCCTTTTGTGTCAGGGCAGAAATTAGACACTGAAGAGACTTGCAAACAGGAAGCCAAAATACACAAAGAAGGGGGAACCACTCTGGAAGTGACAGGTGCAACAGATTAACACCCTGTAGTTAACATTGACTAAGCATTGGAAGGGGTCTTCTCTATAGAGAAGGTCTTCTATATAGACCTTGAGAAGTATAAGCTGGAACAAGGAACTATCTGACACTGAATTGACCCCACACTGCCCACAACAGCTCCAGAGAAATTGCTAGATATATTTTTATTATTATCATTTTTTAATTTTTAAGTTCTTTATCACTTCTTTAATTTTCATTTTTATAACCTATTATTACCTTGCAAAAAAATACCCTATTTTTAAAGTGAATTTCATATATATATATTTTTTATAAGTTTTGTGATTGATTTTGTTTTGTATTTTTAATACTGTATTATTGAGAGTCTAACCTCTACTCTAGATTTTTAATCTTTGCTTTTTGGTATTTGTTATCCATTTTGTACCTTTAAGAATCTAATCTTCAGTACCCATTTTTACTTAGGGGTGTGATTACTGGCTTGATTGCTCTCTCCTGTTTTTCTCCCCCAGGTTACCTCTTATCTCCTCCCTCCCCCTCTCTTCTCTACTTAAATCTGTGAATCTCTCTGGGTGTTCTGGGCTGTGGAGGACACTTAGGGAACTGATTACTGGCTAGATTGGTCTTTACCCTTTTGACTCCCCCTCTTCTCCACCTGGTCACCCCTATCTCCCTCCTCCCTCTTCTCTTCTTCATGTAACTCTGTGAACCTCTCTTGGAGTCCCTAACTATGGAGAATCTTTTCACCATTAACCTAGATATTTTATCATCTGTGCTGTATGGATGGAGAAATCTTGAGGCTACTGTAAGAATAAGACTGAAAGTCAGAGGCAGAAGGCTTAAATTTAAAACTTGAGAACACAAGAAAACTCCTGATTCCAGGGAACATTAACTGACAAGAGCTCATCCAAAAGCCTCCATACCTACACTGAAACCAAGCTCCACCCAAGAGCCAACAAGTTCCAGAGAAAGACATACCACACTAATTCTCCAGCAAGGCAGGAACACAGCCCTGAGCGTTAAAATACAGGTTTCCCAAAGTCACACCAAACCCATAGACATCCCAAAAGTCACTACTGGACACTTCATTGCACTCCAGAGAGAAGAGATCCAGCTCTACCCACCAGAAGACAGACGCAAGCTTCCCTAACCAGGAAACCTTGACAAGTCACTAGTCCAACCCCACCCAAGGGAGCAACCTCCACAATAAAGAGGAACCACAAACATCCAGCCTACAGACAGGCCACCCCAAACACAGCAATCTAAACAAATTGAAAAGGCAGAGAAATATTCAGCAGGTAAATGATAAATGCCCACCAAACCAAACAAAAGAGGAGGAGATAGGGAGTCTACCTGAAAAAGAATTCAGAATAATGATAGTAAAGATGATCCAAAATTTTGAAAACAAAATGGGAGTTATAGATAAATAGACTAGAGACAAGGATTGAGTAAATGCAAGAAATCTTTAACAAGGACCTAGAAGAAATAAAGAGTCAATTAATAATGAATAATGCAATAACTGAAATCAAAAGCACTCTGGAGGGAACCAACAGTAGATTAACTGAGGCAGAAGAGAGTATAAGTGAGGTGAAAGATAGAATAGTGGAAATAAATGAAGCAGAGAGGAAAAAAGAAAAAAGAATTAAAAAAAATTTGAGGACAACCTCAGAGACCTCTGGGACAAGGTTAAATGCCCCAACATTCGAATCATAGGAGTCCCAGAAGAAGACAAAAAGAAAGGGCATGAGAAAATACTCGAGGAGATAATAGTTTAAAACTTCCCTAAAATGGGGAAGGAAATAGTCACCCAAGTCCAAGAAACCCAGACAGTCCCAAACAGGATAAACCCAAGGTGAAACACCCCAAGACACATATTAATCAAATGAATGAAGATCAAACACAAAGAACAAATATTAAAAGCAGCAAGGGGAAAGCAACAAAAACACACAAGGGGATTCCCATAAGGATAACAGCTGATCTTTAAACAGAAACTCTTCAGGCCAGAAGGGAATGGCAGGACATACTTAAAGTGATGAAAGAGAAAAACTTATAACCCAGATTACTATACCCAACAAGGATATCATTCAAATATGAAGGAGAAATCAAAAGCTTTACAGACAAGCAAAAGCTGAGAGAATTCAGCATCACCAAATCAGTTCTTCAAAAAATGCTAAAGGATTTTCTCTAGACAGGAAACACAGAAAAGGTTTATAAATTTGAATCCAAAACAACAAAGTAAATGGCAATGGGATCATACTTATCAATAAATACCTTAAATGTAAATGGGTTGGATGCCCCAACCAAAAGACAAAGACTGGCTGAATGAATACAAAAACAAGACCCCTATATATGCAGTCTACAAGAGACCCAGCTCAAAACAAGGGCCACATACAGACTGAAAGTGAAGGGCTGGAAAAAGATATTTCATGCAAATGGAGACCAAAAGAAAGCAGGAGTAGCAATACTCATATGAGATAAAATAGACTTTGAAATACAGGTCATGAAAAGAGGCAAAGAAGGACACTACATAATGATCAAAAGATCAATCCAAGAAGACATAACAATTATAAAATATATATGCACCCAACATAGGAGCACCACAGTATGTAAGGCAAATGCTAACAAGTATAAAAGGGGAAATTAACAGTAACACAATAATAGACGGAGACTTTAATACCCCACTCACACCTAGAACAACCCAACAGATAATTAACAAGGAAACAGAAACAGAAACTTAAATGATACAATGAACCAGTTAGACCTAATTGATATCTATAGGACATTTCACCCCCCAAAAATGAATTTCACCTTTTTCTCAAGTGCATGGGGAACACTCTCCAGGATAGATCACATCCTGGGCCATAAATCTAGCCTTGGTAAATTAAAAAAAACTGAAATCATTTCAAGCATCTTTTCTGATCACAATGTGGTATGATTAGATGTCAACTACAGGAAAAAAATATTAAAAATACAAGCATATGCAGGCGAAAAAACACACTTCTGAATAACCAACATATCACAGAAGAAATAAAAAAGAAATCAAAATGCACATAGAAACAAATGAAAATGAAAACACAACAATCCAAAACCTATGGGGTTCAGTAAAAGCAGTGCTAAGGGGAAGGTTCATAGCAATACAAGCTTACCTCAAGAAACAGGAGAATAAAATAAATAACCTAGCTTTACACCTAATGCAAATAGAAAAAGAAGAAATGAAGAACCCCAGGGTTAGTAGAAGAAAAGAAATCATAAAAATTAGGGCAGAAATAAATGAAATAGAAACAAAGGAGACTATAGCAAAAACCAACAAAACTAAAAGCTGGTTCTTTGAGAAGATAAATAAAATAGACAAACCATTAGGCAGACTCATCAAGAAAAAAAGGGAGAAGAATCAAATCAACAAAATTAGAAGTGAAAATGGAGAAATCACAACAGACAACACAGAAATACAAAGGATCACAAGAGACTACTATCAGCAACTATATGCCAATAAAATGGACAACTTGGAAGAAATGGACGAATTCTTGAAAAGTATAACCTTCCAAAACGGAACCAGGAGGAAGCAGAAAATCTTAACAGACATATCCCAACCATGGAAATCAAAACTGTAATAAAAAATCTTCCAAACAAAAGCCCAGGACCAGATGGCTTCACAGGTGAATTCCACCAAAAATTTAGAGAAGAGCTAACACCTATCCTATTCAAACTCTTCAAGAAAATTTCAGAGAAAGGTAAATTTCCAAACTCATTCTATGAGGCCACCATCACCCTAATACCAAAACCAGACAAAGATGCCACAAAAATAGAAAACTACAAGCCAATATCACTGATGAACACAGATGCAAAAATCCTTAACAAAATTCTAGCAAACAGAATCCAACAACATCTTTTACATGATGTAAAAGATCATACATCATGACCAAGTGGGCTTTATCCCAGTGATGCAAGGATTCTTCAGTATTTGCATAATCAATTAATGTGATACATCACATTAACAAATTGAAAGATAAAAACCATATGATTATCTCAATAGATGAAGAAAAAGCCTTTGACAAAATTAAACCCCATTTATGATAAAAAAAAAACCCTTCAGGAAGCAGGCATAGAAGGAACACACCTCAACATAATAAAAGCCATATATGATATACCCACAGCAAACATTATCCTCAATGGTGAAAAATCGAAAGCATTTCCCCTAAAGTCAGGAACAAGACAAGAGTGCCCATTCTCACCACTACTATTCAACATAGTTTTGGAAGTTTTAGCCGCAGCAATCAGAGAAGAAAAAAGAAATAAAAGAAATCCAGATTGGAAAAGAAGAAGTAAAACTCTCACTGCTTGCAGATGACATGATCTTCTACATAGAAAATCCTAAAGACACCACCAGAAAATTAGTAGAGTTAATCAATGAATATAGCAAAGTTACAGGATATAAAATTAACACACAGAAATCCCTTGTATTCCTATACACTAACAATGAGGAAACAGAAAGAGAAACTAAGGAAACAATTCTATTCACCCTTGCAACGAAAAGAATAAAATACTTAGGAATAAATCTACTTAAAGAAACAAAAGACCTATATAAAGAAAACTATAAAACACTGATGAAAGAAATCAAAGAGGACACAAATAGATGGAGAAATACATCATGTTCATGGATTGGAAGAATCAATATAGTGAAAATGAGTATACTACCCAAAGCAATCTATAGATTCAATGCAATCCCTATCAAGCTACCAACAGTAATTTTTCACAGAACTAGAACAAATAATTTCACAATTTGTATGGAAATATAAAAAACCTCGAATAACCAAAGCAATCTTGAGAAAGAAGAATGGAACTGGAGGAATCAATCTGCCTGACTTCAGACTATACTACAAAGCTACAGTCGTCAGGACAGTATAGAACTGACACAAAGACAGAAATATAGATAGATGGAACAAAATAGAAAGCCCAGAGATAAATCCACACACCTATGGACATCTTATCTTTGACAAAGGAGGCAAAAATATACAATGGAGAAGGGACAATCTTTTTAACAAGTGGTGCTGGGAAAACTGATCAACCACTTGCAAAAGAATGAAACTAAAATACTTTCTAACACCATACACAATAATAAACTCAAAATGGATTAAAGATCTAAATGTAAGACCAGAAAGTATAAAACTCCTAGAGGAAAACATAGACAAAATACTCTCCGACATAAATCACAGCAGGATCCTCTATGACCCACCTCCCAGAATATTGGAAATAAAAGCAAAAATAAACAAATGAGACCTAATTAAACTTAAAATCTTTTGCACAACTAAGGAAGCTATAAGCAAGGTGAAAAGACAGACTTCAAAATGGGAGAAAATAATAGCAATTGAAACAACTGACAAAGAATTAATCTAAAAAATATACAAGCAGCTCATGCAGCTCAATTCCAGAAAAATAAACGACCCAATCAAAGAATGGGCCAAAGAACTAAACGGACATTTCTTCAAAGAAGACATACAGATGGCTAACAAATACATGAAAAGATGCTCAACATCACTCATTATCAAAGAAATGTAAATCAAAACCACAATGAGGTGCCATCTCATGCCAGTCAGAATGACTGCTATCAGAAAGTCTACAAACAATAAATGCTGGAGAGGGTGTGGATTAAAGGGAACCCTCTTCCACTGTTGGTGGGAATGCAAACTAGTACAGCCACTGTGGAGAACAGTGTGGAGATTTCTTTAAAAACTGGAAATAGAACTGCCATATGACCCAGCAATCCCACTCCTGGGCATACACACCAAGGAAACCAGATCTGAAAGAGACACGTGTACCCCAATGTTCATCGCAGCACTGTTTACAACAGCCAGGACATAGAAGCAACCTAGACGTCCAACGGCAGATGAATGGATAAGAAAGCTGTGGTACATATACACAATGGAATATTACTCAACTATTAAAAAGAATGTATTTGAATCAGTTCTAATTGATGAAACTGAGGTGGATGAAACTGGAGCCTATTATACAGAGTGAAGTAAGTCAGAAAGAAAACACCAATATAGTATATTAATGTGTATATATGGAATTTAGAAAGATGGTAACGATGACCCTATATGCGAGACAGCAAAAGAGACACAGATGTAAAGAACAGACTTTTGGACTCTGTGGGAGAAGGCGAGGGTGGGATGATTTGAGAAAATAGCACTGAAACATGTATATTACCATATGTGAAATAGATTGCCAGTCCAGATTCGATGCATAAGACAGGGTGCAAAGGGCTGGTGCACTGGGACGGCCCTGAGTGATGGGATGGGGAGGGAGGTGAGGGGGGTGTTCAGGATGGAGGACACATGTACACCCATGCCTGATTCATGTCAATGTATGGCAAAAAACACTACAATATTGTAAAGTTATTAACCTCCAATTAAAATGACACCCATGGAGGATTCAAGTTAATGTATGGCAAAACCAATACAATACTGTAAAGTGAAATAGTAAATAAGTTAATTAAAGAAGGAAAAAAAGATTAGCAAAAGAGAAATTAAAAAAACCCAAAAAATGAGTGAGAACTCACTACCGTCTCCTCATCGAAACTGAGGTCCAGCACGTTAAAAAAAAAAAAAAAAAAAAAAAACCCAAAAAAAGAACAAAAATAAAATAAATTAATTTTTAAAGTAAAGAAGAAAATATAATTATGAAAAATATCCCCACATTTTAATTTAACACCACACTTATTATGTGCCAAGAGTACATGTTTTAATATTGTTATGGTGAGTTTCTTTTTTTCATATGGAACTTCAAAGTTTCTATATGGTGAAATTCTTCAATCTTGTGCTTTATTTCTGACATCATGCCTTAGAAATTCTCAACCCTAAATTAATTAATTTTCTTGTAATGCTTAAATGACTTCATTGAAAAAACTACCAACATTTATTAGAATATTTTAAATGACTATTCTTTTAATGTTTGCTGCATTACAAATGGTGTCTATTTTTATTATTTTCTTATCTTTGCTGCTGAGAAGTATATTTATAATAACTTCTTAATTATTTCAAAGTAACATCAGTGGGAAATGCACCTTTCACCAATTAAAATCTTTTATTTAATTTAATGGCCTTATTTTCACTGTTTCATGAACTATCTTTACTGTTTCTTTCATAACTTATTGTATTGCTGTATCTCCCAAACAGCATATAGTTACATTTTTATTTTGATCTCAGTTAATAAACATACTTACATTAATATTTATGATCTTTAACTTGGGTTTTGTTAGTTCTTTGCTTTTTATTTTGATATTTACTTTTTCCACATTTATATTTATATGAATATACACACAAGTGCAGTATAATTTATTTCCTCCATAGTTTTGGAAATATTTATTCTGATTTTTAAAAAATCTATCAGGAGAAATTGGATTGACATTTCTAACTAAACAGTCCTATCTTCATTCTAAACCATATTCCTTCAAATGAGAGAAAATACATGAAAAATTATACATATAAAGAGTTGGAAAACAAAGTATGCTCCAGTGCATCAAAACCTTGAAATTTTTCTAGCAGATGGAAAAAATATTGAGATTGAACAAATGCAGGAATGAGCCCAGGACGAATCTTAAGAAAATTCATTAAGAGAGTGCTTTAATAGGGAAATGAATGAGCCTCTGCCTCCTCCAATTCTCCATTCCCCCATCCTGAGCTGCTGTTAGCCACTCAGAATGAAAACCCAGAGAAGTGGTTGGTGGAGTTCTCCTAGGTTTGGGGATGGACAGAGAAGAAGAGTGAAGCCTGAAATAACTCCACACATTTTAAAAGACTGTAGGAAAGAAAGAAAGGAGGAGAAGGAAGTAAAGAGAGGAAGGAAGGAAACAAAGAAAGCTGACATTGGCATTTTTCCATAACAAACAAGATAATGAAACAGTGTTGGAACTAGAGTGGCAGTAAAGTGTCATGGGTAGCTTGTGACTGCCAGCAGAAATGAAAAGCAACCTCCATACATTGAAAGAGAAGCTACTTGCAGACTAGGTCCTGTACATTCTGCTTGTCAAGCAATACCTACAATCAGATAGGTATAGATATTAGAAACTAATATTTGTAATTAGAAACTAATATTTGTTTATAGGAGAAGAGGGACTTGCCAGTATAAATATGAACAGACAACCAACAATGGTGAAACATTTTAGAGAAATTAATAACAAGAAAAAGAGCAGAAATCCTTACTAACAGAAAAACAAAAATGAGGAAGTAAATGAAAACAAAACAAACCACAAATTTGCTAAGCATGGATAATTGAAAGTGTTAGTCATTCAGTCATGTCCAACTCTTGGCAACCCCATGGACCATAGCCCACCAGGCTCCTCTGTCCATGGGATTCTCCAGGAAAGAATAATGGAGTGGGTTGCATTTCCTTCTCCAAGGGATGTTCCCAACCCAGGAAGTGGATTCTTTACCATCTGAGCCACCAGGGAAACCCAAGCATGGATAATTATTGACCTATAAATAGAGAACTAAGAGCAATCTGGAATAAAATCCTAAATAATTACAACATGATGAGAGGGAATTATGAATTGACTCATGCTCTTTGGGGAAAAATCAGAGATACTATAGAATTTGATTAAAATGCTTCACTAAGTATATTAAAATATTGAGTATTCACTAGGAAAAAAAAGTGTAACTGTAGCACAGCTACAATAAAAGAGATTAAGAAACTCAGTCTAACAATAGTAAGTGAAAAGAAAACCCCAAACCAAAAGTCCAGTTAGAAAACAACAGAATGGCAAGCAGGAGTCCAAATGTGTTGATAATAAAAAAAACTGCTGAAAGGCAGGCAGCATATCAGTCAGCAGGAAACAGCACATTCAAAAGATTCCTTGAAGAGAGTTTAATGAAGGTACACTCTGCAGAGGATGAGGGCAGAGTTAAAGGAACCAGCAGGGCTAGTGAAGTATCACAGTTTAGCAAATGGGAGTCATTGTTATCATCAAAGGATTGAACAAGTAAGGGGAACAATATTACTGGAAACTGGTGAGGGTTGGGGACTTTGGAGAAGGGCCATTTGTCAAAAGCTGTAACTTTAGGTAAAGGAACTTAGATTCTGTCAAAACTGCAGTAAGAGAAACAGAGAGTTTCACACCTGCCCTACCCAGCTGGAAGCTAGAGGGTAAGGAGTCCATGGATATGAGCATCCCAGGTGGACATAAGACAAAAAAAAAAAAAAAAAGGCAGAGAATGGATCTTTTGGGCATACATACTAACCAGCACTGAAAAGTACTTTAGTATTGGTAGAAAGTAAAACAAAATAAAAGCAAGAATTAAAATCCATTCTTCATTCAAGAAATATTTACATGACACAGAAATGTTAAAAACAACATTGTTATATAAATGTTTGTGATTATGGAAACAAGTATAGCATTATTAGTATTAAATAAAAAATACTAACTGGTATAAATACTGATATTTGACTAAAAGAACACTCTACAAAGAAAGTTTATGAATAACAACATAGCGTCAAAATACATGATAGATATTAAAAACACAAAAGAAATTGATGAATCCACAAACAGTGGGAAATATTTTAAGATAGCTTTCTTAGGAAATGGAGAAGGAAATGGCAACCCACTGCAGTACTCTTGCCTAGAGAATCCTGTGGGCAGAGGAGGCTGGTGGGCTGCTGTCCCTAGGGTCGCACAGGCTCGGACACAACTGAAGCAACTTAGCATGCATGCATGCATCTTAGGAAATAAAGAGCCAATAAATAAATTAAAAAATCAAGGAAAGTTAAACATAAGGAAATTTATTCATATAATTCATGACATCCACAAATTAAAAGCCAAAGTGCATGTGAGTTTCTCAGTAGATTCACAATATATCTGATGTAATTGCTGTTCTTGTTGTTTAGTCGCCAAGTCATGCCTGACACTTTGCAACCCCATGGGTGGTAGTCTGCCAGGCTCCTCTGTCCATGGAATTTCCCAGGCAAGGTGGATTCCTTACCACTGAGCCACCTGGGAAGTCCTTGATATAATTAAACATCCTTATTTATTAAAAAAAACTCTGCAAACATGGAATAGAATAAAATACTTGACTTTGATATAGGGTATATTCGAGAAACCTAAGTATCATAAATGGTGAAACATTAGAGGCTTTCCCAATAAAATTAGAAACAAGGTTACCATCTGAGCCACCAGGGAAGTCAATTAAATAGTTTTAATTCCACTAGAGAATTGTAAGTAAAGAAAAAAAGTATGTGAGACCCCTGAAATTAATGATCACTCAAGAAAGCAGGTTTACTTAACTACAAAGTGAAGCAGGCTTGCTTAGCAATGAAACTATGCCAAGAAAGCATGAGATATGCCTCCAAACAATTAAACAATGATGCCATGAGACCCACATCCTGCCCAGTGAATTCAGTAAGTTAATGGTTCCTAGGACATTCTCCTCTCATGTACTAATGGAAAATGTGACATTATACTAAAATATGAGATGATTTACCATTTTTAGTATATACCGTCCTTCTGCTGATTTGAGTAGTGCCATGATGGTCCCAGTTTGTCCATGAAGGGACAAGAAAACTCCCCCATCTGATGAAAAGGAGGAGCTGATGACAGCAATGTGATCTCTAGTCAAGAATGAGAAGGAAGGTGCTCTTTTCCCTCTCTCCACTTTTCCTTTGATTATAAAACTATAGCCTCTCAAGGGAGGCACCCTCTTGCTCACCAGCTTGTAAGCCTCACAAGCAAGCTATTCTAGTAAGTCATTTCTTATCTATCACTTTGTTATTGTGGTTTAATTGTTTAGTGTCTGACTCTTTTGCGATTCCATGGCCTTTAGCCTACCAGGCTCCTCTGTCTATGGGATTTTCCAGGCAAGAATACTGGACAGTATGTTGCTATTTTCTTCTCCAGGGGATCTTTCTGACTCAGGGATCAAACTGTCTCCAGCATTGCTGGCGTATTCTTCCTGGGAGGCTCCATCTATCACTCTGCCTCTCACAAAATTCTTCCTGCATTGAGACATGAAGAGCTCCCCCGTCAGATCCATTTGAACAGTTTTAGGAGTAAATAATTAGAAATGCAAAAGACTGATCTAGTCAAATTAGTTTACAAAATTCACACCCTGAGGCTCTTTCTTTAAAACAGATTGCAATGATAGAAATATAAAAAGGAGAGCATTAAAAAAACTAAAGCAAATAAGCAATCTTAGGAAGCAAAAGTGGGACAGAAGTGCAGAGTACTGAAGTGGGCTGCAACCAGAGGGTTCCTGGGCACTACGTTTTTCGAAAGCAGGCAGAGATGAATATCAGTTCTGGTCCTGGCCAGTCTTCAGAAACTTATGAATTTCAAAGTACACAAGACTGTCCAAATGTTGTCCATGAGTACACACTAAAACTGACATTTACATTGCAAAACTGAGTGCTTTCCATTTAGTCATGTGCCATTGTGTTCTATCAAAACCCATTTCATAAAAAGACTTTACTCCATATATTTCTCTGGATATTGCCCACTTATATTAGTAGATAATTAAACAAGCTTAAAAACATGTATGCATATACATATAATCTTAGGATTTGAAAATTTTACTTACTTTTTTACCAGATCAAACATGGTTTTCTCTACATTTACCAGCCATTGTTCTATACCACTTCTTATACGAATTTTCCTATAATATTTTCAAAAATAATTATTATGAAGAATTCTTTTTATTATTTTTATTCATGTTTCATTCCTTTGGTCAGTCTGTAAAACTGTCTTAAAACTACACCTATAATATTCATGGGCTAAAGGACTATAATTCTATACTGTCTTTGGTATTTCTAGATCTTAAATTAGAAAATAGATCACCTAGTTTTAGGAAATTTTGACATCAAAACAATAAATCTGCAAAGTTAAGAGGATCCAGTAAAATGTGAATTTGCAAAATAGGTAAATATTACAAAGCATTTTTGGCTTCCTTAATAAATCTTCCAAACAGCAAGCCAAGGTCAGGGCCGGGTTAAAGGATTTGTGAATGGGAAGGTTTGGGCACAGTATTTTTTTAATCAACTCACTTTAGGAACCTCATGCCAAAGGCTAGGGAGCCCTTACAAGGGCTGGCAAATTGCACTAGTGTAATGGAAGAAAACCAGGTAACCACTCATGACAAAACCAGAAGTCAGAGGAAACAGCAGTGGGAGTAGCATCAGCAACCCTAAGCAAATAGCAAATTTCCTTCCTACCTATATTCATATAATGAAACTTTGTGTTGGCTTACAGGATATATTAATATATATAGATATGGAAAGGTAAAACTCTACATAAGTAAATTTGAAGAAATAGTTCAATTAGCAAATGTCTATGAAATGTCAGAAACTTCCAAGCAAAGGTTTTAAATAATGAAGATTTACAGAGTCTAAATGCTTAGTTTATAACATAGATGTCATACTTTGGCAGCACAAGAGTTTCTCCTTCAGCAGATATGAACATTATCACAGCAGGAGGGCCAATTTCTTGTTTCCATATCAATAAGTGTCGTATATTTTCAAAACATTTCACAAGATGAGGCTGTGGGCCAGAAACAAATGTCAATAACATTATAAAATTCTGACTTGGTTGGATAATAACTTTGCTGAACAGAGAATAATGAATGACATTATTGATATTACCTGTACACACTCAGGATTTCTGCTATCAGATAGAATATCAAGAAGTTCAGCATTGCTAAGAAAGTAAAATCTTGGGAATATCATTCTTTTAGTTTCAAGATAGTCCTGTCCAGATTCAAAAGAAATACAATTCAGAGTGTATGTTTAATCATGATATGAGTTACATTATCATTTGTGCCTACATTTACATATAAAAGCCACATTATTAAAGTTTCAGTATACATAGTAGTGTCAGTCAAAACAACATACTGTGCTCAACAAAACATACTTAAATTACTAACAACAACAAAAAAAGAACCATAATTAAAGCAATTTAAAACAAAAACAAAAAATCCAAGTCTTACATACATGCACACACACTTATTATTGATCATTAATAAAACACCGTATTTTAGTATTATCATCATTGCTTTCCAGCATTCCCAACTTTCTGCTCTTAATTCCCTGTCCTCTTGGAGAATAAGTTGTCATTTCAGCAGGCCACTTCACATTCTACTATACAGGGAAGTCCGGTATTTCCACCGCTACCCACAATTTATCTGTGTTCACATCAATCTTAAACTCTGCTTTTCAGAGAAAGAGATACGACTCACTTATGTGGGTGAACTATCCCTGTTTTATTTACTACTCTCCTATATCTTCAATTTCTTGTTTGCAACAGACTTTTAAAATTCTCTCATTAAATATATACATTATACACACACACACACATATGGGCAGAGAACTTTCTGTAGACTGTAACTGCCATATGTGGGTATTCTGGAGGGCTTATCATAACCACTAAGACATGTTCAACAAGCAAAAGGGATGAATGCCTGGGAAAAAAATCTTGGTTTATGAAGTAAAGTGAGTATGTCCACCACAAATCTCAAATATTAAAACCAGTTTTTAAAGATATGCATGGTTAGCTGACATTTTAATGTACTGGAAATATAAAAATATATGAACCAATAACTTAATTTATACAATCATCAAAATATTCAACTTCTGCTGATTTTATCAACTTAACAATAGTTTTGGTGCTAATATAGATAACATTCATTATTAACTACTTTCTTTGTGCCACCTCTTGTGCTTTAAATTCATTATCTCATTTAACACAAAATCCCTCAAGGTAAGAGTTACTCCCAGTTTAAAGTTAAGAAAAATTAAGCACTCAAAAATTTGATACTTTGCCTAATGTCATCTAGATTGATTCAACCACTTTTTTATTGTTTTTAATAGCATTTTCATTAACTTATATATTGTGAGAGTTTGAAATATTGTTGGCTGCTAGAGTTAAGAAGAAAATCTACATGGGAATTAGTTTCTGTAGTGCATTACATTTTGCAAATTAAATGATTCTCCACTTCACAATTGCTATAGTTTTACCTCAAGATTTTTCTTTATATATTCAAGATGTATATTGCAATTTTGCAGAATTTCAAGGACTCCTGCAGAGGTAGCTATGTGCAAAGCATCCAGTCTGTTGTGTACTTTTAACATTATTTCTTTCCACATGGAAATGACTTGAGAGAAGAGTTTTGCTTCTGCCGGGAGCTGCCTTTAGAAAGAAAATTTGAGATAATTTTGTCTTTGAAGGGGCTATAATTAAAATCCATAACCTAGATGCATTTGCCACTGAATATTGTTCAATTTAGGGCTTCCCTGGTGGTTCCGATGGTACCATCTGCGGAAGACCTGGGTTCAATCCCTGGGTTGGGAAGATCCCCTGGAGGAGGGTGTGGCAACCCACTCCAGTATTCTTACCTGGAGAATCCCCATGGACAGAGGAGCCTGTTGGGCTACAATCCATGGGGTCGCAAAGACGTGGACATGACTGAGCGACTAAGTACAGCACAGCATTGTTCAATTTATAAAATGCACTGAGATTATATTTTTGCTGACCAATCACTAACTAAAGATTTTTCTGAATGTCTATTATGTACAAGTGATGTACCTGGTAGGGAATGCTAGGATAAATTAGACATACATTCATCATTTAATAAGATAATATTAACACTGAGTCAGAGAGAGAAGATACATACATACCGAGTTCTATATAAAATAAGTTGAAACGATCTGCGTCCTACAAAATGTAGTAAAACAAAGGGCTACTGAAATCCTAGAAAGGAAACGCAATTTGGGGAGAGGCTTTGGGGAAGAAGCTATTTGATCCGAGTGTAAAAGGAGAAGAGAACTGCAGAGAGGGCACTAGACTTAGGAGCAAGAATATAAAGGCGTGTATAAGAAAATCCAAGTTCTATTAGTAATTATTTAATCTTAGAAGATTAGGAAATGTAAAGCAGGTTCAACATAAGTATAGAAATTTTCCTTTACAGATTATCCTTATTTTCCCTCCTTGGAAAAGGGAAGCAAACTCCACACATGGCATGGTAATCTAGTGGTATATTGAGTTTTGTTGCTATTACTGTTGGAGTTTAAGGAAGGAAGTGTTTTCAGGAAGTGTGTTTTAGAGGTTCTTTCACTTTCTCTGCTCACGCAATTTCCCTCTCCCATCCTAGCCAGCTCCAACCTGAATAGCTTGGAGGTTGAGATGGAGAAGAAATTGACAGGAAAGACTTAAAAATTTTTTTTAATTGGAAAATAGTTGGTTTACAATGTTGTGTTAGTTTCAAGATACACCAAAGTGATTCAGCTATACATATACACATATCCATTCTTTTTCAGATTCTTTTCCCATACAAGTTATTACCAAATATTGAGTTATCTAGGCTATACAGTAGGTCCTGAAAAGTTATGTATTATATATATATCGGTTCAGTTCAGTCGCTCAGTCGTGTCCGACTCTTCGCGATCCCATGAATCGCAGCACACCAGACCTCCCTGTCCATTACAAACTCCCGGAGTTTACTCAAACTCATGCCCATTGAGTTGGCGATGCCATCCAGCCATCTCATCCTCTGTCGTCCCCTTCTCCTCCTGCCCCCAACCCCTCCCAGCATCAGGGTCTTTTCCAATGAGTCAACTCTTCGCATGAGGTGGCCAAAGTATTGGAGTTTCAGCTTCAGCATCAGTCCTTCCAATGAATACCCAGGACTGATCTGCTTTAGGATGGACTGGTTGGATCTCCTTGCAGTCCAAGGGACTCTCAAGAGTCGTCTCCAACACCACAGTTCAAAACCATCAATTTTTCGGCGCTCAGTTTTCTTCACAGTCCAACTCTCACGTCCATACATGACCACTGGATAAACCATAGCCTTGACCAGACGGACCTTTGTTGGCAAAGTAATGTCTCTGCTTTTTAATATGCTAGGTTGGTCATAACTTTCCTTCCAAGGAGTAAGCGTCTTTTAATTTATAGTAGTATGTAAATTTAATCCTAAATTTATCCTTCCCCTGCTTTTTTGCTTGTGGTAATCATGGTTGTTTTCTTCATTTGTGACTCAATTTTTGTTTTGTAAATAACTTCATTTGAACCATTATTTTAGATTCTACAAATAAGGCATATCATATGATACTTGTCTTACTCCATCTGACTTACTTCACTTACTATGATAATCTTCAGGTCCATCCATGTTGCTGCAAATGGCTTATTTTGTTCTTTTTTATAGTTGAGTAATACACCATTATATATACGTACGACACTTTATCCATTCATCTGTCAATGGCCATTTAGGTTGTTACCATGCTACTGTAAATAGTTCAGCAATTAAAACTTGGGTGCATGTACCATGGGATTGATGGATTCCACTGGTAGTTCTATTTTTAGTTTTTTAAGTATCCTCTATACTTTTCTCCATGGTGGTTGTACCAATTACATTCCCACCAACAGTATAGGAAGGTTTCCTTTTTTCCACACCCTCTCCAGCATTTATTGTTTGTAGATTTTTTTCAAGATGACCATTTTGACTGATGTGAAGTGATATCTCATTGTGGTTTTGATTTGCATTTCTCTAATAATTAGTGATGGGCTTCCCTCATGGCTCAGTGGTAAAGAATCTGTCTGCTAATGCAGGATACACAGGTTCAATACCTGGTTTGGGATGATCTCCTGGAGAAGGATAGGGCAACCCACACTAAAAGAGTCAGGCACGACTTAAGTCACTACACAAAAACAAAAATTTCTACAGCTCAGCAAAAATCTTAGCAGGGAGAGACTTCAATCTCACCTTCAGTTCGCATCTTCCCCGTGTCTCTGGGAGGTTCTAGTATAACTCACATTTAGTTGGGAGTGAGGGTAAATGGCACTACATACTATACTCTCAAAAATTCCCCTTAAAGAACTCTTTTTTCTAGTAAACCTATCTTCTCTTTCCTCTCTTCACATCTTCCTCCTGGTATCAGGGCCATCATCATTTTTCCATTAGTCAAAGACAGGTCCATTATAGGTTTATTTTTTCTTTTCTTTACAATGATTGTATAGAAGCCTTCAGCATCCCTTAATTAAAAGTCCCGTTTCTAACCTCACAGCAAATCCTGAAAAGAAAAACTTGGTAATAATGTGAATTCTTAACCTGGAGTTGTATCTCGCCATCATTTAAGAAATCTTTAGTAGAAAGTAGGATTAAAGTTTGAATTTATGACATTAAGTTGTAGTCATAAAGAACATATCCCTAAGGTATGTGGTTTCACCTTTGAGAACTATCAGAATACCCATAGAATAATGAAAGACTAAAACATTCAAATGACAAGAAACATATATGTATAACAAAAATGTGTATTGTTCCCTACAAAGCAATACTTACATCTAGACCATTCTCTTTTGTAAAACTCTTAATAGCTCTCCTTTGCCACTAAAATAAAGTTCAAAATAGTTAACCTGATTTTCAAGGTATTCTTGTACTCTGTTCTAATATGCCTTACAAATACCTTCCCCAGGCCTTCCTGCTTTATTTCAGAATGGCTTCTAGACTATCTTGTGTAATTTACTGCCAGTAGTTTCAATTCTGTCTACAGAGCACATGTCTCAAGTACTCTTGAGAGCTATCACTTAAAGACAAATTAATTCAAATATTACAAATAAAAAAACAGTAGAGTTTCAGACAATTGTTAGGACCTCTATTATTTCACATGGTTCAAAGCAAGTGACTATCATTAATGTCTGAATACTATTAAAAACATATTTATTGTTCACATGAAAACCATACTAATATTCCAGAACTAAATAGACATCTAGCATTGTGGCTTAAGGATTAAGACATTTGTCACTTATTTCCCAGCACTTAATAGCTTTATATCAATAATTGAGAAATAAGGTTTTTTTTTTAATAAAGATGATGCTTCGAATCTTTTAAAAAAGGAAGATGGTTACATAATAATGGTTTGGCAGACTATATTCCTATACCTATAGGTAGAATAGTTTTAGAGTGTTCACTGAGGAAATTATTTCTCAAAAATTACAGGAAATAAATTACTACTATACATTTTTTTACCTGTACATGACACATGACATAGTTTAAGTTTTTTACCTTTGTATTTCTGTAGAATGAAAGATTGGTTCAAGATAAAGCCAATTTCTTTGGCAATTCATCCATTCCTCAAGAGTGTATGAGAAGAGAGCTAAGTTTTGATCCCATTCATCTACAAGATCCTACAATAATAAAATTGCACATACATACAAACATAAACACATAAAATTACTTTATGAGTAATGTGATAGAAACAAATCAAAGGTGACTATCAGTCACTGACATAAAAAAAGTAATTATAATAGAGGGTCACATTCAGTTCAGTTTAGTTCAGTCGCTCAGTCATGTCTGACTCTTTGCAACCCCATGGACTGCAGAATGCCAGGCCTCCCTGTCTATCACCAGCTCCCACAGTTTACTCAAACTCATGTCCATTGAGTCGGTGATGCCATCCAACCATCTCATTCTCTGTCATCCCCTTCTCCTCCCACCTTCAATCTTTCCCAGCATCAGGGTCTTTTCAAATGAGTCAGTTCTTCATATCAGGTCACATAAATTAATGTAAATTGAATTATATTTAGTTTGGGGAGAGATTAAAATGTCCTATTCATCCAATTTTCTTATTGTATAATATTCAGATATTTTTGGTAGGCATAGCCTTTCATTCCTTTCTTTAAACATTTTTGTACATATGTGTATGTACATATAATATCTCTAACAGTTTACATAAATGGAACCATATTATGCACATTGTTTTGTAAATTGCTTTATGTTTTAACCTAATAGTGTATTTTAGAGAGGTTTTATGCCAATACTTTTAAGTTTTCTTCATTATTTTAACTTCAGGAAATTATACTGTGTGAATAAGACATCTTTTTCCAGCCAGTATAGTATTAAATAATAGGAAAATGGTTAAAAACCAATTAATAACACAATATTGAAAAATCAGTAGACTGGTCTATCCCCTAACTGTGGCTTCTCAGAAGGAACTGCTTGTAACTCATTTATATTTCTCTTCTGAGATTAATCCCTATATTTCTTTCTTTTAAAACGGATCTATATTTCAACAGCTTTATTAAGGTATAACAGAATACAATAAACCACACATATTTAAAGTGTACAACTTGATGTTCTCAGATATGCTTATACCTGTGAAGCAATCACCAAAATCAAGATAATAAACATATTGATTACCTTGAAAGGGTTTCTTAAACCCTGTTGTAATACCTTCTTCCCAACTGCTTTAATCGCATTCCTATGGAAACCACTGATTTAATTTCTGAAACTATAGATTAGCTGGCATTTTCCAGAATATTATATAAATGGAATCATACAGTATCTGTTGTTTTTGGTCTGACTTCTTTCACTCAGCATAATCATTTTAGGATTCATTCATGTTGTTGCATGTATCAAAGTTCATTTCTTTTTTACTGTGGAGTAGTAATTCCACTTCATAGATATATTGATACTATACATTTATTATTCACCAACTGTACATCTGGTTATTTCTAGTTTTTCACTATTACAACTAAAGCTGCCAGTCTTTGTATGGAGTAAGTTTTCCTTTATCTTAAATAAATACCTAGGAGTGGAATGTCTGGATCATGTGGTACACATATTTGTAACTTCTGAAGAAAATGTTAAATTTATTATAATATTTTACATTCCACCAGTAATGTATGAGAGTTCCAGTTCTTCCATATCCTCATCAACACTTGGGATGATCAGTCTTTTTCATTTTAGTCATTCTACAAGATTTATAGTGATATTTCACTGGGATTTTAGCATTTGATGAAAAATAAAATTAAGTATCTTTTTATGTGTTCATTTTCCATCTATATGTCTTATTTAGTGAAGTGTCCATTTAAATATTTTTCCCATTTCTTGTTTTTATTTTTGAAAGTCCTTTATATCTTCCAAATATAAGCTTTTTACTAAACATATGCCATGCAGATATTATCCCAACCTGTAGCTTATATATTTTTTTCTTTAATGGTGTCTTTTGAACAGAACAAATTTTAAATTTTGATGATAAATTTTGATGAAATTCAACTGATAGCTTTTCTTCCTATTGATCCTTCTTTTAGTGTCATATTGAAGAAACCTTTCTAGCTTAAGGTCACAAAATTTTTCTCTGATGTTGTGTTCTCAAAATCTCATAGTTGTAAAATTTGCCTTTAGACCTATGATACATTTTTTACTTAAATCTTGTATATCCTCAAGATATCTCCATGGCTGATTCATGTCAATGTATGACAAACCACCCCCCCAAAAAAATAAAATAAAATAAAAATTAAAAAAAAAAGATATGGCTTAAAGCGTTTCTTTGTTTTGCATGGAACTGTCCAATGTGGCAGCACCATTTCTTTTTTTTTTTTCCCATCACCATTTCTGAGAAGACTACTGTTTCTTCTCAGAACTGTCTTTACTCCCTTGTTGAAAATTCATATATATGTGAACTTATTTCTGTACTCTATTCTGTTCCATTTATCTGACTACTCTTTAACCAAGATAAAACTCTTGATTACTACAGCATTATAATGTCTTGAAATCAGGAAGTGTTACTCTTCCAACTTTGTGGGGAAAAGAAGATTTTTCAAGATTGTTGAAGCTCTTCTAGTTCCTGTACATTTCCATAAGAACTTTAGAACCAGCCTGTTAATTTCTACCAGTAGTTGGATAGCATGTTGATTTTTATTGTACTATATTTGGATCTTTCAGGAATATTGACATTTGAGTCTTTGTATGCATGAGCATAGTATATCTTCTGTTTATTCAGGTTTTTATTTTCTCTCTACTGGATTTTGTTGTTTTCATTGGATCAGTCTTACACATATATCTTCATACTTATTCCTAAGTATCTCATATCTTTTATTGAATTTTTAAAAAATTTCAACCTCCAATTGTTCCTTGCTAGTCTACAGAATGCAGCTGATTGTATGTACTAATCGTGTATTCTGAAAATTTAATAAAATGAGCTTTATTTACTTTTTAAGTAATTTTATTGAATTTTTTACATGGGGAATTATGTCATGCGGATAAAAAGGATATTTTACTTATTTTCCAGTGTGGTTGCCTTTTATTTCTTTCTTTTCCATGCCTTATACATGGCTAAAACCTCCATATGATGAAGAATAGAAGCGATGAGAGACAACACCCTTCCTGATCTTAGCAGAAAAGTGTTCAGTCTGTCATCACTAAGTATGTTGCTAGACATAGTAAAGGACATATATGTCCTTTACTTATTTATTTTAATTAATTTACTTTAATTGGAGGTTAATTAGTTTACAATATTGTAGTGTTTTTTGCCATACATTGACATGAATCAGGCATGGGTGTACATGTGTTTCCCATCCTGAACCCCCCTTCCACCTCCCTCCCCATCCCATCATTCAGGGCCGTCCCAGTGCACCAGCCCTTTGCAACCTGTCTCATGCATCAAATCTGAACTGGTGATCTATTTCACATATGGTAATATACATGTTTCAGTGCTATTCTCTCAAATCATCCCACCCTCGCCTTCTCCCACAGAGTCCAAAAGTCTGTTCTTTACATCTGTGTCTCTTTTGCTGTCTCGCATATAGGGTCATCGTTACCATCTTTCTAAATTCCATATATATGTGTTAGTATGCTGTAATGTTCTTTATTTTTCTGGCTTACTTCACTCTGTATAATAGGCTCCAGTTTCATCCGCCTCATTAGAACTGATTTAAATGCATTCTTTTTAATAGTTGAGTATTGTGTATATGTACTACAGCTTTCTTATTCATTCATCTGCCAATGGACATCTAGGTTGCTTCCATGTCCTGGCTGTTGTAAACAGTCCTGCGATGAACATTGGGGTACATGTGTCTTTTTCAATTCTGGTTTCTTTGGTGTGTATGCCCAGCAGTGGGATTGCTGGGTCATATGGCAGTTCTATTTCCAGTTTTTTAAGGAATCTCCACACTGTTCTCCACAGTGGCTCTACTAGTTTGCATTCCCACCAACAGTGTGAGAGGGTTCCCTTTAATCCACACCCTCTCCAGCATTTATTGTTTGTAGACTTTCTGATAGCAGTCATTCTGACTGGCATGAGATGGCACCTCATTGTGGTTTTGATTTACATTTCTTTGATAATGAGTGATGTTGAGCATCTTTTCATGTATTTGTTAGCCATCTGTATGTCTTTGAAGAAATGTCCGTTTAGTTCTTTGGCCCATTCTTTGATTGGGTCGTTTATTTTTCTGGAATTGAGCTGCATGAGCTGCTTGTATACTTTTGAAATTAATTCTTTGTCAGTTGTTTCAATTGCTATTATTTTCTCCCATTTTGAAGGCTGTCTTTTCACCTTGCTTATAGCTTCCTTCATTGTGCAAAAGCTTATTTAATTTTTTAAAGTATAAATTGGTGTTGGATTTTATAAAATGCTTTTTCAGGATATACTAAAAAATAGTATCATTTTTCTTTTATAGTTTGTTTTGGTGAGTTACACTGATGTATTTCTGAATATTAAACCAAACTTGTATTTCCTATATAAATCCCTCATATATGTGTGTTTGTGTATATGTATATATACATATATATGTATGTATATTTTTTAATTTGTACATTTTTGTTTAGAATTTTTGCAATAAAATTCAGGAGGGCTAGTTTTCTCATAATGTCTGTGTGGGTTTTGGTATCAGGGTAATTCTGGCCTCACAGAATGAGCTAGGAAGGATTTCTTCCTCTCCAGTCTTCTGAAAGAGTCTGTGTAAAAGTGGCAGAGTCTGTGTAGAACTGGTATTGCTTCTTTCCTAAATATTTTGCATAGGCCATCTGGGCCTAGATTTTTTCTTGTGGGGTTTTAAATCATTGTTTTATTATCTTTAATACATATAGAGACTCAAATTATTTATTCTGTGTGAGCTTTAGTAATTTGTGTTTTTCAAGGAATTTGTCCACTGTGTCTACATTTTTGAGTTTGAGTTAAGGTTGTTCACAGTATCCCTTATCCTTTTAATATACATAGGATCTATAGTGATGTTACCCCTTTCAATATTAGTAATTCATGATGTTTCTTGACATTGAAGTGGAATGACTTTTTGGATCTGTGATTTTATTGTTTTCAGTACATTAAGGACAATTCTGTCCATTAATTCTTCAATTTTGTTTTTCTGCTTTCTTCTCTCACTCTTCTTGGAGGACTCCAATTACATGTCTATTACTTTATTTTCTCACAGCCCCCTGATGCTCATTTTACTTTTAAAAATTCTCTTTTTTCACTTTGTATAGTTTCTGTCATATTTTTAAATTCACTAACCTTTTCTCCTTCTATGTCTAATCTGCTGTTAATCTTCAGCTCAGTTCAGTTGCTCAGTCGTGTCTGACTCTTTGCGACCCCATGGACTGCAGCACGCCAGGCCTCCCTGTCTATCACCAACTCTCGGAGTTTACTCAAACTCATGTCTATTGAGTTGGTGATGCCATCCAACCATCTCATCCTCTGTTGTCTCCTTCTCCTCCTGCTGTTAATCTCATCCAGTGTCTATTTCACCTTGGATATTACATATTTTATCTCTAGAAGTTTGATTTTTGTCTTTTAAAAAATATCATCCATTATTCCTTTAACTTTTTAATATGTGGAATATAGTTATAATTCTTTCAATGTCTTTGTCTCTAATTAGAACTAATAACTATGTTTGTTCTGGATCAGTTTCCACTGGTTGCTTTTCCTTTTCATTATGATTCCTCTTTTCTTTTTTTTAATGTCTGATAGTCTTTGATTGGATTCTAGACATTATGAATTTTACTATATTGGGTACTAAATATTTTTGTGTTCCTATTTTTGAGCTTTATTCTGGATGGAGTTAAGCTACTTAGAAGCAGTTCTATCACTTGAAGTATTGTTTTTAGATTTGTTAGGGAGGACATGAACTGCATTTAATCTAGGACTAATTATTACACATTACTGTGGCATTATCCTTTTAAGCGCTCTAGTGCTTGTGAGTTATAAAGGTTTTTGTTGTTGTTGTCACTGTAGCTGGTGGATATGGGTATTGTTCCCAGCTCTGTGTGAAACGTTTCTTCTAATTATCTCAATGACCACTGTCCCGGTCTCCACTAGTTTCTTTACATTCATATGGTTAGGTACGCTACAAACCTGACTAGGGATATCCACAGACCTCTGAAGTTCTCTTTCAGTGTAGCTCTGTCCTCCCTGATACTTTATTCTGCAAACTCTATCTTCCTTTTGCTTCTTAGTCTTTCAACAGCATCTCCTAATACCAGGGAGTCTACCATCCTCTGGATGGATTTCTCCCCTCTCTCTCAACCCAGGTGTGGAAACTCATGACAGAAAGATGGGGCAATAATAGGGTTCAATTTGCTTGTTTGCCTACTCTCAGGGATCTTGGTTTTTCAGTGTTTGATGTCCATTTTCCTAAAACCATTGTTTGATGTATTTTTTCTGTTATGATTTGGGTATTTCAGGCAAAATGGGGTACCTGGTAAGCCATACTCCTTCCTGCTTGGAAGTGAAAGTGCTGTGTGTGGATGTGTGTGTCTGTTCTTTTCAACTTCTTGACTATGCCTAATTTATCATTTATTAAATTCATTTTTACTTTTAAATAAAGGCATTTAGTGCTCTGAATATTCCTTCTCATTGAACTCTAGCCAATTGTGACAAGGTTTGACTTGTAATTCTCTTCTTTTTGCTTATTTCTAATTTTAAAAATTTGATTAACATTTCCTGCACATTCTCATAGCTGCTTTTGAATTTCCTTTTTTTTTTTCTGGGTGATTTTGTTGTTGCTGGTTTTGGTCTATTTTTTGCTACTTTTTCTGTTCATTTTCAAATTTTACTGAACATGGTTAGAGAACAGTCTATTTGGTTTATCTCTTTTTTGTAATTTACTGAGTTTTTCTTCTCTAAGGTCCAAATAAGTGACACTTTCCCTGTCTGTGTGTTTGCAAATAATGTGAAGTCCATTTGTTGAGTACTTATTTCTCTCTCTCTTGTTTTTATCCATCTATAATCAATTATGTTAATTTTACCCTTAGATATCTCTATATTATTATATCTTATTGCGATTCCTAAAGTTTTAAAATCACTCTTAGCTATGTTTTGGGATGTAGGGTTGCTCAGAGACTATGAGGGAATACTGAATACAAGGTGACCTTGTGGTTCAATTTCTAATTATACTAGAATAGATATAGAAGCTGTTAAAATGATGGAGCTTCCCAGGTGGCGCAAGTGGTAACCCACCTGCCAATACAGGAGACATAAGAGATGCTGGTTCAATCCCTTGTCAGGAAGGTCCCCTGGAGAAGGGAATGGTACCCCACTCCAGTATTCTTGCCTGGAGAATCCCCATATGGTTGCAAACACAACTGAAGTGACTTAGCACACATGAATGAGGGAACACTGAATATAAGCTGACTCTATTGTTCAATTTCTAATTATACTACAATAGATATAAAAGCTGTTAAAATAATTGCAAGGATACACAAATACAGAGGTGGGATTAACCTTTAAGACAAATAGCACAGGGAATGAAAATGAAACATATCACTTCAGCAAAAAGAATCTCAAGGCAACAGTTCTGGCATGAGGACTATCAGAACTGTGGATGTATCTAGCAGCAGTGCTGCTGCTGGCAAAAACCATGGTTAAAATGGTCATATTTTTTATTTGATGTAAATTTACCTAGTCTGCCCAAACTAAACTTTCTGACATTTCCTGATGAATAATTAGTGCTTCCATAAAAAGTTGTATTTAATATTTAAAATGCTAAATATTCGATCTCTCTTCTATACATGAATGATTTATACATTCAAAAACTTACACAATGCAAAAATTAAAGTGATAAAACTACAGACACTTAAGACATTTCCCTCTGCTGTAATATTTACCTTAATGGGCCCGAGATAGGAAGATCCTTTAACTGTGGCAAGTATGATTTGAGACTCTTCCAGTTGAGCTAATGTATCATCTATAGATGAGATTATTAGGATAGAGTAAGCCTCAGTGTGATGAAGAACTAAATGTAAAGGAGTAGTGTTCCAAAGATCAATAATCCTATACAGCATTTTCTCAAGAGCAGCTTCATTAGTTGCTGAGGTTGATATCTCATTTATTTCATTTTCATACTGAAACATCTAAAACAAAAAATTGTTAATATCCAATGGAGCAAATAATTCCTGATACATTTAAAATGGAAGATTTAAATGAATGTGTTGAAAATCTGACTCCAGTTAGGTTTATATCCTAACCAGAGACTTCACGGTCTAACTTTCATGAAGTAGCCCTTTTCAGTTTTTAATCATTCTATTTCACATTCTTCTTGCTCAGTGAAAATTTCTGACTCAATATTTCTTTCTTCTGATTATAGTCAGTGTAAAAAAAAGTTAACAGCACCTTCTGCACATCTGCAGATAGCATTATTTCTTTCAGCTTTTCTTTTCTCTGCACTAATGCCAACTGCTTGATTATTCTGTGACAAGTTTATACTTTCTATGATAATTCTTGGGATATAATAATCTGAGAGAACATAACTCTAATGGGCACAGCTTTCCATGGCTTCACTTTGACACAGCTCCATGAGGATAAATGTCTCTCAAAATACTTTAATGGAGTATTTACAGACCTTTCCATGTGTACTGACTGCCAATTTCCACTGGACAAAATCTTAATATAAAAAAAAATCTTAATGTAATATCTTCAGATTCAATCACCAGAACAGAGATATTTGGAGAGCTACTCTTCTCTGCATCTTGGAATTAACTAGCTGCCCTTGTTGTTTTTACCCCTGAAAGAAGATTCTACTGCTGTTCCCATATGTCATCCTATTTAATATCTCCATTTATTTCCAGTAGTCATGTGTGGATGTGAGAGTTGGACTATAAAAAAGTTGAGTGCCGAAGAATTGATGCTTTTGAACTGTGGTATTGGAGAAGACTCTTGAGAGTCCCTTGGACTGCAAGGAGATCCAACCAGTCCATCCTAAAGGAGATCAGTCCTGGGTGTTCATTGGAGGGACTGATGTTGAAGCTGAAACTCCAATAGTTTGGCCACCTGATGCAGAGAGCTGACTCATTTGAAAAGACCCTGATGCTGGGAAAGACTGAGGGCAGGAGGAGAAGGGGACAACAGAGGATGAGATGATTGGATGGCATCACTGACACAATGGACATGGGTTTGGGTGGACTCCAGGAATTGGTGATGGACAGGGAGGCCTGGCGTGCTGCGGTTCATGGGGTCGCAAAGAGTCAGACACAACTGAGTGACTGAACTGACTGATTGTTGAAACTGTGCCAGATTTTTGGAATGCTCATTTGGCACTGATTAAATAGTCTGAAACTATCTAGATATTTTGATGAATTAACTCTTGGACCATAGTTCAGTTCGGATACTCTGATAATGATCCAGGGAAGGATGCAACATTTAGATGAGATGAGGAAAGAGAGAGCAAGAGAAGATTCAAAGATTATTTCATCATTTTTGGCTTAAGTAATGAGAAAAGAGTGGAGGTGCCATTAACTGAGATGGCGAGGATAAAGGAAGAGTGGAATTTTGGAGATGGAGAAAGAGAAGCACATTTTTGACATGTTAACTTTGACATATATTTTTAACATATAAGTGGCAGTGGATCTATGAGTTCAGAAGGGCAGCTGACTCTAGGGCTAAAGATATAAATTAATTTTTAAAATAAATTAAAGTTCACTTTTAAAATTCTTGTCTAATTAAATTATTTTCTCCATTTCCTCATTATAGCAAATCATTTAGTAGAAAATTGTAGGCATAAAATACTGTTTTGGTTATATTCAGTTCAGTTCAGTCGCTCAGTCGTGTCCGACTCTTTGCGACCCCATGAATCGCAGCACACCAGGCCTCCCTGTCCATCACCAACTCCCGGAGTTTACTCAAACTCATGCGCATCGAGTTGGTGATGCCATCCATCCATCTCATCCTCTGTCGTCCTCTTCTCCTCCTGCCCCCAATCCCTCCCAGCATCAGGGTCTTTTCCAATGAGTCAACTCTTCACATGAGGTGGCTAAAGTATTGGAGTTTCAGCTTCAGCACCAGTCCTTGGTTATATTAGACCATTGTCAATAGTGGAACGTGAAATATAAGTGAAACTTATTGTAAACTACACATGAAAATAGAACAATTTTAACCATGAAAATCATAGTAAAATTTTATTTTTATCACAAAATCTACAGGTAAATCAAATAGCTGCTAATTGTATATTTTAAATAGAATATCAAGTTACTTGTAGGGCCACCCTAACATGTTCTTAATATATCTTCATTTTATATAAATATTGTAGTTTTGATTGTATTCCTATAAAATTTAGTCTCCACAAGAAGTATCACTGTTAAATAAAAACACTAATTTAATTTCATTTGTTATGCATGAAAACCAGTATTACAGTTTTCGAATCACCTAGTAGTAATGGCATGATAAATGGCTTACACTTATAATATGTACATCATATTTTTTAAACCAAAAAACAAATTTACTATTCAATGTAATACTAGTTTTATCAGTTATTAATTTGTATGAAACCACCATCAATGAAGCATCACCTATCATCTACTAATACATTATACTCCTACTTTTCCTAACATTCCATAAATGTCTTATTTTTCTAATTCCTACTCCTTGTAGATTTACTTGCCTACTTAAATTTGGGCCTTCTGCTATGCCAACTTTATTTCAAACTATTTTAATTTACCTTGAGTGCTAGAAGATTCTCTACTGTACAGTTTTTATCAAGAGACACTGACTTTCCAATAATCTCCTGGAGAGCTTCCCAATGCCTTGGCTTGAGACAGGGGTTTCCTAGTGCTATGATGATTGGCAGCTCTTGTTTAAAATCTATCACTGATTGCTTAAGATGTGTCACCATGTCATTTTTAGGTAGACCTATAAGAAGCAATGGGTCAGCAGCTTTACCATACAGTCCACATTTTCTAAGACAGAAAACAAATTTGCTATTTAATGTAATACTGCTTTATCAGTTATTAATCTGCACTAAAATAATGAAGCTTATTAACATCTCTCTCCCATAAGAATCAAGCACGGATTAAAATAAAGGGAAATAGTTAATCAGGACTAGTGATTAAAACCCCAAACTATCATAACAAGTTATTTTGCAAAGTTTTTATACTAGGGATAGCTAGTTACCACAGGGTTTCCCAGATTTTCCCTGACAAGATAGACATACAGACAGAGAGGTACACACATACAATTCAAAAGACTATTATGGTTTTGGGGCTTCTCAATTCTGCTCATTAAAAGAACATTAAGGGAAAAAACCAGTCACTATCATTTCATAAAGAACATATCTTCACACTGAAATGTTGAAAATGTAGGTAAAAACTTTGCCATAGACCAGAACTGATCTTTCCTCTGGCATTACCAACACACCACGATACAGATTCCTGGGTTGGGAAGATCACCTGGAGGAGACCATGGCAACCCACTTCAGTATTCTTGCCTGGAGAATCGCTATGGACAGAGGAGTCTGGCGCGCTACAGTCCATGGGGTCACAAAGAGTCGGACACGACTGAGCGACTAACCGCAGCACACACAAAGGGTGCAGGATTCAAAACCTGTGCAGCTGAAGGTTCAACCCTTATAGCTTTTGACTCAACTTATAAAAGAGGGAGGAGACAGAGAAATAGCCAAAGTAGGGCACTTGAGAGAACTGAAAACTATACATATTCTTAACCATCCAATTGGTACAGATGAGGCTTATTTTTATAAAGCTATGTTGAATAACAAAGTGTATTTCAAGACTTGATTAGATAAAAAGATGAGAATAAGTTTTCTGCAAGTCTATACAGTGGTGAACAAGATTTTATCTGGGAAACTATGGATAAAAGAAAGTGTTGTCTACTTGTTACTTTATATGTAACTCTCTGAAACAGATATATGACACAATATTGAAAGAGAATGCACAGAATGAGTGTTGTGTTACTCTAACACTCTGGGTGATTTGTCCCCAATTTTTCTCTTTTCTACAGATTCTGTGGTAGTCATATTTCTTATATAATTTAAAAACAAACAAATTAAGGTGTTTTCCTTGAAAGAAAAAAAAACTATAAAGAAAACTATAAAACTATTAAAAAAACTATTAAAAAAAAAACTATAGCTTAAGGTATAACTGAGAGGCGAGATGAATTTAAAAATATAAAAGCATTATCTTGCCAAGTGGAATAAAGCTTTCTATTTGGAAAGGATTTGATTTTACAGAATTGCTTGCACAAGAACAGCATCTCTGTGTTGGCAAGATTTCAGATTTGATGATTAGCAGAAGGAAAACCTATCAAAATGACTCTGGCTGTTTCCCGCATTGTCCAAAGTATACTATCTGCATACACAGTGAGGGTTTGAAGGTTGGTCCTTAACATCAAAACATCTGTGGTGCTAAGAGCCAGAATCAGGGGGAAATGTTTGGGGTTCTACTTAGGGAATCAATTTTTAACTGATATAAAATTGCTATTAATTAATTAAAAATTTTTTTCCAAAGTTTTAATCTCTTTTTTGCTTCAGGAAGTGATTCCTACCTATACTCTTGTACTGTCTTTTCAGTCGTTAATGGTCAGTCCTTGGAACAGGTAAAGTAACAAAGCCAAGGACAATGATCTTGCTGGCCCAGTAGCCATTTTTGTGTAAATTAGAAAAACTTGAGAAAGACATTTTACCTTTTTCTAGTACAAAGATTATTTGCATCCATTTTGAAACATTTCTATATACTGATTCTGTATCAATACTGTCAAGAGTGCTATTCCTCCATTCCCAAAAGAGTGTTCCCCATTCCTCTTGTGCATCCCATAATATTTTCCTTAAGGTTAAGTCATAGTCAATGTCAGCAATCTCTGAAAGTACAATTTGTGCAATCTCTTCCACGTTAAGAAAATGTATTTGAGACTGGGAATCATCGAAACAATCCTGATAGTTTGAATATGTTTTAGCTTTGACAGCTAAACTTGCAGCCTCCTCTGAAAGATTCTGGATCATTTCCATTGCTCTTGACACTGGAGTACTAGCACATAACAAAACAGAATTTCTTATCTAAAAAAATAATAAGACATTTTTAGGAAGGTATAATGTTCTGAACTTAAACATGCTTTATTGACAGCATTTTAATATGCCACCTAAGTGTCAACAAACATTATTTACAATCATTACCTGAAAAGATTGCCTTTAATTTATACTTATTTATGATTATGCTTAATTTTATTTTTTATTACAATAATACCTAAAATTTGTGTACCTTCTGTATGTCAGGTCCTGTGATAAGTAACATTGAGGACCTTATTTACTAAGTTCATACAAGAAATTTGAGAGATAATTTATATTTTCCATGATTTTTCAAGAAGTTCAGAGGTTCCCATCATCTAATGGTAAATGGCAGTTCCAGGGTAGGGCCCTAGGATAGCCTGCACTCCAAACTTACTTCCTTTTTCTGATGATGCTGAACTTGGTATTATTTGAATGATGTTTATCACATGTTACCTTATATTAGTTTTCCCACTGCACAGAAAATTGTGAACATTTGCAACAATAACCTCCAAAGAGGGATATAAGTAAAATTTTGTTCTGATTTCTTACTATATTATAAAATTCTAAAGATTAAGGATAATTTCACTTATTTATTTTTGTATACCTCTTAGAACCTAGTACGATCATATGTAAAAGCTATTGGAAGAAGTAATGAATTTGGATCCTATCACCTTATTCTTTAAAAAAAATCAAACCCATGGAACTGCATGTAGCACTGTGTTATGTGTAGTGTGGTCATCCAACAAGTACTGATAGCAATCATAACACAAAAGCTTAAGCAATTGATAAATAGTAACTGTGATGATGAATAGGGCTTAGAATAATCTATATCAGTGATGCTTATATAATAGATTATAATAAAATTTTCTTTAGGCTTTTCCTGAAATTTTCTATTCATTAATATTTATTTATGTTTGTAAATGAACTATCTTTGGAGGGAGGGAATACTTGGAGAAATAATCTTAGTTGCTTAGATGGAAGTAAAGTTTTGTCAACTCTATCAGCAGTTCTAATTGAGATCTTCACAGAATGGTATCAGTCACTAAGTATACCAATAAAATAATTTAAAAGTTAATGTAATTGCATCAATCAGAAGATGGAATAAATATGCCCCACCCTGTCTTTCCCAATGAATACATCAATAAATCCTGGACAGAACACATGGAGGGAGCAGGGAGGTGAGAAACCTGAAAATAAATTGTAGAAGGCAGGTTGGGGAAGAAGATGGTAACTTGAAATGCCACCAAATTAGCAGTTAGTTTATCATTTTCTCCCTGACCTAAGCTCAATGTATTAGAAACCTGGGAGGATTTTTCAGGAGGCAACAACAGTGAGAGCTCCAGGAGAACTTACTAGTTCTGACTTGAGGAGCAAGAAAGCTTCTGACAAGGATTCTTTGACCAAACTTAAGTCAGGCTCCTGGTGGCTCAGATGGTAAAGCATCTGTCTACAATGTGGGAGACCTGGGTTCAATCTCTGGGTCGGGAAGATCCCTTGGAGAAGGAAATGGCAACTGCCCCTCCCACCCCCACCCCCCCATCCAGTACTATTGCCTGGAAAATTCCAAGGCAGAAGGAGCCTGGTAGGCTCCATGGGGTCACAAAGAGTCGGACACGACTGAGCGATTTCACTTTCTTTTCTTTCTGACTGACTACTAACTGGGTTGTAACTTTTAGGCTCATTTGTGCACTTCCTTATAAAATTAAGTTTTAGTAAGAACCCTGCTAAGTCAGTTTAACCAGAATTCCCACCCTCAATGTCTGCTCATCCTAGACAACAGATCATTTCCCCTATTGCAATCATACTGAATAAAAATATGATTTTACCACTTTGACTACTGTTCAACTCTGGGTTTTCTTTGACATCTCCTAATGCTCAGAGTATGGAAATCCTCTCTTTCTCTCTCTTTTTCTTTTTTCTCACAACCCAGTCCTCAAACAATTTTAAGGTGATGGCAATGGAAGCCTCAGGAGCTGAAACTCTGAGGGAAGAGAACTTTACTTTCCGTCTTGGGAATGTGTGGCTCTAAGGAGGGTACACCCTGTTGATTTTTTTCAGTGTGCTCTACTACTTTGCCCCAGATGTGGGTGCAGTTATGGAAGTTGACAGAGTACGGTAACAAGTCCAAGTTTTCTACCCAGAGGACTGAAAAAAGTGCAGAGAATCTGGAAAATAAGGAGAAGACTGTAAACAGAAAGGACGTCTGGCAAGTAACTACATCAAGTTGTTAATGAACTCCTGGGCTCAGTTGAGCTGCACACATATAGATCCGATCCTCTCCAGCACATCAAAGACTCTGAGATTAAACTAACATGCCACTACCCAGAATAATTCTGACTACTGGATGGCACACACATGGTCTCAACAGCACTTTAGAGACATGGATAATGGAAATAACAATGGAAAGAAACCCACAGCCCAAAGAAAGTGGGTTGGAACTTGGGACCTGTATCTGACTAGGTCAACAGTTTTCTAAAACAAAAATACCAACATGGCATTTAGGTAAGACACAGAACTTTAGAGCATAATATTTAATCCAAAATTACTCCATATACAAAAAATCAGGAAAACCTCAACTCACATGGGAAAAAATAATCAACAGACACCAATGTCTAGATGACATAGATGTTAGAATTATCTGACAAAGAATATAAAGCAGGTTTTATAACAATGCTGCACAGAAACAATGTATATTCTTGAAGCCACCTGGAAAATAGAAAGTCTTAGCAAAGAAAAATAAAAAAGATATAAAGAAAAATCAAATGAAAATTTTAGAACTGAGAAACACAATAAACAAAAGTAGAAGTTCATTGGATTTGACTCAATAATAGCATGAAGATGATAGAAGAAAGAATCAGTGAACCTAAAGATAGAGGCTTACTCTAGCTGAGACCCTCCCCAAGGGTTGCCCTTGACCAAAAAGACACACAAGATTAAACCCGCTCTATAGCTCCATCATGGATGTGTAAAGAACCAGCCCTCTTGTCTTCATTCAGGATAACTCTGCAGAGCCATTCCAATAGAGATTCCCCTGGTGGCTCAGGTGGTAAAGCAACTGCCTGCAATGCGGGAGATCTAGGTTCAATCCCTGGACTGGGAAGATCCCCTGGAGGAGGGCATGGCAACCCACTCCAGTGTTCTTGCCTGGAGAATCCCCATGGACAGAGGAGCCTGGTGGACTTACAAAGAGTCAGACACAACTGAGCGACTAAGCATACAGCATAGGATCCTATGAAACCTATATGGCAATGACACTAGAATTTAATTTTTCCTTCTATCCAACCTTGATTACCTCAAGCCCTCACATTGTTGCCAGAAGCACTTTCCAATGATCCTACTGTAACACAGATATTCCAACTCAGTGTCCAACCTAGTACACTTAACATATAAATTGGGTGAACTAGAAACCTTGGTACACGTGCATATGAAATTTCTAGTAATATTTTAAAGATTCCAATTGAATGCATTCAAGTACTCTCATATGCCTATTTTTTCACCTTTATTATATTTGTGTGAAGCCAGTATAGATTCTGCATAGATGTAGAAAATTTTTAAAGTAACCAATTGTATAATACATAACATTGTGCCTAATACATATTAGGTACCAAAATATACTGAATAAATATGATAATAGTAACTTGTAATGGTGGTGGGGATAGAGGGGAGTGGAGAGAAGCAAGGATTCTGGAGCCCTAGCCCTCACTGCGTGATCTTAAACAAGTTACTTAACCTCTTTAAAACTGAGGTGTTTGTTTATTTTCATGCAGAAAAAGGATAAAGCACCTAGCATGATTATTGACGCTTAGTTAAAGCTCAATAAATGTTAGGTGTTTATTGTATAGTTTGCTCCTCATAAGTGAGTGAAGCTGGAACTATTATCTTTTGGCCTAGCCTAAGGCCCAAAAAGTATCCAGGGGTTTTTAGTCCTTTTTACGTCATGGGCCAACTTTAGCAGTCTGTTGAAGCCTATGGAAAAAAATCACCACTTTACTGTTGCTTGCCTACATTAACTCAAAGTTGGAGAAAATGCTAAATTTCAGTTAGAGGTTAGTAAGAATAAACACATAATTTCACTTCTCATTCAAATTCACAAATCAAAATTATGTCTGTGGATTCCAGGTTAAGAATACTTGGACTAAATTATTTACTTAAGATTCTACAGAAAGGAAATACCTATATGTTAGGCTTACATAATGAGAAACAAAGAAATATGTTGAGAAACAAAGCCTATATGATAGGCTTACATAATGAGAAACAAAAACTTACTTTGGCCTTTAAATTACTAACTTCAATACGTAGACCAGTGATGTATGATTCCAAATTGTCTCTGAATTTAGAAATAGCAGCATCTTTATTTGTTTCACTTAACTTCACAGAAGTTTTTAGTTGACCAAACTTGATAAGAAGGATTTTATAAATGGCAATTTGCTCTTCTGAAACATGGATCTGGTAATACCTTACAACAGAATACAGTTGAGCAACTATTGTGTACTCTTTTTCTAACTTAGATATTTTTGAAGAAATTGCATCCAAAAAAGTAAAATATTCCAAAAATTCTTGTATTTCAGTGGGAGTATATTCCAGCTTCTGCAAGGATGAGTCTATAACCTGAAATCATTAACAAATCAATTACAATTATATAATGCTTTTTCATTATTTTAGAAAAGTAGTTACTCAATATCTCTCACTAACTTATATAATTAAAAAAAAAAAGACATCACCTAGACATTATTCTAAGTATTGCTTAAATACCAGAGCATTAACAAGATCAAATCCTTTCTACTGTTAACAGAAGGAACTTGAATGTAACTTGCACATAAAATAAATGCTACTAAAACATAAAGACGGTTTCTCTGGTGATTCAGATGGTAAAGAGTCTGCCAGCAATGCAGGAAACCCAGGTTTGATCCCTGGGTCGGGATGATCCTCTGGAGAAGGGAATGGCAAACCACCCTAGTATTCTTGTGTGGTATTCTTTTGTCCAGTATTCCCATGGACAGAAGAGCATGGCAGGCTATAGCTCATGGGGTTGCAAAAATCAGACATGACTGAGCAACTAAGCATGCATATATATGAGACATAAAGAAATACTATTATGAATAAATTTGTTCTAAGAAGTAAACGCAGTAGTAGTAAAAAGTTTATGACTGAAATGTGAACGGTGCATAATAATTGCTCCCATTTTCTTGAGCATTTATATGTTATGTTCTTCATGTACACGATCTCATTTTGTTATGATAGCATGTTTATTCAGTCAGTTCAGTACAATCATTCAGTTGTGTCCGACTCTTTGTGATCCCATGAACTGCAGCATGCCAGGCCTCCCTGTCCATCATCAACTCCTGGAGTTTACTGAAACTCCAATGTCCACTGAGTCGGTGATGCTATCCAACCATCTCATCCTCTGTCATCCCCTTCTCCTCCTGCCTTCAGTCATTCCCAGCATCAGGGTCTTTTCAAATGAGTCAGTTTTTCACATCAGGTAGCCAAAGTATTGGAGCTTCAGCTTCAACATCAATCTATTCAATGAATATTCAGGACTGATTTCCTTTAGGATGGACTGGTTGGATCTCCTTACTGTCCAAGGGACTCTCAAGAGTCTTCTCCAAAACCACAGTTCAAAAGCATCAATTCTTCGTCGCTCAACTTTTTTTATAGTCCAACTCTCACATCCATAAACGACTACTGGAAAAAACCATAGCTTTGACTAGACAGATCTTTGTTGGCAAAGGAATGTCTCTGCTTTTTAATATGCTGTCTAGGTTGGTCAAAACTTTTCTTCTAAGGAGCCAGCATCTTTTAATTTCATGGCTGCAGTCACCATCTGCAGTGATTTTGGAGCCCCCCAAAATAAAGTCTCTCACTGTTTCCATTGTTTCCCCATCTATTTGCCATGAAGTGATGGCACCAGATGCCATGATGCTAGTATTCTGAATGTTGAGCTTTAAGCCAACTTTTCACTCTCCTCTTTCACTTTCATCAAGAGGCTCTTTAGTTCTTTGCTTTCTGCCATAAGGGTGGTGTCATCTGCATATCTGAGTTTACTGAAATTTCTCCCCGCAATATTGATTCCAGCTTGTGCTTCATCCAGCCCAGCATTTCGCATGATATACTCTGCATATAAGTTAAATAAGTAGGGTGATAACATATAGCCTTGACATATTCCTTTCCCAATTTGGAACCAGTCGGTTGCTCCATGTCCAGTTCTAATTTTTGCTTCTTGACCTGCATACAAATTTCTCAAGAGGCAGGTAAGGAGTTCTGGTAGTCCCATCTCTTTCAGAATTTTCCATAGTTTGTTGTGATCCACACAGTCAAAGGCTTTGGCATAGTCAATAAAGCAGAAATAGATGTTTTTCTGGAACTCTCTTGCATTGTCAATGATCCAGCGGATGTTGGCAATTTGATCTCTGGTTCCTTTGCCTTTTCTAAATCCAGCTTGAACATCTGGAAGTTCATGGTTCACGTACTGTTGAAGTCTGGCTTGGAGAATTTTGAGCATTACTTTACTAGCGTGTGAGATGAGTGCAATTGTGTGGTAGTTTGAGCATTCTTTGGCATTGCCTTTCTTTGGGATTGGAATGAAAACTGACCTTTTCCAGTCCTGTGGCCACTGCCAAGTTTTTCAAATTTGCTGGCATATTGAGTGCAGCACTTTTACAGCATCATCTTTTAGGATTTGAAATAGCTCAATTGGAATTCCATCAAGTCTACTAGTTTTGTTCATAGTGATACTTCCTAAGGCCCATTTGAATTCACATTCCAGGATGTCTCACCCTAGCTGAGTGATCACACCATCATGATTATCTGGGTCGTGAAGATGTCTTTTGTATAGTTCTGTATATTCTTGCCACCTCTTCTTAATCTCTTCTGCTCCTGTTAGGTCCATCCCATTTCTGTCCTTTATTGAGCTCATCTTTGCATGAAATGTTCCCTTGGTATCTCTAATTTTTTTGAAGAGATCTCTAGTCTTTCCCATTCTATTGTTTTTCTCTATTTCTTTGCATTGATTGCTGAGGAAGGCTTTCTTATGTCTCCTTGCTATTCTTTGGAACTCTATATTCAGATGGATATATCTTTTGTTTTCTCCTTTGCCTTCCACGTTTCTTCTATTCATAGCTATTTGTAAGGCCTCCTCAGACAACCATTTTGCCTTTTTGCATTTCTTTTCCTTGGGGATGATCTTGATCCCTGTCTCCTGTACAGTGTCATGAACTTCCATCCATAGTTCTTCAGGGACTCTCCCTTATCAGAGCTAATCCTTTAAATCTGTTTGTCACTTCCACTGTATGATCATAAGAGATTGGATCTAGGTCATACCTGAATGGTCTAGTGGTTTTCACTACTTTCTTCAATTTTAAGAAATTTAAGAAAGCATGTTTACTACTTGAGTGCTATTTTCTCTAGTCTGCAAAGAGGGAAACTGAGTTTCAGAAGGATTAATAAGCCTAAGATATGAAATTTAGAGAGTTACAGAGCTATGATTCAAACCCAAATCAGAGTCCAAATCCTGTTTGTATCCATTATAAGTATATGCAATCATTACAAATATATGCACAAATGTATGTGTGTGCTATAGGGTTCTTAGTTGCTCAGTCATGTCCAACTCTTTGCAACCCCATGAACTTTTGCTTGCCAGGCTCCTCTGTTCATGGAGATTCTCCAAGCAAGAATAATGAAGTGGGTTGCCATGCCCTCCCCCAGGGGATCCTCTCAACCCAGGGATCGAACCTGTGTATCCCAAACGCAAGTGGATTCTTTAGCATCTGAGCCACCAGGGCAGCCCAAATATATGTGTATATATAACATTCACACCTTTTATAAGTACATGTATATAATTCCATTAGATTTTCAAAATAATTAAATTCCTATACTTAAATTATAATTTTACCATAGTTTCCCTCATGTTTCAAGGGCTCTTGATGAGTACTCATAATTCTGTAATCAATATCAGTTTAATTTTCCAGCTCACAGCCTTGAATTGCCTGTGTATGTTTCTAATTTTTTAAATACTTTATTCTACTTGACTATACGCTCATGCAAAAACTGCAATAAAAAAAGTTTATAAAATAAAAATACCTATTACTTCACCACCCAGAGATAATTATGCTAACCAAGCAGAAATTTTACTGTGGTGTATGGGTATATGTGAGTGTACATGCACATATGTGAACCTGCTCTTAAATATACATTTTTATCACAAGGTTAGTATGAACTGACTTTAAAGTCAGAGAGACCTGTGTTTGAATCCTAGCTCCCATATTTACTAACTGCATGAACCAAAGTAGCTTTACTTTAATAAACTTGGTGTCCTCATTACAGTTTTGAGAATCAAATAAAATAATTTATTAATGGGTTTAAAATGATGCCTGCTGAATTTGACTTAAACTGATCACAATAGATGACTGAGTAAATACAACTATCCTGACTCCAACCACAAACCCCAATTAAATTCCAGGAAAATATTTTAAAATAAACTCATATCTCAAAGAAAACAGATAATTACATTTTTGTAGAATAGAGTAGTAGAAAGACATGAAATATTCCCAAACTTCCTTTTTGTCACTAGGAGTACATTCAGTTAAGGATGGTAAAAGAAAAGAAAATTACAGACCAATTTCAAATACGAGCATAAAGGCAAAAATTTAAAAATAATGTAGCAATATAGCTATGTGCACGTGCACACTGCTAAGGTATATCTATCAATTTAGATATGAAATTAAACTTAGAAAGTCAATTAATGTAATTAACCACATTAAAAGGTTAAAGGAAAACAGCTGCATGATTATCACAAGAGATAAACAGAATAAGGATTTGATACAGTTAACTTATGATTAAAAAACACATATCAAGAACTCTTATGCAAATAAGGGAATTTCCTTAACTATATAAATGGAAGTTACTTCCCTTTATAAAAACACACCTGGGGGCATGCAGAAGCCAGAAAGAAGAGAAATAAACAGAACATTCAGAACAGCTTCCTAAAAATATATATAGCTCAGAAACAACTTTCTGGAACTAATAACAATGATTCTTCTAACTGTAAAAGTAACTCACATATGTTCACTATGTGCCAGAAAGGGTAAAAGAGCTTTGCAACCATTAATTTCCTTAATTCTCACGACTTCTCTAGGTCAGTTACAAATATTATCCCCGATTTACAGACACCAATGCTTAAGTACAGAGAGGATAAGGACAGAAACTTGGTTGTTGTTCAGTTGTGTCCAACTCTTCGTGACCCCATGGACTGGAGTGCACCAGGCTCCTCTGTCCTGCACTATCTCCTGGAGTTTGCTCAAATTCATGTCCACTGAGTTGGTGATGTTATCTAACCATGTCATCCTCTGCCGCCCTCTTCGCCTCTTGCCCTCAGTCTTTCCCAGCATCAGGGTCTTTTCCAATGAGTTAGCTCTTAACATCCAGTGGCCAAAGTATTGGAGCTTCAGCAGTCCTTCCAGTGAATATTTGGGGTTGATTTCCTTCAGGAATTATGGGCTTCATGGGTGGCTCAGTGGTAAAAAATCCACCTGCCAATGGAGGAGATCCAGGTTTGATCCCTGGGTTGGGAAGCTCCCCTGGAGAAAGAAATGGCAACCTACTCCAGTATTCTTGCCTGGGATATCTCATGGACAAAAGAGCCTGGAGGGCTATAATCCATAGGGTTGCAAAAATTTGAACACGACTTGGCAGCTAAATAACAAGAATTGATAGCTGCAAGACACTCCATCAAAAAACAAACAAAATGCACACTATTTTCAAGCACATATGGAACATTGTCTAGGATAGACCACATATTAGTACACAAAACAAGCCTCAACAAACTAAGAGAAAAGAAATTACTTAAAACATCTTTTCTGAACACAATGGCATGAAACTAGAAATCATCCATAGAAAGAAAACAAGCAAAAAACCACAACTACATGGTGACTAAACACTTGATACTAAAAAAAGAATGGGTCAATTGCCGGGAGCCGTTATGGGAGGTCCCGCCCATGACGAGGTCATGAAGAAAATACCAGGCAGGCAAGGCCGTCCGGGACCCCATCCATGACGAGGTCATGAGGAAAAAACCTGACAGGCAAGGCCGTCTAGGATAAGGGACACTCCAGGTTGGCCTTGGCCTCTACCCTACCCTGTATCCTCCCCCCTTTTCTGCTGTTGTTCTTGTTTACCCTGCTACGGATTCTTGTGTTGCCTGCCGAGAGCTCTCCTGCTCCTCTTACAGTGAATAAAGACCAACTTAAAACCCTAATTAATAAATCTCCTGGACGCTGGTACCCTATGAAGGGGCCAGGGATGAAGAAAATGCTTCAATTCAAACCTTTTTGCTGGCATTCTGGCTTGTTTGATACATATGTGCGCTCATTACAAAAAATGCTCTTGATTGTTCTAAACATCCTAAGTACAGTACACTAACAAAAGAAACTATTAAACATAGGTCTCTTCACGGGGTGAGAAAAGCTCCACAAATATGAGAGCCACAAATGTGCCTAATAGAAAATACTTTAGATAGAGATTAGCTGGCAACTTCTTGCAGGTAGTGAACTTTTAGACTAAGAGCCTATTTTGTGCCATATCTGCTGTTTTTGCAGTCCTTCGCATTTCTGTTCTGTAAAAATGTAATCCTATCTAGTTCCCATAGAGATGACGCTTATTAGAAAGAAAATAGATTAATTATAAGAAAAACAGGATCGGCTATTGAAGTTGCTTAAGTCACACCAGGTGCAAGCCATAAAATGTTAGCAGGCCTGAAGGCCAAATGATAAGACTCTTGTGAACGAAAAAGTATGTGGGTGACATCCTGTTTCTGTTGAAGGTCAAGTTGCTGTAATGTTTTGAGATGCCCTGTGTGTAAGCAATATGCACTTCCCCCAAAGATGTTGTCAAGGGTATAAAGGAGCTGTGCAAAAATAAACTTCAGACTCAGCCCCGAGCTTTGTCTCACTCTCTCTCTCATTCACCGACGCCGTTCATCCTGAGGGTTCCCCTGGATCCTGCTGGGGCTGGACCCTGGGCAGTCAATGAGGAAATAAAATAGGAAATAAAAAATAACTCTAGGTAAATAATGAAAACATTACTATCAACATCTATGGGATACAGCAAAAGCAGTTCTAAGAAGAAAATTCATAATGACACAAGCCTTACTCAAAAGATAAGAAAAATCTCAAGCAACCTGCCTACCACCTAAATGAATTAGAAAAAGAACAAATAAAAGTTAAGTCAGCTGAAGGAAGGAAATAAAAAACAGAGAGGAAATAAATAAAATTAAGATTAAAAAAAGAAAAATAAATCCAAGAGCTGTTTTTTTAAAAGGATAAACAAAATCAACAAATCTCCTCTAGACAGGCTCACCAAGAAGAAAAGAGACATGACTAAATAAACAAAATAAGAAAGATGAGAAATAACAACTGATGTCACAGAAATACAGAAAACCATAAGAAAGACTATGAACAGTTGTTCAGTTTCTCAGTAATGTCTGACTGCAACCCATTGACTGCAGCATGCTAGGCTTTCCTGGCTTCATTGTTTCTCAGAGTTTGCTAAAACTCATGTTCACTGAGTCAATGACGCCTCCAACCATCTCATCCTCTGTAACTCTCTTCTCCTGCCTTCAGTTGTTCCCAGCCTCAGGTCTTTTCCAATGAGTCAACTCTTTGCATCTGGTGGCCACAGTATTGGAGCTTGAGCTTGAGCATCAGTCCTTCCAACGAATATTCAGGACTGATTTCCTTTAGAATTGACTGGTTTGATCTCTTTGCAGTCCAAGGGTCTCTCTCAAGAGTCTTCTCCAGCACCACAATTTGAAAGCATCAGTTCTTCAGTATCAGCGTTCTTGATGGTTCAACTCTCACATCCGTACATGATTACTGGAAAAACCATAGCTTTGCCTATACGGGCCTTTACTAGCAAAGTGATGTCCCTTCTTTTTAATATGCTGTCTATGTTTGTCATAGGTTTTCTTCCAAGGAAAAGGCTTTTTTTTTTTTTTTAATTTCATGGCTGCAGTCACCATCCACAGTGATTCTGGAGCCTGGAAAATAAAATCTGTCACTGTTTCCATTGTTTCCCCATCGATTTGCCATGAAGTGATGGGATGATGCCATGATCTTCATTTTTTGAATGTTGAGTTTTAAGCCAGCTTTTTCACTCTCCTCTCTCACTTTCATCAAGAGGCTCTTCAGTTTCTCTTCGCTTTCAGTCATTAGGGTGGTGTCATGTGCATATCTGAAGTTAATGATATTTCTCCTGGCAATCTTGATTCCAGCTTGTGCTTCATCCAGCCCAGCATTCTGCATGGTATACTCTGCATATAAGTAAGATAATCAGGGTGATAATATACAGCCTTGACATTCTCCTTTCTCAATTTGGAACCAGTCTGTTATTCCATGTCCAGTTCTAACCATTGCTTCTTGACCTGCACACAGGTTTCTCAGGAGGCATGTAAAGTATATGCCAACAAAATGGACAACCCAGAAGAAATAGACAAGTTTCTAAAAACATACAGCCTACCAAAACCGAATCAAGAAGAAACAGATAATTTGAACAGATCAATTATTAGAACTGGAACAGATCTGTAGTAAAAAAATACTCCCTGCAAACAGAAGTCCAAGACAGAATAGCTTCGCAGGGAAGAACTTACAAACATACAAAGAACTTATACCTATCATTCTTAAATTCTCTCCAAAACCTGAAGAGAATAGAACATCCCCAGTTTTATTCTATGAGATCCCAATCACCTGATACCAAAACCAGACAGAAACATTACTCAAAAAGAAAATTACATGCCAACAGTTCTGATGAATATAGATGCAAAAATCCTCAACAAAATACTAGCAAACAAAATCTAACAACACATAAAAAGGATCATGCACCACGATCAAGTTTTATTCATTCCAGGGTCACAATGGTGATTCCACTTACACACATCGATCAAAGTGATACAGCACATCAAGAAAACAAAAGACAAAAACTATGTGATCATCACAATAGATGTAGTACAAGTATTTGATAAAATTTAACATTCATTCATTATAAAAACTCTCAGCAACATGGATATAGAGGGAACATATCTCAACATAATAAAGGCCATGCATGCTTAGTCTCTTCAGTTGTGTCAGATGCTATGCAACTTCATGGACTGGACGTTCCCAGGCTCCTCTGTCCTTGGTATTCTCCAGGCAAGAGTACTGGAGTGGGTTGCTGTGCCCTCCTCCAGGGGATATTTCCAATGCAGGGATCGAACCCATGTCTCTTACATCTACCTGTACTGGTAGGCAGGTTCTTTAACACTAGTGCCACCTGGGAAGCTCCATACAACAAATCCACAGGCAATATAACACTCAATAAGGTAAAAGCTTCCTGCTAAATTCTGAACAAGACAAGGATGCTCACTCTTACCAATTCTATTCAACATAATATTGGAATTCCTAGCCAAAGCAACTGTAGAAGGAAAATAAAATGCATCCAAATTGGAAAATAGAAACAAAGACTGTTACTACCTGTGGATAACATGATTTTATACACAGGAAATCCAAAAGACTCCACCAAAAGTATTAGAAATTATAAATTAATACAGTGAAATTGTAGGCCTTAAAATCAATACAGAAGAATCTGTTGTGTTTGTATATACTAAAATTAATTAGCATAAAGAGAGATTAAGAAAACAATCTCAATTAAAATCATACCAAAGAAATAAAATACCTAAAAATAAATTTGACCAGAAACATGAAAGCTGTACACTGAAAACTGTAAGACATTAATGAAAGAAACTGAAGAAGACACAAAGAAATGGAAAAGTATTTCATGCTTATAGATTGGGAGAATTAATGTTAAAATGTCCCTATTACCTAAGACAATCTACAGACTCAAAGTAATCCCTATCAAAATATCTGTGACATTTTTCACAGAGCTAGAAAAAAATCCTAAAATTTATATGGAATCACAAAAGACCCCAAATAAGTAAAGCAATCCTGAGAAAAAAACACAGACAGAGCCATCACACTTTCTCATTTTAAAACATACTACACAGCTACAGTAATTCAAAGAGTAGAGTGCTGGCATAAACCAAGACACATAGATCAATGGAACAAAACTGATAGCCCAGAATTAAACCTACATATATATGGATAATTAATTTATAATAAAGGAGCAAGGAAAATACAATGGAAAATGAAAAGTCTATTTCATAAGTTTTGGGAAAATTGACCAGCCATATGTGAAAGAGTGAAGCTGGACCACTACCTTAAACTACACACAAAAATCAACTCAAAATGGATTAAAAACTTGAATGTTAAGACCTGAACCATAAAAATCCTAGAAGGAAACATAGGCAGTAAACTCTGACATTTCCCTTAATATTTTTTTCCTCAGGCAAAGAAAACAAAATCAAATATAAACAAATGGGATTACATCAAACTAAAAAGCTTCTGCACAGGAAAGGAAACCATGAACAAATTAAAAAAAAAAAAAAAACAGCTTACTGAATGGGAGAAGATATCTATAAATCTTATATCTGATAAAAGATGAAGATCCAAAATATATAAAGAACTCATACAACTCAACAATAGAAAAACAAACAGCTCAATTTAAAAATGGGTTGCTGCTGCTGCTGCTAAGTTGCTTCAGTTGTGTCCGACTCTGTGCGACCCCACAGACAGCCCACCAGCCTCCCCCATCCCTAGGATTCTCCAGGCAAGAACACTGGAGTGGGTTGCCATTTCCTTCTCCAATGCATGAAAGTGAAAAGTGAAAGTGAAGTCGCTCAGTCTTGTCTGACTCTTAGCAACCCCATGGACTGAAGCCTGCCAGGTTCCTCCATCCATGGGATTTTCCAAGCAAGAGTACTGGAGTGGTGTGCCATTGCCTTCTCTGAAAAAATGGGCAGAAGAACTGAATAGACTTTTTTCCACTGAAGGTGTGCAAATGGCCAATAGACACATAAAAAGACACATGAAAAGATGTTCAACATCACTAAAATTACAGAAGTGTAAATCAAAGCCACAATGATATTATCTCACACCTATCAGAATGGCTATTATGAAAAAAGGTAGAAATAACAAGTATTGGATAGGATAGGAAGAAAAGGATTGAAATACAATGTGGTACACATGAAACTTATGTAATATTATAAACAGATGTTATCTCAATAAAGTGTTACAAATTTTAAAAATTGATTCTCATGCAATGGGAATTTTCAAAATACTTACCTCCAATAGATTTGCATTCTTTCTTTCAATTACAGATCTCAAGAGGTTTTGGCTCATATCTATGATGTTCTCTACATATGGTAAGCATTGTGACTGATAAGCAAAACTCATAACTTTGAAAATACCAATGCGCTTCTCAATGGCCATATTAACAATTTGTCGAAGGTAGTTTCTGAATTTAGACAGTATACTTTTAAACTGTGCTGAAGTTAATTCTTCCATAGATGATATTTTGGTGCCCATGATTTTGGCCTTCTCTACCATAGTACAATATTTCCTAAACTGGCAGCTGTAAATATTAACTTGGCCCATTGAAGTTCCAATAATAGTCAGGAAACTCACAATCTATAAATAAAAATGTTAGAAAGTTAATCAGGATTTTTTTTAAAAATGATAGTAGTATGGTCTAATAACCTAATGGTTCGGTTAAAACATTTAAAATGGTTTTATGTGAAGTTCATTTTGTTAAGAATGTCTGTTAAGTATCTAAATATGTAGGAAACTTAAGACTTTAAGAAATTAGATAGCTTTTTATATTTCACTTTATGTAAAGCTTTAGTAGGCTATTTAACTTTATAATTAGTATGGTATCTTGAGCCATGCAGTACAGATGTCAGTCATTTATTCCTTTGCTTGTCACCTTGTTTTAGTGTATATGCTTCACGCATAGCCCTAGAAAAAATGAGTTCTAAATATTAATTCTTAAAACATAGCCTTTTGGGTAGGATAGAATCTTGACCCAGGATAGGAAAGTTGGTTGTTTTGTGAATTTGAGCAAAAAAATGCCACGTTAGATAGTAATGTGAAAAGTCGGGACCATCATTAGCAAGTCAATATTACAAGGGAACTATAAAAGAAAAAGATTTTTTTTCATAGTGGAAGTTTGAAAAAACACATAGAGGCAAACAAAGAGGAAAGATCATGAGGAAGACAAATAGGGAGCTAAGCTGGGAGTGATTTTCCAGTTGCCCTTAATTAGATACTCTAATAAATCCCTTTCATCTAAAAATTTCAGTGCACATCTGTGCACTGAAGCCAAATATACCTTAAGCCAAATATACCTTCCTTAAGATAAACTATTTTTAAACTTACTTTATCTTGGTAGGCAGGATCCATTTCAAAAAGGACCTGACAATCTGGCCATCTGGTTTGATAGTCTATTACACTTTTGTTCTTATTAGGTAAATCCATAATTAAAGCAGACTCAGTAAAGATAGATAGGCGGGGATCTTGGCAAAGAGGAATAATTTTGGCTAAAATATATGATTCAAAGTTTAGTACATTCAGAAATTCCATTGAAAACAATGCTTTAAAATTATCAAGGACATTTAGAACTACTGAAAATTGAGGTAGATTTACTGTGAGGACTATCTAGTATTCTATACTGATAAATGGAATTTAAAGGCAGGTATAAAAATTTGGAATTAATATTATAGAAACAAATAATCATGCATAGGTACTGGGTGGTGGGTCAAGGTATGATCAGAAGAAATCATTAAGTTAACAAATACTTAAAGTGTATCTGCTGTGTGAAGAGCATTATACCATTATGAGGATACAAAAGTTAGAAGGCATTATCTCTATTGTCTTTGAGTTCATAATCAAGCTGAACAAATTGGATGTCTAAGGCAAAAAAAAAAAACAAAAACCTTCAATGTACACTGCATACACTATCCAAAAGTCAGCTCAAGATAAATGACATATCTAAATATAAAACACAAATCTATAAATCTTCTAGGAGAAAATATAGGGAAAATATGTGTGACCTTAAGTTAAGCAAAGAATTTTTAAGAGACAAAACCAAAAGCATAATCCATAAAACAAAAAAATTGACAAACTGTATCTTATCAAAATTAATAAGTTTAGCTCTGTGAGAATCAATGAAAAGATAGTTGTCTTTTTGCTTTATTTATAGTTTCCTTTGCTGTGCAAAAGCTTTTAAGTTTAATTAGATCCCATTTGCTTGTTCTTATTTTCATTACTCTAGGAGGTGTGTCAAAAAAGATCTTTCTGCGATTTATATCAAAGAGTGTTCTGCCTATGTTTTCCTCTAAGAGTTTTATAGTGTGCAGCCTTACATTTAATAAACAAAATGAAAACACAACCCACAAATTGGGAGAAAATATTTGCAAATGAAGCAACTGACAAGGGATTAATCACCAATGCATACAAACAATTCATGTAGCTCAATATAAAAAAAATCCCAACACTCCAATCAAAAAATGAGTGGAAATGGACATTTCTTCAAAGAAGACATACAAGTGGCTAATAAACACTTGAGAAGATGCTCAACATCACTAATTATTAGAGAAACACAAATTCCAACTACAATGAGGTATCACCTCACACCAGTCACAATGGCCATCATCAAAAATATCTACAAATGATAAATGCTGGAGAGGATGTGGAGACAAGGGAACCCTCCTACTGTTTGGGTGGAGTGTAAGTGGATACAGCCACTATGGAGAATAGTATAGAAGTTTCTCAAGGAACTAAAAATAGAACTAACCTATGATCCAGTAATCTCACACCTGAGCATATACCTGTAGAAAAGCCATAGTTCAAAGAGATACACTCAACCCATGCTCTGTGACAACCTAGAGGGGTGGGATAAGGTGGGAGATGGGAGGGAGGATTAAAAGGGAGGGGACATACTTATACATATGGCTGATTCATGTTAATATATGGCATAAATCAACACAATATTGTAAAGCAATTATCCTCCAATCACACATAAATTAAAAAAAGATAGACACACCCCAAAATTCACTGCAGTGCTATTTACAATAGCCAGAACATGGAAGCAAACTAAATACCCATCAACAGAGGAATGGATAAAGATGTGGTATATACCTACAATGGAATAATATTCAGTCATAAAAAGGAACAAAATAGTGCCATTTGCAGAGATGTGGGTAGACCTAGGGACTGTTATAGAGTGAAGTGAGTCAGAAAGAGAAAAATATCATATAATATTGCTTATATGTGGAATCTAGAAAAATGGTACAGATTAACTTATTTGCAAGCATAGAGACATAGACATAGAGAACAAACTTATAAATATCAAGCAGGGAAGGAGGTGGGATGAACTGGCAGACTGGGACTGACATATATAATGACTATGTATAAAACATAACTAACGAGAAACTACTGCATAACATAGAGAACTCTGCTCAGTGCTCTGTGGGGACCAAAATGAGAAGGAAATCCAAAAAAAGACAAGATGTATATATACATATAATTGATTCACTTTGTGGTATAGCAAAAAATAACACACATTGTAAAGCAACTATATTTTAATAAAAATTAAAAAAAATAAAAACAGAAAGAAAAGTTAAGGCATAGACAGGGAAAAAATTTTGCAAATGTTGTATCTGATAAAATACTTGCATTCAGAGTACATATTAAGACCTCTCACAACCTAACAATAAATAAACACCCCAACAAAAAATAAGCAAAGACCTAAAAAGATATACAAGCATACATATATTTTAAGCATTTAAAAAAACAAACATCACAAGTCATTACAAATGAACTATATAACCACACTGAAGAGGATGGGAAAGAAAATGGTATTTTTATTGTAGACTATAAGCTTAGATACTAAAAGGACCCTACACAAACACTGTACTTATTTGATACATTTGTTTCTTAAAGAGGTTGTTGCTGTTGTTTAGTCACTAATTTTTGTTTAACTCTTTTGCAACTCCATAGACTGTAGCCCACCAGGCTCCTCTGTCCATGGGATTTCCCTGGCAAGGATACTAGAGTAGGTTGCCATTTACTTCTCCAGGGGATGTTCCTAACCCAGGGATCAAACCTGCAGCTCTTGCCTTGACAGGCAGATTCATTACCACTGAGTCACCTGGGAAGCCCTCTTAAAGATGTAGGGATAGCAATTCTGAAAATATAATACAGGTATAACAAATATGTAACTATATTACTGATTATATGAGCCATATTTCTCACCAACAGAGAAAAAAGATACATATTAGGAAAAGTAGGAGGTGAGAATGAGCCCTGAAGGTACTGGATTGGGATCTGATAGATATATCAGTAAGAACTCATGTGCTGTGTGCTTAGTTGCTTAGTCCTATCCAATTCTTGTGACCTCATAGACTATAGCCTGCCAGGCTCCTTTGTCCATGGGATTCTCCAGGCAATAATACTGGAATGGGTTGCCATTTCTTTCTCCAGGGAATCTTCCTGAGCCAGGAATTGAACTCAGGTCTCCTGCATTGCAGGCAGACTCTTTATTGACTCAGCTATGAGGGAAGCCCCAAGAACTCATAGTTTAAAACAAAACAAACAAAAAATAGATATAGAAATACAGATGCATATATTATGCATGAGCTAGTATGTATACATATACTTTCTAGATATTTTCACCATAGCATCTAAGAGCAATAACAGTACTATAGTAATGAGCATATCTACAGTCTAGCTCCCTTGATTCCTAAAGTTCATTCTCCTATAAAAGGAACCAACCAGTGTTCCTTGAAAAAGTGGTTGATTTAAGGGCAGAGGCAAAGAAAATACACGATGAGCATGAAGCATCATGTGGTGATAGAAGCAAAACAAGTGGCCATTACAAAAAGATGTCAATAGACTAAATGCTTTAATCAAAAGACTGAGAATGACAGATTTGATAATAACACAAGAACCTGAAATATGCGGCCTACAGGAGACTCACTTCAGGGCAAACGATGTGCAGACAGACAAAAAGTGAGAGCATGGATAAAGAAACTTACATGGAACAACTGACTGGTTCAAAATAGGGAAAGGAGTATGTCAAGGATGCATATTGTCACTTTGCTCATTTTAACTTCTATGGAGAGTACATAACGTGAAAGGCCAGGCTGGATGAATTACAAACTGGAATCAAGATTTCTGGGAGAAATATCACAACTTCAGATATGCAGATGATATCACTTTAAAGGCAGAAAGTGAAGAGGAACTAAAGAGCCTCTTGATGAGGATGAAAGATGAGAGTGAAAAAGCTGGCTTAAAACTCAACATTCAGAAAACTAAGATCATGGCATCTGGTCCCATCACTTCATGCAAACAGATGGGGAAAAAGTAGAAACAGTGGCAGATTTTATTTTTGTGGGCTCCAAAATCACTAAGGATGGTGACTGCAGCCACAAACTTAATAGATGCTTGATCCTTGGAAGAAAAGCTATGATAAACCCATACAGTGGGTTAAAAGCAGAGACATCACTTTGCTGACAAAGGTCCATACAGTCAAAATTATGGTTTTTCCAGTAGTCTCATATAGATGTGAGAGTTGGATCATCAAGAAGGCCGAGTGCTGAAGAATTGATGCTTTCAAATTGTGGTGCTAGAGAAGACTCTTTAGAGTCCCTTGGACAGCAATGAGATCAAACTAGTCAATCCTGAGGGAAATAAACCTTGAATATTCATTGGAAGGACTGATGCTGAAGTTGAAGCTCAAATACTTTGGCCACTTGATGTGAAGAGCTGACTCACTGGAAAAGACCTTGATGCTAAGGAAAGACTGAGGGAAAGAGAAGGAGAAGATGGAGGATGAAATGGTTGGATGGTTGGTGCCATCCAATGGATGTGAGTTTGAGCAAACTCTGGGAGATAGTGAAAAACAGGGAAGCCTGGCGTGCTGCAGTCAAAGAGTCAGACATGACTCAGCAACTGAACAACAGAAGGCTACATTCAAAAAACATTAACACACCTTCTTTTCAAGTGTGCCTGGTATGTTCTCTAGCATAGAACATAATCTAAATTGGAAAATGAGCCCCAAAACATTTAAAAGAACAGAAGTTAATTCAATCAATTTTTCTGACCACAATATGAAACTAGGTATCAATTAAAAAAGAAAAATGGGAAAAAAGTCAAACAATTGACTAAACATGCTACTAAAAACCCAATGAGTCAACAATGAAATCAAAGAAGAATCAGAAAATAACACCAAATATGCAACTTAAAAATACAACATTACAACTTCTATGAGATGCACAAAAAGAGGTTCTAAGATGGAGTTCATAGCAATACAGATCTTTTTCAAAAAAACAAAACAGAACAAAAAACTCTTAAATAACCTACCTACCACCTAAAAGACTTAGGAAAAGAATAAACAAAACCCAGAGTCAACAGAAGGAAGGAAATAATTAAGATGAGAGGAAATAAATAAAATATAAACAAAAATATAATAGAAAATATCAATAAAATGTAGAGGTGATTTTAAAAGATAAACAAAATCAACAAACATTTGGCCAGGCTCATCAAGAAGAAAGGACACAAATAAACAAAATAAAAAATGAAATGTGAACAATAACAGCCAGTATCACAAAAACACAAAAAATTATGAAAAAATATTATGAAAAGTTATATGCAAACAAAATGTTAAACCTAGAAGAAATGAGCAAGTTTCTAGAAACATATAGTCTGCCAATACTGATTTTGGAAGAAACAGATAATTTGAACAGACCAATCACTAAAAGTGAAAAAAATCTGTAATTAGAAAAACTACCTGCAAACAAAAGTCTAAGACTGAATGGCTTCACTGGGGAATTCTACCAAACATACAAAGAACTTACACTTATGATTGTCAATCTATTCTAAAAAACTGAAAAGAAGGCAACATTCTCAAATGTATTCCAGAGGTTCCTCATCACCCTGACACAAAAACCGAAGAGATCACAATAAAAGACAATTAAAGGCCAATAGCTTTGATGAATACAGATGCAAAACTCCTCAGCAAAATATTAACATAAATCCTCAAAAAAATCCCCCAATACATAAAAAGGATCATACATCATGACCAAGTTGGATTCATTACTAGATCACAACAATGGTTTAATACACACAAAGCAATCAATGCTATTCACCACATTAGCAAAAGGAAAGACAAAAACACATGATCATTTCAATAGACAGAAAAAGCATTTGACAAAATTCAACATCCATTCATGAAAAAAACTCTCACCAAAGTGGGTACAGAGTGAACAGACCTCAGCACAATCAGTTCAGTTCAGTTGCTTGGTTGTGTCCAACTCTTTGCAACCCCATGAACTGCAGCACGCCAGGCCTCCCTGTCCATTACCAACTCCCAGAGTTTACTCAAACTCATGTCCATCGATCAGTGATGCCATCCAACCATCTCATCCTCTGTCATCCCCTTCTCCTCCTGCCTTCAATCTTTCCCAGCATCAGGGTCTTTTCAAATGAGTCAGTTCTTCACATCAGCTGAAGTATTGTTTCAACTTCAGCATCAGTCCTTCCAATGAATATTCAGGACTTATCTCCTTCAGGATGGACTGGTTGGATCTCCTTGCAGTCCAAGGGACTCTCAAGAGTCTTCTCCAACATCACAATTCAAAAGCATCGATTCTTTGGTGCTCAGCTTTCTTTATAGTCCAGCTCTCACATCCATACATGACTACTGCAAAAATCATAGCTTTGACTCTATGAACCTTTGTTGGCAAAGTAATGTCTCTGCTTTTTAATATGCTGTCTAGTTTGGTCATAACTTTCCTTCCAAGGAACAAGTGTCTTTTAATTTCATGGCTGCAGTCACCAACTGCAGTGATTTTGGAGCCCCCCAAAATAAAATCTCTCACTGTTTCCACTGTTCCTTATCTATTTGCCATGAAGTGATGGGACCAGATGCCATGATCTTAGTTTTCCGAATGTTGAGTTTTAAGCCAACTTTTTCACTCTCCTCTTTCACTTTCATCAAGAGGCTCTTTAGTTCTTCTTTGCTTTCTGCCATAAGGGAGGTGTCATCTCAGCACAATAAAGGCCATTTATGACAAACAGCAAAAATCACTCCCAACAGTGAAAATCTGAAAAGCTTTCCCAGTCAATTCAGGAACATGACAAGAATGCCTCCTCTCACTCTTTTGATTCAACGTAGTTTTGAAAGTCTTAGCCACAGCAATCAGAGAAGGAAAAGGAAAAAAGTACCCAAATTTGAAGGGAAGAGGTAAAATTGTCACTATTTGCAAAGATATGATACTCCATAAAGATAACTTTAAAAATCTCCACACAAAAACTATTAGAGCTAATAAATGAATTCTGCAAAATACAATATTAAAACACAGAAACCTGTTGTATTTTCTTATACTAATAATGAAAATTTAGAAAGGGAAAGTAAAAAGAAAAAAAAAAACCTATGTAAAATTGCATCCCAAAAATATCTGGGAAAAAATTTAATAAAGGAGATGAAAGACCTATATGCTGAAAACTATTAATAAAAATGTAAGGTGAAAATAATATTTACAACTGTTATGCTCTGATATAAAAGACATGCCTTATTTAAGTCTATAAAATTCTGTAGTACATTATCGAAAAAATCAGAACCTTGGGCTATTTACCTAATTCCCAACATTTAAGCACTCAATGGCCATATGTATAATTCACACATCCTCAAATAATTTGAAGTTCACATTGATTGATTCCAAAAAGTGTGAGTTTATAATTTTCTAATATACTGTAATGTCTGCACATTCCTGGGATGTTGCCAAAGAAAGACAGTGAATCTAACTAAACTTTAAAAAATACTTACTTATGCATTTCTCAATAGCAGCCACCATATTTTGAATTTGTATTGAAAACTCCAATCTGTTGGGAGTTATAAAGAGATTTGTAGGGAATTCTAAAAGTCTAAGAGAAAATAATAAAAGAATATATAAGAAGAATACAGTAACATAAAATACAATTACTTGTAATTTCAAAAATATCTAGTACTTACTCATCATTCATGCAATTTTTCTCAAACTCAGTTTCGAAGTCTAGTTCTATCAGAATCCATCAAAAGAAACAGAATAAAAATTTATTTTTATGTAAAAACTGATATTTATGTCAGCTAATTAACAAGGTTATATTGTCAGTACTTTCTAAAACCCTAAGAATAAACTGGAATGATTACTTTAAAGACTGAATTCCAGAAGTATACCCCACTCCCAGATTCTGATTAAGGAAGTCTGAGAAGAAATTCAAGAGTCTTTAACATTTATAAAAATCATAGACTATTAACTGATAAATACATAACTACTAAAATTTTCTTCCATGTGTTATTTTAATTTATCCTTTAACATTTATAAAAATCATAGACTATTAACTGATAATACATAAACTACTAAAATTTTCTCTCACATTTTCCAGCTACTAAGATATTTCTTCTCACTTTTAATAGTGTCATTCACTTTACCTGAAAGAATTTCATAGCTGTAACTCATTCTTTTTGATTTCTTCATTGGAAGTAGTTCTTCGCTTGATTGTTTAATGAGAACATTGACTTCATTTTCTGATGTATCTCCATATATTGCAGATTTTTCAGAGCACTCTTCAGACTCATGTAAGTTCTCTTCAGAATTTTCTGAAGAATCACTCTCAGCAGGAGTTCTCAGCTGTAGGTTTACTTCAAATATTGGCGCACATATTTTTCTCAAATCTGTATCCACTTTAATACTATTCAAAATCTAATTTAACAGATACGTTAGAGTGATAGTTATAATATGTAAATAAGTTTTCTTTTATATACAACAATATAAAACTAACTTTAAATGAAAACTAATAACTTCAGCATAAATGAATAACATTCTAATGGTTTATAATTGATTTTCATTTAAAAAATAATGCAAAATAAGTGATACATTATAATGCAGTAGTTTTCCAGTTGATGCCATAGTGGGTACATATTAATCATTTAAGAACTTCCTAAAAATATAATTTCTGAGGCCCTATCCTAAGAATTTAAAGGGTAGGGGCAAGGTCTAGGACTCTAAAACATCTAAAAGCTGAACAGGTGACTCTCCCATGTACTCTGATTTAAGAACAACAAGTCAGATAAAGGAAACAATCCCACTTACACTACATCGAAAATAAAAAACCCACAGGGAACTACATTCAATATCTTGAAATCACCTATATTGGAAAATAATCTGTAAAAAATATGTATATACATAACTGAATCACTTTTCTTAATACCCAAAATTGATACAATATTGTAAATCAACCACTGTTCAGTTTAAAAACTTCCTTTTGTCCAAAAGCATCCAAACATTCTGACAAGAATTTCAGTGTAGCTGAATCCCCTTAAATGTGTTTACAGTTGGCTAAATTCCAAATTCATAAATAATAGGCCTTTGTATTAAAAATAATAATAATACACAATATAAAACTACACCATAAAGCTACAATAATCAAAAGAGTACGACAGTGGCACAAAATAAGGAATACAGATCAATGGAATAGGATAGAAACCCTATGGAAAAAACCCACACACTTATGGTCAGTTAATCCATGACAAAGGTAGCAAGAATTTACAATGCAGAAAAGACAGTCTCTTCAACAAGTGGTGTTGCAAAAACTGTATTAGAACATTCTCTAACACCATATCAAAAAAAAAAAACCTCAAAATGGATCAAGTCCTAAATTTAAGGCCAGACACTATAAAACTCTTAGAAGAAAACATAGGCAGAACACTCTCTGACACAAATCACAGAAATACTTTCTTATCTACATCCTAGAGTAATGAAAATGAAACCAAGAACAAAGAAATAGGACCTAATTAAGCATAAAAGCTTTTGCATAGCAAAGGAAATCATAAACAAAATGAAAAGACAGCCTACAGAATAGGAGAAAATATTTTTAAATGAAGTGACTTACAAGAGATTAATTTCTAAAATACAAATAGTTCATACAGCTCAATATCAAGAAAACAAACAACCCAGTCAAAAAATGGGCAGGAGACCCAAACAGACATTTCTCCAAAGAAGACATATAGATGGCCCAAAAGCACATGAAAAGGTGCTCAACCTCACTAATAATCAGGGAAATGCAAATCAAAACTACAATGAGGTATCAACTTTCACGGTCAGAAAGCCCATCATCAAAAAATCTACAAACAGTAAATGCTAGAAAGAGTGTGGAGAAAAGGGAAACCCTCCTACACAGGCAGGAATGTAAACTAGAACAACAGGGGGTGCATTGGTAAAGAATCCACTTGCCAGTGCAGGAAATGCAAGAGATGTGGGTCGGGTCTCTGGGTTGGGAAGATCCCCTGGAAAAGGGAATGGTAGCCCACTGCAGTATTCTTGCCTGGAAAATTCCATGAACAGAAGTGCCATATGGGTTACACTCCATGGGGTCGCAAGGAGTCGGACATGAGTGAGCAACAGAGCACACACATTACCACTATGGGGGAACAGTATGATGACTCCTTAAAAAACTAAAAATAGAACTACCATGACCGAGCAATCCCACTCCTGGGCATATCTCCTGAGAAGACATAATCTGAAAGGATAGATGCACCCAAAAGTTCACTACAGCACTACTTATGATAGCCAAGATATGGAAGGAACCTAATATCCAATGGCAAAGGAATGGATAAAGAAGGTGCAGTGCTTATATATAATGGAATATTACTCCACCATAAAAAGAACGAAATAGAGGTTATCAAGCTATGTGAAATAAGTCAGATAAAGACAAATCTACTCATGTGAAATTAAATTTTTTAAAATGATACAAATAGATTTATAAAGCAGAAAAAGTATCACACATCAGGAATATATTTCAAATTCATCAAAACAGGTCCTAGTCTTTCTTTAAAGTCTTTAAACTCCACTTTAATGTAATTATACTAGTATAGCTATCTCTACTGAAAAATAACAGGAGTATTGTAAGTATAAACATTTTATTTACAAAAAATATATTTGCTCTTAGTTTCAATCTAGGCATAGGTTCTCAAGTAATCTTTTGATTCCTTACATCCCATAAATAACCTGTTGTGCCTGTGGCATTCAGTAAGTGTTTCTCACTTACTGAGGTGAGATCAGATCAGTGGTCATCTGAATCACCTACTAGAACTTCAATCTTTAGCTTAAGTCATTAAGAAATAAAGGGATTTAACAATAACAAGAAGTCCTTCACCAAAGGGAAATTTAGTGATATATTATTATGTGATCAGGATTTACTTATATATGAGTTGAATCTTAACATCACAATGTTGAGTAAAAATATATAAAAACAGAAAGACAGCACAATGAAATTTCTGCAAATTCTAATATGTATAATAACAAAATCCAAGACATGATACTTTAAAAAATTCAGTGTAACTTTATGGAAGGTGAATTGAAGAAAAATACAAAAATGATATTTCAGTGATTCCTCATAAGAGGGGGAGGATGTGTTAAGGTTGGGGGATAAGGAGAGAAATAAAACAATAAAATGATACAAAACAAGATAAAATAAACAAGAGACCTTGATGAACTGATAAAAATAGTATGCATGAATCAAGAGGATGATCAATTCAGCTCTCCATATCTGGTCCCCTACACTAAATGAGGTGGCAGAAGAAAGAACAAGAGAAAACACCAGAAGAACTAGATGAAGTAGAGATCAGAAACCTGAGAAAGAGTTCACACTAATGGTGTTAAAGATAACAAAATAACTTGGGAGAAGAATGAATGTACAGAGTGAGAAGTTACAAGAAGTTTTTAACAAAGAGAAAATATAAAGAACAACCAAACGGAGTTGAAGAATAGAATAACTGAAATGAAAAATACACTAGGATAAATCAGTAATAGACTCAGTGATACAAAGAAACAGGTCAGTGAGCTTAAAGACAGAATAGAGGAAATCATTGCCACTCAATGGAAAAGAGAATGAAAAGAAATAGATAGTTTAAGATACCTCTGAGGCACAATCAAGCACACTAACATTTGCATTACAGAAGTCCCAGAAGAAGGAAAGAGAAAGAAAGGGACTGAGAGCAGTATTCAACTGCCTAACCTGCAAATACTTCCTTAACCTGGGAAAGGGAACAGTCATCCACGTCTATGAAATACAGAGTCCCACAGAGGATGAAATCAAAGAGGAACACACCAAGACACATTGTAATTAAAATGATAATTAAAGATAAGAAGAAAATACGAAACTAAGAAACAATATTTAAGGGAACTCCCATAACGCTAGGCATTCAATTGATTTTTCAGCAGAAACTCTGCAGTCCAGAAGGGAGTGGTATGATAAAACTCAAAGTAATGAAAGGGAAAATATATAACCAAGCACATGCAATCCAGCAACATTCTCCTTCAGATTTAATGGTGAGATCAAAAACTTAACAGACAAGCAAAAGCTAGAATTCAGAACCATAAAACCAGCTTAACAAACAAGGTTAAAGGAAATACTCTGGGTGAAAAAAGAAAAGGCCAGAATTAAAAATGAGAAAATTATAAAATTAAAAAGGTCACCAGTAAAGGCAAATGTATAGTACATGTAGGTAATATCCCACAAACAAAGCTATTAGGAAGGTTAAAATCAAGAGTAGTAAAATTATCTATATCCACAGTAAGCAGTTAAGTCCTACATAAAACAATTAAAAGTAAAATATGATATCAAAACTATTATAAGGAGTGAGAGCACAAAAGCACATTTTTTAATGCATTAGAAACTAAGAGAAAAGCAACTTAAACTATGTTTATTATAGACTGCTATACAAAAACCTCACAGTAATTATAAAACAAAAGTCTGTAACAGTTACACCAAAAAACAAAGAAAAAGGAATCCAAACATAACATTAAAAATAGCCATAAACTCACAAGAGAAGAGAATCAATGAAGAAAAAAGGGAAAAAAGATGCCACCCCCAAATCCAAAACAATTAACAAAATGGCAGTAAGAACATACATACTGATAACTAGCTTAAATGTAAATGTAAGTTTAAATGAAAACTGCCCAAATCCAAAGACACTGAGTAGCTGAACAGATATAGAAATAAGACTCATATATGTGCTGCCTACAAGACATTCACCTCAGATCTAGAGACACACAGACTGAAACTGAAGAGATGAAGAAAAGTATTCCATGCAAATGGAAATGAAAGTTGGAGTAGTAATATTTAGACAAAATAGACTTTAAGTAGAGACTGGAATAAGATATGAAATAGGATACTGCATAATAATCAAGGGATCAATCCAAGAAGATATAACAATTGTAAATACACATGAAACCAGCATGAAAAGTCAAAGTGAAAGTCACTCAGTCATGTCCAACTCTTTGCAACCCCGACTATACAGTTCATGGAATTCTCCAGGCCAGAATACTGGAGTGGGTAACATTTCCCTTCTCCAGGGAAGCTTCCTAACCCAAGGATCAAACCCAGGTCTCCTGCATTGCAGTCAGATTGTTTACTAGCTGAGCCACCAGGAAAGCCCTTTTCACTTTCACTTTCACAATCCAGCATAGGAACTCAAAAATAAATATGAGTAAATAGTAATAAACATAAAGGGAGAAATTGACAATAACACAATAATAACAGAAAATTTAACACAACATTCATTGATGGACAGCTCATTTAGACAAAAAAATCAATAACTGGCTTTAAATGACACATTAGACAAGATGAACTTAATTGATATATATATAGAGAATTCCACCTGAAAGCAGAAAAATACACATTATTTATAAGTGCACATGAAACATCTTCCAGGACAGATCAAATATTAGGCCGCAAAACAAACCTCAGTAAATCTAAGAAAGTTGAACTCAAAGCAAGCATTTCTTCTGACCACACCACCATGAAACTAGAAATCAATTACAAAAAAATGACAATAAACAGAACCATAAGGCTAAAAATACACTACAAAACAGAGCCAACAGATGACTGAAGAAATCAAAGAGGATATAAAAAAATTCACAGAGACAAATGAAAATAAAAATATGATGATACAAAACCTATGAAAGGCAGCAAAAGCAGTTCTAAGCAATACAAACTCACCTCAGGAAACAAGAAAAATCTCAAATAAACAACCTAACCCTACACAGAAGAACAAGAGAATGAGGAACAAACAAAACCCAGATAGTGGAAGGAAATAAAGATCAGAGTAGAAATAAATAAGAGACTAAAAAACAACGGAAAAAAAATCAATGAACTAAAAGCTGGTTCTTTGAAAAATAAACAAAATTGACAAATCTTTAGCCAGGCTCATCAAGAAAAAAGAGAGAGGGCCCAAATCAATAAAGTCATAAACAAAAAAGGAGAAAGGTTACAACCAACACCATAGAAATTCATGGTATCATAAGAGACTACTATGAATATCAATGAACTAATAAAATTAACAATCTAGAAGGAATGGGCAAACTCTTAGAAATGTACAGTCTCCAAAGACTGAACCAGGGATAAATAGAAAATATGAACAGGGACTTCCCTGGTGGTCCAGTGACTAATAACCTGTGCTCCCCTTGCAGGGGCCCAGGCTCAATCCCTGACCAGGGAATGAGATCCCACATGCTGCAACTAAAGATCCTGAGGGCCACAATTAAGATGCAGTGCAGCCAAACAAATAAATAAATATTTATTTAAAAAGGAAAAGGAAATGTGAACAGACCAATTAACAGTAATGAAATGGAATCAATAATTTACAAAAACAATTCCTGTCCAGATGGCTTCACAGGTGAATTCTGCCTAATATTTAGAGATGAGTTAACATCCATCCTTCTCAAACTATTCCAAAAATATTGAAGAGAAAGGAACACCTCCAAACTCATTCTTTTTGCCCACCATCACCCTGATACCCAAACCAAAGATATCACAAAATAAGAAAATTACAATCTCACTGACAAACAATAGATGCAAGAAACTTCAAAAACATACTAGCAAACTGAATCCACCAATACACTGAGAGTCATATATAATGATCGAGTAGGATTTATCCCAGAGATGCAAGGATTTTTCAGTATCCCCAAATCAATCAGTTATGATATACCATATTAAGAAACCATAAAATTGCATTCATTTCAAATGCTAGTATATTGTCACCCTACTTATTTTAACTTCTATGTAAAGTACATCATGCAAAATGCTGGGTTGAATGAATCAAAAGCTGGAATCAAGATTGCTTGGAGAAATATCAACAACCTCAGATATGCAAATGGATACCACTCTAATAGCAGAAAGTGAAGAGGAACTAAAGAGCCTCTTGATAAGGGTGAAAAGCAGAGTGAAAAAGCTGGCTTAAAACTCAACATTAAAAAAAAAGAAGATCCTGGCATCTGGTCCCAACACTTCATGGAAAATAGATGGGGAAAAAGTGGAAACAGTGACAGATTTGATTTTCTTGGGTTCCAAAGCAACTGTTGACAGTGACTGCAGCCATGAAATTAAGATGCTTGCTCCTTAGAAGAAAAACAATGACACCTAGACAGTGTATTAAAAAGCAGAGACATCACTTTGCTGACAAAGGTCTGTAAAGTCAAAGTTATGGTTTTCCAGTAGGCATGCACAGATGTAAGAGCTGGACCATAAAGAAGGCTGAGCACTAAAGAACTGATGCTTCTGAACTGGAGAAGACTCTTGGGAATCCCTTGGACAGCAAGGAAATCAAATCAGTCAATCCTAAAGGAAATCAACCCTGAACATTCATCAGAAGGACTGAAGCTGAAGTGCCAATATTTTGGCCACTTGATACGAACTGCTGACACACTGGAAAAGACCCCAAGGCTGAGAAAGAGTGAGGGCAGAATGAGAAGGGGCTAACAGAGGATGACATGGTTGGATGGCATCACTGACTCAATGGACATGAGTTTGAGCAAACTATGGGAGATAGTAAAGGACAGGAGAGCCTGGTATGCTGCAGTCCATGGGGTTGTAAAGAGTCAGACATGACTTAGCAACTGAACAACAACAACATTAACATATTGAAGATTAAAAACCACAGATGCAGGAAAAGCTTTTTCAAAAAAGTTCTGAATATCCATTTATGGGAAAAGCTCTCCAGAAAGTGAGCATAGAGGGAACATTCTTCAACATAATAAAGGCCATATATGAAAAACACTCAGCTAATATCATCCAAAACAGTAAAATGTTGAAAGCATTTCCTCTAAGATCAGGAACAAGATAAGGATGCCTATATTCAACATACTTTTAGAATCCTAGACACAGCAATCAAAGCAGATAAAGAAATAAAAGGAATCCAAACTGAAAAGGAAGAAATAAAGTATCATTTTTTTCAGATGACATGATACTTTTATACATGGAAGAGTCTAAAGATGTCATCAGAAAACTATTAGAGCTCATCAATGAATTCAGTAAACTTACAGGATACAAAATTAATACACAGCAATCTGTTGTATTTCCATACACTAACAGCAAAGTATCAGAAAGAGAAATTAAGGAAACAACTTCACTTACTGTCCCTTCAGAAAGAATAAAATATGTGGAATAAACCTACCTAAGGAGGTAAAAGAGTTGTAACTCAGAAAACTTTTAAGCCACTGATGAAAGAAACTAAAGGCAACACAAACAGATGAAAAGATATACCATGTTTGAGAAGAATTCATATTGCTAAAATGACGATACTACCCAAGGCAATGTACAGGTTCAATGCAATCTCTAAATACCAGTGGCATGTTTCACAGAACTAGAAAAGAATTTCAAAAGCTACAGGGAAACATCAAATACTCTAGATAGCCGGAACAACCTTGAGTAAGAACAGAGCTGGGAGAATCACACTCCTGGTTTCAGATTATACTACAAAAATAATAAAAATGATAATAATAATCAAAAATAGTATGGTATTGGCACAAAACAGACACACAAATCAATGGAACTAATAAAGAACCAGATAAACCCACACCCTTTAGGCCTATTAATCTATGTGAAAGGAGACAAGAATATACAATGGAGAAGACAGTCTCTTCAATAAGAGGTATTGTAAAAACTGGACAGTTATATGTAAAAGGATGAAACTAGAACATTCTCTAACATCATATACAACATAAACTCAAAATGAATTAAAGACCTAAATGTAAAACTTTAGAGGGAAACATAGGCAGAACAAGCTTTGACATGAACTGCAACATTTTTCCAGATCTGCCTCTAAAAGCAAGGGAAATTAAAGAAGAAATAAACAAATGGGACCTAATTAAACTTAAAGGTTTCCATGCAGCAAAGGAAACCATCAACAAAATGAAAAGACAACCTATCAAGTGGGAGGATATATTCACAAATGAAATGACTGATAAAGGGTTTATATCCAACATATATGAATAGCTCATATAGTTTAACATTCAAAAAACAAGGAATTCATTTTTACAAAATGAGCAGAACTGAACAGACATTTTTTCAAACAGGAAATGCAGACTGTCAATAGGCAAATGAAAAGATGTTTGAGATTACTAGCCATCAGGGGGATGAAAATAAAAACTAAAAAGAGATATCACTTCAAACCTATCAGAATGGCAGTCATTGAAAAGAATACAAATAACAAACATTGGTAAGAATGGAATCCTTGTTCTCTGTTGATGGGAGTGTAAATTGGTGTAGTCATTGTGGAAAACAGTGTGGAGGTTTCTCAAAATACTAAAAACAGAACTACCATATGACCCTATCATTTCACTCCTGGGTATGTATCTGAAAAAAACAAAAACACTAATCTGAAAAGATAAATGTACCCCAGTGTCCATAATAGCATTATTTATAATTGCCAAGGTGTTGAAGCAAACTGTGTTCATCGATAGATGAATGGATAGAGAAAATGTGGTACACACACACACACACGACACAATGGAACACTACTTAGCCATTAAAAAAATGAAAATTTTGCCATTTGTAGCAACATGGATAGACCTGGAAGGCATTATGCTAAGTGAAATAAGTTAGACAGAGAAAGAAAAATACCATATATCACTTATATATGGAATCTAAAAAATATGACTAATTAGTGAATAAAACAGAAAAGAAGTATACTCACAGATATGGAGAACAAATTAGTGCTTACCAGCGGGAGAAGGAAGGGTGGAGGTGCAATATTGTGGTAAGGGACTTAAAAGGGGGAGTTATTATGGTATGATATGAAATCATTTTAAAGTACTATACAATTAAAGAATCTTTCATTCAATAAGTTAATTAATTTTAAAAATATAATAAAAGAACAGGTATAAGAATGCATAAAAATTCAGCATAAGATAAAAATACACTTAAATCAACTGGAAAAGTATAGATTATTCAAAAGAATCTAGTAGTACATTTGGGGAAAGTTAATTTACCTCTCTATCTCATCATATATTTACCAAAATAATTATCAGGTAAAATAATTACTTAAATGTAGAAAATAAAACCACAAGATTACTGCAAATACTAATAAAAATAAATAATATTTATATTATCTTGGTATGAGAAATTCTTTTCTAAATATGATACTAAATGTAGAGACTATAAAGAAAACAGATGATTTATTTTTCTGAAAGACTTTATCAGCACAGTTTTAGGCTCACAGCCTAACTGAGTAGAATGTATACATGTATTTCCCATGTATCTGCTAAGCCCATACAGTCATAACCTCCCCATTGTCAACGTGCCCCACCAGAGTGACACATTTGATACAACTAATGAACCTCCAGTGATACACCACAATCATCCAAAGTTCACAGTTTACATTAGAGTTCCCTCTTGGTATTGTATTTTCTATGAATATGTAGATTGTATGGGTTTGGACAAATGTGCAATAATCCATCATTATCGTATTACATGTACTTGCACTGCTCTAAAAATCTTTTGTACTTCATCTATTTATCCTTCTCTCCCCCAGCCTCTGTCAACTGCCAGTCTTTTTAGTGCTGCCATAGTCTTGTCTTTTCCAGAAACTGGTATCATACATCATGTAGTATGTATATACATATAATTTGAAGCATACTGTACCTAGCCTTTTCATATTGGCTTCTACTTAGTAATCCTCTGTCTTTTTATGGCTTGATAGCTCATTTATTTTTAGCAGCGAATAATATTCCACGGTTTGGAGATATTACAGTGTATTTATACATTTACCTACTAAAGGACATCATGGTTTCTCCTGGTTTTGGCAATTTTGAATAAAGCTGTTAGAGACATCCACATGGAGGCTTTTGTGGACTTTAGTTTTCAACTCTTTGGGTCAAATACCAAAAATAACAACTGTTGGATCTTACAATAAGTGTATATTTAGTGTCTTCCAAAGTGGCTGAGCTGATTTGCATTCCTACCAGAAATGAGGGAATGTTCCTGTTGCTCCACACCTTTGTAGGCATTTGGTGATGTCCATGTTCTGGATTTTGGCCATTCTTATGTGTGTGTAGTAGTATCTCATTGTCGTTTTAATTTGCATTTCCCATAAGGCATATGTTAAGGATGTTTTTATATGCTTGTTTGTTATCTGTAATCTTTTAAGTTTCTGTTAAGATCTTTGGCTCATTTTAAAAGTGGGTTTTTTGTTTTTTTACTGTTGAGTGCTCAATGTGTTTTGTATATTTTGGATCATAATTTTTTTTAATCAGATGTTTGTTTATCACTGGTATATAAGAAAGTGGATGACTTTTTAATATTCATTCCTTTTTTTTTTTTTAATCTAATCAGCGATTCCTCCCAAACCCTGTTTTTTTGCAGCAGAGCCGTCAACGGAATCCTCTGGCCTTCCCTCAAGGGACTCCTTATTCCAGGCACTAGGGGCGGGAGCACTCGTGGGCCGGGTGGCGTAGGACAGCAGCTCAGCAGCCCTCAGTCAGGGAGGCGCGACAGGTGCTCAAGGACTCCTAAACAGTCCTCCCACACAGACTGACAGAACCATCATTTCCAGCGGACTTTCTCCGGCTCAATCCCGCCGGACCCAAGCTTGCCGCGTGCCTGTCGGCTCACTCAGTCCTCCCCCGCCTTCTCTTCGGCGCACGTGGGAACAAGGGGCTCCGAGGGCTACAAACCATTCTTAAGTGCCCACAGTTCTGAGCACTGAGCGTAGAAATAGCCGCTTCCTCTCTGCCCCAACAGCATGGGCGCAGCAGGGCAGCGGCACCCGTGGTGCCGGCAAGTCCAGCATCTGCAGGGCCGTGTTAATATTCATTCTTATGTCCTGCAACCTTTTTATAATTTCTTATCGGCTACAGGAGATTTTTGTCTATTTTGGATTTCCTATATAGATAATTGTGGGCTTCCCAGGTGGTGCTAGTGGTAAAGAACCCACTTGCCAATGCAGGAGACATAAGAGAGGAATTTGATATTAGCATCAGGAAGAACCCCTGGAGGAGGAAATGACAATCCACTCCAGTATTCTTTTTACTTATTTATTTTTAACTGAAGGATACTTGCTTTACAGAATTTTGTTGTTTTCTGTCAAACCTCAACATGAATCAACCATAGGTATACATATATCCCCTCCGTTTTGAACCTCCCTCCCATCTCCCTCCCCATCCCACCTATCTAGGTTGATAAAGAGCCCTGTTTGAGTTTCCTGAGACATACAGCAAATTCCCATTGGCTATCTAATTTACTGGTAGTGTAAGTTTCCATGTTACTCTCTCCATACAAATCACCCTCTCCTTCCCTCTCCCGGTCTTTCTCTTTCTGACTTACTTCACTCTGTATAATAGGCTCTAGGTTCATCCAGCTCATTAGAACTAACTCAAAGGCATTCCTTTTTATGGCTGAGTAATATTCCATGGGTTTGAGTAAACTCTGGGAGTTGGTGATGGACAGGGAGGCCTGGCATACTGTGATTCATGGGGTTGCAAAGAGTTGGACACGACTGAGCAACAGAACTGAACTGAACTGAATATTCCATTGTGTATATATGTACCATAACTTCTTTATTCATTCATCTGTTGATGGACATCTAGCTTGCTTCCATGTTCTAGCTACTGTAAACAGTGCTGCAGTAAACAATGGGATACATGTCTTCGATTTTCGTTTTCTCAGGATATATGCCTAGGAGTGGGATTGCTGGGTCATATGGTGGTTTTACTCCTAGTTTTTTAAGGAATCTCCATACTGTTTTCCATAGTGGCTGTATCAATTTATATTCCCACCAATTGTCCAAGAGTGTTCCCTTTTCTTCACACCCTCTCCAGAATCTATTTGTAGACTTTTTGATGGTGGCCATTCTGACCAGTGTGAGGTGATGTCTCATTGTAGTTTTGATCTTGCATTTCTCTAATAATTAGCTATGCTGAGCATCTTTTCATGTTTTGTTAGTCATCTGTATGCCTTCTTCAGAGAAATGTCTGTTTAGGTCTTTTCCCCACTTATTGATTGGGCTGTTTGTTTTCCTGGTATTGAGTTCTATGAGCTGCTTGTATATTTTGGAAATTAATCCTTTGTCAGTTGTTTTATTTGCTATTATTTTCTCCCATAGTTTCCTTTGCTGTGCAAAAACCTTTAAGTTTAATCGGGTCCCACTTATTTACCTTTGTTTTTATTTCCATTTCTCTAGGAGGTGGGTCATAGAGGATCTTGCTTTGATTTATGTCATCGAGTTTTCTGCCTATGTTTTCCTCTAAGAGTTTTATAGTTTCTGGTCTTACATTTAGGTCTTTAATCCATTTTGAGTTTATCTTTGTGTATGGTGTTAGGAAGTGTTCCAATTTCATTCTTTTGCATGTAGCTGTCCAGTTTTCCCAGCACCACTTATTGAAGAGGATGTCTTTGCCCCATTGTACATTCTTGCCTCTTTTGTAAAAAATAAGGTACTCATAGGTGCATGGGTTTATTTCTGGGCTTTCAATCTTGTTCCATTGGTCTATATTTCTATTTCTGTGCCAGGACCATACTGTCTTGGTGACTACAGCTTTGTAGTATAGTCTGAAGTCAGGAAGGTTGATTCCTCCAACTCCATTCTTCTTTCTTAAGACTGCTTTGGGTCTTTTGTGTTTCCGTATGGATTGTGAAATTTTTGCTTCCAGTTCTGTGAAAAATGCCATTGGTAATTTGATAGGGATTGCACTGAATCTGTAGATTGCATTAGGTAGTATAGTCATTTTCACTATATTGATTCTTCCTACCCAGGAACATGTTTATGTCATCTTTGATTTCTTTCATTAGTGTCTTGTAATTGTCTGTGTACAGTTCTTTTGTTTCCTTTGGTAAGTTTATTCCTAGATATTTCTTTTTGTTGCAGGGTGAATGGAATTGATTCCCTAATTTGTTTCTGATTTTTCATTGTTAGTGTTTAGAAATACAAGTGATTTCTGTGTAATGATTTTGTATCCTGCAACTTTGCTAAATTCACTGATTAGCTCTAGTAATATTCCCATATTGTCTTTAGGGTTTTCTATGTACAGTATCATGTCATCTGCAAACAGTGAGAACTTTACTTCTTTTCTGATTGAATTCCATTTCTTTTTCTTCTCTGATTGCTGTAGTTAGGGCTTCCAAAACTATGTTGAATAACAGTGGTGAAAGTGGACACCCTTGTCTTGTTCCTGATCTTAGGGGGAATACTTTCAGTTTTTCACCATCAAGAATAATGTTTTCTGTAGACTTATCATATATGGCCTTTACTAGGTTGAGGCAGGTTCCTTCTATGCCCATTTTTTTGAAGAGTTTTAATCATAAATGGGTGCTGAATTTTGTCAAAGGCCTTTTCTGCATCTATTGAGATTATCATAGGGTTTTTATCTTTAAATTTGTTAATATGGTGTATCACATTGATTGATTTGCATATATTGAAGAATCCTTGCATCAAGCTGGGAGAAACCCAACTTGATCCTGGTGTATAAGCTTTTTGATGTGTTGCTGATTCTGTTTGCTAAAATTTTAAGGATTTTTGCATCTATGTTCATCAGTGATGTTGGCCAGTAGTTTTAATTCTTTTTGTGTTGTCTTTATCTGGCTTTGGTATCTGGGTGATGGTCACCTTGTAGAATGAGTTTGGAAGTGTTCCTTCCTCTGCAATTTTTTTGAAAGAGTTTTAGAAGGATAGGCATTAGCTCTTCCCTAAATGTTTGATAGAATTCTCCTGTGAAGCCATCTGATCCTGGGTTTTGTTTTTCGGGAGATTTTTTATCACAGTTTCAATTTCAGTGCTTGTAATTGGGTTGTTCATAATCTCTATTTCCTCCTAGTTCAGTCTTGGAAGACTGAACTTTTCTAAGAACCTGTCAATTTCTTCCAGGTTATCCATTTGCTGCATCCCATAGGTTTTGAGTTGTCATGTTTTCATTGTCATTTGTTTCTAGAACTCTTCTGATTTCCCTTGTGATTTCTTCAGTAACCTGTTGTTTAAGAAACTTGTTTAATCTCCATGTGTCTGTGTTTCTTACAGTTTTTTTTCTTATAATTGATATCTGGTCTCATAGCATTGTAATAAGAGATGCTTGCTATGATTTTAATTTTCTAACATTTACTGAAGTTTGCTATGTGACCCAAGCTGTGGTCTATCCTCGAGAATGTTCCATATGCACTTGAGAAGAAGGTCATCTGATGTATCAGTTAAGACTTTTTTCCTTATTAATTTTCTGTTTTGATGGTCTGTCCATTAGTGTGAGTGTAGGTTAAAGTCTCCTACTATTATTGTGTTACTGTCAATTTCTCCTTAATGTCTGTTAGTGTTTGTCTTGCACAATGAGGTGCTCCTATGCTGGGTGCATAGATTTTACAATTGTTATGTCTTCCTCTTGGATTGATCCCTTGATCATTAGGTAGTGTCCTTCCTTGTCTCTTGTAATCTTCTTTATTTTAAGGTCTATTTTGTCTGATATAAGGATTGCTACTCCAGCTTTCTTTTGCTTTCCATTTACATGGATATATTTTTCCATCCTCTCACTTTCAATCTATTTGTGTCTTTAGGTCTGAAATGGGTTTCTTGTAGACAGCATATATATGGGTCTTGCTTTTGTATCCATTCAGCCAGTCAGTCTCTTCTGGTTGGAGCATTTAATCCATTTACATTTAAAGTAATTACTGATATATATATTCTTATTGCCATTTTCTTAATTGTTTGGGGTTGATTTTGTAGATCTTTTTTCTTCTCATATTTCTTGACTATAAAAGTCCCTTTAACATTTGTTGTAAAGCTAGTTTGGTGGTACTGAATTTTCTTAACTTTTGCTTATCTGAAAGATTTTTATTTCTCCATCAATTTAGAATGAGATCCTTGCTGGGTACTGTGAGTTTGGTTGTAGATTCTTCCCTTTCAGTACTTTAAATATATCCTGCCATTCCCTTCTGGCCTGCAGAGTTTCTGCTGAAAGATCAGCAGTTAAGCATATGGGGTTTCCCTTTTATGTTACTTGTTGCTTTTCCCTTGCTGCTCTTAATATGCTTTCTTTGTGTTTAGTCTTTGTTTGATTAGTATGTGTCTTAGCGTGTTTCTTCTTGGGTTTATCCTGTAAGGGACTCTTTATATCTCTTGGACTTGATTGACTATTTCTTTTTCCATGTTGGGGAAACTGTCAAGTATAATCTCTTCAAAAATTTTCTCATATGCTTTCTTTTTCTCTTCTGCTTCTGGGACCCCTATGATTCGAATGTTGGTGCTTTTGACATTGTCCCAGAGGTCTCTGAGACTATTCTCAGTTCTTTTCATTCTTTTTACTTTATTCTGCTCTTCAGAAGTTATTTCCACCATTTTACCTTCCAGCTCACTGATTCGTTCTTCTGCTTCAGATATTCTTCTGTTGATTCTTTCTAGAGTATTTTTAATTTCAGTAATTGTGTTACTTGTCTCTGTATGCTTATTCTTTAATTCTTCAAGATCTTTGCTAATTGATTCTTGCACTTTTCCCACTTTGTTTTCAAGGCTTTTGATCTTTACTATCATTATTCTGAATTCTTTTTCAGGCAGTTTGCCTATTTCCTCTTCATTTATTTGGACTTCTGTGTTTCTAGTTTTTTCCTTTATTTGTGCAGCATTTCTCTGCCTTTCCGTTATTTTTTTTAAACTTATTGTGTTTGAGGTCTCCCTTTCCCAGGCCTCAAGCCTGAAATCTTTCTTCCTTTTGGTTTCTGCTCTCCTAAGGTTGGTTCAGTGGTCTGTGTAAGCTTCATATAGGGTGAGATTTGTAATGAGATTTGTTTGTTTGATTGATTGATTTTCCTCTGATGGTCAAGGCTGAGTGAGGTGGTAATCCTGTCTGCTGATGATTTTGTTTGTATTTCTGTTTTGTTTGTTGTTTAGATGAGGCATCCTGCACAGGGTGCTACTGATGGTCGGGTGATACTTGGTCTTGTATTCAAGTGGTTTCTTTTGTGTGAGTTCCCACTATTTGATACTCCCTAGGGTTAGTTCTCTGGTAGTCTAGGGTCTTGGACTGGTAGTCAGTGTTCTCACTCCAAAGGTTTGGGGCTTGATCTCTGGTCATGAATGAAGATTCCACAAGTGGTTTGTTATGGCATTAAGTGAGATTAAAACAAATACCCCAAAACGAGAAACCAAAGATGAACCCCAGACAAATGGCAGCTACAAAATCAGGCAAATAATAATTAAAATAACATAATATACACATATACATATATAACCATAAGCAAAATCAAAACAGTCCAACAAAAATAAAGTACAATAGATTGATCCAGTGAACAAAGGAAACCAAGAATTGTATCTACCAGTTAAGAACAAAACAAACTGAAGCGCAAACTGGAAAACAAAACTAAAGCAAGGTGCCAAGTGGGGAATAAAGAAATGAAAACAAAACTAACAAATATGTTGAGAGGAAAGGAAAGTAAAGAAATGAAAGAATAGACATGCAAAGTTAAATAGAAGTAGATAAAGAAGAGATATATATTAAAGATTAACTGCAAGGGGGAAAGAACAGTAGGAAGAGCAAACAAAGGAATAAATGTAGAAAGAATAATGATAGGTTTTAAAAATTAAAAATTAAAAGAGAGAAAAAAAGGAAGGTTAAAAAAAAAAAAGGAAAACTCCACAGAAATGCAAAAGCCCAACATAGAGGCAGAGGTTTATAATAACAATAAAAAGTGTGACTAAAAAAAAAAGAAACTCAAGAGCTTAACTAGTGCTAATAAAATCGACAACTACAACGGTGGGGGGGGGGGGGGGAGATCCCAAAGAATCTACAGCACAAGTCAAGACGTAAGAATGATAAATGTTTTCTTGAGACACTGCTGTCAAAGTCCTTTCCCTCGCTGGGAGTCACAGTCCACCTCATTTCCCTAAGACGCCCCCCAGCACTCTGCTGGTCTCTGGACCTGCTGTGCGGGCAGCTCAGATTCTAATCTAGTCCTATTCCTGGTGTTTTCTCGCCTCCAATGTCCACAGCCCTCAGAACCAGTGCGTGTTCTTTTTTGGGAGCTCTCAATGTCCTCATATATATTCCATAGACACAGAATCTGCCTAGTTGATCAAGTGGATTTAATCTGCAGCTTGTACAGTTGGTGGGAAGGTTTTGAGTCTTCTTCCTTAGACACACTGCCCCTGCGTTTCTATTGTGGCTTTATTTCCACCTCTGGGGTTGGTTTGCTCCTGAGGCTTCCCTGGAGGGCTTGGGTCTTCCCCAGTGAGGGCCAGGTGCAGTGGAGGTGGTACAGCTGCTTGGGTCGCAGGGATTATGGCAGCACCAGGTACTCGGGGGGTTGACGGCTAGGGTAGCAGGAAATATAGTGTTCTAGAAGGGTGTGGCAATCAATATTGGACAATACACTTCAGTATTCTTACCTGGAGAACCCCCTTGACAGAGAAGCCAAGCAGGCCATAGTCCACAGGGTCGCAAAGAGTTAGATATGACCCGTATGCATAGACCAAAGACTTTTTTTGCCTGTGGCAGCTCTGCCCCAGTAAGGGTTGTGAAGGTGGCACAGCTGCTTGGGTTGCGGGGACCCTGGCAGTGCCAAGTGTGCAGGGACACGGACTGCCTCTGCCACCTGAGTTATGGCCCTATCAGTCTTTTTTCAAGCCTCCTGTAGTTGGCAATCAGAAGGCCTCTTTGGCCAATCTTTCTCCATAGCTCCCCCCACTCAGGCACTTAAGAGGGCTCCCTTGCCTGGGGTTCTTCTCTGTTGTTCCATGCGTCATGCACATAGAGGGGCCCCCGGCTGTGGTCCTGTTCTATAAATTGGCACATCAGGCACTTACAGAGGCACCCTGGGTGGGGTCCTACTCTGTAGTTTGTCACATCAGTTACTTAAAGGAGCACCCTGGGTGGAGTCTTACCCTGTAGTTTGGGTGCATCAGGCGCTTGATGGGCCAGCCTATTGTTCAGCTGCTGATGCTGGCATGTGGGGAGAGAGAGGTTATGGTGATGGCTCCACCCTCTACGTGTGATTCAGCAGTATTGCCTTGCTTCCGTGGCTGCCTGGCTTTCCTCCACAGACATTTCCCAGTACAATCTCCTCCCTCACACCCCCTCTATCTGTCTCTCTGTAGTCAACAGCAGCCCTCGCCCTGGGATTGCTCCACAATCCCTAAGCTCCAGCTTCCAATCTGCTGTGCTTTCTAGGGGACTTACATCCCTGTCCGGGGTACATATGGCTGTAGCAAAAACTGTCTGATTTTCATTGCATTTAGGCTGCCACAGATCAGCGGTTTCACTCTCAGCCTTAAACGTTTCTCCTCTGACTCAGACAAGTGCCCCAATGTGGGGATCAGACCCCTGCTTCAGTTCCCCCACCCACAGAGGGCAGGTCAAGTCCTTCTAACATTCCTGTCTTTTCCCCTAGTTCCTTTGTCTTACCGAGCTTTGTGCGGATCTATATATTCTTCCCACTGGTCAGGTACTCCTGTCTGCTCTCAGCAGGTGTTCTGCATGCACTTCTGTGTCTGAAGGTGTATTCCTGATGTATCCATGGAAAGAGATGTACTCCACATCCACCTACTCTTCCGCCATCTTGTTCTCTACCACTCCAGTATTCTCGCCTGGGAAATCCCATGGACAGAGGATCCTGGAAGGCTACAATCCATAGGGTCACAACGGATCGGACACGACTGAAGTGACTTAGCACACAGCATATAGATAAATATGCATAACTTCTTTCCTTTGCTTGTATTAATTATCTAGTAATTCCAGCACAATGTTGAAAAGCAGTGGTGAAAGGGAACATGCTTTTTTTCCTGATCTTAATGAGAAAGCTTTAATCTTATTATTAAACATAGTGTTCAGTTCAGTTGCTCAGTCGTGTCCAACTCTTTGTGACCCCATGGACTGCAGCATGCCAGGTTTCCCTGTCCATCACCAATGGAGCTCACTCAAACTCATGTCCATAGAGTTGGTGATGCCATACAACCATCTCATCCTCTGTTGTCCCCTTCTCCTCCTGCCTTCAATCTTTCCCAGCATCAGGGTCTTTTCAAATGAGTCAGTTCTTTGCATCAGGTGGCCAAAGTATTGAAGTTTCAGCTTCAGCATCAGTCCTTTCAATAAATATTCAGGACTGAGTTCCTTTAGGATGAACTTGTTGGATCTCCTTGCAGTCCATGGGACTCAAAAGTCTTCTCCAAAACGCAATTCAAAAGCATCAATTCTTCGGCGCTCAGCTTTCTTTATAGTTCAACTCTCACATCCTTACATGACTACTGGAAAAACCACAGCTTTGACTAGATGGACCTTTGTCAGCAAAAAGCAATATTTCTGCTTTTTAATATGCTGGCTATGTTGGACATAGCTTTTCTTCCAAGGGGCAAGCGTCTTCTAATTTCATGGCTGAAGTCACCATCTGCAGTGATTTTGCAGCCCCCAGAAATAAAGTCTCTCACTGTTTTCCCATCTATTTGCCATTAAGTGATGGGACCAGATGGTGTGACCTTAGCTTGTTTAATGCTGAGTTTTAAGCCAGCTTTTCACCCTCCTCTTTCATTTTCATCGAGAGGCTCTTTACCTCTTCTTTGCTTTCTGCCTTAAGGATGGTGTCATCTGCATATGAGCTTATTGATATTTCTCCTGGCAAAATTGATTCCAGCTTATGATTCATCCAGCCTGGCATTTTGCATGATGTACTCTGCATATAAGTTAAATAAGGCGACAATAGACAGCCTTGACATCCTCCTTTTCCTATTTGGAACCAGTCTGTCCAGTTCTAACTGTTGCTTCCTGACCTGCATGCAGATTTCTCAGGAGGCAAGTCAGGTGATCTGGTATTCCCAGCTCTTTAAGAATTTTCTAGAGTTTATTGTGGTCCACATAGTCAAAGGCTTTGGCATAGTCAATAAAGCAAATGTTTTTCTGGAACTCTCTTGCCTTTCTGATGATCCAAAGGATGTTGGCAGTTTGATCTCTGGCTCTGCTGCCTTTTGTAAATCCAGCTTGAACATCTGGAAGTTCACGGTTCACATACTGTTGAAGACTGGCATGGAGAATTTTGAGCATTACTACTAGCGTGTGACATGAGTGCAATTGTGCAGTAGTCTGAGCATTCTTTGGCATTGCTTTTCTTTGGGATTGGGATGAAAACTGACCTTTTCCAGTCCTGTGGCCACTGCTGAGTTTTCCAGATTTGCTGGCACATTGAGGGCTGCACTTTCACAGCTTCATCTTTTAGGATTTGAAATAGCACAACTGGAATTCCATCACCTCACTAGCTTTGTTCGTAGTGATGCTTCCTAAGGCCCACTTGACTTCACATTCCAGGATGTTTGGCTCAAGGTGAGTGATCACACCATCGTGATTATATGGGTCGTGAAGATCTTTTTTGTATGGTTCTTCTGTGTATTCTTGCCACATCTTCTTAATAACTTCTGCTTCTGTTAGGTCCATACCATTTCTGTCCTTTATTGTGCCTATCGTTGCATGAAATGTTCCCTTGGTATCTCTAATTTTCTTGAAGAGATCTCTAGTCTTTCCCATTCTATTGTTTTCCTCTATTTCTTTGCATTGATCATTATATTGATCACATAGAGTTAGCTGTATGTTTTCTATATATTTTTAATCAAGGTAAGGAAATTCACTTCTATTTCTAGTTTATTCAGAGTTTTTATCATGAATGGGTATTAAATTCTGCCAAATGCTTTTTCTCTATCTATTGATATGATTATGTGATTTTTCTTCTTTAGCCCTTTGCTGTGATGGATTACATTAACTGACTTTAAATGTTCAGTGAGCCTTCAATACCTGGGATAAATACCACCTTTATATAATTCTTTTTATTGATTGTTAGATTTAATTTGCTAATTTTTAAATGATATTTATATCTATGTTCATGAGAATTATTAGGCCATAGCTTTCTTTTCTTGCAGTGTGTTTATATGTTTTGGTATTAGGGTAATGCTGGGCTCATAAAGTAAGTTAGAAAGTATTCTGTTTGATCAGACTCTGAAAGAGATTGTACAGAATTGGTATAATTTCTTCCTTAAATGTTTGGTTGAATTCACAAGTGAAACATCTGGACCTGGTACTCATAGATTTCTATTTCTTTAAAAAACTCATCCTCTAGCCAAGACTTATAATACTATGTTGAACAGAAGTGGTGAGATTGGGCATTCTTGCCTTGCTCTGGACCTTTGAGACACAAAGACCAATGGGACAGCATGGAGAGCCCAGAAATAAACCTGTTCCAATAGGGCCAATTAGCTAACAACATAGAAACCAAGGGAAGTCAATGGAGAAGATGAGTCTCTTCAATAAGTGGTTTTGGGAAAACTGGACAGCCACATTAAAAACAATGAAACTTGACCAGTGTCTTACACCATACTGAAAATTACCTCAAAATGGATAAAAGACTTGAACATAAGATCCAAAAATATAAAACATCTGGAAGAAAACTTAGGTATTAAGTTCTTTGATACAGGTGTTAGTGATGATTTTTGAACCTGACACAAAATAAAGCAATAAAAACAAAAATAAGTGGGACTACATAATAATAAAAGGCTTCTGCAAAGCAAAGGGAACCATCAACAAAATGAAAAAGCAATCTACTGAATGGGAGAAAATATGTTAAAATCACATAGCTGATAAGGGGCTAATATCCAAAATATATAAATAACTCATACAAGTCAATGGCAAAACAACAATTTGATTTTTTTAATGGGCAGATGATCTGAATAAATATTTTTCCAAAGACATACAGATGGCTAATAGTCACATGAAAAAAAAAATACTCCATATCATTAATCATCACGGAAATGCAAATCAAAACCATAATGAGATATCACCTCACCTATTAGAACGACTGTTACCAAAAAGACAAAAAATAGCAAGTGTTTCTAGGGAGCGGAGAAAAGGAAAGCCTTGTGCATTACTGGTAGGAATTTAAATTGGTGTAGACACTATGGAAAACAATGTAGAGGTTTCTCAAACAATTAAAAACAGTACTACCATATGATCTAGAAATTCTCCTTTTGGGTATTTATCTGAAGAAAATGAAAGCACAAACTTGGAAAGATATATGCATTCCATATTCATGCAGAATTATTTACAATAGCCAAGATATGGAAACAACTTGTGTCCATAGATTGATGAATGGATAAATAAGATGGGAGATATATAAATAATGGAATATTATATAAAAATTTTATACATAAGATAGAAGGAAATCTTGCTGTCTGCATTAACATGGATGGACTTCAAGGGCATTATGCTAAGAGAAGTAAGTCAGAGAGAAAAAGATTAGTTATCTTATGATCTCTCTTATACATGAAATCTTAAATAAAAAATCTAAGTTCGTAGATACAAGGAACAGACAGGTGGTTGCCAGAGATCGAGGCTAAGGGATGGGTGGAAGAAATAGGTAAAGAGAGTAAAAGGTAAAAAAACAAAACGCAGTTGATGTAAAACATACATAGAGATTTTTCAATCATTTTCAAAATAATGACATATATATAAACACATTCATCCACAAGTTAACGTATATGACATAGGTACCCTATGTTTAATATATACACAAACATTAATGTATTTATCTATTTTGCATTTATCTATTTATAATGCATTTATATTGCATTTATCTATTTATAATGCATTTATAATGCATTTATCTATTAAACCATTAATGCATTATTCTATTTCTAAAATAATGAAAAATACCATACTCTAAGATTAAACCAGTTAGCAGGACATATTCTTAGAACTTTGCATGAAATAATTAAAAATGAAAGCAAACTATCTGTGACTCATTTTTACTCAGCTATACATTTAAATGCAAGGTACAAAATATTGATTTAGCTAATTACAATGTAGTCTTTAAACTATTCATAAGTACTATTTCATCATCTTCACCTTTAAAAACCATGAAATATAGAAGTTAGGGACTCATTCTGTTATCATAAATTCTCTTTCTCAAGATAACCAAAAAAAGAAAAGAGAAAGTCTATTATAATATTTAAAAGCAACAATGAACACTGCAAACAATATAAATTTTCTATTGTTGTTATTTATTTAAAATACATTGTGTTCATCTCATAACCATTTTTAGCCCACTCCAGTATTCTTGCCAGGAAAATCCTGTGGACAGAGGAGCCTGGAGGGCTGCTGTCTATGGGGTTGCACAGAGTCGGACACGACTGAAGCAACTTACCATGCATGCATGCATTGGAGAAGGAAATGGCAACCCACTCCAGTATTCTTGCCTGGAGAATCCCGGGGACGGAGCAGCCTGGTGGGCTGCCATCTATGGGGTCGCACAGAGTCAGAAACAACTGAAGCGACTTAGCAACAGCAGCAGCATAACCATTTTTAATATGTAATGAGATCTGAGGAGGTCTTACAAATAACTGAGAAAAGAAGAGAAGCAAAGGGCAAAGGAGAAAGGGAAAGATATACCCAAATGAATGCAGAGTTCTAGAGAAAAGCAAAGAGAGATAAGAAAGCCTTTTTATGTGAATAATGCAAAGAAATAAAGGAAAACAATAGAATGGGAAAGACAGAGATCTTTCAAGAAAACTGGAGATACCCAAGGGAATATTTCATGCAAAGATGGGCACAATAAAGGACAGAAATGGTATGGACCTAACAGAAACAGAAGAGATTAAGAAGTGGCAAGAATACACAGAAGAACTATACAAAAAAGATCTTTATGACCCAAATAACCATGATGGTGTGATCACTCACCTAGAGTCAGACATTCTGGAATCCGAAGTCAAGTGAGCCTTAGGAAGCACTACTATGAACAAAGCTAGTGGAGGTGATGGAATTCCAGTTGAGCTATTTCAAATCCGAAAAGATGATGCTGTGCAAGTGCTGTATTTAATATGTTACCAAATTTGAAAAACTCAGTAGTGGCCACAGGACTGGAAAAGATTAGTTTTCACTTCAATCCAAAAGAAAGAAAATGCCAAAGAATGTTCAAACTACTGTACAAATGTGCTCATTTCACATGCTAGCAAGATTACGCTCAAAATCCTTTAAGCTAGGCTTTAGCAGTATGTGAACTGAAAACTTTCAGATGTTCAAGCTGGATTTAGAAAAGTCAGAGGAATCAGAGATCAAATTTCCAACACCTACTCGATCATAGAGAAAGCAAGAGAATTCCCCTAAAACATCTACTTTTGCTCCACTGACTATGCCAAAGCTTTTGACTGTGGATCACAACAAACTGTGGAAAATTCTTCAAGAGATGGGAATACCAAACTACCTTACCTGCCTCCAGAGAAACCTGTATGCGGGTCAAGAAGTTACAGTTAGAATTGGACGTGAAACAACAGACTGGTTCCAAGTTAGGAAAGGAGTGTGTCAAGGCTGTATATTGTCACCCTGCTTATTTAACTTATATGTAGAGTGTATCATGCGAAACGCTGAGCTGGATGAATCATAAGTTGGAATCAAGATTTCTGGGAGAAATATCAACAACCTCAGACATGCAGATGATACCAATTTAATGGCAGAAAGAGAAGAGGAACTAAAGAGCCTCTTGATGAAGGTGGCAGAGGAAAGTGAAAAAGCTGGCTTAAATTCAGCATTCAAAAAACAAAGATCATGGGACCCAATAACAAACTTCATGGCAAACAGAAGGGGAAAAACTGGAAAGAGTGACAGACTTTATTTCCTTGGGCTCCAAAATCACTGCAGACAGTGACTGCAGTCATGAAATTAAAAGACGCTTGCTCCTTGGAAGAAAAGCTATGGCAAACTTAGGGTATTAAAAAGCAGAGAGATCACTTTGCCAACAGATGTCCATATTGTCAAAGCTATGGTTTTTCCAGTAGTCATGTAAGGATGTGATGGCTGGACCATAAAGAAAGCTGAGCACTGAAGAACTGATGCTTTTGAATTGTAGTACTGAAGAAGACTCTTAAGATTTCCTTGGACTGCAAGGAGATCGAACCAGTTAATCCTAAAGGAAATCAACCCTGAATATTCATTGGAAGGATGATGCTGAAGCTCCAATACTTTGACACCTAATGTGAACAGTGACTCATTTGAAAAGACTCTGATGCTGGGAAACATTAAGGGCAGGAAGAGAAGAGGGTGACAGAGGATGAGATGGTTGGATGGCATCACTGACTCAAGGGACACGAGTTTGAGCAAACTCTGGGAGATGGTGAAGGGCAGGGAAGCCTGGTGTGCTGCATTCCACGGGATCACAGAGTGGGACATCACTTAGTGACTGAACAATAAAAAGCAATCTATTTTCTTGTAAGAGCAGTCAGATGTGCTTTGAAGTTGAAAAATAAAAGATGTTGGGTGTCCTGGACAAGTTCCTAAGCTAATCAAGGGTACAGGTGGATTCACAATTCCTTACACTAAGACTGCTTTCTTTTCACATGTCTTCAGTTCCATTCTTTCAACATCCATGGTCAATGGTGATATGATTGTTTTTATGGCTATTCTTGTAGTAGTGAAAGTGAAGTTGACTTTATTATGAACTAGCTGCTAAAAACAATGCTGAAGCGAGTTCTGTAATTAAAACCTTATAAGTAATGAAATACATTTTGTTTTCTTGAGAAGCAAAATATTTGAAGATCTGGATTATATCCTGGAGCAACCAAGCAATAGGGACGTCTAGCATTCTGTAGTAAATATGACAACAGGGAATATTAATTAAAATCTATAGTAATATTGTTGCTGCATCTAAAAATCATTACAGTTGAACTTAGACTCTAAACAACTCTTGGTTATAATGTGCTCCTATCAGAGACTTTGAAAACAGACTCTATGGACTTTTGAAAACAGACTATGTGTTTGTGCAACATGCCATGTTTTTAAAGAATTCTAAGGCATCTATGGTTCTAAAGCAATGACATCAAATTAAAAAAAGAGAGCTATATATCCAAATTACTTCTCCTAAATATTTTCTGACTCACTACAATAGTCCCAGCAATGAACCAGGTAGATACTGGGAGTTTGGGATTCAAAACTTAGTGAATCACATAAAAATTACCCTTTAAGAGCATATGTTAGGCTAAGGATTTCCTCAACAATAGCTGTTTTTGCCATGTGAAATATTTCTGGGATTATATTTTTTATATCTCCCTCAATTTGGGGGGGTACACTTATATGGATACTTGTCATCGTGTTTGATCTCTGTTCTTTAAAGTTAAATTTCATTTTCATTGATAAATAGTCCTTCACACGCTAGTAAAGTAATACTCAAAATTCTCCAAGCCAGGCTTCAGCAATACGTGAACCGAGAACTTCCAGATGTTCAAGCTGGTTTTAGAAAAGGCCAAGGAACCAGAGATCAAATTGCGAGCATCCGCTGGATCATCGAAAAAACAAGAGAGTTCCAGAAAAACATCTATTTCTGTTGTATTGACTACGCCAAAGCCTTCAACTGTGTGGATCACAATAAACTGTGGAAAATTCTGAAGAAGATGGGAATACCAGACCACCTGACATGCCTCTTGAGAAACCTGTATGCAGGTCAGGAAGCAACAGTTAGAACTGGACATGAGACAACAGACTGGTTCCAAATGGGACAAGGAGTACGTCAAGGCTGTATAGTGTCACCCTGCTTACTTAACTTATGTGCAGAGTACATCATGAGAAACACTGGGCTGGAAGAAGCACAAGTTGGAATCAAGATTGCTGGGAGAAATATCAATAACCTAAGATATGCAGATGACACCACCCTTACGGCAGAAAGTGAAGAGGAACTAAAAAGCCTCTTGATGAAAGTGAAAGAGGAGAGTGAAAAAGTTGGCTTAAAGCTTAACATTCAGAAAACTAAGACCATGGCATCTGGTCCCATCACCTCATGGGAAATAGATGGGGAGACAGTGGAAATGTGGCAGATTTTATTTTTTTGGGCTCCAAAATCACTGCAGATGATGACTGCAGCCATGAAATTAAAAGACGCTTACTCCTTGGAAGGAAAGTTATGACCAACCTAGATAGCATATTAAAAAGCAGAGACATTACTTTGCCAACAAAGGTCCATCTGGTCAAGGCCATGGTTTTTCCAGTGGTCATGTATGGATGTGAGAGTTAGACTGTGAAGAAAGCTGAGCACCGAAAAATTGATGCTTTTGAACTGTGGTATTGGAGAAGACTCTTGAGAGTCCCTTGGACTGCAAGGAGATCCAACCAGTCCATCCTGAAGGAGATAAATCCTGGGTGTTCATTGGAAGGACTGATGCTAAAGCTGAAACTCCAATACTTTGGCCACCTCATGCGAAGAGTTGACTCATTAGAAAAGACCCTGATGCTGGGAGGGATTGGGGGCAGGAGGAGAAGGGGATGACAGAGGATGAGACAACTGGATGGCATCACCGACTCGATGGGCATGAGTCTGAGTAAACTCCGGGAGTATGTGATGGACAGGGAGGCCTTGCGTGCTGCGATTCATGGGGTCGCAAAGAGTCGGACATGACTGAGCGACTGAACTAACTAACTAAGTATTTGAAGACTCTGGTAGAGGTCAGCTACTTGCTGCAAACTATTGATGGGACGATGTCACCTCCTTTTTCTGAGTTGTGATGTACGAAGGCAGTATTCACTTGGTGGACAGTTCATTTGAGCCAAGCCTGGAAATAAATGGGGTGACAGATTTTACAACCTGCCTGCTTGTACTCTGTCTCTGCAATATGAATTTGGAAAGTGATCAAAAAGCATTAAGCATAAAGGCTATGGAATAAGATGAGCAATCCATTCTAAGAACATTCACCTTTATGTAAGAAGGGCTCAAAAAAGATGACCTAACATTTTAAATTGACTTCTCGAGTAAGCTAATGGTAAACATTTTTCAAACATGCAATCTGACAACAGAATAAAAAGGAGCTTATTATTTAGTAAGTAAGTTCTATTATTTGTTCATTCATTATGCTAAGATCCTTTATTTAGATATATTAGGGGAAAATCTCATAGAAGGTTAAAACAGTGATAATTCATTGCAATGAGGCAATATGCTAAAAGTTGTATGATGTGTACCTACCATGCACCACTGACTTTTGCTTTACATGCTTTCTTATTCAGTCCTCTCAGTAGCACTGTAGGTATGTATTATAATTGTTTGATAATACACTGAGGTTTGGTTTGATTGAAATGGATTGCTGAAGACTATACAGTCCTAATATTAGAATTCAGCACTATCTGATTCCAAACTAAAGACTTTGTTTTGTTATAATTGCTATTTAAGATGCAACAAGACCACTGAAATGTTGTGAAGTAATTAGCCTCCAACTAATAAAAAAAAATTTTAAAAAAAAGATGCAACAAGAGCTTGTTTACATATATAAATATTTGGGAGGAATCTTGAAAGTTCATTACTTTGTGCATACACCATATACAGTCAGCCCTCCTCGTCTGTGGGTTCCACATCCATAGATTCAATCATCTGAGGAACAAAATTTTTTAATTCCAGAAAGTTCCAAAAACCAAAACTTGAACTTGCCACATGCTGACAACTATTTACATTGTATTAGGTATTATAAATACTCTAGAGATAATTTAAAGTATACCAAAGGACGTGTGTAGTGAAAGTAGCTCAGTCATGTCCAACTCTTTGTGAGCCCATGGACTACACAGTCCATGGAATTCTCCAAGCCAGAATATTGGAGTGGGTAGCCTTTCCCTTCTCCAGTGGATCTTCCTGACCCAGGAATCAAACCGGGGTCTCCTGCATTGCAGGTGGATTCTTTATCAACTGAGCTATCAGGGAGGTTATATGCAAATACTACATCATTTTACATAATGAACTTGAGCTTCTACGGATTTTGGTAACTGTGCAGGTGAGAAGTGTGAAAGGTCATTCTGCAACCATATCTACTTGGCATACCAAAGGATGACACCTTGTAAAGATGACCTGAGCTCCAGGTCCAGATGATTTACCTTGCCACATGCCTTTATAAGTTTTCTTTGTTATTTCTAAATGCAATATGCACTAAATGTCAGAACTCAGAACACATAACTAATATGCAAATATTTTCAATCTTGGAGTAGAGACTCATTTCTGAAGAAATGTTAAAAATAATGTTAAACACTTTAAGGATTGAATGTTCTCTCCTTTTTAAATGCAACACTCTGGCTCTCACATTGTCATCTATTCTCTGACACAAAACAGCCTGATTCCCACATGACATTTTCAGAGCCTGGCCTGTACAGACCCACTCACAGTGACTCTATTTAAGCCACACTTTTAAAACTGCTCCCAAGAGACCCAGCTCCAAGAGAGCAGAGCGGTTTGCATTAGCTACCACATAGCCTATCTGAGTGGCAAGCATGTTTAATCTGTTCCCTTCAAATATCTGTGGTGCTTTGTCTCATACTGATGGCACTGCCTATAAAACTATCAGACTGTTAAGTCCCTTGATTTGGCTCCATCCACGGCTGGGCCACCTCTAAGGAAAAAAAAGCAACGCACTGCTATTATGCCGAAATGCTAAATTCACCTCTTTGGAAGATATTCATTTTGGCCAAGGCAATGGCCCCTGGTAATCAGACTAGAATTCAAGCTATTTAGTCTGGAATTTGTAGCTCCTCATAATCTGTTCAACTCTACATTGTGCTATTCACACCAAGAATCCTCTGCTCCACATGACTTAATATTATCCCTTTCTAATCATATTTTCTTATTCTTGCCTCTATACTCATGCTGCTCCTATTTCTTGAGTCAGTGTCTGTTTGATTAGGTGACCCGAAGATTATTTCTAGCATAACACTTATATTCCCTTGCAATTATTCCACTGATCTATACGCACCATGTCCCTATCCAGAATGCTGACCTGGTAGTTCTACTGAGAGGGCCAAATAAAAAAGGCAAGTATAAAAGCATGTAAAGCTAGCAACTTCAATTCAGATAACTCTGTCCTCTAAATTTTAGAAATTTTCTTCACTCTATGTATATTTAATCCTATAATGCTCTCTACTTATGTTTGAACTTTTTATACCCATGATTGGTGTCTGACCAAAAGAAAAAAATTCTATACTAAAATCACTATTAACAAAATAAAAAAAAACAACACATTAGTATGTGTATTTCTGATGTATGGCAAATGATTATGGTCTATATTTTTAATGGTTTTTGTAATTCAATAGGAAAAAAGAAAACTTCATTAGAAAAATGGGGATAGGACATCAAAAGATCAAAACTGAGAAATAAAAAGGCTAATAAGCATGAGAAAAATATTCAATATTATGAGCAATAACATAAATAAAATTAAGCCTAGTTAATTCCAGGTCTCAGTTATCAATAGGCAATAACAGGCAAAAAATAGGACACACTTAAAAAGGCAGTCTTTAAGAGAACAGAAGTTAGTATAACCTTGTCTGTAGAAAAATTCTGCAATGCATATAAATAACTTTAAGAAGTCGATAGTGTTGATTTAATGTTATTCCTAAGGAAAAATTAAAACAGAACATATGCTTTTATCTTGAAATACTTCTATTCCTAAGTCTGTATAAAGGAACAAGTAGAAGCAACTATTAATAAAATAATAATTCCCACAGAGTACAGGTTAGGGATATAAAGCACTTGGGTTAAATCTAACAACAACAACAAAAATATATATATATATATAGCACAAGATTTTCAAGGAAACAAAAATATAAAAGACATTAAAGAAGAATTATATAGCAGAATGTTGGTAGGAAGACTCAATATTATAAAATATTAACTCCCCTGTTCCCCTCTCCGCCAACTGCCTATCTATCTAGGCAATTTCAATCAAACTCCAAGTAAGATTTGATTCTAAAATGTATATGGAAATGTAAGTCCCTGAGAATAAGCAAGACACTCTTAGAAAAGGAACTGACTTATCCAGTATGAGACTGGCATAGGAATAGGCCAATAGGAAATAGAACACAGTCTGCAAACAGAAGACATACATAGAAACACATGATAAATGATAAAAAGCTTCCATTGCAGATGAGCAGGAAAAGGATATAAATAAATAGTGTTTGGGCAAGCGTTATTTTTATAGAAATAAATAAAAATAGATCCTACTGTCAGGGGAGTGTGTAATTTCCTCAGTTCTGTCTGGCCGCAACAAAAATTTGAAGTGCCGGCCGGACCAACGTTATAGCTCACTTTTATTGGCAAGCAAAGGAAAATACATCCTCCAGGCTTGAAGGCAGCCCAACCCAAAAGACTGAAGAGAAGCCCCCAGCTCAATTTTGTCCTCTTTCTATGTTTTTTTATTCTCCCCTTGAGCCTGCCCTCTGTAAACTGGGCTAGTCAGAAGGGCTGTTTTGTTTTACCTGAGGCTCTCACTCCAGTCTTTGGACCTTCCTTTGTTCTATGTCTGTGGGCTTCTCCCATCTATGTCTTTAGCCACTGCCATTTTGGACTCTTTTTTCCTATTCTAGCTACCTAACACTACCATACACCATACACCAAAAAATATTTCTAGAAAATTTTAAGAGAATATTAAAAGTTTTATAAGAAAATACAGGATGATAGCTTTATGACTCCAGGATGGTAGATAATTTCACACACCAAAATAAATGAAAGGAATGGTAAATTCTATTATATGGAAATTATGAATTATTGGTCATCAATATATATTATACATGGAATAAAAATAACATGCTTTCCAGTAGAAGGATTACATATATATGTGTATATATATATACACACACATATATATATAACATAGATTACATAGAATATATATGTAACTTCTAAAAAACAATATACAGGTTAATAGACAAAAGACATAGAAGATTAAATATGAATCTCCAATTTTTAAAAATGCACAAACAACTAAAAAGGAAATAAAAATGAAAACCATAGTAAAATGCCATTTCAAACCTATCCAGTTGGCAAAGACATTAAGTGCTGGTGAAAGCTGGTGAGGCTATGGAGGTATAAAAGATTATGGAATTGCTAAAGACTGTTTAAACTGGTATAAGCACTTTGGAAAATAATTATGTGTTATTAAGTACAGTTGAAAATAAAGATACTCAAAGATTTCACTCTTTAGTAATAAATAAGTAGAAGGGACATATATAAGAATGTATAAAACAAAAACTGAAAACGTCCAAAATGTCCATCAAAAGTAGAATGTGTTATTAATCTGTTTCATCAAGAAGGAATATATATGTATGTACATATATGTATATATATAATATATGTACAGGAGATATTTAAAACTTTTTAAGTCTAGGTGACATTTCATTGGGTATTTACTTAATTATATTTTAAAACATGCTGTTCTGTGCTTAGTCACTCATTTGTGTCCAACTCATTGCGACCCAGTGGACTATAGACCAACAGGATCCTCTCTGTCTGTGAACTTCTCCAGGCAAGAATACTGGAATGGGTAGTCATTCCCCTCTCCAGAGGATCTTTCCAACCCAGGAAACAAAACTGGGTCTCCTGCATTGTAGCAGATTCCTTACTGTCTGAGCCACCAGGGAAGCCCAAAAGTCTACCTAAAATATTTTTAAAAGAGTATATAAACCATGTATTATACCATGCTAGCTCATAAAAAAAATGCTACTAGTGCCACATAGGGCATGTGTTTACCATATAAAATTTAATCCTATGAAAATAATGCTGTGGGTAGGGATGATAATTCTTCATCCAAGAAAAGATTTCTTAATTAAAGTCTCTAGGATTCTTTCAATGTTTTCATATTTGGTCTGTGTCATTTTAGAGTTAATAACACAAGCAAAAAAAGTGCTCTGCAAAAAGCAAAGAGAGAGGAATATAGTAATGGGAGTAGAAGAGGGTAGCTGCTACTTTAGATAGGGTGGCCTTTCCTAATTACTTTCATGTAAAATAGTTCACTTCAGTTCAGTCTCTCAGTCGTGCCTGACTCTTTGTGACCCCAAGGACTAGAGCACATCAGGCTTTCCTGTCCTTACCAACTCCCGGAGCTTACTCAAACTCATGTCCATTGAGTTGGTGATATCATCTATCCATCTCATCCTCTGACGTTCTCCTCCTGTCTGAAATCTTTCCCAGCATCAGAATCTTTTCCAATGAGTCAGTTCTTCCCATCAGGTGGCCAAAGTATTGGACTTTCAGCTTCATCAGTCCTTCTAATGAATATTCAGGACTGATTTTCTTTAGGATGAACTGGTTGGATCTCCTTGCAGTTCAAGGGACTCTCAAGAGTCTTCTCCAGCATCACAGTTCAAAAGCATCAATTCTTCAGCACTCAGCTTTCTTTATAGTCAAACTCTCACATCCACACATGACTGCTGGAAAAACCATAGCTTTGACTAGACAGACCTTTGCTGGCAAAGTAATGTCTCTGCTTTTCAATATGCTGTCTAGGTTGGTCATAGCTTTTCTCCCAAGGAGCAAGCATCCTTTAATTTCACAGCTGAAGCCACCATCTGCAGTGACTTTGGAGCCCCCCAAAATAAAGTCTCTCACTATTTCCATTGTTTCTCCATCTATTTGCCATAAAGTGATGGGAGGAGATAGCATGATCCTAGTTTTCTGAATGCTGAGTTTTAAGCCAACTTTTTCACTCTCCTCTTTCACTTTCATCAAGAGGCTCTTCAGTTCCTCTTCACTTTTGGCCATAAGGGTGGTGTCATCTGCATATTTGAGGTTATTGATATTTCTCCCAGCAATCCTGATTCCAGCTTGTGCTTCATCCAGCCCGGCATTTTGCATGATGTACTCTGCATACAAGTTAAATAAGCAGAGTGACAATATACAGCCTTGATGTACTCTTTTCCCTATTTGGAACCAGTCTGTTGTTCCATGTCCAGTTCTAACTGTTGCTTCTTGACCTGCATACAGATTTCTCAGGAGGCAGGTAAGGTGGTCTGGTATTCCCATCTCTTGAAGAATTTTTCAGTTTCTTGTGGTCCACACAGTAAAAGGTTTTGGCATAGTCAATAAAGCAAAAGTAGATGTTTTTCTGGAACTCTCTTGCTTTTCTATGATCCAACACATGTTGGCAACTTGATCTCTGGTTCCTCTGCCTTTTCTAAATCCAGCTTGAACATCTGGAAGATCACAGTTCACGTACTGTTGAAGTCTGGCTTGGAGAATTTTGAGCATTACTTTACAAGTGTGTGAGATGACTGCAATGTGTTGTAGTTTGAATATTCTTTGGCATTGCCATTCTTTGGGATTGGAATGAAAACTGACCTTTTCCCGTCCTGTGGCCGCTGCTGAGTCTTCCTAATTTACTGGCACATTGAATGCCACACTTTTACAGCATCATCTTTTAGGATTTGAAATAGCTCAACTGGAATTCCATCACCTCCACTAGCTACTTCACATTCCAGGATGTCTGGCTCTAGCTGAGTGATCACACCATTGTGATTATCTGGGTCATGAAGATATTTTTTTGTATAGTTCTTCTGTATATTGTTGCCACCTCTTCTTAATATCTTCTACTTCTGTTAGGTCCATACCATTTCTGTCCTTTATTGTGCCCATCTTTGCATGAAATATTCCCTGGGTATCTCTAATTTTCTTGAAGACATCTCTAGCCTTTCCCATTCTATTGTTTTCCTCTATTTCTTTGCACTGATCACTGAAGAAGGTTTTCTCTCTCCTTGCTATTCTTTGGAACACCTACATTCAGTTGCATATATCTTTCCTTTTCTCCTTTGCCTTTAGCTTCTCTTCTTTTCTCAGCTATTTGCAAGGCCTCCTCAGTCAACCATTTCATATTTTGTTTGTGTCATTTTAAAGTTAATAACACAAGCAAAAAAGTGCTCTGAAGAAAAGCAAAGAGAGAGGAATACAGTAATAGGAATAGAATGGGGTAGATGCTACTTTGGACAGGGTGGCATTCCCTAACTACTTTCATAAAGCAGTTATTTGTTCTGTATTCCCTTATCTTCCTTTATTTTTTTTCACAGTACTCATCACTTCATTATCTGTTTCCTTCAGTAGAACAGAAGTTCCAAAAGGTCAGGGGATGTCTCCTTATTACTGCTGTATTTCAGTGCCTAGTTCAATGCCTGGTATATCATAAGCACTCACTAATGCACGAACAAGTGAAACAAATGTAATTATAGCTTTCTACAGTGTGAGCAGATGTGTGTTTGTGACTGTGTGTTTCAGTTTCAATCATAAATCACGGTTTTAATTCCAAAAGTTATTTTTCATTTTACATTAAATATCTATGCTTATACTTTTCAAAGACCATTTTACCTCATTGTCTTGTGTTTTTACTTCTGACTTTAGAACAGGATAAGCATATAAGTTTGAATTATCAATTTCATCATAATCACTTGTCATTTTTCCAGTGAAAGCAAAGCTGTCCTTATGTATTCTAGGTTAAGAAATGAAAAGAAAAATAAAGTTTTTAGAAATCTTATACCTCATCAATATGCAGACTATATCAGTAACTAGACATTCCCACATAGAAGATACATAAGATGGCCAATGAAGAGATGCTCAGCATCACTAATCATCAGGGAAGTACAAATCAGGACCATAGTTGAGATATCACTTCACATAAATTAGGGTGGGTACTATTTTTTTTTTTTTAATATAATACCCACCCTAATTTGTGTGAAGTGATATCTCACTATGGTCCTGAACAATCCAAAAATGAAATTTAAAAAACAATTCCATTTACAATAGAATCAAAAGGATAAAATCCTCAAGAATAAGTTTTAAAAAACAAATATAAAATTCATGTTGTTGAAAGAAATTAAACAATACCTATATAAGTGGAAAGGCTTCCCTGGTGGCTCAGATGGTAAAGAATCTGCCTGTAGTGCAAAAGACCCAGGTTCAATCCTTGGGTTGGGAAGATCCCCTGAAGAAGGGAATGGCAACCCACTCCAGTATTCTTGCCTCGAGAATCCCATGGACAAAGGAGCCTGACCGGCTATATAGTCCATGCAGTCCATGGACATGACTGAGCAACTAACACTTTCACATAAGTGAAAAGATATTTCATGTACATAGATTGGAAAACTTTAAAGATAAAATGCTCCTCATATTTATCTACCTATCAAATGCAATCCCTATCAAAATTCCAGCTTACTTTTTTTTTTTGCAGAAATTTGCAAACTTATTCTATAATACTATGGAAACTCAAGGGACACAGAATAGCCAAAGTAATGTTATCTGACTAAAATGATGTTGCTAAAATTAGAGAGTTTGGACATAAAAGTATTCCAAAATTTCGGTTCAGATTCCATGTTCACAAATTAGAGTAGATATATCTAGTTGTGAAACATAAGAAAAATGTTCTTTTTTTAAAACAGTAGTATTCAAATAGAAGATGCAAATATTCTGTATTCAATAGATATTACTTGAAATTAACTCAAATTCCAACTGAACATTGAGGCTCCTTCCAGAATCATTCTCAATTATCTTTAAGAGCTGGCTTTGAATTTTGACAATACTGCATAGTAGGCAAAGGATTAACCAATTTCACAAATAAAAATACAGAACACTGGTTAAAATTTCAATTTCAGATAAACAATAATTTGTAGTACAGATAATAACTGGGACATGCTTTTATTAAAAATTATACTCAGTCAGTAATCTGTAGAAGATACATGTAGCAAAAACAGAATTATGTTCAGCAACATGGAACTGAACATTATTTTTCATACTAAGTTAAAAGCACATTGTATTTCCTTCCTGGCCACTTTGCCCAGTCCCCGTCTCTTTGACAGAGACAAGATTTATCTAAATTATTCCATCTGATTGACGACCGTCATTTGTAACTTTACTACTATTTCTGTCTTGGGTATTCCTTTGGAAAAAGTGTATGGATTCATTACATATTCTAATGTATTGTTTATAAATTATAAGATAAAATCAAGCATGTATCTTCTGATATTGTTTAAGTTGATCTGTCTTTATACTTAGAAATGTCTTTTAATAGTAGGCTTCCCTGGTGGCTCAGATGGTAAAGAATCTGCCTGCAATGCAGGAGACCCAGGTTCAACCCCTGGGTCGGGAAGATCCCCTGCAGAAGGAAATGGCAACCCATTCCAATATTCTTACTTGGAGAATTCCACGGAAAGAGGAGCCTGGTAGGCTACAGTACATGGGGTCGCAAAGAGTCAGACATGACTGAGTGACTATCACTTACTGTTTATCTGAATTTCAAATTTCACTGAGTATCCTGCAACTTATATGGCAACTTGACTTATGCAGAATCTTGGGGAAAATTTTAGGAAATATTCTCACGTTTTTATAAATAATATTAAATAAAATAATAGGAGATAATAAGTTCAGATAATTGTAAAAATTGAGCACAATTTTCTACAAGAGAATTTGCAAATTCCAGCTGACATTATTGTAAATGACAACATATTACAACAATATGATTAAAAATTCCTTTTAGAATTAAAAAAGTATGACTTACTTGATGAGATTTTCATTCTTTTTTTCCACTGAAACTGGCATTCTAGCAGAACTATTAAATAATTCTAAAAGCAGTGTGACTGCAGTATTCATTAGTTGACGGGTGAGTTCCTGAAACATATAGTCAATCAGCGTCAAGAATCTAAAAATTACTTCTAATAAGCGTCGATAGGTAGGCAGCTTGAAATGTGTCATATCTTCAGAAAGGTTTGATTCAAAATATTCTTTAATATCTTTCTTTTCTGCCACCTACAATTCAACAAACAATTGAGAGACAAGTGATGATTTCCTATATTAATATGCATGATTTATAAATTATAGTATTTTCATTAGTCTAAACAACACTGGAACTAATTATCAACAACTTTCATTAAAACTTCATTTTCTGCTTATACTGCATTTAAATGTCAGAGAAAAAGAAAACATCCCATGTCTTATGAAAGCCATGAAGTTTGGTGTCTCACTTATAAGGAGGTATGTCTATGGAATTCAAACAGGAAGTACATACTAATGAATATCAACACGTTTCTAGATAGAGGGATCCTCCTCAAATACACTGAGTTACCAGTAGAAGACAGTCAAATCTGAATATAAGATTTTCTAAAACCCAGTCCAACACTGCCGTCCCTATGCTAGGCTATAGCAATAAGACTTAAAAAAAACTGCCTACACGCAATTACATATTCAGTTCAGTTCAGTCGCTCAGTCGTGTCCGACTCTTTGCGACTCCATGAGTCTCAGCACGCCAGGCCTCCCTGTCCATCACCAACTCCCAGAGTTTACTCAGACTCTTGCCCATCGAGTCGGTGATGCCATCCAGCCATCTCATCCTCTGTCATCCCCTTCTCCTCCTGCCCCCAATCCCTCCCAGTATCAGGGTCTTTTCCAGTGAGTCAACTCTTTGCATGAGGTGGCCAAAGTATTGGAGTTTCAGCTTCAGCATCAGTCCTTCCAATGAACAGCCTTACATATTACATATATGCTAATTAATAATACAGACTTAAAAAATCTGAATTCATCAAATCTAATGTTAGAGTTTTATTCTTTATAATAAGATAATTATATTTCAAGGCAATTGACTTAGTAATTTATTAAAGAATGACATGTTTTGACCAAAAATACAGGGTGGCATCAGTAGTACTAATACCACCAAACATTTCTAAAGAACGCTCCTAAAAATAGATCTAAAGTTATTCAAAATGGTTCTTTTTAGACAGATTTCTTTTTATGACTGGTGAACCTTCAAAATTCTAAAAATACTTGAAATTTTTTTCTTTTATTGCTCATTCATGCTTTTTCTATTTTTGCTAGATTGGTATTTACCTTGGTAAGTTTTCAACTTGTACTCTAAGTTTTAAAAACATAATTGCATTAGCTTTTTATACTGCCTCTCATTATGTTTCATTTTAATATTTTTTTCTTTTTAAAAATTAATTCAGTTCAGTTTAGTCATTCAGTCATGCCCGACTCTTTGCGACCCCAAGGACTGCAGCACGCCAGGCCTCCCTGTCCATCACCAACTCTTGGAGTCTACTTAAACTCATGTCCATTGAGTTGGTGATGCCATCCAACCATCTCATCCTCTGTCATCCCATTCTCCTTCCTCCTTCAATCTGTCCCAGCATCAGGGTCTTTTCTAATGAGTCAGTTCTTCACATCAGGTGACCAAAGTACTGGAATTTCAGCTTCAACATCAGTCCTTCCAATGAATATTCAGCACTGATTTCCTTTAGGATAGACTGGCTGGATGTCCTAGGAGTCCAAGGGACTCTCTAGAGTCTTCTCCATCACCACAGTTCAAAAGCATCAATTCTTCAGCACTCAGCTTTCTTTATAGTCCAACTCTCACATCCATACATGACTACTGGAAAAACCATAACCTTGACTAGACAGACCTTTGTTGGCAAAGTAATGTCTCTGCATTTTAATATGCTGTCTAGGTAGGTCATAGCTTTCCTTCCAAGGAGCACACATCTTTTAATTTCATGACTGCTGTCACCTTCTGCAGTGATTTTGGAGCCCCCAAAAATAAAGTCGGCCACTGTTTCCACTGTTTCCCCATCTATTTGCCATGAAGTGATGGGATCAGATGCCATGATCTTAGTTTTCTAAATGTTGAACTCTAGGCCAACATTTTTACTCTCCTCTTTCACTTTCATCAAGAGGCTCTTTAGTTCTTCTTCACTTTCTGCCGTAAGGGTGGTGTCATCTGCACATCTGAGGTTATTGATATTTCTCCCTGCAATCTTGATTCCAGCTTGTGCTTCTTCCAGCCCAGCATTTCTCATGATGTACTCTGCATATAAGTTAAACAAACAGGGTGACAAGAGACAGCCTTGATGTACTCCTTTTCCTATTTGGAACCAGTCTGTTGTTCCATTTCCTATTCTAACTGTTTCTTCCTGACTTGCATACAGATTTCTCAAGAGGCAGGTCAGATGGTCTGGTATTCCCATCTCTTTCAGAATTTCCCAGTTTATTGTGATCCACACAGTCAAAGGCTTTGGCATAGTCAATAAAGCAGAAATAGATGTTTTTCTGGAACTCTCTTGCTTTTTCGATGATCCAACACATGTTGGCAATTTGATCTCTGGTTCCTCTGCCTTTTTTAAATCCAGCTTGAACATCTGGAAATTCACAGTTCATGTACTGTTGAAGCCTGGCTTGGAGAATTTTGAGCATTACTTTACTAGCGTGTCAGATGACTGCAATTGTGTGGTAGTTTGAGCATTCTTTGGCATTGCCTTTCCTTGGGATTGGAAAGAAAACTGACCTTTTTCCGTCCTGTGGCCACTGCTGAGTTTTCCAAATTTGCTGGCATGTAGAGTGTAGCACTTTCACAGCATCATCTTTTAGGATTTGAACTAGTTCAACCAGAATTCCATCACCTCCACTAGCTTTGTTCGTAGTGATACTTCCTAAGGCCCACTTGACTTCACATTCCAGGATGTCTGACTCTAGCTGAGTGATCACACCATTGTGATTATCTGGGTCATGAAGATCTTTTTTGCATAGTTCTTCTGTATATTGTTGCCACCTCTTCATAATATCTTCTGCGTCTGTTAGGTCCATCCCATTTCTGTCCTTTATTGAGCCCATCTTTCACGAAATGTTCCCCTGGTATCTCTAATTTTCTTGAAGAGATCTCTAGCCTTTCCCATTTTATTGTTTTCCTCTATTTCTTTGCACTTATCACTGTTTGTGGTGAGTTGTTTACCAATTTGGAAACTGTTTTGAGTACTGGTTGGCTCTATGGAGAAATGGATTATCAATTGATGAAGTTCTGAGACATTTAACAAAGAATCAGAAAATAGAAAGCAGCACAGGACAGAGCATTTTGACTATGCCATCCCACTCACCAGACCTATAAAGTTTCTGCTTAGAAATGCTACTAGCCTTATGTGGTAGTTCCCTTGTAGTTACAAGTTATTTTTTTTCTTGATGCTAATATTCGTGGAGTTTTGATAGCTTTTTTATGAATCTTGGAAATAATCTAAGTTGATTTTGTTTGATAACCATGAGTTTCATGAACTGGATATATAAAAATCTCTGCAGACTGGGGAAGTTATTGGCCATTTCCCTTAAATAACCTTTCTGCCCCTTCTCTCTTCTTGCTTGTTTCTCATTCCTTCTGCGACTCCAAAAATGGGAATGTTAATACTGGTTGATTTTGACCAGAAGTCTCTCAAACGATCCTCATTTTGTAAAATTCTTTTTTTCTCTTTGGTTTGGGTGACTACCACTACTCGTCTTCCAGGTGCTGATACATTTCTCTGTATCATTTAATGTACTGTTGATTCTAGTATATATTTTTTTATTTCAGCTATTTTATTCTTCAGCTCTGTTTGGCACTTCTTTTTATTTTCTGACTCTGTTAAATGTATGTTCATCCATCCTTATCATGAATTCTTTGAGTATCTTTTTGATCATTACCTTGAACTCTTAATCAGATAGATTACTTATCTCCACTTCACTTAGTTCTTCTGGGGTTTGTCTTATTCCTTTGTATGGAATATATTCCTCTGTTTCCTCAATTTCCCTAATTCTAGATATTTACTTCTATGTATTGGGTAGATTGGTTACATTTCCCAATACTGGAGAAGTATGCTTATGTAGGAAATATTCTGTTGGGCAAAGCAGCACACTCCCCTGTGGTCACCAAAGCTATATGCTTTAGGTGTGCCCCAGTGTGGGCTGCATGGGCTCTTCTGCTGAGCTGGGGCTGACTATATGGGTGCGTTAGTAGGTGCTGACCCCAACCCTCTTGGCTGCTAGGCCCTGCTCTGACACCATTGGTGAGTGCCAGCTGGGTCAGATCTAGGTGCAGGTGGTCTCATCTGGTGATGGCCTGCTGCTGCTGCTGCTGCTGCTAAGTCACTTCAGTCGTGTCCAACTCTTAGCGAACCGATGGGCAGCAACCTACCAGGCTCCTCCGTCCATGGGATTCTCCAGGCAAGAGTACTGGAGTGGGTTGCCACTGCCTTCTCCGGGTGATGGCCTACTGATGGGCAAATACTCTCTTGGTGCTAAGAGGCTGGAGTGGGGACTCCAAAATAGTACCTGTTAGCATCAATAACCTTCTTCTTGCAATCTCTGTACTTCTCAGCTTTGCTGGTTTGGTTGGGTGAAATCAGAATGAGAACTTATGTCAGTCAGTTCAATCGCTCAGTCGTGTCCGACTCTGTGCAATCCCGTTGACAGCAGTATGCCAGGTCTCCCTGTCCATCACCAACTCCTGGAGTCTACTCAAACTCATGCCCACTGAGTTGGTGATGCCATCTAACCATCTCATCCTCTGTCATCCCATTCTCCTCCCGCCTTCAATCTGTCCCAGCATCAGGCTTTTTTCAAATGAGTCAGTTCCTCGCATCAGGTGGCCAAAGTATTGGAGCTTCAGCTTCAGCATCAGTCCTTCCAATGAATATTCAGGACTGATTTCCCTTAGGATAGACTGGTTGGATGTCCTTGCAGTCCAAGGGACTCTCAAGAGTCTTCTCCATCACCACAGTTCAAAAGCATCAATTCTTTAGCACTCAGCTTTCTTTATAGTCCAGCTCTCATATCCATACATGACTACTGATAAAAGCATAGCTTTGACTAGATGGACCTTTGTTGCCAAAGTAATGTCTCTGCTTTTTAATATGCTGTGTAGGTTGGTCACAGCTTTTCTTTGTGGGGTGACCCAAAAGTCTGGGGAGCTGGCTGCTCACTTCATTCCTATCCTGGTCAGAGAAGCTCTTCTAATCTAAGCAGTTCCCTCTTGGTACTGAGCAAAGCAAGCCATAAAAAAATGAGTTCTTTATTGATACAATGGTTGCAAAAGTTGCTTGAAGAAACTGGACAAAAAAATAGGGTAATTTCTACACCAATTACAGGCACAGCCACACTGGATCTGACAAATGGAATACTAACTTTACTAATAGATTATGTTTTTATTTAAAAGTTTATCTTTTCAATGCTTTGAAAACTCAGTGTGCATAATGCCTGAATTTCTTATTGACAAAATGGTGAAACTGAGTATATTAACGATTCAAAACACAAATTTTTAGTATTGATACCAAATTAGCTGTAAATGGCTTAATAAATATATCAGTACAAAAGTAAACAGTGATAGGCCTAGTAATGCTGGTCTTTTATTGAGTATTGGTGAGGCTGATGGAAATTCTGGCTTCTGAGAGGTTAACCTAGTCCTTATCATCACAAGGTATACTTTAAGTTAGACATTTCTCAATTTTGATTCTAGGTTTATATCACTGATAGTGACTATCCATTTCCATTTCATTAGTTTTATACTTGTGCTGTATTTTCCCAGAGCTAGGTTGTCCCAAACATTGCCCAGAAGAATGTTTTTCAATCTAGCTCTACTTTAGATTCACTTGAGGAGCTTTTATAGTGCTCCTGGGAACTGACAACTGACACTCACTTTGGAAATTGGGAAATGGGGAAAATTCTCTGACTGATGTAGCCATAAGAAACCCAGTTATTCAGTGGTCTATTACCCAGATTAAAGAGCTGTGTCACAGGAGGGCTTAAGCCTCTGAGAAATAATATCTAATGGAAAAAAAGAAAAAATATGCTTTACTGATACTTTCATTCCCAATGTTAGTTCACAATTTTTTTATTTGGACACATTCTCAGTTTTATGATGTTCTCATTTTTATTAAATCTACATACTTCCATGGAGTGAATAAGTTTGGTGCATTTCTAAAACAGAGCTGGCAGTAAGTCTAGTAGGTTCTCATCTGAAATTGATTTAAGTGAAAATATCTTAACCAATATTTATGGCCAAATCCAAGTGATGCTGACTGCGAGAAAGTAGACAGAATATGAGTAATATTTCAGATAACCACAATGGTACAATCACGCACCTAGAGGCAGACATTCTGAGTGTGAAGTCAAGTGAGCCTGAGGAAGCACTACTACGAGCAAAGCTAGTGGAGATAACGGAATTCCAGCTGAGCTACTTCAAATCCTTAAAGTTAGGCTGTGAAAGTGTTGCATTCAATATGCCAGCAAATTTGGAAAACTCAGCAGGGGCCACAGGACTGGAAAAGTTTTCATTCCAATCCTCAAACTACCACACAATTTCACTCATTTCACACACTAGCAAAGTAGTGCTCAAAATTCTCCAAGCCAGGCTTCAACAGTACATGAACCAAGAACTTCCAGAAGTTCAAGCTAGATTTAGAAAAGGCAGAGGAACCAGAGATCAAATTGCCAACATCATCTGGATCACAGAACAAGCAAGAGAATTCTAGAAAAACATCTACTTCTGCTTCATTGACTACATTAAAGCCTTTGACTGTGTGGATTACAGCTAACTGGAAAATTCTTAAAGAGATGGGAATAGCAGATACCTTATCTGTCTCCTGAGAAACCTGTATGCAGGTTAAGAAACAACAGTTAGAACTGGACACAGAATAATGGACTAGTTCCAAATAGGGAAAGGAGTACGTCAAGGCTGTATACTGTCACCCTGCTTATTTAATTTATATGCAGAGTACATCATGCAAAATGTCAGGCTGGATGAAGCATAAGCTGGAATCAAGACTGCTGGGAGAAATGTCAATAATCTCAGATATGCAGATGACACCACCCTTTTAAGGCAGAAAGTGAAGAAGAACTAAAGAGCCTCTTGATGAAAGTGATAGAGGAGAGTGAAATGCTGGCTTGAAACTCAATATTCAAAAAGGAAGATCATGGTATCCAGTCCCATCACTTCATGGCAAATAGATGGAGAAACAATGGAACCAGTGAGAGACTTGCTTGCTCCTTGGAAGAAAAGCTATGACCAACCTAGACAGTATATTAAAAAGCGGAGACATTACTTTACTGACAAAGGTCTATTTAGTCAAAGCTATGGTTTTTCCAAGAGTCATGTATGGAAATGAGAGTTGGATCATAAAGAAAGCTGAGCACTGAAGAGTTGATGCTTTTGAACTGCAGTGTTGGAGAAGACTCTTGAGAGTTCCTTGGATTGCAAGGATATCAAACCAGTCAATCCTAAAGGAAATCAACCCTGATTATTCATTGGAAGGACTAATGCTGAACCTGAAGCTCCAATATTTTGGCCACCTGATGTGAAAAGCTGACTAACTAGAAAAGACCCTAATGCTGAGAAAGATTGAAGGCAAGAAGAGAAGGGGACGACAGAGGTTGAGATGGTTAGATGCCATCACTGACTCAATGGACATGAGTTTGAGCAAACTCCAGGAGATGGCGAAGGACAGGGAAACTGGCGTGCTGCAGTTCATTGGGTCACAAAGATTCAGACATGACTGTGCGACTGAACAACAACAATATTTCACTAACATCTCAGTTACACCTCAGTAATATTTTTATTAATCCCTTTCTGATTTATGCTACCCTTGGCCAAATTGCCCCCATCTGTCTTCATATGACTGGGCTTGGGGAGTTAGGGGGACTATGAGGAATAAGATAAGGAATGAGAAGCTTTTTTTCACTGACAGAAAACAGGTCCATTTCATTTTCCTGTCAATAAGTAAAGCCTTTAAGTTACTGCTACCCTGTATCTATCAAAAGTTCAATTCAGAGAAATAATATTTAAAAATTTTTTGAGAGAGACCTAGTCCACCAATTCCTCCAGAGCCTCAAATGTCCACTTAGGTTCAGCCAAAGCAGCAGAGGTAGCAAGTACTCTAACTAGATGATATTGCATCAGTTCCTTATTGAATTGTACTCTGTGAATTATGATTTCATGCACTGTCATTTACTATACAGGGAAGCTATATAAAATAATCCTATGAAATGAGTCACCACACACTAGGTAAGAATGCTTTGAGAACAGTTATTACATTATCAATCCTCTTTATTAAATCTTTCAGGAAGTTTTGTTTTACCTAGTTATATTTCTCTTGAATATGAGTTTTTATCTTGCACCCACTGTGAAGTTTGTAACAAAGAATGTTTCTTTTTATGTATCAGCTCAAATTAAAGTGTAAGCATATTGAAGGTATATAAATATAAAATATATATACATGCATTTATATGTGTGTGTGTATATATACATATATATATTTGCATTCTATACAGCACCTTGAAAAATCTTATATATAGTAAATGCACAGTACTAGTTGGTTGGCTAGTTAACTATGTTTGTCCCTCTGTCCATTTCTAACACTTTTTCCAGGAATGCAATTTAAAGCAATAGTTTTTGTTGATACATAAAAACTGACAAACAGAGGATATAATCAAAGAATTACCTTTAAAATTGTAAGTTTTATTTCTGAAATTGCTTTATCCCTGATATCTTCAAGTTGTTTCAATGCCTGAGTAGCCTGATGTAACTGTTCTTCACAAAATTCATGTAGAGAATATGTTCGAAACTTATCCAGCTAATTAAATGATAATAAATGTTCAGCATTGAAAGTCAAAATTTTAAAAAAGGAAAATAAAATATTTTGGTCACTGCTTCATATCATAAAGAATAGCATATTTTATACTGTTTTGTATATGTTATATATGCATTATATACTATTCAAATTTAAACACTATTAATCTAAGCAAACCTTGAAAGAAGACAGAAAAACACATCATTTTAATTGTTAAATTCTAGTTAGCTTTAGTTAACTTTTAAACCAAAGCAGAAAATTCAGAAGTTGATATATTTATGAAATATCTATGAATTCAGGGCAATCGACAATCTTAGGAATTGCTTTTACCTTTGGAGCTCCCATTATCTGTAAAACTTAAAAATATGAACACAGATGTAGGATAGAGAGACTAAAATTAAATACTTTAAATAAAGTAAATTCCATTCTGAATTTATTCAGAACCCTGCAAGGAGAAATTTCCATCAACTGTGCTGCCGAACTCCTCTAGTAATACATACACATGATTTTCGCCTATTTATGTATATTCCATCATTCTTCCTCTTTTCAGTATTTCATTTTCCCCACATTATGTTAACTCTTTCCAAAATACATTTTCATCAACAAATATATACACATCCTTATCCCTAGTTATAATATCTTATATATGCTTCCAAAAACAAAAAATGGAATGCTCTGGCATTAGAATTTTGGATTAACTCTTTGTGCTCTTCCTCTCCTGGTCTCACATACGGTTACCAGGTCCTGATTTTTCCAGTTTTATTGTTGTTGTTCAGTCCCCAAGTCGTGTTCCACTCTTTGTAACCCCATGGACTTCAGTAGGCCAGGCCTCTCTGTCCCTCACCATCTTCCAGAGTTTGCCCAAGTTTCCAGTATAATGTCTCAAAAATCTTCCTTCCTTTCTGACCTCACTGCCTACTGAAGTCCTTATTACTTCACCTGCATTATTCCAGTACTATAGTAACTGATCTTTATAATTCTATATCTCCTTGGTTTCAATTATTCTTGTAAATCTTATAAATGACTTGTAAATCACTATCACATTAATTTCAGAAAATGTCAATAGTTTTTCTTTATGAATAGTTCTAAAAGTTTACTCTGCACAAAAATCACCTGACTGGTTAAAAACGTAAATTACTAGCGCCACTCATTTCGCCCTCCCCAAAATGGGGTAAGTCACAAAATTTTACAATTTTATTAAGCACTCAAAACAGTGTCCAATAAAGCACAATCATTCTTATACAGGAAACATAATCAAAAATCCTAACACTCTTTAGGGGTGTTCTGGGGTCTTACACATGTCGCAATCTAGGATTTAGTTTGTCATTTGAAAGTGAGGTTTTAGATAAAATGATTCATGTATGTTCTTTCCCTTCTGTTGCTGCTGCTGCTAAGTTGCTTCAGTCGTGTCCAACTCTGTGTGACCCCATAGACGGCAGCCCACCAGGCTCCCCCGTCCCTGGGATTCTCCAGGCAAGAACACTGGAGTGGGTTGCCATTTCCTTCTCCATCTTTCCCTTCTACTTCTAAACATTTCAGTCCCTTTAAAGGTGTGAATGGAACATCACCTGCCATATTAAGAAACAGGATATTGCGACCATCAAGTCAGTAGCCGCTGCAGCCACCCTCAACTGTGCACCCTAACGGGATTCAGGATGAAGACAAGCAGGATACTAGCCCTAGACAGTTAAGGTGCATATCAAAGGAATGATTTCAATGGACCCAGACTCTTGCATCTTCCCATACATAGAGGAGCACTAAATTCATTAACCTGAGATGTCTTTAAATAATAATAATCTTTTGATGTTCCAACTACCTGGTTCTCATTGCAAGATCCCCTATATATTCTGGGGATATATATATATCCCCTTACCCCTTCAAAGCAGTTCCTCAGAGCTACCTGAGAGACTGTCTCCTCTGCTTAATTCCTCAAAAAGTTTGCCAAATAAAACATTCTCAACTTTTAGGCTGTACAGTTTTCTCAGTCAACAAAGAAGTGCTTGCATTCCAGCAGTGTATTCTGGCACACTTGTGAACTCCATTCATGGCATTAACTTCTAAACAATCCCATCATATGCATTCTTAACCTTGCTTTTTTTCCTCCTTCCCTCCTCATTGTCAATCCTCATTGCAATCTGCTTCCCCAGCTTTGTGTAGTCCTTTAGACCTAGTGCACAATTGGCCATCTTCGAATTCCTGAGCCAGGCTCAGTTCTTTAGTCTATGAATCTCTGTTCTCCTTCCATCTGATCCTGGCTTCTCCAGTCTTAGAAACTCCCATTCTTGCAAAACATCCTCATAATCCCCACTAGAAGCACCCCTGCCTTAAAGGAAGGTTCAGTTCCTACTTTTCCCTTATGCTGTTGTTCTTGATCTGATGTTTAAGACTCAATGTAACTTTCAAATCAAACATACATTGAATATTTTACACAGATTCATATCCCCTACTTAACTGCCCTACTCCCCTCCTCTCTGGCTATTCAAGTCCAGCATAGCCTAGCTTATAATATCTTTCCTTCACAAAGCATGTCCCAACCTTATCTCTAAAAAAGTTTAATATCTACTTTTGAATTCTAATTCTGAATATCTAATCTGAATTTCTGTGGTATGACTATTTTACAAGTATTATTTGCAAGCAAATATTCCTTGCCTTATATTTTGCTAACTGATTGGCTAGAATGATTAGAATTAGTTATCATTTTTATATGTAAAGAATTATCTCTTTTAATAAACTATAGGACTTCCCAAGTGGCTCAGTGATAAAGAATCTGCCTGCCAATGCAGGAGCCGCAGGAGACACAAGTTCAGTCCCTGGGTTGGGAAGATTCCCCTGGAGCAGGAAATGACAACCCACTCCGGGATTCTTGTCAGGGTAATCCCACAGATAGAAGAGCCTGGCTGGCTACAGTTCAGGGGGTGGCAGAGAATCTGACAAGACTGAGCAACTGAGCACAATAAACTCTAAGTAGATTAAACAAAGCAATGCTTTGTCTTTTACTTTGTATCCATCTCCTTTGCATTTTGCATATAATAGATAATTAACACATGTTATATATTATCTGGAAAGGTCTGTTCCCTTCTGCGTCATGTTCCAGGGGGAAGCTAACATGACTTAAGGTCTCCAATAACCCCTCTGGGTCACTCAATTAGCATTACCATCTATTAGCACTTTAGTCATAGATTTCAGAGATATTCTAAAATCTCCTTTGCCTCACCACCCATCAATAAGTTAACTGATAAATTCTGTCACTCATTTATTCATAAAACAATGTAATATTATAGCTGTCCAACTGTTTCCTTTTGAATTAAAACCATATTAAAAATACTCCTCTGTGAAATATTTAACTTGAATTTAATCCTTTTGAAACAATAATATTATTACTGTAACTATACAAATGATATTTCATCTGTAGTAATTAACTAATATTTATGTAAGTATCTCCTTGCAGGAAACCACTCTCATCAGGAAATCCCTTCTGTCTTGTCACTTTATCAAAGCAATACTGTAACTGACCTTAAATCAGGCACCCCTGTGCTCTGCTCATCTCCAGCTCAAATATACTTTTCAATATCCGACCTAACCTATTTGTTCTTTCTATAGACCAAATAAATAGAAATGAAGAAGGATTAATTAACATATGACCAGAAGAGATCTGGTCAACTAATTATTATTAATTAATTCCCTAGCTTCCCCTTCAGTAATCTCAAGAAAAAACTGTATAAACAAGATAGCATCTAAGAAAAGATCACAAGAAATAAAACAAGTTTGTACACAGGGTGGGTGGTGAAACTCCAGTCCTCATCTCAATGATTAACTGAGATTACTTCCCCTTTTCCCTTTGAAAACATTCATGGCCAAGCAGAATCTTCAGAGAAGGTTTCTGGGGACATTAAATCCACCATTTCCCCAGACTGCGGACATTCTGATTAAAATCAGCCTTGCTTTCCACCAACACCTGCCGCTTTCTTGGTTATTGACTTTTCAAGTGGCAAGCAGTTGGATCTGAGTTTGGTAACATTTCTTGACTAATTCTTTGATTTATTTACTCACTCAGGGACTATTCACTGAGCACCTACTATGTAACAGTCACTATACATAACAATTCTAAAAATAAGCTGTTCATTTGCAAGTGTTAATCTTACTACATGTGTATAGTTCACACAATTTTTGCACTGACTGTCAAATTTATAACTTGTTCAAGCCCTTTCAACTATTTCTCTAAGATTAGATGACTATTTTCCTCTTCAGTATGTCCCTTACACAGTGGGTAAGTGAAGTAAAAGATGCTGGAATCCTGCTCAATTAAATATGTAAAATTTACAGGTCTGTGTACTTAATTTCTTTGAAAGAACTCTACTATATAAATCAAATCATTCATTAAGAAGTCACCCTTTATGGAACTGTGGAACAAGAGAATACATAAATTTAACCAAACACTCTAAGTAGCAATTTATTACAATGTCTTGATAAACTATAATAAGAGAACAGCTGATAACTATCAATTATGTATTAGAGATAATTGATTATTTATAAATAATATTGCATAGTTAGTTTTTATTATAAAGAAAGGGCCTCATAACAGGCTTAGGTGTTTTGTAAGTAAGAAATTTTTTTCCTTAATTATTAATTTAAAGATTATTGTTAACTGTTAAAATTGAGTGGAATAATGTTCTTTGTAGGTATTTTAGAACATTAGTCATCCATAGGGCTGGTTTACTATGAATCGAGAAGTTTGAATTTCTTTGATTTAAAATTATACTTGTTTTTCCTACTTTCTATAGACCAACATTAGCTAGTGGTAAGATACTTCTACCTACCTTTACAAGGCATATGGCATTTGAATTATCTTCATCACCTTTTTTGAGACTAACTGCATCTTCACAAAGTCCCTTTATATAAAGCAAACAGCCTTGAAATAACTCATCAGCGAAAAATAGATTGCGATACAAAAGTGACCTGAAAGTTTAAAAATTGCCACAGACTTATCTCTCATTCAAAATGAATAAAATCAATTTAGAATTAATTAGTATGGTTTGTTTCATATGCCCACAGTTAATATTCAATATGTATTACATGTAGCATGATTTAAATAATATTGATAAAGATTAATAAGCATTACTGGTTTGGTTTGGCTGATAATATTGGAGGCAAGATTTTTGAACTGGGTGTGATAAGAACAAAACAGAAGGGGAAACAAGTGATGACTGCCAGTGAGTTCTAAAAATTTTGTAATACTAGGTAATGATATACAAAAAGAATTATATTCTTGTATTTATTAAATTTTCTCAATTTATTTTTTGTCTAATTACAGGGGAAAAAATTAACTAGATTAGGGACCATTTGGATAATGTTTCTTAACTTCTCCAACCACCTATATCTTAAAATAGAGAGGTTGGTTGCTTTTCTTTCCTCAGCCTTTTCTACTGGTCTGATCACAGTCACAAAGATGAGACAAATCACTGCTAACAATTCTGCAAAGAAAAGGACGAACTGGAAAAGAGCAGAATGGAAGAGATAATGCTCCTTAAAAACTGTACACCCATGGCTGATTCATGTCAATGTATGGCAAAAACCAACACAATATTGTAAAGCAATTAGCCTCCAATTAAAATAAATAAATTAAAAAAACTGGATTGAGAAAAACAAGCTGCCCTGAGCAAGTGTGGGGCCTTTGCCCTTCACTGATTCTTCATATATATATGAATATACAATATACAATTAGTTCTTTCTCATCTTTCCAGTTTGCAAGTGAAAGCTTTACATACCATGAAGCTAGTGAAGCTTAAGCTTCATGGGCTTTTTTTATTTGCACCACCTCTTTCAAAGCCTTATAATTTATCTTAAAGAAGGCCTCCTCAAATTATATAGGCTTTACATAACATGGAACTATTCTTGGATGTAAAAGAATTTGTTCATTGACGTTCCTCTAAGCATCTAGTATAAAAAGGAAGATGTCATACTAAAAACAAGTGGCATATCCCAGAAAAAGAAAGGTCACAAAAAGCAAACCCAATCTTGCTATTTATTAACAAAAGAATAATGATAAAAATTCAGATAGTAACGAACTCACATTACTCAGCATTAAATGTTTAAAGCTTTCTTTTTTTCCTATAAAAATGTATTCAATTTTGTTTCTATATGTTAGCACAGGTATAAACAAACAGGGGTGCCTTATAAAAATAAGAAATGGAAAACGGGAACAAATTTAGAGTTATAATAGTGAAGTCTGACAAGAAAAAAATGTATCAATTGACTATTATTCAAGTATAGATGTTATGAGGAAATCACTAACAAATTTCATTCTGTTGAAACAGAAAACTAAATACATTCTCCAAAATTTTACTCACATACAACATAGTATTAGAAAATATATGACAGAAGTCTATGAAAATTCAGGTCCTGGCTTCTAGGAAAATAAAGTAGATGTACATTTCACTGTTACTCCAGCTAAATAAGTACACCTAAAAACTCTGCACATTATATATAAATCAACCACAAGACACTGAAAGGCAGAAAAGAGAAGAAAAACTGACTAGGAAAGACATGGTGCCATGTTTCCTGGATTTCCTTTTGCCTCAAACATCCTAGATTTGGAGCTGAACAAACCAGCAACCTGGAAATGCCAACGGGTACAGAAAAAAGCATGCAGTCTAGCTAAAGAACCAGGAAAGGAGCAGTCTATCAAGACAAACTTTTAAAATAATAAACACTGTAATTTAGCCAAATACCATAGGAAAAAAAGGTCAACTGGAGAACCCAGAGTTCCATCCTTGGCAAGATTCAATGAGGCACCTCTAGGGTCTCCATGGAAGGTTTTCAGAAAAAGCTGAGTGGAGAGCTGGGACTTTCATCTTCACTGGGTGGTAAAAAGCAAAGAAACAGAAAGTCACACACACACATTAAAGAAATAGAAGACATAAAGGAGAACCAAATTGAAATTTGAGAGTTGAAACATATAATGGCTAAGGAAAAAACTCATTAGATTGGCTCAGTAGCAGAATGAAGTGAACAGAGAAATCAGTGCACTGGAAGACAGAAAATAGAAATTATCCAATCTAAACAAGAGAAAAAAATTGACTGAGAAAAATGAACAGAACCTCAGGGATCACTGGGACTATAAAAAAAAAAAAAAAAATGTACCATTTGTGTCTGCAGCCTTAAAAGGAGAATAAAAATGACAAGGATTACTTCAAGGAATAATGAATGAAAATTTGCCAAGTTTGCCTGGGGTTCTGCAACAACCAAGAGGGTTGGGATGGGGAGGGGACATATGTATACCTATGACTGATTCATGTTGATGTTTGGCAGAAACCAACACAATTCTGTAAAGCAATTATTCTTCAATTGAAAAATAAATAAAATTTCTTTTAAAAAAGAAAATTTGCCAAGTTTGTCAAAAGACACAAAAACAGAGATTTAAGAAGCCAGGGAAACCCAAAGAAGAATAAAGATACATAAATCCACACCAAGACACATCAAACTTCTGTTATTTAAATACACAAAAAGATACGGTCAAAGATACTATAGATAACTCTAAAAGAAATTCTAAAAGGTGTTCAAGTAATCTCCAGGAAGGCAGGAAGGAAAAAACAGACAAAACAAAAACAGAGCAAAACAGAACCCAAAAAACAAAATAGCAAACTGAAGTCCTAACATACAAATAATTAAATGTAAATGGTATAAATAAATATAACAATTAAAGACAAAGATTGGTAGATGAATTTAAAAACATGACCTAACTATATGCTATCTACAAGAAACTAATGCCCAGCAACAAATCCCCTTTCTTCCAACTTCTCATCCTCACTTTTTGTTCTGTCAGTCCTGAAGCAAAGACTGTCACTTAAACAAGCAGGAGGAGTTGAGCAAAAGCCCAGGTCCGCACATTAAAGTTCATAAATACCGTGAGAAAACTTTTAATGCAAAAAGACACAAAAGTGGAAGCAGTAATCGATTTTATTTTCTTGGGCTCCAAAATCACTGCAGATGGTGACTGCAGTCATGAAACTTAAAGAAGCTTGCTCCCTGGAAGGAAATCTACAACAAACCTAGACAGCTTATTAAAAAGCAGAGACATTATTTTGCCAACAAAGGTCCATATAGTCAAAGCATTGGTTTTTCCAGTAGTCATGTACAGATGTGATAGTTGGACCATAAAGAAGGCTCAGCACCAAGGAACTGATGCTTTTGAACTGTGGTGCAGGAGAAGACTCTTGAGAGTCCCTGCAAGGACTCAAGGAGATCAAACCAGTCAATCCTAAAGGAAATCAGCCCTGAATATTCTTTGGAAGGACTGTTGCTGAAGCTGAAGCTCCAATACTTTGGTCACCTGTTGCGAAAAGCTGACTCACTGGAAAAGTCCCTGACATTGGGAAAGACTAAGGCAAAAGGAGAGTGGGGGCAGCAGAGGATAAGATCGTTAGATAGCATCACTGACTCAGTGGACATGAATTTAAGTAAACTCCAGGAGATAATGGAGGACAAAGTAGCCTGGCGTGTTGTAGTCCATGGAGTTGCAAAGAGCTGGACACAGCTTAGTGAGTGAACAGCAATAAGAATGTCCCAATGTTCACAGAAGCACTATTTACAATAGCCATGACATGGAAGCAACCTATGTCTGTTGACAGATTAATGGATAAAGAAGTTTTGGTATACATATACAATGAATGAATTTGAGCTAGTTGTAGTAAGGCAGATGAACCTAGAACCTGTCAAACAGAGTGAAGTAGGTCAGAAAGAGAAAAACAAATACCATATATTAAAGCATATATACGAAATGCATAAAAGTGGTGTTGAGAACCTTTGCTGGGCAGGAATAGAGTCACACACATAGACAGTGAAACTATGGACACAGAGGGGAAAGAAAGGATGGGACAAACTGAGACAGTATCATTGACACATACCATGTGTGAAATAGTTAGCAGGAAGCACCTATAGAGCACAGGAAACTTAGCTCAGTGCTCTGTGATGACCTAGAGGGTTGGGATGGTGAACTGGGTGGGAGAGAGGCTCAAGAGGGAGGGGCATATGTACATTGATAGCTGATTCACATTGTTCTACAGCAGAATTAACACAGCATTATAAAGTAATTATCAGCCAATTAAAAAAAAGTTCACCTAGCTCAGTAAAGCAGGGAGGTCAAATAGTTTCTCTATGGTTTGAAGAAGTTAATAATTAACCTAATGCCTGGCACGCAGTAGATGCTAAACAAACATTCTTAAATTTTAAAAAGGATAAGCTAAAGATTAGGAGAAAATATATATAACCATGTATCTGTCAAAGAACTCATATCCAGAATATAAAAAGAATTCTTAAAATGCAACAGTATGAAGACAAACAATTCTATTTGAAAATGTACAAAAGACATGAAAAGACATTTTACCAAAGAAGACTATACAGATGGAAAATAAGCAAATGAAGACACTAAATATCAGTCATTAGGGGAATGCAGACTAAAACCACAATAAGATATTATTACACACCTACCAAAATGTCTAAAATAGAAAATGGCAATAACTTCAAATAGTAGTAAGAATGTGGAGAAATTGAATCACTAATACATCACTGGAGGGAATGGAAAAAATGGCATAATCACTCTGGAATGTCTTGCTAGTTTCTTTAAAAATTAAACATGCAATTATAGTAAGACCCAGTAAGTGCACTTGTGGTGATTTACCCCAGAGAGATGAAAACTTATGTTCACACAAAAACCTGTTTATGAATGTTTATAGCAGCTTTATCTATATTAGGCAAAAGCTGGGTAACATCCAGGTGTGCTTCAAGAGAGACAAACTGTGGTGCAGCCACACCATGGACTGTAACCCAGCAGTAAAAATAAATGATTAATATATGCAACAACCTGGATGAATCTCCAGAGAGTTATGCTATGTGAAAAATCAATCCCAAAGGTTATATAATGTATAATTTCATTTATATCACATTCTTTCAAAGGACCAAATTACAGAAATGGAGAAGAGATTAGTGCTTGCCACAGGTTGAGAGTGGGAGTGAGAAGGAAGAGAGTATAGCTATTAAAGGATTAAAATACAACATGAAAGATACAGAAATGTTCTGTATCTTGATTTTATTACTGTCACTATCCTGGTTGTCATATTATATTTTTGAAAGATGTTACCACCAGGGGAAACTGGGTAAAAGGCACATGAGATTGCTCTGTATAAATTCTTAACAACTGTATTTTCATCATAATTATCTCAAAGTAAAAAGTTTAACAGCAACAAGAAAATTTGGCTGTAAAATAGAATTAATTGTCATCTATCTCGGATGATTTAATCATTTCCCTTCCTGGAGGCAAAACTTAGATCAAGTGAGGGTTTCTTTAGTAACATAGTAAAGAATCCACCTGCAAATGCAGGGGACATGGGTTCAATCCCTTGTCTGGGAAGATTCCACATGCTGCAGAGCAACTAAACCTGTGTACCACAATTACTGAAAACCACACACCTGGAGCCTGTGGTCTGCAACGAGAAGCCACCGCAATGAGAAGCCTGCATAGAGCAACTAGAAAATAGCTCCCACTTACTGCAACTAGAGAAAACCTATGCACAGCAATGAAGACCCAGCACAGTCAAAAATAAGTGACCAGTTTGAAGATGACATGATACCACACATAGTTCAGTTCAGTTCAGTAGCTCAGTCGTGTCCAACTCTTTGCAACCCCATGGCCAGGGGTTGCATGCCAGTAGCATGCCAGGCCTCCCTGTCCATCACCAACTCCCGGAGTCTACTCAAACTCACGCCCATTGACTCGGTGATGCCATCCAATCATCTCATCCTCTGTTATCCCCTTTTCCTCCCACCTTCAATCTTTCCCAGCATCAGGGTCTTTTCAAATGAGTCAGTTCTAATCAGGTGGTTTAAGTATTGGAGTTTCAGCTTCAACATCAGTCCTTCCAAAGAATATTCAGAACTTATTTCCTTTAGGATGGACTGGCTGGATCTCCTTGCAGTCCAAGGGACTCTCAAGAGTCTTCTCCATCACCACAGTTCAAAAGCATCGATTCTTCAGCACTCAGCTTTCTTTATAGTCCAACTCTCACATGCATCCATGACTACTGGAAAAACCATAGCCGTGATTAGACAGACCTTTGTTGGCAAAGTACTGTCTCTGCTTTTTAATATGCTGTCTAGGTAGGTCATGACTTTTCTTCCAAGAAGCAAGCATCTTTTAATTTCATGGCTGCAGTCACCATCTTCAGTGATTTTGGAGTCCAAAAAAATAATAAAGTCTCTGATTGTTTCCACTGTTTCCCCATATATTTGCCATGAAATGTAGGGACCAGATGCCATGATCTTAGTTTTCTAAATGTTGAACTCTAAGCCAACATTTTCACTCTCCTCTTTCACTTTCAACAAGAGGCTCTTTAGTTCTTCTTCGATTTCTGCCATAAAGGTGGTGTCATCTGCATATCTGAGGTTATTGATATTTCTCCCAGCAATCTTGATTCCAACTTGTGCTTCATTCAGCCCAGCGTTTCTCATGATGTATTCTGCATAAAAGTTAAATAAGCAGGGTGACGATATACAGCCTTGACATACCCCTTGCCCTATTTGGAACCAGTCTGTTTTCCATGTCCAGTTCTAACTGTTGCTTCCTGGCCTGCATACAGATTTCTCAGGAGGCAGGTCAGGTGGTCTGGTATTCCCATCTCTTTCAGAATTTTCCACGGTTTGTTATGATCCACACAGTCAAAGGCTTTGGCATGGTCAATAAAGCAGATGTTTTTCTGGAAGTCTCTTGCTTTTTCAATGATCCAATGGATGTTGGCAATTTGATCTCTGGTTCCTCTGCCATTTCTAAAACCAGCTTGAATATCTGGAAGTTCATGGTTCACCTACTGTTGAAGCCTGACTTGGAGAATTTTGAGCATTACTTTACTAGCATGTGAGATGAGTGCAATTGTGCAGTAGCTTGAACATTCTTTGGCATTGCCTTTCTTTGGGATTGGAATGAAAACTGACCTTTTCCAGTATACTATGTATACTATACATAGAAAACCCAAAAGAAACTATCAGAAAATTACTAGAGCTTATCAGTGAATTCAGCAAAGTCACAGGATACAAGGTCAATACACAGAAATCACTTGCACTCCTATATATTAACAATGAGAAATCAGAAAGAGAAATTAAAGAATCAGTCCCATTCACCATTGCAACAAAAAGAATAAAATATCTAGGAATAAACCTAAGGAGACAAAATAATTCTATATGGAAAATTATAAGACAATGAAGAAAGAAATCAAAGATGACATAAACAGATGGAGAGATATTTCATGCTCCTGGGTAGGAACAATCAATATTGTGAAAATGACTGCACTACCAAATGCAATCTACAGATTCAGTGCAATCCCTATCAAATTACCAATGGCATTTTTCACAGAACTAAAACAAAAAATTTCACAATTCATATGGAAACACAAAAGACTCTGAACAGCCAAAGCAGTCTTGAGAAAGAAGAATGACTCGGAGGAATCAACCTTCCTGACTTCAGTCACACTACAAAGCTGCAGTCACTAAGACATATGGTAATGGCATGAAAATAGAAATATAGACCAATTGAACAAGATAGAGAGCCCAGAGATAAACCCACACACCTAAGGTTACCTTATTTTTGACAAAGGAGGCAAGAATATACAATGCGGCAAAGACAGCCTCTTCAATAAGTGGTGCTGGGAAAACTGGACAGCTACATGCAAAAGAATGAAATTAGAATACTTCCTAATGCTATACACAAAGATAAACTCAAAATGGATTAAAGACCTAAATGTAAGACCAGAAACTATAAAACTCTTAGAGGAAAACATAGGCAGAACACTCCAGGAAATAAATTAAGGCAAGATCTTCTTTGACCAACCTCCTAGAGTAATGGAAATAAAAACAAAAACAAACAGATGAGACTTAAATAAACTTAAAAAGTTTTTTGTACAGCAAAGGAAACTACAACAAGGTGAAAATACAACCCTCAGAATAGGAGAAAGTAATAGCAAAGGAAACAACTGACAAAGAATTAATTTCCAAAATATATAAACATCTCATGTAACTCAATATCAGAAGAACAAACAACCCAATCCAAAAGTGGGAAAAAGATCTAAACAGACATTTCTCTAAAGAAGATACACAGATGGCTAACAAACACATGAAAAGATGCTAGCACAACACTCATTATTCAGTTCAGTTCAGTCGCTCAGTCGTGTCCGACTCTTTGCGACCCCATGAATTGCAGCACGCCAGGCCTCCCTGTCCATCACATACTCCCGGAGTTTACTCAGACTCTTGCCCATCGAGTCGGTGATGCCATCCAGCCATCTCATCCTCTGTCGTCCCCTTCTCCTTCTGCCCCCAATGCCTCCTAGCATCAGGGTCTTTTCCAATGAGTCGACACTTCGCATGAGGTGGCCAAAGTATTAGAGTTTCAGCTTTAGCATCAGTCCTTCCAAAGAACACCCAGGACTGATCTCCTTTAGGATGGACTGGTATTATTAGAGAAATGTAAATCAAAATGGCTATGAGATACCACTTCACACCAGTCAGAATGGCCATCATCAAAAAGTCTACAAACAATAAATGCTAGAGAGGGTGTGGAGAAAAGGGAACTCTCTTGCATTGCCGGTGTGAATGTAAATTGATACAGCCACTATGGAAGATGTTTGGAGATTCCTTTAAAAAGTAGGAATAAAACCACCATATGATCCAAATCCCACTACTAGGCATATACCCTGAGGAAACCAAAACTGAAAAGGACACATGTACCTGAATGTTCACTGCAGCACTATTAACAACAGCTACACATGGAAGCAACCTAGATGTCCATTGACAGATAAATGGATAAAGAAGCTGTGGTACACACACACACACACACACATATATATATATATATACATATATATATATATATACATACACATATATATACATATATATATATACATACATATATATATATACACATACATATATGTATACAAATATATATATACACACACACACAATGGAAAACTACTCAGCCATAAAAAGGAAGGCATTTGAGTCAGTTCTAATGAGGTGGATAAACCTAGCACCTATATATAGAGTGAAGTAAGTCAGAAAGAGAAATATAAATATCATATACTGATGCATATACATGGAATCTAGAAAGATGGCACTGATGAATTTATTTTCAGGGCAGCAGTGGAGAAACAGATATAGAGAACAGACGTATGGACATGGCGGATGGGGAGAGGCAGGAGAGGGTGAGATGTATGGACAGAGTACATGGAAACTTTCAATACAATATGTAAATTAGATATCCAATGGGCATTTGCGGTATGATCAGAGAATTCAAACAGGGGCTCTGTGATAATCTAAAAGGGTGGGATGGGGAGGTAGATGGAATGGAGGTTCAGGAGGGAGGAAACATGGGTGTACCTATGGCTGATTCTTGATGTATGACAGAAAACCACAAAATTCTGTAAATCAAATACCCTTAAATTAAAAAAATAAAGTGACAATAAATAAAGTGAAAGTCACTCAGTTGTATCTGACTCTTTGTGACCTCATGGACTATACAGTCCAAGGAATTCTCGAGGCCAGAATACTGGAGTGGGTAGCCTTTCCCTTCTCCAGGGGATCTTCCCAACCCAGGGATCAAACCCAGGTCTCCCTCATTGCAGGTGGATTCTTTACCAGCTGAGCCACAAGGGAAGCCCAACAATATTGCAGTGGGTAGCCTATCCCTTCTCCAGCAGATCTTCCTGACCCAGGAACAGAACCAGGGTCTCCTGCATTGCAGGCAGATTCTTTACTAACTGAGCTATTTGGGAAACCCTAAATAAATAAACTTATGAACAAACAAAAATTTAGATCAAGTGACTAAAAGAACTCATCACAGGTTCCCCACAGCACTCTGACTTCTTCACACCACAAAATGGTATACAGGGAAATATAAAAAGAAGTTATTGGAAGAAAAGTTATGACAAACCTAGACAGCATATTAAAGAGCAGAGATACTGCTTTACTGATAAAGGTCTGTATAGTCAAAGTTTTGGTTTTTCTAGTAGTCATGTATGGATATTTGAGTTGGACCATAAAGAAAGCTGAATGCTGAAGAATTGATGCTTTTGAACTGTGGTGTTGGAGAAGACTCTTGAGAGTCCTTCGGACAGCAAGGAGGTCCAACCAGATCATCCTAAAGGAACTCAGTCCTGAATATTCATTAGAAAGACTGACGCTGAAGCTGAAACTCCAATACTCTGGCCACCTGATGCGAAGAACCAACTCATTGGAAAAGACCCTGATGCTGGGAAAGATTGAAGACAGGAGAAGAAGGGGACAACAGAGGATGAGATGATTGAATGGCATCACCGATTCAATGGACATGAGTTTTGAAAGCTCAGGGAACTGGTGATGAACATGGAAGCCTGGCGTGATGCAGTCCATGGGGTCACAAAGATCTGGACACAAATAAGCAACTGAACTGAATAACTATATTTATATATATAGTAACATTTTATGTTAAATATATACAATATTATAATAGTCTTAAAAATAAAATGGATTAAATTTAATCATAAGGAGTATAGAATGTGACGTTTTAATCACTGAGTTAAAATTAATGTATATCTATTTGCATACTACATATTTCAAATAAGGCTTCCTCTCCAAAATTTTTATAATTGTATTTCATAGACTTACCTGCTCTTATCAGTCTTAATTCTTTTAACAGTCAGTTTCCAAGTAACAAATAATTTATTAATTCTGAAAAGAAAAACACTTATTAATTCTATATTCATAAATCAGTACTAACAAAATGGATGAATAATTTAGTAAAGTCTTAGTAATACTAGAAAATTCCCTAGAAAATGTTTCATTCATCCTGAGCTACCTAAAGAAAATATTAAACCATATCACCTTTTTCCCAACCTATCAATAGAATACAGAGCACAAAGCAAATTAAGTTATTGAACTTCTCATAGATACATAATTAACTTAGTTCCAACATTCAAATAAGTATAAAACCTGTAAAACTACTATGTTCATTACAGATTCATTTGGTTACTAGTTTTAAAAGAAAATCATATTTCAAGAAGAGTCAAAGGAGTCAAGATGGAGGAGTAGGAGGATGTAGAGTTCACCTTTCACCACAAATGAATCAAGAATACATTTACAAATGAAACAGTTCTCACAGAGCATTTGCTGAACACTAGCAGAGGACCTCAGACACCTAAAGGGACAAGAAAGATTCCCACGTAACTGGGTAAGACAAAAGAAAGAAGAAGGGAAAGGGAAAAGGAGGGGAAGTGGATTGGGTCCTGTGCTCCTGGGGGGAGCTGAAGGAAAGAAGAGGTTTCAGCATTCAAAAACACCCTCTTACTGGTGGGAGATCAGCTAGGGCAGCTTTGAGGGCTTGGAGGTGAGCACAGCAGCCCACCTGTGGTGTCAGGACAGAGTGAAACCTACACAGGTTGGAGCCACAGCTCCGAGTGCCCCAGCCCGAGACATGTATCTGCCAGTGTGGACGAAGGATAGGTTACTGGACCATGGGGTTTGATGAGCAGATCTCAGGAAAGGACTGCTGTTGGCTGTGAGGAGACAGTCAAAGCGGGTGGGGGAGAGTAGCTCTTCAACCAGAAATGCTCATGCAGAAAGCCTGTAGAGCCATAGAAGTGAGGTGCCATTGCTGAATGATGCACAAAGGGTGAGGCTGCCATTGCAGTCCCTCTTGCCATGCACCAGCCCCTGCCTCCCTGCACACTAGAATAGGATCCAGCCAAGGCTGGCTCTCGAGTGCTTGTGACTGCCACACCTTCTCTCCCCCAACTCCCGCCTCTGCACTCTGTCCCCGCTGGGGCAGGCGCAGATGCTCCAGGGAAGTCTGAGGCACAGATGCCCGTAGGTGGGCCTCATGCAGAGGTGGGGCTGAAACCACAGCTGAGACACAGGAGCTGTGAAACTAAGGAAAATGAGCTGAAACCTCTCCTTACAACAGTATAGATAGCAGATTTACACCCCTGTGACAGGTTTTATAAACTCAGCACCTGCGGAACATCTGAATGGTCAATGAGTGATCCCATAGCTAAGACAGGTCTACCTTTAGCAGCAGTGAACTTTGCGGGCACATACACACGGTGGATGGGCTAGTCCAGAGTCTAAGCTGTCCCCATAGTGCCCACAGTGGGTCCATATCCATGATTACTATAATTCTGGAACCTGAATTCAGTGATCTATGTTGGTGGCCCGGTCAAAACACTTTAGAGACACTAGGGCAAATTGCCAGTATACTCACAGTTAGGCTGGGCCAAGAGCAGTGCCAACAACAGTCTAATCTGTGAGTCTGCACAATGGGTCAAAGGTGACATAACAGAGCACACCCACAGACAAACAGCTCCAGAGAAGGGGTACTCAGTGTCTCCTCTCCAAGTGGGAGTGCTCCAAGTCCAGCTACCTCACACACCACAGATCAGAAACAGCTCAGAAACAGATCTACATGCCTCTACTCCAACAACTAGGGAGCAGACCCCACCCCTGACACAGCACTGACAATCACAGAGCAAAGGGGAGGCTCCATTAAATATTCAGGCCAGGGTCTGGTCACCACTACATCAGTCACACACCCATTGAAAGGGATAATGGTCAGCATAAACGGAAGAAAGAGATGATGGATATTTACACTAAAAACAGCCCTTGCACCAAAAAATATTAAACCCACGCAAGCTACACAGGGAAGTTCACATATAAAAAATACCTAAAAGACAACTGAAAATGAAAACACAACAATCCCAAACCTACAGGATGCAACAAAAGCAGTTCTAAGAGGGAAATTTACAGCAATACAATCTTACTTCAGGAAACAAGAAAAATCTCAAATAAACACCTTAAACTTACACCTAAAGCAACTAGAGAAAGAAGAACAAACAAAATCCAATGTTAGTACAAGGAAAGAAATCATAAATACAAGATCACAAATAAATGAAATAAACTAAAAAGTAGAAAAGATCAATGAAATTAAAAACTGCCTCTTTGAAGAGATAAGCAGAACTGATAAACCTTTAGCCAGATTCATCAGGAAAATAAGGAAGGCGGCCCAAGTTAATAAAATAAGAAATGGAAAAAGGAGAAACTGACACCACAAAAGTACAAAGGATCATAATAAACTACTAAGAACACCAAAAAAGTGCAACTAGAAGAAATGGATAAATTATTAGAAAGGTAAAATCTCCAAAGACTGAATCAGGAAGAAACAGAAAATATGAACAGACCAATTATCAGTGTTGAAACTGAACCAACAATTTAAAAACTCCAGAAAACTGAAGTCCAGGGCCAGATGGCTACATAGGTGAATTCTACCAAACATTTAGAGAAGAGTTAACACCTATCCTGAAACTCTTCCAACAAATGATGGAGAAAGGAGTTTCTGAACTCATTCTATGAGACCAGCATCACCTTTGATATCAAAATTAAACAAAGATATCAAAAAGTGAAAATTACAGCCCAATGTCACTGATGAACAACAGATGCAAAAATCCTCAACAAAACTCAACAATGTATTAAAAAGCTCATATATCATGATCAAGTGGGATTTATCCCAGGGATGCAAGGATTTTTCCATATCTGCAAATCAATCAATGTGATATTCCACATTAATAAAGAATAAAAACCATATGATCATCTCAACAGATGCAGAAAAAGATTCTGATAATATTCAATATCCATTTATGATAAATACTCTGCAGAAAATGGGCAGAGAGGGAATCAACTGCAACATAATAAAGACCATATATGACAAACCTGCAACTAACATCACAGTCAATGGTGAAAAGCTGAAAGCATTTCCTCTAAGATCAGGAACAAAATACAGATGTCAACTCTTGCCACTTTTATTCAACATAGTTTTGGAAGTTCTAGCCATGGCAATCAGAGAAAAAAAGAAATAAAAGGATTCAAATTAGAAAAGAAGAATTAAAACTGTAATTGTTTGCAGATGACATAATGCTATACAAAGAAGATCCTAAAGATAGTACCAGAAAACTATTAGAGCTCATGAATGAGTTTGGTAGAGTTGTAAGATACAAAATTAATACACAGAAATCTCCTGCATTCCTATACACTAACAATAACCTATCAGAAAGTGAAATTAAGAAAACAATCCCATTTATCATTGCATCAAGGCTTCCCAGGTGGCTCAGCAGTAAAGAATCCACCTGCAGGAGATGCAAGAGACATGGTTTCAACCCCTGGGTCAGGAAGATCCCCTGGAGGAGGAAATGTCAACCCACTCTAGTATTCTTGCCTGGAAAACCCCTTGGACAAAGGAGCCTGGCAGGCTATAGTCCATGCGGTTGTGAAGAATCAGACACAACTAAGCAACTGAGCAAGAACACACCATTGCGTCAAAAAGAATAAAACACCAAGAAGATACCAACTGAAGAAGGCAAAAGACCTGTACTCTAAAACTGTAAGAAACTAATGAAAGAAATTGAAGATGACACATAGAAAGATATACTGTGCCCCTGAATTGGAAGAATCAATACTGTCAAAATGACTATAATACCCAAGTATTATACTATATTGTATATAGTATACTATAATACTATATTGTGAATACTATAAAATCCCAATCTGTAGATTTACAGATTCAATGCAATCTCTACCAAATTACCAATGGCATTTTTTATAAAACTAGAACAAAAATTTTTTTAATTTGTTTGGAAATACAAAAGATCCCAAAGAGCAACACAAGCTTGAGAAAAAAGAACAGAGCTGGGGGACTCAGGCTCCCTGACTTTACACTATACTATTATACAAGACTACAATATTCAAAATAGTATGGTATTGACACAAAAACAGAAATATAGATCAGTGGAACAGTATAAAGAGCTCATAAATAAACTCAAGTACTCAAAGTCAATTAATCTATAATAAAGAAGCAAGAATTTATAATGGAGAAAAGATAGACTCTTCAAAAAGTGATACTCAGCAAATTGGACAGCTGCATGTAAAAGAAATAAATTAGAACATTTTCTAACACCATATACAAACATAATGGATTAAAGAACTAAAGTTAAGACCATATACCATAGAATTACCAGAGGAAAAGAAGACATAAACAGGACATTCTTTGGCAGAAATTACAGCAATTTCTTTTAGATATACCTTCTAAAGAAAAGGAAATAAAAGCAAAAGTAAACAAATGAGATCTAATTAAATTTAAAAGGTTTTGCACAGCAAAGGAAACCACTGACAAAAGGACAACCTACTGAATGGGAGAAAATATTTGCCAATGATATGACCGATCAAGGAATTTAATATCCAACATATATAAACAACTATACATCTCAACATCAAAGAAAATATTTAAAAATGGGCAGAAGAATTGAATACTTTTCCAAAGAGGAAATGCAGACAGCCGATGGGCACATGAAAAGATGCTCAACATTGCTAATGTTCAGGGAACTGCAAATCAAAAGGACAATGAGATTTTTATCTCATATCTGTCAGAATTGCTATCATCAAAAACAACACGTGGAACAAATGTTGGCAAGGATATGGAGAAAAGAGAGCCCTCATACACTGTTTATGGGAATGTAAATTGATACAACCACCATGGAAAAGTGTGGAGGTCTCTCAAAACAGTAAAAATAGAGCTACCATATGACCACTCTTGATTATATATCTGAAAAAAACAAAAACACAAATTCAGCAAGATACAGGCACCTCAGTGTTCACAGCAGCATTATTTACAATTGTGAAATTATGGCAGCAAACTCAAGGTCCACCAACAGATGAATGGGTAAAAAAGATGTGGTTTACACTTAAACACACACACACACACACACACACACACACAATGGACTACTATTCAGTCATAAAAGAGTATTAAATTTTGTCATTTGCAGCTACATGCATGGACTTGGAAGCCATTAAGCTACATAAAATTTCAGACAAAGAAAGACAAATACTCTATAATATCACTTATATGTGGAATCTATATAACCCACTAGTGAATATAACAAAAAAGAAGAAGACTCACAGGTACAGAGAATGAACTTTATGAACTATTGGCTACCACTAGGGACGTAGCAATATAGGGGTTGGGGAGTAGAGGTACAAACTACTGCATGTAAGGTAGGCTCAAGATGTACTATATAACACTGAGAATACAGTCAATATTTTTAACAATTGTAAATGGAAAACAACCTTTAAAAATTGCATAAAAATATAAAATTTTTAAAATTTGAGACAATACATGTCATTTTGATATTATTTAATCCTTATGTTTTAAAAATATGCATTGGTACTTTTAAAAGCTCAAAGAATCTACATCAAAAGGAATGGAAGTTTCCCTGGTGATTATTCATCATCCTTAGTTTTCACATATGAAATAAGCATGCTCAATTGTCAAAAAAATTTCCCTTAACTTCTCTAAATGAACACTGCCACCTATTTTACGCACTTGTGAAACTAGTCTAGTGTTTTATCACAATCTCAGTAGTTTTTCCATTTTGATGAAAACATATACAGAGTGAAGTAAGCCAGAAAGATAAAGAAAACAATCATTCTTAAACAAACACTGAAATGTGATTCTTATTTGTCAAAGTGAGATTCCTGATGTAGTTGATGAGTCAGTGGGGGAGGCAAAATGGCAGGGCTGGGAGTGTCCAGGAGACAAATAGCCAGTCAGGCTTAGTGACATCATTGACTGATTTTGAATCAAAGACGACAGACTGGAGCTATCTGAGCAGTTCAAAAAGAATCTGGCAATGTTGTTCAAACAGAAATGACATCTGGAAATCAGAAATGGCCTGAGGCCTTGGAAAGCCAAAATGCTTCAGACAAATCTAGCAACTCAACCTTAAATCAGGCTCCAAAGACACATAAACAAGATCTTATCTCACTCTAATCCAGACACATATAACTCAGGATTCTAGATGACCCTTGGAAACCCAGATGAATCACAGGTGAACCCACCATGGTATAATGAGTATATGCACCAAGCCATAGAAATTAATACTTCAGAAAGTTTCATGAGGTAAAAAAGCAATAATGATGCTAAAGTCATCATTGCACTGTATACAAAGCATCACCAGCCTAAGTCATTACTGTCTACATATTTATCTTTTTTTTTCTATTTGAAACATAACTTATTACAGTATTAGTGATAAACAAAATATATTAAAAATCAAAATTAAAAAATCAAATGAACCCAGAAGTTGACCAAAACTTAACATATTTTTTTTAACATCAATAAAGAAAACCAATCATTTTGACTGTGAACTTACTGATGCCAAATGTCATATAAAAAGATGATTCTTATCCCAGTTCCAACTGGATATCCAAATTCTAATCAATGAAAATTATTTAGGGCATGATAGACCCTGAGTATTTATTACAAGGCAAGGATAACAGTAATGGAGAAGGAAATGGCAACCCACTCCAGTATTCTTGCCTGAAGAATCCCATGCATAGAGGAACCTGATGGGTTACAGTCTCTGAGGTTGCAGAGAGTCAGACTCGACTTAGCGACTAAAGAACAAGGGTAACAGTGGGAAGTTCAACATTGACAGTTTAAATAAATATAGAAAGTAATGCCCCAGATAATATCATAAGCTAATAAATCTAAAATCAGAAACTTCTAGCTTCACTAACAGTACCTAATATAGGCAAGTAACTATTACACATTTCCTTGAAAAGAAGCTTCTCAGAATTGTTAATCATCTCCACTGTACGTGGCTTTGGTTCCAAACAGTAACAAAATCAGCTTCATTTTCTGCCAACCTCTTCAATGCTTCAGTGACATCATTACTACCTCTGACTATAATTAAATTTATTCCTGACTAAAAACTGTTTAACTTGCTATATTGTCTTCTTGGAACTCCTTTCTCTCAAGACCCCACATGGATATCTCCTCTATACCACATAGAGGTCTCTACTTAAAAACATCTCTGACAATCCTATCTAAAGTAGCAACACACACATACACACACATCTCTGTTTTATTATCTTTCTAGTCCTTATCACACTCTGAAATTATCTTATTTACTTATTCAATATCTATCTTCCTCCATTAGAATATAAGTTCTATAGGTAGAGAGACATTGCATATTTTTTCCCAGTTGGATCTCCAGTGCCCAAAACAGAAAAACAGAGCAAATACATAATAAATATTTGTTCACTACATGAATAACTTCTCTGCCATAAGATCCATTCACTTCTCTTACAGAAAAGTTACCAGGTTCTTAGTTATTTCAACTATTTACTATATTAAGTGTAGTTATTTAAAATATTATCCATTTCTTTTCTTAGCACACAGTAAAATGCACAAAAAAAGGAAAACACTAGACATGAAACAATATTTTATAAAACTGGGTATACACACTGAAAAATCAGCATTCTGGGACTACTTTGTGGAAGTGGTACTACTCTGTTCAAAGAGCCTCAGGAATCCTGATATCAGGTAATGTAATATGTAATTTAATGTAACTAGTTGTTGCTCAGTCAGTTGTTTCTGACTATTTGGATTCCCATGGACTGTAGCATGCCAGGCTTCCCTGTCCTTCACTATCTCCCAGAGCTTGCTCAAACTCATGTCCATTGAGTCAGTGATGCCATCCAACCATCTTATCCTCTGTTGTTCCCTTCTCCTCCTGCCTTCTATCTTTCCCAGTATTAGGGTGTTTTCCAATGAGCTGGCTCTTCTCATCAGGTGACTAAATTACTGAAACTTCAGCTTAGCTACAGTGCTTCCAATGAATATTCAGGGTTGATCTCCTTTAGGATTGACTGGTTGGTTTGATCTCCTTTACTCTCAAGAGTCTTCTCCAACACCACAGTTTGAAAGCATCAATTCTTCGGCGCTCAGCCTTCTTGATGGTCCAACTCACACAAGCATACATGACTACTGGAAAAACCATAGCTTTGACTATACTGACTTCTGTTGCCAAAGTAAAATCTCTGCTTCTTCATATGCTGTCTAGGTTTGTCACGGAGCTTCCCTGGTGGCTCACACCATAAAGAATCTGCCTGCAATGCAGGAGACCCAGGTTCGATCCCTGGGTTGGGACAATTCCCTGGAGAAGGAAATGGCAACCCACTCCAGCATTCTTGCATACAGAAAGCCATGGATGGAGACGCCTGGTGGGCTACAGTCCATAGTGTTGCAGAGAGTTGTACATGACTGAAGTGACTTTGCATGCAGCAGGTTTGTCATAGCTTTTCTTCCAAGCTATCACTGGAGCTATCACTGGAGAAGGGAATGGCAAACTACTTCAGCATTCTTGTCTTGAGAGCCCCATGAACAGTATGAAAAGGCAAGAAGATATGACACTGAAAGATGAACTCCCCAAGTTGGTAGGTGCCCAATACGCTACTAGAGAAGAGCGGAAAAACAGCTCCAGAAGGGAATGAAAATGCTGAGCCAAAGCCAAAACAATGACCAGTTGTGGATGTGCCTGGTGGTGAAAGTAAAACCGGATGCTGTAAAGAACAACATTGCATCAGTTCAGTTCAGTTCAGTCGCTCAGTCATGTTCGACTCTTTGTGACCCCATGAATCACAGCACACCAGGCCTCCCTGTTCATCATCAACTCCCTGAGTTTACTCAAACTCATGCCCATCGAGTCGGTGACGCCATCCAGCCATCTCATCCTCTCTCGTCCCCTTCTCCTCCTGCCCCCAATCCCTCTCAGCATCAGGGTCTGTTCCAATGAATCAACTCTTCGCATGAGGTGGCCAAAGTATTGAGTCTCAGCTTCAACATCAGTCCTTCCAAAGAACACCCAGGACTGATCTCCTTTAGGATGGACTGGTTGGATCTCCTTGCATAGAAACCTAGAATGTTAGATCCATGAATCAAGGTAAACTGAAATGTGGTCAAACAGGAGATGGCAAGAGTGAAGACTGACATTTTAGGAACAGTGAATTAAAATGGACCGAAATGGGTGAATTTAATTCAGATAACCATTATATCTACTACTGTAGGCAAGAATCCCTTAGAAGAAACGGAGAAGCCCTCATAGTCAACAAGACAGTCCAAAATGCAGTACTTGGGTGCAATCTTAAAAATGACAGAATGATCTCTGTTCATTTCCAAGGCAAACCATTCAATATCACAGTAATTCAAGTTTATGCCCCAATCACTAATGTTGAAGAAGCTGAACAGTTCTATGAAGACCTATAAGATCTTCTAGAACTAACACCAGAAAAAGATGTCCTTTTCATCACAGGGATTGGAATGCAGAAGTAGGGAGTCAAGAGATACCGGAAGTAACAGGAAAGTTTGACCTTGGAGTACAAAACGAAGCAGGGCAAAGGCAAACAGAGTTTCACTAAGACAACACACTGGTAATAGCAGACACCCTCTTCCAGCAACACAAGAGAAGACTCTATACGTGGACATCACTAGATGGTCAACACCAAAATCAGATTGATTATATTCTTTGCAGCCGACGATGGAGAAGCGCTATACAGTCAGCAAAAACAAGACCGGGAGCTGACTGTGCTCAGATCATGAATTCCTAATTGCAAAATTCAGACTACAATTGAAGTAAGTAGGGAAAACTAATAGGCCATTCAGGTATGACCTAAATCAAATCCCTTATGATTATACAGTGGAAGTGACAAGTAGATTCAAAGGATTAGATCTGACAGACAGAGTGCCTGAAGAACTATGGACAGAGGTTTGTAACAAGGCACAGAAGGCTGTAATCAAAACTATCCTCAAGATAAAGAAATGCAAAACAGTTGCCTGAGGAGGCCTTACAATTAGCTGAGAAAAGAGCATAAGGTAAAGGCAAAGGAGAAAAGACATACCCATTTGAATGCAGAGTTCTGAAGAACAGCAAGGAGAGACAAGAAAGCTTTCCTAAGTGAACAATATCAAAGAAATAGAGAAAAACAATATAAATGGAAAGACTAGAGAACACTTGAAGAAAATCAGAGATACCAAGGGAACATTTCATGCAAAGATGGGCTCAATAAGGGACAGAAATGGTATGGACCTAACAGAAGCAGAAGATATTAAGAAGAGGTGGCAACAATACACAGAAAAACTATACATAAAAGATCTTAATGACCCAGATAACCACGATGGTGTGATCACTCACCTATAGCCAGACATCCTGGAATGTGAAGTCAAGTGGGCCTTACGAAGCACTACTACAAACAAAGCTGGTGGAGGTGATGGAATTCCAGTTGAGCTATTTCAAATCCTAAAAGATACTGCTGCTGGAGTGCTGCACTCAATATGCCAACAAATTTGGAAAACTCAGCAGTGACCACAGGACTGGAAAAGGTTAGTTTTCATTCCAATCCCAAAGAAGGGCAATGCCAAATGTAACTTGTAACTAGATAAATTTTTAAATGACCTTAAATTAAAAAGCTCCCCACCTCCCTAATTCTGTTTTACTTTCCTTCACACCATTTCATCTCCACCTGACATGTTATGTTTTCATGTTTCTTTTTATTATTTCTCATGCACTATAATCTGGGCTTCCCTGGTGACACAGACAGTAAAGAATTCGCCTGCAATGCGGGAGATCCATGTTGGATCCATCAGTTGGGAAGATTCCCTGGAGAAGGGAATGGCAACCCACTCCAGTATTCTTGCCTGGAGAATTTCATGGAAGAGGAGCCCAGAGGGCTACAGTCCATGGAGTCACAAAGAGTCATACATGACTGAGCAACTAACACAAACACACACACACTATAATCTACATTCTTCTGAGAGTAAGACAATTGCTTGGTTTGTTCAATACATTATTCCCAGCATCTAGAATAATATCTGATTCTTAGCAGACTTTCATAAATATTCATTTAATGGATAAATGCATGAAATCAAAAGGTAAGTTAATTATAATTTGTTTGCTTGAATATAAAATATCTTTTTCCTAAAGTATTTATCCCAAAAGGTTAAGAGTTTTAATACATAAATGAGTACATTTCTCTTATCTAAAAAATTGTTATGATGTACACTATTTCCTCTATAATTCCCCATATATATTGCATTACTGTAGTAGAATCCAGATGTTATCCAGGCAACTGCAATTTCACCAAGATCACACTACAAATAATTGGTTTCATGTTCATTCATCTCACCGAAAATTGGAAAATATCTTGAATTGCTGTAATAAATAGTAAAATCTTCTTTCTAGTAGCCATTCCAAAGTAGGTATAAGTTCTATTTCTTCTTCAGCACCTATTTTAGTAACCTGCATATATAAAGGACAAAACATGACTCAACTTTCTTAAAAAAACATGCACTATATTCAAGAAATTACAAAAAGTTGTATTTGGCTCATAGCTAGCTGCCTTTATAGTAAGCTTTTTCTATATCTGACCTCTGCCACTTCATCTACACTCAAACTTGATTTCCCTTCACAAATAACTATTACTTTGAATCTCACAGTTTTTACATTTTCTATACAATATTTATGAACTTAATTTGAACTACATGGATGCAACAGTTTCTAAGTGCATAATAATCCCAATCTCCAGATAATCCCATTTTGACATTCAAAAAACAAGATATGCTTCCTCTCTTCCCAAGAGTATCTCTCCCCCATCTAAATGTAATATTTTCTTAAATTTCTTTCATAAATAAAAGTTGCCTATATCAGCACATATGCATTTATGTGCATGTTTTTATTTATATAGAAGTGGTTCATTCCACTTTCAGTTGATAATACATGTTTGAGGTATTTCCACATCTGCACAGTCTACTTCATTTAGATACAGTCCTGTGTATTTACATGTAAGAGTTTAGTTAGGAGAACGAAAGGGCAGAAAAAGTCAGACAGACATTAAACAAATGATGGAAACAAGTTAATTGTGTACTTACAACTTGTGGCAAATATCAAAGTTTTCTCTAAGAGTATAATAGGGAAATTTCTAGATCTGGGAATGAAGTTTCTGAAAAATCTGAGAAAACACTCTATTTTTATTATTACAATACTCACTCTACCAGCAAATGCCTGTTTTGTAGTTCTTCCTTTAATAAACTACACTAAATATTAAAAAGCACCTGAGAGGTAAAAAAAAATTCTTAAAACTGAATTCTCAAACATAAAATTATACAATAAAGAAAAAAGTCACTATTAAATAACTCTCTCAAGGAGGCTCTTAAACATAAACTGTTGCTCAAATGACCACATTTGTCTGAAATCCCAGAAGATGAATTTGTCTAATTATGTAATAAAATGAATAATTTTTCTATTATGATTCTGAAATTTTAAAAAATTCCTTGTAAATATTACCTTTGAGATAAATGAAGCAGTAATAATCCAAAATTCTTTGCAATGTCTAGCTCTGTGGGCAGAGACTACATGAAGATCATATGGATTATAAAGAGCTTTAGAATTTTTTCGAAGGAGGCAATATATAAATTCTCCATCATCTTTCAAAGGTTCCTGAGATTGGAAAAAATGTAATTAACTTGACCAAATTAAGTAATAAAATGGTTAAACAGATTATTCAATAAGCTGAAACAATTTTAACATAGATTAAAATAAGAAGGGAACCCAAAGTCAATGCTCTCTGACAACCTCAAGGGATGGGGTGGGGAAGGAAGTGAGGGGGTGTTCAACAGGGAGGGGACACACGTATACCTACAGTCAATTCATTCTGATGTACAGCAGAAACTATCACAGTATTGTAAAGTAATTATCCTCAAATCAAAAATAAATAAATAAAAGAATAGTATCACTGAATGAAGCTAACATTAAATAGTGTCTAATCAAAGCTCAATAAAATCACTCTTCTTAAAGATTGAAGGTATTTAATTTTCATTCTCATACATAATGTGGTGATAAAACATCCATGAAAATTGATCTATATACTTACTAACATAGGCTTATTAACCTGAAGAATTTGATGATACACCTAGTGTTTCACATACATTATCTTTACAGTTATCTCTTAAAGTTGAGATTAAAGCTTGATTATTTTAATCTCATTTAAATTGATATAGAAATTAATTATTTTGAGAAGTTAGGTAATTTGAGAAAAGTCAGAAAGTAGCAAAGTAAGGATTTGAATACAACTCTGATTCTAAATCCACATTCTGAGGTATTGCAATATACTAAACATTACTTCCTTACTTACCTGGCATTATTGAGAAATCAGTCATTCTACATTAAGAAAAAGTTTTAAATGAAATTTATTTCAGATTTGAAACTTTTAACTGCTGACAAAAATTCTACATGAAAGTTAATCAGTCTTTTTTAAAAGTTAAATTTTATTATAAAAAGCATTTAGTAACTGAACAATTTCTAACTACTGTAATTTAAAATCTTAGATCCAGTTTTACTTTAAAAATTTTTTTCTTCTTTGAAGACACTGTTTTCAATTGTCTCAGCTGTTTTTTTTTTCTTATTTTGATGTCTGATATAATGTACTCTTAAAAACCTTAATAAACAACCTTAAAAACTGTAAATAAAATGAAATAATAAACTCTGGGTGACGACTTCTATAGTACATGAACTTTGTTATAGTTATTTGACTACTTGAGGCATTTCTACTCTAAATTACATCTCCAAAAAGTTAAGGTTACTAGAAATTTAGTGTAGACACAATTATTCTAAGTGGATCATATATGTAATTAAATAATCTAATTACAGAAGCAGAATAATAATATATTCCAATTATTCTTTTTCAATTAAAAACAAGTGTTACTTTTTATATTCTCAATCCTTTCTCCACATACAAATGAAACATATCCTATCAGAGAGTCCATAGAGAGCTTATGATAGTAAACTCCTGTACAGCTATGCTTTTTTAAACTACCATGCCCACTATCTGCCAGATACCATGCCACAAGCATTATCTCACTGAATTTTCATAGGTCTCCACAGTAAGTACTACTATTTCCACTTCAAGGTCCAGGATACTAAAGCTCAGGGAAGTTAGGAACTTGCCCAAAATAACATAGTGAGTGTATAGAGATTCAAAACTAGGTGAATCTGATTCCATCATGCATGTATTTTACATTAATGCTGCCTCTGAACAATAATCAAAAGACCATTTATCCTCATGGGAACAGTCTAGAGCAGGGATCAGAAAACTATGGCTAAGTCCAGATGTCCAATTCTTAAATAATTTTTTTTTAAATTCAGCCATGCTCATTTGTTTACACACTGTCTATCACTACTGTTCCACTACAATGACAGAATTAAGTAACTAGAACAGAAATCATATAGTCTGAAAAGCTTAAAATATTTATTATCTGGGTCTTTCCAAATAAATTTTGCTTACCCTTGGTCTAGAACAGTGGTTCTCAACTATGCATCAGTATCACCCAGAAAGCTTAATAAAATACAGACTTCTGGGCTCCAACTTTAGAGTTTTAGACTCAGAAAGTCAACAGTGAAGATGAAAATACATGTTTCTAATATTCTGCAAGCTATTCTGGTGCTGCTTGCCTGGGAGCTGCACTTTGAGAATTCCTGAACTAAAAGTAGGAAGAGATGATCCTATTCCATCTTAGATCACTTTTCATAAAGGAGGTCACAGGAGGAAGATCTTACTTCTAATCATAGCTTCTACCTTTAGTCACGTGACCTTGGACAAGATAAAATCTCTCTGAGGAGGCTGCTGGGTAAGAAAAAAAATACAAAAGGTAAGAAAATAGAGAAGAGGAGACAGAAAACCAGTACCAGGAGCAGGAGAGTAAGAAGGATAGAATGCTACAAAGTATGAGTACATCAGGATTTCTTTGTAAATCACAAAAAACTAATCAACAGGAACACAAGAATAGATTCAAATTTCAGGGAGATGTCTTATCTGTTCATCAGTCTTTAAATAAGTGAAATGAAGTTATATCAAACATTTTTTGTAAGCAATTACCATAAAACAATTATTGCAATTTGATTAATGTAATGATGTCTGATTTTGATAGACTATCTAAAATGAAGGAAACAAAGATTTACATATAGTTTTTAAATTTTAATTTTTATACTAAAAACTGAATAAAATAGAATAATACCTTTAGAAGTATCTTCTGAGTTGCAGTTTTGAAACATCTGTATTCCAAACTGTGCTGTGGTAATACTGTTTGCCAGCCAAGTTTTTCTCTTAGTCTAATAATATGACATATCACATCATCATCATTTGGTACTAGTTTAGAAGGTAAAAAATCCAATATCCAATGTAAGTGCAAATACGGACATTACTTAAGGATAACGTTAAATATTTATACATAGAGAAAAAATTAAATGGTGGCATACTTAAAATTTACAAGAACATTATATAATTGAAAGAAAATCCAGCTTAAAATTCAATTTTAACAGAATCTGGAAAGGAGGAATAATATTTTTCTGTTTAAGAAAGATACTTCAAAAGACAATTTCACAATTACACAGACAATTAGCGAGAGAAGATACCAGGAACAGGAACTAGGTGGAGTGTTTTCTTAGGTGGAGGCAACAGGATCAGAAAAGTAGGGATGGCTAAGTGAGATGGAAAGAATTCTTCCTACAATTCACCCAACAGACACCTCTCAGACCTTATCCTTCTTGAAATTTTAGCAGCTGACAATTCTCTTCTTCTTGAAACATTCTCTTTTCTTGGTTTTTATTCATCATGCTTTATATATTATTCTCTTAGCACTTAAAAGTCATGCTGACAAAACTTACAATGCTAAGAAGTAGTTCAAGATATCTGGTCCTCCAGAAATCACAAACACAGTTTTTTTGCTAAGAATTAAATGATACTTCAGCTATTGTATAAAACAGTGTCAGGACTAGAATAAGGCATATCATGACCCTAAAAATAACCATTCCTCTTATAATATTTTGTTCCCTAGGCATCTAACTTATTTCACCCTAGTCTGAGCCTTGTAACTTGTTTATATATGGAAATACATTAAGAATAAAAATACTTTATATCTAACATTAGTTATAAAACAGAGAAAGCGAGGCACTGAAAATTAGTAAGAAGATGACACAAATTATTTATGTCCAATCAAGAGGATATATAATATTACATACTTAGATATGAACATATTATATGTATCTGCAGAAACCAAAGTAATGTGGTGTTGGAATAGGAAAAGCAAAACAGGTCAGTAGAACAGATTCAGTTCAGCTCAGTCGCTCAGTCGTGTCCAACTCTTTGCAACCCCATGAACTGCAGCACGCCAGGCCTCCCTGTCCATCACCAACTCCTGGAGTTTACCCAAACTAATGTCCATTGAGTTAGTGATGCCATCTAACCATCTCATCCTCTGTCGTCCCCTTTTCCTCCTGCCCTCAATCTTTCCCAGCATCAGGGTCTTTTCAAATGAGTCAGTTGTTCGCATCAGGTGGTCAAAGTATTGGAGTTTCAGCTTCAACATCAGTCCTTTCAATGAACACCCAGGACTGATCTGCTTTAGGATGGACTGGTTGGATCTCCTTGCAGTCCAAGGGACTCTCAAGAGTCTTCTCCAATACCACAGTTCAAAAGCATCAGTTCTTCAGTGCTCAGCTTTCTTTATAGTCCAACTTTCACATCCATATGTGACCACTGGAAAAATCATAGCCTTGAGTAGATGGACCTTTGTTGAAAAAGTAATGTCTCTGCTTTTTAATATGCTGTCTAGGTTGGTCATAACTTTCCTTCCAAGGAGTAAGCGTCTTTAATTTCATGGCTGCAGTCACCATCTGCAGTGATTTTGGAGCCCAGAAAAATAAAGTCAGCCACTGTTTCCACTGTTTCCCCATCTATTTGCCATGAAGTGATGAGACCAGATGCCATGATTTTTGTTTTCTGAATGTTGAGCTTTAAGCCAACTTCTTCACTCTCCTCTTTCACTTTCATCAAGAGGCTCTTTAGTTCCTCTTTACTTTCTGCCATAAGGGTGGTGTCATCTGCATATCTGAGGTTATTGATATTTCTCCCGGCAATCTTGATTTCAGCTTGTGCTTCATCCAGCCCAGCGCTTCTCATGATGTACTCTGCATGTAAGTTAAATAAACAGGGTGACAATATACAGCCTTGATGTACTCTTTTTCCTATTTGGAACCAGTCTGTTGTTCCATGTCCAGTTCTAACTGTTGCTTCCTGATCTGCATACAGGTTTCTCAAGAGGCAGGTCAGGTGGTCTGGTAGAACAGATTAGGGTACACAAAAGTGAAAGTGAAAGTGAAGTCGCTCAGTCGTGTCCGACTCTTTGCGACCCCATGGACTGTAGCCTACCAGGCTCCTCAGTCCATGGAATTTTCCAGGCAAGAGTACTGGAGTGGGTTGCCATTTCCTTCTCCAGGGGATCTTCCCAACCCAGGGATTGAACCTGGGTCTTCTGCACTGCAGGCAGACGCTTTACCGTCTGAGCCACCAGGGAAGCCCCAGAGTAGACATAAAACCATTTATAAAAGACAACTTAGTATAATCAAAGCTTTGGTTTTTCCAGTAGTCATGTATGGATGTGAAAGTTGGACTATAAAGAAAGTTGAGCACTGAAGGATTGATGCTTTTGAATTGTGGTGTTGGAGAATATTCTTGAGAGTCCCTTGGATAGCAAGGAGATCCAACCAGTCAATCCTAAAGGAAATCAACCTTGAACATTCATTGGAAGGATGATGCTGAAGCTGAAGCTCCGATATTTTGGCCACCTAATGGGCTTACTGGAAAAGACCCTGGTGCTGGAGAAAACTGAGGTCAGGAGGAGAAGGGGATGAAAAAGGATGAGATGGTTGGATGGTATCACAGACTCAATGGACATTGAGTTTGAGCAGGCTCCATGAGTTGGTGATGGACAGGGAAGCATGTTGTGCTGCAGTCCATGGGGTCACAAAGGGTTGAACATGACTGAGCAACTGAACAACAACATTTAGTTAAAAAGGTGTTATTTCAAATCAACATAGGAATGATTATAAATCATAATGGAAAATGGTTAGCCATTTGGAAAAGTACGAGGTTATATGCAAGCATAAATTATAGATGGATGAGAGAAGTAAATGCTGAAAGGCAAATTCCAGATGTGTTAGAAGAAAGTATGTGAGATCATGTCTATAAACTTGGAGTAGTGAAAGTTTCCTGGAAAATAATCAAAGCATGTTAAAAAGAAAACAATAATAAATTTGACTTCCACAAACAGCAATTAACACAGAAGAAAAGCCACCATAAACAAAATTAAAATATAATTAACATACTGACAGAAAATGTTTATAACCTATATAAGACTAGAGATCAATATATCAAATATTTCAAGACTTCTGCCCAATCAGTAAGAAATAAACATTTTGATAAAAAGATGAGCAAATAATTTACAGGAAAAGACAAATGGCCAGTTAAAAAGGTTCAACTTTATTAGTAAATCAGGGAGTTGTTCTCACCAAACAGACTAGCAAAAAATTAAAAGCTGGGATATCAACTGCTGGAAAAAGTAATCCTTTTATGCAAGAATGTAAAAGTATAAATTAATATATTCATTATTGGTGGTGATATGGCTGATTTAATAGATATAATAGAGACTGTTGGGAAATGGAAGTAATTCAGGACAAATAAAAAATAATGATTTTCCAGAATATGTAGTAAGTTTAAAGGATATCTTTCAAAAAGCTGGGAAAAGTGTCTTTCTAGTAAGAGTCAGATTTAATGAAAAAAATCATAAATATTTACTAAAAACAGACAGTATATTATATATTTAACATTGGAATGTGATGCACTTCCCTAAGTACGCTAGGTGTATAGTCTAATCCAAGATAGTAATTCTTTATCTCAGAAACATGAGGAGACTGGTCTATAATCCACCTTCACAATCAGTTAAGAATATAGGGAGTTCTAGCTTAAGATGAGGAAGACGCTGAACCTCTTCCCATGGACACATCTGAATTTGGAGCAATTTCTTCTAAATGACTGATATATGTGTAACAATTTCCTCTGGAAATTTCCTTTGGCAGAGCAACAACATCATACTGGACAAAGGAAAAGATAGCCACATTAAGGTGGGTAGAGAGACTGAGATAACAATCTTGTCCAAAACACCACTCCTGGCACAGCAACCTAAAACCCACAACCCAAAATCTGAAACTCAAAATCTGAAGCATTTCCCTGAAAAGCAAAGGTTTTGAATCTCACATTGGGCACCCCAACTTTAAGACCTGCTCCTCAGGGATGAGCGTCCCCCCGCCAAATCTAACTTTGAAAACTGGCAAGGCTTGTGTCCACAAGACCCACAAGAGTGTAGTGATCTGAGAAATGGCTCTTAAAGAGTTTGTGCACTGGACTCACCCATGCAGAAACAGCTCAGAGGCAGCTGATTACACTCAGACTTTAAGGGAAAGAGGTTCATTTGCATGTATTAAAGGGTTGGCCTGAGAGGCAGGCATCTAATTTAACACACACATTAAGAACCTGCTGGAGCACTCTCCAGGGACAGAGACTGGTGGACGCCATCTTCAGACTCTTCCTCTGCTTGCCCTAGCTGTCAGGCACCATTTGGGAGCCCTCGCTTTGACCCACTACAGCCAGTGATCACCTCTGCCACACTTCAGAGTACCAGTATCTCCCAGAAGAGAGCCCTTACATGCTTCTGGTGCCCTAATTTTTAAAGCTACTACCCAGGGGATGCCTTTTGATCATCTGGCTCTGGAGGATAAAAGGAGTTTGAGTTCCTGGTTCAATGGGGCTGTAAAGATCAAAGAGACAACTTTTGGCTGGCATTGCACAGACAGCAGACTGAAACACACGCCCAGTGTCTCTGTGAAAGAGGTCCATTTGTTTGTTCAGGAGCATTGGCCTGAGAGGCAGGTTTCTGGTTTGACACATGTCTAGTGGCCTAAGGAAGTGCTCTCAGGAAGTGCTCTCTCTCTGCCTTGCTCTAACTGTTGGTATCTACCAAACAGGAACTGACAACTTGTCTGGCACCCCAATTTTTGCAGCTGCGGCCAGGAGATACCTCTACACGGCCAGGGATCATGTGTCTAACAGAACTATGCTCATGGAGCACACAGAACTATAACCAATAGGAAAAGCATTCTTAAACAGCTACCACCTCCAGGGCATATCAAGAGGCAATAGACCCAGGGGCTCAGCCTCCACAGCTCACTATTACCTCCCAGAAGTGAGTTTACACACTAGCTGGGGTCTCAATTGTCGTGACTACCATGCAAGAACAACCATGGGACATACACTTGTAGTCTCATATACCTGAATATTTTAAGAACTGCTTCCTGAGAGTCTGGCTTTCAATCAGCCTAAAATTAGGTTCTGACTGAGATGCTCCCCTTTGAACTGACAGGTCTTGGCACAGCTTTAACTACTTGGAGCTATTAAAAAATAATAGGCTGCTTGGACAATCACAAAGATTTGAGAGGCAACCAAGATCTACGGCAGGGTTGAACATCAAGGTGTATTTCCTACATGAGGCCACTATTTCAAGACATGGAGATGTGGTTGTTTCATCTATTACATAGAAACCAAAACAGAAAGTCAATAAAAATGAAGAAACAGAGGACTATACTCCAAATAAAATAAAATCTCAGGAAAAATCTTAATAAATTGGAGGTAAATAATTAACCTGAAAAAGAGTTCAGAGTAATGGCCATAGAGAGCCTCACCAAATCATAAGAATCGATGAATACAGTGAGAACTTCAAAAAAGAGAAAGACAATATAAGTAACAAACTGAAGTCACATAGATTCAAGGGATTAGATCTGATAGACAGAGTGCCTGAAGAACTATGGACAGAGGTTCATGACACTGTACAGGAGGCAGTGACCAAGACCATTCCCAAGAAAAAGAAATGAAAAAGGCAAAACAGTTGTCTAATGAGGCCTTACAAATAGCTGAGAAAAGAAGAGAAGCTAAAGGCAAAGGAGAAAATGAAAGATATACCCATTTGAATGCAGAGTTCCAAAGTATAGCAAGGAAAGATAAGAAAGCCTTTCTCAGTGATCAATGCAAAGAAATAGAGAAAAACAATAGAATGGGAAAGACTAGAGATCTCTTCCAAAAAATCAGATACACCAAGGGAACATTTCATGCAAACATGAGCACAACAAAGGACAGAAATGGTGTGGACCTAACAGAAGCAGAAGAGATTAAGAAGAGGTGGCAAGAATACACTGAAGAACTATACAAAAAAGATCTTCATGACCCAGATAAACACAATGGTGTGATCACTCACCTAGAGCCAGACATTCTGGAGTGAGAAGTTGAGTGGACCTTAGGAAACATCACAACGGACAAAGCTAGGGGACGTGATGGATTTCCAGTTGAGCTATTACAAATCCTAAAAGATGATGCTGTGAAAGCGCTGCACTCAATATGCCAGCAAATTTGGAAAACTAAGCAGTAGCCACAGGATGTGAAAAGGTCAGTTTTCATTCCAATCCCAAAGAAAGGCAATGCCAAAGAATGCTCAAACTACTGCACAATTGCACTCATCTGACGCACTAATAAAGTAGTGCTCAAAATTCTCCAAGCCAGGCTTCAACGGTATGTGAACCATGAACTTACAGATGTTCAAGCTGGATTTAGAAAAGTCAGAGGAACCAGAGATCGAATTGCCAACATCTGCTGGATCATCGAAAAAGCAAGAGAATTCCAGAAAAAAAAATCTACTTTTGCTTTATTGACTATGTCAAAGCCTTTGACTGTGTGGATCACAACAAACTATGAAAAATTCTAAAAGAGATGGGAATACCAGACCACCTTACCTGCCTCCTGAGAAATCTGTATGCAGGTCAAGAAGCAACAGTTAGAACTGGACATGGAACAACAGACTGGTTCCAAATCAGGAAAGGAGTACGTCAAGGCTGTACATTGTCACCCTGCTTATTTAACTTATATGTAGAGTACATCATGAGAAACGCTGGGCTGGATGAAGCACAAGCTGGAATCAAGATTGCTGGGAGAAATATCAATAACCTCAGATATGCAGATGACATCACCCTGATGGCAGAAAGCAAACAACTAAAAAGCTTCTTGATGAAAGTGAGAGAGGAGAGTGAAGAAGTTGGCTTAAAGCTCAACATTCAGAAAACTAAGATCATGGCACTGGTCCCATCACTTCATGGCAAATAGATGGGGAAACAATGGAAACAGTGAGAGACTTTATTTTTTTGGGCTCCAAAATCACTGCAGATGGTGACTGCAGTCATGATACTAAAAGACACTTGCTCCTTGGAGAAAAGCTATGACCAACCTAGGCAGCATATTAAAAAGCAGAGACATTTCTTTATCAACAAAGGTTCATCTAGTCAAAGCTATGGTTTTTTCCAGTAGTCATGTATGGATGTGAGAGCAGGACTATAAAGAAAGCCGAGCACTGAAGAATTGATGCTTTAGAACTATGGTGTTGGAGAAGACTCTTGAGAGTCCCTTGGACTGCAAGGAGATCCAACCAATCCACCCTAAAGGATCTCAGTCCTGAATATTCATTGGAAGGACTGATGATGAAGCTGAAACTCCAATACTTTGGCCACCTGATGTGAAGAACCGACTCATTAGAAAAGACCCCGATGCTGGGAAAGATTGAAGGCAGGAGGAAAAGGGGATGACAGAGGATGAGATGACTGGATTGCATCACCAATGTGATGGAGATGAGTCTGAGTAGGGTCCAGGAGTGAAGGATAGGGAAGCCTGGCGTGCTGCAGTCCATGGGGTCGCAAAGAGTCAGACATGACTGAGTGACTGAACTAACTAAAGTCACAGAGCTGAAAAATACAATAATTGAACTGAAAAATACACAAAAGGGGTTCAACAACAGTCTAGATGAAGCAGAAGTAAGGGTCAGTGACCTCAAAGAAAAGACAATGGATCCTATCAAAATCAGAGCAGAAAAAACAACAGATGTCCTTGAAAGAGAAAAGAGAGAGAAAAGCCCATAAAAATAATTTGAAGAAATAATGGCCGAAAACTTCCCTAACTCAGGACAGGAAACACAGATTCAGATTCAGGAAAACCAGAGGATTCCAAGTAAGATTAACCCAGAGTGCCACACCAAGACATACTATAATTAAAATGTCAAATGTTAAAGACAAGGAAAAACCTTAAAAGAATCAAGAGAAAACAATCTGTTATGCACAAAGGACTACAAACAGATTTTTCAGCAGAAACTCTGCAGACCAGAAGAGAATTGGATAGAATATTCAAAATGCTGAAAGAAAAAACTTTCAACGAAGAATACTCGACAAAGTTATCATTCAGAACTGAAGAAAACAGAGCTTCCCAAAAAAGGAAGAGCAATAAAAAAGTTCATCATCACTAAACTGGCCTTAAAGGAAATGTTAAAGGGACTTAGCTGAAAAGGGTACTAATTAGTATCAAGAAAACAGATAAAAGAATAAATCTCACCAGAAAGGTAAATATAAAGTAAATGTCGTGGATTAATCAATTATAAAGGTAGTATGAAAGTTAAACTTTACCAGGTGGCACTAGTGAAAAAGAACCTGCCTACCAATACAAGACATAGGAGACACAGATTCAATCCCTGGATAAGGAAGACACCCTGGAGGAGGGCATGGCAACCCACTCCAGTATTCTACCTGGAAAATCCCATGGCAATAGAAGCTGGCAAGCTACAGGCAATCAGGTCACAATGAGTCAGACCCGAAACAACTGAAGTGACATAGCAACGCAGGCACACACACAACAGTTAATGATTACTTTTTAAATGTAAATGGACTAAATTTACCGGTTAATTAGAAGACACAGAGAGGGTGAACAGATAAAAAAAAAAAAAAAAGAAGACTCATTTATTTACTGCCTATAAGAGATTTACTTTAGAAAAAAGGATATTCACAGATTGAAAGTGAAGGATGGAAAAAAGATACTCCATGTAAATGGAAAAGAGGGCTGCAGTAGTTATACTTGTATTAGACAAAAGAGACTTTAGAACAAAGACCATAATAAAAGACAAAGGCCATTATATAATGATAAAAGGGTCAACCCACAAGAACATATAACATTTATAAATGTATATGCATCCCACAGAGGAACACAGCAAAGGTATATAAAGCAAATATTAACAGGAAAAGCCTGGCGGGTACAGTCCATGGGGTCACAAAGACTTGGACATGACTGAGCAACTAACACTTTTACTTCACTTCACATCCTCCATACAGAAAATCAATACGGAAACAGTGAATTTAAATAACACATTAGATCAGAAGAACTTAATATACAAAAAGCATTCTATCCAAAAGGAGAATATACATTGCTCTCCAGAGCACACGGAGACAGTAACAGAGTAGCACTGTGCCTATTATAATTTGCTTTAAAAATTATAAAATCTTAACATGTATTATATCCAGATAGTGAGTACATGAATAGCTGTTATCATCTCTACTTTTTCTGTGTAAAACTTTTCAAAAACATTTTTAAAAATTCTAAGTACTTAAGTCTTTAGCAGTCTGTTTTCATGGATTTATAGAAGCTAAGTGAGGAGAGCAAATTAAATAAATGTCATCATTAAAGGATTAGATTGTTTTTATTTATCTGGCAGTCATTAAGCCTAAATTACTACTTTCTTACACTGATACCAAGTTCAAAACACTAAAGAACAATGTAATTATATATTCAATGCTAAGAATTCATAATGCATAGCAACAGTGATTATATTTGTTGCAGTGAGATCCACTACTAGATGTCTAAATGCACTACTATTTACATTTAAATTGCGGTTTAAATTTAAACCACAATTTTAGTGGTTTAAAGCCACCTACATTTCTGTGGGTCAGGAGTCTGGATATGGCTTAACTCGGTCCTCTATTAGTTTGCAATCAAGGTATTAGCGGGGGTTGGATTCTCATTTGGAGGTTCAGATGGGAAAGGATCGGCTTCCAGACTGTTGGTATAGAATTCATTTCCTTATAGCTGTAGAAGTAGCAGCTTACTTCTTCGAAACCAGAAGAGGAGAAAGACTCATGAAGTCTGCTAGCAAGAGGGTTACATAATGTAATATAATCACAGGAAGAACAGCCCATTGCCTTTTTCATATTCTACTGATGAGAAACAGTCACAGGTCTTGCCCACACTCAAGGGGAAAGGATTAGACAAGGGCATGAAAACCACCACACCCATGCAGGTTTTGTTCAGTCTTAGGCATTTATGATTTTGAGGATTTTCTTTTAAAAAAATGAAGCCTATATAAGTGAGAGACTCTGAAGTCTAAACTTCAATAGTTTTATGATAAATCTTCCTTGGACCACAGTATTTCAGTGAAAAATAGAAGAGTGTGCTTTGCCCTATAAAACTTAAAATATTAATACAAATAAAAATTTCAGCTACAGAGAAGCACAAACTGGAAAATGTTAGTGGAAGAAAATCCTTTTAAATGAATTTTTCACTTGGGGATTTAAACTAAGTTGGACAAAGGCATAAAATCATTAAATATGATGATACCATCAAGTTTTAATAAAAGAATAAAGCAAAACCACACTATTTTATCTAATTTATAGTTATGTATCAAAACCTTCAGAGCCTATTTTTGATTAAAAACAATCACTGAACAGTCTGTCAATTTTTAATCTAGTGATATTTTAGGTTTTCAAACAGAATTCTTAAACATTTTAGGAATTCTTTTAAAAGAATTTTAAAATTTATATTCAAATTTTAAAAATTATTTAAGCAACCAAACACATAAAATTCAGTAAACTGTTTCCTCTAAAATCTGTGTTAGACTTCTCTGGTGGTCCATTGGTTAAGAATCAGCCTGCCAATGGAGGAGACACAGGTTTGGTTCCTGATCTGGAAAGATTTCACACGCTGCATAGCAACTAACCCCACGCTGCACAACTACTGAAGCCCGTGAGCCCTAGAGCCCATGCTCCACAAGAGAAGCCGCTGCAATGAGAAGCCCACGCTCCACAACAAAGACTAGCCCCTGCTCGCCACAACTAGAGAAAGGCTGCAAGCAGCAAGGAAGATCCAGTGCAGCCAAATATAACTAAAATATTAAAAACTAAATAAATAAAATAAAAAGTGCCCAACATAAGCACACAAAACCACAGAGTAATTTTTTAAAGTGTAGTGTCTTCTAAACAAGCTGGGTCAGTATCTCATACCTGTTCTATCATATGAAGTAAGTCTTTTTTTCCTAACTTTTGGACAAGCATGAGTTTGATCCTTTTCCTTTGATTTCTCTTTCTTCTTACCGGGCAATGGTTCTGAAGTAAGTACATCTTGTTGAATTCTAACTGCTTGAAGGTAATCTAAAAATAAAACCATTATTAATTGAATAATCTGCATGAGCTATAAATAATACCACAAAATTCCACATACCAACCAACATAGCTGATCATTATATCATAGTATTTGAGAGCACAGACTGAGTCAAACTGTGACTTTATCACTACCAGTTTTGTGATTTACCTTCTAATTATCAGTCTGCTTTACTTTACTCATCTCTGAATTGAAGACTGTTACTGTGAGAACCTCAGAGGTTTGTTACAAGGGTCAAATTATTATATTTAATATGCTTAAAGTACATAGTAAGTGGCTACTAAGGTAAATGTTAATGATCTTATTATTACAACAAGCCGTTTAAATATGAATCCTCCTGTGAAATAAATACACATAAAACCCTTTTATTAACTGTAATTTAATAACTAAGCCTAAAAAATGTATAGATACAAATGCTGAAAAGTAACATAGGGCCTGGAGGCTCAGATGGTAAAAGACTCTACCTGCAATACAGGAGACCTGGGTTCAATCCCTGGGTAGGGAAGATCCCCTAGAGAAGGGAATGGCAACCTACTCTAGTTTTGTTATTTTCTAACACCAAATTAACATGCAACCCCCTCAAGTAGTGGCTGTTTATACACCATTACCTCATATACCTCAAGATTAGAAAGTGGCTTGTTTTCCTCCTTGCTCCTCATTCACCACTTCCAAATCATTACAACTTGCCCTTTAAAAAAATCCTACTCCTCTGAAGCTCATGCCTTTTTGTTATGTCATATTCTTCCATTTTTCATTGACATCCACCAATTATCTGGTCACCCAATTAATCTGGAACCCTGGCTCCAGGGATGGCTTACTTACTCCATATTACATCTGTCATCGTTCTAAATCAAAATCTTCTAGATTTTGGTGATACGTGCTCAGTCGTGTCCAGCTCTTTGTGACCCCATGGACTGTAGCTCACCAGGCTCCTCTATCCATGGAACTTTTCAGGCAAGAATACTGGAGTGGGTTGCCATTTCCTCCTCTAGGGGATCCTCCCCGACCAAGGGATCAAACTCACGTCTCTTACATCTTCTGCACTAGAGATGGATTCTTTACCACTGCACCACGTGGGAAGCCCCCTAGAAACTTTACTGTTCATGAATTAAGACCTGATATCATGCTCCTATCTCCCAATTTCTAGACAACCTCTCATACCTTAGTTGACTTAGTCCACTTCAACTTACCACCACCAAGATTATATCCTAAAGTTTGCCATCACTGGCCTTTATCCTTCCAGCTTGTTTATTACTCCCAACATCACCATTCTTTGACCTCCTCAGTACTTCCAGTTCACTGTTCCATTACTTTTTTACAATCCATCAACCTTTTTTTTTTTCACTTTTCCCATTATCCAGTTGAGGCTGTCTTTCAACAAAACTCTTGTCAATATCCTAAACTTTCCCTTTCTTTTGGTCTCTCCTATATTGCTAAACACCAGAGCTGGATGAACCCAACTCTATATACCCTCTGTGCATACATCTGCACAGTTATTTTTCTGGTTAACTTACTCTTCTGGATTTTCAACAGCTATTTCAGACTTTCTCCATGCTCCCTGAATCTCAAACCATTAAATTCCAATCTCCCAATTTCAACTGATCTCACAACAACACTTCCAAGGAACATAAAGGCATCAGATGGAAATTCCTTCAAATAGTCATTGCCAAATAAGTCAAGCAACACACATCTATACTAATGCTTCTGCCCTCCTTACTAATAAAGGAGATGTCTGTTTCCCCTCCTCCCAAAACCAATCATTTCCACCTTTTGTTAGACATATCCCCTCATGCCTACACTATTAACCATTCTTTTTTTCTTTTTCATATCCAAGCAGCTTCTCAATCTGTTAATTGCCTTTCTTCACAGTCAAAATTCTGGAAAGAGTTGCATAGAGTCTCTATTCTATTTCTTCATCTACTATGCACTTCTTAATCCATTCCAGTCTGGCTTTGGAACTCCACTAAAACAATATTCAAGTGAACATATTCTTCAGGTCAATAAAGTCAATGGACATTGTCTGTCCTTATTTTACTATACTTACCAGTGTTATTTGATACTTTAGACCATGTCTTCCTCTTTTTATAGAGGTATAATTGACAAATAACATTAGTTTCAGGTATACAACATAATGTCTCAGTATTTGTATACATCGCAAAATTATCACCATAGTAATTCTAGTTACCATTCATCATCACACATAGTTACAAATCTTTTTCTTTACATGAGAAGTTTTAAAATTTACTCTCTTATTAACACTGGTTACTATTGTTAATAATAGTAATGTTGTAAATGACAGATCTTCCATTTATGATGGCAAAATGTCCTGGTAAACCCACAGTAAGTTGAAAGTATCACTAAGTTGAAAATGCACTTAACACACCTAAGCTACCAAACCTCACAGCTTATCTTAGCCTATCTTGGAGTGCCCAGAACATTTACATTAGCCAACAGTTGGGCAAAATCATCTAACATAAAGCTTATTTTAAAATAAATGTGAATATTTTTGCACTGGGAAGACCCAGAGGAATCTGGTGGAGAGGGAGGTGGGAGTGGGGATCGGGATGGGGAATACGTGTAACTCTATGGCTGATTCATATCAATGTATGACAAAACCCACTGAAAAAAAATAAGTTAATTAATTTTTTTTAAAAATTAAAAAAAACAAGGTTATGAAGACAAAAAAATAAATAAATGTGAATATTTTATGTAATTTATTGAATACTGTATTGAAAGTGAAAAACAGAATGGCTGTATGGGTACAGTATGGTTATAAATGTGTTGGTTGCTTACCCTCATGGCTGTGTGGTTGACTGGGAGCTGTGTCTCACTGCTGCTGCCCAGCATTATAAAAGAATATTGTACTACATTTCGCTACCCCAGGAAAAGATCAAAATCCAAAGACTGGATATGCACCAATTTTCCATTATAAAACAAAAAACTTCTAAGTTGAACCATCCTTAAGTTGGGGACTGTCTATACATCCCCATGCATTATTTATTTTATGACTTAAAGTCTGTTCCTTTTGAACACTTTCACCCATTTTGCCCATCCCCGATCCTCTGCCTCTGGCAACCACCAATCTGTTCTGTATATCCATGAGTTCAGGGTTTTTCCCCCCATATATAAGTGAGCCCACACAGTTTCTGTCTTTCTGTCCGACTTATTTCACTTAACATGATGTTGTAAGCAAGAGAGTTCCAGAAAAAACATCTATTTCTGCTTTATTGACTACGTGAAAGCTTTCGACTGTGGATCACAATAAACTGTCAAAAATTCTGAAGGAGATGGGAATACCAGACCACCTGACCTGCCTCTTGAGAAACCTGTATGCAGGTTAGGAAGGAACAGTTAGAACTAGACATGGAACAACAGACTGGTTCCAAATAGGAAAAGGAGTACGTCAAGGCTGTATATTGTCACCCTGCTTATTTAACTTATATGCAGAGTACATCATGAGAAATGCTGGGCTGGAAGAAGCACAAGCCGGAATCAAGATTGCCGGGAGAAATATCAAGAATTTCAGATATGCAGATGATACCACACTTATGGCAGAAAGTAAAGAAGAACTAAAAAGCTTCTTGAGGAAAGTGAAAGAGGAGAGTGAAAAAGTTGGCTTAAAGCTTAACATTCAGAAAACTAAGATCATGGCATCTGGTCCCATCACTTCAAGGGAAATAGATGGGGAAACAGTGGAAACAGTCAGAGACTTTAATTTTTGGGCTCCAAAATCACTGCGGATGGTGACTGCAGCCATGAAATTAAAAGAAGCTTACTCCTTGGAAGAAAAGTTATGACCAACCTAGATAGCATATTAAAAAGCAGAGACATTACTTTGCCAACAAAGGTCCGTCTGGTCAAGACTATGGTTTTTCCAGTGGTCATGTATGAATGTGAGAGTTGGACTGTGAAGAAAGCTGAGTGCCAAAAAATTGATGCTTTTGAATTGTGGCGTTGAAGAAGACTCTTGAGAGTCCCTTGAACTGCAAGGAGATCCAACCAGTCCATCCTAAAGGAGATCAGTCCTGGGTGCTCATTGGAAGGACTGATGCTAAAGCTGACACTCCAATACTTTGGCCACCTCATGCAAAGAGTTGACTCATTGGAAAAGACCCTGATGCTGGGAGGGATTGGGGGCAGAAGGAGAAGGGGACGACAGAGGATGAGATGGCTGGATGGCATCACCGACTCGATGGGTATGAGTCTGAGTAAACTCCGGGAGTATGTGATAGACAGGGAGGTCTGGCGTGCTGCGATTCAAGGGGTCACAAAGAGTTGGACACAACTGAGCGACTGAACTGAGCTGAATGCTGTAACGTCCATCTATGTTGCCCTAAATGGCAAGATTTCCTTTTTTATGGCTGACTAATATCCCAGTATTTGTATCACATTTTCTTGATCAATTCATCCATCAGTAGACACTCAGGTTGTTTTCATGTCTATACTGCAGAAAATAATGTTGCAATGAACATGGGGGAGTGCATATATCATTTCAAGTTAGAGCTTTCATATCCTTCAGATAAAAATCAAGAAGTGTAATTGCTGGATCATGTGGTAATGCTATTCTTAGTTTGAGGAAAACTCAATACTGTTTTCCGAAGTGGTTACACTAATTTACATTCCCACAAACAGTACACACGGGTTCCCTTTTCTCCACATCCTTGCAAACACTCTTATTTCTTGTCTTTTTCATAACAGCCATTCTAACAGGTGTGATGATTATCTCTTTGTAATTTTGATTTGCATTTCTCTGATGACTAGTGATGCTGAGTCGCTTTTCATGTACCTGTTGGCCATCTGTATTTCTTCTTTGAAAAAATGTCTATTCACATCTTCTGCCCAAATTTTAATCTAGTTGCTTGATTTTTTGCTGTTGAGTTGCATGAGCTCTTTATATATTTTGGATATTAACCTCTTATCAGATATATGATTTGCAAGTTATCAGATATATGATTATTTACTACCATTTGGTAGAATGTCCTTTCATTTTCTTGATAGTTTCCTTTGGTGTGCAGAAACTAGTTTTATGTAGTTCCACTTGTTTATTTTTGCTTTTGTTCACTTTGCTTTTGGGGTCAAATTCATGAAAACTGTCACCAAGACCAATGTCAAAGAGTTTTACACTGGTCTCCTTCTAGGAGTTTTACTGCTTTCAGATATTATATTCCTCAACAACAACAACATTATTTTCAACTCTTTAAACCATTTTCTGTTAATTTTTGTGTACTGAATAATAGAGGTCTAGTTTTACTCTTTGAAAATTGGCTATCCAGTTCCCCCAACACCATTTATTAAAGAGACTGTCCTTTCCACATTGAATATTCTTGACTGTTTTGTCAAATTATTGGCCATTTATGTATTATCTTATTTCTGCTTCATTTTTCACTCTCAAGATTGCTTTAACTATTTGAGGTCTACTATGTGACTCCATACAAATTTTAGGATTGTTTTTTCTATTTCTGTGAAAAATGTCATTGAAATTTTGATAGGGTTTGCATTAAATCTGTAGATTGCTTCAGGTAGTATGGACATGTTAACAATATTAATTCTTCTAATCCACAACCAGAGATTATCTTTCCACTAATTTATATCTTCTTCAGTTTCCATCATTAGTGTCTTACAGTTTTCAGTGTACAGGTATTTCATTTTCTTGGGTAAACTTATTCCTTGTGTTGGTTAGTTGCTAAGTCATGTCTGACTCTACGACCCCATGGACTGCAGCACACCAGGTTTTTCTTTCTTTCAGTATCTCCTGCAGTTTTCACAGACTCATGTCCATTGAGGCAGTGATGCCATCCAACCATCTCATCCTCTGTCATCTCTTTCTCCTCCTGCCTTCAATCTTTCCCAGTATCAGGGTCTTTTCCAAGGAGTTGGCTCTTTGCAGAAGGTAGACAAAGTACTGGAGCTTCAGCCTCAGCATCAGTCCTTCCAATGAATATTCAGGGTAGATTTCCTTTAGATTGACTGGTTTGATCTCCTTGCAGTTCAAGGGACTCTAAAGAGCCTTTTCCAGCAGCACATTTTGAAAGCATCAATTCTTCGGCACTCAGCCTTCGTTATGGTCCAACTCTCACATCTGTACATGCCAGTGGAAAAACCATAGCTTTGACAACATGGACATTTTTGTTTAAGATGGGTAAGCCTTAAGCTCATAACATATTTATGTGGTAACAGAAAAGAGCCAATAGAAAGGAAGATGAGAGAGAAGATAATAGATGAACCCCAAGTTCTTGAGGAAATGGCAGAAAAGGAGCTCCAAACAGAGGTGGCAGGAATAACCTTAAAGGAGAGGAGGTACAATTATTCCCTGAGACAAATACTGCAGGTGACACTGGGGAGCTGCAAGTTAGACAAGTTTCCATTTGATTACCCCTGAAAGATGATGCTGTTAAAGTGCTGCACTCAATATGCCAGCAAATTTGAAAAACTCAGCAGTGGCCACAGGACTGGAAAAGGTCAGTTTTCATTTCAATCCCTAAGAAAGGCAATGCCAAAGAATGCTTAAACTACCACACAACTGCACTCATCTCACACGCTAGTAAAGTAATGCTCAAAATTCTCCAAGTCAGGCTTCAGCAATACGTGAACCGAGAAATTCCAGATGTTCAAGCTGGTTTTAGAAAAGGCCAAGGAACCAGAGATCAAATTGCCAATATCCACTGGAGCATTGAAAAAGCAAGAGAGTTCCAGAAAAACATCTATTTCTGCTTTATTGACTATGCCAAAGCCTTCGACTATGTGGATCACAATAAACTGTGGAAAATTCTGAAAGAGATGGGAATACCAGACCACCTGACCTGCCTCTTGAGAAACCTGTATGCAGGTTAGGAAGGAACAGTTAGAACTAGACATGGAACAACAGACTGGTTCCAAATAGGAAAAGGAGTACGTCAAGGCTGTATATTGTCACCCTGCTTATTTAACTTATATGCAGAGTACATCATGAGAAATGCTGGGCTGGAAGAAGCACAAGCCGGAATCAAGATTGCCGGGAGAAATATCAATAACTTCAGATATGCAGATGACACCACCCTTGTGGCAGAGAGTGAAGGGGAACTGAAAAGACTCTTGATGAACGTGAAAGAGGAGAGTGAAAAAGTTGGCTTAAAGTTCAACATTCAGAAAACCAAGATCATGGCATCTGGTCCCATCACTTCAAGGGAAATAGATGGGGAAACAGTGGAAACAGTCAGAGACTTTAATTTTTGGGCTCCAAAATCACTGCGGATGGTGACTGCAGCCATGAAATTAAAAGAAGCTTACTCCTTGGAAGAAAAGTTATGACCAACCTAGATAGCATATTAAAAAGCAGAGACATTACTTTGCCAACAAAGGTCCGTCTGGTCAAGACTATGGTTTTTTCCAGTGGTCATGTATGGATGTGAGAGTTGAACTGTGAAGAAAGCTGAGTGCCAAAAAATTGATGCTTTTGAACTGTGGCGTTGGAGAAGACTCTTGAGAGTCCCTTGGACTGCAAGGAGATCCAACCAGTCCATCCTAAAGGAGATCAGTCCTGGGTGTTCATTGGAAGGACTGATGCTAAAGCTGAAACTCCAATACTTTGGCCACCTCATGCGAAGAGTTGACTCATTGGAAAAGACCCTGATGCTGGGAGGGATTGGGGGCAGAAGGAGAAGGGGACGACAGAGGATGAGATGGCTGGATGGCATCACTGACTCGATGGACATGAATTTGAGTAAACTCCGGGAGTATGTGATGGACAGGGAGGCCTGGTGTGCTGTGATTCATGGGGTCGCAAAGAGTTGGACACAACTGAGCAACTGAACTGAACTGAACTGATCTTCAATTTTTTTTTTTTATAAAGTAGAGGCATAATCAAGTAATTCAGGCTCATGGTTAAATTGCAACAGCTTAAACAGAAGTTGTATGTAATAGAAAGGAGAACTAAAAAGAGATATAAAATAACGAAAGGCAGAACTGAGTGCCCCACTACTGATACTGGGGACCATGAAATTGGAAAGAGAACCAATCAATGTGATTGTTTCAGTGCTCTGCAAAATAGGCTTACCAAGTTGGTAACCAAGGAAAATTGACAATTACATTGTAGAGTTTGCTTTTGTTGTTCAATCACCCAGTTGTGTCCTACTCTTTGCAACCCCATGGGCTGCAGCACGCCAGGCCTCCCTGTCCCTCACCATTGCCCAAAGTTTGCCCAAGTTCATGTCCACTACATCAGTGATGCCATCCAGCCATCTCATCCTCTGATGCCCTCTTCTCCTTCTGCCCTCAATCTTTCCTAGCATCAGGGACTTTTCCAATGAGTGGGCTGTTCACACCAGATGACCAAAATACTGGAGCTTCAGCTTCAGCATCAGTCCTTCCAACAAGTATTCAGGGTTGATTTCCCTTAAGATTGACTGGTTTGATCTCCATGCTGTCCAAAGGGCTTTCAGGAATCTTCTCCAGCACCACAATTCAAAGGCATCAATTCTTTGGCGTTCTGCCTTCTTTACAGTCCAACTCTCACAACCATACGTGACCACTGGGAGGACCATAATCTTGACTATACGGACCTCTGTTGGCAGAATAATGTCTCTGCTTTTCAACACACTGTATAGGTGTATCATAGCTTTCCTAACAAGAAGCAATTGTCTTCTGATCTCACGGCTGCAGTCACCATCCGCAGTGATTTTAGAGCCCAAGAAGAGGAAATGTGTCACTACTTCCACATTTTCCACCTCTGCTTGCCATGAAGTAATGGGGCTGGTTGCCATGATCTTAGTTTTTTTTAATATTTTGTTTATGCCAACTCTTTCACTCTCTTCCTTCACCCTCATCAAGAGGCTCTTAAGGTTTCTCTTCGCTTTCAGCCATTAAAGTGGTATCATCCGCATATCTGAGGTTGTTAATGTTTCTCCCACCTATTCTAGTTTGTAACTCAACCAGCCCAGCGTTTCTCATGATATGCTCAGCTTATAGGTTAAACAAACAGGGTGACAGAAGACAACCCTGTCGTACTCCTTTTTCAAACTTGAACCAATCAGTTGTTCCGTACAGTGTTCTAACTGTTGCTTTTAACTGTTGATTAGAGTTTACATTTTGCCAATTCAGGAGCAGAGGAAAGAAATGGGAAAATGGAGTTGAAGTTACTGATCACAGAGTGACTGATCCAGGAAGAAGTGAAGAATGGAGACCAAAGCTGGATAGAAAAGAAAGCTGCGGTTTTTAAAAAACGTAAATTTTGGAAATGATAGAATTAGGGATTGGAAGAAGGAAGGTAAACAAACAAAATTGGAGGTAAGTGGAGGGACTAATCAAGACGCTGGTTGACAAGAAGAACAAAGAGGGGTCACAACAAAGCTAGAAGGCACTAGGGACTTAAGGGAATGCTGACCCACTCGTTTTAGGGTTATCTCACACACATACAAAACAAGATGATATGCATGAGAGAGTAATGTAAATTGCTATAGAAATGCCAGATATTCTTGGTGGTAGCAGTGATATTATTGTTGTTATTTTTATTATTATGTTTAGTGTTCCCTTTAAAAGGTAAGCTTTGTATTTCTTTTAATTTCTATGACTAATGGAATTAGTAAAGTACCAAACCTTGTATCATTTCAATATATTTTACTTGTTTACTTGATTTAATACTATGAAAACTTCTATTTCCACAAAAGCAAATAAAACTCAACATGCCTGGAGTGTAATCTTGATAAATTTCTTCTACTTTCTCTGACTTCAAGGGTACAGAGATTGTTCCCAACGTTTTATGTTTCAGTGTCTCCTTTCCTGCTGGTCGATGCCCTGATGGTAGAACATCTTGATAATATCTTCCTTCTTTGTATTTTAAAACTCTAATGTACAAAGAAAATAAGATACTATAGTTAACATTCTCTATAACTTAAATTTTAAATCTTTCTTCTGTACTTTACAGTGCAATAAAATATCTATCCTGTCAAACAATTTTTGATAGGCACTTTGGAAAGAAGATCTGAAACATGGAGAGTCTGGTTAAATGCTAAATAGGTCTAACTGATATTACTGAAATTTTAAAGCTGAAAGGGACTTAAGAATCCTCATCTAATTTTATTTTAAATGATAAAGAAATGTTCCCCATTTCCTGTGCCTCTGATATGACACACATAAATATTTATCGGAATTTTAAACTTTATTATTAAAGAAAAATGCAATGATGGATGACGATAATCAAAAAACGACAAGAAAAAAAGAAATGTTACCCAATTAAGTTGGTGGCAGGGTGAGGTCAGAATACAGTTTTCTGAAATTCAATCTTTACATAATTACCCTCCTTTATAAAAAAAAAAAAACTACAGCAACCACCACCAACAACCTATATCAGGATTAAAGCCAAAATCTTTTCACACTGCTTTAGCCATTTACTTTGTAAATGTTGGGAAAATGTATTCATAAGAACAGAATCCAAAATGACTGCCTACAATACCTACAGCTACATACCATATTTTTGCAAAGCAGAGAAAATTCAGGGTTCTGTAACTTCAAACATATACTTCTCAGTAGAAAAGATGCCCTTGTTAGGTATATTCAACAAAAATACTTAATCACGTGAATAGTAAGGTAATACTTCTCTTCAAAGACAAATAAGGCATTTCTTTGAAGCTGTTTATGGACGGATAACTTTATTAGGTCGGTGAAGGCAATGGCACCCCACTCCAGTACTCTTGCCTGGAAAATCCCATGGGCGGAGGAGCCTAGTAGGCTGCAGACCATGGGGTCACTAAGAGTCGGACACGACTGAGTGACTTCCCTTTCCCTTTTCACTTTCATGCATTGGAGAAGGAAATAGCAACCCACTCCAGTGTTCCTGCCTGGAGAATCTCAGGGACAGAGGGGCCTGGTGGGCTTCTGTCTATGGGGTCACAGATAGTTGGACACAACTAAAGCAACTTAGCAGCAGCAGCAACTTTATTAGGTATTCCTAAATCTTTTATCTTTGAGGACTTTGTGAGTGCCATTTGGTTTGGACAGCAAGGAAATCCAACCAGTCCATTATAAAGGAAATCAGTCCTGAATATTCATTGGAAGAACTAATGTTGAAACTGAAACTCCAATACTTTGGCCACCTGATGCAAAGAACTGACTCATAGGAAAACACCCTGATGCTGGGAAAGATTGAGGGCAGGAGGAGAGGGGACATCAGAGGACGAGATGGTTGGATGGCATCACTGACTCAATGGACATGAGTTTGAGCAAACTCTAGGAGTTGGTGATGGACAGGGAGGCCTGGCGTGCTGCAGTCCATGGGGTCGCAAAGAGTCAGACACGACTGAGTGACTGAACTGAACTGATTCAATTTATAAACACCTTGAACAGTTTCCTTGTCATTATAATGACCATCCCCATAACTTTTCCATATCCTTTGTTCTTTTTTTTTCCCCCTTCCTGAATTGTTTACCGTTTTCTTAGCAACACTGAGGAGTAATTTTCACATTTTGGGTGGTAATCTTTGGTCATTTTATATGCATTAAAAGTACCTTCCACTTTGGACTTATCTTTGAACTCCTGACAAACAGAAGTTCTTAACTTTAAAATAATCTAATCTATCTTTGTATGATTTGTCTTAATTAAGAAATCTTTCCTCACTCCACAGTGATAACAAAATTCTCATAAATTTTCCTAACAGTCTTACAGCTTTGCCTTTCACAAGTCTTATAACTGATTTGTAGGATGAGGACAAATACAATTTCTGTACCCTCCCAATAAGGATATGTGATCAAAACCGCGTCTCCAGCATTGCAGGCAGATGCTTTACTGTCTGAGCCACCAGGGAAGCCCGTGTGATCATTACAACATCATTACTGAACACCCCCATTCTCTCCCTCACTGATCTGTACCAGCAGGTCTGTCATCAATCAAAATGTGTGTACAATTATTCATTCCTGGTTCTTTATTTTTGTTTGTTTATCCTCATTTCTATATCACACTACTTTATTTACTATAGTTTAGATAGCTTTAAATTGTATTTTCCCCAAATTTTCCCAAATTGTCTTTTTCCAAAGAAAGTGCTTACATATTCTTGGCCCTTTGATTTTTCTATATACATTTTGTTGCACTCTCAATTAAATTTTGTAGTTTTACTCATAAAGGTCAAATATATTTTTTATTGGAGTTTAACTGTTTTACATGTTGTGTTAGCTTCTGCTGTTTAACAAAGTAAATGAGCTACATCCTGCTAACACCAGAGACTTAAGAAATGCGGGTGAGATCCCTGGGAAGATTCCCCTGGAGGAGGGCATGGCAACCCACTCCAGTATTCATGCCTGGGGAATACCCTGGACAGAGGAGCCTCGTAGGCTACAGTCCTTGGGGTCACACAGAGTCAGACACGACTGAAGCGACCTAGCGCGCACACACACGCCTCCACCTTGAGTCTCCTTCCCACCCCGCAATCCTACCCCTCTAGGTCATCACAGAGCACCAAGCTGAGCGCTCTGTGCTATAGAGCAGCTTCCCATCAGCTATCTATTTTGTACATGGCAGTGTATACATGTCAGTACTACTCTCCCAATTTTTCCCCTTCCTCCCATGTCCACATGTCCATTCTCTACATCTGTGTCTCTATTCTTGCCCGACAAACAGGTACATCTGTACCATTTTTGTAGATTCCATATATGTGTGTTAATATATATTTGTTTTTCTCCTTCTGACTTATTTCACTTCATATGAAAGACTCTAGTCCATCCACATCAACAAATGATCCATTTCATTTCTTTTTATGACCGTGTGATATCCCACTGTATATATATACCAAATCTTCTTTCTCCATTCACCTATTGATGGACGTTTAGATTGCTTTTATGTCCCGGCTATTGTTAATAATGCTGCAATGAACACTGAGGTACATGTGTCTTTTTGAATTATGGTTTTCTCAGGGTAAATGTCCAGTAGTGGGATTGCTGGGTCATATGGTAGTCCTATTTCTAGTTTTTTAAGGAACTTCCATAACTGTTCTCCATAATGGCTATATCAATTTACATTCCCAGCAACAGAGCAGCCCCTCTCCAGCATTTATTGTTTGTAGATTTCTTGATGATGGCCATTCTGACTGGTGTGAGGTGATACTTCATTGTAGATTTGATCTGCATGTCTCTAATACTTAGTGATATTGAGTATCTTCTCATGCAAACACATTTTTAAAAGAATTTTTTTAGGTACCTTATTTTTCATTATTATTATGAATGATAGTTATGGTTAAATTATATTTTCAATCTATTGCTGGACCATAGAAAAGCAATACACTTATAAATACTGATTTTAATCTAGCAGCCTTGCTAATAAATTCACTTATTAATTATAAAATTTTGTAAATTATTCCATACTTTATTTGTAGACAATCCACGAATAACTGCAGTTTCTGACCTTTCAAACCTGATAGCTTTCTTTCTTTGTTTTTTTTCTTTTCCTTTCTTAGGATCTATAATAGAATGTTGAATAGAAATGGTAACAAAGTAAGCATTCCTGTCACTCCTCTGAATTTAAAAGGAATTCTTTTAACACTTGATCATTCAAAATATGTTATTTCCTCTTGGTTTTTGGTAAATGCCCTTAATCAAGTGGTTTCCTAAGAGTTTTTATCATTAACAGATATTAAATTTTATCAAGTCTTTCTCTTTCATCTTTTAATTGGTACTGACAGATTTTCTAACATTGAAACTTGCATTTCTGAAATAAACTACACAATTTGATCTTGATGTATCATCCATTAACATACACTACTTTAATTGGTAGGTTAATATTTTATTTAGGACTTTTTTGCTTCTGAGGTCATGCATGAAACTTATTTGTAGGATTATACAAACTGCCCTCAAAAACTGAGTCAGAGACTACTTTCTCTTTTGCTATTCTGTAGAATAAGTTGTATACGATTGGATTCACTCTTCTAGAAACTCAAAAACTGTCAATTTCTCTGGACCTGATGTGTGTGGTCTGTGGCGGTAGGAGAAAGAGGAATGGGATTCACTACTACTAATTCAACAATTTAAGTGGTAGAAAGAAAGCTCATCTTTCTATCATTTATTGAGAATATTTTATATATTTACATTTTTCTTAAAATTTTTATATCTGTACTTAGCTCCCTTTTCTGATCTAGTATTAGTTACAAAGCCACTGTATCACACGACTACATGGTGCATCATTCACCCTGCTCTTCCTAGATTTGTGTTTCAGGAGGCAGCACATAAAGAGAACATATTGTGAATGGTGCTTCCTGGGGTTGTGCAGTGTCACAACCCTGTCTATTTGTGACTTCTTTTTCTCCTGGTTGATCTTATCAAATGACTGTCAATTTTATTGACAATTGGTGCTTTTGCTGGTTTTTCTTTGATTATCTTTGATATTTATTATGTTAATTTCTGATAATCTTTAACTTCTTCCTTCTGCCTTCCTAGGATTTATTCTGTTCTACATTCTTACTCCTAACTACTTAAAGTAGATTGCTAACTCATTAATTTTTTAGCCCTTTTTGTCTCTTAATACACAGTTTTATGACTATAAGTTTCTCCCTAAACACACAATTTTTATATGTGTGACATAGTTACTAATGCAATAGTTTAAGCTCCCTTCCATTCTTCTTGTCTTCCTTCTATTATTATATTCAGTTCTAACATTTTTTTCCTAATTTCCTTTAGAGGTCCTCCTTTCACCAACTAGTTATTTAGAAAACTATTTGTTTTTTCAGATATTATGTTTCATTTCATTTCTAGTTAAACTCTTATAACTAAGTTCTAATGTAATTAAAGAGTATGCAATGTATATTGATAATTTGGTTAAACAAGGTTTATGGTCTTAAATGGCACAGCATTACAATTGTTCCATATATCCTGAAATAGAAGGTATAACATTTATTTTTTAAATTTTTTATCTGTTGTTATCCTTTTGCATTTTAGGATACTTCCACACCATGCATTTTTTAAAAATTCACTTTGACATTTAAAAAGAAAAAGTTTAGTCCATTTGCATTTACTGTGATTACAGACATTTTGGGGATTTATTTCTACCATCTTATTTTGTTCTCTATGGATCCCTTTTCTTGTTGTTTCTCTATATTTTATCTCTATTTTTTCATTTTTTTTTCAGGAAAATTTCTTCAACTTTACCTTCCAACTATTCTCTTAAGCTTCACTTCTGCTATTATATAGTTAAACTTTCAAAACTATTTTTATGCAAATGCTCCATTTTTTTAATTCTCTAAATACGAACTGTTTCTTCTGTCACTGTCCAATCATTTAATGCTAGTTTTGTAGTGGTGGTTGTTGAAGCTTTCTTCTCCCTGTGTTATGTATTTCCTCCAAGCTTCTTTGATTTGTTTCGGTTTCTATCATGCTATAAACAATCCTCAAATGATCAGAGTTTGCTGGTTGTAAACGAGTCACCACTAAAATAACAATGAAACAACTCTTCATGCACTAGTGTTTTTCAGCTGGTAGATTCGACTTTGGGGCAACCTGGAAATTTTGTTAGGTATTTCCTACTGTCATTATCTGCACATCTTTCCTTTTGGCTGGTCAATTTCCCAGAGAGTAACCTCTAGCTTTTAGCTGTGAGCTTTCTCAAACAAAAGAAGAAAACTAAAGAACTCTTTGATTTGAATACATTAATCTACTCTCAGCTGTTCTTGGATTTCTTCTGAGAATAAAGAAAGAAAGAATCTTTTGGCTGTGAGAAGTGAAGAAGGAGATACATACTCTGAATGCTTCTTATACAAACTTTCAACTTTGCAGTCTCAGCTGCTCTGCAGTTTCAGAGGTACATAATATCCTTAATTTCTGAGTTTGTGGGACTGGACAGAGTAGTAATGGAAGGGAGGAGACGGGGCGGGGGGGGGGGGGGGGGGGGAGGAATCAGCCTGTTTCTGGGCTATACCAACTGACACCTTAGGTTTATAATTTCCACTCTGCTAAATTAATGATAACTTATTCATCTATTTTCAAGCTTTCAAAATTTCACTGGTATTCCAATTGCTTGTATCTCATCTCGAATTCTTATTCCTTACTATCATTTTAACAGAATTTTAGGAAGGAGAGCCATAAAAGCAAGGGCTCCAACCCATCAGGTTTAAATACAATTCAGAAATATTTTCAAGTTTTCTTCTCCATTTTTTTTTCTGAGTGTATGCTGATATACTCTGAGAAATGTGGAAAAACAAACACATGAATCTCCAATCTTTTCTTCATCTGCTCTCTGCTGCCCTCTTCTGCTCTGAGCTGTCATTTTCTAGTCACAGTCCATATCTAGAACCAAATCCCCTTTTGCCTTGCTGGGATTTCTCAGTTGTTGATTTGTTTCTCATACCCATCAACCTCTTTCACACTTTTTGGCATATCCAAAGTTGGTTTGGGAGAAGCAGTCAGTGTTAATTTGCCTATCTTGTCAGAAAGGACTTCCTAAGAAACCAAGGTTTTCTACACGCCACAACCCTCATTCAATTCTCATGTGATACGTTATATTTTCCATTGTCAGAATGGCTTATCACGAGCCAGGTATGTTTGAGATTTTAATTTCACTGTATCTTATTTTACCTTGGTTTTGCATTTCCTTTATCCTTGTTCCTGTCTTTATTTACTGCTGTCAAATCATTGGGTCTGAATGTCTCCATATTTTTTTCTGAACAAAACTATGAAGTCATGAGCTGAAAAAATACATTCACATTATTTTTAAAATATAAAAAGTTATTTCACAGCTATTACTACTGATTCTCTAAACTATACATATATATATATATATATATATATATATATATGTATATATATAGTTCCCAACTTTCCACTAGGCTTATTAATTTAATACTCTCATTACCTTCAAGTGTTTCTTGTGTATAATATAATTTTCAGAGCCTTCACTATGCTAGCTATCTTTCTCACGGCAGTCTATATTGTCTAACTTCCTTTCTAGGACAATTTTTTCCTTCCTACTTTGATGTTTATATACATACAATTCTAATTGACCTTAAATTCTATACTAAATATAGTAAGTTTTAAGAGCATCTCCCCAAGAATAAATCATCAGAAAGAACTCAGGGAAGTCAACAGAAGTGGTAGCATAAGACACTGAACTCATTTCACCATTCACTAAGTACTAAGGCCACATTCATGTACTACCAGAACGCCTTATATAGAACAGAATAGAACAAAAGGAAGTGGGTTTTGAAATATGCAAGACATATGAATATGCAAGAATATGAAATATGCAAGAGAGTCTCTTTCTGATTACTAAGGGAAATTTAACAAGATACAGAAAGTCTCAAAATAAAGTAAATTTTGCATAGAAGTAAATTCTAACGAAACAATTTAAGCCAAGAATAATTTTCCTAGCTTTTAGCTGTGAGTTTTTTCAGTTATTTAAATACATTAAGAAATGTATGGGAGGAGCCAAGATGGCGGAGGAGTAGGACGGGAGACCACTTTCTCTCCTACAAGTTCATCCAAAGAATAACTGAATGCAGAGCAAACTTCACAAAACAACTTCTGATCGCTAGCTGAGGTCATCAGGCGCCCAGAAAAGCAGCCCATTGTCTTCGAAAGGAGGTAGGACAAAATATAAAAGATAAAAAGTGAGACAAAAGAGCTAAGGATGGAGATCCGTCCCTGGGAGTATTAATAAGGGACGTTTCCAGACACCGGGAAACCCTCGCACTGGCGGGCCTGGGGGAAGTGTTTGAATCTCGGAGGGCAACCTGACTGGGAGAGAAACAATAAATAAAACCCACAGATTACGAGCCTAAAAGCAACTCCCAGCAGAAAAGTACCCCAGACACCCGCATCCGCCACCAGCAAGTGGGGGCGGAACGGAGAGGAGCGGGCGGCATTGCTTGGGGCAGGGTCCGGGCCTGAGTGCCCTTAGGACAATCGGAGGGAGCTTTTGTGAGTTGCCAACTTGAACTGTGGGAGAGCAAAAGACAGAGAGAAAATTAACCAGCCCGAACACACTGCCGGCCGTTCGCAGAACAAAGGAACCGCGATTCTGGATGGTCGACATCCGCTGGGAGGGTCGAGGAGAGACACAGGGCGCAGGCACCTTACCGGCGCGGGTAGGAACTGGGGCTGGGGACGGAGGGCAGGGGACGCGGAGGGCAGAAGGCGCACACACCGGACTGGCGCCGGCGGAAACTGAGGCTGGGATCGCGGAAGGGAGTGGGCGCGCCACACCCGGGGTGAGTGCGACCGCCAAGCCCCTGGCTGCCTGGACTGCTCTGACGGGGAAGGCACAAAGAGCAGGGGCAGCTTTTTGCTCCGCGCTTTTGTGGAACACCCGAGGGCTGGAACCACGCGCAGCGCGGGGCACGCTCCATATAGAGCAGCAGGGAGCCTGAGCAGCACCAGCCCCTCCCCGCAGCGCGACGGAACTAGCTACCTGAATAAGAGTGCACCTCCACCCGCCTGTGTCAGGGCGGAAATGAGGCCCTAAAGAGACCGGCAAACAGAAGCCAAATAAACAAAGGGAACCACTTCAGAAGGGACCAGTACAACAGATTAAAATCCCTGTAGAAAACACCGACTACACCGGAAGGGGCCTGTAGATATCGAGCAGTGTGAGCTGGAACGAGGAGCTATCTGAAACTGAGCTGAAACCACACTGACTGCAACAACTCCAGAGAAATTCCTAGATATATTTTTACTTTTTTTTTTTTTTTCTAATGCTGTATAGTTGGAGAAGTCCTGAGACTACTGGAAGAATAAAACTGAAATCCAGAGGCAGGAGGCTTAAGCCCAAAACCTGAGAACACCAGAAAACTCCTGACTACATGGAACTTTAAGTAATAAGAGACTGTCCAAAAGCCTCCATACCTACAATGAAACCAACCACCACCCAAGAGCCAATAAGTTTTAGAGCAAGTCATACTACGCAAATTCTCCAGCAACTCAGGAACATAGCCCTGAACTTCAACATACAGACTGCCCAAGGTCACACCTAACACATAGACCCATCTCAAAACTCATTACTGGGCACTCCATTGCTCTCCAAAGAGAAGAAATCAAGTTCCACACACCAGAACACCAAGGCAAGCTTCCCTAACCAGGAAACCTTGACAACCCAATCGTCTAACCCCACCCACTGGGTAAAACCTCCACAATAAAAAGGAACCACAGACCTGCAGAATACAGAAAGCCCATTCCAGACACAGCAATCTAAACAAGATGAAAAGGCAGAGAAATATCCAACAGGTAAAGGAACATGAAAAGTGCCCACCAAGTCAAACAAAAGAGGAGGAGATAGGGAATCTACCTGAAAAAGAATTTAGAATAATGATAATAAAAATGATCCAAAATCTTGAAAACAAAATGGAGTTACAGATAAATAGCCTGGAGACAAAGATTGAAAAGATGCAAGAAATGTTTAATAAAGACCTACAAGAAATAAAAAAGAGTCAATTAAAAATGAATAATGCAATGAATGCGATCAAAAACACTCTGGAGGGAACCAACAGTAGAATAACAGAGACAGAAGATAGGATAAGTGAGGTAGAAGATAAAATGGTGGAAATAAATGAAGCAGAGAGGAAAAAAGAATCAAAAGAAATGAGGACAACCTCAGGGACCTCTGGGACAATGTGAAACGCCCCAACATTCGAATCATAGGAGTCCCAGAAGAAGAAGACAAAAAGAAAGGCCATGAGAAAATACTCGAGGAGATAATAGCTGAAAACTTCCCTAAAATGGGGAAGGAAATAGCCACCCAAGTCCAAGAAACCCAGAGAGTCCCAAACAGGATAAACCCAAGGTGAAACACCCCAAGACACATATTAATCAAATTAACAAAGATCAAACACAAAGAACAAATACTAGAAGCAGCAAGGGAGAAACAACAGGTAACACACAAAGGGATTCCCATTAGGATAACAGCTGATCTATCAATAGAAACCCTCCAGGCCAGAAGGGAATGGCAGGACATACTGAAAGTAATGAAAGAGAATAACCTACAACCCAGATTACTGTACCCAGCAAGGATCTCATTCAGATACGAAGGAGAATTCAAAAGCTTTACAGACAAGCAAAAGCTGAGAGAATTCAGCACCACCAAACCAGCTCTTCAACAAATGCTAAAGGATCTTCTCTAGACAGGAAATGCAGAAAGGTTGAATAAACGTGAACCCAAAACAACAAAGTAAATGGCAACGGGACCACACCTATCAGTAATTACCTTAAATGTAAATGGGCTGAATGCCCCAACCAAAAGACAAAGATTGGCTGAATGGATACAAAAACAAGACCCCTATATATGCAGTCTACAAGAGACCCACCTCAAAACAAGAGACACATACAGACTAAAAGTGAAGGGCTCGAAAAAATATTTCACGCAAACGGAGACCAAAAGAAAGCAGGAGTCGCAATACTCATATCAGATAAAATAGACTTTCAAATAAACGATGTGAAAAGAGACAAAGAAGGACAATATATAATGATCAAAGGATCAATCCAAGAAGAAGATATAACAATTATAAATATACATGCACCCAACATAGGAGCACCAAAATAGTACGGCAAACGCTAACGAGTATGAAAGAGGAAATTAATAGTAACACAATAATAGTGGGAGACTTTAATACCCCACTCACAACTATGGATAGATCAACTAAACAGAAAATTAACAAGGAAACACAAACCTTAAATGACACAATGAACCAGCTAGACCTAATTGATACCTATAGGACATTTCACCCCAAAACAATCAACTTCACCTTTTTCTCAAGTGCACACGGAACCTTCTCCAGAATAGATCACATCCTGGGCCATAAATCTGGTCTTGGAAAATTCAGAAAAATTGAAATCATTCCAGTCATCTTTTCTGACCACAGTGCAGTAAGATTAGATCTCAATTACAGGAAAAAAATTGTTAAAAATTCAAACATATGGAGGCTAAATAACACACTTCTGAGTAACCAACAAATCATAGAAGAAATCAAAAAAGAAATCAAAATATGTATAGAAATGAATGAAAATGAAAACACAACAACCCAAAACCTATGGGACACTGTAAAAGCAGTGCTAAGGGGAAGGTTCATAGCATTACAGGCTTACATCAAGAAACAAGAAAAAAGCCAAATAAATAACCTAACTCTACACCTAAAGCAATTAGAGAAGGAAGAAATGAAGAACCCCAGGGTTAGCAGAAGGAAAGAAATCTTAAAAATTAGGGCAGAAATAAATGCAAAAGAAACTAAAGAGACCATAGCAAAAATCAACAAAGCTAAAACCTGGTTTTTTTGAAAAAATAAACAAAATTGACAAACCATTAGCAAGACTCATTAAGAAACAAAGAGAGAAGAAACAAATTAACAAAATAAGAAATGAAAAGGGTGAGATCACAACAGACAACACTGAAATACAAAGGATCATAAGAGACTACTACCAGCAGCTCTATGCCAATAAAATGGACAACTTGGATGAAATGGACAAATTCTTAGAAAAGTATAACTTTCCAAAACTGAACCAGGAAGAAATAGAAGATCTCAACAGACCTATCACAAGCAAGGAAATCGAAACTGTAATCAAAAATCTTCCAGCAAACAAAAGCCCAGGACCAGATGGCTTCACAGCTGAATTCTACCAAAAATTTAGAGAAGAGCTAACACCTATCTTACTCAAACTCTTCCAGAAAATTGCAGATGAAGGTAAACTTCCAAACTCATTCTATGAGGCCACCATCACCCTAATTCCAAAACCAGACAAAGATGCCACAAAAAAAGAAAACTACAGGCCAATATCACTGATGAACATAGATGCAAAAATCCTTAACAAAATTCTAGCAAACAGAATCCAACAACATATTAAAAAAATCATACACCATGACCAAGTGGGCTTTATCCCAGGAATGCAAGGATTCTTTAATATCTGCAAATCAATCAACGTAATACACCACATTAACAAATTGAAAGATAAAAACCATATGATTATCTCAATAGATGCAGAGAAAGCCTTTGACAAAATTCAACACTCATTTATGATTAAAACTCTCCAGAAAGCAGGAATAGAAGGAACATACCTCAGCATAATAAAAGCTATATATGACAAACCCACAGCAAGCATCACTCTCAATGGTGAAAAATTGAAAGCATTTCCTCTGAAATCAGGAACAAGACAAGAGTCCCCACTCTTACCACTACTATTCAACATAGTGTTGGAAGTTTTGGCCACAGCAATCAGAGCAGAAAAAGAAGTAAAAGGAATCCAGATAGGAAAAGAAGAAGTGAAACTCTCGCTGTTTGCAGATGACATGATCCTCTACATAGAAAATCCTAAAGACTCTTCCAGAAAATTACTAGAGCTAATCAATGAATATAGTAAAGTTGCAGGATATAAAATTAACACACAGAAATCCCTTGCATTCCTATATACTAACAATGAAAAAACAGAAAGAGAAATTAAGGAAACAATACCATCCACCATTGCAACAAAAAGAATAAAACACTTAGGAGTATATCTACCTAAAGAAACAAAAGACCTATACATAGAAAACTATAAAACACTGATGAAAGAAATCAAAGAGGACACAAACAGATGGATAAGCATACCGTGTTCATGGACTGGAAGAATCAACATTGTCAAAATGGCTATTCTACCCCAAAGCAATCTATAGATTCAATGCAATCCCTATCAAGCTACCAACGGTATTTTTCACAGAACTAGAACAAATAATTTCACAATTTGTATGGAAATACAAAAAACCTCGAATAGCCAAAGTAATCATGAGAAAGAAGAATGGAACCGGAGGAATCAACCTGCCTGACTTCAGGCTCTACTACAAAGCCACAGTCATCAAGACAGTATGGTACTGGCACAAAGACAGAAATATAGATCAATGAAACAGAATAGAAAGCCCAGAGATAAATCCACGAACCTATGGACACCTTATCTTTGACAAAGGAGGCAAGGATATACAATGGAAAAAAGACAACTTCTTTAACAAGTGGTGCTGGGAAAACTGGTCAACCACTTGTAAAAGAATGAAACTAGAACACTTTCTAACACCATACACAAAAATAAACTCAAAATGGATTAAAGATCTAAATGTAAGACCAGAAACTATAAAACTCCTAGAGGAGAACATAGGCAAAACACTCTCCGACATAAATCACAGCAAGATCCTCTATGACCCACCTCCCAGAATATTGGAAAAAAAAGCAAAACTAAACAAATGGGACCTAATGAAACTTAAAAGCTTCTGCACTACAAAGGAAACTATAAGCAAGGTGAAAAGACAGCCCTCAGATTGGGAGAAAATAATAGCAAATGAAGAAACAGACAAAGGATTAATCTCAAAAATATACAAGCAACTCCTGAAGCTCAATTCCAGAAAAATAAATGACCCAATCAAAAAATGGGCCAAAGAACTAAACAGACATTTCTCCAAAGAAGACATATAGATGGCTAACAAACACATGAAAAGATGCTCAACATCACTCATTATCAGAGAAATGCAAATCAAAACCACAATGAGGTACCATTACACGCCAGTCAGGATGGCTGCTATCCAAAAGTCTACAAGCAATAAATGCTGGAGAGGGTGTGGAGAAAAGGGAACCCTCTTCCACTGTTGGTGGGAATGCAAACTAGTACAGCCACTATGGAGAACAGTGTGGAGATTTCTTTAAAAACTGGAAATAGAACTGCCATATGACCCAGCAATACCACTTCTGGGTATACACACTGAGGAAACCAGATCTGAAAGAGACACGTGCACCCCAATGTTCATTGCAGCACATTTATAATAGCCAGGACATGGAAGCAACCTAGATGCCCATCAGCAGATGAATGGATAAGGAAGCTGTGGTACATATACACCATGGAATATTACTCAGCTGTTAAAAAGAATTCATTTGAATCAGTTCTCATGAGATGGATGAAACTGGAGCCCATTATACAGAGTGAAGTAAGCCAGAAAGATAAAGAACATTACAGCATACTAACACATATATATGGAATTTAGATAGATGGTAACGATAACCCTATATGCAAAAAAGAAAAAGAGACACAGAAGTACAGAATAGACTTTTGAACTCTGTGGGAGAAGGTGAGGGTGGGATGTTTTGAAAGAACAGCATGTATATTATCTATGGTGAAACAGATCACCAGCCCAGATGGGATGCATTAGACAAGTGATCGGGCCTGGTGCACTGGGAGGACCCAGAGGAGTCGGGTGGAGAGGGAGGTGGGAGAGGAGATCGGGATGGGGAATACGTGTAACTCTATGGCTGATTCATGTCAATGTATGACAAAACCCACTGAAATGTTGTGAAGTAATTAGCCTCCAACTAATAAAAAAAATTTTTTAAAAAAAGTGCATGCTGTGGAGAGGGCATTTTGAATATAGGTAGTAGGAAATATTTACCTTATTATGTGATTTTGTTGCAGGAAATCTCATAAATATATCACCTATAATTAATGTCACATCTATAATACTCTAGAAAATTTGAAAATGGAATTTTTACTTAATTTAATTATTTCAAATGAAATTTCAATAAAGTTTGAAACTATTTAATGCAAAAAATCTGATGTACAGAATGATGTAAGCTTGCTAAAATTTTTTCAATAAAAACCTTTACGAAGTTGAAAAAAAAAAAGAAATGTATGGAGGTTCCCAGGTTCGATGCATGAGACAGGGTGCTCAGGGCAGGTGCACTGGGATGACCCTGAGGGATGGGATGGGGAGGGAGGTTGGGAGGGGGTTTCAGGATGGGGAACACATGTACACCCATGGCTAATTTATGTCAATGTATGGCAAAACCACTACAATATTGTTAAGTAATTAGTCTCTAATTAAAATAAATTAATTTTAAAAAAACTAAAAAGAGAGTTACCATATGACCCAGCCACTCCACTCCTAGGCATGTATCTGGAGAAAAACATGGTTCAAAAAGATATATGCACCTCAATGTTCACTGAAGCACTATTCACAATAGCCAAGATATGGAAACAACTTAAATGTCCATCAACAGATGAATGGATAAAGATGTGACACATGTATACAATGGGATGCTACTTAGCCATAATAAAGAATGAACTAATTCCATTTACAGCAATATGGATGAACTGGAAATTGTCATACTAAGTGCAACAAGTCAGAAAGAGAAAGACCAATATGATTATCATTGTATGTGAAAACTAAAATATGGCACAAATGAATTTATTTGCAAAACAGAAACAAACTCACAGACATGGAGAAGACATGTAGTCTTCAAGGGGGAGGAGAGTGGGAGAGGGATGGACTGGAAGTTTGGGGTTAGGAGATGCAAACTATTATATATAGAATAAAACATCTTACTGTATAGCACAAGGAGCTATATTCAATATTCTGGGATAAACTATAATGCAAAGAATATAAAAAGGAATGTACAAATGTATATAACTGAGTCACTTCACTGTATAGCAGAAATTAACAAAACATTGTAAATCAACTATACTTCAATAAAAGTAAAATTTAAAAAAAAATGGTACTGACACAAAAACCAGTAACTAATAGTAATTTTCAGTCCATCCATGTTGCAGATCAATCGAACAGGATAGAGAGCCCAGATATGAACTCACACACGTATAGTCAATCTATGACAAAGGCTTCCCTAGTAGCTCAGCTGGTAAAGAATCTTCCTGCAATGCAGAAGACCCTGGTTCGATTCCTGAGTCAGGCAGATCCCCTGGAGAACAGATAGCTTACCTACTTCCCTGGTGGCTCAGCTGGTAAAGAATCTGCCTACAATGCGGGAGACCAAGGTTCAATCCCTGGGTTGGGAAGACTCCCTGGAGAAGGGAAAGGCTACCCACTCCAGTATTCTTGCCTGGAGAATTCCATGGATTGTATAGTACATGGGGTCGCAAAGAGTCAACAAATCTATGACAAAGGAGGCAAGAAGATACAATGGAGAAAAAGACAGTCTCTTCAATAAGTGGTACTGCAAAAACTGGACAGCCACATGTAAAAGAATGAAATCAGAACATTCTTTAATACCATATACAAAAATAAACTCAAAATGGATTAAGGATTACAAAGGAAAACACAGGCAGAACACTCTTTGACAGAGCAATATGTTTTTGGATCCTTGTCCTAAAGCGAAGGAAATAAACGCAAAAGTAAACAAATGAAAGCTAATTAAAACTTAAAAGCTTTTGTGTAGTAAAGGAAATCACTGACAAAATGAAAGAAGAGCCTACTGAATGGGGGAAAATATTTGCCAATGATATGACCGATAATGGGTTAATACCCAAAACACATAAACAGCTAATTCAACTCAATATAAAAAAAATCTGGTTTAAAAATGGACAGAAAGTATGAACAGACGCTATTCCAAAGACGACACACAGATGGCCAACAAACACAAGGAAATATGCTCAACATCATTAATCAGACAGAGGAATGCAAATTCAAACCACACTGAGATATCACCTTAAACCTGTCATAATAGCTATCATAGAAAAGAACACAAATAACAAATGTTGGCAAGGATAGAGAGAAAAGATAACCCTCTGACACTGTTGGCAGGAAGTGTAAATTGGTGTAGACACTGTGGAAAACAATACAGAGGTTTTTTAAAAAACTAAAAATAGAACCACCATCAGTTCAGTTCAGTCGCTCAGTTGTGTCCAACTCTTTGCTACCGCATGGATTGCAGCATGCCAGGCTTTCCTGTCCATCACCAACTCCCGGAGCTTACTCAAACTCATGTCCATCCAGTTGGTGATGCCATCCAACTATCTCATCCTCTGTCATCCTCCACCCAAAAAAACTGTTAAGAGTTAATAAACAAATTCAGTAAAGCTGTAGGAATCAAAATCAACATACAAAAATCAATGCATTTCTATACACTAACAATGAACTACACAAAAAAGAAATTAAGAAATCAATCACACTTACAATAATACCAAAAAAGATAAATTCTGAAGAACAAATTTAACCAATGAAATTAAAAGACCTGTCCACTGAAAACTATAAGACACCGATGAAAGAAACTGAAGCAAAACACAAAATTATGGAAAGTTAGCTCATGTTCACATATTACAGTAACTAATATTAAAATGCCCATACCTCCCCAAACAATCAACATATCCAGTGCTATCCCTATCAAAATTCCAATAGCATTTTTCATAAAAATAGAAAAAAATGCTTTGCTTGGAACCATGAAAGACCCTCAATAATCAAAGCCATTTTTGGAAAAAAGAATAAAGCTACAGGTATCACACTTTCTGACTTCAGTGTATATTACAGAAATCTGTAGTCTTGTGTTAGGAACCAGTCCAGAAATTCAAGCAGTCCAGAAATTCAAGAAGTCCTGTGTCAGGAACCAGGGGCAGAGGCCAATGTGTTTCTTATTATTTCACAATAGTCTATTGCTGGGTGGCTTTGAAGATGGAAAGATTAGTTCAGTTAGAATTAATAAACAAATTCAGTAAAGCTGTAGGTTACAAAATCAATAGGAATTTAGCCAAGATGGCAGAGAAGGCAGACCCTGAGCTCACCTCCTCCTATGGGCACACAAAAATTACAAACAGAGCAATTATTGATAAGAAAGACTGGAATCTAGCAGAAAATGCCATTATCTTTAGTTGTGACGAAAGATAAAAAAAAAGGAAGGGCAGAGACAGGGTACAGTTAAGCCTCAGACCCCTAGTGAGCAACTCACAAATTACAAATAGAGAGGAGTGAGGGGTCCATGTCCCACATCAGCATCCCTAGTCCAGGGATCCTGCATCAGGAACATGAGCCTCCAGAACATATGGCTTTGAAAGTCAGCAGAATTTACTTTCAGGACACCCAGAGGGCTGAGGGAAACAGGAACCCCACTCTTAATGGGTGCACATAAAATCCCACATGCTCTGGGACTCAGGGCAAAACTAGTAAGTTGAAAGGAACCTGGATCACACTTTATCTGATGATTCTGGAGAGCATTCCAGAGAGGCAGGAGGCAACTGGAGCTCATCCTGGGGACACAGACACTGGGAGCAGTCACTTTAGGGAACTAGTTCTACCATGAGGACAAGGACACTAGCAAGCACCACTTTGGAATTTCTCTTTAGCATATTAGTGCCAGAACGCACCCCCACCCACCTACCTGTCAGCACCAGTACTGGGACACCTCAAGCCAAGTAACTAGCCCAAGTGGGAACAAAGCCCCACCACCAGCAGGCTGGTTGCTATAGGGGTGCTGAACCCACAGCTGCCCCAGGACAAGATCCTCTTCACCAGAGACCCTGGAACCCAGCTCCCACTCACCAGTAGGCCAGCACCAGCTCCAGGCCCTCCTGGGCCATGCCCCTCCCACCAGTGGGCAACACATCAACTTCTGGACTCCCAGGGCCCTGTAGCCAGAGACTCCAGATTCCAGCACTGCCCACCAGAGGGCAGCCAGTCCCAAGGCCAGCCTACATACACCAGGAAACCAGCTCTGAGACCTCCTGGACCTCAGCTCCACCTATGGTAGGCCTAAATACCAGCTCCAGGAGCCCTGGACCCTGTAGCCAGAGACCTCAAATTCTAGCACTGCCCATCAGAGGGCCAGCACTAGTCCTGGTACCAGCATCACATGCCAGTTGGCTAGCATGTGCTCTAGGACCACTGCAGTTTCACAGCCTGCCATGGCAGGACCTAGACTACCCTGCCAGCGGGCTAATCCCAGCCCTAAGACACCCTGGATCCCTCAGCCAGCTGTGTCAGGAACGAGCCCCAACCACCAGCAAGTCAACACTAGCTCTGGGACACTTTGGTCCCTTCAGTCAGTGGCCCCAGGATCCAATCCCACCTACTAGCAGGTTGACACCAGCTTCAAGTCTGCCAGGACTCTACAGCCAGCCACCTTGGGACCCCACCCAACCCCATCAATCAGTAGCCAGCAACCTCTACACAAGGCAGGGCCCGCCTAGCAACCAACCAGCTCAGGGGCCAGCCAGGCCTAGTAGACCACCCACAAGTGTCAATTCACCACAACATAAGGACTCATGCACACCCCTAAACAATATAGCTCTTTGACGAGGGGGAATGCTCGGCTAGGATGCAGAGGACATCCCTATAAAAGGCCACTTTTCCAAAGTCAGGAAATGTAACAAACCTACAAAACACATGGAAATAAGAACAAGTTAGGCAAAATGAGAAAACAGTGAAACATGTTCCAAACAAAGGAACAAGATAAAACCCTAGAAGAATTAAATGAAATGGAGACAGACAATCTACTTGAGAAAGAGTTCAGGGTAGTGACCATAAAGATGATCAAAGAACTCAGGAGGATTTGGGATGAACAGAGTGAGAAATTTTTAACAAAGAGTTTAAAATATAAAGAAGGACCAGAGATTAATAATACAGTGCTGAAATGAAAAATACACTAGAAGGAATGATCAGTAGACTAAATGATAGAGAGGAACAGATCATGAGCTGGAAGACAGGTAGAAGAAATAACTGAAAAGGAACAGAAAAAAAAAAAAAAAAAGATGACAATTTAAGGGATCTGTAGGCTTTCCTGGTAGCTCAGCTGGTAAAGAATCCGCCTGCAATGCGGGAAACTGGATTACATCCCTGGGCTGGGAAGATCCCCTGGAGAAGGAAACGGCTACTCACTCCAGTATTCTGGCTGGGATAATTCCAAGGACAGAGGAGACTTGCACGCTACAGTCCATGGGGTCACAAAGAGCTGGACACAACTAAGCTACTTTCACTTTCACTGGGACATCAAACATACTAACATTCACACTATAGAGATCCCAAAAGGAGAAAAGAGAGAGAAGACGTAGTAGCTGAAAACTTTTTTAACTTCGGAAAGGGCTTCCAGGTCCAGGAAGCACAGAGAGTCCCAAACAGGATCAACACAGAGAGGACCAATCAAGACACATGTAATTAAAATAGTAAAAATTAAAGAAACTATTAAAAGCAGCAAGAAAAAAGCAACAAGTTATGTACAAGGCTATAAGGCTAGTAGAGAACTTTCAGCAGAAACTCTGGAGGCCAGAAGAGAGTGGCATGATATATCTAAAGTGATATAAGGGGGAAAATAGGAATAATCTATTCAGTAAGGCTTTCATTCAGATTTGATGGAAAGATTATGAGTTTTACATGCAAGCAAAAGCTAAAAGAGGTCATCACTACCAAACTAGCTTTGCAAGAAATGTTAAAGGGATTTCTCTAAGTGAAAAAGAAGAGACCACAACTAAATACATGAAAATGAAAAAAAAAAAAAAAAAGGACATGTCAAATCAGTGGGAAAAACTGAGCAAGAAAAAAATGATCACATGGGAATAAAATGAAACTGAACATTTTCTCATTCACACCAAATATACAAACAAAATAAAAATTTAACTCCAGAGTAATTTTAAAGTATATTTAATATTTCTCTGATGGGGGAAAGGAAAGATTTTTAAACAAGAATATATATAAAAGTCTATAAACTTAACTGTATTAAAATAAAGAATCTTTGATAAATCTCACTTTTAATAAAGTAAAGACAAGCTGTATACTGTGAAATGATATCTGTAAAATATATGTGGTACAGTCTCCAAAGATAACCACAATTCCTACACACGTGTCTATTTATCAAAGTGGAGTCTCTCTCTCCTTCTCTTGAAGCAGAGCTTGTCTTAGTGATTTCTTTTGACCAACAGAAACCTGTTAAAATAACTTTATGCCAGTTCCAGGCCTAGCCCTTAAGAGTCCTGCCAGCTTCCCCTCTCCTTCTTGAAGCGAAGAACTGTGGGAGAAATCCAACTACCCTGCTGAGACAACGCATGCTCCAAGTCATCAGCCACACAGAAAAGTTCTGAACCACCAGACACGAGTGAAGACCTTTTGAACCTTCCAGCCCCACCCAGACATCAAATAAATATAGTCAGATGAGTGATCCAGGGCCATATGAAGCTACAAAAACACCCATCTGAGCCTAGAAGCCTAGAGAAATAATAAATCATTCTTGATTTAAGCTACTGAATTTTAGAGTGATTCGTTAAACAGCAATAAACAACTGAAGTGACATCTAATATATATATCACAAAAAATTAGTCTCAAGAACAAAAAAAGAACTACACTAAAAAAAATGACTAAAACAATTACACAGGCAAATGATATGTACAGGCATTTCACAGAAGAAGAAATAAACATAAGAAGTAATGTTCAATGTCATTAGTAATCAGGATCATGCAAATTAAGATCATAAGTCAACATTTCTGTAACTCAACTGGCAAAAGAAGTTTGATAACATCAAGCAGAGAGGATGGACATTAGTAATATCTTTTAGATTGCTGGTAGGAGTATATAACCACTCCAGAAAAGTTTGGCATCTTCTTTAAAAACTGAACATTATCCTATATCTCAGCAATTACATCCTAATATACCTACAATGGGCAGGCTCCCCAAGTGGTACTAATGGTAAAGAACACGCCTGCCAATGCAGGAGACACAAGAGATGGGCTCGATCCTTGGGTCGGGACGATCCCCTGAAAGAGAGCGTGGCGACCCTCTCAAGTATTCTTGCCTGGAGAATCCCATGGATAGAGGAGCCTGGAGGACTATGGTCCATAGGGTCACAAAGAGTAGAGCAATACTGAAGCAACTTTAGCACACACACACACACACCTACAATGGACACAAGTTTGAGCAAAATTCAGGAGATAGGGAAGGATAAGTAAGCCTGGCATGCTGCAGTCCATGAGGCTGCAAAGAGTCAGACATGATGAAGTGCTTGGCATGCAAGCATACCTACATACACACACACACACACAAAAAAAAACTTTTTCACATGTGCAATAGAAGACATGTACAAGATCTTCCACAGTAGCCTTGAGAATAATATCTAAAAGCTGGAAACAACACTAAAAACCCATCACTAAGAGAATAAACAAATTATGATCTAATAACACAATGAAATATTATACTACAGTAAAAATAAAACAATCAACCTTGGTAAAATATCATTGGTAAGAGGAATTATTAGAAAACTCACTCAGAAAATTATTCTTTTTTGTAAACTTCAAAAATAGTTAAGCTAAGAAATATACTATAGACATACACATGTGATTTTAAAAGCTTTTAATACTTCGAGATAACATGAAAAGAACTAAATCAGGAATGATGGAGACCTGAGGACCTCCACAGTCACTGCCCTTGCTGAACTCTTGCTGAACACTCTAAAATAAAACTGCATATTGTAAAGTAATTAGCCTCCGACTAATAAAAATAAATGGAAAAAAAGGGAAAAAAACCTGCTGAACAGTTGCTGAGTTGCTGAAATATGCAAAGAACTAGACTTTTCTGGACTAAAGAAAATATACCTTTCCCTAGTAACATATGAGATGTGCTTGATAAGTCAATTGCATATATGTAACAAATGTTCCTCCAATTCAAACTGTTGATAAACAATTCGTTTAAACCTGCAAGAACTTCCCATTCCCGCCTTCCATAAAAACTCTACCCATTTTCCTCCAGTGGGACACTGTTCTGGCTTCCTCCAAAACTTTGGTTCCCCCAATTGCAATTCTAAGACCCCCATTAATAAATTTTTGGCCTCTATAGTTTGTGGTCCTTCCAGTTGGCAATAATAAACACAAAATTCTTGAGGAATTATAGAAGGCAGAGAGATAAAATAAGGGAAAAATTTGAAGATAAATGTTGCTAATAACCTACTTCTTGTCTTATGCAGTGAATTTGCAGGTGTCTATTTTGTAACTTGAACAATTTATTATTTTTAAAGACCCATGCAATGATCAATGATGACAGGATGCCATCAACACAGTACAATACAATACAATCTGGTGCATATGAAAATCCTACCCACTCTATTAAAAAAAAAAAAAAAAGAGGCCAAAAGTGTATCATTTATTGGTTTGTTAGAAAAGTTACCAGCAGACAATAGATTAATGTCTTAATAATGCTGAAACAAAAACAACTGTCCATCAAGAAGTTTATATTGTTGAATATGTAAAAAGACTGAGATTGTCACCTACAGACCCTCACTTAACAGAATTAAGGATGTACTTCAGCACAAAGAAAAGTGACATAGAGATGAGATGTATACAAGGTGGCAGAATGAACAATGGCCTTCCCAAAGATGTCCACATCCTAACCACCCAGAACCCATGAATAAGTTACCTTACGCGGTAAAAGGGACTTTGCAGATGTAATTAAACTAAAATCTCAAACTGGGGAGATTATTCTGGATTATCCAGTGTTTTCAACATAATCACAAGGAACCACACAAGAGGGAGACAGGAAGATCAAAGGCAGAGAAAGATGTGAGCATGAAAGCCAGAGTTCAGAGAAGAGAAGATACAGTGCTGCAGGCTTTAAAAATAAGAGAAGGGACTACAAGCCAAGGAATGTAGGCAACCTCTGAAGGGCAGAACAGTTAAGGAAACAGATTCTCCCTGAGAGCCTCCAAAAAGGAACACTGAACACATTTTACACATTTTAGACTTCTGACCTCCAAAACTGTAAAATAATACATTTGTGTTGCTCTGAGCCACTAAATTTGTGGTAATTCCAATTAACAATGGGAGACAAAGACATAGTTACACATATTCACTTATTAAATCCTCACAAAGTCTCTCTGAGTTAGGCACTAGTCTTAAACCCACTTAACATGAGTAAACTGGTATTACATTCACTTGACATAAAGAAATCAAAGCACAAAATAAGTGGTGAACCTGGATACAAATCCAGGATCCACACCTTTAACCACCACAAAAGTGGTCTTTTAAATGAAAGAACATTGTATCAGAAAAGATTACTGAAATAACCATTTAAAAAATATGTATTATGTCTATAAATATAATGAAAGATTACATTTTAAAGTTAAAATTAAAATACTGAAACAATAACAGGGTTGGGTGGGAAGAAGTTTAATGAGCATTGTACCTTAAGATCCTTGTTATGAAAAAAACACAACAGATTATTGTTATTGTCAACAGAAACAAATACTTTTAAAATGACTGACTTTGTCAGAAAATTTTATGGACAAATATGTACTAAGGTAACACACTAAAATAACATAATCTATGGAGCCTAAACAGAGCTGGAAAAATAAATAACACATAGAATGACTGACAGAAAGACAGACAGGAGGGGTATAGATGATTCAGAAAATTTCAGCAGCAGACAGGGAAGTGTGATATACAAAAAACACAAAAGAGAAGTAACTCTGGCCCTGTTTCTTCAGTAATCACAATAATAAAAGTGGATTCATTCCATTTATTTAAAGACAGATTGGACAATCAAACTAGACAATGTAGCTATAAATGTTGCTTATAAAACCCATCCACAAAGCAAAAGCATATCAAAAAGTTCAAAATAAAGAAATGGATGCTGGTGAGAAAGGAAAATGATGCAGTTGCTATGGAAAACTGTCATGGTACTTCAAGAAATTAAACACAGAATTACCATATGATCCAACAATTCCATTCCTAGGTAAATACCAAAAGATTCAAAGGCAGTAATTTAAACAGATGTTTGTACACCAATGTTCACAGCAGCATTATTCATAAAAGCCAAAAGGTAAAAACAATCCAAATATCCATTAACAGATGAATGACTAAAGAAAGTAGGTATATACATACAGTGGAATTATTCAGTCTTAAAAAATGACACAGACCACAGAATATAAAAAATGATATCCTGACACAGACCACAACACTTCTAGGATGAACCTAGAAGCCATCATGCTAAGTAAATAACACAAAGGACAAAACTTCTACAATTCCACTTGAATGAGGTTTCTAGAATAGTCAAATTCATGGACACAGAGTAGTATACTGGCTATCAGGAGACAGAAGCAGTAATGAAGAATTAGTGTTAAATAAGTACAGAATTTCAGTTGCGGATGATGAAAGTTGTGAAGATGGATTGTGGTAATAGGAACAATTTAATGCCCCTGAAATATACATTTAGACATATTATGTCATGCATATTTTACCACAACAAAAAAACAAAGAAACAGAAAATACTACACCATGCCAATGGTAATCAGAACAACACTGATTTAACAACATTCTATCAGACAAAATAGAATTTAAAGGAAAGGCATTAATAAGGAGAAATTGAGACTCAACATAATAATAGAAGCAACAATCCATCAAAGAGCTATAATACTTATAACTTTTACATACCTAAGATTGCCTCAAAATATACAAAGCAAAGCCTGACAGAATTACGGGAAACTTGACATTTCACAAAAACATGGTGAGACATTTCAACCTATCTCAATGATCTATAGATCAAGTGAGCAAAAAAAGTAGTACATATACACAAGATTTGACCCTCCCAATGAACAGTCTTGGGCTACAGTCCATAGGGTCACAAAAGAGTCAGATCTGACTTAGCAACTAAACAAAAGCAACAAAATAAATAGAGGAAACCCTGTACCTAATAAAGAATTTCCTTTCAAATCACATAAAATACTTATAAAAATTGATGATATGCTAGGTAACCAAAGACTTAATACACTTCAAAGATATTATGTAGACTACATTTTCTAACATAAAGCAAATAAATAAGTCAAAAATAAAAACAGATTTTTAAAAAACTGTCTAGTTTGAAGACTTGAAATAGCACTCCTAAATAAACCAATAGATTAAAAAGAAAATAAAAATGGAAATTACTCTCTAGTTAGAACCATTCAGAAAAATAAAATATCACATATTCAAAGTTCATGGATGCAGTTTTAGCAGCTCTTAGAAATTAAAAATAAGAAGAGCATTAAATTAATTTAGTATTTTAAAGATCACAAGTAAATAAAAGATTCAGTTAAGAAGCTAGAAACTAAACAAGCTTAAAAGCGGGAAAATCAGTATAACAGAAAACAATCAAGATCAATAAAATTAAAAGTTGATGAAGGAAAAACAGAAAAGTACACAAAAGGCTCTCATTTACCCAAAAAGTGACAGACACAAGGCTGAAAGTGTTTCACAGGTGAGGTTTATCACACAAGCAAAGAACAGAAAATCCTTATAATATACAAACTTCACAAGAAGAAAAAAGTCAATGAACTCATTTCTTGAAAGTTAAAGAGCAATGATTGCCAAGCCAGACAAGTACTGTATACTCCACCAAAACATTTATATAGACAATAACACTTATGAATATAAGTGCAAATATCCTAAATAAAATATTAACAAATCAAATCCAACAATGTCTGCCTATGTACACATATGATACATACACACGTACTGATACCTATCTTAATGGAGCTTATCCCATGAATGCAAGTACATCTATGAATGCTATTAATGTAATAAAAAATATTTAATTCTTTGAAGTCTATTTACCCACATAAAATCACACACATATTCATCTATATTCGTATCACGTGTACACACATATGTGTAAGTATATACTACGCAATAAATGGCGGCAAATTTTTTAAGAGTTCAATACTCACTTATTGGGGATATAAACACGAAGCTCACATTGAGGTAGGAATAGAAGAGAGCTCATTCAGCCTGATAAACAGAAACCGACAAGGCCTGCGCCAGGAAGACAAGCCCCTCGAGGGCAGGGACGGTTGTCTGACTGGCGCCTGGCGCAGGGCGGTGCGCAGCGACTGTGGCGCGAATACTGTCGGTGGTACTCGGAGGCAGGAGCTGGGAACGTTGGGGCCTTCCGTTTTCAGGCAGCCCCGCAAACCAACGGTCACCGGCCTCCCGAACGCAGTCCCCGAGGCGAGGCCCTTACCCGCTGCTCTGTGGCCCAGTGGCCGCCTGGGCCCATTTTAGGGCTGAATGGTGCAGGTTCGGCCCACACACGCTGGAAAAGAAAGCGCCAGGCGAGGATGCCCTTGAAGAACCGAGGAGGACCGCCTGGAGACCCAGCTACAAACCCCAGGACGCCGTGGCTGGCGGTTTCAGGGGCGGGGCCTCAAGGCCAGCGCAATGCATGCTGGGGGCATGGGGCAGGATCAGAGCAGGCACTGAAGCGACCGATGAAGTGGCCAGTCTTTCTCGGTTCCCACGCTGGCGATGTCACAGCCGCAAAGTGCATCACGACACTGGCCGAGCAGGAAGAGGGTGGGGGCAGACATGTGCACTAAAAGCAGATGTGATATTTTGCACAAGTTAAAGACCCCAGTCTAATATATCGACCACTTGCACAAGAAAAATGGAGACTGAAGAATGCCTGGTGGGCTGCAGTCCATGGGGTCACTAACAGTCGGACACGACTGAAGCGACTTAGCAGCAGCAGCAGCAGGGACCTTTGAGAAGAATGGCTTTTTAATATTTTCAAAACGTTAATGTTGTGAACATATTAATATTTAATAAGTTTATTAAATAATAAGCTTATTGAATTAATAAATTTTGTTTATTAAATAAGTTTATTAAATTAAGTTCATGTGGGCATAAGTGAGTGCAGTGAAGTCGCTCAGTCATGTCCGACTCTTTGCAACCCCGTGACTCTTTGCGACTCTTAGCCCACCGGGCTCCTCCATCCATGGGATTCTCCAGGCAAGAATATTGGAGTGGTTGCCATTTCCTTTTTCAGGAGATATTCCCGACCCAGGGGTTTCCTGCATTGCAGGCATATACTTTAACCTCTGAGCCACCAGGGAAGCCCTCATGTGGGCATAAACTTACCATTTAAAAGCCTCAGTTATTACTAAAAGGTTATATATGGGAATGTAATATGAGCGTAAGAGTGTGTGGACTGAAAATAGATACCCAAACTGAGAGCTGTGAGTTAAGTTTTGTTGGAGTGGGGGTGATTATGAGGACTACAGTCCAGGACACAGCCTCTCAGATGGCTCTGAGAATCTGCTTGCCAGAGGTGGGAGTCTGGCAGAGGTCAGTATATATGTGATTTTGATGAAGGGGAATACGTGCAGTCAAACATACATTTTGGCAGAGGTTTGCTGCTAGTGCAGAGAAGGTTGCTGATAGTCACAAGGAGCAGATGTCTCTGTTAATGATTTTAGTGCTCTTCTAGATGTGAGAAGATACTAAAAAAAATCAGGCTCATGAAGTCTTCTGAAAAGATCTAACTACCTGAAGGCCTGTTCTACCAAATTTCCCTAGAGCACAGAGTGCCTCGTTCCTGCTCTCTGTCTGGAACTCTTTTCAGGGTGTGTTGAAGATCAGCGACTGCAGTGGCTAAGGACTTCATTCTTGTAGAACTGGATGGTGAGCTACATTATTTAGTTGGCAAGCTAAAGGAATCCTAAGAAATAGTTGAATTGTATGTTTATGTGTCTATGTAAAAATGCCCCATTTCTTTTTAAATGTCTTATAAAAAATTTAGTAGGTGAATATTCTATATGTGACTCAACTATTTACTGAGCACTTACTATGTACCAGGCACTGAGCTAGGCACACAGGAAGCATGGGTCCCTTCTTTGTATTTCTTAGTAGGGGCCACAGAAGAAAAGCAATATAGTTTTGCTGCATTCTACTATAGCTAAAACTGTGTTAGAATAAACTTCCCACTATTCATATCAATTAAGCTTGAATATGTAATCATTCAGCTCGTCACAATAAAATTTGAGTATGAACTTGAGTCTGAGAAGCTGCTAAGAATTTGAATGTTGAGGGTGAGGAAAGATATTTTAAAAGGGGAAATCATTTTGGAAATAATGTTACCTTATGTGCCAATAATCATTTCTATTTAATAAACTTAGCCAAAACATTAGAGTTATAACTTAATAAAATATCAATCAATAAATTGTCTAAAACAAAACAAGATAAAAAAACTATGAAGCCATCTTCTTCCCTTGTCTTCTCTGTCTCAACAAATAGCAGCTCTACTGTGGAGTCTTCCTTGACACTTACTTCTCCCTTACTCTCTACCCCAATTCAATTTATTATCGAGTTCTGAGGATTCTACCCCCGAACTGTATAGATAAGATAAGTATATCTTATCTATCATTTGATTCCACCTCTACTGTTTTGGTGGTAGGCCAAGAAATGGTCTTCAAACCAGTACCTGCAGATGAAATACTGACTTTCAGGAGTGTGAGGTTAGTGATGATTTTAAAGGAATCTGTTTGTATATCCAGATCTTTATATATAGCCTTTGCTAATTGTCATAAAGATTTGCCTTTCCTAGCCTTCCATTCAAAATATTCCTTCACACACTTTATAAGAAAAGAACAGCCCTCTCCTGTCTGAAATTCCACTGTGGTGCTTTCCAGGTGTAAGAAACTCAAGGATACCACAGAGCCAATGCAGAAAAGAAAAAGAAAAAAATTTAAAGGAAGGAGCACTTCTTTCAATGGTCAATTGAAAAGCATCTATAAGGGCCAGGAGTGCAGGTGAATAGTTGCTCCAAGCCTGCAGGGCCCAGCAGACACAGCGGGGAAAGGCATGTACACCGTGTACCTGACGTGGCCTACGTGCTTGGTGGGCTGTGTGCTGGACATGGATTCCCCTGGGAACCTGGACCCGCCAGGCCCACGTCTCAGCCTGGGCCCACAAGCCTACAGTCCCCACACCCCAAACCTGACCTCGACCCGCAGGCTCCTGCGGTACCCAGTCTTCACCAGCTACTCAGATGCACCCTTCTCTGCACCAAGGGGCAAATGGGCTCCCACCGCCAGTCCACCCCTGCTGGCTTTTAGGCCTCCTCTGAGCTTTAGAGGCTTCCCTGGTGGCTCAGAAGGTAAAGAATATGCCTCCAATGTGGGAGACCAGGGTTTGATTTCTGGATCAGGAAGATTCCCCTGGAGAAGGGAATGGCAACCCACTCCAGTATTCTTGCCTGGAGAATCCCATGGACAAAGGGCCCTGGCAGGCTATAGTCCATGGGGTCACCGACAGTCGACCATGACTGAGCGACCAACACACACATGGATCTTTAGTGCGTGGCGCCCATGTCCCCGGGGGCCTGGCCCTGGTCTCCTGGTGCAGTCCCTCTGCAGCTCAGGCATTCCGTCCTCACCCGGAGGGCAAAGCCAGATTTCTTGTGAGTGGATGTGGTGTAGCATGGCAAGGTGGCAATGGCAGGGGTAAGACCGGGACCAAAGACAAAAACTATGTAGTCTAAACCAAACTGGCTTCCCTGATGGCTCATATTAAAGAATCCGCCTGCCAATGCAAGAGACACGTGCTCGATCCCTGGGTCTGGAAGATCGCCTGGAGAAGGAAATGTCAACCCACTCCAGTATTCTTGCCTGGGAAATCCCATGGACAGAGGAGCCTGACGGGCTATAGTCCATGAGATTGCAAAAGGGACAGACACAACTTAGGGACTAAAATAACAAGACAGCTACACTGATCACCGGTGCCTGGAGCTGGAGAAGGGATTCCTGTACAGTCATTACATGACCATCCAGGGAAAATCAGAGCTGGCTGCTAACAGGGGCTTACTGAAAAGTCACATGAAGATCTGGTTCCAAAATTGGCAGGTAAATGAGCACAAAGTGAACCAGAAGAAGCAACAGCAGCAGCAGCACCCCCACAGCCATCCCTGCCAGCCCATGATGTGACCCCACACTCCAGCTGTGCCACCGTTTGAGGGCCTGTACCCCAGCTCTGCCAGCCTCCTGAGTGCCCGCTTCCCAATGCCTGTCAAGGAGGAGTATGCTGTAGCTCCCTGACCAACTTTATGAGATAGGGGTCTTGGGGACTCAGGTGCTGGGAATGTGGCTCCTAAGGGGACCCAGGAGGCCTGGTGTGAGTCCCAGTCCTGCCACCGACCCTCTGAGTAACCTTGGACAGATCACCCACCCCACCCCTGGGCCCAACTCTGGAGAGGTCGTTAAGACCCAGGCAATCAGGGGGTCACCCACTCCTCCTCTACAGACTCAAAGGTGGGAGGCCCCCATAGAGACTAGACTCCTGGAGAAAGGAGGTGGAACCCAGAGAAAATGAAAAGCTTACAGACTGTGACCTGAGGAGGTGGCGGGGGTCAGCTCACACCTTCCTTTTCCTGCAGCCTCACCTCTCCCGGCCCCCATTCTAACATGCCCTGAACCCTCTCCAAAAAGAGTTGGACATGACTGAGCGACTAACACTTCCATCAGATTTTATTAGCTGGAAACAAAAGCACCGTCAAAGAGTGAAGCAGTACTGCTTAGTGTAGTGACACTAATTCCTTTTTTTTCTCTTTTTTAAAAATTTATTTCTAATTGGGGGATAATTGCTTAAAAATATTGTGCTAGTTTCTACCATATATCAACATGAATCAGCCATAAGTATATGTATATTCCCTCCCTCTTGAACTTCCTTCCCACCTCCCATCCCATCCCATCCCACCCCTCTAGGTTATCACAAAGCACTGAATTTGAGCTCCCTGCATTATATAGCAAATTTCCACTGACTATCTAATTTTACATATGGTAATGTATATGTTTCAATGCTACTCTCTCCATTTGCCCCACCCTCTCCTTCCCCCACTGTGTCCATACGTCTATTCTCTATGTCTGTGTCTCCATTACTGCCATGCAAATAGGTTCATCAGTACCATCTTTCTAGATTCCATATTTCTGCATTGTATGCTTAGTCATTCAGTCATGTCTGACTCTTTGTGACCCCATGGACTGTAGCCCACCAGACTCCTCTGTCTGTGGGGATTCTCCAGGCGAGAATACTGGAGTGAGTTGCCATGCCCTCCTCCAGGGGATCTTCCCAACCCAGGGATTGAACCCAGGTCTCCCGCATTGCAGGCGAATTCTTTACCCTCTGAGCCACCCGGGAAGCCCACATTTATGTGATAATATATGGTATTTGTTTTTCTCTTTCTGACTTACTTCACTCTGTATAATAGGCTCTAGGTTCATCCACCTTATTAGAACTGAGTCCAACACATTCCTTTTTATGGCTGAGTAACAGTCCATTGTGTGTATGTACCACAACTTCTTTATCCATTCATCTGTTGATGGACATCTAGGTTCCTTCCGTGTCCTAGCTGTTGTAAATAGTGCTGCAATGAACATTGGGGGGGTACATGTGTATTTTTCAATTTTGGTTTCCTCAGGGTATATACCCGATAGTATGATTGTTGTGTCATATGGTAGTTTTATTCCTAGTTTTTTGAGGAATCTCCATACTGTTCACAGTGACTATATCAGTTTGCATTCCCATGAATGGGGAAGAGGGTTCCCTTGTCTCCACATCCTCTCCAGCGTTTATTGTTTGTAGATTTTTTGATGATGGTCATTCTGACTGGTGTGAGGTGATACCTTGATACAGTTTTGATTTACGTTTCTCTAATAATGAGCGATGTTGTGCTAGCATCTTTTCATATGTTTATTAGCCACCTGTGTGTCTTCTTTGGAGAAATATCTGGTTAGGCCTTCTGCTCACTTTTTGATTGAGTTTTTTGTTTTTTTGGTATTAAGCTAAATGACCTGCTTCTAGATTTTGGAGATTAATCCTTTGTCAGTTGTTTCATTCGCTATTATTTTCTCCCATTCTGAGGGTTGTCTTTTCACCTTGTTTATAGTCACCTTCACTGTGCAAAAGCTTTTAAGTTTAATTAGGTCCCATCTGTTTATTTTTGTTTTTATTTCCATTACTTTAAGAGGTGGCCTATAGAGGATCTTGCTGTGATTTATGTCAAAGAGTGTTCTAATTCTTTTAATATAACTAGAATATTTTACAGAGCTTTAGATTCTTCGAAACACACTGGGTGAAACCGAGGGACTGAAAGGTAAAGTGATTTAAATTCATTCTGCTCTATATATGTTATATACATATACATATACACTTTGGTATGCAGTAAGTTAAAACATATAATTTGATTATATCATGAACTATATATTCCAGTTACATTCAATCATCATCTTACTTTGTTTCATGTTATATATAGTATTTTCTATCTGCTATAAAGAATTTACTTCCTAGATGCTTGGCCAAATAGATTTTTTAGCTTCATATGCTATTCTCTCTCATTAAATATAGGGATATTTTGATTATGATATATATGACATTAACAGAGTTATTTATGAAGTAGTGTCTATGATTTTTTACTTTATAGCAAAAGCTGATGACCAGTTTTCAATACCAAGGAAATATCATGCTTTTAATTACTTTTAATTAGTTACTCTTCCTTCATTATTTTGTAATATGTGTGCATGCGTGCTAAGTCATTTCAGTTGTGTCCAACTCTACAACCCTATGAACTGTAGCCCACCAGGCTCCTCGGTCTATGGGATTTTCCAGGTAAGAATACTAGAGTGGGTTGCCATACCCTCCTCTAGGAGATCTTCCCAACCTAAGGACTGAGGCCACATCCTTCACATCTCCTGCACTGCCAGGCAGGTTCTTTACCACTAGCTTCAGCTGGGAAGCCCATATTTTAATATATAGTTATATTTTAACTACATATTACATTGCATCATTACAATTTAAATGATGAGAAATGTATATAGGTTTATTCTTATTTGTTTAATCTATTAAAGTGAATAAATTATATCTACATTATTTAATTGTGATTTGACTAGTTTTATTAATCTGTTTAAAATGCATTCATCTTTCCAGAGCTTTCTGTAATAGCTTTTGAAATGTTTATTAATGAATTTATTTGAACTGAAAAATTAAGTCAAATTTTATTTTCAAAAGTCATAGTTTAGCTAATTGATTTGGCAGTGCTAGTTATGCACCTGACAGAATTTTCACTGGGATTCAATGAGCTAAATCCAAAGTTTCGTAGTTTGACAAAAAATATTATTAAAAGACATGAAAATAGCAGGGGCTGCAGACTTATGGGCCCAGGCTGAAACTGGTGGGCCTAGAGGGGCCAGTGTACTTGGGGAAATCCTTATCCAGCACACCCTTGTACATGGTGTCAATGGCCTGCTACCCTGCACATGCTGAGCACTGGAGCCCTTGAGCAACTGCTTACCTGACCTTTCAGCCCTTATAGATGCTTTAATTAGTCATTGAAAGAAGTGTTCCTTCAAACCAGTACCTCCAGAGGAAGCACAGACTTTCGAAAGTGTGAGGGTGGTGATGGTTTTAAAGGAATCCATTTACAGATCCAGAGCTTTATATATGATGGGTGCATGCTAAGTTGCTCCAGTTGTGTCTGACTCTGTGTGACCCTATGGACTGTAGCCTGCCAGTCTCCTCTGTCCATAGGATTCTCCAGGCAAGAATACTGGAGTAGGTTGCCATGCCCTCCTCCAGGGGATCTTCCCCAGGGGTCGAACCCCATGTCTCTCACATTTCTTGCATTGACAGGCGGGTTCCTTACCATTAGCGCCACCTGGAAAGCTCAGTTTTATATATGCATGCATGCATGCTAAGTCGCTTCAGTCGTGTCTGACTCTGTGCGACCCTAGGACAGCAGCCCACCAGGCTCCTCTGTCCACGGGATTCTTTAGGCAAGAATACTGGAGTGGGTTGCCATTTCCTTCTCCAAGGTTTATATATACCGTTTGCTAATTGTCCTCAACGCAAAAATACTGAAGTGGTTTGCCATTCCTTTCTCCAGTGGACCATGTTTTGTCACCTGACCTGTCTCTTGAGAAATCTGTATGCAGGTCAGCAAGCAACAGTTAGAACTGGACATGGAACAACAGACTGGTTCCAAATAGGGAAAGGAGGATGTCAAGGTTGTATATTGTCACCCTGCTTATTTAACTTATATGCAGAGTACATCACTAGAAACTCTGGGCTGGAGGAAGCACAAGCTGGAATCAAGATTGCCAGGAGAAATATCAATAACCTCAGATACACAGATGACACCACCCTTATTGGCAGAAAGTGAAGAAGACCTAAAAAGCCTCTTGATGAAAGTGAAAGAGGAGAGTGAAAAAGTTGGCTTAAAGCTCAACATTCAGAAAACTAAGATCATGGCATCTGGTCCCATCACTTCAGGGCAAAGAGGCCTGGCGTGCTGCAGTCCATGGGGTCTCAGAGAGTTGGACACAACAGAGCAATTGAACTGAACTGATTTGCTAATTGTCACGATTTGCTTTTCCTAACCTTTCCTTCAAAATCTTCCTTTATCCACTTTACAAGAAAAGTCACTCCCTCTCTCGTCTGGTTTAGTGAATCTACCCCCAAAGCTTATATACTCTTCCCAAGAAAAATAAAAGGAAAATTTATTAAATTAAAATTCAAAATAATACAGTACTGCATCTTATAGCATTTTATTAAAAGTAAATGAGAAATGAGTAGTAACTTCCATATGGCAAGCACTTATTAAATGATAGCTACTATTTTTGTTGTTACTATAACTATTACTATTAATTATACTTTGAAGAAATGATAGAAAGATGCCAGATTATAGATTCACAATTTAATAATAATATGGCATGATTAGTTGCCCCTAATATTCCTTCTCTCAACTTCCCAGTAAAATACTGAAAAGATACATAAAACAACAAAGAGTAACTGCAACTCTGGGACTGAAAGAGTCTATTGGGATGTCTTACCAGCAATGGAATGTATGGCAATTGGCTGGAAATACATTTCTGACTCTACATATCCCATCTTCTAAAACAGAAAGCAAATATAATTCCACAAAGAAGGTAGGAAAAGACTCATTCTGTAGCATTGCACTGACTGGAAAACCATTTATGCATTTACTGCACCAGAATGTTTTCCTGCTTCAGGTAGAATGATGCCCTCTTTCCCTGTCCCCACATTTCCATTCAGAGACTGTCACTACTATAACACCACAGAACTAGCAGTGTCAAGCATAGAAAAGGATGTACTGTGGTATATTACACCCTAGAAGCACTGTGGGCAGGGCCATGAAGGGATGGATCCTGGCAGCAAGGCATGTGAGAAAGGGATCTCTTTGATTTTGTATCCCCCAGAATCCTACACAAAGCATCAGCCTGTGGTAACCAGGGAAGTCAGCTGTTAAGAGCAGGGGAGGTCCCATTAGATAAATGCCTATTAAGACAAAAATTGGGCTAAGGACTCTCTATATTAACGTTAATACTGATTCTACATATGAGTATCTGTTAGCTCTCAAATTAAAGCTGAGAAGAGCTAAGGACATTCAGTATAACTGATCTCTCAACCCACAGCAAGCTGGTTAAATGTTTCCTTATTCAAAGATTACTAAGCAAAGAAAGCTTCCCCGATGGCTCATTGGTAAAGAATCTGCCTGCAACGCAGGAGATGCAGGAAACTCGAGGAAATGGTAACCCACTCCAGTACTCTTGCCTAAATTCCATGGACACAGGAGCCTGGTGGGCTACAGTCCAAAGGGTCCCAAAGACTGGATGAGGCAGTACTGGGTGACTGAGCACACACACAGGCAAAGAAAAGAAGACAATAATAATAGCATATGCTATCTCCAGCAATGGCATATTTACTGAGCCAGGCACAGTTTTGAGTTCTGTGTCCGTTATCAATATATCATCTCTAGCTCTGAATCACCTTTTCAACATATATTCTGGGATAAACAAGAATTCCTCTGAATATTTCTCTTTTAAATTGAACACGATATTCAGTTTTCTCCATAGGGAGCACTCGAGAATTGCCGCTGAAGCGAGGGGATTTCCTGCTCTTTGTTACAGAAACTGGGGACAGTGGTACAGGTATGAGTTCATTCAACAGACCCTTTGCCAACCACAGAGCCTAAACTGGTCCCTCCGTGACTTTACAATCTCAGCTAGGCAAAGCCTTTTCACAGCCCCTTCAACAGGGAAACCATGGATCCCCAGAGCCCAGGTGCTCTGAAAGGCTCCTCTCCCTGCTGAGGTCCACACTCCCATTGCATGCCCAACGTCACTGGCTGCTGGTGGCCAGCTTGCATTCTCGAGGGTGCCTATTGCTTGCCAATCAGCTCCAATCTGGCCAAACCAGTGAACTTCTCTACTACTCAATGGGCTAACTCACATCTCCAGTAGGGATCTGAGCCCTTTCCACATTTGTCCTTCCTGCCTCCACCAGCCCTAGGGAGCCATGCAGATTTTCCTGACATCATAGATTACTCTTTGATCATAGTTAATACAGTTTATATCAACTTACCCAGTTTAGCATACTGTGTGATCTCTATCTCCTGAATGGACCAGATCACTTCAAGTACTTTACATGTATCAACTCGCTTACCTTTTGTAACAATCTTGTGCATGGAATATTATTATTAACCTTATTTTTCACATGAAGAAAGTTTGTGAGATTAGACAATTCACACAGCAACTGAGGTTTTAATTTTAATGTTAAAAATTAATATTTTAATCTAAACACTCAGAAGCAAATGTTCTCTTAATATTTTATGTAGGATATAGAAGAAAATTTTAGAAAACTTCTACTTGATTTTATCAAGGAAACAAGAAAACATAAGCCTTTCTGAACTAGGAACGGTGAATCATAAAAAATAAACACTACAGGCAGTAAAGAGCAAAATTACTACTGCAGAAAACAGAAACTGATTTGACAGTCTAACTCAAACCAGTCTTCAGGAATGCAGAGGAAAAAGGTGAAAATGAGAGAGAACATGTCAGAAATCCAACTCAAAGAAGTGAAGGCAAACCTACAAAAAGTCTTCCTAAGGAAATAACAAAAATGATGGGATCAGAAGTACTCAGCAGAGATTCTGCTAAGAAGACATTGAGACGCATCTATTATTCATTGAAAAATTGGGGGGAATTATTATTATATGGTCTCCTCCAAACGCCCAGAGCACTTTCTTTTCACTGTGGCATTTGCTGTATTCTCTCTTGAATATGGTAAGAATGCTAGAATTTCACTGAAAGAACAGGTTTCAAACCTAGGTCCTTTCACTTATTATCTGTGTGAGTCTAACAAGTCTCAACCCCTGGGTCTCAGTTTTATATCTACCTTATAGTATATCTTACATCTACCTAGTTTCTCTACCTTAAATTTGTATTGGGTTATGCAAATAAGAACGAAAATACGTGAAACTATGTAGAAAATGACCCCTGAAACTGAATCTTTATTTCTCTTTGTGAACCTAAATATTTAAGGATAAAAGTCATATCTATTTTCTTTATGTCTTCTGCAGTACCTACTAACTGCTGGCACTCTATCAATATTTATTAAGCATATTTAATTTAAAACACAGTCCACGGTAATAGTACCTAAATTTATCCAACTGTCACAAAAAGAACATTGGATTCCATTCAGAATATTAAAAAAGCATAGGTGAAGAGAACTGTCTTTATAAGCAGAAACAAAATTCATGTATTATTGCTACTTGTTTTAAGCTGAATATTTATAAAGTAGTGAATATTAAGCCATTTTCATTTGAATAGAAAATTTTGATGATTTTCTCCATTCTAAGTTATAATTGAAACATTTTACATCAATATACTATAACTTACTACTAAACTCTAATGCAGAATGTGATTTGCAACAGTTTGTTTTCACAAAGAAAAATTGGTTCAAAATGACAGAAGAAAATCACAACAATTAGCATAACCATCCAAAGCAATACTTTCTAAGCATATAAGATGACTAGTATATTCAGTAGACACATGCAATAATTTGGATTCAAAAACATATCAACTTTCATCAGAAACCTTTAATTCCTAAATTAAATTGAGTTCTAAAAATCAGTATTTATCTGAGTGAGAAAAAATAGAAGAAATTATTTCTCTAAACCATATTAAAAGTTAATGTTAATGAAATAAAGAGCTGGTAACGTGCTACTGATGCTGGTAACAGAGATCACCCCTAGATTATTCATCCAAGTCCACAATGTCCCCAAAGTTTGAATTTGTATCTACCTGTGTAAGAATGTCCTCTCAAGTCACCGGACAGATTCTCCTCTGAACTGAGTTCATAAACAGTTCCCAGAGTGACCTGCTCAACCATGAATCTCATAGATTTGGAAATTAAATCTGGGGAAAGCCTCCTGAGGAACTAAACCCTGGGAGCCATCTCACGATTTCCATTTCACAGTCCACAGTAGGGGCTCATCTCTGTTTCTCCAGTTTTGCAACTTCACTCTTTTTACACTGGCTTGTATATTCAAGGCTCATGTGATGCTCAAATCCATCTGTATTAGTGATTCTTTTCTTTCACACACTTCATTTATACACTTTAGTCTCATTGGGGAACATAAATCTTTCTTGACAGTACGCAAGTAGGCAATATATTCAAATTCAGAAGAACCAAGAGAAAAGGGCAAAATTTGAAAAAGTTTATTCTCAGACTCATTACATTGATCTCACATTAGGGAATTTAAATGGCTCTGGTCTCTGATCTATGTTTTAGCTAAAATAATCGATTTGCTACCCCACTAGAAACAGGTAGGCAGGAGCTTAGGTGACTTGAGTTCTTAAAAAATCCTACTGTAGTCTTTCCAATTAGAGATAATTTCCTCTCAAACTGATTCACTTATGCTGCTTCATTTTCTGTTCTTTGAGCCAGTGTTGTTAATGTGCATCAAGTTACTTAAGATAACCAATTAACCTTCCTGCTTTCAACAACTTTCAAAACGTAGTCCCTGAGTATAACTTACCATGAATTATTTTGACTGTCTTTCCCTGTAAAGAGATCAGAAGTGGATTTCCAAAGGACATATATGATTAAATTTGAATAATGCATTAGTTTGTCTGATTACAATTACAATACCCCCTGAAAGCTAACCAGTTTTGATTATGGATGTGGAAGTATATCAGTGAAGCAAGTTGTGGAAAATAACAAGCCATTATGTTGCAGTTTGGGCCACTGCCTTGGGAAACCAGCTGTGAGGCCCCAGCATACCCCATGGGGAGAGAATATAGAAAAGGGAAGGGGGAGAAATTTGGAGGCCCAACGTTGCTTAATCTGAAGGACTCAGAACAAGTTCTAGTCAATGGAGTCATATTGCCTCATCTACCTTTTAGCATTTCAAGTACTACTATTCTCGGTGCATTTGAGGTTCTTACTTCATCACACGAAAGAATTCAGAAACTAACCGGGAAGGTTAAGAAAGTACAGTGAGAATTTATTTCAGCAAGAATACACTTTCAGAGGGAGAGCAGACTGACAGTTGAGGACCTGCTGCTCTGGGTTTCTTTGACAAGCTGGTTATGAAAGTGAAAATGGTTATGTGGGGCATACAGATGAAGGGGTGGAATCTTCACAGGGGAAGGAGGAATTTGGAGGTCGTATTCCTTGATTTTCATCTCAGTTCCATCTTCTAGAGGGGAGGAAAGATTTTTGTCCTTATTTAGCTTAGATAAGAGGCGTCATGGTTTCATTGCATGATGGGTACTTCTTATCTGCAAGACTAATTTTATTGTAATGAGATATAATGAGCAACAGATTACATTCAGACACAGGAAGTTCCCGCCTTTTCTCACTCTTCTTTGTCCGCTTCCTTGACACTTATCACCCAAAACGTGCAGTTTCTTGTCAGTCTGGAGGCTCCTGCTTTTCTTTTTCCTCCCAAGGACATCCACTGTTTAAAGATGCGTGGCTTCTTGCCACCTGGCCCCAGCCCACATTTCTCTGCTCAGATCTAGCTACCTGCACGCTGCTACACTCCCATCCTCTTCAGCCATCTTGGACACATTATTATGAACATGGTGCCAAGTCTCTGCTGTACCAGGCCTCTGTCTCTTCTCTCTATGGTCACCACAGAGCAGAAAACAAATAGCTTTCCATTAAAATTAGAGCCCCCCGGGTACTTCCCTGGTGGTCCAGTGGTTAAGACTCCTGGCTTTCACTGTGGAGAGGCACAGGTTCCATCTCTGGTCTGGGAACTGAGATTCTGCATGCCCCAAGGCACAGCTCTCAAACCCCCCCCCCACCCCAAATTAGAGCTCATCTTATAGTGCTTTGGCTTCCCTGGTGGGTTAGACGGTAAAGAATCTGCCTGCAATGCAGGAGACCCAGGTTCGATCCCTGGGTCAGGAAGATCCCCTGGAGAAGGGCATGGCAATCCACTCCAGTATTCTTGCCTGGAGAATTGCATGGAGAGAGGAGCCTGATGGTTTACAGTCCATGGGGTTGAAAAGTGCTGGACACAACTGAGCAACAAGCACTCACACTAACTACAGTGCTTTGCTCATTAAGAATGTTAAAACAGAGTGGCTACCATACTCGATGCTGTGTAATATGGGATTTGGCCTTTTCCAGAGATAGTGGGGTCCTGGGAAGTAACCGCTATCACTTGGAATTTCCTAATGAGTGTCTTTTCATTTATGGTGGGCCGCTGGGAAAAACTTGATAGTTTATGATAATGAGATAACTCAAGGTGGGGTGGATGAGAGCATCAATTCTTCAGCACTCAACCTTCTTTATGGTCCAACTCTCACATCCATACATGACTATTGGAAAGACCATAGCTTGGACTATATGGACTTTTGCTGGCAAAGTAATGTCTCTGCTTTTTAATATGCTATCTAGGTTTGTCATAGCTTTTCTTTCAATGAGCAAGTATCTTTTAATTTCATGGCTGCAGTCACCATCTGCAGAGATTTTGGAGCCCAACAAAATAGCCTGTTGTTGTTCCCATTGTTTCTGCATCTATTTTCCATGAAGTGATGGGACCAGATACCATGATCTTAGTTTTTTGATATACATAGTCACTAATACCCTAGTAACATACCTCAGTCACTAATAAAAATAGTTATAAGAACATTTATAAATATTATGAACCCAACATTGGAACACATAAATGGATGAAGCAAATATTAACAGACTAATGGAAAAAATAGACAGCAATTAAATCATATTGGAGACTGCAATATTCTTACTTTCATCAGGGGACAGATAACCCAGACAGAAGGTCAGTATGGAAATGGTAGAACTATGCTTTTTCTCTAATTAAAGTATAGTTGATTTTATAATGTTCTGTTAGTTTCAGAATATATATATATATATATATATATATATATATATATATTCTTTTTCAGGCTTTTTTCCATTATGGATTATTGCAAGATGTTAAGTATAGTTCCCTGGGCTATCTAATAGGTCCTTGTTGTTTAACTATTTTATATATGGTAGTGTTCATCTGTTAATCCCAACTCCTAACTTTTCCCTCTACCCCTCCTTTCCCCTTTGGTATTTTTTATTTTCTGTCTGTTAGTCTATTTCTGTTTTGTAAATAAGTTCATTTGCACCATTTTTTAGAGTCCACATATAAGTGATATGATATGATATTTGTTTTTCTCTAACTTACTTCACTAGTATGATAATTTTGAGTCAGTCCATGTTGTTACAAATGGTATTATTTCGTTCTTTTTTGTGGCTGAGTAGTATTCCATTGTGGTGTGTGTGTGTGTGTGTGTATGCCACATCTTCTTTATCCATTCATCTGCTGATGGACATTTAGGTTGCTTTCATATCTTGGCTATTATAAATAGTTCTGCAATGAAGATTGAAGTGCATGTATTTTTTTTTAATTAGAGGTTTTCTCTTTTCCATATTTATGTCCAGGAGTGAGGTTACTGGTTCATATGGTAACTCTCTTTTTAGTTTTTTAAGGAACCTCCATACTGTTCTCCATAGTGGCTGTATCAATTTTCAGTCCCACCAACAGTGTAGGAGGGTTCTCTATTCTACACACCATCTCTAGCATTTATTGTTTTAGAGTTTTTGCTGATGTCCATTCTGACTAGTATGAGGTGATACTTCATTATAGTTTTTATTTGCATTTCTCCAATAATAGTTATGTTGAGCATCTTTTCATGTGCCTATTGACCATCTATATGTCATATTTGGAGAAATGTCTCTTTAGACCTTCTGCCTATTTTTTTATTGTTTTTTTTAATTGAACTTTATAAACTGTATATTTTGGAAATTAATCCCTTGTAATTCACATCATCTGCATATATTTTCTGTCAGCCTGTAAGTTGTCTTTTTGTTGTGTTTATGGTTTCATTTGTTGTATAAAAGTTTTTTTGTTTGATTGGGGTCCCTTTTGCCTATTTTTGGTTTTATTTCCGATACTGTAGGAGACCAATCCAAAAAATTGCTGTGATTTATGTCGAAGAGTTGTCCGTCTGTTTTCCTCTAGAAGTGTTTTAGTATCTGATATTACATTTAGGTCTTTAATCCTAATTTAAGTAATATCCTTCTTGATTTAAAACTATACTACCAAGCTATAGTAGTCAAAGTTGTATGATACTAGGACAAACACATACACATAGATCACTGAACAGAATAGAGAGCCCAGAAATGAACCCACACACGTATAGTCAATTAATCTATGACAAAGGAGGCAAGACTATACAATGGGGAAAGAACAGTCTCTAAAAAGTGGTGTTGGGAAAACTGAACTGTTTCAATCAAGAGAATTAAACTGGACCACTTTAAATCACCATATATACAAACAGAGTCAATATGGATTAAAAGAAAATCCATTTAAGAAAATCTAAACAGTAAACTCTTTGATGTTGGTCTTCATAATACTTTTTGGATCAGTCTCCTAGGCAAGGGCAATGAAAGCAAAAATAAACAAATGAGATCACATTAAACTAAAAAGGCTTTGCACGATAAAGTGAAACTTCAAGAAAATGAAAAGGCAGCCAGCTGAATGGGAGAAGATATTTGCAAATGCTATATCCAATAACAGGTTACTATGCAAAAATATATTAAAAGCTCATTATAACTCAGTGTTAAAAACTGCAAACAATCCAATTTAAAAATGGACAGAGGACCTGAACATGCATTTTTCCAAAGAAGTCATGCAAATTTCCAACAGATACCTGAAAAGATACTCAATATCGCTAAACATCACTGCAAATAAAATCACAGAGAGAGATCAATTCCATATTTGTCAGAATGGCTATCATCTAAAAGACAAAAAATAGCAAGTGTTGGTGAGGATGTGGAAAAAAGAGAACACTTGTGCACTCTTGGTGGAAATGGAAATTGATGGAGCCACGATGGAAAGCAGTATGCAGATTCAACAAAAAAGTTAAGAATAAGAGCACCATGTGTGCTGTGTTCTCAGTCGCTCAGTTGTGTCCAACTCTTTGCAACCCCATGGACTGTAGCCCACCAGGCTCCTCTGTCCTTGGAATTTTCCAGGCAAAAATACTGGAGTGGGTTCCAATTTCCTACTCCAGGAGATTGTCCTGACACAGGGATCCTACCCACATCTCCAGCATCTCCCACATTGGCAGACAGATTCTTTACCACCGCACCACCATACAATTCAGCAATTCCACTTCTGGGTATTTACCTAAAGAAAACAAAAACAGTAATTAGAAAAGATGTATGCATCTCTACATTCATTGCAGCCTTTTTCAAAATAGCAAAGTCTTGGAAGCAACCTAAGTGTTTTTCAGTAAATGAATGGATAAAGAAGATGTGAGACAGATCTATACATAATGGAATATTAGTAGCCATCTAAAAGAAGGAAACCTTGCCATTTGTGACAACATGGGTAGATCTACAAGGAATTATGCTGAATGAAATAGGTAGAGAAAGATGAATACCGGAATATTCAGAACAAAACAAACAGAACAAATACAGACTGATAGAGAACAAAGTGGTTGCCAGATGGGAGGAGTTTGAGGGTTGAGTGAATAGATGAAGGAGATTAAGTACAATATTTAAGGTATAAAATAAATATGTCACAGAGATTAATATAAAGCATAAGGAATATGGTCACATTCTAGTGATTTTGCACGGTGACATTAGATGGTAATTATCTCTTAATGTCGGGTTTCCCTGGTGGCTAAGATGGTAAAGAATTTGCCTGCAATGCAGGAGGCTGTATTCAATCCTTGGGTCAGGAAGACCCCTGGAGAAGGGAATGGTTATCCACCCCAGTACTCTTGCCTGGAGAATTCCATGGACAGAGGAGTCCTATAGGCTACAGTCCTGTAGTCCTGTAGTCCTTGGGGAGTGTATTTCAATGTTGGATCACTGTGTTGTTTACCTGATACTACTGTAACAGTGTACATCAACTACATTTTAGTTTAAAAAGTCAGGCTCTGAATACTGTCACAGATGTTAGATGCCCTTCTCCATATTCCCTCTGCCTAAACCTCTATTTCTCTATGGAGGCTTTCTCAGGCACCCCCATAGACTGCCTGGTTCAGGGCATTCCCCTAAGGACTAGGATTTAATGCCTTCAGAGGCATCCCTCAGTCAGCCTGAGCCTCCTGCCAGTAGATAAAAATCCAACTATGTAGTCCTTTAATGGTATACTCTTGAGGTACATCTACACAGCTCCTTAGCTGGCCCCTGGTAGGACTGATTGAGTTACCTACAGTGGTAATTATGCAGTGATGTACCCCTAATAAAACTGTAAGATCAACATAAAATCTTGCTAAAATGATGACTGTCGCTCTATCTAGGAAATGGTGTCTTTCTTTAACAGTGTATTTATATCTCTTGGTGTGTGCAACAGTTTGTAGCATAAATCATACTAAAAAGAAAAAAGCCACCTTGTCTTTTCAGGAGTCTTTGAATTCTGGAATACAATTTGTGTATAATTATTAAACCTCTCCTCTGGTATAGTTGCTGCATAACTTGCCTCAGTGTTTGAACTTCCCAATCCGCCTGCAATGTGGGAGACCTGGGTTTGATCCCTGGGTTGGGAGGATCCCCTGGAGAAGGGAACGGCTTCCATTATTGGAACCCACTCCGTTATTCTGGCCTGGAGAATCCCATGCACTGTATAGTCCGTGGGGTCGCAAACAGTCGGACCCAACTGAGCAACTTTCACTTTCACTTTGCTATAGTTGCTGCATAACTTGCCTCACTGTTAAGTAGGCTGTTGTTTTCCAATAGCAGATTGCATTTAAAAACACCTGAGAAGCTTTAAAAATATAAATTTCTGGGCCTTTACTTTGAATTACAAAATTCATCTCTCTGTGAGGGTGTTTGTGTGTGTGCATGTAAATCCTTCAGGTGATTTTGATGCACAGTTCAGTTCGGGAACTGCACAGAAGTTTGGTATAATTCTTGCATCTCTCACCCTTAAAGGAGGGGGATTACAAAAGGCAGGGTGGAAAGACAGAAAGTGTGGGAGTGGAGGTTTATACTATGTAGTAATTGAGACATTAGAATTTTACAGCTACATAATAAAAATGATTTCATGACAGAATCAAAGCCTGTATCCAGGATCACTGAGATGTCTCAGTTTGGTCCTTCTTTATTACAGCTTATAATTTAAATGCTAAAGGCAGAAGCCACTTAGATAGAAAGTATTATCCTTGAATATCTTTTATGTAAATGTAACCTTTTAGGTGAGGAAGGAGGAGAGACAATATAATTAGTGAATCAAACGCAGATAATCAGCACCTCCTGTAGTATTGGCAGATAATTACAAGGCTGGGATTCTTGGAACTTGATATTTGGGCAAGGAAATAAGGAAAACATCTGCAACTCATTCTGCAAAGTAAAAATGGGGTTCTCTTGAGTCTGTTTTCAACACAACATTAAATAGCAGATACTAAACCAACTCCCCCCCCCAAAAAAAATCTTGAGAAACTCTAAAACGAGAAATCATGTGCAAAAAAAAAAATCTCTTCTCACTTGATATCTATTTCATGAACTAATTTTTAAAATAAGGTTTTTACAACCTTTCATTGAACTTTTAAGAATATATTAAATTTTCTAATGCCATAAAACACCTTTGCAATTTAATCTGTCAACCTGTCCAAATTCCATCAACCCCTCCATACACAACAATGTTGAAACTATGGTGGGGACGATTTGTTTCTAGGACTGTTTCATCTTCAAACCCTTTGTGAAGTTTCTGTAAGACGTGTGGCTCTGTAAGAGACGTGGCTCACTGCATCACTTGCTTCTGCTGCTGCTGCTGCTAAGTCGCTTCAGTCATGTCAGACTCTGTGCGACCCCATAGACGGCAGCCCATCAGGCCCATGCATCACCTGGGACATGTTTAATAAATGAATAAACGAACAAGTGAATGAATGCGTGCATGCTGCACACACCCTTACTTTCTGATATTCCAAATTGGCCTTTGCCAACATATTTTCACATTCCACAATAGAGTTGTCAAATATTCATCAAACATAGTCTATGCAAGGGTATCAAAGACAGACAATGCTGGACATTGGTTAAGGTGGTGAAAACAGATTTTATTCAATAACTACTCTCAGTCTGGGAAGGAACCGAACTCTATTCTAATGTGTGCAATAATGACTGGGAATTTTAAAAGGAATATGAGAGAGTAAGGGGCTTCCCTGAAGGCTCAACAGATAAAGAATCCACTTGCAAGGCAGGAGACTTTCAATCCTGGGGTCAGGAAGATCCCCTGGAGGAGGAAACAGCAACCCCCTCCAGTATTCTCACGTGAAAAATCCCATGGACAGAGGAGCCTGGTGGGATTAGGTCCCATTAGGTCATTAGGTCCATTAGGTCCCATTAGGTTAAAAGTCCATTAGGTCACAAAACTACTTCAGTGTAATTGTGATAAGGCCAGCCACATGGAGTATTCTAAACCTGAGTTTTCCATCAACTAATCTCAATACTGGTCTACTAAGGAAGAATACTTGGTAGAATTATAGATGAAAATCATCTCATTTAAATTATGTTTATTGGAGTAGAGGCTTTTTTGCTTTCAGAGCATCTCTACTATCAGATAATATTCATCCAAGTTACAAACTAGTCAAATAGTACTTGTAGTTTTGACTTTCTCCATCATTAACTGGTTTATGAAGTGCTCACTGGAGCATTTTTGTTTGTTACTTTTGATTGAGATATAATTGATTTACACTACTTTATGTTTCAAGAGTTTACCACTTTTAAAGATTATATTCCAGTTACGATTGGTAAAACATTGGTTATATTCCCTGTGTTGTAAAATAAGCCCTTGTAGCTTATTTTAGTACTATTAGTACAATTTAGTAATAATTTATACCTCCTAATCCCCCATCTCTGTCTTGCCACCCCCCTTCCCTTGCCCCCCTGGTAACCACTTTGATTATGTACCCAGGAGTGTAATTGTTGGATCATACAACTGTTCTATTTTTAGTTTTTCTAAGGAATCTCCATACTCTTTTCCACTGTGGCTGTACCAATTTACATACCCAGCAACAGTGTTCAGGGGTTCCCATTTCTGCATATCCTCACCAGCATTTGTTATTTGTATTCTTTTAGAAGATAGCCATTTTAACAGGTGATATCTCGTTGCAGTTTTGGTATTCATTTCTCGGATGATTGATGATGTTGAGCATCTTTTTATGTGCCAGTTGGCCATCCATATGTCTTCTTTGGGAAAATATATATTCAAGTGTTCTGCCCATTTGTTAAATCAGTTTCTTTATTTTCTTCATACTGAGTTATATAAGTTGTTTATATATTTTGAAAATTAACTAAAAATTAAATTACTAGTTATATTGTTTGCAAATATTTTCTCCCACTCAGTAGGTTATCCTTCCATTTTGCCAATGGTTTCCTTTGCTATAAAAACCTTTAAGTTTCACTAGGTCTCATTTGTATATTTTGCTTCTGTTTCCTTTACCTTAGGAGATAGATGCAAAAAAATATTGCCACTATTTATGTCAAAGAGTGTTCTGCCTGTATTTTCTTCTAGGAGTTTTATGGTTTATGGCCTTACATCTAACTCTTTAATCCACTTTGAGTTTACTTATGCATATGGTGTTTATAAATTGTTTTAATTTTATTCTTTTACATGCAACTGTATAGTTTTCCCAGCACTGCTTATTGAAGAGACCACCTTTTCTCCATTGCATACTCTTGGCTCCTTTGTCAAGACTGATTGACCATAAACCTGTGGGTTTATTTCTGGACTCTCTATTCTGTTCAGTTTATCTATGTAGGAGGCATCCTATGCAAAACTTCAGTGTACTCCTCTTTGGGGGTGCCCCCTACATAGGCTGCGTGGGTCCTTCTGTTATAATGGCTGACTACTGCAGGTGGTCTGGTTAACTTGGTTGGCCCTCTGTCCAGTTGCTTGCCAGGTCCTGTCCAGTGGAGGTTATCAGCCACTGGTTGGCAAGATAGGATCATCAGGCAGCTGACTGCAGAACCCTGGGGATCTCTGAAGCTAGTCCTGGCTCACTGGTGGGCAAAGTTGGGATCCTGGTGATCCTGAAGCTGGTGCCCACCCACCAGTGGGTAAAAAGAGGTTCTGGGGCTACTGCCAGCCCACTGGTGGTAAGAGCCAGATCCTAGGGTCTGATTGTCAGGCCCAGGAGTCCCAGAGCTGGTGTTGGGTCACTGGATCACTGGTGGATGGCCCTGATTCCTGACACTCCTGGCTGAGTGGTCAGTTTGGGGTGTCCCAAAGCTTTTGTCTCCCCACTGGTTGGTGAGGCTTAAAGGCCTCAGAATCAACACTTCTAGCATGCTGATTCTAGCAGGTGATTTTTAGACTATTATAATGTTTATTATGATGTTCCCAGATTGTTTCAAATACTTTATATTCACGATTCCTGTAATCCTCATAGCAACTCTAGATGGTCAAGTTATCTCCACTTCACAGATGGGAAACTGAGGCATAGTTTCTCTCGGCCAGGCTCACAAGGGTCACATAGGGGAGGAAAAATTTGTTTTTGTCAACCCTCTGAGGGTCCCTAACTAGATCTGAGCATTAAACTGAAAGACAGATTAACAGGAGAAAAGCAAACAACTATCACACAAATTTTACATGGCCCCGGATGCTTCAGAAGGAAATGAAGACCCAAGAAGCAGTTAAAATTGAGGGGGTTTATGGTAGATTTTCTACAGAGTAGAAAAGTTGTGGAAAGATACAATCAAGCAAGAAGTATGAGCTAAGAATGGTAAACTGGGGGGAAGAGCAAGCTTTTTGGCTTCTTCTTAGTGTTCCTCTGTCTTCAAGATAAATACTTCTTTCCTCCAGGTACAGGGAGGACACCTCTCACATGAGGGTTTCATGACCTGCTGCAGGGAAGAAGGATGGAGGAGGTCAGAGAGACCTTCCTGCTTCTATCACCCTTTCAAACTCTTTCAGCTAAAGTTATGAATATGCCATGGTGCCATATTTGGGGGTAGCATGTCCTGAACCCCATCACTAGTAAATAAGCACACAAACCCAGAAATCTCACTCAGACTCTGATCTCCAACCATTTTTCTATGGTCATGTTACCACTTTTGGATGACAAGAGGCCAAATCAGGAGGTCACAATACACTTCCACACGAGTCCTTAAGCTGTGTTTCCCTCTAAATGCAGCCTGAAGCAAATGGATTGGTATTTTGGTTATTCCCAGTAATAAACAGTTACTCTTTCTTAGTATTGAAACATCTAAGCCAGGATAATATCAAGACTCCACTCTCACCTGGTTTGTATTTTCTCCATTTCCAAGTTTGGTCCAACCTCAAGCACAAGGTCTGCTGAAGGGTAGGAATGGAAGGGATGGAGACAAGGTGGCGAGGACAGATGCGGTGCTTTCTTATCGGTACTGTAATCTGGGGCTGGGGCCTTTTGTGTGACTGGGGGCCCATCACTGTCTCATGAGATTTGCTTCCTTGCCAACCCCTCTCCCATCCACCCCTCCCGCCCCCACACACTCGCTCCCTGGACACTGGGAGCCTCCAACTGCAATCTCCTGGTGCAGCTGAAGCATGCTCCCTCTGCTACTCATTGTTGCCCCCCACTCCCCCAACTCTGGTTTCTATATTCTTTGACATAGCTCTAGCTTTTTTTCCACTGAGATATCCTAACACCTAGCAGGATACTCTCGTGGGCCTGGTTCTTTATAGAAGGCTCACGGCCAGTTTCCCTGAGAACCATCCAACTTTGCCTCTCCAGTGGGAAAGTGCAGCTCACTCTGCATGGTTCTGTTCTCTCTAGCTGTAACCTCTCATCTTTATATTTTTTCTAGGTATGAATCACATAAAAGTCCCCGCATACTCCAGGGGACATGACTGAGCTCTCTAAGTGAGCCTTTATAGCTTCCATCACTTTTCTAAAGAAATCATTACTCTCCAGGCTCTTCAACTTTCTCCTACCTAGTTAGGCTGGGATGGGGGTTAAGATGACAGAACAATTTTCACAGGCACTTAGTCTGACCTGTAAAAGTGGTCTACAGCAGTGCTACCTAAAACTGCTACAAATCTATGAAGATCTCAGTAAGGAAATTGAGAGTGTTAGAAACATTTTTGGCAATCTGACATTGCTGCAATATCCAAGAGCATGATTTTGTAATTTACAATAGTATCTATCCACGATGGAGTAAATGGTTCTTCATCAATAGATTGAACAGTTACATCATACCTTAGGATATGTGATACCTTTCCCCCATTGTTTTGTTTCTTAGCCTTTGTGGACTCTGCTGAAACTAACAAACTAGGAAGTCTTAATTTAACATCCTGTTGCAGTAAAGATTAAAAATAATTGTTTTATTCAGATTGGATATGACTAATATGCCTGATCAAGGCAAGTACTTGATCTTTCTCATTAACCATAATAAAAGAGGAGTTCTAAAAGTCCAGGCTACTCTGACAAGGCTCCCCCTGTCCTATTTATGTGTTCAGGGGTGCTGGTGCTTCTAAATCATCACTGGAAGCCAGTATAACTTGGTTCTAGGTGTCTAGGTGTGCCAGCTGAGGAAGTGCATAGCTTCTGATAAATAGCTGCCTTGCAAACTATGTGGTTGTGTATCCTAGCTCCTAAGTAGACCATTGTGAAAATTCAGCTTTGAGCTGTCTGTTCTCCCTTCCTGAACACGGCCATGGAGGCGGCAGACATCCAGCTGTAGAAACTGGCTAGGGCTGCTCAGAAGTTCTGGGGGAGGTGACGATGGTGCTTAGGGCCAACTCAGCAATTAAGCTGGTCCACATGGGTTTCAAGGAGGCAAAGTAATGCCCACTCCTACAAAGCAGTGCTCAGGCTGGTCCACTGCTCCACCAGCTCCTAAGAAGCAGTTCTTCCAGGATAGGCTGGTTCCCACCAGTCCTTAGACCCCAAAGTCTGGTGTCTAGAGTGACTGTCAAGGTCTATAGCAATCAGCCTGTCCAGTTCACATGCAGAGCCACGTCCCAGGGCACAAGCCAGCCCTGCATGCACTGAGTCAGGACTGGTACCAGCAGCTGACACCTCACAGCAGAGGATCACCGTGATTGTCTCCCTATCGCCCACCCAGGTCTAGGACATTACCTGGAGTTGCCCTCAGAGATTCTCAGGGAGTTTCGGAAACCCATCTGCAACGTGCTATTATTCACTGGTTCTCCAACTTGAAATGCTCTGCAAGTTGGAATCCCAAAAATAGTAATGCCTATTTCCCATCTCCAAATATTCTGATTTAATTGCTCTGGTGTGCATCCTGAGCATCAAGAGCTTTCAGAGCTCCCCAGGCAATTCCAAAGTGCAGCAGGATGTGAAAGCAATCAGTATGGTTGGTAGCCCCTCTCAATGAAGAAGAGAATAAAATTACAATACACTGTGGGCTCTAGTGGCGCATTTCCTTTGGAAGGGTTCCTCTCAAACAGAGTTCTTCCTGAGGTTTTTCCTACCCACAGTTTTGGAGCTTAGCTCAGAAGAAGGCAACACGAAGCCGCTCCTGGAAGCCTAGCATTACTGTACTCCCAGCATTTTACACTGATGAACTGGGGGCTGGGATCATTGCATTCCCCTGCCGTGGCTAAGAAAGTAATAACAACACTAATTATAATTGTAATTGCTTTTAAAAGATAAAATGATGTTCTCTGGAGAGTGTTCCAGCTCAGTAAAAATGCCAGCAGCATAGAATACAAACTGTGAAGACTGTAAATCTAGGAACAGCCAGAAGTTTTATTTTCATAGTTCTTGAAAACTACATAGCTTTTGCAAAATCTGAAATTATTCCCAAGAATCACATACATTTAATTATTTGAAGTTAACTCTGGCTACTTTTCCAATTATTTTTAAGGGGAAAAAAACTAGAAAAAGCATGTATTAAGGAGAAATGTGTGATTATAATGCAGTAGCTAAAAGGGCCTTCTATCAGTACAGAGAATGTTTGAAATGAAGGGTAGATTCTGGGCTTACTCTTAAAAAATTCACTCCAAAGCTATACTCAAAAATAACTTACTTTCTGCCCCTCTAAAGTCTACCCCGCTGTCTTTCTTTCTCCCCCAAAACATACATATGGATATACTTATTACACTTTCATACATATGCTTGGCAATGAAAAGGTGATTTGTGAAATGTTTAAATTTATGGAAAGCAGCATGGTGCTCTAGAAAGAGCCTGAGGTTTTGGAGTCCTACAGAACTGGCTTTGAATTCTGTCTTTACTGCACTCTAAGTGTGACTTTGAACAACTCATTTAAACTCAGAATCTCCATTTTCTGTAAAATAGGAATATTCTCACTTTTCTCACAGCACCTTGCATGGCTGGGAGGAGTGGAGAAAGAACTAAAACTGAGGAACATCTGTGATATTAGATGAATCTTGGTTCTTTTCCATCCCTTCCCTTCAATTCATTCAACTGAAAACCAAAACTACCCATCTCCCCCTCTCTTGGTACTGTCTCCATTAACATGTGTGTGTGCTAAGTCGCTTAAGTTGTGTCTGACTCTTTACAACCCCATGGACTGCAGCCTGCCAGTCCCCTTGGTCCATGGAATTCTCCAGGCAAGAATACTGGAGTGGGTTGCAATGCCCTCCTCCAGGTTACATTAACATAACTTTACTCTTGTATTACTTTGATTAGCACACGTTTACTCTTCCAGGATATTCTTGCTCAAGCAAATAACCTGATTGTTTGTTATAGGAACTTCCCAAGAGGCTCCTCAGTTCTTCAATAGGAAGCATCAGCAGATGGTTTGTGGCCTAAGATTTCCTGGCTTCAATATCTTTGCCTTGCTAGTTCCACCAGTGCTAAACCATGAGAGACAATATACAAATGGAGAATGGCCAGATCTCATATAAAAACATGACTCTGACCCATAATCTGTAGCAGCCAGCCCAGGAAACCAACCCATTATCAACAATAATCAACCCAGGAGACCAACCTACTCTGTACAAATCAGACTTATAAAAAGGCAGATCACTATTCCTAGCAAACAGTCTAGGCATCCAAACAATAACTCCTGCAACAATTGGCCTCAAGCAGCCAGAACTTGATTGATAATTGCCAACTTTCAAATTTCTGTGCCCACTTTCAACTTGGGACTAACTGAACAAGAACCAAATATGTATCACACAGTCACATAGGATGTCTTGCATCTAGTCTGCCTGCATATAACTTCTGCATGTTAATAGCCCCCATGAGGAGATACATACATTCCCTCTTTTCTGCTATGAAGTTTGACCTCTCCTCCTGTGCCAAATATAAGTGATGATGGCATACTCCCTTGCTCTGAATAAACACTCTTTGCCTCTTCTCATTTGGATGATCTTCATTGATTTCCACAGGCTTCCCCAGTGGCTCAGCTGGTAAAGAACCCATCTGCCAATGCAGGAGAAACAAGAGACATGGGTTCCACTCCTGGGTCTGGAAGATCTCCTGGAGAAGAAAATGGCAACCTATACCAGCATTCTTGCCTGGAAAATCTCATAGACAGAGGAGCCTGGCAGGCTACAGTCCATGGGGTCACAAAGAGTCAGACACAACTCAGTGACTGAGCACACATTTATTTTCACAACTGTGAAAATATATTGTGATCCTTTGTCATTGTTTAGTCTTGTCCAACTCTTTGCGACCCCATAGACTGCAGACTAACAAGCTCCTCTGTCCTTGAAGTTTCCCAGGCAAGAATACTGGAGTGGGTTGCCATTTTCTTCTCTAAGGGATCTTCCCGACTCAGAGATCAAACCCGGGTCTCCCGCTTTGTAGATGGATTTTTTACTACTGAGGCACCTGGGAAGCTGCTTTGTGATGCAAATCTAATTAAGGCCATGTCAGGAAGTGAATATTTTCATATTTCTACATAGTTGTGGATTTTTGAGCAAATTTTACTGGATTCTGGGTTAAAAGACAAGTCTTGGAATTTAAAGGGAAGTTGAATGCCAGAGAACTCCAGAAAGACTTACCTCTCTGGAGACACATGTTTACATTTCAAAGGAGGATAAAACCCAGACTTGGAGACATTCCAGGGTTGTTAGCCCCAAGAAGCTTGTCTATGTATCCCCTTAGAGACCTTCATTTACATTCCAAGAGAGAACTTCCTCTTCTCCCAGGGAGATTTTGTTTATAGGAGGAAGATTAAGTTTCTCTCCCTCACTCAGAAGGGGAGTCAGGTTGCTGTGCATTTGTCCTGTGGAAAGAGCCAGATTTATGAGTTTGGGATTCCTCTCCTGTGGGGTAAGGATCGCCTTTGTACACACAGGCCCAACCATCTGGTTCTCTCTGCCTTAATCCAGAAGAGGGAAGAATGAAGGCTGAGGAACTAATGTATTTCTGTAAGCAAATAACAATCATCCCTGATCCAGACACCTAATGCTTTCAGGATAACATAGATAAAGATATTAAAACTTATCAGGACCCCCTTTCCCATGTTGAAAGACTTGCCTTGCCTTAAAGTGAAAGTTTAAGTTAAAGTTAAAATTACTTTGTCAACAAAGGTCCATCTATTCAAGGCTATGGTTTTTCCGGTAGTCAAGTATGGATGCGAGAGTTGGACTATAAAGAAAGCTGAGCGCAGGAGAATTGATGTTTTTGAGTTGTGGTGTTGGAAAAGACTCTGGAGAGTCCCTTGGACTGCAAGGAGATCCAACCAGTCCATCCTAAAGGAGATCAGTCCTGGGTGTTCATTGGAAGGACTGATGTTGAAGCTGAAACTCCAATACTTTGGCCACCTCATGCGAAGAGCTGACTCATTTGAAAAGACCCTGATGCTGGGAAAGATGGAGGGCAGGAGAAGGGGACGACAGAGGATGAGATGGTTGGATGGCATCACTGACTCAATGGACATAAGTTTGGGTAAACTCCAGGAGTTGGTGATGGACAGGGAGGCCTGGCGTGCTGCAGTCCATGGGGTCACAAAGAGTCAGACATGATGAGCGACTGAACTGAACTGAACTGAACTGAAAGTGAAAGTTGATCAGTTGTGTTCGACTCTTTGCAATCCCATGTACTATACAGTCCAGGGAATTCTCCAGGCCAGACTACTGGAGTGGATAGCCTTTCCCTTCTCAAGGGGATCTTCCCAACCCAGGGATAGAACCCAGGTCTCCCACATTGCAGGTGGATTCCCAGCTGAGCCAGGGGAAGCTCTGCCTTGCCTTAAACCAAATTTCAAATCCTCGGTAAATTCCAATCTTTTTTTCCCTTCAGAAACCCTACTGTCAAGGCTGTGTTCTCCCTTAGTGCAGTAAACAATAAACTCAGCTTTGTCTTATCAGTGAGTTGTGTTGATGATAGTTGTATAGTCAGCATTTGATACAAACAATATTTATTAAGCATCTACTATATGCCAGGAACTGATCTAAGCACTTGGGCTACATCAGTCAACAAAACTAATAAAAGGACGAGCCCTCATGAGCTTGCATTCCAATGGAGTGAGATACACAACAAACATAACAAGACCTGCAAACGGAAAGAGCAAAGAGCATTTCTCTCACCATCCACGTCTACAAAGATTAAACCTGCTGCAGTCCCCGACTGACAATGCACTCAGTACTTCAGAGAGAGGAAATCAAAGACTATAACAAGATGCTCTGTGCTTAGGACCAATAGGTCTTCAGGTAGATGCATTTCAGGAAGAATTTTAATGAACCCCACTTCTTGCATCTTCCCATACATAGAGAAGCATAATAATCATTAACTTGAGATCTCTGTTAGGGAAAACCCTGACTGAAACTGCCCACCCTGGCCAGGCCTGATAGTAACTACTTGCATGAGTTATCTTACAAGAGGAAGTCCGGGTCAGGAACACAGAACTAATAAGCCATCTCCAACTGGAAGAATTTGAGAAAAGTCAAAAGGAAACACGAGATGCTAGTCTACATGTCCTCCCAGAATCCTCCTCACTGGAATCTGACTAACAATGGGTACACCACCAGGAAGGACTCTGAGTCAGAATGATTGGCCAGAGACAACCTAGAAATTAATCCCATGACCATAAAACCTGAGACTGTGAGTCACAGGGCGGAGCAGTCCTCTTGGATCCCCTTACCCTCCTGCTCTTTGCCTGGGCTCCCCTTTCCAATAAAGTTTCTTGCTCTGTCAGCACATGTGTCTCCTTGGACAGTTCATTTCCAAGTGTAAGACAAGAGTCTACTTTCTGTCCCTGAGAGGGACCCCCTTCTGCAATATATTTGTTCTTAGTGTTTAGCAGTAATTTTTATAGAGATGTATGCTTGACTGCATGCAAACCACCCTTATCCCTTACCTCTGGGGCAATTCATCAGAGCCCTCTGAGAGGCTGTCTCCCAGGCTACAATCCTCAGTAAGACCGTGAGTAAAACTTAACTCACAACTCTCACATTGAGCATTTTTCTTTCAGTTGACAAGTGAATTACACAGAATATGGAAGGTGATAAAGTAGCATGGTGTCATAACAGAAGATTAAGATTGCCTGCAGAGGAGGAGGAGGAGAAGGAGGTAAAATGAAACAATATGTGATTGAGCAAAAGCTTTGTAGGGAAAGAAAAATAATTTTCCCTTTACCCTTCCAGATTCTTGACTAATACTTCCCTATAATAAAAGAAATTCACAGGAGGAAAAAAAAAAAAAAAAACAACTTAACAACATGTATAACTCTTGGATACATGGTAGGTAACCAGGAAAACTGAGTAACTCTGAAACAGCCCAAGTCATCACCTTAAATACCACTTACAGCTAAACACAAAAGATGATGGGACTGTTATGGGAAAACTCAGTTATCAGGCAAAGCACAGTAATCAAGGATATGGTTGTTCTGTAGATTTAAATCACTGCCTTCTTCATTGACAAGGATTGCTAGAGATTTAGTAATCCTCCTCTTCTAGCTACAGAGATGGACACACTTACCAATGGATATTTCCCCTATATATGTGACTTCTATTCAATTTTCAGAGCTTTTTCCATGTCTGCTGTTTCTTTAAAATTGCCAGCTCAGGATAATCCTTATGCCAGTGAAGCATAATTTGGGGTGACATACTCCCCTTCAGCTTGAAAGAAGTAAGAGAGCTAGCCAGACAGACATCTGGAGGAGAGCTTTCAGGCAGAAGGAACAGCTGAAGTCTGTGTGAACTGAAAGTATACTGTGTACCAGACCTCCCAAAGCATTCACTCGCTTACTAGATTTGCAAGTGATTCCAAAGCACTCCTTTTAACTCTGCCTTGAAAGAAATTTGTCTATTTCCATATCTCCATCGCATTTGCAATTCAGTTCCCAAAGAGACATGCAGAGCTGTAACTATCTATACCCGAAAAAAAGGAATTAATAAATTATGTCTGACATTTTCAGACGGATGTTTCTTTACAAGGATTAAATTTCAAGGTGCTTAGGAAATGAAGTATTTTATAAGATTTGCAGAAAAACAACAACAACAACAACAACAAAAAGGCCATAAGTTAAGGCCAAAGTTTTAGTAGCAAAAAACAAAGATGTTGAAATGTCTTTGCAAGTCCTCTTTCAACACATGAATAAAAGCAGATTTCAGTATTTAAAACACAATCAGACATTGTTGCTGAATGTTAAAATGTTTTTGCTTTGGTAGTTTTTATTTTATTAAATTAATAAAAGCTAAATCATGGTCATAACATATACAGGCAGAGAGTACATACCCTAGAACAGTGCCAAGTAATAAATAAGAACAGTCCTGCCTTTGGGCAATTCACAGTCTCCAGAGAGACACATATGGATAAATAATTGCAATGTAAACGGTAGAAAAAAACAGAAGGGCCATTCATCAGAGTGTTGATGAAGCTCACAAAGAAAGGGATATAGGAACTGATATTTGAAAAACTACAATAGAAAACACAGGGCTGGCTATGTGTCAGGCATAACTCTAAGTGTTTTATAGCTAGTATTAATAGCTCCCTTTATCTGAATCATGCTGCTATGACACAGGATTGTTATGTTCATCCCCATCTAAGCAATCTGCTTCAACCTCCAGACTAGAGAATCCTGCTGCTAGATTGTTTGGGGCAACAAACACCAAGAGGTCATGGAGGAATTATTGAGTAACTTGAGGTGTGCCATTGGAGCTGGATGCTTTGGCCAAATGATTAACTGTGACCTTACAAAGTGGCCTCAAACTTTCTACTCTCAGGATTTCTTTGGGTCATGGCTGTGTCTTCAAACCCACTCCCACAAAGGGCTCTGTGTATTTCCCAACAAGGAAAGAGCAGGGGAAGGCCAACAGGGATAAAAATCCCTCACACTATACAGGTCCACTTTTTAAAAAAGTGTGCAGGGTGAGAGTTGTGAGTCAAGTTATAATTGGAGCAAAATGAGGACTACAGCCTGGGAGACAGCATTTCAGATACCTCTGAGAAACTGCTCCAAAGAGCTAAGTGGGAAGGTCAGTATATTAGGTGATTTTGCTGAATGAGGAATGTGCACAAGCAAGCACATATTTTTTGCAGAAATATAAGAATTGGGTTCATGAAATCAACTCCTGAAAATATCTAGCCATCTGAAGAACTGTTCTGCTGGTTTTCCCAGATCAAAAAGTGCCTCATTTCTACTCTCCACCCTGAATTCCTTTCAGGAGGTGTTAAAAATCAGCAGCTGCACAGGATTTAATCCTTGTAGAGTTAAATCAGTTCAGTTCAGTTCAGTTCAGTCAAATTCAGTTGTGTCTGACTCTTTGCAACCCCATGGACTGCAGTATGCCAGGCCTCCCTGGCTATCACCAACTCCCAGAGTTTACTCAAACTCATGTCCATTGAGTCAGTGATGCTATCCATCCATCTCATCCTCTGTCGTCCCCTTCTCCCACCTTCAATCTTTCCCAGCATCAGAGTCTTTTCAAATGAGTCAGCTCTTCGCATGAGGTGGCCAAAGTATTGGACTTTCAGCTTCAGCTTCAACTTCAGTCCTTCCAATGAATATTCAGGACTGATTTCCTTTAAGATGGACTGGTTGGATCTCCTCACAGTCCAAGGGACTCTCAAGATCTTATCCAACACCACAGTTCAAAAGCATCAATCCTTTGGCACTCAGCTTTCTTTATAGTCCAACTCTCACAAGCATACATGACTACTGGAAAAACCACAGCTTTTGACTAGACGGGCCTTTGTTGGCAAAGTAATGTCTCTGCTTTTTAATATGCTGTCTAGGTTGCTCCTTCTTCCAAGGAGCAAGCGTCTTTTAATTTCATGGCTTCAGTCACAATCAGTCGTGATTTTGGAACCCCCAAAAATGAAGTCTGTCACTATTTCCACTGTTTCCCCATCTATTTGCCGTGAAGTGGAGGTAGACGGCAAGTGACAATTTACAAATTGGCATATCGTATCACCTGGATGACTGCCACAGGGTTCTCTACTTTTGTGCCTCCTTTCTAGAGTCTGATCAACCTTCCCAAAATATTGTGGAGGAGGAAAAATTTTCCTTGATCTGCTTACGTTCTCTGTGTCTGAAATTTTTTTTAATTTATATTAATAATATTGTATTCGTTTTAGGTGCACAATATAATGGGGATTCCCATGTGGAGCTAGTTGTAAAGAACCCCCCTGCCAGTTCAAGTGACATAAGACACACAGGTTCTATCCCTAGGTCGGGAAGATCCCCTGGAGGAGGGCGAGGCAACCCACTCCAATATTCTTGCCTGGAAAATCCCATGGACAGAAGATTCAGGCAGGCTACAGTCCATCGGGTTGCACAGAGTCAGACATGAATGAAGCAGCTTAGCACCCAAACACACATACAACAATGATTACATATATGATATCATATATATATATATATGTATATATATGTATACACACACACACACACACACATTGTGAAATGGTTACCACAGTGAGTCTAATTAACATCCTTCACCACACACAGTTACAAATTATTTTTTTTGTCATGAGAAATTTTAGGATTTACTTTCTTAGCAGCTTTCAGATATACAATACAGTATTGTTCACTGTAATCACCATACTCTATATTACATCCTGGGAATTATTTATCTTATAATTGGAAGTTCATAACTTTTAACTACCTTCACCCCTTTCACAGTCACCACCTGCCACCTCTCACCTTTGACAATCACAAATCTGTTCTCTGTATCTGAGTCCAGGGTTTTATTTATATTCAACATACAAGTGATATTATACAGTATTTGTCTTTCTCAGTCTGACTTATTTCACTTAGCATAATACTGTCAATGTCCATACTTGTTTTTGTGAATGACAAAATTTCCTTCCTTTTTATGGATGAATAATATTCTATTATATTTTCTTTATCCATCCATGAACACTTAGGTGATTTTTCAAGTCTTGGCTATTTTATACAATGCTGCAATGAATGTGGTAGTGTATATATATTTTCCTGATAGTGATTTTGTTTGCTTCGGATAAATATACAGACGTAGAATGGTTAGATCATATGGTAGTTCTATTTTAAATTTTTGAGGACCTTTCATACTGTTTTTCAGAGTGGCTACACCAATTTATGGGCTTTCCTTGTGACTAAGCTGGTAAAGAATCTGCCTGCAATGTGGGAGACCTGGGTTCGATCTCTTGGTTGGGAAGATCCCCTGGAGAAGGGAAAGACTACCCACTCCAGTATTCTGGCCTGAAGAATTCCATAGACTATATAGTCCATGGCGTCGCAGAGTCAGACACAAGTGAGCAACTTTCACTTTCACACCAGTTTACAGTCTCACCAACAGTGCACAAGGATTCCCTTTTCTTTACATCCTCACTAACACTATTTCTTGTCTTTTTGATAATAGCCATTCTGACAGGTGTGAGGTGATATCTCACTGTGGTTGTGATTTGCATTTCCCTTGCGATTAATGATGCTGAGCCCCTTTTCATGCACCTGTCTTGGTCATTTGTATGTCTTCTTTGGAAAAATGTCTATCCAGTTCCTCTGTCCATTTTTACTTGATTTTTTTTTCTGTTGAGAGGTATGAGTTCTTCAAATATTGTGGGTGTTAGCCCCTTATCAGATATATGACTTGCAAATATTTTCTCCTATTCTACAATTTCTCTTTTCCTTTTGTTTTTGGTTTATTTTGCTATGCAAAGGAAAATTTTGTGTAGTCTCACTGATTTGTTTTTGCCTTTTTTGCCCTTACCTAAGAAGAAAGATTAAAAAATATATATATACATATATATATATATGTATATATATATATATATATATATATATATTGCTAAGATGAGTGTCCAAGAATATAACATCTATGCTTCCTTCTAGAAGTTTTATGGCTTTGGATTTTACATTCAAGTCTTTTATCCATTTAACACATTTTTGTGTGTGTTTTAAGATACTGGTCCAGTTTCTTTCTTTTACGTGTCCTGTCCAGTTTTCCAAATACCATTTATTGAAGAGATTATTCTTTCCCCTTTGTACATTCTTGATTCCTGTGTCATAGATTAATTGACCACATGGTTTTAATTCTGGGTTCTCTATTTTTTCCATTGCCATGTATCTGCTTTTATGCTAATCTTGTAGTGTTTTTATTACTGTAGCTTTGAAATACAGTTTGAAATCAGGGAGCATGATGCCTCCAAGTTTATTATTTCCTAAGATTGCTTTGGCTATTCTGATAGTTCATTGTTAGCATATAGAAATGTAACTAATTTTGTATACTGATTGTGTGGTTCCATACACATTTTAGAATTGCTTCTGTAAAAAATTCTGTTCTATTTCTGTGACAAATTCCATTGGAATTTTGATAGGGATGGCATTGACTCTGTAGATTGCTCTGAATGACATGGACCTTTTAGCAATATTCGTTCTTCCAACCCAGAAGCATTAAATTTTTGTATATTGATCTTGTATCTCCCAGCTTTACTGAATTAAATAGTTCTGTTTCTTTGTGGAGTCCTCGTGGTTTCACTGAGTATTTAATATATGTGTAAATATGTGTGTGTGTGTGTGTGTGTGTGTATATATATATAATTGCATCATCCATAAATGAAGTTATTTTTACTTCTTCCTTTGTGATTTGCATGTCTCATTTCTTCTTGAGGCCTGATTGCTGTGGCTCGGATTTCCAGTACTATGCTGAATAAGTGGCAAGAGTGGGCATCCTTGTCTTGTTCCTGATTTCAGAGGAAAGACTTTCAGGCTTTCATTGTTGAATATGATGCTATGTTCCCTCTATATCCCAGATGAGCATTTTCATTGTAAATGGATGTTTGCTTTCATCAATGCTTTCCTTTTTTGTCAAAAATTCTTTTCTTTACCTTCTTAGAGTCCTTGTCTAGGTCTGAAAATTAAACTGACAAAGACAGATCTACAGGAGAAAAGGATACACATTTTTTAAAATTTTCACATGTACATAGGAGTCTTCACTTGTGGCAAAAAGCAAAAAAGAATTAGTCTCTCAATGAAAGTGAAAGAGGAGAGTGAAAAAGTTGGCTTGAAACTCAACATTCAGAAAACTAAGATCATGGCATCTGGTCCCATCACTTCATGGCAAATAGATGGGGAAACAGTGAGAGTTTTTATTTTCTTGGGCTCCAAAATCACTGCAGATGGTGACTGCAGCCATGAAATTAAAAGACACTTGATCCTTGAAAGAAAAGCATGACCAATCTAGACAGCTTATTAAAAAGCAGAGACATTACTTTGCCAAGAAAGGTCCATAGAGTCAAAGCTATGGTTTTCCAGTAGTCATGCAGGAATGTGAGAGTTCGACTATAAAGAAAGCTGAACACTGAAGAATTGATGCTTTTGAACTATGGTGTTGGATAAGACTCTTGAGAGTCGCTTGGACTGCAAGGGAATCCAACCAGTCCATCCTAAAGGAAATCAGTCCTGAATATTCATTGGAAGGACTGAAGCTGAAGCTGAAAGTTCAATACTTTGGCCATCTGATGCGAAGAACTGACTCATTTGAAAAGACCCTGATGCTGGGAAAGATTGAAGGTGGAAGGAGAAGGGGATGACAGAGGATGAAATAGTTAGATGGCATCACCAACTCAATGGACATGAGTTTGGGTAAACTCTGGGAGTTGGTGATGGACAGGGAGGCCTGGTGTGCTGCAGTGCGTGGGGTTGCAAAAGGTCGGACACAACTGAGCAACTGAACTGAACTGAGGAGTTTTCACAAGAAAATGATGATCCAAGATGTGACCAGAACAAGAGGCTTTTATATTTTTTAGACCCAGAAACAATTACTTTGTAATGAATCAGTAACATAAATGGATCCAAGGCAGGGGTAGTAAATGGTGGAGAAGTAACTAGAAAGATAAGGGTTGGTTTATTAACACTTGTTTGTATGGATTTCTTGGCCCCAAATTCCCTGTCTCAGTGATAAAAATGTCATCTCATCTCCTGGTACATGGAGAGTACCTCTCCTGTGGTGTTTTATGACCTATTTAAGAAAGAAGGGCAAGAGGGATGGAAAGGTCTGAGTGATCTTCCTACTTCTGCCATTAAAAAAAAATCCCTTTAGCTTAAGATATTAAATATGCTAAGGTGCCATATTTGGGGATGTTGTTGTTCATTCACTAAGTCGTGTCTGACTCTTTGCGACCCCATGAACTGTAGCCTGCCAGGCTCCTCTGTCCATGGGGTTTTCCAGGCAAGAATACTAGACTGGGTTGCCATTTCCTTCTCCAGGGGATCTTCTTGACCCAGGAATCAAACCGCATTAGCAAGCAGGTTCTCTACCACCAAGCTATTAGGGAAACCCTATTTGGGGATGGTATGGGCTGAACCTCATTAATATAAATATAAAAAACCCAGAAAGTCCCCCATTGCCTTCATGACAGCACAGCACTCCTGTTCCTCTGTCATCATGCCTTTACTTATGCTCTATCTCACCTCCGGAACCAGAGCAAATGCATTCTGGGCTTCAGCCACTCCAAACTTTAAGGCCAAATGTGCCCTGCCTTTGTTCACTGGGTTCCCTCTGTTGGCAAACTCTTAACCTGTCCTTCAAGACCTACCTCACATCCATGAAGTCTCTCCCATTTACTTCCATTGGGACAATTCTCAACATGCCTACAACAGCAATCCTTAGCCTTAGCTCACTTGTGCGTGTGTGCTCAGCCACTTCAGTCATGTCCAAGTCTTTGCAATCCCATGGATCATAGCCCTCCAGGCTCCTCTGTCCATGGGTTTTCCCAGGCAAGAATACTGGAGTGGTTGCCATACCCTCCTCCGGGGGAATTTCCTGTCCCAGGGATTAAACCTGCCTCTCCTACATTGCAGGCGGATTCTTCACTTGCTCAGCCATTGGGAAGCCCTGAAGCTCACCTGAGAATTTTGTAAATGATACCAGTGCTTGGGCCGCACTCCCAGATATTTGGACCCAGGTGGGCCCTGGACAGGGGTGCTTTGAATTCTTCAGGGATTGGGGCTTTGGTGTTCAATTCTTAGTATCCTCCTCAGCAGCAGGTACAAGGCAGGACTTTAATCACCAATCAAGTATTCGTTGAGTGAATAAGGCAAGAAGAATTTACAACCGCTCTGTGACTCAGATACAACTGTTACCCAGCTTTGCATTTGAGAACAAAGGACGTTAAGTGACTTGCCCAAGATTACTAGGAGTAACCTGAATTTAATTCTTCTGATTCCAAGTCCAGTGTCCTGCTTGTGTCTGAGGGGGAAGAATGTCTGCAGAGGAAGGGTAATGCCTAGCACTGAGTCACAAGCAGATGGACTGATAGAATTTTCCTTCCGCCCCAGTGAAGGAAAATGCCCCCTTTTGGTTATTTCAACATTTGGGGAGGGACTTGTGCTGTCTGTTCCTCTGTAACCTTTCGTGAATTTGGAAGGTTCTCCTTAAAACTCATACTTCTTAGAACATTCCCTATCGTCTTGTTTTTAATGAATTATGAGCCATCATTTATTTATAACCCATCTACAGCGGCCTTTATGGGACAGAAAATGAACTACTTGCCGAAGTAATTACTCTTGTTATAGACTTAGAACTGATGCTCACAGCCCTTTCCTTTCTAAATGGCTGATGTGCTAGGTTTCTGCTGTTCCGTTTGACCTGCCTGAATCTAAGCTTGTTATGGTTTGTCTTAGGACTATTTTTCTAACTCACAGAAAACCAGATTCTTTCTGTAACAGATCAAGCATTTTTAGTAAATGACCACTCCTTTCCCAACAATAAACAGGTACCCTAAAATTAACACAGTCTTCTCTGGGCACAGGGGCTCAAAATCTGCTTTTCACAGGTGATATCCCTTTGGTGAACAGCTCAATCACCGAGTCAGACAGCAAGAGGTGTGGTGGGGGGTGGGGCCTTGTAATTATTCAGCTGAAAGCAGGAAATACTAGGGCCTTACTGTGCCAACAGAAAAATCCCCACACACAATTACTAGTTATTAATTTGACTCAACAGTGTATTTAACAATTAAATTTCATATTAATATCTGTAAATGTGTATAGATGTATACACATAGAACAACAGAGTATTCATTCAGTTATCGCTCATATAGTTTTTAAAATGAACTAAGTACTGTGCAAGTTACTGTTACTAGTTATTTCATTTATAAATTTCCTTAGTACTTCCATTTTTGCTGAATATTATTATATTAGAAGCTCTAAAGACCTTCAAACACTGAATATGTCTTTTAAAAGTGATAGTAAATCAATATTTTAAAGAATGAAACTAAGAAATCCAGTAGAATTGCAATTGTCTAGCATAGTTAAGAAAAGAGATGTTGAAATAAAAATGCATTAGGTCTATTAATCAACATTATTATAGTATTTTGGTCTCTGACCATAGCTCAGAAATTGCTAGATCTGGCCTCTCATTTCTTCTATCCATAGTTACAAGGAAAACTTTGAATGCAGTTCCAGAGTTTGCCTAACTGGATGGCAGGAAGCCTTAAGATGCCATTTAGTCTATGCAGTGGTGACTTTTAAGCTTTATTCAGGGATTGTGGTTATGCCTTAAGCAGCTGTGTGATTTTAGGTGAGTCACTGAGCCCCTTCAGGGCCCAGGTTTCCTTTTTGTTAAATGAAGCATCTGTGAATCTATAACAAGAGACTAGGGGGGAAAGAAAGGAGTAATCTGTAGGTGGAAACAAGGAGTTACAGATCATAGGAAAGATGTGGCTCCACACAGAGAAAGTGCCTATCCTACCAGGCCCGGTGCACATCTGGCATCTGATCTTGCCTGCCCTCCAGCAGAGAAAGGGAGGAGGAAAGAGTCAGTGAATGCAAAGGGAGAAAATGGGAAAGGAGAGGGAATAGGATGGAGGGGGAAAAGAAAATAAATGAACAAGTGCATGAAAGAATGAACAATGCAGGCAGGCCATTGAGTGAAGGCAAGCTGATGATGGAGATGTACCTTGGCAGAAGCCCCAGGTGGCTGAGTGCCCGAAGTCTCGGTCCTCTCGCAGTCTTCTGGCCACTTCTCAGGAGCCACCGCCTCTGCTCTGCAGCCTCACGACCCTTTGGAAGCTGAAAAAGGGCTTGGTCTGAGGAGACCTAGCCAGGGTGTCCAACACGGCCACTTTCTCATACTATGATGACAGCGTGAGTGCTCAGTCATGTCTGACTTTTTGCGACCTCATGGACTATAGCCCGCCAGACTCCTCTCTGCCCATGGAATTTTCCAAGGAAGAATACTGGAGAGGGTTGCCATGCCCTCAGGGGGATCTTCCCCACCCAGGGATCGAACCCGCACCTTTTGGCAGGTGGATTCTTTACCACTGAGTCACCTGGGAGCTGTTTTTCTTGAAAATTTTTAAATGATGATTGTAATTTCAAAAGTGTATGTTTGAATTGCAGCACTTTAGACAGAAAAGAACTTAAAGCTGATTTAATTCCACCCTTCGGTTTTATGGGTGGAGGAGACACAGGTTATATTTTATGGCAGCATCCTTGGAATGATGTTTAAAGTATCTGAGGACTTCATAAACACAAGCCTTCAGTGATAATGACACATTTTGTAGAGTGAAATAAAAGGTGGCCCATTGATATCTGTGCTATTTCACTGCCGCTTTGGTATTGAATTTCCCAAATGGACTGCGTGTGTATCAAGGACAGAGATTGTGATGAGCTCTTCTTTCTTTTGCACCAAGCATACTATGCATAAGTATGTGTATAACACTCCAGCCATGCAAGGCACACACATGCACACACTTACAATGAGCACGTGTATGCACATGTGTATAGCACATGCACACACCCAGCCATACATATGCACGTGGGCACTTACACATAGACACTGGATCTGAAATACATGTGCACAAATACACACGTGTATATGTGCACATGTTTATCTGCACACACATGTGCATACACACACATGAAGGCACACACACACATGTGTGTACCATCTAAGTTCAGTTTTCTGTACCAGTAGGTGTTAGGCCATCCACAAACACTGCATAATCAACAAGGCCATTAGTGATTTCCCTGAACACGATGACTGTGCTTTAAATCTGAACCAACTCTTTGAGAAAGAAAATCCACGCATACTCTTCTTGAGTACCTTAACCAAGAACTAAAAAATTATAGTAGGCTCTAAAGAAAAGTTAACTTTGTAAGAAAATAAGAAAGTTCAAAAATACTGGTCTCCCTCTCATCATTTAACAGCATCTCTGGGGAGTTTAGTCACATTTTTTAGATCTGGACATCAGGTACCCATTCTGAAGGAGGGACACCTGCTTCCTCTTAGCAAGAGAGATACAAATAATAATAACAAAAAGAATGAGCAACCTATATTCCATCAACTGCCTCCCTTCAAAATGATGCACTTTTTGAAATGTAGTTGACTTATAATATCATGTTAGTTTCAGGAGTACAGCATAGTGACTCAGTATTTTTGCAGAATCAGTTCAGATCAGTTGCTCAGTTGTGTTCGACTCTTTTGAGACCCCATGGACTGCAGCACGCCAGGCCTCCCTGTTCATCACCAACTCCCAGAGTTGCAGATTATACTCCATTAAAAGTTATTATTGAATAATGGCTATATTTCCCTGTGCTATACAATCTACCTGTTTTCTTATCTGTTTTCCACACAGTAATTTGCATCCATTAATCCCATACCCTTATACGTCTAGTTTGTCCTTCTCCTCCTACTTCTCCCCTTCAGTAACTACTAATCTGTTTTCTATATCTGTGAGTCTGTTTCTGTTTTGCATGCACATTCATTTGTATTATAAAGTGATATTTGTCAAACCTAAGTCAGATCAAATCACTAGTCTGCTGTAAACCTTAATGGCTTCCTTTCTTACAGTCAAACCCAAATTCCAAACAGCAGCCTTCAAGGTCCCGCATGATCTGGCCTCCGTGACTCCTTGGCCCACGTCTCCCACCACTCTCCCCAACTTCTTGGCTCAGCCCCCTGATTCCTGCTTATTCTTGTGCATAACAAGGGCCCACCCCAGGACCTTTGCAGTTGCTGATGCTTCTGCCTAGAACACCTTTCCCCAAAGCAGGCTTATAACTCACTTGCTCTCTTTCAGTCTCTGCCCAAATTTAACTGTTCTCTATAAAGTAGTGTGGCCTCAGCTCTCACTCTCTGTCCCTTCACCCTGCTTCATGACTTCCATAGACCTTATCACAACCTGCACTGAACTAGGTTCTTCCATCTCCCCTCCCTAACTGTAACCTCAATGAGAGCAGGGACTGTTTCATTCACCCCAGGATTCCCCAGAACCCAGCACAGAGCCTGGCATGTGCTATTGAGTATTCAGGGCCAATAAGTCCATGTTGAGCGAATGAATGAATTAAACATTGGCTATGTGTCAGGTGCTTTTTAAAGTGCTTTACATGCTTTAACTCATTTAGTACTTACTTCATGAGTCTTGTCCTCATCTTACAAATAAAGCAACTGAGGGTCAGAAAATCCAAGATAATACGCCCAAGGTGACACCACAGAATAATGATACATGGTCATTGTGGTCATTCAGCTGCTAAGTCGCATCTGACTCCTTGTGACCCCATGGACTGCAGCACTGCCAGGCTTCCTCCCTGTCCTCCACTATCTCCCTGAGTTTGCTCAAATTCATGTCCATTGAGTCAGTGATGCCATCCAACCATCTCATCCCCTGTCGCCCTTTTCTCCGGACCTCAATCTTTCCCAGCATCAGGATCTTTTCCAGTGTGACAGCTCTCTGCATCAGGTGGCCAAAATATTTGAGTTTCAACTTCAGCAGATATTCATTCACAAATTCCCTCCTCCCTGAGTTCTCTCTATATTTTAATACTTACAATGATTCTTCCATTTGTGGTGTTCTTGTGTGCTGAGCACAGGGTGAAGTACTTTACATGGATACTTTACTTGATCCTCGAATGTAGTAGATTCCATAATTATTCCCATTTCACAGTTGAGAAAACTGGAGCACTAAGTTAAACAGCTTAACCAGCATCCCACAGCTGGTGAATACTGGAGTCATGTTTGAACCCAGGCAGTTTGACTATAGATTTCACAGGCTTTATGACCTCATTCCCCATATACACACTAAATATGTTACATTCAGCCCATTAGTAAAAAGTGTATATCTTTCTTATCTTTACTCAGCCTGTCTAAGGTGAAAATGTCTACTTCAAAGTATTTTAGTATTACTTCTATTTTCACTTCCAAAGGGTTGTTACATTTTTTGAAGAACCCAAAAACTGAGTAAGACATAGTTACCAACCTTCAAAAGCTCAGTTTATGAAAGAGAAAAAAACTACAAGTGAGTCTGAACCAAAGCAGACCTGGGGACAAATACCATAAGAAAGATCTAAATTTGCATTTCTCTGATAATGAGTGATGTTGGACGGGTGCTCAGGGCTGGTGCACTGGCAAGACCCAGAGGGATGGGATGGAGAGGAAGGAGGGAGGGGGGATCAGGATGGAGAACACATGTAAATCCATGGCTGATTCATGTCAATGTATGGCAAAAACCACTACAATATTGTAAAGTAATTAGCCTCCAACAAATAAAAATAAATGGAAAAAAAAAAAAAAGAAGCTAGTTTGCTAAAAAAAAAAAAAAAAAAATAGAAAGACCTAAATTTTATGCTTATTATTGTAAACCTGTATCTCCAGAGGGATTTCATGTCTGAGAGCTATATAAATACGTCCATTTTCTAATATATGTGCTTGTGTGCATGTATGTGTGTATAAAATTAAAACATTAGATTGATACCAAAATTAATTTTTCTTGTTCAGTCGCTCAGTAGTGTCCGACTCTTTGCGATCCCATGGACTGGAGCACGCCAGGCTTCCAGTCCTGCACTATCTCCTGGAGTTTGCTCAAACTCATGTCCATTGAGTTGATGATACCATCCAACCATCCCATCCTCTGTTGCCCCCTTCTCCTCTTGCCTTCAATCTTATCCAGCATCAGGATATTTGCCAGCGAGTCAGCTCTTCGCATCAGGTGACCAAAGTATTGGAGCTTCAGCTTCAGCATCAGTCCTTCCAGTGCACATTCAGGACTGATTTCCTTTAGGATTGACTGATTGGATCTCCTTACTGTCCAAAGGACTCTCAAGAAACTTCTCCAGCATTACAGTTCGAAAGCATTAATTCTTTGGCACTCAGCCTTTTTTATGGTCCAATTCTTACTTACATACATGACTAATGGAAAATCATAGATTTGACTCTGCAGACCTTTGTCAGCAAAGTAATGTCTCTGCTTTTTAATATGCTGTCTAGGTTGGTCATAGCTTTTCTTCCAAGAAGCAAGTGTCTTTTCATTTCATGGTTGTAGTCATTGTCTGCAGTGTTTTGGGAGCCCAAGAAAGTGAGACCTATCACAGTCTCCATTTTTCCCTAATCTAGTTGCCATGAAGTGATAGGACCAGATGCCATGATCTTGGTCTTTTGAATGCTGAGTTTTAAGTCTTCAGTAATTCAAAGAGCACTAAGAAAATCTTGTAGTTTCCTGTCCTAAAACTGTGAAAGATAGAGTTGACCTGAATTTTGATGATCCCAAGAAAATGTGTCACAGAAAATGCATGTGCTCATGTGTATCTGAATTCTAATAAAAGCTTCTCTGTCTTTATTTCCCATGCAGAGTGAAAAAACAATTCCAATTATTTGAACTTTCAGATAGCTCAGAATTTGAAAAAGAAGAAGTCTTTTCTTTAATATGTTTATGATCACAATTCCTGGAATGCAGGAGACTGAATAAATGTGTGTTATCCTTTGTATTCATCTAGTTCTTGCTCTTCAATATTTTGGTATGCTCTGTTCAGCTAAGTTTAGAATATCATTCAACACTCTCTTTTCAAATGGGAATCCCTAAAGCTAGATCTGAACAGCTTGATGAGCTAAATAGGAACCTTCTTGGTTCTGTAGTCCCCACACCATGAAGTCCCTCGGCCAGGTACTGGGCATGTACTGGGCAACCATGCAGATGGCAGACTGTGGGGCGTGAGGGCTCTGTGACACCAGGGAGAAGGCATGGGCTTTGAAATCATAAAGACTCAGGTTAAAAGTCTGTCACAGTAAGTGCTTACCTTTGAGCATGCTGTTTAGCTTGAGCTTTTTTGCCTTTAATATAGGAATAATGCTAACACAAAGGTATCTAGTAACAATGAAATGGGTGAATATAGGTAAACGCATCCATGTGCTTCCTAATGCTTAGGACATGGTGCCCCCCAAAAAAGACAGAAGAAGAGCAGGAAGAGGAGATAGAAGAGAAGGAGCAAAGGAAAACAGTTATTTCTGCAAAATAAATTACCCCAAAGTGAGCAGCTTAAAACAACCAGTAGGTATGCACTAAGTCACTTCAGTCCTGTCCGACTCTTTTAGATCCTATGAAGTGTAGCCCTCCGAGCTCCTCTGCTGTGGGATTCTCCAGGCAAGAATACTGGAGTGGTCATGCCCTCTGCCAGGGGATCTTTTCGACCCGGAGATTGAACCTGCATCTGTCTCCTGCATTGGCAGGCAGGTTCTTTACCCTAGCGCTACTCGGGAAGCCCAAAACAACAAATATTTATTATCTTACAGTTCCTGTGGGTGAGAATTTGGTAGCAGCTTAGAAGGGTCGTTATGACCCAGGTTTTCTCTTGAGCTTGCATTAAGCTGTCAGCTGGTGCTAGGATCCTTTGAAGGCTCAACTGGGGCCAGAGGATCCACTTCCAAGCTCAGTAGCATGGCTGCTGGAATGCCTCAGAAGATTTGCTTGCAGGCTTATTCACATAGCTGCCACAGGCCTTTCTTCCTTGCCATGGTCTGCCACCCCCTAAGCTGCCTGAGTGTTCCCACAGCATGGCATGGTGACTTGAAAAAGAGAAAGCCAGAGAGTGCCCGAGATGGAAACCACAGTCTTTCTATAATCTAGTCTCAGGATAATCTCAACTACCTCTACCTTGTTCTATTTGTTGAAGCAAATCAGTAAATCCAGCCCACACTCAAGGCAGGGAGATTGATTACACAGGATATGAATACGAGGCGATAGGGATACTGGGGACTATCTTAGAGAATGTGTAATACACTGCTCTGTTTTTCTCCATCAAAAACTAGCTTTCTACAAATTAGGAATAAAGTGCTCAGTATTGGGAGATGTGCTTGTGGTGCATGCTAAGTCGCTTCAGCTGTTTCGTACTCTTTGCAACCCCATGGCTTGTAACCTGCCAAGCTTCGTGGTCCATGGGATTCTCCAGCTAAGAATCCTGGAGTGGGTTGCCATGCCCTACTCCAGAGGCTCTTCCCGACCCAGGTATCAAACCTGCATCTCTTACGTCTCCTGCATTGGCTGGTGGGTCCTTTACCACTAGCGCCACCTAGAAAGCTCATTGAAAAGTATAAAGATATATAATTCTGCATCTACAAGAGTGATTCTTAATTCAGGTCTCATGATATTCTGTATGTGCTTGTGCTTAGTCACTTAGTCATGTCTGACTCTTTATGACCCCATGAACTGCAGCCCACCAGGCTCCTCTGCCCATGGAGTTCTCCAGTCAAGAATACTGGAGTGGGTTGCCATCCCCTTCTCCAGGGTATACTCCTGACCCAGGGACTGAACCTGGGTCTCCTACATTGTAGGCAGATTCTTTACCATCTGAGCCACCAGGGAAATCCATTCTGATGTGTGTACCTTTTAAATCTTTTTTATCTTGATTTTGCAAATGAATATCAAGTGCAATTTTTAAATCACAAAAATTAAACTATCTTTGATTCCTTCCAATATTTTAGTATGAAAAAATTTCAAACAAAAAGCAAAATTAAAAGGATTTTGCAGCAAACATTGATATATCTCATCATTTAAATACTATCATTAATATTTATCATACTTGCTTCCTCACATACCTCTTTATCTAGTCCTCCTTTTATCAGCCTTTTTTCAGTCTTAGTGTTCAATGTATTTCAAAGTAAAGTGAAGATATCAATACACTTCCCCTTAAATACTTCAGCATGTATATAATTAACTAGAGTCTAACATATTTGCAGTATCTTATGCAAATTTATATATATTAAATTTATATACATTGAAAGGGCACACTCACCAAGTCTTAAACAATGCAAACTCCTTTGTAACCCACAGCCCTATCAAGATATATGACATCAGCATCACCTCAGAAAGTTTCCTCATGCACCTTCAAAACCCCTGTTTCCACTCCCAGAGACAAATGATTTAAATTTTTTCTACCATAAATTAATTTTGCTTACTCTGTTGCTATTGCTAAGTCGCTTCAGTCGTGTCCAACTCTGTGCAACCCCATAGACAGCAGCCCACCAGGCTCCTCCATCCATGGGATTTTCCAGGCAAGAGTACTGGAGTGGGGTGCCATTGCCTTCTCTAGAATTGCACATAAATGGGGTCATAGAGTATGGACTCTTTTCTGTAAGGCTTCTTTCAGTTAGCATAATGTTTTTAAGATGCATCTGTATAATTGTGTGCATCAGTAGATTTTGAAGGTGAAAATTAAACATTTTAAGGGCTAGGAAATTACAGATGAAAGGGAACAGTTTGAGCAAAGTACTAAAAAGACATACCTAATAAGTCATTTAACCTCAAGTCACATTGCACAAGAAATTGTGTCTAAGCAAAGATTGACTCACTGAAATGGGAAGGAGAGAAGGACAGAACAATACCTCAAAAAGGCACGGTTCTGTGAGAGATGACATTGCAGTTGTCAGTGTCATTGGATCCACTCAAATTCGGTCACATCTTCCTGAGAATAAGTGGAGGATACTCTTAAATATAACAGAAGTATGAAATCAAAATCACTCTTTGCAAGTGACTCATATATAATATTCTGAAAGTTAGAAAATATATTTGCAAATGGACTTACAGAGCCCTTTAAAAAGAGAAGCTGGAGTGATATTTTTGTCATTGCCTGGAGCCACTTCTTTTGTCAGCCTAGTTCTCCAGCCTGGGTCCCTGTCTGGATTTCCAATGTGGACCTGTCACTTGTATCCATACTGATCCAGTCATTTGTCCTGACCTGCCCTGTTAACCAGGCTGCCACTTTTCCTGTGTTCTCCTTCCAGAGGTACTTTACTCCAACCACTGAGAGTTCAGCTACTGTGTTGCCATTGTCCTTGCTATTTTTGTTGCAGTACCTAATTGCTATAGAAGAAAGCAGTGCCATGCTGGCCCTGCAGGAGATGTGAATTCAATTTCCATGTCCTGTGTACTACTGTAGTGGGAAAGTGTTTGAAGGTTTATGCAACAGTAAGTGAGATAATAAATAGTTTCTGGTCTGAGTTTGCCTGTGAGGCCCTCCACATTAATAAAACTCCTTTCTCTTCTGGCTATACGGTGGTCCTGCCAAAAAGTAAGTTTAAAAATAAGGGGAAAAAAACCTATGTTCTGGCTCAGTTCTAACAGTGTAAACATAAGAATGTTGTTAACCTCTCTGATATTCCAGGTCACTAATATAAAAATTCTAGATCTTTAGAGAAGATCTAAAAATGTTTATTTCAGAGCTGTGAAGATTAAATGAGGTAACACATGAACGTATCCAGTGCCTGACTTGAAGAAGACAAGAGATCATTCCTCCCTTTCTCCTCTCACTGAACCTGTCCTCACAGCAAAGGAACCCAGCTCCCAGTGCAGCAGTCAGCAGGCTAACCAACAGCAGGCTTTGCTAGTTTCTTCCTCTTTGCTAGTGAAAGAGAGATGTACCTGTAATCCCGCTGGTTGAAATGATAAAAGGTAAAACAACAAAAACCCAGGAAACTCCATCCTGAATTCAATAGTACTTAAAGTGTTTTTTATTTATTTTGGACAAATTGTATATAAATGCATAAAGTATACACCATGATATTTTGACACGTTGTATATGTTGTGAAATGATTACCACAATCTACCTCATTACCATAGTCATCACCACCCACAGTTATCTTTTTTTTTTAGTTTGGTGAGACCTCTTGAGATCTGCTCTCTAAGCAAATTTCAAGCATTCATTTTTATTTATCAGTCACCATGCTATACATTAGGTCTGCAAAAGTTTACCTTATAACTGAAAAGTTTGTACCCTTTGATCAATATCTCCCTTTTCCCTCACTCTCCAAACTGTAGTAATTGCCATTCTACTCTCTGTCACTATGAGTTGAGTCTTTTTAGATTTCACATCATGGTGAGATTGTATGATATTTGTCTTTCTGTGTCAGACTTATTTTACTTGGCAAAATTTCCTCTAGGTTCATCCCTATCATAAGTGGCAGACTTTCCTCCTTTAAGACTAAATAATATTCCATTGTGTGTATTCACATATATTTATTGTATGTATATATGTATAATGTGATATATGTAAAATGTGACACATATGATGTTTTCTTTATCCATTCATCTGTTGACAGACACATAGGTTGCTTCCACATCTTGGCTACTATGAATAATGCTGCTGTGAACAGAAGGGTGTAGATATGTCTTTGGGATGTGATCTTATTTTCTTTGGATATAAACTAAGAAGTAGGATTGCTAGATCATATGGTAGCTATACTTTTAATTTTTTAGAAACCTCCATACCATTGTTCATAATGACTGTACCAGTTTGCATTCCCACCAACAGTTCACAAGTGTTTTCTCTGATTCCTCAGCAATACCTATCTTGTCTTTTTGATAATAGTAATTCTAACATGTGTGAGGTAATACCTCCCTCTCATCTCTTTCTGTGACTCAAATAATGCATAGATTTATTTGTATTGATAGTATCATATAATTCACATAGGTTTTCTCACACTTTTTCCTTTTCTTTTTTCTTTTTGTTCCTCTGGATAATTTCAAATGATCTGCCATGAAGTTCATTGATTCCTCTTCTAAGGAATCCTCTTCTGGTTGCATCTGCTAACAAAGATCCCTATTGAATTCTTCAGTTTTTTCACTATTTTTCAGCTCTAGTATTTCTGTGGGTTTTCTTTAATGGTTTCTATTCCTTTGTTCAACTTTTCATTTTGTGTATGCATTGCTTTGCTAATCTAGTTTAGTCATCTATCTGTGTTTTCTTGTAATTCACTGAATTTCTTTAAAAGGATTATTCTGAATTCATTATCAGTCTGTTCATAGATCTTCCTTTCCTTAGGGTCAGTTATTAGATCACATTCATCTACTTCGGTGGTGTCATGGTTACCTGATTCTTGGTGATCACTATATACTTATGTTGGCATCTGTGCATTTGAGGAATTTGTCCCCTCCTTCTGCCTTTCTCAGCAGTTGGTTGGGGATGGTGACTTGCTTCCTGTCCTGGTACGATATGCTTCACAGTTGCCTACTGACTGTCCAAGCATCCTCATTTGGCAGGGCTGGAGGCTAATCTCAACAGGTGGGATAAGTTGATGACTTGCCTCCGTATCCAGGCAGCGCTCCAGAATGGGCTCCCTGGCTGGGATGGCCAGCCTGCTGGCTGGAGGCCCAAATCAAGCAGACTGCCAACTAAGCTCTCTACCAGCTTGGCTTTGCAGGTGAGCCTACCACTAGTGGGAATCTCTACTCAGGTGCCTCTGGTAGAAGAAACAGTCTGCCAAGATCCATACATTCATTGCTCTGAGCCCTGCCTCCCCTTCTCTGTTTTTAACTGATCCCCCCAGTGATACCTTGGGCAGTAAGTGGGCCCCCCAAGAAGTGTCCTGGAATTCGGGGAAGCTGGATGGTCACTTTGGGGTCTTTACTGTCCCACTGGAGTAACTGGAGGCCCTGGGAGACTCTTTTAGTGTGGGCTAAAGGAGGAGGCAATGGCACTCCACTCCAGTGCTCTTGCCTGGAAAATCCCATGGATGGAGGAGCCCGGTGGGCTGCAGTCCATGGGGTTGCTAGGAGTCGGACACGATTGAGCGACTTCAATTTCACTTTTCACTTTCATGGGTTGGAGAAGGAAATGGCAACCCACTCCAGTGTTCTTGCCTGGAGAATCCCAGGGATGGGGGAGCCTGGTGGGCTGCCATCTATGGGGTCGCACAGAGTTGGACACGACTGAAGTGACTTAGCAGCAGCAGGAGCAAGGGAGGGGCTATGCAGTCGAAGTGAAGCTTCTGCTCTTGAGCCCTTCTAATGACCTTTCTGTGACCCAACAGGGTGCTTTAGCCTCACTCTGAGCTCTGAGATCGTCACAAAGCCTTCTTGTCTGTATATAGTTACTAACTGCTCTTTCTGTGCGGGGGACCAACGTCAGACACTACTTACCTTGGCATCTTGCTGATGTCACTCTCTGGGTAAAGTATTCTCGGGTGCCAGTTTTTGTTTGGTGTTGTTGTTGTTGTTTGATGTTTTTAAAAATAGACTGAATTCTTGAAGGAGAATAAAATAGTAATAACATTTAAACAGATGTCTCAAATAAAGCATCTTTCTGGGACTTCCTTGGTGGTCTAGTGGCTAAGACTCCACCCTTCCAATGCAGACGGTGCAAGTTCAATCCCTGCATGGGGAACTAAGATCACACCTGCCTCATGACATGGCCAACAAAAATAAATAAATAAAAATAAATGATAAGAATCAGGGAGAAAAGAAGGCCTCTTTCTTCAGGAACTAAAAGATAACAGAGAAATATCTGACAATGTGTTCTAGCACCCAAGTTAGGCAGCAATACAAACTACATTTGAAATTTCTGCCTCAGATACTGTAACGAGCAGGAACAGAGAGAACTTGTCAGAATAAGGTATTGCTCTGTCATTCTGTCCACAGGACTGATGGACACGAGAAGTTTGGATTGCACCAATAGGTGCCCAAAAGGATAGCTCCTAACAACAAGCATTTTATCATAAACACTGTATACATTTCATTCCTGCTAGTGAGATTTATGGCTAATGCAATATAAACTATTCTTTGAGCCTTACTTCTTCTCTGAGATTCCAGAATAAATTTGTGAAAATCCTTGATTTTTTTCCAATACTGTTTCTTATCCTTCCAGTAAAAGGATCCTGGTGATCATCAATCTGCTATGTTCACATCTTGGAGCACACATGAACAAATGAAGCTCATTCCTCTGATTCTGGCAACAAATCATTCAAAATGTATTCATGCTGGTATTAACTTTTACATTGTGGCCCTTTCAAATAAGTATGACTTAAAGATGTAGCCAAAGTTTTTACTGAAAAAGTCATGATTTTGCCCTAAGATCAATTATTTAATTTCCAACAAGAAAAGGTATGTAGAATAAGGCTCCAGCAAAATTATCAAGCCTTGAAACTATCTCCAAAATCCTATTCAGGCCTAAAGGATCCCTTCTTTCCACATCCCAAGAAAAAATCTAGATACTGTAGGACTGAAGGTCGCAGGCTCAGACAGGCTTGTGTTTGAAACCAGCTCCAAATGGCTGAATGCATGGCCTCTGGAGTCAAGCTGCCGAGTTTAATCCTGTCTCAGATAATTACAGTCTTATGATCACATGTAAGTTATTTAAAGTCTCCACACCTCACTTCTGAATATATGGATAAATGAGGATAATAATGGGGTTCTTTCTGAAGATTAAGTGAGATTGCTCACAGGCAGTCTTCAGTAAAATGACTGAAATAGTACAATGTTTATCTTTCATAGAGCTTGATTATTTACTTACAACTTTACAAAGTGAAACAGAACTGTAGATATAACTAGACAGGTTATTATTTTATTTTCAGCTTCGAATACATCATCCCACCCACTTTCCTGACCTGCAAGGTTTGTGCTGAGAAGTGCCCTGATGACCTTATGGGGAGTCCCCCTTGTGTGTGATGAACTTCTTTTCTCCTGCTGCTTTCAAGATTCTCTGTTTTTCTTTGATTGTTGATAGTTTTATTATAATATGCCTCAGTGAAGTTTCAGGGGGTCAAAACTGATTGGAGAAATTTGATCCTCATGTACCTGGATGTCCATGTCTCTCCCCAGATTTGGGGAGTTCTCAGCCACCATTTCTTTAACTAGCTTTCTGTCCTCTCTCTCTTCTTCTTCTGGAACTCCCAGAATGCAAATATGGTCTCACTTGATGGTATCCCCTAAGTCTCAGAAGCTTTCTTCATTCCTTTTTATTCTTTTTTCTCTTCTGATTAAATGATTTCATTTGATCTGTCCTAGAGTTCATTGATACTGTCTTCTGCCTGATCTATTCTTCAGTGTCACACTTTCTGTTTGGTTCTTTCTTATTTTCTATCTTTGTTGAACTCTTCATTCAGTTCTTGCGTTGTTTTCCTGATTTTGCTAAATGTTTTCTCATAGCTCTCTGAGCTTCTTTATTATTTTTCTTCTTTTTTGGCTGTACCATGCAGCATGTGGGATCTTTGTTGCCCAACCAGGAGTTGAACCCTGCATTGGAAGTGGTGAGTCTTAACCATCAGACAACCAGGGAAGTCCTCTGTGAACTTCTTTAGGATAATTATTCTAAATTCTTTGTCAGGCAATGTGTGAATCTTCATTTCTTGAGGATTGGTTACTCATTTGTTGTTTGCCTCCTTTGGAGGCATTATATTTTCTTGAGTCTTCATGACCCAATAACCTACCACAGGCATCTGTGATTTGAAGAAGCAGTCACCTCTTCCAGACATGATTGATTGATTTAGGTAAGGAAAGACTTTCATCTGCAGGTAGGAACATGCTAGAGTGTGTGCTGGCCACAGATAGAGTGGTGAGGGGTTGCTAAGTGTGGGGGCATGTGGTGTCTCATGGAGGGGCATGGGATCTTGTCAGCTCAGGCAGCTGTTGTCCATGACACTGTAATCTTTGCATGTAATCTTGGCAAGCTCAGATGGTAAAGAGTCTGACTGCAGTGCAGGAGACCCGAGTTCCATCCCTGGGTCAGGAAGATCCCCTGGGTAAGGAAGTGGCAACCCCTTCCCGTATTCTTGCCTGGACAATCCCACAAACAGAGGGACCTGGCAGGCTACAGTCTGTAAGTTGCAAAGAGTCAGACGTGACTTAGCACTAAGCATGCACAGTTGGGTGGCAATAACTACGTGGAGTTCACAGCGGCTACAATAGCTGTTGGCGTCCAGTGGCAGGAGATAAGGCAAGTGACAGTGGTGGTTGGAGCCAGAGGCAGGTTCAGGCTTGGCTGCCAGGTCTGTCTCTCTGTGTACTGACGGAGCAGGCGCATGTGCAGCGGCAAAGCCAGGGTCTCAATACCATTCACTCCTAGTTTGATCAGCTTATCCCCACCTAGACTCTAACCAGATCAATCACCATTGTAGGAAGTAATCACAGCCCAAGAGGAAGTCTGGCACAGGTTGCATTCTCAGGACAGAGACAGAGTTTCTCACTTCTCATGTTTATTACATACCCTCAGGGCACATTTACATACTGGGCCCTTTCACAAACTATTTCGGAGAAAACAAGTATCTCTTTCTACAGTTATTCATTTGTTACCTTGTGGGCTCATGACATGTTATTAACACTGCTCTCCTCCTGATTCATCAAATCCAGAATAATTGTTGTCTTTCTCTTCCAAGAAATATTTCATGGCATTAACCCGAGCTATGCTGAAGAGCCTTCATTTTCATCACTAAATATGGAAATAAACTTTCCCTTTTTACATTGGGTAGTGTCAGCTACACATTGGTACTTTCCAAGAGCACTGCCAATGACTGAACAACAAATGAATTTGCCATCTGCCTCTATGGAAACTGAACCCGAAGCTGCTATAGCTATTGACCTTCAACAATCCCTGAGATAGTTCAGGGTGAAGTGAGGCACTCTGTGCTCCAGGGAATCTGGTGGGACAGGTCTTTAGATAGCTAGATGTTTTTAGGAACAAATTTTATGATCTCAATCCTTGCATCTCCTCATATCTAGAAAAGGCAGAGGAACCAGAGATCAAATTGCCAACATCCGTTGGATTATCGAAAAAACAACAGAGTTCCAGAAAAACATCTATTTCTGCTTTATTGACTATGCCAAAGCCTTTGAATGTGTGGATCACCACAAACTGTGGAAAATTCTGAAAGAGATGGAAATACCAGATCAGCAGCTTGCCTTTTGAGAAATCTGTATGAAGGTCAGGAAGCAAAACAGTTAGAACTGGACATGGAGCAACAGACTGGTTCCAAATCGGGAAAGGAGTACATCAAGGCTATATGTTGTCACCCTGCTTATTTAACTTATATGCAGAGTACATCATGTGAGATGCCGGGCTGGATGAAGCACAAACTGGAATCAAGATTGCCAGGAGAAATATCAATAACCTCAGATATGCAGATGACACCACCCTTAGGGCAGAAAGTGAAGAAGAACTAAAGAGCCTTTAGAGGAGAGTGAAAATGTTGGCTTAAAACTCAACATTCAGAAAACTAAGATCACGGCATTCGGTCCCATCACTTGATGGCAAATAGATGGGGAAATAGTGGAAACAGTGACAGAGTTTATATTTTTGGTCTCCAAAATCACTGCAGATAGTGACTGCAGCCATGAAATTAAAAGAAGCTTACTCCTTGGAAGAAAAGGTATGACCAACCTAGACAGAATATTAAAAAGTAGAGACATTACTTTGCCAACAAAGGTCTGTCTAGTCAAGGCTATGGTTTTTCCAGTAGTCATATGGATGTGAGAGTTGGACTATAAAGAAAGTTGAGTGCCGGAGAATTGATGCTTTTGAATTGTGGTGCTGGAGAAGACTCTTGAGAGTCCCTTGCACTGCAAGGAGATCAAATTAGTACATCCTAAAGGAAGTTAGTCCTGGATATTCATTGGAAGGATGGATGATGAAGCTGAAACCCCAATACTTTGGCCACCTGATGAAAAGAACTGACTCCTTGGAAAAGACTCTGATGCTGGGAAATATTGAAGGAAGGAGGAGAAGGGGACAACAGAGGATGAGATGGTTGGATGGCATCACCAACTCAATGGACATGAGTTTGAGTAAACTCTGGGAGTTGGTGATGGACAGGGAGGCCTGGCGTGCTGCAGTCCATGGGGTCGCAAAGAGTTGGACATGACTGAGCGACTGAACTGACCTAAATCCCTTCATGGTGACATCAGAGTTTCATGACTAACAAAAAACCTTTTGTAAAATGAGTGCTTCATGGTATTGAACTCCCCCTTCACCAAAACCTTATATATTGACCTTCCCACACTGCTGCTTTGGAGTGGTTTCTCAGAGCTATCTGAGATGCTGCCTCCTGGGCTGCAGTCCTCATTTTGCCCCAAATAAAATTTAATTCACAACTCTTAAATTGTACACCTTTGTTAGTTGACAGTAGCATCAGCATACAGAGGTGAGGAAGACAGTGAGAAGCATGGGAGAAGACAAGATGAGGTTGAAGAACAGTAGCAGATAGTTTACTCTGTGACTTACCTTGCCTTTCCTTCCATTTTATCTTTCAAACTCAGATCATTTTAGGAAATATATATTTTAAACCTTAATAGTTTCTGGAGATGTTTACAACTTACCATAGTTCCTTGACAAACAAAAGGCCAGTTTTCTTCTGAACTATGAAGACAAATCCATAGAAAGAAACATTTTTAGAAACATAATATCCATACCCACCAGAATAAAATGAGAATGTGTGCTTCTCAGTAGTGATTTTGACAATGTTATTTATCACTTAACAGTTGAAGAAAAAGAAGCATATGGTGCAACAACACCTTCCAGGTCCATGGATGTGAATTTAAGAAGTTGTTTGTGAAAAACATCTCAGTTCTATACTTAAATGTCTGCAAAACAGCTGCCACCACTGTACAATGTGACATTCTTGGTGGCATTTGGTAGATTGACAACAAAAGAAATTGGTACTGGATGTACTACTGATGTCATAGAAATAATTATACTACTGAACAGTTGCTGAAATCTATTTTTAACATAAATCTCAATAATAGACATATAAAAATGAAGGATTTTATAAACCTGTTATGAGAGAAAAAAGATTCAAGTTTAGAGAATTAAAGTAGGCTAGAAATGTTCTTACTAAAATTGATCTCTTAAAGGTCAAGAATGAGTACTCTCCAAATCCTCTTGCCTGTTATCTGTCCTCATCTTCCTTAACTTCTCTTTATCCCTTCTCTTTCTTGTGATTCTCTGCCTCCCTCTCTTGTACTTCTAAAATGTCACATTCTCCTGGTTCTTCTTCTGTTTCTCTGCATATGCTCCTGCCCTTCTTCTACTGCCCTTGAACCAGTTGACATAAGTGGTTAAGAAAGGTGTCTTGGAATCAGACAAGATTCCAAGACAAGATTAGGATTGAATCCCAACCTTTTGAGTACTCTTGGGAAATAACTGAATATCTGTACATTTCACTGTTCTTAGCTATCCAATCAAGATTAAAAGTACACTACTACAATGTAAGCTCCCATCAGGACTTCTCCTTTGTACAATTTCAGAGGGTCTCATTTCATTCCATGTAAATGCCCCATACCCCCAGAGTTTGTATAATACAGTAAGTATCCCTGGTTCCCTCACTTTTTTAAGATTGATGAGGGCAGATCCTGTTTTGTTCACCAACTGCTTAGAACACTGCCTGAAGCATAATAAACATCCAATAAATATGTACTGAACATCAGATCTGTCAAAATTAGTTACTCATGTTTCTTTTTTATCTTTTTGCTATACCATCCTGGAGCATAACTTCTATACTCAATGTCATATTGTGTCCAACATGGCAGATGGAGAGCCAGCCATTGCACCTAGCAGAGGGAAGAAGAAAGGGCCAAAAAGTATACTTCCCAGCTAATCAGTTCTCCTTAATTAGTCTTCCCAGAAGTCATGCAAATCCCTTCCATTCACAACTTCTTGTCCTGAACTTAGATATGTGGCCCTATTTAACTGGAAGGGATTGGGAAATTAAGTTTTTGACTGGGGGTATTGTTGCCTCATATGAAATCATTGTTCTCTATTTTTTTGATAAAAAAAAAGGGGGGGGGGGAGAATGTATTTACACTGGATAGGCAACTAGCAATCTCTGCCACAAAGCACTTGGCACAATTCAGAGACCTTCCTTCCAGGACTCTCCTCCGTGAGGCCCAGCCCCCAGGCTCTGCTTTCAGGACCCCAGCACTAGGGGAGGGCACTTCTCTGCGAAGAAATTTGTCACAGTTTTGGAAAAATTAATGTCTGAAAATTTTTGTTTGTTATTTTGTTTTTTCTTTGGTTCTAACAATCACTTTCCTGTGACTTTAACCAGTTTGTATAGTTCCACTCCATGAAAAAATATATATATATTTTTCTTCAATATAACCATGGATGTTTTATTGAGTGATTGGATAATAGCCCTTCAAATTTTAAAAAGAGCCATTCTGTGACAATGAAATCTTGTCTTCAAACTAAATATATTCAGTTCTTTAAACTTTTCTTCATGAGATACTACCCTATTATTCTTACTCCTCATCAAGTTGTCATTGGCCTTTTAAAAACATGGCTCCCAGAAGAGTGTAGGATATTCCAGATCTGGGCCAGCCAGTGAACTTGGGGAACTAACTGTTCCTGGATTTCCCAACACCTAATGTTGAACTAACTTCTTTGTCGTCTGCATTATACTATTGGTTCATTTGGAGCTTGCATCTACTAAACTATCAGTTATCTTTCACATGAATCCCTATTAAGATAAGTTCTCCCATTTGTACTTTGTAGTATTTTTAACATGAGTGAATTTATATTTGACTTTGCTATACTTTCTCTTTAGTGTATATGTTGAAATCTTTAAGAATTTTTATTCTGCCATCCAGGTATTCTCTCTGTCTACCCATCTCTCTCCCAGCTTCATGTCACCCACAGATCTGAGCAACCTGTCTTCTAAATCTTTATGCAGGTCAAACCATTTGGCAGAAAATTGGTACAGTGGTAGATAATAAGAAACCTCCTTTTTAGTTAACACTAACCCATTGTCATGTGAGGCAACTAGTTTCCTTCAAAGTCATATTCCAGGGCTTGGGTGCATCTCATTGGAAAAGATCAATAGAGTAAATAGAAAAAGGAGGAAACTTACAAAATGAGGATCAGTGAGAAAAAAGAAAATATAGGTCTTTTTCCCTCCCGTTGTCCTTTCGAGAGATGGGCAAGACCAGAGCATTACAGATGACCTCATGTGGCTCTGTTTCAGGACAGCGACCTGGCCCCCAAACGCTCCCCCTTCTTTCAGGGAAAGTCTGCAAATAAACTGACTAGCCATCTGGCAGTGTGGATTTGGGGGCCAGCTGTTCTTGGGAGCTCGCTGAAGAATCAGGCAGCCAGCACCCGCAGACCGTGGGCCCATGGCATACTGCAGCCCTGTCTCCTCATGGGAGGGTGCCAGACGCACATCCCACTGACCACTGGAGAAGGGGTGCCCCAAACCCCAGCTGACTTACTGACCAGACAACCTAGAGAGAGTTCCCAAGGTCATTGTTGCCCAATTCTGCCACTTCCATCACACCTGATAATTAAAGATTCTTTGGACTTAGTCTTTTATTCAGGTACAAATTCACCTAAGAATATTGACCTCTAAAAGAAGATGTGGTCTATCTATCTACCATCTATCTTTCTATCTATCTACAATGGAATTATTAGCCATAATAAAATAATTAAATAATGCCATTTGGCAGCAACATTGATGGACCTAGAGATTACCATACTGAGTGAAGTAAGTCAAAGACAAACATCATGTGATATCACTCACATGTGAAATCTAAAAAAATGAAACAAATGAACTTATTACAAAACAGAAATAGGCTCATAGACATAGAATACAAACTTATGGTTACCAAAGGGGAAACGGCAGGGGAGGGAGGGATAAATTAGGAGTTTAGGATTAACTGATACACACTACTATATATAAAACAGATAAATAGCAAGGACCTACTGTTTTATATATCTATATATGTATATATATATAAAGAAATATATAATATATGGATTATATACATATATATATACGTAATTCTGGGTTCTTCTGAGAACCCTCTGCCTGGAGACCATAGATCCCTGGTGTGGCTGGTCCTTCAGCTGACTGTTTACAAACTTCCTGCCCCCCACTCCCAACTCAGGTTCTGTTTTCAACAAAGTATCTCCAGCCCCTTCCTGCTATAGATGCCTCATTCTGGCAGAATGTCTTCTTGGAAAAAGTTCTTTTCAGCTGACTTACAGCTGGCTCTTCAAACTTCAGAGAACCCATGTCAGATTTTCCAGGAGAGTTTTCTCAGGCAGTTCCTTTCTCTTTGGCTTAAGGTGAAGGGAAAGCCTCCCTCCTCGCTGTGGGTGGGGCAGGTGGAGACAGCAGCACATCGGCAGCTCTCTACCAGCCTCTGAAACACCCTGTGTATTCTGGGCCTTTCCTCAGGGACCTGCTCAGTTACTGATGAGAAAAGGCCCGCAGCTAGTTTCATAGCCTCTGTGCTTGTAATGTTGCACCTGCGGTTCTTGGCTTCTGGTACTTGCCCTAAAACTTTCAGACCAGAGGAACAGTTGTGTTTGACATCCTCTTACACAATTATGATACTAAAGAGATCTTTGTTTAAAAAAAAAAAATAGTGGCTCAGAGATACAGAGCAGAGGGAAATAAAGTGATGCAGGGGAGAAAGAAAGGCACTGACACTGATTTTGCTTATTGGGCACCTATTTTGCACCAAGCATTATACCAGGTTCTATGCACAGGCTACACTATTCAAACTTCATATCCTCCCTATAGAGTACGTACTATTCTTGTCTGCACCCAGCACCCTCTTGCCATTTTACAAATACGGAAACTACAGTTAATACCTTTCTCAAGAATACAAAGTGACTTACATGATTTCCAAACCCACACATTTAACCCCCATGCCACACAGCCTTCAGAGAAGTAGGGAGAAAGATGACAGCTCTATAAGAACCTTTAAGACAAGCGCCAGTCAATTGTCTCTAAGCCCAGAGAGAAAGAATTCAGGTTCACACTACTTTTGAGAATGTGACTGGGAACCCCACTGACTCAGGCCACTGATTCAGTAACAGAATTTGACATCTTAGGAACCTGTCATGTCAGAACCAAGCTCTCCTGTCCACTGTTCTAGGTCCCTATCAGTCATGCCACTACACGGACCTTCCACTCCACCAAAACAATTGTTTTCTTGGTCCAAGAATGCCAAGCCCACTTCCTTCTCAATTCAGAATTTTAGAGTATGGCATACTTCCAGCCTAAAAAATTCATCCAATTATTCTTTAGCAATCTATATTTGCCACTGTATTTCAACAGCCAACTCAGAACTCGAATCATGAATTGCCTTGGTGGTATTCATCCTCAGCATTCATTTTTACTTTCCCCGTTTTTTTCCTAGGGACCAAAAATAAAGACGTAAAGATGTGCAATTGGCTATTACGACCACTAGATGGGGATCTAATGATGGCAAGATGAAATGCTGACTCAGTTTCTTAAGAGAAACCAGAAAACGGATAAATTTAGAGGTTGATTTCAGAGGCTGAAGTTTACCAATTGGTCAACGAAGTCTGAGATATATGTTGGAACGATTACATATTCCATCATTTTCTTCATGAAGAAATCCAAGAAATGTAATGCAATTTATCAAAGAGTAAAAGCTAAATCATTAATCTCATTTTGAAATTGCCTTATTCCATTTCGTCATACTTTCAGTGTATTTTTCTACTAAGACTTTAGGTAGCAGCAAGGATATTTAAAAATTTAACATCACTACAAAATATTTAGGAATAACAATATCACCAGCCATGGAAGTCATTTTTGAGTACCTAATATGTGTTAAACGTTTTGTGTGTACGTGCTCAGTTTTGTCCTACAGTTTTGTCCAACTCATGGACTGTAGTCTGCCGGGCTCCTCTGTCTATGGAATTCTCCAGGCAAAAATCCGAAGTGGGTTGTCAGTTCCTACTCCAGGGGATCTTTCTAACCCAGGGATTGAACCAACATTGTAACAGGAGGGAAAGGAGCAGGGCATAACTTCTGAAAGAACAACACAGCCCAAGGACACAATGTAAACTTCGTGATTAGAACCAAATGGAACCAAGATGGCAGACAAGTCTAGACCCTGACCCTCAATCAGGAAGCTAAATGACACACCCAGAGGGGCCAAGACGGTGCCAAGGCACTGTCAAAAGACCAAGGAGTGAGCGGTGGCCCTATTCCTGGAACTCTCCACCCCTCCCCCAAAACAGATGGAATAATCCTCCCACTCATTAGCATATGAAATTACCAGCCTATAAAAACTCACCAGCCACCTTTTGCTGCAATGGTCCACACTGTCTGTGGAGTGTACTTCTCTCTGAATCTGCATAAATCCACTTCTTACCTCCCACTTTATCTCTAATTGAATTCTTTCTGTGATGAGTCATCGAGAACCTGAGCTTCATTAGGTCCTGAAACCAGGTACCATTGGTTTTGGCTGGGTCTGAGTCCCAGCCATGTGGGTTCGTGTCCCAAGCAGGGTTTTCACTAGGTTCAAGTCCAAACCATATGGGTTCGAGTCCCAGCACGTGGGTTCAAGTCCCAACCTGAGGTTTCAACATCTCTTGGATCTGCTGCATTGGCAGGCAGATTCTTTACCACTGTGCCACCTGGGAAGCCCCTGTTAAACATTTTAGGTGAAAAAAAAAAAAAAAAAAAAAAAACATTTTAAGTGCTGCTTTATATACCTAAATTCATTTGCCTTTGGTACCCTGAGCTGGACCCTTTCTGACTTCAGCCACACAGAGCAGCCAGACCAGAACTAGTGACCACCAGCCCATGGTGCAGGGGCCCAAGAGCTTCCCTCACAGAAGGTGGCATTAGCCTGAGAATGGGCCATTCAGCAAACTCAGCAGTCACTCCTGCAGATGCTGGGCTGGGCACTGGGGTCCAAAGATGAAATGGGTCTGGTCCCCATCCTGGATCTCAACCTGAGGTGGAAAGGAGTAACACACTAACGAAGTACACGTTGATTTGTGTGAATATTTGTTCACTGGACTAAACGCCACAAACACTGGGGCTCTTTCTGTTTTGCTCATACTGAATTGACTGCCTGATATGGTGTCCACACATGGAAACCTCTCTGTAAATGTTCCCCGAATAGATGAATATTAGACTTTGGTAAGGATGTGGCACTCGCTGCTTATATTCATACCTCAGGATTATAGTAAAATAATAATAATAATAATAACTTGCTTTCTCTCTCTTTAAGGTTCTCGTAGGGCCCTTAGAGACAGCATAGAAGGGACACTGGTGCAGGAGAGTGGCTGATGATGGCGAAGGCTCATGACTCATGCACCTTCATACCAATGGAATGTCCATGGTTACAAGGGGCGTCATCCCCACTGGGAAAGCCCACTACTTTGCTGGTCTGGTTACTTTTCCAGTTTACCTAAGTAATGCAAAGGCAGTGTAGACATACCATGTACAAGTTCCAGCTTCTAAGATACACTACAGAGTTGCTCCACCGTCTGTCCTTCACCAGGGGTGTGTGGGGGAGGGGGGGGTTGGTGCATAAAAGCAAGCAGGACCCTGTGGGGCTCCTGGGCATGCAAGCCTTTCTGTGTTCCCTGTATACTGGTTTGTCTGGAATAGACTCTAGCATCCATGTCCTTCCTTGAGTTCCAAAGGACAGATTCGAACAGTTGCTAATCAGGGATGGGAGGCAGGTGGGGAGACAAGCGAAGGGCAGCCAGGAAACCATATGCATCCTGGGGGCAGGGTCCTTGTTCCACCTCAAGGGATACACATAACAATGTATTTGAGCTCCATTACAGAACTAAGGTGTTAGCTGCTCAGTTGTGTCTGATTCTTTGCGACCCCATGAGGCTCCTCTGTCCATGGAATTCTCCAGGCAAGAATACTGGAGTGATTAGCCATTTCCTTCTCCAGGGATCTTCCGGACCCAGGAATCAAACCCAGATCTCCTGCACTGAGTCAAATTCTATACTGTCTGAGCCACCAGGGAACTAAGACACCCCCAACAAATGGAATATATTAGCGTTCTTCATTACCGTGAAAGTGAAAGTGTTAGTCGTTCAGTTGTGTCCAACTCTTGGCAACCCATGGCCTGTAGCCCACCAGGCTCCTCTGTCCATGTGATTCTCCAGGCAAGAATACTGGAGTGGGTAGCCATTCCCTTCTCCAGAGGATTTTCCCAGCCCAGGGATTGAACCCAGATTTCCAGCATTGCGGGCAGATTCTTTACCATCTGAGTCACCAGGGAAGCCCCTTCATTCCAAAGAAGGTCACAGTATGATAACCAGGAAAAGCTCATCAGGAGACCACCTGAGGCCAGATTAAAGGAATAAAGAGCCTGCAGACACCCTAATCCTTATTAGCAAGCCCACCCTTGAACCTCTGCTATAAAACTCCTCACCAAATCCTCCCAGATTGGGACACAGTTTTTCAGGGACACTACTGCATCTTCCTTTGCCTAGCAAAAGCTATTGTTCTACTCCACCCAAAACTCTGTCTTCAAGATTCGATTCGGCACTGGTGCACAAAGACCCAGTTTTTGGCATCATGAAGAATAACAAGGTGACCCTTCTGTCATCACATGTGAAACATTGTCAAGACAATGATTGGGCAAGCTCTGGAGATAAATATGTCATAGGTGAACACTTTCAATCCAGCACGAGATTCCAAGTGTGAATATGGCAAGTCATCACTTTGGAAAATAACCTTGTCAACAGGGGAATGTTTTTGGTTTAAGATTACTGATTCACTCTCTCTTGCTACTTTTTCTTAAGCAGATTCTGACAAAAACCCACCTGTACAACCGTCTCACCAAGGTAAAAGTTTCTGATTGTGATCATTTTTCATAATTAACATGACTAAGGAGCAAAGGACCCCTTCCCCTCTGAAATGCTCTTCAGGACTAGAGCTACAAGTTTAAGCTACCTTCGCATAATAAGGCATCTGTTTGGAGCCTGAAGGGAATTCCATTCAAATGTAGAATTAATTATTCCAGCTAAACAGTAATTGGGCACAATTTAGGGGTCTTGTATAATACTCAATAGAGATATGAAGGAAGAACCAACTTATATTTCAAAAATTTTAGCCACATGAATATGCCTGAGTGAACACTATCTTCAGCTTCTCAGCCTCCAGGCCCTCAGCTGTCCACTCCACACGAAGAGAAGGCACTTTGGCATTAACTCAGGTGAGCATTCAAGGAAAAAGGCTGACTCTGATGTATGGTGAGACACACCACGGAGTACTATATATAGATAGATACAATAATGACTCTTAGCTTTAAAAAACTTGGGTCAATATGGGGAGCCATGTGAAAAATTGCTTTGTAAAAGTATAAATTGAGCTATCTAAATACTAAGAATCACTTCATGATTTATTAGCAACCAAATGTTAAAAAGAGAAGTCCTAACGGAGCCACTGTAAGTCAGACTAGCCAGCCATAGCCTCACAGATGAGGTAGGGCCGCAGACAGCCCTTGAAGAAATACTGAGCAGTATTTCTTTTTTTATCTTATGTATTAAACCACAAAGCCTGATTTTTTCTTTTTTTTTTTAGCAACTACAGTCTGATTGTTCCAGGGAAGTCCGGTGTTACTTTTTATTGTGACAATGGCTATTTTCCCAGTATAATAGTCAAGCTCCGACAATTTTTTAAATTAATTGATTTACTTTTGGCTGCACTGGGTCTTAGTTGCTGCACACGAGCTTTCTCTAGTTGCAGCGGTGGGGGCTACTCTCCATTGCTGTTCACAGGCTTCTCATCATAGTGGCTTTTCTTGTTGTGGAGCACGGGCTCTAGAGCACAGGCTGAGTAATTGTGGCATACAGGCTTAGTCGCTCCGTAGCATGGGGAATCTTCCCAGACCAGGAATCAAACCCATAACCCCTTCATTAGCTGGCAGATTCTTATCCCCTGTACCAACATGGAAGTCCTGATAATTATTTATTTACTGGATTTGTTAGCGCTCCCATCAATTTCAGCAGAGCTGTCTTGACCTGAAGCACCGTCCAGGGCTGAGGTTAGATGAGCATTCATGCCTCCAGGTCCCCTAAGGTCTCATGCTGAGCTCTGACCACTCAGACCCTTTCTGCACTGTCTCAGACAGAGATGTCCTGGCACCCAGAACTACCAGAACAGCACCCAGAACTACCCATTCTCTTCCCCATCAGTCCTGTAAGCAAGCCCTGAGTTGGCACAGGGACTACAGAGGGGATTAGGATGGGTATTTGTAGACTAGAAGCACACAGTCACATAAATTTCAGCTCAGCATCATGGGTTCAGTAACGGCAGCAAACCTAAGGGAGCGTGGAGGGAGTTCAAGAAGGCTTTCTGGCAGAAGTAGTGCAGGAAATGAGAAAGTAAGAAGCTGAGGAAGAGAGCTGATGGGCATTACAAGATGAGAGAACCTCATGAACAAAGACAGGGAGGTGAAAACCTTGGTGGCACTGTGGTGGTATGCGGTTCTGGCTCTTCTGCAAGAGCTGGTTGGAGACAGTCAAGAATTTCCAATTGCTATATTCAAAGTCCTGTGATAAACCATAATAAAAATATAAAAAAGAATGTATATATGTACACCTGAATCACTTTGCTGCACAGCAGAAATTAACACAACATTGTAAATCAACTACACTTCAATGAAAGAAATTTTTAAAAAAAAGAGTTTCCAGTTGTTAAACCTTTGGTGGCTTGAAGTTGGCAATCGTAGGAATATTTATACTATGGAAACTGGTAAATGCTACAAATAAGGACATTTTTGTGTGTTAGAAAACCAGTTTATCAGCACACCATTGGACTTTAATGTGAAGAAGTAAAAGCAATTTGCTAATTTTAGAAGTAATGGGACTCTTGGATAAAAGGAACAGAAGTTTCTGTTAAGGATACTGGGCTATCTTATAGATTTCAAGGAAATAGCAGGCCTTTAGAAATAGGTCTAACCAAGAACCTGAACACTGACCAGAGCTGCTGGCTTTCAGCTCTGCTTTCTTCTGGTATCTGTCTCTGTCTCTCTCTCATTTTCCTCTCTCTCCCTCCTACTCTCTCATCCTCCTCATCTGTTCCATTTCCAGATGTCAGGAAACATCACTGACATGGTTCTTAAAATTTAAATATGACAGTTTGAACTACTGGAAGACACTCATTTCTCCTTCTCTGTTCCAGTTCCAAAATGTCTTACAGAAGGATTGCAATTCACTCGCTTTGACCAGATATTCCCTTCTGAACCAATCAACTGTAGCAGAGGAGGTGTGATTCAGAGAAAGAACTAATGTAATCCTTATTTTGTCAATCAAAAGCAATCAGCTGTGGTCAAAGTTTGCATGAACAGCAAGGCTTACAAGGTAGCCATGTGGGGAGGAGATGGTGGAGGGGAGTGGGTGGGTAGCAATTCCTAGAAGGAAGGATGTACTGGGCAGAAAAGCAATAGGTTTCAAGATGGAGAAGGAGTGTAGCAGGAGGTAAGCTGTAAGGTAGGTAGACTTTTGCATGGCAGGCTTGAACTTTATCCAGGGGATGGCTCAGGGGACAGGACCAGGGCACCTGGGGAAATATGGCAACCAGATTTCTATTTGGAATAGATTGCCATGGCTGTGCTGTGTTGAGTATATGACAGGTCAGACTGTGGCAGAGAGGGCAATCAGGAGATAGCTGCTGTAGTCCAGGCAAGGATTGACTTAACTTATTTCATCTCACCTTATGCATATAACTGTATTTTATTTCATCTTTTTCTCTTTGCTGGCTTCATCATATTACTCCTCATTTTTTTTTCCTCTCCTTCATTAATTTGCAGGTGCTTACTATACTAATGATTGTCTTCCTTCACCCAAAAGTCATAAGCAAACTTATTTTTTCCCTCTGATTTATATCAAACAAGATGCAAGCAATTTCTACAAGTAAAGCCTTGTAATCCCCCATTGTTGCTTCCCTTGATAAGATGAGACCTTTAAAAAAGTCATGACTGCCCAACTTTTTCCATTGACCTTCAGAATTCTCTCCTCCAAAGGCTTATTATTATGGCTTAATATAGCTTATTTTATCCCATTTTAATACAGAAGCAGCATCATGTGGGGTTCAGAATAACAAATAGGAAGAAGGAGAAAGAATTGAAATTGACAAGACTGGAAAAGCAGGAGAGAGTCAGCGGAACAACCACGACGACCTGGAATTCAACATTGAGCTGGAAGGAGAGAGGAGATTACACTTGAACAAACTAGAGGCTCCAGAACAGAGCAACAGAAGAGAAGAAGGGAGAGGAAAGTTCAACATACATTTGAATTACTGTTACTTGTTAGCCTCTACTTCTTTGTTGGACTGTGTTTTTACCAAGGCTGATCCATCTGGGGTCCCTGATGTATACAGGTTATAATTTGCTAAGTCTCTTTGTTAAAGTTATTATTTAGAGAATTCATCCAGTAAAATTTTGAATTTTTTAAAATTGAAATGGTGATACAGAAAAAACAAAGTGAACAGCTTGGTGAATCTTCATGGTCTGAACAGAATATACCTGTGTATCCAAAATTCAAGTTCAAAAGTAATTTATTACATACACCTAGGAAGCCCCTTCTGTGCTGCCTTTTGATCACTACTAACTAAAAAGATAAACTTGCTTCTAACAGGACAGATAGACTTTTCCATGTTTTTTGTATTCTTTGTCCATAAATTAATTCACGTGATATGTTCTCTTTTGGGGCCAGCTCCTTTGGTTCAACATTATTTACAGGATATTCATCCATGTGGTAGTAAGAAGTTATAGATCACTCATTCTTATTGATATGTAGAATTCCATTGGGTGAATATGCTATAATTGATTTATTCTTCTGTTGATGAGCATGTGGGTAGTTTCCAGTTTGAGGTTACTATGAATAGTGTTGCTAAGACTCATCCAGTTAATATAAAAACTAGTACTGATTCTTTATTTTCTAAATTATGCATTTATTTGGCATCAAGGAGTAGGCTTTTTGATTTAAAAATCAAAATTTTTAACCAGTCCTTTAATTTAGCTACTCCAGTCTTGATCAGAGGACTGGGAAGGGCTAGGGAGCATGAGCCAGGTTGCAAGGGAGGGTTGGGTTGGGGTGCAGAGAACAATATAATAAAAGAGAAGAAAATTTTGCCTCTGGCCAAATGGGATTCATTTGCAAGGCAAGATCCCAAAACTATAGAGCACCTTAATCTCCTTGGGACATTCTGCCTCCTTAAATTCATGTTCTTCTCTTACACCCAGCTTCACACAATAATAATAGAACAATACAATGTTTCATTTAATTCATCATTAACATGCCATGGCCACACTTCCCTCAGCATCTGCCTATATTTCCATTTTCGTTGGACAGACAACAAATCCAAAATTTAATTATTCATTAGTTGAGAGAGACACTGTCATATATTAAATTGCTTCCCTCCACCCGTTTTTTCCTTTATATCTCCATATGCATTTGCCTTTGAGATTGGAACCGAGCCTATTCATTATGCAGGAAACAAAATAAAAAATGATCTCTAAATAAAGCAATGCACAGTGGGTCCTAAGAGTTCGTTAGAAACACACGCACACAGAGTTTTCCACTGTAAGAATTTTCTACCTTATTAGAATTGACATTTAGCCCAGCCCTACATCTGAATTATAGAAAATGACTCTTTTAAAATAAATTGGCAGAGTACAGATGACCTTGCCATCTGTCTGAATTATTTTAACTTTGCTGTCTAATGAAAGATATACTAGCAAATGTTGCATTCCCATCTCAAGGCTTTACCCATAGCCTTATTTTCCTGTTTCCTACTTGCAATGAAAGAGGGGTGCGGGAAGACAGTGGGGAGTATAGGAGGATGAACGCAGATAGGAACAGGCTACTTATATCTGTCACTGACTGGATTATGACAATGGCATCATGTAGATTTCACAGGTGCAGTTAAGAGGCAGGTAGAAATATTTATAATTTGCAGTAAACACTGTCAGCCTGGCAATTGACTCTATAAATACTGTGGTTAGGATGAGAATTTGGGAAGAAAGTTCTGCCAACAAACCTAAACAATTTTCCTGCATCATTGATCAGTTCTTCATTTGGAAAGGGAAATGTTTGATATGAAAACTTTGCATTTTAAAGTAGCTTTGAGTCCCAGAAAGAATGCTGATCAAGAGCCCAAAGAGCTAAATGCCAGTCCTCTCTCTCCCACGTCTTAGCTGTTTGACCCTTGACAAGTCACAGCCTCTCCAAGTCTCCGCTTCTTTGCTAATGATTCTCAAATAAAAAAGATGATCGATCTGAAAGTCTTCTCTGTAAATGATTCAGCCCTGGCCCTAGTCAACAACATAAGATTGTGACAAGATATTTCCTTTTGGAAGATGTGTCTTTCAGCAATAAGTACCAGCTAATAATATCAATGTTTGCATTCTGTCCTTCTGTTAATTTTTCTCTTCTTCCTGTGGACTCTGGGCCGTATGGAAGGTCCACACACACACATGTAGGCGAGCCATCTGGCACCATAGGAAGTATGGCCATGGTTTTTTTTTTTTTCATAGCCATTACTCTTTTTTTAAATTTATTTTTAGTTGGAGGATAATTGCTTTACATTATTGTGTTGGTTTCTGACATACGTCAGTATGAGTCAGCCATAGGAATACACACGTCCCCTCCCTCTTGAATCTCCCTCCCACCCTTCTAGGTTGTCACAGAGCACCAGGCTGAGCTCCCTTATTGCTCCCTAACTAGAATGTGTGAGTATGAATGTGTTAGTTGGGAATTGAGTACAGGAGAAAACAGGGAGTTTCCCTGGATTTCCAGACTATCAACAAGAATTTTTTTGATGGCAAATATAAGTTGGAAGAGGAAAAAAATGAAATTAATCTCTTTTCTCACAGAAAACTGATGACCTTCTGGGGCACACCCTCCAAGCAGTCTCAGTAGGGAAGGACCCTGCAATGAGATCTGAGGACTTTAGAGCAGCCTTCCAGCTCGAAAAGATTCTATAATCACAAAGTACCAAAGTTCCACCTCCAGACCTTTATGGTCAAATGGACTCCAGATGGAATGAGCACTTTTAACATTTAGATGTGATAGGTGCACAGGTATCAAATTGTTTTTCCAGCACTGTGGATGACCTTGGATAGCATCATGGGCCTGAGGGTGGGGATGGAGGTGGAACAAACAGGACTGGAAGGTATCAGCTTTGCAGAGAGCTAACCCAGCACTGGGATCATGGGTAAAAGAAATGAACTCTGTCCTCAAGGGAGTCAGTCAAGTGATCACCCAAAACATAAGCAGATAATAATGCAAAGATACCAAAACCCATAAATAGTCTAATATTGCATTTCATAGGTGAAGAAACTGAGGCTCAGAGGGAGCATAGAACACTCATCTAAGGCCACTCAAAATAACTGACTCATCCAGAGTCACCAAGGACCAGGCCTCCCACCACAGTTCCTCTTCTCACAAACCCCCTTTCCTCATCTACTTCCTCCTCACTCTCCCCATATTAGCACCTTAAACATGCCAAGACTGTGCAAAGTGTTACATGAGTACTTTGCTTTTAATCCAAATAAATGTCATGGATAACATATTATTAAGTATAATTTTACAAAGAAGTAAACTGAGTGTGGAAGAGATCAAATCTTGCCCTTCTCCCCTGGTTATAGATTTGTGGCCACAAATAGAAAGCTAGGCTGTATTTCCCAGCATCCCTTGCAGCTAGGCACCACTGTCCAACTAGGTTTTCTCACTTGAAATAAAGGTAGCAATTGCCACTTCCTGGATACATCTCTAAGATGATGAGGGTGTATCCTTGACTCTCTGTTTTTTCTTCCATGGACCAGCTGCAGATGATATGAAGATTCTTGGGGAGAGCAGAGTCCCAAGAGAGAAGGAACAAGTTCCCTGAGATACCTCATGCAAGAGTGCCTCCAGCCCACCCGAACACCTGCCCTAGACTGCTAACAGAGTGAGAAATAAATGTCTACAGTGTTTGAGCCATTATATAACTGGATCCTTTTGTACAGTGATTAGCTATCCAAACTAGCACAATGAGATGTAATCTAGAATAGTTAAGTAACTATGTGGTCATGGTTTTTCCTAAGATCTGATTAAGTCTAAATTCTAAACCATTGATCTCCAAGGTGAGACACAAGATTAATCAACATCCAAAAGGACAGCTTTTAAATACGAGAACTTCTATTATTATTTTATTATTATTAATTTTGTATATTTTTAAAATGTACAGCATCAGTACAGTTTTACACACCTTAATGGTTGAAATTTTTTACTGATGTGGTGGACTATTGAAATAGCTAGCCACAGTGGTCCTGATGGTGAAGTGGAGGTGTGAGTACTTCTGTGATTTGCTGCCTGTTAACATTCAAATTTCAAACTACAGGGACCTATAGCTGCCAGGTCCTTGTATTCCAGTCCCCTATAATGAAAAGGACATCTTTTTTTGATGTATTATAATGAGTGTGTAATGAGCCTCAAGGCCTACTGGAAGTTGAATCTTCTGCCATCTTGGGCCTAAATCAGTTTTAACCAGTTTTGTCATGTCTTCAATGGCTCTGCCATTCTTTTGTGCCCTGCCCCCTTCACTTGTGTTTCAAGGAGATTCCAGTTCCCAGCCTTGAATCATCCCAGTCAAGATGGGATGAAAAACAAGATGCCACTTGTTTTTCATTGACTGCTGGTTGGTCTTCATCTTCAATACTTCCTTTTTGCTACTTAGGTACTTGCATGCTCAGTCACTCAGTTGTGTCTGACTCTTTGTGATTCCATGGACTGTAGCCTGTCAGGCTCCTCTGTCCATGGGATTCTCCAGGCAAGAATACTGGAGTGGGTTGCCATTTCCTACTCCAGGGGGTCTTCCTGACCCAGGGATTGAACCTGTGTCTCCTGCTTTGGCAGGCAAATTCTTTTCCACTAAGCCACCTGTTTGCAACTTAGGAGGAAAATAGAAGAAGAATTTTTTTGCTTTTCCTAATTTGTTTAGCCTTCCTGGAGCCTTGAGGTAGTGTTCTTTTAGGAATCTGTGGCTGAAGCTCCTTTACAAATGAATATTTGTCATCAGGTGCTTAAATCTCCTTGACATTGTGAGCCTTCTTGTCTGACTTTTACTTGCACTCTCGCATGTGATTCTTTGTGAAAGGCTTCACCTGTAGTATGGAAGTCCAACTTTACTACAAGACTGTAGGTTCCTTGCTGTCTGGACTGCTACAGTCCTCTGTAACTTTCTAAGTTTCTTACATGCTATCAGGCCAAACCCCCAGCACTTTCTGATATCCTACTAGCATGCTCTTCCCTCCTAAGCTTTAGGAGAATTTTTTAGTTATTATCACTGCACAACAAATTATCCCCAAACTCAACATCTTAAAATAACATTTATTTTGCTCATGAATTTGCAGTTTAGGCTTGCCTCTGATCCACTTGGCTTTGACTGGGATGATTCAAGGCTGGGAACTGGAATCTCCTTGAAACACAAGTGAAGGGGGCAGGGCACAACACTTAAAAGAATGGCAGAGCCATTGAGGACATGACAAAACTGGTTAAAACTGATTTAGGCCCAAGATGGCAGAAGATTCAACTTCCAGTAGGCCTTGAGGCTCATTACACACTCATTATAATACATCAAAAAAAGGTGTCCTTTTCATTATAGGGGACTGGAATGCAAAAGTAGGAAGTCAAGAAATACCTGGAGTAACAGGCAAATTTGGCCTTGGAGTACAGAATGAAGCAGGGCAAAGGCTAATAGAGTTTTGCCAAGAGAAGGCACTGGTCATAGCAAACACCCTCTTCCAACAACACAAGAGAAGACTACACATAGACATCACCAGATGGTCAATACCGAAATCAGATTGTTTATATTCTTTGCAGCCAAAGATGGAGAAGTTCTATACAGTCAGCAAAAACAAGACCGGGAGCTGACTGTGGCTCAGATCATGAACTCCTTATTGCCAAATTCAGACTTAACTTGAAGAAAGCAGGGAAAACCACTAGACTATTCAGGTATCACCTAAATCAAATCCTTTATGATTATACAGTAAGAGTGAGAAATAGATTCAAGGGATTAGATCTGATAGACAGAGTGCCTGAAGAACTATGGACAGAGGTTCGTGACATTGTATAGGAGGCACGGATCAAGACCATCCCCCTTACAAACAGCTTTGAACAGAAAAGAAGCAAAAGGCAAAGGAGAAAAAGAAAGATATACCCATTTGAATGCAGAGTTCCAAAGAATAGCAAGGAGAGATAAGAAAGCCTTCCTCAGCAATCAATGCAAAGAAATAGAGGAAAACAACAGAATGGGAAAGACTAGAGATCTCTTCAAGAAAATTAGAGATACCAAGGGAACATTTCATGCAAAGATGGGCACAATAAAGGACAGAAATGGTATGGACCTAAGAGAAGCAGAAGATATTAAGAAGAGGTGACAAGAATACACAGAAGAACTATACAAAAAAGATCTTCATGACCCAGATAACCATGATGGTATGATCACTCAGCTAGAGCCAGACATCCTGGAATGAGAAGTCAGGTGGGCTTTAGGAAGCTTCGCTATAAACAAAGCTAGTGGAGGTGATGGAATTCCAGTTGAGCTGTTTCAAATCCTAGAAGATGATGCTGTGAAAGTGTTGCACTCAATATGCCAGCAAATTTGGAAAACTCAGCAGTGGCCACAAGACTGGAAAAGGTCAGTTTTCATCCCAATCCCAAAGAAAGGCAATGCCAAAGAATGCTCAAACTACTGCACAATTGCATTTACCTCACATGCTAGTAAAGTAATGCTCAAAATTCTCCAAACCAGGCTTCAACAGTACATGAACCATGAACTTCCAGATATTCAAGCTGGATTTAGAAAAGGTAGAGGAACCTGAGATCAAATTGCCAACATCCATCAGATCATCAAAGAAGCAAGAGAGTTCCAGAAAAACATCTATTTCTGCTTTATTGCCTATGCCAAAGCCTTTGTGTGGACCACAACAAACTGGAAAATTCTGAAAGAGATGGGAATACCAGAGCACCTGACCTGCCTCTTGAGAAATCTGTATGCAGGTCAGGAAGCAACACTTAGAACTGGACATGGAACAACAGACTGGTTCCAAATTGAGAAAGGAGTACATCAAGGCTGTATATTGTCACCATATTCCAGGGTGGATTTTTGCTTTCTGAGACAGTCTACACTCTGTCTATGCAGGGTATATCTCTCTCAATAGGTTTACTTCTTACCTATCACTTCGCCTCTTGTAGACTTCTTCTGTGCTGAGACATAAAGAACCTGAACTTCAGCAAATCCTGAGGCCAGGAGTGTAATCTCAATTAAAAACAGTGGGTTCAAGTCCCAATCTGAGTTCTGAGGTTTCAACTTGGAGATTAATTTAATGATGTATTTCATAGTTAATGCTGGCTGTCAGCTTGTTTAATACTATTGGCTAGGACAAATGACCTTTCTATGCGGCTTGGGCTTCCTCACAGTATGGTGGTCAGGTTCCAAAGATGAGTGTGTTGACTGAGTCAGATGGAAGTTATGTCACCTTTCATGACCTAGACTTAGAAATATTACTTCCACCACATCCTATTCATTGAGGCAGTTGCAAAGTGCCCCCTTCCCCAAAACACACTCTCCAGTTTCAAGGGGAGGGAAAATAAACTCCATCTCTTGGAGGGAGCACAAGCCTTCTTAGGAAATATTGTGCCATTTTAGGAAAATATATTTAGCCACAGGGATTCTCCTGATGGTGATGTTGTGGATTCTCCTGATCAGGAGATTTTATTTCTTTACATTTCTATTCATGATAAGAATACTTAGTGCTACCTCAAATTTCAAATTTGGGTTTTTTTTGTTCTTTGACTTAAATGTTTAACAATAGAATGGAAATCCTCAGTAACCTTATGGAGGAAATAGAGCACACGTTCATATGTTTTCATTTGCAAAAACCATTGTTTGTCAAGAATAAAACAAGATTCTTATCTTTTATGCCGGCACAGAGCGTGATCTTACATCGATACTTATCCTGACACTGGTAGGAGACATGATTTTTCAAGAGCTTTCAAAGTAAATTCTTCTCTTGTTGTCTGCATACACATTTCCATCTGTTCATGACTAACATGGGAGACGGTCCAACTTCCTTGAAGGTCAGTTGAAGCAAACTTTTGTTGCAAGGCAGTAAACACTTTCACTTGATAAAATTACTTAAAGAATTATTGGATGAATGCATTTCAGGGCACTTCAACCAACAGCTCTCTTGGATGTGTTTAAAGTTTCCTACTGAGAATGAGGCAGCTTTTCAGCACAGTCCTTAGCCATGTTTGTGAAAGCTCAAGCTTTGGAAAACAAGGAAACCTAAGCTAATTAACACAAGATATGAAACACGTTCAAGATTGGCCAGCATCACTGAATTTGACTGAAAACTAAAGCCTCCAAAGTACACTGTGAAATTGTAAGTAGGCTGTTTACTCCATGTGGACACCCTCCGGCTTGTTAACTTACTTTGTTGAACACTTCTGCTCATTAATCTCCCGGAAATGGATCCTGTTCCTAATTTCGACTCTCTTCATCCTGGTAGAAGCCTCATTATCTATTGCCTTGTTCACCTGGCTGGATCTTCTGTTCCCATGGCCAATCCATTCTCTGACACTGCTAGTTCAAAATTCCTCAGGGGTTATGAATTAAAATTTGCATTTCTTTATATTTGATTTCTTTACATTAAAGTGAAAAGCCCTTTATAGCTGGCTCCGTACTCTCTTCCACCTTCATTCCCTCCAGAATGCATATTGTTCTCCAAAATAAACCTCTGGGATCTGGCAACAAAACTCTCACTTTTTCTCATTATGTTCCTTTTCCTGGCATTCCTCAGCCTGAAGTACTCTTCTCTCAACCTGTTAAATCCTACCTATTTTTCAGAATCAAACTAAAATGCTTCTGTACATCCTTCCATAGTCGCTGCAGTTGGAAGAGATTTCTTCCTCCTTTGAATTCACAGAACTTCATCGTTTGCACCCCTCTAGTTACTGACACCTACCTTCTCTACCTTGTGTTATAATTGTTTAAGAATATGTCTTAATTTACTTACTAGACCAGAGTTTCTTGTGGACAGAGTATACTTGCCTGATTCACCTTGGAAGTCACCAAAGCATCTAGCCCAGCATCTGACACATGAGGCTCAAATTTAACATTTAATCACTCCAAACCCATCTGTTTCCCCTCCAAATTTGTCCCTTCTCCTGTTCTTAAGTGATTCCATTCTTTCTCCATATTCATAGCATCAAAATCACCCATCATATCAATCACCTTTTTATTGATTTTTCTTTTGCAATCCTATGCATCCATCTTTCCACTGCATTTCCACTGTACTGATATCTCCCTATTCAACTTTATGACCTGAACTTTGTAATAGTCTCCTAAGACATTTTGGCTTTCAGCATCTCTATCTTCAAACCTATCTGATTAAAAAAAAGCATCAGTTTAGGGTCTTCCTTTATGGTTCAGTAGTTAAGATTTCAGCTTCCAATGCTGGGGACTCGGCTTCAATTCCTGGTTGAGGAACTAAGATCCCACATGCCTCAGGGCAGCGAAGCCTGTGTGCCATGACTACTGAGACTGTGCACCACATGCCACAAGGAAGAGCCCACGCACCAAAGCAAAGATCCTGCATGCCACAGCTGAGATGCCACACAGCTAAACAAACAGAAAGAGCACCAGCTAAGTACGCCAGCACTACGGCCCCACACAAGCAACCTCCTTTTCTCAGAAACTTTAGACAATTCCTGATGGCCCTCCAGGCAAGTCTGAACACCTTAATCGGGCATCTGAGAGTCCTCCCTTGTCTCACCCTGACTTTTCTTTCTGGCTTTACCTCCCTCCTTTCCTACACGGGATGCTTCTTGTTAACTAAACTGAAGATTCCTTTCCAGGGCCCCTCTTCCAATGCAGACTTTGTTGCTGCCTGGATTCCACTTTGGCCTCTTAAAATCCTAGCTATTTTTAATCCTGAACCAAATTCTGTGTCCTTTGTAAGGGGCCTTTCCACATCCTTCCAGGCAGAAGTTCTCTCTGGATATGCCAGTTTGCCATCTAGTGATTTTTTTTGTCTCCTTCTGCCTCTCAGAGCTCACTTTCTCCTTCTCTCAGGCTTTATCATCATCATAAAATTTCTCATAGAGACAACTCTGCCAGCCAGCCAGCCCTTGATGAAATTTTATCACCATCTGTACTGACAAATTAGACCTCTGGGACTATGATTATGTCACAATACGTCATTCTATTACAGTGCTTCAGTAATTACTTATGTTTCATATCTTGTTCACTACACCATAGATCTTTGGAGTTTGCAACCATGGAATGGGAATTTTCCACCAGAGGAAGCACAACGCAGTGGTGAAGATCCCTCATGGTTTTTGGACCCAGATTAGTTGGGTTCAAAACCCAGTTCAGTTCAATCACTCAGTTGTGTCCAGCTCTTTGTGACCCATGGACTGCAGCATGCCAGGCTTCCCTGTCCATCACCAACTCCTGAAGCTTGCTCAAACACTTGTCCATCGAGTTGGTGATGCCATCCAACCACCTCATCCTCTGTCATCCCCTACTCCCCCTGCCTTCAATCTTTCCCAGCATCAGTCCCTTTTCCAGGGAGTCAGTTCTTTGCATCAGTGGCCGAAGTATTGGAGTTTCAACTTGAGCATCAGTCTTTCCAAGGAAATCAGGAGTGATTTTCTTTGGAATTGACTGGTTGGATCTCCTTGCTATCCAAGGGACACTCAGGAGTCTTCTCCAACACCACAGGTCAAAAGCATCAATTCTTCGGTGCTCAGCTTTCTTTATAGTCCAATTCTCATAACCATACATGACTACTGGAAAAACCATAGTCTGCCTTGACTAGACAGACCTTTGTTGGCAAAGTAATGTCTCTGCTTTTTAATATGCTGTCTAGGTTGGTCATAACTTTCCTTCCAAGGAGTCTTTTAATTTCATGGCTGCAGTCACCATCTGCAGTGATTTTGGAGACCAAGAAAATAAGACCTGTCACTGTTTCCATTGTTTCCCCGTCTATTTGCCATAAAGTGATGGGACTGGATGGTATGATCTTAGTTTTCTGAATGTTGAGTTTTAAGTCAAGTTTTTTACTCTCCTCTTTCACTTTCATCAAGAGATTCTAGTTCTTCTTCACTTTCTGCCATAAGAGTGGTGTCATCCGTGTATCTGAGGTTATTGATATTTCTCCTGTCAATCTTGATTCCAGCTTCTGCTTTCTCCAGCCCAGCATTTCGCATGATGTGCTCTGCATATAAGTTAAATAAGCAGGGTGACAGATCCCAACTCCAACACTACAATGATGTTACAAGGTACGACAATGTGACTTAGAAAAGTCACTTAAGTTCTCTGTGTCCCAGTTTCCTCTTCTGAAAGATTTGGATGATAACAGAACTTAACTAAAAAGGTTGTGAGGACTAAAGGGGTAGAAAATGCAAGACAAATGGGCAATATATGGAATACAGAAAGCACTTAATATATATTAACTATTGTTAGAAATAGTACTGTTTTTCATATTTGAAATCGTATTAGAAGAGATTTCCTAATGGGGGCCATGCATTTGTGAAGCTTTTGAAAAAGAAACTTTCCTGGGACCCACCCTAGCCCTACTAAATAAGAATTTCTTGAAATGCAGATTGGAGGAAACCAAGGACACATGAGAACTAAATACAATGTAGGATCCTGAACCAGAAGAAGACATTCGTTGGTCAATTTTCAAAATTTAAATAAGGTTTGTAGGTGGATTAATAATATCATGTCCATGTTAATTTCCTAGTTTCAATAAGTGTGCTAAGGAGATTCATTTGGGAAAAACTGAGTGAAGAATATACAGAAACTCTATCTATTATCTTTGCAATCTTTTTGGAAGTCTGAAGTTAATTCGAAATAAAAAATTTTTAAACTTTTCCAAGGATGGGGCATGTGTGTTATTGAAAGGATCCGTTGGTGGGTGATTTGATACACACACTTGCTAACAGCTGCCTAGAGCACAACTCTGCCTACTCCAAAAGATGAATCAAATGATTCATTCCATGTGCCTTGGATGATTGTTCAGTGGTTTGCAACCCCTTGGTGATCTCCCCAGTGAAACTCCAAGCACCCAATAAACAGGGCCATTTAACTCTTTTGCTGCCCCCAGAGGACCCAGCTTAATACACTGTAGATTCAATAGTAGATAGCATTTGTTTAATTGAATTTAATCAGTACTTCCTTCCATGGATTCCCAAAAGAATTTTTAGTAGCTTTCCTAGGAATACTGACCACTTTCCCAAGAAATGATGCTTCTTTAAATTCATTACTGGACCTCAGAATACAGATGAACATTTTCGGACTCATACTGCCTTCTGAATTTATGTATCTTACCTATAGAGAGTTCTGGAAGGAAACTGAAATGTAAAATGTTCATGTAAGTCTTTGCAATCTCAATGGAAACAGGAAATATTCCTTTAGAAAAACTGTGGACTTAATATCCCAGGGGGAATGCAGAGGGGTTGGGTTCAATCCCTTGTCAGGAAACTAGATCCCACATGCCACAACTAAGAGTTCTCATGCTGCAATTAAGATCCAGCATAACCAAATAAATAAATATATTTTTAAAAATATCGTAGGAGCCCATCAGAGACAACTAGCAGCAGAGTGCCACTTCTGATTTCATACCTGAAGCTGTCAAGTAATCCCAAAGCCCACCAGGCTCATGTTTGGTTGCTCTAGAGTTGTCCATGCCTGAGAGGAGGCATTTAGAATTGATAGGGGAACTGGAAATGGCAACCCACTCCAGTATTCTTGCCTGGAGAATTCCATGGACAGAAGAGTCTGTGGGCTACAGTCTATGGAGTCGCAAAGAGTTGGGCACAACTAAAGTGACTTAGTATAGCACAGTGAAACTAATTGTATTCACATTACTTTATAGAGTTCAAAAGTCGCTGGTACAGCATCCCTGATAAAGAATGACCCCATTCCAGCTCCAACACGCTCAGCTCTGGGAACTCTTTATTTTCCAAAGTAAGCCAGTCCCTTTCTAGGATAGCTTTACTATACCATCATTCCTATGTGGCATCAACATCAGTCACTTACAGCCACATGGTTCTGTTCTTTGGCATTAAAATTTATAGAACGTTCACTGTTCTTTAAGATCTTGATGGGAATTGAGAATACAAAGGTATATGGCACACATCTGAGATCTCTAAGTGTTACCATCACAAGGTCTGTCCATTTGGAGTAGTAAAACTATATAGAAAAGGTTGGTGTGACCCAAAGTACCTTTTTGAAAATGGACATTGTGTGGCACCCTGCCTTCTCTTCCCCAAACTAACACACTCATGAACTTGACAGGTCTGATTTTTCAATATTTCCCATTCCTCTAGAATAAAATCCTGACTTCTTGCAAACTTCAGCTTAATAACCTGAGTCTCCAGCCTCAGCTCGACCCTCTCTCCACTGTTACAAATGCTCCAGCACCCCAGTCTTCCTTGCTGGCCACATTCCCATCCCAGGGCCTCTGTGTTTGCTGTTTTCCCTGGCCAGAATTTTCTTAGCCAGATCTTCACAGGCCAGTCTCTTTCTAATTCTTCAAGTCTCAGTTCAGAAGCCGTTACTTCCAAGAGGTTTTTCAAGAAAACTCTAAAATACTACCCAAAATCATTACTCTCACTCTCACTGCAGCATAACTTATGAAATCATCTGTTGATAGACTTTTCAACATACAGGCCATTGTTAGATTTAGTATTTTATGTTCCCCCAACTTGAATGAAATTTCCACAAGGTCAGGGCCACACCTATGTTACTCCCACTGCACCCCTCTACCCAGTTGGAAGGTGCTCAATAGTATGATTAATGAACCAGACACCCCTTGATCCAGATAATTCTTTCAGAGCAAGCTCAACAAGTCAAAGGTTCTCCTGACAACATCCAGCGCACACACTAAGACTGAACATGATAGAAGAAAGTGGAAGCAGTTTCCAACATAACGAAGATGCCGAAAGCTTAAGTCCACCAAAGCTGGACTGCAGCCTCCTGACATTCCCACACTCAGTACACAGCCAGGGCAGCTCAGGGTCTCACTAGATTTGTTGCCTAATCACCCAAAAGGATGGGCTTCCCTGATGGCTCAGCAGTAAAGTCTCCACCTGCCAATGAGGGAGACTCAAGAGATGTGGATTCGATCCCAGGGCCAGGAAGATCCCCTGGAGAAGGGCATGGCAATCCACTCCAGTATTCTTGCCCAGGAAATCCCATGGACAGAGGAGTCTTGTGGGCTACAGTCCATGGGGTCGCAAAGAGTCAGGCATGACTGAATGACTAAGCAACAACAATATCCAGCAAAAAAAAAAAAGTGCCACTATCTCCCAGCAGTGCCTGCTTTCATCCACCGCCTGCCAGCTTTCTGGTAATGGCTTCTCCACCTGAGCTTTCGTCATCTCATTACAACCAAAACTTTAACTCAGGTTTCAAAGCTCTCTCCAGCCCTGTATTTGCCAGTGCACTTTTTGGGAATACTACTCACTCAAATAAAAAGGCAACAAAATAGAGTCCATTTTTTTATGGTGGAACAACCTCTCCCAGACCTGTAAAGTGTGAAAAGAGAAGCTGTGTTTCTTCCTCATATTTCAGAAAATGGCCCCACCAAATCCCAAGTCTTGATAGTGCAAGGGACCAGTCTTCATTATGAGTCTAATAAAGACTCTGAGTGTTGACTAAGAAGATCTGCTCCTATGAGTAATGATATCAAGTCAGTCAATCCTAAAAAAAAAATCAACCTTGAATATTTATTGGAAGGGCTGATGTTGAAGCTGAAGGTCCAATACTTTGGCCATCTGATGTGAAGAACCTACTCATTGGAAATGACCCTGATGCTGGGGAAGATTGAGGGCAGGAGAAGAAGAGGGCGACAGAGGATGAGATGGTTAGATAGCATCAGTGACTCAATGGACATGAGTTTGAGCAAACTCTGGGAGATGGTGATGGACAGGGAAGCCTGGCGTACTGCAGTCCATGGGGTTGCAAAGAACTGGACATAACTCAGCAATTGAAAAACAAATAAGTTTGTTAAAATTGTGAGTTCACATTTTGGCATTTAACCTAGAAATGTAACTGGGATGCCCACCAGCTGGCTATTATGAGTCCTGCCACCACTGTGGCGGTTGTAAGACATGTATGCAAGTCCTTTGGCCTGTTTGCCATCAAAACATGGGGTCTTGGGCCCCTTCCCTTGAGTCTGGGTGGAACTTTGTAACTGACTTGACAAACAGAATGCAGCAAAGTGACACTGTCACTTCTGACACAAGTTCAGAAAAGGCCCCTCAGCTTCTGCTGACCTTTCCCGGGAGCCTCAGTCCAATGGGACTTCCCAGGTGGCACTGGTGGTAAAGAATCCGCCTATCAATGCAGAAGACATAAGAGACATGGGTTTGATCCCTGAGTTGGGAAGACTCCCTGGAGAAGGGCATGGCAACCTAATCCAGTATTCTTGCGTAGAGAAATTCCATGGACATATAAGAAGGTTCAGCTCTTCTGAGGCCAACATGTGAGGAGGACACAGTGAGAGACTAGAGAGAAAGATATTGATTCCTGAGGAGCTCCCATTATTTGGATCCCAGCTGGTTAAATCCTAGCCCTAGCACCAGAATGAGGATGCCACCAGATAACTGCAATCAAAAGCAAACCCCTGAGCAAACTCTGCAGAGCTGAACCCAACCAAACCCCAGTCGCAAGAGCAAAATAAATGATGACCAATATTTTAAACCACTGTTTTGTGGTAGTCTTGAGCAGATAGCAGACACCAGTTCTTTCTAAAGGTACTTGGTTGATGTAAAGTATTGCAAGGACTATATCCTAATACTATCTCAAATTTGGCTACAGCTCCTACCCTGCTGAGAGTTAACATAATAATGGCTGCCATATGTTGTGCTCCTTCTGTGAAGGCAGACACTTACTTAAGTGCTTTCTATACATTACTTACTTGTGTTAAAGACAACAGGCCCAAAATATAGTTCCTAATGGCTCAGATGGTAAAGAATCTGCCTGCAATGCAGGAGACACAGGGTTTGATCCCTGGGTGGGGAAGATCCCCTGGAGGAGGGAATAGCTACCCTCTCCAGTATTCTTGTCTGGGAAATCCCGTGGACAGAAGAGCCTGGCTGGCCACAGTCCATGGGGTCACAAAGAGTTGGACATGACTGAGTAATTAACACTTTCACTTCTTTCATACTAAGCCTCATGACACCAAAGCAAGACTTAAGAATTCATTTAATTACACTTTCAGCTCTCCCAGGAATGAAATCTTAAACTAACCAATCAGAAATTACCTGGTCAGCACTGGTGAGGTCATCTGCCTGATATATCCCTGCTGTCCCCAGTGGAAAGTAACCTTGTCACAATCAAACCACCTTTTGCTGGTATAACTTTTTTGTCTGGCTCCCCTCTGCCTGTAAGTCTTCCTTAGGTCCAGCTCCTCACAGCTCCTATCTGTGAGATAGGATGCTGCTGTCTGATACATAAAACCTGGAATAAAATCGATCAGATCTTTAAAATTCACTCAGTTGAATTTTGTTTTTTTAACACCTGAATTCTCACAAAACTTCTATGTGGTAGATAATATTACCCCATCCTACAAGTAAGGTAGCTGAGGTTTTAAGACATTAAATGACTTCCACAGTGTTGTTTATTTAGCAGATATTTGTTGAGGGCCTCCGTGTTCTGTATCTAGAACTGAGAAAAATGAGATCAAGCAAACAAGTCCCCACTTCATGGAATTTACTGGCTGGTGGGACAGACAGATACTAACTCAGGTTCACACTAATTAATGCTTTGATAAGAACAAGGAGAGGTATATGTTACTATGAGAGCATATAACATGGAGATCATCTGGGGAGTCAAAAAAATATTTCCCAGGAAGAAGTCCTGAGCCATAGGGTAAAAACTGGTGGTAGGAGAGTCAGTGTACACTTGAGAAGCTAAGGAAGGCTCAGAGAGGAAGCCAGGGTGAGAAGTCTCAGGAGAGAAGGGCACATTAAGGATTTGGGTCCTAATTATAAGGCTCCCAGGAAGCTATGGAAAAGTTTTAAGTATGGTGTAATTTCTGTTTCAGAATTTACAATCTCATATAAATCTAAATCTTACCAGGGAACTGTTGATTAGGGCTTGTCTGAATAACATTAACAATACTTGTATAAGTAATATTTTTATATTTGTAGGTAATGAGAGAGCTTCCCAGGTGACTCAGAGGTAAAGAATCCACCAGTCAAAGCAGAAGACCCCATAGACAGGGATTGGATCCTGTTATGGAAAGGTTTGGGGTCTGGCTGCTTGCCGCCCAAAAGCCAATAAACAGGCAAGGGTGATGAAATGGAAAGTTTGCTTTATTTCAGATGCCATCAACTTGGGGTGGGGGACTGGACATCTGTCAAAAAACTGACTCCCACCCCCAACCCCGGCAGCCAATGGGGCAAGAGCTTTAATAGACTGAAGGAGGGGCCACATGCAGAAACAGCACAGTCAGCTCTGATAGTCATCTTCAAATTGGTCATTGGTGGTCTGACGAGCATCATCTTGATTGTTTTAGGTACAGTTAATCCTCAGTTCCAGGGTAAGTTTGTTTGTTTCTTTGAGGCTAATTCTCGGAACTGTGGCAGCTTATGTCATGGGTACAGTCATGCAGTTAACTTCTTCCACCTGGGGCTTCAGTACCTATAAGACAGCTCATAGGATATGGCTCAGAATGTTATCTGTAACTCTTGAGGATGAGCTATAGTCCTTGACTATGTTTAATGACTACAATATTATTATTTGGTCTCCTTTGACTGTTTTCCTTTGTTTGTGCACATTCTCATTTCTCTGATTAAACTTATTCTTTGACTAAGGTTTTTCACAGACAAAAGCCAGGCAGAGGACATGGAGGAAAGGACCATAAAGTCCTGCTCTGTTCCAATCCCTGGGTAGGGAAGATTCCCTGAAAGAGGAAGTGGCAGCCCACTCCAGTATTCTTGCCTGGAAAATTCCGTGAACAGAGGAGCCTGGTGGGCTGCAGTCCATGAGGTCAGACATGACTAAGCACACACATATACACCCCTCAGGTCATGATAACTATATTCATTCAATAAACACTTCCTAAGAATCTACCTAGGGAAAAAAAAAAAAAAACAAATTTAAGCCCCAGAAGGACATAGTCAGAATTGTTCTTTTGAAAAGATTGCTTTGGTCTCAGTGGGGAGAACTTTGAGGAGCACAAACTTGAATTCAGAGAATGTGCTGAAAAATCAGCTTGAGTCACCCTGCCCTCAGAGTGACCTATGACCCCACCCACCATGACAGTCTAAGCCACTGTGAGGAAGCCATCTGCAATTTTCTCCCTTTTCTCTGTATCCAACCCGTTCTTCCAGGTGCAACAGGCAAACACACACACACACACACACACACACAAGCTGGTTAGGCATTTGGGTTTTCAGATGTGAAACTCCACATATTCCTAAATGGATCTCAGCAAGGAAGCACCAACGCTGCCGCCTTCTACTGCTCATTTCTCACACTAAAGGCTTTGCCTCTCCCTAGCCACAGGCCGAGCTTCCCACATTAGACAGTGAACTACAATGCTAGCTCTGTGCTTACTACCCAGGAGACATAAGAACCTCACTGTGTGTGTCAACTCCTCAGAGGGATATTGCAGACATACATGCAATAACCAGGTAAACGGAGGTCCACACCCAGATTCACACTTGCCTGAGCATGTCTGAGGACCTGTGGCCTGGGTCATCTGTGGGCACTTATTTGCCTGAGCCAACTAGCAAGGGAGGTGGAGGTCTGCATGGCATGTGACTGTGGACAGGGCTCGGGAGAGGAAGGGATGCAGAGAGAGACGGGGGCTGCTGGACTCCTGGAAGGAATCGCTGCAGGAAGAAGCCAAGGAGCAGTTTCCAGTGGGCTTCCATGTGACCCAGGGATACCACCCTTACTTCTGCTTGGGAATTGGAGTGATTTCAGCTCAGAGGAGGCTGCAGGTTGGACAGACGCCTTTCCTGGTGAGGCTAGGCAGCTTGGTGGACCTTGGGAGACAGCAGCTTCTCCTGACACGGGCATTCCCTCTGAGTTGAGGGGGTGGTTCCTGCCTGGAGCAGTAACTGTGAAACAGGAGCCTTGTGGGCTAACCATTAGGCATCACGACCTTGGTGGGTTCTCAAGACTCCCTAGAACCTCCAGGAAGAACCGATGGAGTTTTAAATAGAGCTGGTGGTCTTCCCTGTGCTTCTGGGGACACAAATCAGGGAAATATTATTTTTGTTTCTCTCCACTGTGGGTAAGTGAGGTCCGGAGAAAGTTGGATGACTGAGAGAACAGTCAAGAGCTTCACAATGCCTTATTGGTGAGACATAAAAGAGAAAGAAATCACAAGAACTCTTGTATCCCCCCAGTGTGGGAAAGAACTGCAGCAGTGAGAAGACCCTCATCCCTTTTCTCCAGGAGACCCACGGTCCATCACCCTGTGATGTTCAACTGATAAAAGACTTACCTCATGGGACCTGAACACAATGTCTGATGAGCAGGAGGGAGCAAGACAGGAAGCTGGCCAGGGGATGGGCTAATGGAATCCAAGGACAAATGTGACACGCTTTGTAGGGACTCACTACTGAGGGAAGTTTAAAGACTTGGATCTGCATATTCATTCTGGTTCAAAGTAATGAAGATCACACGTACTGAGTGGAGGAATGTTTGGATTTGATTTTTGAATAAATTACCGTGACTCAGTCCATCCTCCCTGGGAGTCATATCTAAATAAAAATCATGTGTGCAGAAATGAAAGTGACCCTGCCTAACATCAACTTCAAGGGTTGAAAGGAAATGCATTTTGTACCTGAAGGAGTCTTTTGGGCCTAGAAAAGAGAACAACAGTCTCAAAGGCCCCTTGCTGAATCATCTAACTTCGGAGAAAACAAAGCATAACTTTAGTTCCACCCTGATGCTCCAGGCCGGTTGCATCTATCTGGGACTTATCACCTCCTGTCCAGAAACCTACCACCCCCTACACCCACCCAGAATACTTATCACCCCCTGCCCAACTACAAGTGTCATCTCAACAAAAGAATATTCAAAATATCCTGCCTGATTGACGTTTCCCTTATCGCTTCCACAAACCTCCCTATAAGTATGAAGCCTCCCTGATCCCTTTCAGCGCTCAGCCTGGTCGTTAGGCCGACTGTTGCCCCTCCTTGCCTGAATAAAGGTAACCTACTTCTGTTGAGGTCATCTTTCCTTTTCTGCCTCAGCCGGAATTGTACCTTACAGTACCAGTTTCCAGCAACTCTGGCTGGCTGTTGAGTTGATACCACTGATGAGGCCCTTCTGTAGCACGACCTTGGAAAAATGCAAGGGACCTTGGGAAAATTCTCCCTTTGTCTGGGAGAAAAATGAGCACGTCTGCCAAGGGAGCAGCTGAGCTTGGAAGGAGAGGGTGCTAGGGACTGAATGTTTGTGTCCCTGAAATTCATATGTTGAAATATTAACCCCCAGTGTGATGGTGTTAGGAGGTGAGGCCTTTGGAAGGTAACTAGTGAGGCCTTTGGGAGGTGGAGCCCTCATGAATGGTTTAGTGTCTTTTAAGCTTCGAGTGATTGCGTGTGTGCTAAATTGCTTCAGTAGTGTCCGACTCTTTGCAACCCTTTGGACTCTAGCCCTCCAGGCTCCTCTGTCCATGGAATTCTCCAGGCAAGAATACGGAGTGAGTAGCAGCCATTCCCTTCTCCAGGAGATCTTCCCAACCCAAGGATTAAACCCTGGTCTCCTGCATTGCTAGCAGATTCTTTACCACTGAGTCATCAGGGAAGCCCCTTTTAAACTTCTCCTAATATCAAACCCTTACTTGGGATTAGTGTCCTTATAAGAAGAGGAGGAGAGCTAACTAGGCTTCACTCTCTCTCTCCCTGCCCTGAGGTATGCAACTGAATGATGGCCATCTGCAAGCCAGGCAAAGGGCCCTCAGCAGACACTGGATCTGCTGGCACCTTGACCTTGAACTTAGCTTCCAAAACTCTGGGAAACAAATATTTGTTGTTTAACACATTATTGACCTGGGGGATTTTTGCAGAAACTAATGCCTGTGGCCATAATGTGTGTCTGGTCAATAATGTGCTAAGCCACTCAGTTTTTGGTAATTTGTTACAGCAGCCTGAATGGAATTAGACAGAGGGAAAGAGAAATGTCACAGTGAACAGGCTGCTCAGGAAGCTTGTCCTGACCTCCCTCAAGATATGGAAGATGCAGGGTTCCAGGCACAGAGCCAGCCCCAGGAGCACAGAGGTAGGCCTATAGCCTTGGCTGTTCGATTACCGTTTCACACAACTCTGGGCCCTTGCTGCACAAGTCTCCTGGTCTCTGGTCCATGACTCTTGAAATAAATGATCACCAGCTTGAATGCTCTCTCCACCAGGCGGAGGCAGTGGAGAGCAGCGGTGGGGAAAGTGGCTCTGAGCTCCAGGGTGAGGGTCTGAACACCAGCTCTGCATTCAACCGCTGCACATCTCACACTCTTCATCTGTACTAACAAGTGAATAGTACACATCCGGCACAAGGAATTGTTCCTGGCACAAAGGGAGCAGCTTACTTGGTGTTACGTGCATAAACATAAAACTAAACTAACTGGGGAACTTGTGACAAATACAGATTCCTCAGCCCCTTGAAGGGGGGATCAAGTGGACAAGTTCTGGAATCTGCATTTTTAACAAGCCCTCCTTAAGGGAATTCTAATGCAAATGATCCAGAGAAGAAAGTTTGAGAAACAATGAAGTGGAATCCATGATTTTCAAACCTTTCTGAGACTGATGTCAGTAAGAAACTAATTTTAACACAGTACACAAGGCTTTCACACACACACACAATCAAAACAAAAGTTTCATAAAACAACATATAAGGCTCATCTTGGAAGGATGATGCTGAAGCTGAAGTTCTAGTATTTTGGTTACCTGATGCAAACAGCTGACTCATTGGAAAAGTCCCTGATGCTGGAAAAGATTGAAGGTAGAAGGAGAAGAGAGTGACAGAGGATGAGATGGTTGGATGGCATCACCGATTCAATGGACATGACCTTGGGAAAACTCTGGGAGATTGTGAGAGAGGCCTGGGTGATTGAACAACAAACGTTCATCTTGTTCACGGCATTCTAATCTATTTTGTACTGTTTTTGTTCAATTTTATCTCATTTTTTAAAATGCTGTCCTTAAAAAAAAGAAATCAAATGCTGTCCTTGCCTCACTAATTGCTTTTGCAAGTCACAAATTGACAAACAAAACACTTAGAAAAAGATTTCTAAGTGCCCTCATTGGAAGGGGCACCTAATGGAGAAGGGGGCAGCAGAGGATGAGATGGTTAGATGCATCACCTACTCAGTGGACAAGAATTTGATCAAACTCCAGGCGATGGTGGAGGACAGAGGAGCCTTGTGTGCTGCAGTCCATGGGGGTCACAAACAGTCAGTCATGACTTAGTGTTCTCCCAACTGTTTGTGATAAAATCAAGATTAGCCATCCTGACATGACAAGTGTTCCCACAGATGGGACAAAGTGAAACAGCAGCTCCAGTGAAGCTCAAAGTATTTGCTATCCGTGGAGAGAAAGGGAGCCCTCCTGTGCTCAGGAGGGGAACTTGGATCAAGACGAGGAGGAGGAGGAATACCCTGCAGGGGTGCCGTAGAGTGGGGAGAAGACAGGGGGCAGGCCTACCAGGTGGGGAAGGGCGGTGTGCTCTCTGACACCACTTCCTGGGCCCTTGAACCTTCATGAAAGTGAATGAGCTGACCCAGTGCTTGATTGGCACTCCTGAAAAAGCTAGTTTGCATTTGTCTTGATAAAAGGCTACTCAGACTTCAAACAGAATTACGGGAGCAGAGTCCCAGCGGAGGCAGAGATGCTGCTGCCGACCTGTGGGCTATTTTTTACTTCTTGGTGAGCCTGACAAAATCTCCCATTTTACAGGTGGAAAAGTCAAGTCATCCTGTAATTTAGAAGCTAAATTTGCACTGAGAACAAAACTGTCCAAACCCTTCTTCAATACTTTCTTGGCCCCCTCCTAGGATGCACCACCCAGAGTGGAAGATGAGCTGACTGGGGCACAAGAGGGCCAAGGTCCCAGCCTGGGCTCCCCAGCCTATTTTTTGCCCTTCTTTCACTGGAGCGGAGTCTTCCCATGAGGAGAGTTGAGTGAACCAGCAGAACTGATCCATCTGCCTCATGTAATCTGGGCTTTGTGTGTCCTGACCAGGAAGATGTCACACTTCTTTCAATGAGCAGGTGTGATGGCATGACCACGCCCCCTTGCCAGGTGCAAACATACCTGGCCAGGGAGGAGGGCAGGTTGACAGGCCCCTTCCAGCCTTGTTTCAGGTTTGCTGTGTCACACAAACAGGCTCCATTTAAAGAGCCAGCATTCAACAAAAGGACACAGAGAGCAATGACCAGGAGCCACATGGAAGTCATATTTGTAATTACCACTCACTCTCCACACCCAACTGGGCTAATGAAAACCTAACAAGATTCCCTCTTGGTTGCCTACCTGATGTGCTTATTTTGGTTCTTTGCAGCAAAGAATTGCTTATTCTTCAGGCTACATTTCCTATTGTCATGTCCTATTGTGTTCAGGACTGCTTGCCTCGGTAACAAACTGCTGGGGTAAATGCAAGTGACTTAGAAGAAAAAAATCAGTAATCCTTCTATTTATAGCCTAAAATGAATCCAGTGGAGTGTTCTCCAATTCCACTTGCCCTGGGTATAACAGAAAGCAGTAAGAACATCAGCACAGACAGCATCGGGCAGTAGCCAAAGAAGGAGAGAGAGAGAGACCCCATGTGCAGGCTGTGGTAGGCACATAGGTAGGAGAAAAAGACTTAAATTACATCTGCTGGATCTGCAGAGTGCCTGGGACCTTACCCACTTTGCTTCATCTCATCTTCTGAACAGTTCTGTGAGGGAACTATTGTTATCTCCATTTTCAAACTTCCAAAAGCTACACAGCAAGGAAGAGTAAATAACTGAATGTGGACTTAAATACATTCCAAAACATATGTTGGGTCCACACTGCCACTCAGGTAACCAGTCCTCCAACCCCACGTGCACTCCTGACCTGGATCACTTGGACTCCTGCCGATACCAAATGGCCTGTGAATTAAGAAAGAGTTGGTCCACTACTATATGGCACAGGGAACTCTGCTCCATGTTATATGGCTGCCTGGATGGGAGGGGAGTTTGGGGAAGAATGGATACTTGGAATGTACGGCTGAGTTCCTTAGCTGTTCACTTGAAACTGTCACAACTTTGTTAATTAGCTCTACCCCAATACAAAATAAATTTAAGAAAAAAAGAAAGCAAAGTGTTGGTCCAAGTGAGGGGAGGTCTCCTCTTCTCTTTGGCTCTCCTGGTCCCCTTAAAGCAATTTCATGTGTGGCCCCCATGGACATTATCCCTCAGATTCCTGCTTTTCAAAGGTCGAGTAGTCTAGACCCTCACGTAGCCTACACGAAAGGAGAACAGCACGTGGAATAGAAGCATCTGTAGTCCTCGTGCTGTCACCATGGGTCACCTTACGACTTTCATGGGCCTTGAGCATTTTTGCCTTCGCGAGTCTCTTCCTCCATTAAAGAATATTAAAAATCTTATTTTGCAAGTGTGTTTGTCTAGAGACTCATACAATCCAGTTTGGATTTATTATTATATATTCATTTATTATTCCTTCATTTTTTTCCTTATGATTTTTTTATTGAAGCATAGTTAATGTACAATATTATATAAGTTGCTTTTGTTTTAGTCACTAAATCATGTCTGATTCTTCTGCGATGCTGTGGACTATAGCCCACCAAGCCCCGTCCGTGGGATTTCCCAGGTAAGAGTACTGGAGTGAGTTTCCATTTCCTTCTCCAGAGGATCTTCCTGACACAGGGATCAAACTTCGGTCTCATGCATTGAGGCAGATTCTTTACAACTGAGCCACTAGTGAAGCCCCACCTTCTGATTTTGAAAAGGAATGAAAAGGAAAACATTTTCACAGATCTCTGAAAGCGGGTCATAGGCACTATGCTTACTGCACCTAATGAATATGAGCTCCTTTGTCAAAAAATAGCCAGGTGACCTTGGGTAAGTCATGTGACCTTTACACATTTCTACCTCCTCATCTGTCCTGAAATTCAGGAAATCAGTCCTGAATATTCATTGGAAAGACTGATGCTGAAGCTGAAACTCCAATACTTTGGTCACCTAATGTGGAGAGCTGACTCCTTAGAAAACACTCTGATGCTGGGAAAGATTGAAGGCAGGAGAAGGGGATGACAGAGGATGAGATGGTTGGATGGCATCACCGACTCGAAGGACATGAGTCTGAGCAAGTTTCAGGAGTTGGTGATGGACAGGGAAGCCTGTTGTGCTGCAGTGCATGGGGTCACAAAGAGTCAGACATGACTGAGCAACTGAACTGAACTGACTCACCTCCTTATCTGTAGGTCAGGTCTGTCTGCTCCACAGGGAGTGAGTATGGATCACGGAAGATAATTGTGCTCAGAATTCAGCCTAGCAGAGTCTATCACTTATGCCCTGACAGTGAAGACAGTGAGGGGCTGCAAGATGTATTGAGATAGCTCACTGGGTGGGACAGAAGCCAGAAGCGTACGTCTCATCCCAGAAGAGCCTGGGCAGGCCGGCTGGGTGTCCACAAGCACAGCAGAGCAAGCTGTGGTCGCCAGAGCCAGCAGACCTCCCTGATCCAGCAGCTACACAGAGCACAGTACAGTTAAGATGCTTTGAGGCTATGTCCCAGCCCAGCAAATCTCACAGTCTAGTTCCTAAGTAGAACTTCAACAGCCAGACTCACTTCTGCCTGCCCATTTCAACCAGGATGTGCTTCTCTGACTTCAGATCTTTCTTGCCTTTCAGTTTCAGCTCCTGTTTTACCACCTCTCCTAACATTCTACTCCAGCTTCACAACTGGTTTACATTTTGCATCTATACTCTTGGCTGCGGGCTTCCCCAGGCCAGTGAAGCCAGCAGCTGCCACTCTTTGACTCACAGGAAGTCAAGCTGTGCTCACAGGTAGCTTTGGCTGGACGTGGCCTGACACCTTGACCTCTGTTGAGACCTTGGAGGGTAACATTCTGATTCCAACTGCAGTTTTTGTATTTTTCTCAGTACTTCCAAGCAATTCTCCATCACCAAATGGGTATCCTACAATTCAACTCAATTCTGACACTACATACCTAGAAATAGTGTCAGATTCCCAAGTTAAGGGCTCAGTCCCACAAGGCTGTCCCCATCCTCCACTCTGATACAAGTTGTCACCTGTGCTCTGACCATAGATCAGAGGTTCCATTAACACCCTCCTCAAGTTTCATTAATTTACTAAAGTGGCTCTCTCAGAAAAACACTGAACTCAGAGAAACATTTTACTTACTAGATTACCAACTTATTATAAAGGGACATAACTCAAGAAGAGCCAGATGGAAGAGATGCACAGGGCAAGGACATAAAATCCACATGCCCTCTCCAGGTACACCATTCTCCTCACCTCCACGTGTTCACCAGTCCAGAAACTCTCCAATGCCATCTTTTGGGATTTTATGGAGGCTTCATTACATAGACATTATTGATGAAATCATTGGTCAGTGGAAGTTGGGGGTGGGAGAGGGGAAATTTTCAACCTTCTAATCCCACACTTTGTTTCCATGGCAACCAGCCTCCAACCTTAGGTGTTTTCCAAAATCACCTCATTAACATAAACCCAGGTGTGGTTTAGAGGTTTGTTATGGATATCAACACACCTTTATTGCTCTTATCACTTAGGAAATTCCAAGAGTTTCAGGAGCTCTGTGCCAGGAACAGGGATAAAGACCAAATATATATTTATTATAAATCACAATATAACGGAGGGCTAGACCAGACAGTGAGGAATCCAGGGCAGGTGACACTCAAGTGTAGACAGTATGCAGACCTGGACCTCCGGCAGTGAACAACAGGTCCCAAATGCAGACCAGCAACCACCTAACACCCATATTTCAGAGGATTGTTGTTGTTGTTTTTTTTCCAGGGGATTGTTGAATAAATAACTCTCAATGAAAAATTAATCAGTCGATCCACAAAAGAAATGGAAAAATTGTTTTGAGTCAAATTGAGGATTTTAACCAGGGAATAGCATCTCAGAAAGCTCTGAGAACTGTTCTGCCTGTTTAGACATCAAAACACAGTTATGTAAGTTTTTTGAGAGAGAGAGTTGTACATTATATGGCATATTATTAAGTTTACACAGTCCAAAAAAAAAAAAAGGAAAAAACAGTTTACACAGTCCAGAGCTAAGTGTTATCTTGATCCCTTACGAGATCAAGAAGGAATGTTATCTTTTAAAGAGTTGTCTTGTAGATGCTAGGAGAATGCTGCCGTTGGCAACCCACTCCAGTATTCTGGCCTGGAGAATCCCCTGGATGGAGGAGACTGGTTGGCTACAGTCCATGGGGTCTCAAAGCGTCGGACACGACTGAGGGAATTCACTTTCACTTTAAGTATTTCTGTCGATGGGGAAGTTTTGCCGATGCAAAATGCAGATACACAATGCACAGTAAGGGGGAGAGAGGAGGCCAAAGGGTAGAGAAAATGTTCTATGTCTAAATTTTTCTTCTCTTGCCATAAAATACGGACAGTACTGTGGCAGGAAGGAAGACCCTTTCCAGGGCCCAAGAATGGGCTCTTGTCTAGCACTGGGAAATAAATTGCCTGAGGAGACACACGTGCTGACACAGCAAGAGATTTTATTGGGAAGGGGAGCCTGGGCTGAGAGCAGCAGGGCAAGGGAACTCAGGAGAGCTGCTCTGCTGCGTGGTTTGCAGGCTCGGGTTTTACGGTGATGGCGTTAGCTTCCAGGTTGACCTTGGCCAGCCATCCTGACTCAGGGTCCTTCCCGGTAGTGTGTGTATCACTCAGTCAAGATGGGTTCCAGATTGTAGCACATAGGGACTGGCATCTCCTCTCTCCTTCTGACCTTTTCCAAATTCTTCAGGTTGGTGGTAACTTGTTACTTCTGCATTCCTTACAAGGACCTCCTGTTGTAAGATAATTCAAGAGAGTGGTGGCCATCCGGCCTGGCCAGGGAGGGTAATTTTGGTCACTGGTTCCCCTAACACTACAACAAAGAAGCATGCCACTGTACAAAAGAGTAAGAAAGAGCTCTGCAAACTGAACGAAGCACTTTCCAGGATGTGGTGCTAAGTGAGAAGAGCAAGGCACAAAACAGAATCTATAGTTTGTTATCTCTAGTAGAAGAAAGAATTGGTTAGAAACTCTACAGGTATCTTCTCATTTGTGTAAAAATAAAAAATAAAAATAAAAAAGAAACACAGGAAGGGATAATGAGAAAATGCAATGAAGTTCATTATCCACAGAGGATGGGAGGATGGGAATGGGGTAAAAAACATGGTGGCAGTGGTGGTTTGGGGAAGAATTAACAATTTTCTGAGGACACTTTCCACACTGCTTTGATTTTTAGAACCATGTTAATGCCTTGTATACTAAAAAAATAAAAAATAAAACCTTCCGGGACTCTGGTGGGGAAATTCAAATGGAAAACAGAAATAAATGACCTTTCAGTTCAGTTCATTTCAGCTGCTCAGTCGTGTCCAACTCTTTGAGACCTCAAGGACTGCACGATGCCAGGCTTCCCTGTCCATCACTAACTCCTGGAGCTTACTCAAACTCATGTCCAAAGAGTTCATGATGCCATCCAATCATCTCATCCTCTTCTCCTCCTACCTTCAATCTTTCGCAGCATCAGGGTCTTTTCAAATGAGTCAGTTCTTTGCATCAGGTGGCCAAGGTATTGGAGTTTCAGCTTCAGCATTAGTCCTTCCAATGAACATTCAGGACTGATTTCCTTTAGGATGGACAGGTTGGATCTCCTTGCAGTCCAAGGAACTCTCAAGAGTCTTCACCAACATCACAGTTCAAAAACATCAATTCTTCAGCTTTCAGTTTTCTTTATAGTCCAACTTTCACATCCATACATGACTACTGGAAAAACCATAACTTTGACCTTTGTTGGCAAAGTAGTGTCTCTACTTTTTAATATGCTTTCAAGGTTGGTCATAGCTTTTCTTCCAAGGAGTAAGTGTCTTTTAATTTCATGGCTGCAATCACCATCTGCAGTGATTTTGGAGCCCCCCAAAATAAAGTCTCTCACTGTTTCCACTGTTTCCCCATCTATTTGCCATGAAGTGATGGGACCGGAAGCCATGATCTTAGTTTTCTGAATGTTGAGTTTTAGCTCAACTTTTTCACTCTCCTCTTTCACTTTCATCAAGAGGCTCTTTAGTACTTCTTTGCTTTCTGCCATTAGGGTGGTGTCATCTGCATATCTGAGGTTATTGATATTTCTCCCGGCAATCTTGATTCCAACTTGTGCTTTATCCAACCTGGCATTTCTCATGATGTGCTCTGCATGTAAGTTAAATAAGCAGGGTGACAATATACAGCCTTGACGTACTCCTTTCCCAATTTGGAACCAGTCTGATGTTCTGGAAGGACTGATGTTGAAGCTGAAACTCCAATACTTGGGCCGCCTGATACGAAGAGCTGACTCATTTGAAAAGACCCCAATGCTAGGAAAGATTGAAGGTGGGAGGAGAAGGGGACAACAGAGGATCAGATGGTTGGATGGTATCACTGACTCAATGGATGTGAGTTTGAGCAAACTCCGGAAGTTGGTGATGGACAGGGAGGTCTGGCGTGCTGTAGTCCATGGGGTCGCAAAGAGTTGGACATGACTGAGCAACTGAACTGAACTGAAATGATGTTTCATGTCCAGTTCTAACTGTTGCTTCTTGACCTGCATACAGATTTCTCAGGAGGCAGTTCTGGTATTCCCATCTCTTTAAGAATTTTCCATGGTCTGTTGTGATCCACACAGTCAAAGGCTTTGGCATAGTCAATAAAGCAGAAATAGATATTTGTCTGGAACTCTCTTGATTTTGTGATGATCCTACAGATGTTGACAATTTGATCTCTGGCTCCTCTACTTTTTCTAAATCCAGCTTGAATATCTGGAAGTTCATGGTTCACGTACCATTGAAGCCTGGCTTGGAGAATTTTGAGCATTACTTTTTAAGCATTTTTTGGCATTGCCTTTCTTTGGGATTGGAATGAAACAAACTTTTTCCGGTCCTGTGGCCCCTGCTGAGTTTTCTAAATTTGCTGACATATTGAGTACAGCACTTTCACAGCATCATCTTTTAGAATATGAAGTAGCTCAACTGGAATTTCATCACCTCCAATAGCATTGTTTGTAGTGATGCTTCCTAAAGCCCATTTGACTTGGCATTCCAGGATGTCTGGCTCTAGGTGAGTGATCACACCATCATGGTTATCTGGTTCATTAAGCTCCTTTTTGTATAGTTCTTTTGTGTATTATTGACACATCTTCTTAATATCTTTTACTTCTGTTAGCTCTGTACCATTTCTGTCCTTTATTGTGCACACATTTGCATGAAATGTACCCTTGGTATCTCATTTTTTTTAAGAGATCTCTGATCTTTCCCATTCTATTGTTTTCCTCTATTTCTTTGCATTGATCACTGAGGAAGACTTTCTTAGATAAATGACCCCTACTGTACTTCATTTTTTTGGGTTCCAAAATCACTGCAGATGGTGATTGCAGCCATGAAATTAAAAGACACTTACTCCTTGGAAGGAAAGTTATGACCAACCTAGATAGCATATCAAAAAGCAGAGACATTACTTTGCCAACAAAGGTCCATCTGGTCAAGGCTATGGTTTTTCCAGTGGTCATGTATGGATGTGAGAGTTGGACTGTGAAGAAAGCTGAGTGCCGAAGAATGGATGCTTTTGAACTGTGGTGTTGGAGAAGACTCTTGAGAGTCCCTTGGACTGCAAGGAGATCCAACCAGTCCATCCTATGACTTTTATAACTGCATAAATTATAAGAGAAGTTCATTATCCACAGGGGATGGGAGGATGGGAATGGGGTAAAAAAACATGGCAGTGGTGGTGGTTTGGGGAAGAATTAACAATTTTCTGAGGACACTTTCCGCATTGCTTTGATTTTTAGAATCATGTTAATGCCTTATAAAAATTATAAGAGAATGCCCACATATTCAGGAAAGAAACACTGAAACACACAGAAGTCAACACTCTAAAACATTTTGGAAAACTAATTGTGTGTGTGTGTGTATCTGTTAGTTGGTCTGTCCACATGTGTGTGTGAAGATAGAGAACAAATGATTAAGCAAGTGTGATACAATTTCAACATTTAGAGAACATGAGTGAAGGGTATATGGAAATTCTTTGTGTTATATTTTTTCTAAACCTGAAATTATTTCACAATGAACAGTTGAAAATATAGCATGAGTGTGAGTTGCTGATATGAACAACAAAAGGCATCTTTTGAAAGCCCGACAATTCAGACTGATCGGAATGTAACTTTTCAACTGACAGCACCCAACTGCCACTTGAAAGCTGAGGATATAATGTCGTTTCTCTGCAACGCTTGCCATTTTGATTTTTTCAAGTTTGCTAATGATAAGTCACATAATGTTCCTGTCAAGAAGCAAATAATCACAGATTCTTATTCGTGAAAAGGACCCAGAAGAACAATTAGCTCAATTTCTCATTTTAACAATGAGGAAACCGAGGCTCAAAGAAGCAAAGTGCTTTTCCAGAGTTGCAATGGAGCAGGAAGGTCACCATCATTCTAATTCAACAACTAAAGAAGCCAACCCAGAGAGGCCGAACACCACCCATGCAGACGAGACAGAGGCTGGAACCGAAGACCAGAAACTGACAGCTAGATCCCTCAGGTAAGGACGGAGGACCACTTTGGTTGCGAAAACTCTGCCTGGGAACTGCGGCATGATGTTTTACCAGGGTGATGGCAAACATAGTCATTTCTAGAAAGTTCTCCCCTGAAAGTCCTGCCTTGGGAGGCTCCCACCACGGAGTCCTTGGGAGAGGCACTGATTATTGGGAGCTGTGACAGACCTAGAGATTCAATATAGTTTCTGCCCAGGAAAGGCACTACCCTCTGGGTATCTGCTTGGACTTAGATATTCAGGGTGGTCGGAATACACCTTGCTTAGCATATTCTATTGGCAGAGCAATGACCTTGACATCAGAAGACTCTGGGTCTAGTCCAGGCCTCACCACTGACCATGTAATCCATACAATATAACTGATCTGAGGCTAAATTTTCTCTACTCAAAATGGAGATGTTTGCCCAGTCTAGCTGACAGTGTTGGTGTTCCACTCAGATTCTCTCAGAATGCTTTCCATCAGCGTTTTTTGCTCATCTCCTTGTCAAGTACAAAGCAAGTAAAGACTCAGCCAGGAAAGAAGCTATGGAATCTTTTTATTTTCAGGCAGTTTATTATTCACATGCCACCCGTCAGAAGTGAGTGTCGTTAATAGGCCCAGGTCTCGTGAATGCGCAGGGTGACTGCCACCAAAGACAAGGGGCCAGATGACTACAGCACAGACAACAGGATGCTCTGTTGCTGAGAAACTGTGCTATAAATATTTTCAATTTTTGGTATATTATGATGTTCTGACATCTTAAAAAAAAAAAAAAAAAAAAACCTTTCTGGCAGGGAAAGACTGTCCTTTCCTGGGCTGCTAATTCTTACAGACTGGTCAAAGGGAGTTTTTGATCTGCAGACTAAGCCTTTCAAAGTCCCTCCTCCTCCAAGTGGCTCTGGGGGTTGGGGGCAGGACAATATTCCTCGGCATGATCATCCCAGAGCCAGGTGCCAGCAGCCAGGTAAGTAGAAGTGTTAGTCCCTCAGTTGTGTCTGACTCTTTGCGATCCCATGGACTGTAGCCCACCAGGCTCCTCTGTCCATGGAACTGCCCAGGCAAGAATACTGGAGTGGGTTGCTATTCCCTTCTCCAGGAGATCTTTCCAACCCAGAGACCAAACCCAGATTTCCAGCATTACAGGCAGATTCTTTACCATCTGAGCTACCAGGGAAACCCAGGCAAACAGGGGCACCCCCTATGACCCAAAGCCTGCCCATATTATTCAGATTAGCCAGTCCTCAGCTTTGTCTTGCCCTCCCGCAGAAAGCCCAATAAAGGCTCTGCCCTAAACCTTCCCTCCACTCCATTCTGTCTTCTGCTGCTGACCATCCTGTTGTCTTTCCCACGTGGTGCTGCAAGGTGAGCCTCACCTCCTGTCTCTAGCACCTGTGAAGATAAAAAACTTTGTTTCTGAATCTCTCCTCTGTCTCCTCTTTTGGCCCCATTTGACTGACCTCAGGAAAGAATATGAAAACAGAAGCCCAGGTCCTACTGCAGCCAAGCTGTTTTAGAGCCAGCAGCTGTGCCCCAGGTGCAGCCAGGCAGCCAGCCTCCGACCTCATCAGAAACTGGGAGGCATGAGCACTGTCTCCAGCCAGCCTCTCGGGGCAGAAAGCGGGTGAATAAGCCACGGCCTTGGACTCGCCTCTCACTGGCCCCTGACCCTCTCATGTTCTGGGAAAGATCACGGAGTATTCTAGCAAGACTTAGATTCAGCCCTAGTTTAAGCTCAGCCTTTGTGGCTTCTGCGGGGTTGTGCACAGGTGTCGGGCACTGGGCCAGGCTGTTCCCTGCGCCCCCAGTTTTGGCATGCATGTTGCTTCCAATAGCCGGTAACTGCTGCTCTTTTTCAAAGGACCATCCCCCACAGCAAAGAAGCAAGAAATGTCTGGGAATCTATTCTTCTTCTCTCTGCACCCCCTGTCCCACCCAGGGAGCACTTAGTTAATGACTGACATGCAGAAATTTGAAACTCTGACTGTCCTGTCCCAGAAAAGGAGAAGAAGTGAGGGGCAGAGCAGTGCAGGACGGGGGGACAGAGGGCAGACAAGAGAGGTGTGCAGGGGTCCACCCAGAGTGCTATTCCAAGAAAAAGCACAGGCTGATTATACCTGCTTTGTGTCACCAAAAATAAAGTCGTTCATGGCACTGTCCTCACGTATGTGAATGTTGTCATTCAGTTGTGTCCGACTCTTTGTGACCTCATGGACCATGGCATTCCAGTTTCCTTTGCCATAGGATTCTTCAGGCGAGAATACCGGAGAGGGTTGCCTTCCAGGGGATCTTCCCGACCCAGGAATCAAATCCAGATCTCTTTCATTGCAGGCAGATTGTTTACCATCTGAGCCACCAGGGATGCCCCCCTTATCTCTGTCATCCCCAGAGAAACCAGAGAGACAGAATTAGATATCTGGGCCTTAAAGAGACCTTGGGAACTTGCCAAGGATCACAGAACTCACAAAGTGGAGGACTTGAAGCTTGAACCCAGGTCCCTTTGCTGGTTTGTTCTTTTCATGTGATTCATCTGCTTTGCCTTCTTAAGGCTTGTGAAGCCTCCACCTCTCCATGCCAGATCTCCTCCATCGTGAAGACAGTTCCCTCTGCCTTCTCTCCCAGAATAATGTCTGTGAAGAGCTGTGGGGCTTCTGGAAGGACCCACACCACCATGTGCTTTGGAGGCCAGCAGGAGACCGCCCACCCACTGGCATCACATGTTTTTTTTATTTCCTGCTGCTGAGAGCCTTGAAAAGGGCTTCCCAGGTGGCACTAGCAGTAAAGAACCCACTTGCCAATGCAGGGGATGTAACAGATGCAGGTTCAATCCTCGGGTTGGGAAGATCCCCTGGAGGAGGGAATGGCAACCACTCCAATATTCTTGCCTGGAGAATCACATGGACAGAGGAGCCTGGTGGGCTATAGTCCATGGGGTCACAAAGAGTCAGGCATAACTGAACTGATTGAGTACAAACCAAGGCCTTGGACCCCAAAGGGCAGCAAAGTCACAAGAGTATCAACCAACTTCCTCAAGAGTTCACTCTTGGCCAGAAACTCTGCTAAGAGTTTTACAGATCTTAATACATTTAACCCTCTAAAAACACCATGAGATAGACAGTTAAGCGAAACCACAAAGTTAAGTCACTAGCTAAACACCACAAGGCTGGTAAGCATCAGAGCTGGACAAAGCCACTACCCTCTGACCCTAAGACCCTTTCTCTTAGCATAAGGCTTCAGTGTCTCCCTGACATGGTTCAGGTCAGTTCAGTTTAGTCGCTCGGTCGTGTCCAATTCTTTGCAACCCTATGGACTGCAGCACACCAGGCTTCCCTGTCCATCATCTGCTCCCGGAGCTTACTCAAACTCATATCCATTGAGTCAGTGATGCCATCCAACTGTCTCATCCTCTATCGTCCCCTTCTCCTCCCACCTTCAGTCTTTCCCAGCATCAAGGTCTTTCCCATTAAGTCAGTTCTTCACATCAGGTGGCCGAAGTATTGGAGTTTCAGTTTCAGCATCAGTCCTTCCAATGAACATTCAGGACTGATTTCCTTTAGGATGGACTGGTTGGATCTCCTTGCAGTCCAAGGGACTCTCAAGAGTCTTCTCCAACATCACAGTTCAAAAGCATCAATTCTTCGGTGTTCATCTTTCTTTATCGTCCAACTCTCACATCCATACACAACTACTGGAAAAACCATAGTCTTGACTAGACGGACCTTTGTTGGCAAAGTAATGTCTCTGCTTTTTAGTATGCTGTCTAGGTTGGTCATAGCTTTTCTTCCAAGGAGTAAGTGTCTTTTAATTTCATGGCTGTAGTCATCATCTGCAGTGATTTTGAAGCCCAAGGAAATAAAGTCTGTCACTGTTTTCATTGTTTCCCCATCTATTTGCATGAAGTGATGGGACCAGATGCCATGATCTTAGTTTTTTCAATGTTGAGTTTTAAGCTAACTGACATGGTTAGGAATCCTCAAATCCATTGTCTGTGTACTAAGGAAGAAATACCTACATGTCATAGAGACTGATAACATATAGATTCACTGAAAAATCATTAATAAATGCCTTGGAGCTATTTCATTATGCTCTCAATCGTGTACTAAAATCACATCAACAATGAATTTAAAATATCTACAGTCTTTACCACACAAAACATAGTATTTAGTGCTGATCTGCCTGTGCTGCGCCTCTACTTACCTCTTGGTGTTTTTGTATTGTTTCTTCAAGTAAACTCCTAGTTAGTGGAAATACACAAAATATAGGTAGTAGAAAGACTCAAAAGAATTTTGACTCAAATTCTTTTGAGTCTTTCTTGGTGCTCTTCCAGCATCTTACCCTTCATCAACAGTCCATAGACTCAGGTTTAGCTGATGGATTGATTAGAATAGCTTCTGTAATATTTCTCCTCATTAAGACCCATAGGGCGATTAGTCTCAAGTCTCCAGCACTGGGTCATCACTGGGAGTGTCCTAATGTAGCCTGCATCTTTCTATCTAAAACCAGGCAGGATGGGGTGGGGGAACAGTAAAAATAACTACACATATGGAGTGCCAACTATGCACCACAATCTGCACTTGGTGCTGGGGATACAGCAGTGAAAAAACAAGGCACAGAGCTTGTCAAGTGACCACATGCGGCGTTTCATTGAAAAAACCACCTACAGGGAAAACGTCATCCTCTCCTTTTACTGACGGAGAAGTTGTAGAGTAGCAGAGCGTCAACTAAGATTTATCTCATAATGTTTCAAATTGAGAGTTATGACCTAATGTTGGATTAGTGCATAGCAAAATTTACTCAGTGGGTCACAGCTAACATTTATTTTAAAGGATTGGATTGGAATGGAATTATCAGAGCACTTAGGGGTACATAGTATGTAATAAAGTATTATTTGCTGAGACTTCTGTTTCATTTATACACACACATATGAACCACAACGTATTTCTTACTGTGGATCATGCCAAGAAAACATATAAAAGCCACTGGTTTGTTCAAATTCCACCCTGTCTTCCTAATTTCTAGATTGTCTCTCCAGAGGAAGAAACTATGTAGCATATTCTGGGAGTCCTTGTTAGTTTCTGTGAACATTTTGGCCCTGATTATACTATGAAATGGACTTCCTCAGTGGTTCAGCAGTAAGGAATCCGCCTGCAATGCAGGAGATACAAGAGATGTGGGTTCAATCTCTGGATTGGGAAGATCCCCTGAAGGAGGGCTTGACAACCCACTCCAGTATTCTTGCCTGAAGAATCCCATGGACAGAGGAGCCTGGTGGGTACAGTCCATGGCGTCACAAAGAGTCAGACATCACTGAAGTGACTGAACACATAGTTTGGAATACGGGATATGTTGGCATCTTCCCTAGTGGCTCAATCAGTAAAGAAACCACCTGCAATGCAGGAGACCTAGGTTCAGTCCCTGGGTCAGGAAGACTCCCTGGAGAAGGAAATGGCAACCTACTCCAGTATTCTTGCCTGGAGAAACCCATGGACAGAGGAACCTGGAGGGCTACAGTCCATGGGGTTGCAGAGTCAGACATGACTGAGCGACTAACATTTTCACTTTCACTTGCAATGCTTAGGCAGTATAGTTATGTTCCCATCCTCCCTCCCACTGGAAAGCATTCAGTCCGCCTGCAGAAGAACTTTGTCTCATTTTAACATTAATAAGCAGCTCCTCCTCATCCAACTATTGTCTCAGTTGGTTTTACCAGCCTGAGATGCACAGTTAAGCTCCATGACAACCACAAAGATATGATGGATATCATCTAACTTTTTGTCACTTAATAAAGCGCTAACAAATGATACAAGAAAAAGGATAGATAATACCATCTAATACTCTTTAGTGCCAGAACCACGATAACATATTAACCACAGAAGTATCTGAGTAACCTCAAGTATCTGAGCATGTAGCCACCAAGACCTAAGAACACGGGTACAGGATGATATCTGAAGTTCCCAAGGAATTATGTGGCCTTTACACCAGAAACTAGACTCCTCATTCTGCGCCTTGGGGAACTTGAGGCATCTGGCAGCTTCTTTTGTGCATGTAGGAGGGGATGGGATGAAGAGATGCAGTGGGTGTTCTGTGGAAACAGCATAGCACTATGAATGAGAAGACTGGGTCTAGTCCCAGTTCTTTCTCTCCCTAAACATGGACTTGAGCAACTCATTTAGTCTATAAGCCCCAATTTATTCCTTTCAAAATAGAAATGTAAAAGGATTTGCATTATTTATGGAATTATGAAGATTAGTTAAGATCACATAATCCAACTATAATTCTAAAATCACTTTAGATTTAAGGACATGCATAGTGTGAAAATGAAGAAATAGAAAAAGATACTTCATGCAAATGATAATCAACGGAGAGCAGGAATGGTTAAACTTACATCAGACAAAATAGATTTTAAGTCAAAAATGGTGACAAGAGACAAAGAAGGACATTATATGATAAGGGATCAATTCACTAGGAAGATTAAACAATTACAAGTATAAATATATATGTACCCATCATTAGAGCACCTAAATATAGAAAGTAAACATTGAGAAATATATAGAAATACAATAACAGTAGGAAACTTCAATACCCCTCTTTTACTAATGGAAGGAAGGTCCAGACATCGCTAAGGAAACAGAGGACTTGAATAATATTAATCAGCAATTAAAAACCTCTCAACAAAGAAAAGCCCAGAATCTGTGGGCTTCACTGGTAAATTCTACCAAAAACTTAAAGAACAATTAATGCCAATCCTCCTCAAACTCTTCCCAAAAAAACTGATGAGGAGAGAACACTTCAAACTCACTTACAAGGCCAGTGTTACCCTGATATCAAAGTTAGACAAAGACATCAAAAGCATGATTCTACTTATATGAGGTATCTAATATAGTCAAATTCATACAATCAGAGAATGGAATTATGGTTGCCAGGGGCTGATGGAGAGGGGATGGGGAATTATAAATAAATGAGCATAAAATTTCTGTTGAGTAAGATGGGTAAGTTCCAGAGATCTGCTCTACAATATTATACACATAGAGAACAACACTAGATGTACACTTAAAAATCTGTTGAGTAGGTAGATCTCATATTAAGTGTTCTTACCAAAATTAGATTAAAATAAATTTTAAATAAAGATCATACAAGTGAAAGCATTTTGTAAATATAAGACGACTTTCTACAATTAGATAACAGTATTTAGCATTCGTAAAAATAGTAGTAGTAACAGTAGAAAAAATAATAGCACAAGTAGTAGCCAAACTTTCTACAAGTGCAAAATTCTAGCAACAACAAAAATTTTGTAAAACACAATTTTAACACAGAATGTCTCAACTACATGAGACAAAACAAATCCAAAATAACTAAAGTATATATAATAAAACAAATTCAAAGGAAATATATCTAAATGTTAACAATGATTGGGCTGGTAGTCTTTCTTTCCATTTCTATATTCTTGTATTTAAACTATTGTGTAATGAATATATAAATATATTTTGTAATGAAAAAAATATTTATTAAAGATGGCAAAAAAGAAACCATTAGCTTTTTAAATAAAAAGAAAAAATGATTCCTGATTGGAAAAAGAGTTGAAAAGTTCTTTGGAAAATTCAGGGGCTCCAGGAATGGAAGACCCATGAAGTTTTTACTTGTCAATTTGCATTCATTTTGCCCAGAAAGAAGCCAACATTACTAACCAAGTCACTAGAGAGTTATTGATATTGCCATAAATAAAATTGTGTTCATTAAATTGCACCATAATATAAATAAATTTTTCTTAGCTCTGTGACTTGAGAAGGACCTTTAACCCTTCTGAGACTGCATTTCCTCAGGTAGAAAATGGCAAAGAATTCAGTGAAGATTAAGTGAGACAATGCATGTTAGAGTCCCCACTTGTTTTTCCCCTTCCTCGTCCAGCAAGGATCTTCTCATGTCTCTTTACTGTAATTCCTTGTCTTATTTGAGAGCCTTTATTCACAAATAACTGAAACCAACTGGAACCAGCTTAAAAAAAAAAAACCAAATGTCCTGGAAAGACACAGGAGCATCTCACAGATGGCAAAGCAGAGGTAGAGACAGGCTTCAAGGCATCATGTGATACCTGAACCAAGAACCAGCAAGCTGCTGCGGCTCAGAGAACAGCCCTCATGGTCTGGCTCTGGGTCCACCTGTCTTCATGGTTTCATATTCTGTGACATCAGTTCCACCTTTCTCCCTCTGCAGTTTGACAGTGTCTGCTTTCCCTCCTCATGGCAGCCCACAGCCTCTTGAGTTTACTCTCCTCACTGCCAGCCTCTCTAAGAGATTGGCAGGAAGTTGCTCACTCTAAGTCTTAATTCAAGGGAGGAAGTGGGTGTTGATTGGCCAACATGGGTCAGGTGTCCACTCCAGGTCCAATCAACTCCATTGTTCATCTACTTTTTGGAGAATTGGACCCTCTCCTCAGAAAAATGCACACATATGCAATTTTTACACATAATTTCAAGGGATTCACAGAATTGAGGCATAACCATGAGCCATAACCCCAGGGAAAGAATCCCTGGTCAGCACAGTTAACAAAACTCACTATTTACCTCTTTTATATGTGAAAGAAATGAGTCACTAATATAATTTGCATAAGGTAAACATCCATATTCCAGAGGCACATCTTATAACCAGATCATAACAAAATGCTGCTTGGATACAAGCACAGCAACAGCGCTTATATTTTACCATTTTCTAACTGACTATGGCAACCACATGTCTTTACAAACCATTCCCATACATACCGCTTAGCAGAACACCCACCTGGAGCTTCAGTGAATAACATTTCCATGTGACTGTTTGGCTGTATCACTTCTCCTGCCCCTACACTTGTACACACCCATGCTGTCTTTTTAAGGTGCATATAAATTCTAATCTCCTTTCTTTTCCTGTTTTCCACCTGGGTTCTGTGAGATACTGAATTTTGCCTCATATGAACATATGAACCAAGCTTTTCTATCTGATTCATGTTCCTTTCCCACCTTACTACTCCAAGTTGCAAGCTTCTATCAGAATTTGAGTTGCAAAAACAAATAAATAAACAAAGAAACTATAACTCCAACTGATTGGAGAGAAGGAAATCATTAGCTTATTACATAAATATTAGGTCATGTAACTGAAAAATCCAAAGTAAGTAGAACTGACATTAGGTTCACCTATACCTATGGACTGAAGAAAGTCATTCAGATCAACCCCATACGTCTCTTTTCTCATATCCCGGGTCTGCTTTTCTCTTTGTTGACTTCACCTCAAACAGGACCTATCCACAATGAACCCCTGCCAGCTCCTGGTTTATACTCTCCTTTTAGCTAGCATTCTAGGAGAAGAAGAGCTTCTTCATCCCAATAGTTTCAGTAGAACCTCAAAACTGAGTCTCCTTGGGGAAATTTGAATCATGTGCACATTCCTGGACCCATCACTGTTGCTAAGGAGACGGCAGGTCTTGCTGGCCAGGCCAAGGTTATATGGTTATCGCTGGTACCAACTACCAGTGGGTTGACCTCACCAAAACCTCATGTAGTGAAGTGGTTCTTCAAGGGAAAATCAGAGCTATTCTCAGGAAAGGAAGGATAAATAGTAGGCAGGTGAAAAGTACAAGTGCCCATTACTCTATTAAGTTAAATTGTGTTTACTTTTTCTTCCATTCTCTTCTTAGTTTTATAGCATTTTTTTTATACCTAAGAACAAAAACAGCTACATTGAAGTCCAGCATAAGCTTTGAGGGTCTCTCCACTCCAACACAGTCCTTCTCTAGTGTCAAGTATGACTCAAGACTTGACAACCCAAACTCATGGAACCCCAGAGGGATGAATGATGGAAAGTGAATATAGCCTCAAACTCTCCATACCTCACACCCTGAGCCAGAACATAGATTTCTTTTTCAGTCTTAGGTCATTACTACTAGATTTATAATCTCAAGAGTAATTCTATATATGTGTACCTAGACTTCACAATTCATGACTTAGGACACAAGGCCATCTGTTTATAACCAAAGATAAGCAGAAGGATGCCCCAGAATTTGTTTCTAGAATCCCAAACAAGGGATTCTGATCAAGCACTTAGTGTTCCCCAGTGGTTTTCTCATTGTGCAATAATCAGTGTGACTTGGGTTGTGTCATCTCTTCTCTAAAGCTTAAGAAGGGATTGAATTTGCATTCTAAGCCCTATTTAATACTAACATTTGTCCTGCCTACTTCACAGTAGGCTCCAAGAAGCACATGAGGTAATGTGTGTGGATGTACTTTGAAAATTATAGAGTACAATTCAAAAGCAAGCTATTGTTATTTTTATTATTTAACAATTAAACAGTCATTTATTAAATTATTCAATACTTATTTTCTAAATATTTACTGCTTTCCAAGCATCATGGCATTTTCTAGGGCTATGAAAATGAATAAGATGGCCTCAGGGATAGCACAAGTAACTGCAGTACAGTGGAATCCGAGGTGGGTACAGATGTTGCAGGTGCACTGGAGGAGACCCAAGTCATCTTGGGATGGGTGGAATTCGCCTGAAAGGGCATTTGAAAGAAGCATCCAGTTGTGAGTACCGTCCTGCCAACTAGAGTAGGGAATGAGAATGTTTTTGTTGTTCACTTGCTAAGTTGTGTCTGACTCTTTGCAACCCCATGGACTGTAGCCCGTCAGGCCTCCCGATCACTCATTATCTCCCAGAGTTTGCTCAAGTTCATGTCCATTGAATCAGTGATGTTATCCAACCATCTCATCCTCTGCTGGGAAGGAAGGTGTGTCTGACCAAAGACCCAGTGTGAGTAAAGACAGAAAGTGGACAAGCTCTTGCCAGGCAGAGATTTGTTCAAGACCTACTGGTGGTGTGCTGGTTTATCTTTCTTTACCTGGGTATACCCATCATTCTCAATTTTCTGGCCTTTACTGGGTCTGTCACTATTTTAAATAACACCATAGCTAAATATGCTTTGTGATTGATGGGGTTCAGGACATGTTACACTAAAATACGGCACCCCAGCATACTGACTATCTTAAGCTGCAGGAGTCGAAGGAAACAGCAAAAACAGAAAGGTTGCTCTGACCTCCCCCACCACCTGCCCTTCTTTCATAAAAGCAGGAGATAAATCTTTCATGTGAAATGTACCTTGCCTGTACCAGGAGAAAGGGAGACAGCCTTATCACAAGAGACTGGTTGATTTAGGAACAAAAAGGCTATAAAAACAAGCCATGTTTCTTCATCATTTACTACCCCTAGCCCAAACCCCTCTGCCTTGTCAGATCTTCACATATTTATTGTTTGTTTATTTCAAAGGTATAAAACCTTCTTTATTCAGACCTATATCCTTGCAGGACCCCCATACATAGGAAATTAAATTTGTTTTTTCTCCTGATAATCTGTTTTCAGTCAGTTCAGTTCAGTTCAGTCGTTCAGTCGTGTCCAACTCTTTGCAACCCCATGGACTGCAGCCAGGCTTCCCTGTCCATCACCAGCTTCATCGAGTCGGTGATGCCATCCAACCATCTCATCCTCTGCCATCCCCTTCTCCTCCGCCTTCAATCTTTCCCAGAATCAGCGTCTTTCCAATAAGTCAGTTCTTCACATCAGGTGGCCAAAATATTGGAGCTTCAGCTTCAGTCCTTCCAATGAATATTCAGGACTGATTTCCTTTGGGATTGACTGGTTTGATCTCCTTGCATTCCAAGGGACTCTCAACAGTCTTCTCCAACACCACAGTTCAAAAGCATCCATTTTTAGGTGCTCAACTTTCTTTATAGTCCAACTCTCACATCCATACATAACTACTGGAAAAACCATAACTTTGATGAGATGGACCTTTGTTGGAAAAGTAATATCTCTGCTTTTTAATATGCTGTCTATGTTGGTCATAGCTTTTCTTCCAAAAAGCAAGCGTCTTTTAATTTCATGGCTGCAGTCACCAGCTGAAGTGATTTTGGAGCCCAAGAAAATAAAGTCTCTCACTGTTTCCATTGTTTCCCCATCTATTTGCCATGAAGTGATGGGACCAGTGCCATGATCTTAGTTTTCTGAATGTTGAGTTTTAAGCCTACTTTTTCACACTCCTCTTTCACTTTCATCAAGAGGCTCTTTAGTTCCTCTTCGCTTTCTGCCATAAGGGTGATATCATCTGCATATCTGAGGTTGTTGATATTTCTCCCTGCAATCTTGATTCCAGCTTGGGCTTTATCCAGCCCGGCATTTCACATGATGCATTCTGCATAGAAATTGAATAAGCAAAGTGACAATATACAGCCTTGATGTACTCCTTTCCCAATTGGAACCAGTCCATTGTTCCATATCTGGTTCAAACTGTTGCTTCTTGACCTGCATACAGATTTCTCAGGAGGCAGGTTAGGTGGTCTGGTATGCCCATCTCTTTCAGAATTTTCCACAGTTTGTTGTGATCCACACAGTCAAAGGCTTTAGCATAGTCAATGAAGCAGAAGTAGATGCTTTTTTGGAATTCTCTTACTTTTTCTATGATCCAATGGATATTGGCAATTTGATCTCTGGTTCCTCTGCCTCTTCTAAGCTTGAACATCTGGAAGTTCTTGGTTCACATACTGTTGAAGCCTAGCTTGGAGAATTTTGAGGATTACTTTTCTAGCGTGTGAGATGAGTGCAATTGTGCCTTGCATCAATTTAATTATTAGACCAGTCACAGAATCTAGACAGGAAGAAGGAAAATTTTTTTCCTCTCAACATAATCTGATATTTGCTGTAATCCACCTTTCACCCTTTAAAACCTTCCTTGTTCTGTTTTTTTTTTTTTTCCTCCTTCCTCTTCTCTCAGAAAGTATCAGTAATCATTTTGTCAGACCTGCTTTGAGGGAAAGATGCATTTTCTCAAACTGGCTGCAGAATTAATATGTACTTTCCCCAACAATTATTACCTTGATATTGGGACTATTATTGACAGTCAGTGGCAGCTAAGACTATCTTAATTGTGTCTTTGTAGTGAAAGAAATTAATTTCATGAAGATGTTTCCCTCCAAGTTGTTGTTCAGTTGCTAAGCTGCGTCCAACTCTTTGCAACCCCATGAACTACAGCATGGCCAGCAGAACAATATCCCACATAAGCAAGTATATTAGTTATTTTCCCCTGAATAGGTGGTAATTAACAGTGTTCATCATAATTGTTCATTGAATATGATTTCTAATTACACAGCCATGAGCAGGGCTCCAGTTTTCATTCCAATTATGTTGGAATGAATTCCAATTAATTCCAATTAGAGGAATTTTTCCATGTTTCTCTCACCTAGATATGACTTCCCTGCCTCAGTCTCTCTACCTACCGTAGAAAATTGGCTGGACCAAACTTTGTTCTCACTATGGAATCCAGAAGAAGTGAATTTGTATATAATCCTATTGTTATTTATAACTCACATTTCATCTCCAAGGAAAGAAGTCCCTCCTGCTCTTAAAAAAAAAAAAAAAAGAGTTTTGATCTATGTGGACATCTTGAACCATAAAACTTTTTGTTGCAATCATGAAGCCAGGCCATGTTGTTTTATTAGCTGGATAAATGCAGCCATCACATCTGGTCAGACCAGGTGGTGTCACGGTGGAAGTGCTTAAGGTTGCATGCTGCATGATGCTTACTCTATCAGATGAGGAAAAGTAGATGAAAGAGAAAAATGAGAGTGGATCAAAGAACAGAAGCATTCCTGTCAGGCTATAATTTGGAAATAGGAAATAAATCTATCCCTTTTACAACCATCCACATCCAATTAGGAGAGAAGCAAAGCATTAAATCGCTAGGCACTTTATTTAATTAATCACTAGTGAAAAAAGAAGAGAAAACAAATAAATAGAGCAAGTGTCTTATTACCTTCATTACTCATCACCCTCATTGCAGTTTCGGCACCTAGTGCCTGCTGCTCCTAATGACATTTTAATGGCTCTTCACTCAGACAGTTTGCTTTGGAACAGTGGGAGAGAGTCAAGATTTCAGGAGTGAGGTGAGAGTCCACGCATTATGAGGGGTGAGGTGTCCCTCAGCAGTGCCCAACCCAGCAGGACATTCTGGCATCCTACCTGACACCCAGGGGCCATTCTCCAATTGACTCATGAACACTGTTTGCCCTGACATTTCATATGGGAAATGAAGACATCCTGACTTCTGGGGAGACCAGAAGGCCAACCAGCCAAGGAGGTTGGAGACGGGATTAGGAAGGTGGGATCCAGAGTTTTGCGATAGCTACCACGGCACGTGCTAAGGAAGGCGAAGGCCCCTATGGTGACACTGCAGGAGGCCAGAGTCTTCGTCCTGCACAGTAGGTTTCATGGATTTATCCACTCTTCCTTCAACAAGTAGTCACTGAGGGCTTATCAGAGGGCATACCACATTAAATGAGGGAGTGACCAGAGAAACAGGAGACACTGCTTCCAGGGAATAGGTGAACCTGTACAAGAGGAAAAAGATGTGCCCCAAATGGTGATAAAGGGGGAATCCCAGGATGAAGCTATGCAGGTGACCAGGGATCAATCAATTCAAGTCAGAGGTAAGAAACGGGGTGAAATTTTTTTCTGAGAAGATGAAATTGATAGAATACCCACTGTGTTTTGAATAATTGACAGATTTACATAACTGGGAAAGAACTTGGGGACTAATCAGTGATAAGAACCTTAAAAACTCAGCAAAGACCATTATTAACCCTACCCTCCACCACCACCAAAAATAGATTCCAGAAGTTATGCCAAAAAGGAAATGTAAATGGCTCAGCTGTGAATAGGGTTTACCTGGTCATAATAATGTAAATCCGGACTATTGATTGGATCAAAATGACCATATAACTACACTGGGAGATTGTGGAGGACAGTTGGCTTGGAGAAGGTGGTGAAAACTTAAATTCTCTTCTTCCATAGAAGGAGGTCAATAGATAATGTCTGAAACTGAGAATTCAAGATGTAGCCCTACAGCATGGAGGTTAGAGAAATGAAGCTACACCTCGCTTGCCAGAAAAAAATCAGGTAGAGGAACTGAAAATAGTTGTTTCTGGATCTGCAGGAAATGAAGAAAGAGAAGAGTAAAAGAACCATGTTTTTATAGCAAGTCACATCGAACTGTTTGACTTCCTGGACTTTGTGGGTGTGTAATGTGGGTGAAGACAAAATGTTAAACGAACAAAACAAAAGCAGCTCTATGAGTCTCCATGGTGTATTTATCAAGTCCGTTTGCTAAATAAAACATGGAAACTCCCAATGACCTTGAATTTCAAATAAACCTAAAAAATGTTTAAATCTAACTTATTTTGGCAAAAAAATTGTATATTTTCATGGTATACAGTGTGATATTTTGATATATGTTTACATTGTGAAATGATTATCGTGATCAAAATAATTAATATATCCAGCACCTCATATAGTTACTTTGTGTGTGTGTATGTGGTGAGTACACTTAACATCTACTTGCTTAGCAAGTTTTAGGTATATGATATAGTATTATTAACTGCAGCCACCATACTGCACACTTAATCTCCAGAGTTTGTTCATCCTGCATAACTGAAACTTTGTACCCTTAACCAATATCTCCCCATTTTCCCCACTCCTAGCCCCTGGCAACCACCATTCCACTCTGCTTTTATTAGTTCAGCTTTTTGAGACTCCACATATAAGTGAGATTATATAGTATCCAACAATTTGTTTTAACTTTTTTTTGGCCATGCCATATGGCATGCAGGATCTTAGCTCCTTGACCAAAGATCAAACTCGTGCCCCCTGAACCAGAACTTTTAAACAGTGAACTGCCAGGGAAGTCCCCAATAATTTTTTAGTAGAAGTTATATTGAAAATATTTCATAGGACATACTTAAACTAAAAAATCATTCATTGCTATCTGAAATTTAAATTTAATTGGTGTTCTATAGTTTTATTTGCTCAACCCAGCAACCCTCATCATGATAATATCCTAATACTAGACATTTTGTTCATTATATTAGAGGCCACTTTATGAAGAACTACGGTAGAAATTTCTTTAAGATCTCACTTCCAGAAAGAACTCCTGAGCAACATGAATGTATTCTTTTTACTTCTGGACACTATGAACTATATAGAAAAACTGATCTGGACTAGAGATTTGTTATCAAAAAGTTATCATTCTGGTGAAGTCTACTCATTGGCCTAAAAAGCTGCCAGAACCACCACAGATTTGGTTCTATTGCCTGGCCACTGGTAATAAGGAAGATAGCTACCTAAATAAGAGACAAATTGTATTACAAAAAAAAAAAAAGAACAGAAATTAAATAAACAACAATGAAAACAAGCTCTCCACTTTTCTAAGCCAGTCTCTTCTGATGGCTTCAAAGAAGTTCCAGGGGTGGGTGGACCAGAGCCTTCTTCAGTACTAGCTGGCTTAACAGTGGGGCCTGTATTCGTGGTGGTCCCAGGAGCCAGGCTTTGTGCCTCATAAGCCAACATCTTTCAGATAGCACCAAAATGTATCTAGAAATAAAACCTTCCCCTTCCCTTTTCACCACGTGAGCATGAGGCATGAAACCCCAGCTGGCCACTCATTAGATGCCAGAGTTTGCTGCTTTCTCTCTGTAGGAAGAGTGTCTGTCATTGGGGAGGTGCTATCCTCAGCTGCTGGAGATGGGGAATAAATTATCTCTTTCCTGACATCCCCTGCCAGCTTGTTAGCATCACTGACAACTGCTCAAAGGCAGCAGAGCAAAAGAGGTGGCAATGAAGTAGGGAGAAAAAAAAGGTTGCCACTTTCAAGCTTGCACTGGGCAGATTCTTATTTAGAGCAGTAAGTCGGAGTCAGTTTTGCTCAAATGTTCACGTCTCCCTCTGGCTTCCTACATAGCAACACAAAATGAAGTCTCTGACCCTATCCCATTTGTAGCCGTGTATCTGTGCTCTGTCTACATGTCGATATGAAAGCATTGAGAAAGGATGAGTATTTTTGAGCAGCTCCCTTACAAAGGCTAGAGGGCATCGTGTAGGGGCTAAAGGGTACTCTCTGAGGTCAGAAGGGCCTCGGGCTTAAAACCTGACTGTATCACTTATCTATTAGCTGAGTTCACTTTGAACAAGTAGCCTCTATAAGACTTTGTTCTCTCCTCTGCAAAATTGGTATAATGAGTCCATCTTCACCCCAAGTTTACTATGAGGATTAAATATTAAGAAAAAAAAACCTGAATGGTGCTTGGCATAGAGTAAAGGCTCACTGGATGTGCTTGTTAACCTGCATAGCCAGCCCTTTGAGCTGTGCAGCCCTCTTCCTCCAGCCATCCCATCATTCCTGCCTTCTCAGCCCTACTGAGGGCAGCTAAATGATGAGCTCTCACACTCTTGGCGTGAGGGAAAACAAGGTGGGGTCATGCTTGCTGCAGCAGGAGTGCTAGTTCCAGGTCTCAGGCCAGCTGGTATGGCAGGAAGTTTCAGCAGCGGAATCCCCAGTGGGCAGTGCCCAGGACAGCGCCCACCTTCTGGAACACGCCTGGCAGTGCGCAGACGGGACCTTCCTTCCTGAATCAGTGACTTGCTCCCAGGATGTCGGTGAAGCTTAGTAGTCTGCACAGCCTTCCGGAGCTCACGGCAAAAGTTTGTCTGAGGCCAACTGGTTAGAGGCTTTGTTGTGGTGGCCTTGCAGAGAAAGATCAGGGAAAAGCATTTTATTCCAGCCTTCAGACTCCTGCTTCAGGTGAGGGGGCGGGGCCAGAAAGGGAAGGCTTATTCTCAGATCCTGTTGGTTACCAAGCCCAGAGCTTCCATAGGCTGCTTCCTTGTGGGTAGGACATTGCATTTTGTGTCAAAAACAATTTGCCCACTCTACTATCCATTCACCCCTTCTGTCTTGGTGATTAAATCCTTAATTTTCAGCTGTGCACGCGTGTGACTGAAGACCAGCTTCCCATTCTCCCTTGCTGCTAACTATGGCCCTGAGGCTAAATGCTGGTCAGTTAGATGGGGTCAGAAGTTTTATGGAGCAACTTTCAGGAATCTTCCTTGAAAGTTAGCTAGCACATGCTCTTTGCTACTTTCTCTTTCTTATTCTTGAGGACAAAATGTGGACGTTATGGCTGGAGTTTAAGCATCCTTTTGGTGGGAAGAAGCCAAATGCTGATGAAGGAATGGATGAACTGAAAGAGTGTGGGAGCCTGGGTCTCTGAGACCATGAACAGCCACCACATTAGCTCTGGACTATCTCCGTTTGGACTTCTTTCATGATGCAAGAACTAAACTCTCTTTTGAAGCCACTTCTACTTATATATTTATTTTTGTTGTACACATTTGGACCTAATTCTAACAGATACATCTTCTTATTCTGAATTACTATACAATCATGCACCAATAGAGGAGATGATATAAATGGTAGTAGGACCAAACAGTTTTCATTCTACACAAGCAAAAATATCTTTTTCTGTTTTAAATTACTTTGTTACTGTTTCTTTGATATTGTTTTTGTTGTTTATTTTCTCTCTTTTATTGTCTTCCTTCTTGTTTTTTCGGTGGGAGGGTCAGGTTTTTAAAAACATAAAATCTGTTTCTGTTTTTAAATTACTTGGTTATTGTTTCCTTGCTATTGTTTTCATTGTTTATTTTCTCTCTTTTCCTATCTTTGTTTCATCTTGTATTTTTTTGGGGGGTGTGGGGGGGTTAGTTTTGTCCATTCAGAACATTAAACAAAATTCCCTTGGCCCCACATCCCTTTATTTTCTATTTTATTTCTGAAAGACCAGTTTTCTGCCTAGAGATAAATGTTTTATGATTTTGTCTTTATCTTCAAATTGCTGCCACATGAAAGACTTGTCATAAGTTTGAATTTAAGTTAAAGGCTTTTTAAAATCTTTTCTCCCTGTCCTTTCTGTATCAACACTGGCATACGCCAGCTCTTCTCTAGCAGCCTGTAAAGAAGGACACCTGTAGGGAAGAAACCACGCCCACCCCCACCTGCTCAGGTCCAGCTGTGTCTGCTCAGCATTTGGACTCGGCATCTTCTCTGCAGCTTCCTCATTGCAACCATCTACAACCACCCATGTCACTGAGCCCACTGTGCTCTTAGAGCCCAAGAAATCTACTTCCCTCAGTCATTCTGAGGCCCTGCCTAGTTTATATTGGCCATTTTCACAGCTGGCATCTGCTAAAGTCAGTCCACAAAAGCTAATTAAGCTAATTCATCACAGTTATCCCAGTCACAGTTACTAGTCCACGTTATACATCTCAGATCCCCAGGAAATCACGTCAGGCTCATAAGAAATGGGAGCTATTATCAAACTTGGGCTTTTTCATCTCCTTATGCTTGGATTTTATAGGGGCAGGTGTCTCAGGAAGCCTCTTGCCTCATGTCTCATACACATGCCTGACTTCAGCCTCCCCATAAAAGTCACAGTTTGGGACTATGGGGGGGGAGGGAGAAATTTGATGACTACCTGTGCTTCCCAAATTCTTAGATGACAAATTCTTAGATTTCTGGGTGACAAGAATCATCTATCAGATCCTAAATTCTCCCAACCCAGCTCAGATCCACCAAATCAGAATCTCCAGGGGAGATTAGGGAAACACTGGGCGGTTAGGGAAATACTGATCAAGATCTTTGTGAGCAAAACTAACATAGATGTGCCAAGGGAGCTTGTGGCTTTAGAGTTAAACAGACCTCATCACCTTTGTTTTAAGCAAGAGATTTAACTTTTCAACCCTCAATTTCATCGTCTCTAAAATGGGGGTAACAAGTCCAGTCCATCTGACTTGTGATATAGATTAGAAATAAGATCCAGGAACTTCCCTGGCGGTCCAGTGATTAAGACTTCGCTTTTCAATGCAAGTGGCTGGGGTTTGATCCCTGGTCCAGAACTCAGATCCCACATGCCCTGTGGCCAGATCACCAAAACAAAAAATTGAAGCAATAGTGTAATAAATTCAATAAAGACATCCAAAAAATTGTTTAAAAAGAGAGAGAGAGAAGATCCCTGTGAAACAATTGATGCTTAGCAAGAACTCAGTGGTGGCTACCAGCATTCTTACGGTGACAATGAGTTTTATGAGCCTGAAGAGGTCTTAATTTGCTTTCAAAAATGAAGAGGACTTAAAATTTTATCCAGGAGACTGGAGTTCTTCTAACTTCAGCACTACTGAAAGCTGGCTTGACAGTCAGGTGGGAAAGAGGCATTTTTCTCTTCTAACATGGAAACAAGGTAGAAGGCACAGTAGTTCTGTGATATAGTCAAGTCTAAGAGGTCAGACTTTTCAGGCACATTAGTGAACATGAGTGAGTCACTTAGACATATCCAACTCTTTTTGACCCCGTGAACTGTAGCCCACCAGGCTCCTCTGTCCATGGAATTTTCCAGGCAAGAATACTGGAGTAGGTTGCCGTTTCCTTCTCCAGGTTGCCGTTTCTTCCCAACCCAGGAAATGAACCTGGGTCTCCTGCATTGCAGGCAGGAGCCACCAGGGAAATCCAGCACATTAACTTGTAAGGTATTTTCCCAGAAGGCAGGTGGGTAGGTAATTTCTTGGTAGGGGATAATTTTGGGTCTTGCCTTGGTGGTAGTGGTTTAGTCGCTAAATCGTGTCCAACTCTTGCGACCCCATGGACTGTTGCCTGCCAGGTTCCTCTGTCCGTGGGATTTCCCAGGCAAGAATACTGGAGTGGATTGCCATTTCCTTCTCTAGGAGACCTTCCCGACCCAAGAATCAAACCCGGGTCTCCTACATTGCAGGCAGATTCTTTACCGACTGAGCTATGAGGGAAGCATTGTTCAAGCAGAAATCCTATAGTCATAAAAACCAATTCCCATGTCATATATCTGGGATTTTAAACCTGGGCTTCCCTGGTAGCCTGGTTGATAAAGAAACTGCCTGCAGTGCAGGAGGCCTGGGTTCAATCCTTGGGTCAGGAAGATCCCTGGAGAAAGAAATGGCAACCCACTCCAATATTCTTTCCTGGAGAAACCCATAGACAGAGGAGTCTGGTGGGCTACAGACCATAGGGTTGCAAGAGTCAGACATGACTTAATGACTAAACCACCACCACCACCACAAATCCAAAGAGAAGGTGTTAGTCCAAATTATCTTAAATATTTGGTCTGGGCTTTTCTGCTGCTGGGCCTCTGACCCCTCTACAGGCCTGACCTAAAACCTTTCTTGACCTTGGTTTCCTCCTCCCCACTTACATATTGAGGTTCAGATGTGGGAATTTGGGCTCAGAAGGCTGGGGAACTCCTAGGGAACCAGCCAGGTCTGACTTCCCTTCTCTCCTTGGAATAATATGCAGACTCCAGGTGGATCTAAACATTATTATTCCCTCAGCCTCTCCTAATCTCCTGGCTGGCATGAAGTCAAACAATGAATAGTTATGACTGTTTAGTAGCAAAAAGACAAACTTGGGGACACTTGGCTAATTATGAAGCCCTCCTTTATATGCCCAAAGTACAGAAAAGAGTTGAGGACAGGAAGAGAAGGGTGGGTGAATGAAGAATTCTCAAAATTCTAGGCACACTGAGCATTGTATCATTTAGTTTTCATAACAGCCCCACGTAATGAACTTTATTCTACACATTTATCAGTAAGAAAACAGATAAATTTCACAAATTGCTCAAGTCAAGCAAATTGCTCAAAATCACACAGCCAGGGTACAGGGCTATGAACATTTAATCCCAAACTGATGCCCTCTACTGTTTACCAGACTGCTTCTAATGACAGTCAAGAGAAGAAGGGAATTAAGAAATTTCTAGTTTTTCTAAAGACATTCCTAGGACTTTCCTGGTGGTCCAGTGGCTAAAACACCGCATTCCCAATACAGGGCACCCTGGTTTGATCCCTGGTCAGGAAACTAGATCCCACATGCCACAACTAAAAGTCCCATGTGCCACAACAAGGACCTGGCACAGCCAAACAAATAAATAGAATAAAAAGGCATTCCTGTACTTGGTTTAGATTTTACCTGGTTTCTCTTGAAATAAACTGTGTCACCTCAACTCAGGCTTATGAGCCAAATATGTAGGACATTCTTTAAACCTTCGGCCAAAGTCTGTCTCTTCCTAAAAGCCTTTTTTTTTTTCTTTTGGTCTCTAGAACAGAAGTAGGCAAACATTTCTTTAAAGGGCCAGGGAGTAACAATTTTAGGCCTTGCGGTCCACATGGTTTCCGTGGCAAATCCCCTTTGCCTGTATAGGTGAGAACAGCCACAGAAATAATACACACAAATGAGCCATCTGTGTTGCAGTGGAAGTATTTGCACCAACAGCTGTGGTTTGCCAGCCCCTGCTCTAGAGGAACAAGTTTCTTCCCTACTTCTCCTCCAAACTTTTCTTTGTCCCGTCCAAATCCCATCCAAGTGTGTTGACTATGAATACAAGTGTAGAAACCAGATGTTAGCTGATGCACTCTGCTCTCTGAGATTAAAATGAAACCACTTGCAGAGGTAGGCCTGCATGCCACTGTTTCTCGAGGGTAAATGAGCCTACCCTGTGGTGTAAAGTGGTTCGATGTATGGATCGTCTTGCCTTCCTTATTCTACACCACACCACACGTTTTCCATCCTTATTCTACACCACATCATGCCAGGCATAGATCCTAGGCCTGTTCCTTAACACACACACACACACACATTTAGTCACACAGAAATTTGTGCATAGCTGACAAATATCCATGGGGAAATGGATACTGAATTCACAGTGAAACAATTCAAACTATTTAACATCAAATGTGTTATTCTCAAGATTCCTCTGGCCACTTTACCCCTAATTTCTAGCCTCCTCCCACCTTTTTTCTTACCATCTTCCAGAAACTTCTCACATTTTGTTAGGCAGAGCTACCCAATCCATCTCTGTGCCCCACTAGGCGTGGCTCTGCAAGGAGACGCACTGCCTTCTCTTCCTCACTCTCCCTCCAGCGTCTGTAAGAGGAAAGGGATGACTTAGAAATACCTCCCCATCATCTCAAAACCACCCTCCTCTCTAAAACCAAAAGCTACTTTACAATTTTCGTTTTAAGTGATATTTCCCCTCCATTACACAAATTAAAATCACTCTGTAAGGATATTTTTTTACTTTGAGCAAAAGAAGTAAACTCCAACATAAATAGGAGATAGGTGTCACTGAATGTGTGCTGAGGAAAAGCTGAAGAAATGGTTTCAGGATGGCAAACAAGATATAGCACAGGCCTCGGTGGGCAGGGGCCTGTGGTCTCCATTTCTCTACCTTACTGCCACTAAATGCGATACCAGAGGCTTTGACCCTGAGTGTCTCTGTTCCAGACTGGATTCCAGGAACAGTGATGCACTCTAATTGTCTGGACCACATAGAGTTCTTGTGGTCAGAAGTCTGAGTACTGAAATGAGTAGCCCATCAGAACCCATGAGGGCTGGGAAGGCAAATTCTAGAAGAAGGGATGCCGTGCCCTACTGAAAAACAACCAAGCAGATATTCACTCTACTGTATTTCCAATCAACGACTTCTTAGCCAAAGGACAGAGTTGTTAGTTAGAATGCTCCAAATATGTGTTACAGGCCAAAGTAGGAAATCAAAACATTTGCTTTTTTTTTTGTGGGGCGGGGGAGGTGTGGGGGGGGGTGGTTGTGAAATTCCCTGGAGATCCAGTGTTTAAGAATCCACCTGCCAAGGCAGAGGACGTAGGCTCAATCCCTCGTCTGGGAAGATTCCACATGCCTCAGAGCAATTAAGCCCATGTGCCACAATTGCTGAAGCCTGTGTGCCCTACAGCCTGTACTCCAAACAAGAGAAACCACCTCAATGGCCCGTCCACCGCAACTAGAGAGGAGCCCCCCCTCGCCACAACTAGAGGAAAGCCCATGTGCAGCAACAGAAACCCACTGAAGCCAAAAATAAGTAAATACATACATAAATTTTTTAAAGTTACCTTTTTTCCATTAGCTACCTCTCACTTTCCTACCACTGGTTAACGTAGTAAATGTTTTCTAAGGTACATGTATAGCTGCTACCTAAGTCCTGGCTGCCCCACTAAAAGTGTTGCTCTTAGACTTGTAGACTCTCATGTATTCATGATTGCCCTACAAATTGTAGATGAAGGTGTGTTATTATGCCCATTTCACAGATGTGGACGTTGTGACTCCATTTCTGTGACAGGTCACTGACACACCTTTATTTGTGCCAGAGGTGGAATGTGAAATTGGTCTTTACTACTTCAAGCCCACACTCCTTGGCAGGATTGCTGTGAAGAGGTCTCTCGAATGTATAAGTGGCCTGACTATCCCAGACCTCATGAGCCCAGAGTATATGACCCTTTGCCAGCTGCTTACGCAGAAACCACCCCTTTGAATCTCCCCAGTCTCCCTCCCTCCCTGGGAGAGTATCTCATGAGTGCTCAGAAAACACTTGCTCATATTCTCTGCCCCAGCTCCTCATTGAGGCTCCTGGCCCCTCTACTGAGACACCCCAGGAGGATACAAAGACACCTCTCTAGAACTCAGGCTTCTTCCCCTGATGAACCTGGAGTTCTCAGGGTACCAGACATGCCCATGGCTGTGGCAATCAGAAGCAGCATGGAAGGACAGCCCCTTATCTGACTATGAGTTTTACTATTCCTTGGCCCCCAAAATATGCTGATGCTTCCCAGACATGGACAAAGTCTTTCAGTGACACTAGTCTTTCAGCTTCTGGCCCCAACCTCATCCTGCTCACTAGTTTCCAGTTCAGAGTCCTTGAAGGCTTTGTCTGACTGCCCAGGCCTCGGTCATGCATCACACACAGGCAGCAAAAAGGTCCAGGTAACAATTGTCTACACTTCTCCCCTCACACTGTGGAAGTCCTAAATATACAAGAAGATGCAGAAGTTAGAAGGTCAAAAATAAATAAATAAAAAGGGCAAATGTCCACGTAGCCCCGTCACTATCACTCTTACCCCCAGCACTATCACCAGATCCTCTTTACGCCTTTAGCAAAAACAGGCAAGCAAATCAAAAAAATTTTAAATCCTTTTTGCATATGAAATCATGCAATTCAATATTTGGGAGGAGGTGGGATCCTACACACCAGAGGAATCAAAGTACTGCCATTCTGAGGACAATGGGGAACTCAGTTATAATTCATTAAGGAGGACACAGTTGGGAGACCAAGGAAAGACAAGGAAGGAGGCAGGGAATGAGGAGCCGAGATCTTAAGGCTTAGAAAGGATACTTTCTACAGCTCAGCTCCTAAAACTTGTAAAAGAAAGACTTCATGCTCTAAAGTCAAATAGACCCATTTCAAACTTTGCTTTCATCACTCTGTAAACTTGTACAAGTTACAATATCTCTGAGCCGAAGCTTCTTAATTTGCAAAATAATGAAACAAAATTGCTGACCACTTTAAATAAAATAATGCAAATAAAGTGGCTTGGAGATTGTCACTTAATAAATACTCCTCCTCCCCCTCCCCTCTGGGAAATTAAGATAAATAAGATTTCCATTTGTGCAGTAAGCTAGTTTGTATATTTCTTGCATAATTTTCCATATTTACAACTTTTTTATGAAAGTATTTTTAATATGGCTGTGAAAAAGCACCTATAATTGCATTTAACAAGAATTTTAAATGATTATTTTTAAAAAGTGTTTTTCTTCTAAATGGAAATTGTAGATTAAAAGCTATGAAAGAGTAGTCTATATAGTGGCTATTTAAGTAAACTGTAATATATGATTTCTGGGCTTATAGGGAAGAGAGAAAATTAACTTTTGCAGGGGTAGTACTATTGGGTGCCTGCCACTAGACTGGGTGCTTTATGTTTAATCTTTATAGCAACCCTATAAGAAAGTCATTTTACAGATAGAGGAACTTGAGGCATTAAGCAATTTAGCCAAAGTCACAAAAGAGAAGTTTGTCTGACAATGAGGCACATCATGGAGAGTTCAGCTAAGTAACTTGATGGTATTGCTGCCTCTGCCTCATTTTGTTCAGCCAAATAGCCTGCAGGGCCCTAAACTAACACGAGGCCTCTCACGCAATCAAAAGCCCTGGATAGCAGCCACAGAGTCACAAGTGAATGTAAGTTCCTGATAAGACTTCTTGACAGCCCTTGTGACCAAGCTCCCCTGCCCCCCAGCTCTTTCCCTTCAGGTGCCCCTTAGGTAAGCCATGCTCTCCCAATGGAGTTTACCAAAACCTTACTCTTTTGGTTTGAACTGACCAATCAGGCCCTAGCCCAGGATCTCCAAAGCCCTACACCCACAGACCCTAACAAAGGCACGTGCCCCAGGTCCTGCCTTCCTCTCTAACTCTGCCTTGACCTCCCCATGTGGCCCCTTGCAATTTGCCTCATACTTCCTTCCACCCAGAACTAAACCTCTATTTCAATTTCTCCTGTGGTCTATTTTGAATTGAACTCAGCTCACTATCCAGCACCATGGATCTCACTTACTATATGCTAATTTGACCAAGTAAGGACACACACACTCAGGCTACTTCCCCTAATCCACTCTTGCTCACTCAGACCCTGGCCACCAAACAAAAGCAATAAATAGTGTGTCCAACCGTCAAGCATTCGCTAACCAGCAGAGCAATGGCAGACAGGTTGTCTTCTCACAGCCCCATAGCTTTGGCCAGCAAGAAGACAGTAAGTCCAGGTAGATTTAGGCGCTTTATTACACACAGCGCAGCAGACAGTGTAAGCTCCCTGTTTGCATCAGGTCCTTACTCCCCAAGTCACTTGACTACCATGCAAGGAGCGGGTGTCTAATCCCTGAGGAACCCTGAACTGCCTTATCCTCCCCTCACCTCACACCTTCAAGAGACAGGATATTTATTACCCTGTAATATAAACAAATTTTCCCTGAGAAGGGGAGAGAGAGGTCTTTATCTTTACTGTCCTGGACTCTCTCCATGAAGGGAAACATTCTCTCTACTCTCCTGGAATGTAAACAAATTTGAGTAAACTGGTTGTTAAAACCTAACTGAGAAGAATGTGAGAGATTCATAAAGAATTGTCTCCCACTCCCCTAAAAATGTAATGGGGTGTTAACATACCACTCTTTTTTGTTTGATTTTTCCTTCATTTATGAAACAAATATTAATTCATTGATCCACTCATTCAAAATCTATTCACATATTACTAAGTGATTCCTATGTCTATTGGTAGGTATACTGACTGCTGAGCATAAAGCCATAAGCAAACACAGTCCTTACTTTCATAGGGCTAACATTTTGATTGGGGGTCAAAATCTGTTTCCACAGCAATCTTTAGCAGGTGGTATTCACCAGGGCCGACCCAGAAAAATTCAGTTGTCTCTGAAAGAAGGCATGTGCTTAGTCACTCAGTCATGTCTGACTCTTTGTGACCCCGTGGACTGTAGCCCGCCAGGCTTCTCTATCCATGGGGATTCTCCAGGCAAGAATACTGGAGTGGGTTACCATGGTCTCCTCCAGGAGATCTTCCCAACCCAGGTATCTAACCCAGATCTCCTGCCTTGCAGGTGGATTCTTTACCATCTGAGCCACCAGGGAAGCCCAAGAAAGTAGGCATAGGCAATCCAACAACTCACAAAATCTTTTCATAAGCACTAAATGAACCTATATATATAGACTCATTATTAAAGCAAGGAACTGAATGTCAGGGCATACTGAGGTTCCTAACACATTCACTAAGTATTCTGAGTAGATGGTGTCCTTGTTGCTGGTGAGGAGATCCAGGTAAAAAAGGACTGAAGAGACAAGAAAAGCAATCCTTTTCTCCTTAGAATTTAATCTTACCAACAAAGATTCTCCTATTTCCATAATAATTACTAATTTGTTTGTTAGATAATATTTTAGTTTTCATTATATCTGAAAATAATATACACTTATTGTTAAAAAAAGAAACCCTAAAAACGTGTAGAAAGTGTAAAGGAATGGGTTATCATGCAACATGATGCCACACTCAGATAAAACTATTTTAACTTACCGGAGTAGTATTTCTCTGGTTAACTCAAATTCACATATTCAGATATCTGTGGATTTTGTTTGTCTTTCTTTTCCTGAATTGGAGTTCTATTGTATATAGAGTTTAGTTTATATTGCTTTTATCACTTAACTCTTATAATAATATTCTTCCAAAACAATTTTAATAGCTACACATGAGTTTATCATATAGAGAAGCATTAATTTATTCAATCAGCCCCCTGCTATTGTACTATACCTTCTGATTGTTTTTCCTTAGGATAAATAGTTTTTTAAAAAAAGAATTTATTTGGCTACACCGGCTGCAACACTCAGGATCTTTAGTTGCAGTGCTTAGGCTCAGTAGTTGTGGCGTGTGGGCTTAGCTGCCCCGGGGCATGAGGGATCTAGGTCCCCGACCAGGGATAGAACCCATGTCCCCTGCATTGGAAGGCAGACTCTTAATCACTGGATGACCAGGAAAGTCTCAATCAACAGCTTCTTAAATACATCTTTCCCCACATGTCTCTGTTTATGTCATTGGGATTGATTGCCAATAGTAAGATGATCACATTAAAAGGTGTGCCCATTATTGCTGAAACACTGTTTCAGCAGAAAACAGAAACACTGTTCTATTTTACATTCTACACTAGATTGTTTTGTTAAACTCTCAGCTTTTGAGAGGAGGTGGAGGATGGAAGGGTGCTGAGGAAGAAAGGGAAAAGGATGCAGGAAAAGACAGATTCAGAGGCAGACAGCACTCACATGTTTGTAATCCAGGAGCTTGTTCTTCCCAGAGTGCACTGGGTGAGGGTGCTTATCCATTTTCCTGAATTTGGTTCCAGGAATAAGCTCTGGTTGACCAATGCTTCTGGACTCTTCCCCTGTGGTCCCCATCAGAGCCTTAGTGATTTTCATAATAGATGAGGTCACTGACAAATAAAAGTCTTCAGTTTTAGAACTTTAGAGAGTTCCTCCCCCTTTGCAGGGGCTGAAAAGTATCATAACCTCAGTCATGTTGCCCAAGACTAACTCTTTAAATAACATCCAGATTACAAATGTAATTTTTCAGAGTGTCTTTGCTTTTGTAGATTTTTTCAAAAGTATTTCCTATTAGCTTTAAGAATATTGGTAATTAAGAAGATAATATGAGAAAATAGACTATTCATAGTCTTCACAATCAGTCACTGTTAACATTTCAGCATTTTTTCTTCCAGGCTGTTATTCATTTTTTTTTTTTTCCTTTTTTAAAATTGTAGTCTTACTCAGCTTTTTTCCACTAAACATTGCCATGAGCGTTTTCCCATGATATTACATAACCTACAAAAACATTCATTTTAATGGCTGCAAGATATCCCAGTGAGAAGAACCATAATTTCTGTTGCCATTCCCTGTGGGAAGGCACTTAGAATATTTCTAACTATAAACAATCCATGTCAACACTTCTGTGTATAAAGCTAATTAAAGCAATGTTAGCTTTGCTCTGAGACAGATAATTTTTGGATACAAAATAGTAATAATGGCTAATAAAAATAGTGATGACTTATGGAGCACTCATTAATCTCCAGACATTTTACTTATATTACGCCTATTCACAATGACTTTGTTCAGGTAAATAATAATAGCCCCATCCTGTAAATGAAGACACCAAGACTCAGGCATTAATTTATTCTAAGATGTAATGCTAAAGCTCAACCGAGATCCTTTCATTTCAAAATCCCCTTTTTTCCATCCAAACTTACTGTTCTTTTATTATATAAAACAGTGTAAGTATTTTTAAGGATCTTGACACACATCGTGTCCTACTATTTCTGCCATCTTTTCTTCAACATGGAAAGTTTTAATTTTCATGGATCTGTTTATTTGTTTGCATGACTAACATGGATAATAAACATGGATTTGTTTATTTGTTGGACCTAGAATGGATTTTAGAAGCTTGTTTTGTGAATGTCAGTCTTCCCCTCTACTCTAAAGTTGGAAAGTTGGTAAGAATCATTTTTTTCTGTAGTTTGAATTTTTATATTTAATGACAGTCCATCAAAAAATTTAATTTAGTATGTATTCCACATACTAAAGAGAAGAATTTTTCTCTTGAATTCCTAATCACTTACCCTATGCCCATTTATTGCAGATATTCTCTTTCCTGTTAAAAGAGATAAGATGCCTGTATGTAATAGAATGTGTTTCTTTGCTTTCTCCTTTCATTTATCCATTCACTCATTTAGCAAATATTAATTCAATGGCTGCTCTGTCCCAGACACTGTACCAGATCTTGGAGATACATTCATAAAGACAGCAAATTTACTAAACAAGTAAACCAATTATTAACTATACAATGGTGCGACCCACTCCAGTATTCTTCCCTGGAGAATCCCATGGAGGGAGGAACCTGGCATGCTATAGTCCATGGAATCACAAAGAGTCAGACACAACTGAGTGACTAACACTGTCACTAAAAGATTAATAGGTATAACAGCTATAAAAAAATAGAAAGGCCCAGGATGGTTCGCAGCAAGATTACCTTAACTTGCATTCTTGCACAAATATCACACTTTTGATTACTGAAGTTTTCTTAATTTTAGTATCTAATAACTTAATATTGTCTCCCTAACTCATTGCTCTTCTTGACTGCTTATTCTTCCAGATGAAAGTAGGAATGATTTTTTTTTCAACTTTTGAAATTATCACATTGTACTATTGAATTAAATAACATTAAACAGAAAAATGAAATTGGAAGACTTGGCATCATTATGATATTCCATAATTCTATCCAGGTTTTCTTTTCTAATTCTCAATAACATTTTGTAGTTTTCTCCAATACATTGTTCAGTTTTCTTGTTAAGGTTGGTTGCAGGCATTTCATATTTTTCTGCTATCGTAATCAGGATCCCAGTTTTTATTATATTTTATAGCTTGTTTTTAATGTTTATAAAAGCAAGCTATTGATTTTTATATATTTCTAATGCTTTCAGTATTCTACTGAGCTCATTAGTTCTCATTTTTTTCCCAATTTTGCTCCTGTCAGTTTTCTATAGATACAGTCCTATCCACAAATAATAAGTTTTTTTTTTTAACCAAATCAGCCAGAATTTCCAGAAAAAAATGAATCAAAATGCTGATTATGGGTTTCCTTTTCTGTGCTTGGTTTGATGAAACTTTCATTATTTCACTGTTTCATATGATGCTGGTTGATGGTAAGCCTGATGCTTTTTAATCAGAATAAGAAAGTATTCATTTACTCCTAATTTTTAAAAAGAGATTTTATGAGGAACAGGGATTGAATTTTATTATTTCTGTGATCTTCTGTAATGTTTTTTTCCTAATGATCTTGATATAGGAGATAGACAGGCCCTTGGGCTGGACAGCTGGTGTTCATCAAGTGGAACAAAATTGAAGCTTTGTTCTCACCCAGACGCTCCAAGGACAAAGCTTGTGGCAGAAGCTGAGCTCTGCTGAAGTAAAGAGATAAGGCACCCACTCTTGAGGTCAAGGAAAACTTCCCTATCTAGCACAGAAAGGCTTCTTAGGAGACAAAATGGGAGGAGGTACCACCCCATAATAAGTGTGGACATGCACTCACAGGCCTCTGTGGTGGGATCCAGTTTAGCAAAATGTTGCACACACTTCCTGGGGAGAGTCCTAGGACAAGTCAGATGCAAGAAAGAAACAAGATAATTGGCCAAAATATAAACAAAGACCCAGAAGGAATGTCCTATACAAGTGATTTACATCACCTCCTGAGTTCCTCATTCAGGAAGCCTATCCTCCTCTTCGGGTGTGTATTTTTGCCTAGCTTCTGATTTACTGTGCTTCTCTTCATTAGAGCGAACACCCGTACGCTTTCTCTCTGGGAGGTGTATTTCTGCCTTGCTTCTGTTTTAACTACAGAGCCTGTTTCTCTGTGTGGTCTCCCACTTGTGCTGTGTCTTCAATAATCAACTTTGTACCTGTTTTTACAGTTTTTGCCTCCTTGAAACATTCTTGCTTTCAAATGGAGGAAAAACCAGGGAACTTTCCTTGTAGACTCTAGCCCCTGGGGGTCTCACAGTTAGGATTCCTGGCTTTCATTCGGGCTACCCAGCTCCAATCCCTGAGCAAGAAACTAAGATCTCTCTTCAGGACTGCTCACTGCTCTCCTTCCGAGATCAATCTCTCTTTTTCATTTTTATTTTTTATTATCTATATAACATGATTTTACTGTCCCCCAATAGTCATTAACATGGCTTTAATATTTTAAGAAACTCTTGCCTAGGAAGATGAAATTTGCAAATAAAAGAAGCATCCGGAAAACTTATTTATTTATTTTTGATTTTTTTGTGTGTGTGAATAGTTGATTGAAAATGTGTCAGTTTCTGCTGTTCAGCAAAGTGAATCAGGGATACATTTACCTATGTCCACTCTTTTTAAAATTCTTTTCCTATGTAGGTCACTACAGAATACTGAGAAGAGTTCCCTGTGCTATACAGTAAGTCCTTATTAGTTATCTATTCTGTATGTGATAGTGTGTATGTGTCAATCCTAATCTCTCAATTTATCCCTCCCTCACCCTCTCTCCCCCTTAGTAACCACAAGTTTGTTTTTCCACAGCTGTGACTTTGTTTCATAAATAAGTTTATTTGTACCATTTTTTAGATTCTTCATGTAAGCAATATCGTACGATATTTGTTTTTCTCTGTCTGACTTACTTCATTCAGTGTAAGTATATCCATGTTGCTGCAGACGACATTATTTCATTCTTCTTAACAGCTGAGTAATATTCATTTGTGTGTGTGTGTATATATACACCACATCTTCTTTATCCATTCATCAGTTGATGGACATTTATGTTGCTTCCATATCCTAGCTGTTGTAAATAGTGCTTCAATGAACATTGGGAGGCATGTATCTTTTTATATTATGGTTTTCTCTGGGTATATGTCTAGGAGTGGGATTGAAGGATTGTATTGTAGCTCTATTTTTCATTTTTTAAGGAACCCACATGTCATGGCAGTTCAAATGCAGGTTGTAAAAGAGTTTCCAGACACAGTATTGCAGAAAGAAGTCAGTATACTAAGAACAAAGAGCAGAGATAACATGGGCATTGCAAGCACAGTGGGCTGACACCTCCTGACTGGCCAGGGAGAGCTGATGCTTTTTGTGGATTAGAAGCCAATTTTTATAGTCTCAAAACAAAGAAAACTCCTGCTGGAGGGTTGGAATTAGGTGACTGGTTAGGGTGCTACAGAGTAACTATTAGAGTGGGTGTTTTGGCATAAATCTGGGTCAGAAAGCTGGCCGGTAAGCAACAGGGGGGCTTTTGGCAGTGGTTACAATGGGGTTCAGTCAGTTCTGGAGATGGCCTTCTTTTCAGGCTCTGCTTTAGCAGCCTCAGTTCAAAACCTACAACCTGTGGCCTTGGGATAGGACTCCACACTCTATATGGTTTTCCACAGTGGCTGCACGAATTTACATTCCCACCAACTGTGTAGGAGGGTTCCCTTTTCTCCACACCTTCTCCAGCTTTTATTGTTTATTGTTTTCTTGATGATGGCCATTCTGGCCAGTGTTATGTGATACCTCATTGAAGTTGTGATTTGCATTTCTCTAATAACTAGTGATGTCGAGCACCTAATAACTTTCAATGTAAGATAATTATTTCCTTAGTTCATAGCTGTTGCATTGGTCACATTTGCTTTGACAATTTGGTGATTTTTTCCCCCCTAAAGATGACTGCAACATTCTTGAGTACTTCGGTAACTTTGAAAAGAGACTAGAGCCTGGAGCTAGCCCACCTTGGAAGTGTAGGAGCAGCACTGTGAATTCAAGTGGAATATGTTCAAGCTCCTGAAGAATAAACCCAAACTCCCACCAGCCATCTGAGTGAGGACCACTGCAGAAGGTTCTGTAATTTGGGGGAACATTCATTTTTCTGAGAGAATAATGAATTGATTTGATAATGAAAGGGGCATGGTGGTTTTCAATGTTATAGAGAGTCAAAAATTTGGTGCGAGTCCTCTTCCTGGCATGCAGTGTTGTTCCTGGACTTTTATATGGTTTGGTCTGGTAAATTTGATGAAGGGCATAGCCAAATACAATTTGAAAAGTAAAGTTAATCTTGGCCATCAGTTTGGACTCTTGCAATTACACACAGGAGTCTTGACTTGCTGAGTTGCCCGTCTCAATGACCATTTATTCATGAATATTTATTGGTACTCTTACATGTCCTGCACTGGGCTAGAGTGTCTTAAAGATGTAAGTTTTATTATAACTCAGGTATTGTGAGGCCAACAGATCAGGAGATGGCTGCCACTGAAAAATAGTCTGTTACTTCACAGGGTTACCCTCCCTGCTTGTTATTTTTCCACAGGTTTGCTATGGCAATTCTGGGCCTTTTACGGTTCCATGATGAATTTTAGGATTTATTTGTTCTAGTTTAATGAAAATGTCATTGTTAATTTGATAGTGATTGCAGTAAATCTGTAGATTGCTTTCAGTAGTATCGGCATTTTAACAATATTTTCTCCAATCCAAGAGCATGGGATATGCAAACAGCTCATACAACTCAAGAACAACAACAACTTTAAAATCCAACTTTAAAAAATGGGCAGAATACCTAAATAGACATTTCTCCAAAGACAAACAGATGGCCAACAGGCCCACAGAAAGATGTTGAACATCACTAATTATTAGAGAAATGCACATCAAAACTACAATAAGGTAACTACCACATCACATCAGTCAGAAGGGCCATCATTAAAAAATCTACAAATAACATGCCGGAGAGGATATGGAGAGAAGGGAACTCTCCTACACTGTTGGTGGGACTATAAATTGGTGCAGCCACTATAAAAAAAGAGCATGAAGCTTCTTAAAAAACTAAAATAAAGTCGCCATATGATCCAGCAATCCCACTCCTGGGCCTATATCTGGACAAAACTATAATTTGAAAAGATACATGCACGCCAATGTTCAGGGCTTCCCTGGTGACTCAGATGGTAAAGAAACTGCCTGCAGTGCAAGAGACCCACGTTCGATCCCTGGGTCAGGAAAATCCCCTGGAGGAGGCAATGGCAACCCACTCCAGTATTCTTGCCTGGAGAATCCGATAGACAGAGGAGCTTGGCAGGCTACAGTCCATGGGGTAGCAAAGAGTCCATAGCAACACTATTTACAATAGCCAAGACATGAAAGCAACCTAAGTGTCCATCAAGAGAGGGAGGGATAAAGACGATGTGGTAATATACATATATATACACATATATGTGTATATATATACAATGCACTATTACTCAGCTACCAAAAAAATGAAATAATGCCATTTGTAGCAACATGGACAGACCTATAGATTATCATGGTAAGTGAAGTAAGTCAGATGGAGAAAGGCAAATGTCACATGATATCATATATATGTGAAATCTAAAATGTGACACAAATAAACTTATCTGCAAAACAGAAACAGACTCAAGGACACAGAGCAGACTTGTGGTCGCCACAGGACAGGGAGGTGGGAGGGATGAATTAGGGGTTTGAGATTAACAGATACATGTTAATATATACAAAATAGATAAACAACAAAGTCCTACTGCATAGCACAGGGAACTGTATTCAATATCCTGTAATAAAGCATAATAGAAAAGAATATGAAAAAAGAAAGTATATATGTGCATGTATGATGCTGCTAAGTCACTTCAGTTGTGTCCGACTCTGTGGGACCCCATAGATGGCAGCCCACCAGGCTCCCCCATCCCTGGGATTCTCCAGGCAAGAATACTGGAGTGGGCTGCCATTTCCTCCTCCAGTGCATGAAAGTGAAAAGTGAAAGTGAAGTCACTCAGTTGTGTCCGACTCTTAGCGACCCCATGGATTGCAGCCTACCGGGCTCCTCCAGCCATGTGATTTTCCAGGCAAGAGTACTGGAGGGGGTCGCCATTGCCTTCTCCATGTGCATGTATATTTATATATAAATATGTATGTATGTATAACTGATTCACTTTGCTATATACCAGAAAAACAGAGTTGTAAATCAACTACAATTCAATAAAAAAATAAATTTTAAAAAAAGAATAGAGAATTGTTTCAATTAATAATGGTTAATCATTTATTCAGTTTTTAGATTATTTATTGGTTAAATACATGATTAAACTAAAAAACTGCAGGGTTTTTTCCTTACAAGTCTCCTTTGCCATTTGCAAGTATTATTTTATGATGCAGAACAGTATCAAGAAAACAGAGAACTTTTCATCTTGCTGAGATTGTTTTCATCAGCAGTTGAAAGGGGGCACAGTTTCAAGGCTGAGCAACATAATTCCACTTTTTAGCACGTAGAAAAAAAAGTAATGAGCTAAGGATCTGAGAACTCACAGTACTGAAAGGAGAGGACAGCACAGCAGTATTAACAAATATATTTCAGGACATGAGAAGTTTTTCCACTTTGCACTTAAAAGCAATTCCAATTTTTACTGATGTTCTTAAAGAATATCACAGAGGATATAGTTCTAAACCATTGCAACGTGTCTTAAAATCCTTTTTCTTTCCTCTCAATCTTGCTTCTCCACCTTGTTGTTCAAAGCCTCTCTCTCCATTTCATTTCCAGCTCACTGCCAACCCTCCCCTATAACTCATCCAAGTGACTCTCAACTCCTTTGGCTCCCATCCTCCCCCCACTCCCGCAGCCCCGACTCTTGGATATATTTTTTCTCTCTCTAACCAGATATTGGCTTCCTTTTTAATGGAAAAGTTCTGGCCTCTTCCGTTAGATGATCCAGCTCAGGCATTGAGGTGACAAGTTCAAACTTTCTCTTAGAAGGGGAGGGGGAGGAAAATTCGGTGATTCTCTTTCTTTCACTGTCAGGGGTATGGGGAAAGTGCTGTAAATCTCATAATTTAACTTTTTCTTTGTGACTCTTATCATCATGTAGCAGTATCTTCAGGATCAAACTTAGGGTGTAGATCTAGAAAAAATGGCCCACAGAATGCAATTGGCATGCTTTTAGTCCGGACCAGCAATCCTTGGGTGTGATGGGTGCAGGGGCTGGGAGAGGGAAGAGGAAAGTTGTTTATTTCCAAGGGGACTTTTTCAAATTCTCCATGTCCCTGGAAATCCTGAGTGCTTTCAGCTGAGTATCACCTTGACGTCTCCTGCATTCAGTTTATCAGCCCTGCGTTTGGTTTACCAGTAAATGCTGTTGACTTGACTTCAGAAAAGTCCAGAATCTAATCACTTTTTAGCACTTTTTCAGCCACCACTCTAGTCTGATGTGTGATCAACTCCCACTTGGATTACTGAAGTAGCAAACCTATATTCATTTCCATTGCTGTTATAACAAATTACCACAAACTTAGTGGCTTAAGACAACACAAATGTATTATCTTACAGTTCTGGAGGTCTGAAGTCCAAAATGGATCTCAGTGGTCTAAATTCAAGATGTCAGTAAGGCTGCTTTCCTTTCTGGCTCTAGAGGAGAATCTGGGTCCTTGCCTTTTTGAGCTCCTGTTGCTTGACTCATAGTCAAGTCGTTCTCACACTGCATCATTTCCTCAATCTCCTGCCTCACTCTTGCACTTACAAGTACTTCTGTGACTACATTCATCCAACCTGGAAAATCCAGGATAATATCTCCATCTCAAGGTCAGCTGATCAGCAATCATAATTCGATCTGCAACCTTAATTCCCCTTGCCTGTAAAATAACATATCCACAGCTTCCAGAATTAAGATGTGGACACCTTTGGGAGGATCTTATTCTGCTTCCCACACCTCTAACTCATCTCCCAGCTTTCACTTGCCTCATGTCAATCTGTTTTCCACAAGGCAGCCAAAGTGATCCTACTAAGCCATTTATCACATCACTCCACTCTGCTCAAAACCTTCCCACACCTCCCACTTCATAATCCCAATACCTCTCAACATCACCAAACTTCTTACTGGCTCTATTAATAAATTCAGACTTAAATTGAAGAAAGTGGGGAAAACCACTAGACCATTCAGGTATGACCTAAATCAAATCCCTTATGACTATACAGTGGAAGTGAGAAATAGATTTAAGGGACGAGATCTGATAGAGTGCCTGATGAACTATGGATGGAGGTTTGTGACATTGTACAGGAGACAGGAATCAAGATCATCCCCAAGAAAAAGAAATGCAAAAAAGCAAAATGGCTGTCTGAGGAGGCCTTACAAATAACTGTGAAAAGAAAAGTGAAAAGCAAAGGAGAAAAGGAAAGATATTCCCATTTGAATGCAGAGTTCCAAAGAATAGCAAGGAGAGATAAGAAAGCCTTCCTCAGCGATCAATGCAAAGAAATAGAGGAAAACAATAGAATGGGAAAGACTAGAGATCTCTTCAGTAAAATGAGAGAAACCAAGGGAACATTTCATGCAAAGATGGGCACAATAAACGACAGAAATGGTAGGGACCTAACAGAAGCAGCAGATATTAAGAAGAGGTGGCAAGAATACACAGAAAAACTGTACAAAAAAGATCTTCACAACCCAGATAATCACTATGGTGTGATCACTCACACTCACCTAGAGTCAGACATCCAGGAATTTGAAGTCAAGTGGGCCTTAGGAAGCATCACTACGAACAAAGCTAGTGGAGGTGATATAGAATTCCAGTTGAGCTATTTCAAATCCTGAAAGATGATGCTTTGAAAGTGCTGCACTCAATATGCCAGCAAATTTTAAAAACTCAGCAGTGGCCACAGGACTGGAAAAGGTCAGTTTTCATTCCAATCCCTAAGAAAGGCAATGCCAGAGAATGCTCAAACTACCGCACAATTGCACTCATCTCACACGCCAGCAAAGTAATGCTCAAAATTCTCCAAGCCAGGCTTCAGCAATATGTGAACTGTGAACTTCCAGATGTTCAAGCTGATTTTAGAAAAGGCAGAGGAACCAGAGATCAAATTGCCAACATCTGCTGGATCATCGAAAAAGCAAAAGAGTTCCAGAAAAACATCTATTTCTGCTTTATTGACTATGCCAAAGCCTTTGACAGTGTGTATCACAATAAACTGTGGAAAAATCTGAAAGAGATGGGAATACCAGACCACCTGACCTGCCTCTTGAGAAACCTATATGCTGGTCAGGAAGAAACAGTTATTACTGGACGTGGAACAACAGAATGGTTCCAAATAGGAAAAGGAGTACATCAAGGCTGTATATTTTCACCCTGCTTATTTAACTTATATGCAGAGCACATCATGAGAAATGCTGGGCTGGAGGAAGCACAAGCTGGAATCAAGATTGCCAGGAGAAATATCAATAACCTCAGATATGCAGATCACACCACCCTTATGGCAGAAAGTGAAGAAGCACTAAAAAGCCTCTTGATGAAAGTGAAAGAGGAGAGTGAGAAAGTTGGCTTAAAGCTCAACATTCAGAAAACTAAGATCATGGCATCCGGTCCCATCACTTCATGGCAAATAGAAGGAGAAACAGTGGAAACAGTGGCTGACTTTATTTTGGGGGGCTCCAAAATCACTGCAGATGGTGATTGCAGCCATGAAATTAAAAGATGCTTACTCCTTGGAAGAAAAGTTATGACCAACCTAGATAGCATATTAAAAAGCAGAGACATTACTTTGCCAACAAAGGTCCGTCTAGTCAAGGTTATGGTTTTTCCAGTGGTCATGTATGGATGTGAGAGTTGGACTATAAAGAAAGCTGAGTGCCAAAGAATTGACGCTTTTGAACTGTGGTGTTGGAGAAGACTCTTGAGAGTCCCTTGGACTGCAAGGAGGTCCAACCAATCCATCCTAAAGGAGATCAGTCCTGGGTGTTCATTGGAAGGACTGATGCTGAAGCTGAAACTCCAATACTTTGGCCCCCTGATGTGAAGAGCTGACTCATTGGAAAAGATCCTGATGCTGGGAAAGATTAAGGGCAGGAGGAGAAGGGGACGATGGAGGATGAGATGGTTGGATGCCACCACCGACTTAATGGACATGGGTTTGAGTGGACTCCGGGAGTTGGTGATGGACAGAGAGGCCTGGCGTGCTGCGGTTCATGGGGTCGCAAAGAGTTGGACACAACTGAGCGACTGAATTGAATAAATTTGCTAATATTGAATAATCCTATCCTTTCCGGCATTGACCCTACAGCATTGTGGAGAGTAGGACTGCATTTTTTGTGCTCATGTTTCATTTAGAATGTATTTGCCTGTGTTCATCAGTGAGGTAGGCCTTTTGCTTCCTCTGGTATCTTCACTTGGTTTTGCTTTGTACAATAGGTAGAAAACTATGCATCTTCTGTAGCTCAGAGAAATTGAAACAGCATAGAAAGCTTTAGCTCCTTAAAATTTTGAAAAAATTCTGTGTATTTTAATTTTTTTAATTTAAGGGAGCCTAAAACAATTGAGCATAACAAATATTAAGTAGTAAGATGACAAAGTTTCATAGAGCAAATATTTTCAAAATACATGCAATTTGGCCTTCCCTGGTGGCTCAGTGGTAAAGAGTCTGTCTGCCAATGCAGGAGACACAGGTTCAGTCCCTGATCTGGGAAGATCTCACGTGCAGCAGAGCAACAAAGCCCATGTACCACAGCTGCGGAGCCTGTGTTCTAGCGTCTGAGAGCCACAACTACTGAAGCCTGAGCACCTGGAGCCAGTGCTCCGCAACAAGAGAAGCCACCACCAAGAGAAGCCCACACACCACAACTAGAGAGTAGCCCGAGCCGCAGGGAAGACCCAGCACAACTAGAAATAAATAAATAAAATTCATATTTTAGAAAATACATGCAATTTGTTGCCTTTCTCCAGGGTCCTTCTCATTCTGTTTATTCATTCATTCTAATCCAAATAGAATAGAAAACCTTCAATTATGGTGCTCCTTTCTACCATGTCCAGGCCTATCTTATAATCTAAATTGTAACACTGCAGGATCTCAAGTTGATTGGTCTCCAGAAGTCTGTCACTATTAGCCAGGTAGCTGCCTCAGTTCACAGGCAGCCTGCTCACCTGGGTAGACTGAGGGAGCTATTTGAAGAGAAGGCCTGGGGTCAGTTTCTAGGACTCTGGAGTAGCTGGGAAATACTTCCCCAGTTCTTTCCACCCAAAGAGTCCCCTACATGCACCCTCTGACAGGCCAGACCGAAAGTGGAATTGATTACAGTTCTCCCCACACATGCTAAGACACTTCAAGCCACCATGACAATATACCATAGGCTGGTGCCTTAAACAACAGACACTTCTTCCTCACAGTTCTAGAGACCAGCAAGTCCCAGATCGAGGTGCCTGTGTGGTTGATTTCTGATAAGAATGCTCTTCCTGGCTTGTCGACAGCTGCCTTCTTGCCCTGTGTTCATGTGGCGGAGAGAAGGGGCAAGCTCTCTGGTCTTTTCTTATAAGGATGCTAATTCCATCATGAGGATCTCACCCTCAAGACCTCATCTAAACCCAGTTATCTCTCAAAAGCCCCAAGTCCTAATACCATCACACTGTGGGTTAGAGCTTCCATAGATGAATCTGGATTGGGAGGGAACATAATTCAATCTACAGGGCTTCCCAGGTGGCTCGGTGGTGAAGAATCCTCCTGCCAAACTGGAAGCCACAGGAGACATGGGTAGGAATATCCCCTGGAGAAGGAAATGGCAACCTATTCTTGCTGGAATAATCCCATGGACAGAGGAGCCTGGTGGGCTACAGTCCCTGGGGTCCCAGAGTAGAATGCCACCGAGTGACTGAGCATGCATGCAACAGCTCAGTCCACAGCAGACAGCCATCTCTAGTTAGTAGGTCGGTCATCTTCCACATTAATCTAGTAGAAGAATCAAATGTTGTCACCTCGCCCCACTGCACACACACACATACAAACACAGCCTCTTTTATTTGAATTAAAAGTTACTGACAAGTTTGCATGCTGTTATTCTCCTGAACATCACCTCAGTCAATTTTTATAATCCACCTCTACAAGAAAGCCCTTCAGACGCTGCTCTCAGAAAGAGTCTAAACCCATTATAAAGAGTCCCATGTTAAATGCTAAATATGTAAACATGACTTTAGAAGACTGCAAGTTCACTCTATACCTTAGAATAAGACTTTGTTGCCCTGAAGAGTTGATGGGAGCAGTTCTGGAAGTCTTGACTGCCAAATAAAGTGAGGGGCTTTGCGGATCCACTAAACCACATCATGGCTATGAGTCCTGGGCTTTCTTGTGTTTCAGATGAAAACTAAAAGAGAATTAGCTATACGTGCTGCTTCCATGCATTCTCCCAGTGTTTGCTACAGAGTGTGGAACATCCCTACTACAGTGTGAAGGGAAGCACTCCAGGTTCCCCCACCCACCTCACTCCCCTGCCCCGCCCTGCCACTGCATTCAGCACTGCAGCCTCAGAGGTGTATCAACCACACAAGAGGAAAGACAGTCAACAGCAATGCTCCCAGCCGGCCAGAGTGGCATGGACGGTCATAGCAGTGACTATGGAATAGTTACCTAGATCAATATTTTTCCTCTCTTTTAGCATCTCAAATCAATGAGAGAAGTTACTGCATATCATAAAGTGATGGTCTGACCAAAAGCCACATAAGACCATTAGCTCCATTTGGTTACAATGGCAATCTGTATAAGACCCGATCCCCAGCTGCAGGCAACATACGGTAGAGTTGGGGAAACAACAACAATATAACAGGAGATTATCCATGTAAGTATTTAGTGTATCATATACCTGGCACATAGTGTGGATTCAAAGAGCATCATCTGTTAGTATCATTACGATTACTATTGTTAAGATGAGGCTACGGTGGGGCTTCCCTGGTCCAGTGGTTAACAATCTGCTTTGCAATGCAGGGGGACATGGGTTTAATCCCTGATCAGGGAAGTAAGATCCCACATGTGTCAGGGCTACTAAGTCCCTATGCCACAACTACTGAGCCCATGTGTTCTAGAGCCAGCGTGCTGCAATGAAGACCCAGCCGAGCGAAAGTAAAAAATAAAGTTTAAAAAAAATGTGAGGCTGTGGTTAGAAGCAAGAGAACCATGTTGAGAAGCATTCGTATCTTCACTACTTCCATGGTCACCATCCACCTCCTCTCCCTCCAAGGGCCAGGAGGTCTGAAAATGAGCCAGCACTGTCTCCAGGGACAGAAACCAGGGACAGGCATCCAGCCTGAGCTGTCTGGGGTATAAAGAGTCAGAAGATGGGGCACTGAGACAAGACCTGAAGAACTGCAAGAGTCAGGGCCCAGAGATCCAGAGTGAAAACCCAAATCCAAATGCTCTTGGTGAGCAAGAAAGAAGCTGGGGGTCAGGGGCCAGGTAGGCCAGAGTACTCACAAAGAAGCCAGTTTGAAGCAAATCAAGGAGGATCCTGGGAGGCCGTCCAAAAGAATGCTGGAACAGCCACAGATCACCCTGACAGGGTGCTGGGCATGGCCACATCTAACCATCAGGAAGCTTATCCACTATACTGTACAGAATACGACAGGTAACTAGCTCTTGACGTGGGGCCTGAGGTCGAGCAGCAGCGGCATCACCAGCGGCATCACCGGGAAACTTGTTTGAAATGTAAATTCTCAAGCCCCACTCCTGACCTGCTGAATATGAAACCCTTAGAATCTGTTTGCAATGCAAGAGCCACAGGAGATACAAGTTCAATCCCCGGGTCAGGAAAATCTGCTGGAGGAGGACATGGCAACCCACTGCATTATTCTTGCCTGGAGTATCTCATGGACAGAGGAACCTGACCGTAGTCCACAGGGTCGCAAAGAGACGGACATGACTTAAGCAACTTAGCACGCATGCACTCAAAGGTGAGCCCAGTGTCTGCCCTCAGGAAGTACAGTAAGACAAACTTCTAAAATTAGCATTTCTCTACTTTAGCTATGCCCTAAGATCACCAGAGCAACCCACCCTACATCGATAACATCAAAATCTTTGAGGGATGGGGTCATGCGGCATTTACCTGTTATTTTTTAAATGCCATGGACAGTTCCAGGAGTGGTAAATTACTAACTTCAAAAAATCTTCCTTAGGAGAAATCCCTTTATAAATGAAGGGTATTAATATATCATTGCTGTTCCCTGGGCTGGAAATGGTGAGAGACCGTATGTTCCAATTTTATCAGCCCTCTTCTCTGGGTTTCATATAGCCTTAAATGAGATGGCTTATTGGAAGGACCTTTAACATCAACTGGCTGTATTTGGTAAGGCTTTCTACCCTCCTGCCCAACAGATAACTCCTCACGTGTCAGAGTAGAAAGTATAATCCTTTAAAGTGAGTAAGGGCACGCTTTCCAGAAACCTGGGATCAACAGAATCAAAATGCGTGTGTCATCTCACAAATGACTGAGTAAAGACCAAATACTTCTTAAACTGAGATGAAAATTAACTCTGAAGTCAATACAGGTTCATTGTGTTCATTGCAATGGAATATCTGCTTACTAATTTCATCTGGGGCTTAAGTTATCACTGTCTTCTCAGCATTTCAATCTTTTTTCAATTTTTTTATGCTTCTCTACTGAATTTTAAACAGGGATGTTATTATGCCCTCTCTGGCTTTTCCTCTTTCCTTCTTTGAATTCCTCCTGCTCATCCCTCCTACTTTTCACACTGTCTGAGAAACGCCAGGTAGATTTCATGTGAATTACACGTCCTTGGGATTGTGGAGATGCTTGTGTTAAGACCACGGGCAGTTACCTCCAGCCATAATGGCCATAATAATTAGATGCAATTATTTGCTAAGCGTGCTTACAAATTTACCAGAGAGCCTAGATTAATTGCCATCCATATCTTAAAGCTTCCCATCACCTTAAGGGGCCACTTAATCCCTTCCTTCCTCTAAACTAATTAATCCACAAGCAATATGTGCTTAATAGTCTCTGAATAATTACCAAGCCGGTCCAGTCTTTGCTAAGCTCAGCCCAACTGAGGCAGTCACGCAGGGTCCCCAGGGCAGCAGCACCAACCCAGCTTCCTATATGTGGAGCTGCATCCCCGGGCATCCTGCTCTGCTTGCCTCCTTGCCAGCAGGTGAATCCCCTCTCTCCATAGTAATGTTTCTGAATATTTATTTGCTTCTTTTTTGAATGAGGAGGGATGTGACACAGAAGCAGAAATAACCTTGCACTCTACAAAGTCAGCTTTCTCATGCCTAACTCAACCTTTCATTGAGCGGCAGGGGTGATTGAAGGAGGGCGGGAGGTAGGGAACTGCACCGGCTGCCTTAAAGCGCGAGCTGCAAGCGACTGGGCACTGGGCGAGCAGTGTGAGGTTCCAGGCAGCAGCCTGTTTGCGTACTGTGGATTAACCTGCACCCACTTTCACTCCCCAGCCACCCGTGCCTTGCACTTCACAGCCATCGCCAGCATCTCCACATTGTAAGAAAAGCAAGCCTTTTGGTTCACAAGCACCTTTGCATCTCATTTTCACTGAGAACAATTCTGGTGACTTGACTTAGGAAGTTTCCTCTCCATCTTACAAATAGCAGAAATAAGGCTCCAGGAGTTTCAGTGACTTGCCTCAGGCAGAACTCAGACTCTTGATTCCTGACTGCAGTTCCTTGGGGAAACTACATTGCTTCTCTGGGGAAACTTAAAATATTCCAGAAATACCTTCTGATAGCTGATGCTCACCCACCCACCAATCTCCATGTTGAAAGTTCCAAACTAGAGATGTTCCGTTTGGCTGGGACCTGGGGTCTGAGTTAAAGTGTGCTACCCTTGGAAGGTTAGCAACTTCAGTTTCCATGGAACATGAACAAGACCTTGATTAAACTTCATGATCAGAATGTTCCACGCTGAGTGGAGACTGAGGGTCTAGGAAAGAAGAGAGCAGCTTTGTTGAAAACAGGAAAGGAGAGGTGGGCTGAAACAGGCCGGCCCTCAGAACGCAGGCACGGAGTACACCCTGGGATGTGGGGTGGGGAACATGAATGTGGACCGAGACCAGAGGTCAGAGAAACGGGAGGTATCAGCTCCATATCTCATCACTTAGCTTCAGCGCAGCCTCATCTCCTAGAACCAAAACGTGCTACCAGACCTGAAATTTCTTCTCTGCTCAGGTTTAAACGGCCAAGGACACAGCCCATCTCAAAGAGGGATGGAAGAGGCAATCAAGCAGGAGCCCCAGACCTGTGCTGCACTCAGATTCTGCCCCTTTCTTTTGTCCAAGGCTGACACTTTCCCCCATGCTTTTTGCTAAAACAGCAGAAACCTGGATTTTGTCATGGGGTGAAGCAAGATATGAAATCACAAGCCATTTCATTGTGGTTAGTCTCCTTCGAGGGATTCCTAGGTGGGAGGCGCTAGAGGTAAAGAGTCCACCTGTCAATGCAGGAGACTCGAATTTGATCCCTGGGTAGGAAAGTTCCCCTGGAAGAAGACACAGCAACCCAGTCCAGTATTCTCGCCTGGAGAATTCCATGGACAGAGGAGCCTAGTGGTTACAGTCCATGGGATCACAAAGAGTCGGACATGACTGAGCAATTAACACTTTCACATTTTCACTTTCTTTCAGGCTCCTTTTGAAAAACCTGGGATTTAAAACAGGTTAACACTCTTCTAGTGCCCCCTTCAGATATATGTATATATGTATATGTACATATATACACTTATACTCCTCAATCATTGTAAATCAATGTGCTTCAATTTTTAAAAAATAACAAAGTCGATCTTGAGTGCTTAAAAAAAAAAAAAAAAACGGTTAAATATGTAGACAAAAATATGTCACCTGCCATAACAGTAAACAAAGGATATAGCAACTGTCAAACCATCACCCACCATAGCCACCTCAACTGTGCAATCTGAGGGGATTCAAGAAGAAAAACAGGATACTGGCCCTCAGTAGTTAAGATGAGTGTCAAAGGAATGATTTCAATGAGCCTATTGCAAGGCCAGAAAGTGGGGCTTGTCTAACACTTGGAAATGAATTGTCCGAGATGGCACACAGCTGTCAAAGCAAGAGCCTTTATTAGGAAGGGGCGTGGAGGTGGCAAGCAGAAGGGTCAGGGAAACCAGGAGAACTCTTCTGCCACGTGGCTCACAATCTCAGGTCTGATGGTAATAGGATTAGTTTCCCGGATGTCTCTGGCCAGTCGTTCTGACTCAGGGTCCTTCCTAGTGGCATGTGCATCATTCAGCCAAGATGAATGCCAGTGAGGAGGAATCTGGGAGGTTTTTAGGACATATGGACTGGCATCTCTTCTCCCCTTTTGACCTTTCCCAAATTCTTCTGGTTGGTGGTAGCTTATTAGTTCCATATCCCTTACCAGGACCTCTGTTGTAAAATAACTGAAGTGAATGGTTACTATCAGGCCTGGACAGGGCAGGTGGTTTTGGTCAGTGGTTCCCCTAACAAGCCCAGACTCTTGCATCTTCCCATACATAGTAAAGCGCTAAATTCATTAACCTGGGATGTCTGGTTTTCTTTAATTAGCAGTGACCTTTTGATGTTCACTGCCTGTTTTTTCATTTGTTTGTTTGTTTGACTGCCTCCTGGCTTCTCCCTTAACCACTTCAGAGCACTCTCTCAGAGCTACATGAGAGGCTGCCTCCCAGGCTTTAGCCCTCAGGAAGTTTTCATCAAATAAAACATAATTCTCAACTTTAAGGCTGTAATTTTTTTTTCCACTCGACAAACAAATGAAAGTGAAGTCTAGCAGAATATGACACCCCAAAAGATGCCACTTTGACTTTAGAATTATTTTATGCTGAAAGTAGTTTAGAAGAAGCAAAAATAAGAACTCTCTGCCTTTCACACAATTTGCCTAAAAGCAGGACATAAATTTACCAACATGACCCTTCACCAGGATGGACAAAGATTAATCAGCCCCCATCCCCAACAACTTTAAACCTTCATCAATGGAGAAGGCGTGGGCCTAAATTTGTATTATTCTCTTGTAACCTATACTTTTCCTGGTCACCTCCTCATATCCTCCCCCACCCCTGCCACATAGACACCTTTCTTTCCTTTGTCTTTAGTAGAAGATGCTATATAAGTTGCAGTTTTAAGTCACCTCTGAGAATCACTCATATTCCCTCTGGGTATCTCTCATGTACACATGAGTTTTACATGTTCTTAAAAACAACATTCAGCTAAGTAAATTTAATGGTCTAGCTGGCTTTATTCAATAACTCATGAACCAAGCAGCCTTCCCTCTAACAAATAGAACGGAGCTCTGAGGAGGTATATGAAATGGAAGGATTCTACAGGCAGAAGAGGGCAGGAAAAGGAAGTTTCTAATAAATACAAGGAGCTTAACTCAGTGCTCTGTGATGACATAGAGGGGTGGGATTGGGGGGTCGGAGGGAGAATCTAGAAGGAGGGGATATATGTATACTTAGAGCTGATTCACGTTATACAGCAGAAAATAACACAACATTGTGAAGCAATTATCCTCCAATTAGAAAAAAGTTTTCACGATAAGCTTAAAAAGAAAAAAAGTGGATTGTTTCAGTCAAGGTCACCTTCCTGTGGGGGACAGGACAGGCCTATTAGAGGATTGCCTCAGTAGAGATAACCAGGAGATTCCAGACTGACCAGTTTAAGTTCACATTCCTAGGAGAGGCTGACACTTCTATTAGGTTAGGTGTTAAGTCTTGATTTGCTGACCTGGGACTTAGTACAAGTTGACTCCATTTGGTGCTTGCTGTTTCTTTTTTTTTGTTTCTCCTTTTTAAAAATAATTCCTCCCTTTTTGATCAGACTCTCACTTTAACTGAAAGATTAAAATTAAAGGCATTAGCATCTATCCCAGCTGCATGTCTCTATTTCTTATAGCTTTTACCGATCCTCTGTGTGGTAGTCACATGACATTTTTTGCTGATTCTCTATGATCTTCTTAGGTTAGGACCTCAGATTCACATTTCTTAAGTTGGTTTATTCTCTTTGTCCCCTTTTTGACATTTCAGCCTTAGAAAGAACATTTGCTTTGTGGTGAGCAGCTGCAAGCATGCATCGAAAGCTTTTGAGAGAATACAACGCACTAGGGAAACAATTGTGATTGTTATAAGCAGAGTAATTCCCAACGTTTGGAGTGCACTTCAGAGCCATGGTCCCAAAAGCAAAACCAAAATCAAGTAAGTTCAAGAAAGATCCCGTTCAAGAAGTCACCTTTTTAAGCCTGTGGCTCACTCAGTGATTCTCTGTACCTGAGCCTCAATTTCCCCAGAAGTGTTAATCCAGGAGCAGTAGGTGATGTTGGCTACAGCACAGACATCTCCTTCCTCAGCTAAAAGATAATCAGGGATAATATCCTAATATTAGGTACAGCTTTGCCCAGAGAGTCTAAGGAATTTTGTTGGGCAGCTCCTGCTTTAGCAGTAGATTCTGCAGTATCTTCAAGAGCTAAAGAAAGGTTTCTAGTCATAGACTCATTTTCACTTACTCCTAGCCAAAGTAACAGTGATCTGCCAGAAAAGCTAGTTTTGAATCATAGCCTTTTGGTAATTTCCATTTAAGTCTGTGGCTTAAGACTGGAAAAGTAGGCCAGTAAAACTCACAGGTGGTTTTATTTTTACTACCTTTGCCTTGTGTCCCTATCTTTGTATAGAGCCTGGAAACAAGGTTCCTCAAGTTTGGGGTTGTTAATCAGAAACAGGGAAATGGACCCACAGAATCTCGGAGTCTGACACAAATGGGGGCTGCGTTTATTCCAGATAAACTGAGGCACTGAAAATCTGGATGAACTTTGTAATGTGCAGAAATACAAGATTATGGTGACATCGGAAATAGAAGAAAAATCGGTCATAGTGAGGACCACAGGGTCCTCAACATCTTGGACATATCAGCGTTTTTTTTATGACAAATCCTGCAGTCTTGAAAGATTACCACCACCACCCCTTCCGACAATGAATGTACAGGGTGATGGCATTATTTTTACATGCCAATGCCAGAGTAAAGGAAAGAAAGAAAAGAAAGGGTTTTACGTTTAATTAAAAAGGGAAGTCTTGACCCAACATCTTGTGTAGAAGCATTCTATGTCATATGTCAGCTGCTTTTCTTCCTCATTAGGCGGCTTGAAGCAGGGCTTCAGTTTCCAGCCAGAGATTGAAGTCAAACGGCGGGGGTGAGAACACAGACACTAGACCAGTGGTCTGTGACAAGGCCCTGACTCTTTGGCTTTGCAGAAAAAGAATTCCCACAAAGTCTGGAAGTAGTGAAACAAGTAAGTATTGATTAGGAGGAAAAAAGAGTACAGTAGGGATGGGTAGACACATGGACAGACTCAGAGTGAAAGTCACAGTCTTGCCCTTGTGGTAGCTTGAATTACTTCTATGAGGGTGTTGCAGGGAGAAATCCAATTCTGACTCCATGTTGGAAACTGTTTCTTTGACTTGCTTTTCGTTGCTTTTATTGTTATAATCATACTCAATGGCTTGCCTGGAGGACCCTGTCACTCTGCTTGACTGCAAATTAAAGTGACTGTTCAGCTCATAGAGAGATAGTTTGTCCCTGCCCACCTGTGAATAGGAGAAATTAACACACCCCTTCCCAAGGCTGGACATTCCCTTGGAGATGTTTTACAAGACTGAAGACGCTTTCGCTTTACTTTCCCACTTCGTCTCTCTCTCTATGCTGCCTTTTGACTTTCGTTCCTCATGGCTTCTTTCTCACTGATCTATAAAAGAACCTGGCATCCAGACCCCAATAAGATAGTTATTTTAAAGTGCTAGCCTGCCATCTTCTTGGTCTGCTGGCTCCCAGATTAAAGACTCTTGCCTCAACATGTTGTCTGTTGGATTCATTGGCCTGTCTTGCGGTGAGCAGAATGAGCTTGGACTCAATAACGGGGACATTTCTTCCAGGTTTCCTTTGCCAATCATTTTGATTTGCCTGGTTCAGAGTCCATAATTGATATACCTCAGGATCCTCCCATGTACACACACATCTCTTAGCCAAGATGGATTCTATCAAAGAGGACTGTGGGTGGTGAGCATCAGTTAGGATCACTCCCTTTTTAACCTCCAAGAAGCCTTTCTGTGCATGTGTAGTCAGGGTGGTCTCCTGACTTCAAGCATGAGAAAAATGTGTTTTTTTATCTTCCATCTGGGCAGGGGATGCTTCTCAAGTTTAAGGCTGGCAGAGTTCAGTTCTTCAATACTGGCAGAAATAGTCACTGGTTTTCCCAACTGAAAACTGACAAGATATTTAAAAGGATTTTTTTCAAAGTACTCTTGTGTAAAGAAATTGGACAAATGGAAAGCTGATATTCAGAACCTGATAGAAACTTTTCTTAGGCCTCCTCCCTTAAGCTAAAATAAAAGTGTGTACCCAGAGGAACAAAAAAAGTCTTCCAAAGACTTTGTGAAAGGATTTACTAAAACATTTCAAAGACAAAAGCTCTAAATCAAGGACACATGTCTTTTGATTTCCATCTCAGGTGGAAATCTTCTCTCTGATATAAAAAGCAATTTGAAGATACTGTGGTTGGATAGGTGGCTCAACTTTTGATGGCATTTAAGCTGCATCCCACTGGTTCTTTTTAACAATTAACCTGGCCTATTCATCTCAAAAGACTTGTTCAGTTCAGTTCAGTCACTCAGTCATGTTCGACTCTTTGCGACCCCGTGAATCGCAGCACGCCAGGCCTCCCTGTCCATCACCAACTCCCAGAGTTCACCCAAACTCATGTGCATCGAGCCGGTGATACCATCCAGCCATCTCATCCTCTGTCGTCCCCTTCTCCTCCTGCCCCCAACCCTCCCAGCATCAGGGTCTTTTCCAATGAGTCAACTCTTCACATCAGGTGGCCAGAGTATTGGAGCTTCAGCCTCAGCATCAGACCTTCCAATGAACACCCAGGAGTGATCTCCTTTAGGATGGATTGGTTGGATCTCCTTGCAGTCTAAGGGACTCTCAAGAGTCTTTTCCAACACCACAGTTCAAAAGCATCAATTCTCCAGCGCTCAGCTTTCTTCATAGTCCAACTCTCACATCCATACATGACCACTGAAAACCATAGCCTTGACTAGACGGATCTTTGTTGGCAAAGTAATGTCTCTGCTTTTTAATATGCTATCTAGGTTGGTCATAACTTTTCCTCCAAGGAGTAAGTGTCTGTTAATTTCATGGCTGCAATCAACATCTGCAGTGATTTTGGAGCCCCCCCCAAAAGAAAGTCTGACACTGTTTCCACTGTTTACCCATCTATTTCCCATGAAGTGATGGGACCAGATGCCATGATCTTAGTTTTCTGAATGTTGAACTTTAAGCCAACTTTTTCACTCTCCTCTTTCACTTTCATCAAGAGGCTTTTTAGTTCCTCTTCACTTTCGGCCATAAGTGTGGTGTCATCTGCATATCTGAAGTTATTGATATTTCTCCCGGCAATCTTGATTCCAGCTTGTGTTTCATCCAGCCCAGGATTTCTCATGATGTACTCTGCATATAAGTTAAATAAGCAGGGTGAAAATATACAGCCTTGATGTACTCTTTTTCTTATTTGGAACCAGTCTGTTGTTCCATGTCCAGTTCTAACTGTTGCTTCCTGACCAGCATATAGGTTTCTCAAGGTTAGGTGGTCTGGTATTCCCATCTCTTAAAGAATTTTCCACAGTTTATTGTGATCCACACTGTCAAAGACTTTGGCATAGTCAAAAAAGCAGAAATAGATGTTTTTCTGGAACTCTTTTGCTTTTTCGATGATCCAGCAGATGTTGGCAATTTGATCTCTGGTTCCTCTGCCTTTTCTAAAACCAGCTTGAACTTCTGGAAGTTCATGGTTCACATATTGCTGAAGCCTGGGTTGGAGAATTTTGAACATTACTTTACTAACGTGTGAGATGAGTGCAATTTTGTGGCAGTTTGAGCATTCTTTGGCATTGCCTTTCTTTGGGATTGGAATGAAAACTGACCTTTTCCAGTCCTGTGGCCACTACTGAGTTTTCCAAATTTGCTGGCATATTGAGTGTAGCACTTTCAAAGCATCATCTTTCAGGATTTGAAATAGCTCAACTGGAATTCCATCACCTCCACTAACTTTGTTCGTAGTGGTGCTTTCTAAGGCCCACTTGACTTAACATTCCAGGATGTCTGGCTCTAGGTGAGTGATCACACCATCGTGATTATCTGGGTCATGAAGATCTTTTTTGTACAGTTCTTCTGTGTATTCTTGCCACCTCTTCTTAATATCTTCTGCTTCTGTTAGGTCCCTACCATTTCTGTCCTTTATCGAGCCCATCTTTGCATGAAAATTTCCCTTGGTTTCTCTCATTTTATTGAAGAGATCTCTAGTCTTTCCTATTCTTTTGTTTTCTTCTATTTCTTCGCATTGATTGCTGAGGAAGGCTTTCTTATCTCTCCTTTCTATTCTTTGGAACTCTGCATTCAAATGGGAATATCTTTCCTTTTCTCCTTTGCTTTTCGCTTCTCTTCTTTTCACAGCTATTTGTGAGGCCTCCTCAGACAGCCATTTTGCTTTTTTGTATTTCTTTTTCTTGGGGATAGTCTTGATCCCTGTCGCCTGTATAATGTCACGAACCTCCGTCCATAGTTCATCAGGCACTCTAGTCCTTTAAATCTATTTCTCACTTCCACTGTATAATCATAATGGATTTGATTTAGGTCAGCTTGAATGGTCTAGTGGTTTTCCCCACTGTCTTCAATTTAAGTCTGAATTGGCAATAAGTAGTGCATAATCTGAGCCACAATCAGCTCCCGGTCTTGTTTTTGCTGACTGTATAGAGCTTCTCCATCTTTGGCTGCAAAGAAAATAATCAAAGAATATAATCTGATTTCAGTATTGACCATCTGGTGATGTCCATGTGTAGAGTCTTCTCTTGTGTTGTTGGAAGAGTGTGTTTGCTATGAGCAGTGAATTCTCTTGGCAAAACTCTTATTAGCCTTTGCCCTGCTTCGTTCCATGCTCCAGAGCCAAATTTGCGTGTTATTCCAGGTGTTTCTTGACTTTCTACTTTTGCATTCCAGTCCCCTATAATGAGAAGGACATCTTTTTGGGGTGTTAGTTCTAAAAGGTCTTGTAGGTCTTCATAGAACCATTCAACTTCAGCTTCTTCAGCGTTACTGGTTGGGGCATAGGCTTGGAACACTGTGGTATTGAATGGTTTGCCTTGGAAATGAACAGAGATCATTCTGTTGTTTCCAAGGTTGCATCCAAGTACTGCATTTTGGACTCTTTTGTTGACCATGATGGCTACTCCATTTCTTCTAAGGGATTCCTGCCCACAGTAGTAGATATAATGGTCATCTGAGTTAAATTCACCCATTCCAGTCCATTTTAGTTTGCTGATTCCTAAAATGTTGATGTTCACTCTTGCCATCTCCTGTTTGACCACTTCCAATTTGCCTTGATTCGTGGACCTAACATTCCAGGTTCCTATGCAATATTGCTCTTTACAGCATCAGACCTTGCTTCTATCACATCACATCCACAACTGGGTATTATTTTTGCTTTGGCTCCATCTCTTCATTCTTTCTGGAGTTATTTCTCCACTGATCTCCTGTAGCATATTGGGCACCTACTGACCTAGGGAGTTCCTCTTTCAGTATCCTATCATTTTGTTTTCTCATACTGTTCATGCGGTTCATACTGTTCAAAAGACTTGTAGGTACTGTAAAAAAATTCTGCCTTAGGAAACAAAAGTCCTCCTTAACGGGAACTTGTATTCTTTTCCTGTGCCCTTCGGGTGTAAATATCCTACTTGATTCCTCTAGGAACTCTTATCTAGGTCATCTTTTTGAAATACCAACTTCAGGGAGGTAATTCTTATCAGAAGAAAAACAAAAGGGGAAAAGGTTATTTTGAAGCTTAGGTGAGTAAAAAGTCTGTCTTCCTCCAAATATTAACAAACTTTAGCCATCTAAGCAGGTAACTTTTAATTTATCCCATTTGCCAAAAACCCAATTTGGATCCAATCTCTTTTATAACTGCTGAGTTCAGTATTACTGCACCAGATTCACGACTAAAACTGGAAATCAGAAGCTATAAGGTCTCTATTTACTTCTGAATGTATGTTTATGAATGTGGATGTGTGCATGCTAAGTCACTTCAGTCGTATCTGACTCTTTACCATCCTATGGATTACAGCCTGCCAGGCTTCTCTGTCCATGGCATTCACCAGGCAAGAACACTGGAGTGGGTTGCCATGCTCTCCTCCAAAGGATCTTCCTGACCCAGACATCGAACCTGCACCTCTTATGTCTCCTGCACTGGCAGGCAGGTTCTTTATCACTAGTGCCACCTGGGGGGCCCGTGTATACGGGCCCTCAATCTTTCCCAAAGATGGAGAAGCTCTATTACAGTCAGCAAAAACTGACTGTGACTCACTCAGATCATGAACTTCTTATTGCCAAATTTAGACTTAAATTGAAGAAAGTAGGGAAAACCACTAGACCACTCAGGTTTGACCTAAATAAAATCCCTTATGATTATACAGTGGAAGTGACAAATAAACTCAAGGGTGTAGATCTGATAGACACGGTGCCTGAAGAACTATGGACAGAGATTCATGATATTGTACAGGAGGCAGTGATCAAGACCATACCCAAGAAAAAGAAATGCAAAAGGTTTTCTGAGAAGGCCTTACAAACAGCTATGAAAAGAAGAAAAGTTAAAAGCAAAGGGGAAAAGGAAAGCTATACCCATTAGAATGCAGAGTACCAAAGAATAGCAAGGAAAGATAAGAAAACCTTCTTCAGCCATCAATACAAAGAAATAGAGGAAAACAATAGAATGAGAAAGACTAGAGATCCCTCCAAGAAAATGAAAGATACCAAGAGAAATTTTCATGCAAAGATGTGCACAATAAAGGACAGAAATGGTATAGACCTAACAGAAGCAGAAGATATTAAGAAGAGGTGGCAAGAATACACAGAACTATTCAAAAAAGATTTTCATGACCCAAATAATCACAATGGTGTGATCACTTACCTAGTGCCAGACATCCTGGAATGTGAAGTCAAGTGGACCTTAGGAATCATCGCTACGAACAAAGCTAGTGGAGGTAATGGAATTCCAGTTGAGCTATTTCAAATCCTGACAGATGATGCTGTGAAAGTGCTGCACTCAATATGTCAGCAAATTTGGAAAGTTCAGCAGTGGCCACAGGACTGGAAAAGGTCAGTTTTCATTCCAATCCCAAAGAAAGGCAATGCCAAAGAATGCTCAAACTGCTGCACAATTGTACATCTCACACGCCAATAAAATAATGCTCAAAATTCTCCAAGCCAGGCTTCAGCAATATGTGAACCGTGAACTTCCAGAAGTTCAAGCTGGTTTTAGGAAAGGCAGAGGAACCAGAGATCAAATTGCCAACATCTGCTGGATCATCGAAAAAGCAAAAGAGTTCCAGAAAAACATCTATTTCTGCTTTATTGACTATGCCAAAGCCTTTGACTGTGTGGACACAACAAACTGGGGAAAATTCTTTAAGAGATGGGAATACCAGACCACCTAACCTGCCTCCTGAGAAATTTGTATGCAGGTCAAGAAGCAAAAGTTAGAACTGGACATGGAACAACAAAATGGTTCCAAATTGGGAAAGGAGTACATCAAGGCTGTATATTTTCACCCTGCTTATTTAGCTTATATGCAGAGTACATCATGAGAAATCCTGGGCTGGATGAAGCACAAGCTGGAATCAAGATTGTGAGAGAAATATCAATTACCTGAGATATGCAGATGACACCAGAAAGAAGAACTAAAGAGCCTCTTGATGAAAGTGAAAGAGGAGAGTGAAAAAGTTGGCTTAAAACTGAACATTCAGAAAACTAAGATCATGTCATCTGGTCCCATTGCTGTAGCCATTCGTTCCAGGGAACAAACTCACTCAGAAGGACAATGCAGTTAGTGGAATGCAGTTTATTACAGCCGTGGGCCCAAGGCAGAGTCTCCTCTTAGCCAAGGACCCCAACCAGTTTTTGTGAAAACCTTATATATCCTAAGTGTAAGTGCCCAAACCCACCTTCCCAAATTCCCTGAAACTAGTCTTAAAAAAGGAAAAGAAAAATACAATCAAAATTAATCTGTGATTCATATGTCTTAAGCCTAGGGAGTTAACAGTGGGCAAATATCAATAGGCCTGTGGTCATACCCTAATAAGCATAATAGAATTTATGATTCTATTCAGTTACACAGATAATTAGGGTATTTTTTTAGGCGACGGAGAGTCTAGGTATGAGCCCTGAGGCTCTTTCAGCTGGGGGTCTGGTTTTCCAGTTGGTATGCCGTTTTCATGGATACTGGGCATACAGCTCAAAGTCCACAGTCTGGCCCAAGACGGAGGACTGCTTTCAAGATAAGAGCCTGTTCTGTCTGTTTCCTCCTTCACCATCACTTCGTGGCAAACAGATAGGAAAACAGTGGTAACAGTGAGAGACTTTATTTGGGGGGGCTCGAAAATCACTGCAGATGGTGACTGCAGCCATGAAATTAAAAGATCTTGCTCTTTGGAAGAAAAGTTATGACCAACCTAGACAGCATATTAAAAAGCAGAGACATTACTTTGCCTACAAAGGTCCATCTAGTCAAAGTTATGGTTTTTCCAGTAGTCATGTGTGGATGTGAGAGTTGGACTATAAAGAAAGCTGAGCACCAAAGAATGGATGCTTTTGAACTGTGGTGTTGGGGAAGACTGTTGAGAGTCCCTAGGACTGCAAGGAGATCCAATCAGTTCATCCTAAAGGAAATCAGTCCTGAATATTCATTGAAAGAACTGATGCTGAAGCTGAAATTCCAATACTTTGGCCACCTGATGCGAAGAACTGACTCATTGGAAAAGACCCTGATGCTGGGAAAGATTGAAGGCGAGAGGAGAAGGGGACGACAGAGTATGAGATGGTTGGATGGCACCACCAACTCAATGGATATGAGTTTGAGTAAATTCCAGGAGTTGGTGATGAACAGGGAGGACTGGCATGCTGGAGTCCATGAGGTTGCAATGAGTTGAACATGACTGAGTGACTGAACTGAACTGAATCTCCCAGCATCAGGGCCTTTTCCAGTGAGTCAGCTGTTCGCATCAGGTGGCCAAAGAATTGAAGCTGAAGCTTCAGCATCAGTCCTTACAATAAATATTCAGGGTTGATTTCCTTTAGGATTGACTGGTTTGATAGCCTTTCTGTCCAAGGGACTCTCAAGTGTCTTCTCCAGCACAATTTGAAAGCGCAATTCATCGGCACTCAGCCTTCTTTATGATTCAGCCTTTACATCCATACATGACTACTGGAAAAACCATAGTTTAGACTATATGGACCTTTGTCAGCAAATTGATGTCTCTGCTTTTTAACACTCTATCTAGATTTGTCATAGCTTTCTTTCCAGGGAGTAAGTGTCTTTTAATTTCATGGCCGCAGTCACTGTCCACAGTGATTCTGGAGGCTAATTAGAGTTCTTTAAGGGGATGACAGAGGATGAGATGTTTGGATGGCATCATCAACTCACTGGACATGAGTTTGAGCAAACCCTGGGAGATAGTGAAGGACAGGTGAGCCTGACATGCTGCAGTCCATGGGGTTGCAAAAAGTCGGACACAACTGAGTGACTGGACACCAAAAAAGAAAAATTAAGTGCTTACATAAATTAAGAATTTTTTTTAAACTTTTAGTAATATGTCAAAAACTAAACCAAATGCTTTCAATTTCATGTGATCTGGGAAGATATTCTGTATTAAATTAGGTTTAAAAAAAATTTTTTTTAATTTAAAACAGGTGTATCATAAGAATTACCAGCATTAAACATAATACTGCATCCTACATTTGTGTTCAGTTCAGTTCAGTTCAGTCGCTCAGTCATATCTGACTATTTGCGACCCCATGAATCACAGCATACCAGGCCTCCCTGTCCATCACCAACTCCCGGAGTTTACTCAAACTCATGCCCATCGAGTCGGTGATGCCATCCAGCCATCTCATCCTCTGTCGTCCCCTTCTCCTCCTGCCCCCAATCCCTCCCAGCATCAGAGTCTTTTCCAATGAGTCAACTCTTCACATGAGGTGGCCAAAGTGTTGGAGTTTCAGCTTCAGCATCAGTCCTTCCAATGAACACCCAGGACTGATCTCCTTTAGGATGGACTGGTTGGATCTCCTTGCATTTGTGTACAAAAGGTCAAATACGCTCATGTTATTGCCTACAAAGTTTGTTAGCAAAAATAACAGCTTGAGATTGAAGCCCTGTAACTTAGATTAGAGCTTGAACTCACATTCTTTAAACTGAGATCACATACCTGGACTTAATGAAGCTCAGGTTCTTGATGTCTCATAGCAGAAAGAATTCAGTAAGAAACAAAGTAATAGGTAAGAAGTGGATTTATTTAGAGAGAAACACACTCCACAGACAGAATGTGAGATATCTCAGAAGGCGAGAGTGGCCCCAGGGGATGGGTTTGTCCGTTTTTATAGGAGTGGGTAATTTCATAGGCTAAAGATTTGGAGGAGCATTTCAGCTCTTCAGGGTAGGGAGTAGGGATTCCCAGGAATTGGGCCACTGCCCACTTTTTGACCTGTGTGGTCAGCCATCGAACTCTCCTGGCACATGTGAGTGTGCCATTTAGCTTGCTGATGGGTTACAGCGAGCATATATTGAGGCTCAAGGTCTAGTGGAAGTTGAGTTGTCCACCATCTTGGACCTATTTGGTTCTAATCCATTTGTGTCATGTCCTTGGGCTATGTCATTCTTTTAAGGTTGTGTCCCACTCCCTTCCTTCCTATTGCAGGATGATGACTGATTTTGTCTAATATCTCATGAAACATTTGTGAGTAGCCTAAACAAAATTATTGGAAATGAGTAGATTCAGTAGATGAAAGTGGAACAAAATAATTTATAATTAGCTTTTCCATAATAGCAAGGTTTTATAAGCTCTGTCCATTTAAAAGTAATTTCTAAAATCTTATAAGTTGAAATCTTAGAATTCTGCTTAGTTAAGTTAAATAATGGAAGCATTAAATATATAGATCATTTTAAAACAAGATAAAGTACTGAAACATTCACTACTGAACTTAAGTTTATCCACTTTTGGCTTCTTTTTTCAGAAAAACTAAAGATATTTGGTAAACATATTTTACCAAACATATTTGGTAAAGATATTTTAGTAAACATGTTTGTGACAGACAAAAATTTTACTATGAGAAAGTATAGGTCTTTAGAAACTATAAAAGGTATTTATAAATCTGCCAACTCACAGAATGCTAATATTACAGGCAGTTTACAGTTGCTTACTTCTTAATTTTTAATAGTTAGGTTTTTACTTAATTAGATTTTTAAGGGTTAAGAATTCTAATATATGAAGTAAAATCTGCTAGAAATAATTAGGGAAACATCTTTGTATGCAAGGAAAATAGAATGTGTGCTTTTTGTAAAAGAAATTATGAAGAATGGAGATGCATTTTGTAGTTGTTGAGAAGGAAAAAATCGTCAAGAAAATTCCAAAGATTTTGTCTTAAAGTGAGGCTGCTTGTTTCAGAATGGGAAAGAGAAAAAAAGCAGGACAAAATCTGAATCAAAAAGAAAATTGTAAAAGGTTTGTGGAAAAGAAATCTTTGGAAAGGAATTTTAATGTGTAAGATTATAATTAATTTAATTAAATACTTTTTAATATCAATAGTAAGCTGGTACAAAGTTAGAATTTTAGTTTTTCTCTCAAGGATGACTAAGTATTGTTTCACAGTGACCTGAGATCCTGTTTGATTAAGTGCTTTAAAACTGATATTTTTGACAGACTTCCCCAAAATAAATTCTCAATGAAGTTTTTTTCTTTTTTTCTCTTTTTATGCTGATCTAACTTTGGGATTTTTTCAGAAAGCCCCTAGAATATCTCAAGAGATTCATTTTCTCTCCTTATAAAAAAAGAGATAATAAATTAATTAGGCTTATTTGATATGTTACATTAAATGGGAAATGTTTTCAAATAAGGAATAGTAAGTTTTCTTTATGCTGTGTTCGTATAAGCATCTTCAAGGAGATTCATAGAAAAGAAACTGACATGTACAGGTTTCTGATGACTTTAAGAGCATAAAACCAAACTGGGTAAGAATTTCCAGAACTAATGGAAAAACTAGATTCAAATAGAAAAAGAATTAATAACATGGGACTCAATTTTGATGACTTCTTGTTTGAAACATTGCTGGTTCTTTAATGCTTTGTTTTCCCAGACTTCAGTTTCCTTAATGAAACATTTTCTCTTAGGCTACGTACAGCAATTTGTAAAGTATACCTTTGTAAGCCAAGATGAAACATCAGCCTAATCACTCCAGAATTCAGAAATTCTTGACTATTCTTTTCTTTTCATTGACATATATGTGTGTGTATGAGAGTGTGTGTGTGAGTGTGTGTATGTGTAAGTGTGTGTGTGTGTGTAAGTGTATGTGTGTGTGTGTGTGTTAGTCTCTCAGTCATGTCTGATTCTTTGCGACCTCATGAACTGTAGCCCACCAGACTCCTCTGTCCATGGAATTCTATAGTCAAGAATACTGGCGTGGGATGCCATTTCCTTCTCCATGTATATTTACTTTGGGTCTTAGTTGCGGCATAGGTGATATTTGTTTCGGCACACGGACTCTCTAGTTGTGGCACATGGGATCTGGAGCTCGGGGGCTCAGCAGCTGCTATGCACAGGTTTAGTGGCATCGTGGCATGTGGGATCTTATTTTCCAAGCCAGAGACTGAACTTGTGTACCCTGCGTTGGAAGGTGGGTTCTTAACCACTGGACACTAGTCAAGTCCCTTGACATCTTTTCATGGCTAACATAGTTATTTGCGTAATTTCAATAAGGACCTCTTCTCCTTTAATAAGACACAGTTGGAAACATTGGCTATACCACTAAGGCTTTGGCTGGAATGTCATCTTTGAGAGATGTGGATAGACTCAGATATGACTACACTGTTTTAAGGAACTAAGATTGGCTTTTACAGAGACAATATAGCCCCTTAGAGAAACCTGATACTTTGCTTAGAAGGCTCCAGCAAAGCAGTCTTGAAAAGATCTTATGTGGTTGATCACTGTTCTTGTTGCGTTTGTGTAGATAGTCAGACCAAATTTAATGGTAACAATTTACTTTTGCTGTGATTATCTTTTGTTTAAAAAAATTCAGGTCTTTGTAGAGAGAAGAAATTGTGTTTGCTCCTTCGTCTATGTTGGATTCTGGTCATTTGATTGCTTTGAGGTTTTGCTATATACCCATGACTGGACTGGGCCCTGAATTCTTCTAGTTTCCTCAGATATCTCCCTACAGCTCTCCAAATGAACATTTCTAATTTTTTCCCACCCTTCTTGGGAATCACTGAAAACAAAGACGGAGCTTGACTTGTCTTGGAAGGGACTATGCCAGGTCCTTCTCACTACCCGGACAGCAGCTAAACATCAGGGACTGAACCTTAGCTAATACATATCACACATAAAGAAGCCTCCACCTGACATCTGGTCTTATAACAATGTTGGAGGCCACCTGAGATCAGAATAACATAAAAGTTTACCAGAAAATCTCTCAGTCCCATTAGTTATGAGAAAAACCCATTCAGGGGCCCTGCCTTGAGGTGATATGGGGTATCTGTGAGGCCACTAACTTGATGGATTGTTGTTTACATTCTCATAGTCTCTTTAGAGTGAAAAGACAATTCAGACAGAATTATTAGGATGAATATTAAAATATAGGGGGATAGAGGGGAGCAGGAGTTATGAGAATCTTATAGTCTTTTGTTTTAGATAATCTTTTGTCTGCTTGTATCTTTAATCTTTCATTAGCCGTTTATAATGACCCTTTCAATGAGGCCATTTTGCAATTTTAGGACTTTAGGAATTTTTTGCACACCAATTAAAATAGATATCCCATTCTGTTTGATCTGTTTTGGGAAAACTTGCTTTCAAATACACTTCTTAAATGAATGATTTTGTCTAATCAGAATGCTCCCCATTACAGCCATTATAAGTCTCTCTTTTTTTTTCCAGTAAGATTTTAATATTTCTCTAGATACTTATAACTTCCAGGACCACAGTTCTTTGACATGAAATAGGCAAGTGTGCCAAAGGTGCTACACCCAACTCTTTGGAATTTAAGAGTTCTATTTATTTATTTAGCTAAGATTTTGAGTCTTTCAGAGCCAGACTTATACCTAAAAGTGATGTGCTGCTGGGTTGGGAATAGTGTAATGTTTTATAGTACGTCTCATTGCACAGAAATTGTCTTGAGGTTGGTGAGTGACCTAGTGTCGATCTAACTCATTTTCCATGACCAACTTCTCCTAATGTGAGAGTTTTGGGTGGCAAGTTTTAGGTGGCAAGCACTTTAACAGTTTTTCAATGCTTGACCCATGCTTACCAGTTTTTGCAGGTTTTTGTCTTCCGAGATTTCCACTAGAATCTACATCCATAGGAGGAAATGGAAAGAAAGAAGGAGCCCAAGCTATAACTTGAATAGAATAGAATAGAACAGAATAGAATAATTTTTCTTTCCTACAAAAGAAATGAAAAAATTTAAGCTCTCTTCCCTAACGCTGGACATCTGGTGGTATATTATGGAGGGTAGGGACTAGGTTTTATTTCTCTCTGCATCTGAAGCATTGGCATGATGCCAATAGGCAATAAATGCTGTTGAAACATCCACTTGGTGTTGCTGATCCATGGTCCTTGTCTCATCTTCACAGTCCTTCAGGCTTTCTGTAGATCATTTGTGTTTTTGTGTGCATGAGTTCAGGGTCTGGGGGCTTGACCCCTTCTCTAGGAGGAAACTGACATTCTCTGTACTGTTCACTGCCATTATAATCTGATGCTTCCCTTGCTTCTGCTTCTTCCCATATAGCATCTTTTCTTAATGCTCCCGGTGTCTAAATGCTTTCCTTTAAGTGCTTTCTCTAGGCAGCTCCTCACACTCTTACTCCCAGAGTTGACTCTTCTCTACCACCCCAGTTATCTAAATCCTTTACTAATCACTCAGGCCAAACTGACAGTTGAGTGTCCATTTTTAAATGCTAATTGCTTTTGCAGTCTGAGCCCCTTCAGTCAGCCTTGTGCTCTATTACCTTTGGTTACTTATGTTCCACAAAAGTCCGGTAAATTTCCATGTGCTCCCTCCCTCCCTCCAGCAGGGGGAACAGAAAATATGCTCAACTAGTAGTAACAACTTATTTTCATGCATGGGGCTTACAAATGAGAAGGAAGTAAATACCATCACAAAACAGTTTTCAAAGCTGGATCTCAAATCACTGAAGTCATGTTCTTCTCTGCAGAGAGTAGATGGGACCTTGTTAAAATTTCCTATTCCTGGGCTTTGCTCCAGGCCCATCAGGATCTTTGAATGTGAGTTCAGGACCTGAGTTTTAACAAACTACCCTGATGATTCTTATGTTTACCAGTTTGAGAGCTATGGGAATAGTGTTTCAAGCCTGAGCCTTGGGACTAATTGGGTTTGATTTTTTTGCTGTGGCTGTTACTTTTTCTATATAATTTTTCAAGTTGATATGTTGTATTTCATTTTTATTCAGTTCAAGAAAGCTTGTTCATTTGTTTGTTTGTTTTTCTTGTTTTGGCTGAGCATGCAGGATCTTTGTTCCCCAACCAGGGACTGAACTCGCACCCCCTGCAGTAGAAGCACAGTCTTAACCATTGGATCACCAGGGAAGTCCCTGGGTTTAATTCTTGGCTTGTTGCTTTACATCTATATGCTTCACTATATCTTATGTAAACTGGAGGCAAAAATAGTCCCCACCTCAAAGAGTTATTGTGAAGATAACTGAAGAAATATACTTAGCCTGGAGTTTGGCATACTGTGTGTGTGTATTCAGTCACTCAGTCGTGCCTTACTCTTTGCAACCCCATGGACTGTAGCCTACCAGCCTCCTCTGTCCATGGGATTTTCCAGGCAAGAATACTGGAGTGAGTTGTCATTTCCTATTCCAGGGATATTCCCAACCCAGGGATCGAACCCACATCTCCTGCATCTCCTGCATTGGCAGGCGGATTCTTTAGCACAGTGCCATCTGGGAAGTCCTTGGCATAAAGTAAGTGCTCAGTAAACAATCACTTTTGAAGAGGGAAGTGCTTCTTTACAACCCTTGATGTTTCCTCTATGTGGAGGGAGCTCCATTAACATAACATTCTCAGCACATCTCCACCCCACCAGCGAAGGTGGAGAGAAAGGATATCACAGTGATCGAAGCAGCAAGAGCCCAGTGGCCATCTCTGGCTCAGCTGCTTCTTTTTCCTCTTAGGAATGAACTAGCCCAAAAGAGTACAAACCCTCCCTGTTCCTCCAGAGACAGACTGTCTTTGTATGAGAATTGAGTGCGGGGTGTCAGAGAAAGAGGTGGGAATGGAAAAGGGGAAGAAGCCTATGTAACCCTGATCCACCCTGATTCACACTTCCCAGCCCCAACCGTGCTAAACCCAGGGTTCAGTAGGAGGAAGCTGTAGTGACATGGCTCTAGTTACTGTCACTGCCAGTGACCCATTGGAGACTTGGTGTTTCCCATCTCCTCGACTTTGGGCTTTTCCGGTTTAGAGGTCCAGGTTCTGGGCTGGGGAGGGGGTCCATTCCCACTAGAGAATATAATAATAAAAAAAAACCCACTGAACTATAAGTAATGGCTACTGCCAGGGTACTTGGGACTCACTGTGCCAAGGAACTTGGCAAGAAGTACAGTTACCATCTTGGCAAGAGAAACTGACCCTGGTCAGTAGGAGGAGGTCGCGCTGCTGTACACACTGGCACGCTGGGTGTACAAGGGAATCTGGTGCCCAGGTCATCTGTTGTGCCTCTCTTGGCATCCCCTTGACCAATTTTCATGGTAAATGGACAACTTTAGCAACCATAGCCTGAGGAAGGCATGGCACCCAGAGAAAAGATCATCAAGGATGAGAGTCTCATCACACCACCTGGACAGCCGCTTAGACCAGCAGAGGTGTTTTCTGAGGATAGGGAGATACTGAGTACCAGCTGTGGTCTCAAGACCAGCTCCTGTGATGATGGGGCTGTAGTCTGTCCCACTAATGTTTTCCTTCTATGCCTCTGCCAGGAAAAGAAGCCTGGCAGCATTATGGAAAAGTTTTTTCTAGAAATTGAATAAAGTAGATTCATGCAGTGGACACTCTCATGAGTGGCTAGGATTTTCATTGAGGACAAAACAACTATCCCCCTCTGCTGTGGATGTTGCTGGTTGACAGCTCTCAGCCAATTGTCCTCTCTTATGGATGGTCTTTAACTGAATATTGCCATCTTCCAAAGTCACACCCCTTGCCAGGGGTAGCCTGAGTCCTAGACTGGCCTATATAAAAGTATAAAGACCAACAGTGCTCCAACTGAGACCTCTGATGAGCCCGCTTCTTTCCTCTCTGCCAACCCTGCTTTCTTTCCATTTTCTCCTATGGTTGTAGATCACATGATAATTCCCTAAGAGACTTCCTGCAACCTAATCTCCAGCTCAGATGTTGCTTCCCACCATCTACAACAGAAACCCATTTGCTCTCACTAAGCAATGTTGTCCAGTCTAGTCCTTATCCACACTAAGACGCCATCTGGCCTACATCTACCTTACTCTTTGCCTGATTTCTGATTCAGAATCTGGACAGGATTGCAGGCACTGTTTGATGGACTGCTTCAAAACCCCAACAGTCAGGCTTCCCTGGTGGTCCAGTGATTAAGAATCTGCCTTGCAATGCAGGGAACACCGGTTCCATCCCTGATCCAGGAAGATCCCATGTGCATTGAAGCAGCTAATCCCCTGAGTCACAACTATTGAGCCTGCACTCTAGAGTCCTCAAGCCACAACTACTGAGCTTGCATGCTGCAACTACTGAAGCCTGAGAGCCCTAGATAGAGCAGGTGCTCCACAATAAGAGAACCCACCACAATGAGAAACTCATGAACTGTAACAAAGAGTAGCCCCCAAATCGCCACAACTAGAGAAAGCCCCTGTGCACCAACAAAAACTCAGTGCAGCCAAAAAGACAATAAAATAAAATGATAACTCTTAAAAAAAATACCAACAGTCATTATTATCAGAAAATCAAGGAAAGGTTAGTGAACAGAGGCAAGCAGGACACCAATTGTATCTCTGTCATATGAACTGTCATTTATAGAACAAGAACTAGGCCAAGAGTCTAGGGTTCCGGGAAGTCAGGAATGGACTCAACCACGGTGAGAGGAATTTAGCTTAATTTTTTAATACTTTTTAAAATTTATTTGGCTGTGCTGGGACTTTGTTATGGCACACAGAATCTTTAGTTGTGGCATGTGGGATCTAGTTCCCCAACCAGGGGTCAAACTCAGGCCCTCTGCTTTCGGAGCATGGAGTCTTAGCCAGTGGACCACCAGGGAAGTCCTGCGAGGGAATTTAATTTCAGACTTCATCCTTCATAAGGCAGCCTCACTGTGGAGTACCTTACAGCCAAGGATCAGGCCAAGAATTTCCTGACAATAATAAAGGATGAGGTGTTCAAATGTGCCTAACAACTTCATTGTCTGGCCAGTCATGAGCAGTAGGGTCTAGTGAGAAGAACATGGGCTTGGGACAAGAGTCTGACTCCCAGTTTCCCTATCATGACTCCAAACAATCTGCTTAACTTTGCTGAGCCTCCTTTCCTCATCTGCTAAATAAAATAAGAAGAACCTTGCAGAGTTGGTGGGAGGATTAAATAAGATAATGTATGTAAAGCTCCTAGCACAGAGCCTGGCTTTCAACAACTGATAGGCGTTTGAATTTTTCCATAAAGAGTTTTTAAGCTTTTCAATGTGATGAGTTATGACTGGTCTCTCCTAGCCGATTCATTTACCTCCCACTGTGCCATTTCTAAATAAGGAGACTATTTACACTCGGGCAGAGCAAGATGTGAGTTTTTGGGCAGCTATGTAGGGCAGGGAGCTATCTAATGAGCATGGCTTATTTTTATCCACCACTTCTACATTTTGGACGTCACCATTTTGATACAGTTCAGCCCTTCCGGTAAAATGATATTTCCTGCTCACCTGCAAAAGGTGAGTTATATAATGCCACTTGGTCTCAAAGGACAGAAGGCAATCAGCTCCAAACAGAGTGAGGTATTGAAGCACAACTTAAGGGCATATGAGACCAGGAGACCAGAAGGCCTGGGCTGGAATGGACAAGATGGCGATGTGGCCAGGGCCAGGATCTTTGCTGCGACAGTGCAAGAAATGAAGAGAGAAAGTTCTTTGGTTCAGCTGCAATTCTTGAGTCATTTTCCCAGAGTCCATTGCAAGAAAACAAGGCAAAGAATTCAGAGAAATACTTTATCTCAGGAGGAGGAAATGCTTGAAGAAAATATGAAAGGGATTTGAAAAATAGAAGTTCAAGGCTGTCATCAGGGAAGACTCATCCCTCTGCCCAGCCCTTTGGCACCATATCCTTCAGGCTTCTATTGACAATAGAATTTTTGTCCCCACATCCCTGGGCTTCAGCTTTGGAAAAACAAGAAGATTGACCTGACCAAGAGAGGGAGCAAGACAAGCAAGAGCTTTCTAAGGATCCATTACCCCCAGCTCCACCTAAACTGGCTCCTTCAGAAGACTGAGGGGTCTTCAGAGCAGATCCGACTGACATCTGGAGGGACAGGCCCATCCAACCACCTAGGGAGTGGCCTTGTCAACTGCTCTGGTCTGTTTTTCTCTGAACCTAAAAGCTTTCAGATTTTCCCAGAGACTGGAGCCACCATACAGGCCCTTGAGGGGTGCAGGATTGAGGAGGTAGGTGGAAGAAGAAATGGGACTGAAAATCAACCTACCTGGAGCCACATCCACCGAGAGTAGGTTGTTGTGGTGATTCAGTCACTGAGTCATGTCCAACTCTTTTTGACCCCATGAACTGCAGCATGCCAGGCTTCCCTGCCCTTCACTATCTCCTGGAGTTTGCTCAAATTCATGTCCATTGAGCCCATGATGCTATCTAGCCATCTTATCCTCTATTGCCCACTTTTCCTCCTGCCCTCAACTTTCCCTACATCAGGGTCTTTTCCAATGAGTCGGCTCCTTGTACCAGGTGCCCAAAGTATTAGAGCTTCAGCATCTGTCCTTCTAATGAATATTCAGGCTTTATTTCCTTTAGGACTGACTGGTTTGATTTCTTTGCAGTCCAAGAGACTGTTAAGAGTCTTCTCTAGCACCACTCCAGAACACTGGAGTGGGTTGCCATTTCCTTCTCCAATGCATGAAAGTGAAAAGTGAAAGTGAAGTCGCTCAGTCATGTCCGACTCTTTGCGACCCCATGGACTGCAGCCTACCAGGCTCCTCCATCCATGGGAGTTTCCAGGCAAGAGTACTGGAGTGGGTTGCCATTGCCTTCTCCTGGGATAGCTCAGTCACTCTGAACAGGGAATTAACAATTTGACAGCTGGAATCCACATCATACAGCCCAGATGCTTCCAATCCTGTTTGTTTTAGGCAATCCAGTTGTGAAGTTTCATCATGGGGATATTATAGACTGAATGTTTGTATCTCCCCCAAATTAGTATGTTGAAATCCTGTCCCTCAATGTGACGGTATTAGGAGGTGGGGCCTTTGGGAGCTAATTAGGGTTAGATGAGGTCATGAAGGTGGGGCCCCCATGAATGGGATTAGTGCCCTCCTAAGAGTCACAAGAGAACTTGTATCTCTCTACTCTGCACCCAGTGAGGATACAAGAAGTCAGTAGCCCTCAACCCAGAAAAAGGGTGTCCCTAGGGCTCAGTCTTGTAGGCACCCTGATTTCAGACTTCCAGTCTCCAGAGTGGTGAGAAATAAGTGACTGTTGTTTATAAGTCACTCAGTCTATGATACTTTGTTATAACAGCCCAAACAGACTAAGACAAGATGTGGTCTGAGGGGCCCAGTTTGGCTCAACCACTTACGGTTTTCAAGATAAATGTACTGAGTAGGTCAAGTTTATTTTTCTCCATCCTGTCTGGGAACTTGAAGTCCCAGCAAGAGCATGTAGCTGTGAGTTTCCTGAAGCAAGCAGCTCAGGCCTGAGCCACTGTCTCATCTCCTCTGACAGCCCAAACTTAGTTCCTTTCAATTATATGCATGAAAAATAGCATTTAAACTAGTAAACCCTCATCCCAGGGTAGTCTTACATTATTCAAAGCCAGAGTAATGATCCTTTAAATAGAATCATAGCTTCACCTCTCTGTCACCATGTCCTTACCTTTCAAACTGAGAACCAACTTCACCAAAAACAGAGACACTATTTTTAGGTATTTCAATAGTTTCTTATGAAATCAGCTAAATATAAAAGGTGCTGGTTATTCATTTGACCATTTGTGCCAACTAGCAGTGGTGGGTGTCTCCTGGACACCAAGATAAAACTCAGTCTCTAAAGCTCATTTCGGTTGCTGGGTTAGCCCATGCACCACATGATGCAAAGCGCAGGCTCTGGGGCCAAACTCATCAGCCAGGGGCCCGGCTTACACTGTGTGACCTCACTTCCTTGATTCAGTGTCCTCCCCTGCTAATATAGGGAGGGTGATGGCACCTCGCCTGTAGGAGGACAGTGAGGGTTTAGCAAAATAATCCCACTGAAGTGCTTAGCATAGTGCCAAGCATGTAGAAATGCTTACGTGTAATCAAAACCATTTCATTTTTTAAAAAATCATTCCTGAGATGCAAATAAATTTATTCCAAAGCGATCAGGCCCTTTTAAAAATGTCAGCAGAGAGTTAGTTTTGTGAATGGTCAATAATTATGCCTGACACATCTTGCAGAAGCCGAGAGACACTAAATAAGTTCACAGTGTGAGCCTGAGAGACACAAAGCAAAGCTGTGGCCCCACCCATTTCATTTTCCCAGCTGGGACAACTGAACAGAAGAATCAGTCCATTTATTCTCGTCTTTCTCATGCCCAGCACTTGCTCACTCTCCCATTTTGTCCTCTAGGGTGACCTGCAGGCCTGCTGGTGGCACTGTTGGTTCCAGCTGTGCTTGGATTCTCTGAGCAATCAGACCATGTGGTCTTGGGTAGATTCCCTATCTGTTCAACTCACCCATGGGACTGAGGGCCTTGGGGGTCATCTTAGGGATCCTGGGCCCCCCATGGGCATTGGTAGAGGGGAGCACACCTGAGCCTGGACCAGGTGAGCTGCTGAGTCAAAACATAAGTACCAAGAGGAGATGCTCTTGCCCGGAAAGTCTCAGTTTGAGAACTGAAAGTGTTAGTCATTCAGTCATGTCCCATGGACAGAGAAGCCTGGGGGCTATGGTATATGGGGTCGCAGAGAGTCAGACATGACTGAGCATCTGAGTATACATCTTGACACATAGTTAATGTCTGACTCTTTACGACCCTATGGACTGTAGCCTGCCAGGCTCTTCTGTCCTTGGAATTCTTCAGGGAAGAATACTGGAGTGGGTAGGCATTCTCTTCTCCAGGGGATCTTCCCAACCCAGGCATCAAACCTGAGTTTCCTACATTGCAGGCAGATCCTTTACCATCTAAGCCACCAAGGAATCCCTTGAGGATTGCAAGTCTTGGGCAAACTGGGGTGGCTGGCCACCCGAAGAGAATCCTGAAGGTCCCCTCACAGGTGGTGCCTGGGCAGAGGCGTCAATCATATCAGGATAGACACTAGCCCAACAGCACTGACCCCAAACTTTCTTACGGTGTAGTCACAGCCCTTCAGAGAAATCAGTGCTAGTCACCAGGCTCTGGCTATGTAAGACCTTTGATATGTTTAAGAATCATGTTTATTTCATCTTTCTGTTTCCTCCAGACTACCTGTCCCTTCAGGCTGTGTGCTCACCTTGGAATCCCCTTGCCACTCTGCTCTGAGCTCTCACCACGATGGGCCCTGGCTTTGCCTTTTGGAGCCAGAGAAGAACCAAAGGTTCTGGGAGTCAGGTCCAACTCTGGGTCAAATTCTCATATTTGGAATCCAGGGGGCTGTATGGGCTGCAGGTTCAGAGCTCATGAGACTCTAACTTGGCCTCATCTGAAACTAAGTGTGCATCAGACCAACCAGTTTAGCTCTGGATTTGCTCAGAGATGTATGGGGGTGGGGTGGGGGGGGGGGGAGTTAGGTGTATGGCAGAAAAAGTCTTGCCCAGGGTGAAACCAAGTCAGAGTGGTGGAACTTTCTCCAGAGCACTCCTTTCTTGTCTTCCTTAGCATCCCACCCACCTTTACTCTCCGGGTTCTTAATAATCCCCTATGAGAACACCCGCCCCTGTGAATCTCCCCTGAGAAGCCTCCCTACCTCTCCCCCCCACTCTTCAGCCCCTACTATAAACTCCTGGTGTTATCAGAGATTGTACCACAAAAATTCACACTTAATGATCATGAATTGCAAAATTCAGACTTACATTGAAGAAAGTAGGGGGAAACCACTAGAACATTCAGATATGGCCTAAATCAAATCCCTTACAATTATATAATAGAAGTGACAAATAAATTCAAGGGATTAGATCTGATAGAGTGTCTGAAGAACTATGGATGGAAGTCTGGGACATTGTACAAGAGGCAGTGACCAAGACCATCCCCAAGAAAAAGAAATGCAAAAAGGCAAAATGGTTGTCTGAGGAGGTCTTACAAATACCTGAGAAAAAAGGAGAAGCTAAAGGCAAAAGAGAAAAGGACAGATAAACCCTTCTGAATGCAGAGTTACAAAGAAGAGCAAGGAGACATAAGAAAGTCTTCCTCAGTGATCAATGCAAAGAAATAGAGGAAAACAATAGAATGTAAAAGACTACAGATCACTTCAAGAAAATTAGAGATACCAAGGGAACATTTAATGCAAAGATGGGCTCAATAAAGGACAGAAATGGTATGGACCTAACAGAAGCAGAAGATATTAAGAAGAGGTGGCAAGAATACACAGAAGAACTATACAAAAAAGATGTTAATGACCCAAATAACCACGATGCTGTGATCACTCACCTAGAGTCAGACGTTCTGGAATGCCAAGTCAAATGGACTTTAGGAAGCATCACTACGAACAAAGCTAGTGGAGGTGATGGAATTCCAGTTGAGCTATTTCAAATCCTGACAGATGATGCTGTGAAAGTGCTGCACTCAATGTCAGCAAATTTGGAAAATCCAGCAGTGGCCACAGGACTGGAAAAGGTCAGTTTTTATTCCAATCCCAAAGAAGGACAATGCCAAAGAATGCTCAAACTACCGCACAATTGCACTCATCTCACACGCTAGCAAAGTAATGCTCAAAATTCTCCAAGCCAGGCTTCAACAGTACATGAACCAAGAACTTCCAAAAGTTCAAGCTGATTTTAGAAAAGGCAGAGGAACCAGATATCAAATTACCAATATCCGTTTGATCATCGAAAAAGCAAGAGAGTTCCAGAAAAACATCTACTTCTGCTTTGTTGACTACACCAAAGCCTTTGACTGTGTGGATCACCACAAACTGTGGAAAACTCTGAAAGAGATGGGAATAGCAGATTAGCTAACCTGCCTCCTGAGAAATATGTATGCAGGTCAAGAAGTAACAGTTAGAACTGGATATGGAACAACAGACTGGTTCCAAATTGGGAAAGGAGTATGTCAAGGCTATATATTGTCACCCTGCTTATTTAACTTATATGCAGAGTATATCATGAGAAACGCTGGGCTGGAAGAAGCACAAGCTGGAATCAAGATTGCCGGGAGAAATATCAATAACCTCAGATATGCAGATGACACCACTCTTAGGAGAGAAAGCAAAGAAGAACTAAAGAACCTCTTGATGAAAGTGAAAGAGGAGAATGAAAAAGCTGGCTTAAAACTCAACATTCAGAAGACAAGATCATGGCATTCGGTCCCATCACATCAAGGCAAATAGATGGGGAAACAATGGAAACAGTGACAGACTTTATTTTCTTGGGCTCCAAAATCACTGCAGATGGTGACTGCAGCCATGAAATTAAAAGATGCTCCTTGGAAAGAAAGTTATAACAAATCTAGACAGCATATTAAAAAGCAGAGACATTACTTTGCCAACAAAGGTCTGTCTAGTCAAAGCTGTTTTTTCCAGCAGTCATGTGTGGAAAGAGTTGGACTATAAAGAAAGCTGAGCACCAAAGAATGGATATTTTTGAACATGCGGTGTTGGAGAAGACTCTTGAGAGTCCCTTGAGCTGCAAGGAAATCAAACCACTCAATCCTAAAGGAAATCAGTCCTGAATATTCACTGGAAGGACTGATGCTGAAGCTAAAGCTTCAATACTTTGGCCACATGATGCGAAGAACTGATCCTGATGCTTGGAAAGATTGAAGGCAGGAGGAGGAGGGGATGACAGAGGATGGGGTGGTTGGATGGCCTCACCAACTCGATGGACATGAATTTGAGTAAGCTCCGGCAGTTAGTGATGGACAGGAAAGCCTAGTGTGCTGCAGTCCCATGGGGTCGCAAAGAGTCGGATATGACTGAGCAACTGAATTGAACTAAACTGAATGACTGTCTTAAGACTACCCTTTCAAGAATCATTGGTGTAATTCATTTTCAGAGACGTTTGTCTGAACATGTAGAACCCAGAAGAATCCAGAGAAAGTCCCATGATGTAGGGGAAATTTAAAAAGAGTTTCTTGTTTTGTTCCTTGATTATTTGATGTTAATTTTGTTTTCTCAATGCTATTTCAAGGTCATTCAGGAACAAGAAGCTTGTCTTATTTATTGTACTCCCTATTTTTTTTAAACTCACACAGCATCTATCTAGGTGTCAGAAAGCTAAAAAGGACTCAATAACTACAATCGAGGATGTTGAATGAATTCTAAATACACCATGGCACCAGCATGACACCTCACAGACCAAAACTCAACAAGTGTTTGTTGAAAGAATGGGTGAACACTCCTATATCTTGGAAATGGATCCAACTTATCAAAATTTGCTACTCACTGGCTTGGTGAATAGGAATTCACCAGAAACAATGCAAATATAAATGTATGGAATGAGACAATAATATAATAGAGTAGGATGTCGTCCTTGGTAGTTAAATGATTTCTCTACTTTTTATGGGGAAATTCTGGCTCATTATCTTCTCATTTATTGGCATAGGGAGCTGAATGTATATTTGAAATACACATCAACCCTTCCTCTGGGATTTTTCCTTGTGTCAACTTTCAAAAACCCCCTGCTTCTTCAGTAGCTATAAGACAAGCCACAAGATGGCAAATTTTAATATGAAAAAATAGTGGCATCCATTTAAACTGCTGATATTCTGAGAAAAAAATCTTCCATAGTACTTTTCATTCTGTTAGCTGCTGTCTGCACATTGCACAAATAGATTTCTATTTACTAATGGTGGCAATTAAGGCAAAGTCTTAAGCTTAACCAAATGATTGCTTATTCCAGCAGATATGAGAATCAATTTTCCTGTCATGTTTAATTTTTCCATCTAGTCTGTCATGTGGTCCCCACAGCCTCAGAAGGCACAGCCTCTGTACTACGATACCAATCTTCCTGGCCACATATGAAAACCTAATTGGCAATAACCAAGAGATTCTGTTTAAAAAAAAAGTGAAAAGAATGACACGGAAGTTCCAGCCAGGTAACCTTCAACATCACTGTTCTCAGTCTCTTAATTTATAAAATAAGCACGCATGCATGCATGCTCAGTCACTGAGTCTTGCCCGACTCTTTGGGATTCCATGGATTATAGCCGCCCAGCTCCTCTGTCCATGTGATTCTCCAGCCAAGAACACTGGAGCAGGTTGCCATTTCCTTCTCCTGGGGATCTTCCCACCCCAGGAATCGAACCTGCATCTCCTGAGTCTCCTGCATTGGCGGGCACATTCTTTGACCACTTAACCACTTGGGAAGCCAAAATAAGTGTATGATTTTGCAATTAAATATAATCATATGCAGTGCACTTAACCTTGAACATAGACTATAACTGCTCAAGAAATGTTAGCCATTGTAATAATAATTATAAAATATATTAAGAAAGTATACATTGTTGTTATTATTGTTGTTGCTAATGCTGAAGGGAAAAGTTTGTGGAATTGGAGCCTGAGATGACCATATTAGGCCTCAAACACTTGCAGAAAGAAAAGAACTAGAATGAAGCAGGGATGAAAGAGATCACTGCTTCCTACCTTCCCATTTCATCTTTCACTGGTTCCTTGCTCTCAGATATTCATGAGATTGCATCTGGTGCCTTTAAGTACATGCCCTGTGGAAGTCAGTGCCTTTTGACCAACTGACTTGGGGTAAAGTTGAGCCACCAGGGAATGACTTATTCAGTGTGAGATTGTAGCAGGTGTGTGTGTGTGTGTGTGTGTGTGTGTGTGTGTGTGTGTGTGTGTGTGTGTTGGGGCAGAGAGGGTTGGAAGTCATATATTTTTATATCTTTAGGAGAAACACAAAAAGTGTGAGAGAAAGGGAGAGGAAAGGCGTGAAGGTCAAAGTCTCCATGATATGACTCTTCCTTTTGCTTCTCCTCCATCTTATGTAAAATTACTAAACTCACAAAATAATTGAGACACATGAATTGGAGAGATGGAAACCAGTGATGGGACAAGGATTTATCTGCATACTAAAGTATGGGAATAAGGGCTGTCCAGGCAGCCTGAAAGCACAGAAGCAGAGAGAAGAAGGAACAACAAACACCAAATACACAAATAAACTATGGGAAGGACTTTCAGAGTTTCAAAGAGCTATGACACTGGGGTTTGAGGCACAGTTGAATCTCTGAGAGCCACTAAAGACCCAACAGGCATCTTGGATTGATGGATGGATGGACAGATGAATTGATGGATGCATGCGTGGGTAGATGCATGGATGAAAACGGAGGTAGAGAAATGTGTGAACTCCTTGAAGGCCGAGAGCAACAGCTTCATCTTACTCATCTTTGTATATTCAGTGTTGTACATGGCAGATATTTTCTAAATTCTTATGGAATAGATGAGTGATAAACAAATGAATAAATAGATAAATTAACTTGCAAGCACTAATCTTTTAATATACATTCTATCTATCCATTCACTGTTATCGTTATGCTGAAACACATGAGTTTATTTTATAAGCTTACATATATTTCAAGGTTGAAGAAGATATTCTGTCAGCTTAAGTATACTTACCATAAAGCAATGATTTAGTGCTTACAGAAGACATAATCTTTCCTTCTGGTCCACCAGACACACACTTATGTTCCATCTTCATTTTCTGCCATCCATCTGGGGGCAAGGCAATGGGAGAGGAGATTGCAGAATGATGTAACCAGCTAATACAGCAATACACCGCCAGCCTGAGCAAGCCAGGAGCTACTACAAAGGAGCTGACTTGGGCTGTGAAGTGTATTCCCTACCTTGGGTTTCTCCAGATTTCTGGAACTGAACATACCATTCGGCTCTGCATATCTGAACAGCTCTCATCATTGGCTAGATGTGAGAGTCTCCTGACTGTGAAGTTCTAAATCAGGCACCGACTCTGCCGTCTCTACACATATCCACACACAGCTCTCTGGGTCTGCACTGGAGCAATATGGATCTGCCAACTGCTGCAGATTAATTTGATTTAGGCATGTTTTTTCCTAATCACACAGATAATTTCAATAAAAAAGAAATCACCCAATACCAGCTGTCAGCCTCAGTGCAGTCCTGGTAATTACCACCTTGTCAGACCTTGGAATCCTCCTACATGCTATATCATGGTTCTGAGTTCATCTGAATTTGTGCATTATTTGCAGAGATAATGACACCCATCAGATTACCTTTTAACTTCATCTGAAATGAAATTAACTGGCAAGGAGACCATAATGACTTATAGGAAGACATTCTAAGTCTTAAAATAGCAAACTGATCTCCTCTCTCCTTTACTTACTCTGCCTTTCCTTCACTTTTCTCTCCAATTAGCCTGCCACTTCCTTCATCATCTTATTGGAGGCTTAGAAGGGCAGGAAACTGGAGGGGCCAGATCATTAAAAAAAAAAAAAAGTTCACTCATGTGTGTGTGTGTATAGACAAGCTGCTGATTCTAATTTCAAAGGATGGCATTTTACATCTTCCTTCTCTATTTCTCCCCCTGTCAACACCTCACTTAACGCTAGTGAGGTTCTAGAAGGCAATCCTCAAAGATGAAAATCAAATAAAATGAAAATTATAAATAGAATTAACCTCGTTTTCCTTTTCTTTCCCTTTTCCCTTTCATTGCCTAGAAATTAGACTTATCATTGCATAACTCCAGCCCAGAACTTTTGCCTCAGACCCCTCTGTCCTATTTCCTTTTAAATAGCTCACCTCAATGACCAATTGATCTTCAGAGTCAACATATCTGTGGTGGGGACTGCTGCACATTCACCAAAAACCCACCTAAACTACATTTCCCAGTGTTCCATGTGGGTAGGTAAGGCTATATGACCAAGTTCTAAGCAAATGAAAGTTGAGAAGTGATATGGATCAGTACCAAGCCCAACTGACACTTTTCAGAACCTGTCATGTGACACTCCCTGTTCTTTACCCATCTGTTGACTGCATGGAAAGAATTCTAAAGACCTTGAATAGGTTGACGAGCCACAAGATGGAAGGAACCTGAGCCTCTTAATGAGCTAATGGGAGGCTATCTGGCCAGGAACTCCTGCATTAAACTAGGATGCGAACCCAAAATAAACTTCCATTGTATTCAGGATTTATGTGTTAGCATAGTTTGGTTCCCTGGGTGGGGGGTGACCAACCCCCAACTCCAAAGTTGGTTTGGATTTTAACACTGATGATGCCACATGTGCAGAAGAGGGCATGAAGAGATCTATTAGTCACAGGATGAATCTTTCAGGAGAAAGCAGGACAGTCTCCCAAGAAGGTCTAAAGATGGCTTAGGAGAGTGATTGACTCACCTCTTTTACTGTGGTTAGTGGATGAAACTAGGGAAGGCTCCCAGACAAGCCAGGTGTTATGTGACTGGGAATGTCATTCCGACGTTCTTAATCAGCTTGCTCAGATACGGGAAAAAGGGGAAGGCAGCTGTCAGCAATCAAACATTGAAAACAGAACCAGACTCTATTGCACTATAGCTGGAATCACCTTGACTTACATAGCATCAAAACCGAATGCATTCTCATCCATCACCCAATTCAGTCCTTCCTTCTCTTCTGCTTCGCTTGAGACCAGACTGACCAACACACCCAAAGTTGGACATCGAACAAAGGACAACCTTGGAGAAGTGATTGGCATGAAAGCCACACTCCCTGAGCACTCACTCCGTTCCCACCTGCTCCCTTCCCCTCACAGCCCCAGCTGGGAGAATTTCCCCAGAGCAGGAGCCATGAGGGCCCTGTTTCTGCCAGAAGCACCACACAAGGGCTGAGCTGATGATGGCTTTCAGACACCTGTCCGGTACCCTGGAGACCATGCTTGGCTTTCTGTATGTTCCTCCCCACAGCTGCTTTCATGAGCCAGAGTCTCACAAGCCAAAAAACAACAGTCAGAGAAAGACCTGGCTTTTTTCCCTCAAGGTTTCTCAACTGTTACAGGTACAGAAGGTGATGGAGTTCAGTGTTAGTCACTCTGTTACTCTGGAGACCCAGCTGTCTCTGCTCCTTTGAGTCTGTGTTTTTCAGTGATTTGGAGAAGGAGCCCAGCTAGCTCATTTGCAGGGGTAAACAACCTGCAGACGCTCTGTCTGGGTCTTTGCTTGTTTTCCTGTTACTGAACCCAGCAAGACCTCTCCAGGATGCAGGCCTCCCTGTTGTTTTAACACTCTTCCCTCCTACATTCCTCACAGGACAGTGATTCCTACTGACTGTAGGACTTAATCTCTGCCTCCTCCTGCTTCCAAAAGCAATCCAAAATTCAATTTACTTCAACATTTATTTACTGTGGCCTGTTTAAGACTAAGGCCTTCCCAGGTGGCTCAGTGGTGAGAATCCGCCTGTCAATGCAGGAGACCCAAGAGACACGGGTTGGATCCCTGGGTCAGGAACAGCCCCTGGAATAGGAAGTAGCAACCCAGTCCAGTATTCTTGCCTGGAAAATTCCAGGGACAGAGGAGGCTGGCAAGCTTCAGTCCATAAAGTTGCAAAGAGTTGGATAAGACTGAGCAACTGAGCACACTTTTAGGACTAAGCCTAACTCTGGAACTACTGAAATAAATATTTACCCTCAAAGAATTTATAACCTATGGGATCCTGAATTCAACCCTTTCAATTTATTCCTACATTCAAATTATTTGGATTATCATTTGTGTCATTGTCCAGTCTGGAGCAAGCCAAAATTTTTCACATTACTTGCAATGTTGAGTTCCATATGTGAACCATTCCATCCCATAATACATATTCATTGCTCTGTCACCATTGGGCCCAGAGAGCTCTGTCCCATACTTCTCTTAAGTCTCTCCTGCTGCATTTCAGAGACTATCATCCCTTGTGATGCTCATGACTGCAGACTCTGCCCAGGTAGGTCTAGGAAAGCCTGCTGATGTGCTCAGTCCAGTTCCCATGGGTACCACAGAACACCCCTTCCACGTGACACCTCTTCAGAGTCCTCACTGAGAAGGAACTGCTGCAGCCTCAAATGAAGAATAAGGGGTGGAGAAAGGCTTCCCCCTACCCAAATCCTGCCATCTGCCCTTCTGGAGCCTTCGGTTCTTTGAAAAGAGTATCTTTGATGCTTCTGCACCCAGTTCTATGAAATGGATTCTAGATACCATGCTCTGGATGCATGCCAAAACGGATCCAGGGCCTTAATGGGAAGTTCATTGGCAATAAATGTCACATAGGACAGAGTCGAGTGCAAAGCCCCACAACACCTGTTTCAGGATGACCTTCCACCTTCCAGGCTGATGCTGATCCATGAACCAGTGCCTTTGGGTCCCCTCTGTTTAGCTCTCTAGAAAGTATCATCATCCAAGGGGCGCTGAACACTTGGGTCTAGAAGGCATTGGGTTTCTCTGAGCTGTGAAGTTGAAACTTGTGATGGGGCTTTTCCCCCTGGAACCCATATCTAGGTGGCATGTGTCTCAAATGAAGAATGTGATCAGGCCTCAGTTTTTTATTTTTACCTAGAAGAGGTAAGTGCTACAGCCAATGCCAGCTCTTTACTGCTAAGTTTTCCACTGCACTTGTAACCACGTTAGTTAGTTAGAGCTAGACACGATAGAGCAGCTATTTTAATCTAATTTGTTGTTGTTGTTTAGTCCCTCAATCATGTCCAACTCTTTTGTGACACCATGGACTTTAGCCGACCAGGTTCCTCTCTCCATGGCATTTCCCAAGGCAAGAATACTGGAGTGGGTTGCCATTTCCTTCTCCAGGGGATCTTCCCAACCCAGGGTCTGAATCTGTGTCTCCTGCATTGGCAGGTGGGTTCTTTACCACTCAGCCCCTGGGGAAACCCCATTTTTATCTAATCATGAGATATTAATCAATACAAAGGACTGCTAATTTTAAAGACTGGTTGCCCAGGGTGCAGGATTCTAAACCATGTCTTAGGTATCTGGTCCACATGCCAGGCATTGTATTATGCTGTGATTTCCAGCCCTTGGAGAGGGATGTCTGTACCTCGTAGAGTCTAGAAAATTTCCTCAATTTCAAGCTCACTCTCAGTTTGGCTATGGGAAAATAAGAACAGCATCACCAGACCTGTCCTCTGAGGCCACTGACCAGCAAAACTTCCCCAAAGCCTTTAGTGCTGCCTGGCTTCTTCACTGCTGCAACCACAATAGACTGTCCCAGGCATAGGGACCCGATCCATGTGCTCCATTATAATTTAATGTGGTGACTGGTATTTAACTGGATTCTTACTTTCCTTACTTTCCCTGCTCTAAAATATCAGAAGTTATTCCTACCAGAAAGATGATGCTGTTTTTTCTCATGTGCCAAACATTTCTAAAAAAGGACCAGGTTCACTACTCAGATGCTTTTGTGATATTTAAACAGAAACACTATTGTGGCATTTTAGTCTCTCTCCCTGGCTGTCAGGTAGTCATCCTGGGAAACGATACTACCTCTTCTGAATGTTGGGTCTCTAAACCAAAAGCTGTGTGTCTGTCCACTTGAAGTAAGGGGGCACTCAACCAGGAGACTGGCTCCTGGAGGAAAGAGTGCATGCAGAAGAATACTCCCCACAGGCTGGCTGGAGGGGACACCCTACCATGAGGAGCCTACAAAGCCAAGCAGAGAAAGGAGCCAGGCTTATGAGTTTACATTGTGTCCAAACACAGCACGAGGCACTTTACAGGCTTATCTTGGTGGTGGTGGTGGTTTAGTCGTGTGTCTGATGCTTGTGATCCCAAGGACTGTAGCCGCCAGGCTCCTCTGTCCATGGCATTTCCCAGGCAAGAATACTGGAGTGGCCTGTCGTTTCCTCCTCCAGGCTTATTTTATGCCTTGTGAAACCACATCAGGAAGTGGCAGCATAGCAGAGTGCCATCTGTATTCCCCCAGCATCCAGATTAGAAGCCTGGGCCACCTGCATGGGGACTTTGGAAACCTCTTGGGAAGGCGCCCATGCTACAGGAAGAATGACGGTCCTCAAGTTGATTCAGGGTGGCTCGGGCCAAAGTTCACAAGTAGGTTCCTGCTCAGCCTAGTGGGTTGCTCATGTCTCCTCTCAAAGTCCAAGCCCCTCGGCCTACAGTGCAAAAAACTGAACGTCTCCTTTCCTGTCACTTCTAGGTGGCAGCACCACTGATGGCCGTGCTGTGGGTAGGTGGTGGCTCTAGCCATGACAGCCGCGGCTCCTTCAGGGTCGTGAACAGTGGGTTCTGGTGCCCAAGTCCTCAGGGGTAGTGGTCCCAGCTGCCACTCTGATCCCTGGTTCAGTGTAGCCCGACAGTGTGCCAGAGCTGGAAACAGTGTGTACTGGTAAATGTGAACCATCTACTGGGAAATGTAAAAGTTTAACAACTGGCATCATAAGGGGAGGGTGGGGGAGAGGGCCAGGCCTCATCTGCAGCGTCTGCCCATTTCCGTGGTGTCAATCCTCCCAGCATGCGCTGATTGAAGGCTACTACTGGGACATCAATGAACACAAAAATGGGAGGAGGTGCAAACTAGTGTGCCATTACACATTGCTTCCATCACAGGTGCAACTGACATCATCTCAAAAGCAGAGATCACAGTAAAATGTAATAAAATAATTAGGAGGTGATGAGTTTTGACTATATTTTACCTTTGTTTTAATTTAATGAATTTAACTGTAAGCTTACATAACCAGTGTTAATAATAGCTGTGTTTAACAACCATTTAGCAAAATCCTTAAAAATGTAGTGATCGGTTCTCATAAGCCTATATGAGCCAGCTCGAGCACACTACTAGCTGGGGAGGAAGAAAAGGTGGGCATCACAAGGTGTCCAAATGGTGAAGTTCACAGCACAGGAAGACACTCCTGGGGCATCCAGAGCTGTCTGAGCAGAATTTAACAGGAGTAGAGAAGATCATAGAGAGGGTGGGGCAAAGCATGGATGATACTGTTCTGCGGCTATATTGATCCTGTATCTATTTCCCAGTTGTGAGTGGAGCGGTAATTGAAACCCAGTCAGAGATGTCAGTATGAATGTTTTCTCCCCTGCAAATGCAACTATGCAAAATAACTGCATCACATGCAGAGCTCCTGGCAACAAGACTGGTCCTGGTTCCTAATCAAGAAGACTCTAAAACTTGTCCCATCTTTCCCCAGAAACACCTGGCTGTGTCCTGAACAATCACCTCTCCTCTTGGCTCACACTTCCCTCTGCCTGGATGAGGGCATGTTCCAGGATGCCTCCTCAAACACCTACAGTAATGACAGCATTCTGCCTAAGCCTCGGCAACAGAGACAGCCCTGAGATCTAGACTTCTTTTGCCAGCGCACGGTTTAGAACAGAGCAGCCCAAGCCCAAGAAAAGAAAAGGTTATGAAACAGATCTGTGCAGTGACACAGCGTGAGCGCAATTAATTGTTGTCAAAGCATTTTGCTGGCTGCATTCGTCTCTTATGTAGGAGAACAAAACTGTCATAACGGTGACAACTTTATTCAACACTGGTGCAATTACGAAGCCTAAAAATAGGAAACAGGAGGGGAGATTTGCTTGGGAGAGCCGAGCTCTGTTACCCATGCCTGGGACGGTTCCGCCCCCAGGATGGAGGGTGGAGAGGAAGGAAGCTTAGATTCATTGAATGTTGCCATGTGCTACTATGAGAAATGTTTTACCGTCTTCTGTGACAGAATCCTCCCTTCAACTCTATGAAGCGAGGGGGAGTACAGCAGAGCTATGAGGAGCAAGATCTGTTGAGCACCCAGTACAAGACAGGCTCTCTGTACACACTCTACATACATAATCACTTTACTGTAACCTCTCTCAAAAGGAGGTATTATCCCCACTTTACAGACGGGAAAACTGAGTCTCAGAAAGATTAAGAAGCTCTTACAAGATCCCACGCTCAAATGCTTTTTATTACAAAGTCATTTATTTGGGTTTCCCTGAAGGGTCCAATGGTAAAGAATCTGCTTGAAATGCAGGCATCATGGGTTTGATCCCTGGGTCTGGAAGATCCCCTGGAAAAGGAAACAGATACCCATTCCAGTATTCTTGCCTCGAGAATTCCATGGACAGAAGAGTCTTGTGGGCTACAGTCCATAGGATTGCAAAGAGATGAACATAACTGAGTGACTAACACACACCCAAAGTCATTTCAGGACTTCCTTGGTGGTCCAGCAGCCAAGACTCTGAAATCCCAATGCAGGAGGCCCAAGTTTGATCCCTGGTTAGGGAACTAGATTCTGCACAACACAACTAGGACTCAGCATAGCCAAATAAATAAAAATAAAGATTAAAATAAACAAACAACAGTCGTTCATGGGGACTTGCTCACTGTGAAACCTGTGAGGTGAGCAAAGCCACACTTCAGGATAACACCTCCTCTCTTCTCCCTTCTTCATCCCCTTTTCTGCTCTTTCTCTCATTCCCTTGGCCTCTCTTGCAGGAAGACAAAAATGGTCAAGGCTACAAAACCACACAGCAGTGGCAGATCCTTGACTAATACCCAGATCTGTTTGAACCCCCTAAGCATGTGTCCTCAGACTGTGCCAGACAAGCTGGAGAGAGGTTCCAGCTTGCCCAAGACACAGGCAGAGAAAGCAGAAGGAGAGGTAGGAAGAGAATCTGGGTATTTCTGCCCCACATCTCTGAGAAGAAGGAACCCAGCCCAATACTGGGGGCCAGGCACTGCCACAGCTTAGGAGCTGCGGCTCTGTCCACTCTGGCCAGAGTCTGACCGAGAGCAGCTGAATTGAAACTTTCAGCTGTTGTTTTTGGCACTAAAGATCCAATCTGATGTGACTTCTTGTTGGTAGTTTTGGCAGCTCTTGTGAGGTTCTCTTTTTAATGACGAGATTACCAGTCACAGTATCTTACATATCTTTTCAGGTGAATCCCATGATCGTTGGTGGAGCTCTTGCCAAGGTCCAGAACCACCTGAGGTGTCTATCTGCGTTTCCTCATTTACTCCTTCTATTGTCTTCTGAGAATGCTTAATTGTTCCCATTTTACAGAAAAGCAGAGGAGCAAAGGGGATTGTCCAGATCACTTGCCTAATAAATTGTATTATTATGGCTGCAATTCATTGGGCATCTATGATGCGTGGGCACTGAACCAGGCATTTTCTGTCCATTGTCTCTCACACAGCTCTCCTAAGATGGGAGGGATCATAGCAGTTTTGCAAAGGAGGAAACTGAGATTCAGAGTGATCATCCAGTCAGGTTAGGATTAGAATTTGGAGCCCAAGGGCAAAAACTTTTCCTTTGTTGCACAATTTGTAAACGCCTTGTTTTTCAACTTGGATTTTTGTGTTGATAAATTGGGTGCTTGAGAAAAAACTGGTCGAAGCTAGACTTGGGCTGGAGTCTACACTCTATGACTTCCTAGTAATTGTGACACTTGCTCATTTGTTTAACCTCCATGAGCTTCAGTGTTTCAACTATACATTGGCGACAGGAAGAGCTCCTGCCACAGAGCACTGTTGTAAGGATTCAGTGACACCTTGCAAGTCAAATGCTTTGCACGATGCTTGGCATAGAGCAAGTACTCGACAGCAGTTGTTATGATTGGCCAGAGAACATGGCATTGAAAAGAGGTATCAGGCCCCAGCCTGACCTCCACTTAGGACACTACAGATGAAAACATCAGAGCAGGTAGCTGCTGGGTAGAAGAACACCAGAATCTTCACTCCTTCCCATGTGGCCAGGTTACTTCCCTCTCATTGGGGACCTTGGCCTGGGCGGGCACTGGGCAGAGAAAAGCATGGCGAGCAAGATCCACCTCCTACAAAGAGTTGTGTTTACCATGTGCCGGGCACTCTTCTAGATTCTCTGCAAATGTGAACTCATTTAATCTTTATAATGTCAGTGCAGAGGGTGCCACTGTTCCCTTCATTAATGAAAGTGAAAAGTAAACTTAAATGACCACCCCCACCCCCATCGACCAGGTCCCACTCTGACCCTTAGGGCACAGCCACACCAAGCCTACAGCTCTGCCTCCCTAAGGCAACGGGCATCAGGTCAGCACGGATGCCTTCCTGTGACGTCCGTGCCCTCAGACACATGCTTGGTAGGAAGAGCTCTCCATCACCCAAGGGTGACATTCACTTTGTGACTGATCCAGGGTGCTGCTTCTCCCGCTTCACTCTCCTTCCTCCTTTTGGTCATTTCTGTGGGATAAACGACCAGTGACAAAGATACCCAAGAAGGAAAAACTATGTGAGAAGAGGCAGGCCTGGGCTTCCATTCCAGCTGTAGCTATAGACACACCCCTTACTATTAAATAGCTCTGGGTCTCTGCAAGTCATTCATCTTCTGGACATTTTTCATCAATAAAGCAGAGATAATATCAACATCATGGTTTTCTCATAAGGATCAGACAGAAGCACATGAAATTTATAGAATAATGCCCAATGCCTCAATTACTAAGCTATTGCTGTTATCTGGCCATTTGTAGCCTTAAGCTCTGTCTGGCTGTTCACCCAGGAAAGACTCATTTGCCCTGAGCCTCCCTGTTTTCCTGACCTGCAAACTGGGGGTTGAGAACATGCAGCCTGCCTCGTAGGATCACTGTGAGTTGGGAGAGGTCTTGCATAAAGCTCAGCACGCAAAACGGCTCCATCAACTGTGTACTTTACTCTGATTCTTATCATAATTAACTTCTCCCAGGAATTGAAAATTGGCTCAAACTCCCAACAACCACTGGAATTACTTCCCAGTCACAACTCGTGGGGGAGAAATATTTGGATGTTTCTCTTCCATAAACATAAGAACTGGCCAAGAGACATCTGAAACTTTTAAAAGCTTTTAGATAATCACCTTAGAGAAGAACTGCCTACAATAAATCAAGTCTGAGGCTGGCCCATGAAAAAAAAAGAAAATCAGGTGCTTCCTCTATAACTCTGTTTTAAAAATCTCCTTCTCTCAGAAAGTTAATGTTAATCATAACTTAATAGGATCCTAGATACTTTCCCAGCTCTCAGGTGTGATGAAAAGAACATGGGGTTTAAGGTCAGACAACCTGGGGTCAAAGGCAGGTCTGGGACTGTTGTGTGACTATACGTAAGACAGTTACCCTCTCTGAACCTCAGTCTCCTCACTTAGAAAATGGGAAAAAGAATCATATCAACTTCATAGGAATGTGAGGAAAGTCAAATGAGATGTAAAAGCAGTCTGTAAAATGCAAAACACTATGAAAATGTGAATTGCTATTACTTACTGTTAAGAGAAACGATATCATATTTATCGTTTGCTCAATCCCAGTAAACAGAGTCCCTCAGGAAGCCCTGTATTTCTGTGTCCTAGTCCTTCTTAAGTTGGAAGTTGCTATTTACATTTTAACAGTCTTTTCACATCTGTGTCTGCTATTATGTCATTTCTAATTGTTTTGGAAAGAGGCAAAGTATAAAGACAAACAACAGCTCCCAGACCATTTATCCTCTGCTCTCAGTTGTATTTGCAAGATGGTGGTAGGGTCAGATTTGCTGTCTGCAGCCTGGAACCCAGGACTGGTTTCTCTGGATGAAGGTAGCTGGTTATCTCAGGAATTGAATCAGAAATGATACTAACCAGCCCTAAAGGAAACTCTCCACCCCAACCACAGTTACTCAGCCAAGGGGAAGCCTGATCCCCAAAATATTGCCTTGAATCCTCTGGTTCCATATCTTCAACCTCAAAGCAGAAATCTGCATTTTGTTTTCTGTAGAATTTTTAGAAGCAACATCTCTTTTTTGAAACTTTGCTTTCTCCACCTACCAGTTTACCATCTATATAGAGATGAAGCCAGCCTGTAACAGGTTTAAAATGAGACAGCCAGGTAGGCGAGACACTCAAGCAATTGCAGCGTTTTAAACATAGCACACATGTTACACAAACACCATTCATAAACCTGAGTCACAGACTTCAGATGGAAGCTGGTACATGTATAAATAGCCTGTGTATGTCAAACACAAGAAAAGAAGGGAATTTGGGGAAATAAGGTCAAAATCATGGTGCCCATTTTAAACATAATAGAAATCTCAGCCTTGTCATTATTTACAACCCCCGAGTACAACTCCTACCCAAGAAGGAGAGAACGTTGAATGGAAAATTCTAAATGAACTAATGTCCTCGTGTTGAACCAAAGAGCACGAATGATGCCGCATCATCAGTGAAGCTATAATTATGTTGTCTCACTTCTCAGCAGCCGGATGCCCACAGCACAGAACTGCCACACCAGCTCTTTCTGTTCTCAGAACTGTTTGGGAAGCCTTAAAAGTTAGTAGTTTTGACTAGTGTTGATTAATTGACTCGCTTTCAATGACCCTGTGATGGTTTGGGATGACAACAAAACAGTATAGTTTGTAGTGGCGAAGAATTAACTTTGAACAGGTCATCAGTATTTTAAAAAATCATTTTTCCTACAATTTCCCTCTTCCCACTTCCCAGCCCCAACTTCTGATTTTGGCCATAATTCTTTACCAACATACCGCCCCAAACTCAGTTCCCAACGTCACTGGGCTCTTACAAAGCAGAGCAGAAAAACAGACACCCTTGCAGACTCAAGGCTGGTTATAGCCCAAGGCAAGTCTGCACACCTTCCAGGCCCATCCCATTGAAGTGAAGGGCATGGCCAGGACTTAGAAGAAACTCGAGAGTCTCAGGTAAGCCCATGATATCCATCTTCAATCGGTCCCACAGACCAAGCCTTGATTCTGGGTCACCCAGTTCCTCAGAGGGCACCCTCCAGCCTTCCAGCCATCACACCCACAGACCAGGAACACAGCATGAACTTCAGGGAGACTTTCAATAAAGGGGATTCAGGAAGCAGCAATTCTCATTCAGAAGAGGTTTCGCGTTTCATCACCCCACGTGCCCCTGCTGCCCAGAAGGGATATACAGGCCAAGGGTGGGGTGCGAATGCGGAAGGCTGGTACACAGGGCGAAACACATGTGACAGCGGGCTGGCTCGGCCGCTGGCTGCTGCCTGCTTCCGGCTCTCAATTCCGAGTATCTGCCCATCTCTGTCTGTCACATCCCCACACTGGTCCCTGCTCCCGTCACCAGCAGGACGGACTGCACAGCCTCGGGCCGCTCCCATCTCAGTCTCTGTGGATGTGCGTGGTCTTCGAGTTAAGAGCTCACTAAAGTGTAGATCATGCTGGATGCAAAAAGAAGAGGGAAAAAAGACGGCATTAGTGGGAGCCCGCAAAGGACTTAGACGGCCCTTAAAAGAGGTACCTTCCAGAAGCCAGACCCCTGGCTTCTTTCTCATTCCTGTCACTACAGCAACTTATCTGCTCCCCAAACTCTTTCCTCTTCTACTTCCCACCTCGTGTAACCATTGTTACAAGGCCACACTGTACCCCTTGGATGAGAGATATGACTGCTCTGAGCGTCTCTCATTATTCTCAACAGGATAATGATTATGGCTGCTATTCCTCTTTTCTGCAATTGCAGGGCAGGTCCCCAGAGGTCCGGGGTGCCGTGGATTCTTTATGCCACCAGCTGCCACATGCATATGTGATGGCCGTGTCTAGGGGCCCCCAGGTTATGCTGGTTAATATGTCAGTGCTGGGGAGAAGCTCACCATCATGACTGGAGGGCCATGTGTGTGAACACAGGCCCTCTGGGCTCACAAACTAAATGAATTCTTAGCTGGTTAATTCCCTGGGCCTCTTGTTTTTAACAAAGCCCAGGCATTAAACATGCATTAAGAGAATGTGTCCTACAGCGGTGTTTCAACACCACCGAGGAAGGGGTCACACACTCTGTGCTGTTAGGGCTGCAAGCTAATTCTGCAACAAGGAAGAAGGGTCTATACCAAAATATACACTCTATCTGGCAGAAAGAAAAATAACTCTTTTACAATATAGAGAGAAGAAAAGAAAATCTAAGAAACAAAACCGAAGACAATGAAACTGAAGAGCTTTGCTTCTAACCTCCTCCAGCTGCAAAGCCCCAACAAAGCCCTTCTGAGTAGCTCAAGTTCTGCCTTTGAGAACCTGGTACACCTCATGCTCACAGAGCCTCACTGGTCAGGCCTGGAGCGAGAAAGGTCTTAGTTGACACAGGGAAATACGGGGGGCAGCGGAAAAGTGGATCTCTCAAGGTCACACAGCCAGGCGAGGAGCCATGTCCCAACACCAAAGCCAGTGCTCCTTCCATTATAACCCTGAGCCTCACAGTATTTGTTTACTCACTTTCCTTCCCGCGTTCATTCAATATTTACTGAGTGGCTCCTGAGTGCCAGTCCCTATTCTCAGTGCTGGGAAACAATGGTGGAGTATGCAGCCCCATCCACTGCCCTGAGGGAGGATGCAGTTAAGCTGTAGCCACAATAAGGATTGAGCAAGCACCTACTATGTGCTGGGCACAACCAGGGCACTGCAGCCACAGAGATGAATGAAACAGATGAAGTCTCTGCCATCAAGTACATCATAAATAACATAACCAGAGTGAGAGAAACGAACAGGAGAGGAGGCAGGCACGACCCAGAGTAACTGGGTAGGAGGGTGGTGCTACTTAGGCATTAGTATCATTCTGGTATACACCCTTAATTTGAAAAGGCCTTTATGCTCAACAGGCAGAATCCACACTGGACTAACCAGTTTCTATTGGTTTTGATGTTAATATTAGCATTAGTATTAAGTAGCCCCTATCCTGGGGTTTCCTGGGTGGCGCTAGTGGTAAGTAATCTACCTGCCAATGCAGGAGATGAAAGGGACTCTAGTTTGACCCCTGGGTTAGGAAAACTCCTGGAGAAGGACATGGCAACCCACTCCAGTATTCTTGCCTGGAGAATCCCATGGACAGAGGAGCCTGCCAGGCTATGGCTCATAGGCTTGCAAAGAATCAGACACGACGGAAGTGACTTAGCACACATGCACAACCCCCATCCCACGTAACCTGCAAGGGTCTCCTGGTCCACAAGGCAGCCTGAGGACGGGGTGGCACTGGATGGGGTGGTTCACGTGACATAGTGGGCAGAGTCCAGGCTCCGGGGTCAACTGCTGTCAGTTAGGACCTTTGACACATTTCTTAATCTCCATGATCTTGTTAGGAACCCATCAGGAACCTCAAACTGTAAAATCCAAACCCCCTCCTTTACAAGGCTCCCAGTGTCACTCGGGTCCATCACTGTGTTCGGCTCAGAAGCAGCTCTCCGTGCACGTGGGTCCCCTTCTGTCCCTGTGAGAGTGGCCTGGGCTGACAGTCCTGAGCTCACTACTAGGATCTAAGGGGCTGGGAGCCCCTGAGGTACAAGAAACAGGGTCTGTGGGGAGCTCTGAAGAGCACCAAGAAGTCAGGTTCAACAAGGAAGGCAGAACCCTGATTGCAACCCAGGGTCACAGTGAGGTGGGAGAAGCAGCTGTTTCCCCTTTTGTTTTGGAAATAAAGTCATTAACGAAGGAAACATAAAGGCAGAGTCAAACTAAACTAAAGGACAGACAGTCAAACAGAATGTCTGGAACATGGTCAGTTACAGGATGATCACAGCCATTTAACAGGCAGCAGCCCCAGTACTGCCCCCATAGCTCAGCAGACAGACAGCGAAGTCATGAGGACTCCTATGCCTTCTTCCCTCCAGTACCTTGGGTTCCAGCAGTTACTGCAACAAAACTGAAGTGAGGGAGCTTGATCTGCCATCCAGACTAAAGAGGATCCCCAGTGAACAGGGCAGGATTGGGAGAATGTTCTTTCCTTGTTCTACTGGCTTTGAAGAGGGACAACACTGCCTCTGGGGATAGGCCCCTTGCCTATGACTCAGCAACAGGGACTGCCCACAGTCCCACAAAGAAGCTGAGCACACTCCAGTGAGGAAACTTAACCTCCCCATTAGCCCAAGGTGAGCGAATCGCTAAACCCATGAAACCTTGAGTCACCCTCTGCAGGCTTCCCAAGATAAGAAGCAGTCTGAGACAGCTTTCATTGAGAGACTTGGGCCAATCTTCTGGGCACCTTAGAAAGCTCCAGAGAGCCTTCAGAGACCCTAAGGCTCCTTGCAAATTGAAATAGGCAATGTACCAGGACATTCCATCCAGGAAGAGGACAGAAGGGTCACCCTGAGCCTGAACCAAACCCTGACTCCAACAAGAATGTGGTAGAATATTCTGAATCACCTCCAGGGCTGAGTTATTCCAGAAGAAGTTATAGATGCAGCACCTCTGAGTCTTCTGGACCCTGGGGATGCAGAGAGGAGAGGAGGTGGGACAAGCAACATCTCCAGGACGATGCGTAGCCCTGCAATTCTGAATCAGCAAATCTGAGACCAGGAACCTGCTCTGTTAAAGAGCATACCCTCCTCACCCCCTGATCCTAAGGCAGAAGATCCAAAGACCACATTTCAATAAAGACTTTTCTAAAGGTTTCCCTAAAGGAAATCAACCCTGACTATTCACTGGAATGACTGATGCTGAAGCTCCAATGCTTTGGCCACCTGATGGGAAGAGCCAATTCATTGATAAAGACCCTAAGGCTAGGAAAGATTGAGGGAAGGAGGAGAAAAGGGTGACAAAGGATGAGATGTTTGGATGGTATCACTGACTCAATGGACATGAGTATGAGCAAACTCCGGGAGATGGTGAAGGACAGGGAAGCCTGGCATGCTGCAGCCCATGGGGTCACAAAGCGTTGAACACAAATGAGCAACTAAACAACAAGAAAGATTTTCTAAGAGCCACCAGTTAAGAGCTCAGTCTTTGGGACTGAACTTGAGAGGGACTTCCAGCTTTGTCACTACAAGCTGTGACCATGGGAACATGATCTAATGTCTCAGACTCAGTTTCCTCATTGTCAACATGAAGGCAATAATAACATTTAGCTCATACACTAGGCAATATACATCAAGCTCTTTAGCTCAAAGCATGGCTTGGCTTTTTTTAAATTTTTAATTGGTGGATAATTGCTTTACAATGTTGTGTTAGTTTCTGCCATACATCAACATGAATGAATCAGTCATAGGTATACACATGTCCCCTCCCTTTTGAACTCCCCTCCTACCCCATTCCACCCCTTGAGGTTGTCAGAGAGCACTAGGTTTGAGCTCCATGTGTCATATAGCAAATCCCCACTGGCTATCTATCTTATATATGGTAATGTACATGTTTCAATTTTACTCTTTCAATTCGTCTCTCCATTTCCTTCCCCCATTGTGTCCACAAGTCTATTCTATGTCTGTATCCCCACTGCTGCCCTGCAAATGTGTACCATCTTTCTAAATTCCACATATATGCATTAATATACAATATTTGTTTTTCTCTTTCTGACCTACTTCACACGGTATAATAGGCTCCAGGTTCATTCACCTCAACAGAACTGACTCAAATGCATTCCATTTCATGGCTGAGTAATATTCCATTGTATATATGTACCACAACTTCCTTATCCACTCATCTGTTGATGGACATCTAGGGTGCTTCCATGTCCTAGCTACTGTAAATAGTGCTGCAATGAACATTGGGGTACATGTGCCTCTTTCAGTTATGGTTTCCTCAGGGTATACATGTGCAATGGTGGGATTGTTGGGTCATATGATAGTTTTATTGCTAGTGTTTTAAGGAATCTCCATGCTGTTCTCCATAGTGGTTATATCAATTTACATTCCCACCAACAATGCAAGAGGGCTCCACACCTTCTCCAGCATTTATTGTTTGTAGATTTTTGATGATGGCCATTCTGACCAGTGTGAGGTGACACCTCATCATAGTTTTGATTTGCATTTCTCTAATAATGAGCGATGCTGAGCATCTTTTCATGTGTTTATTAGCAATCTGTATGTCTTCTTTGGAGAAATGTCTGTTTGGGTCTTCTGCCCACTTTTTGATTCGGTTGTTTAATACTGGGTAAATGCAGCTGCTTCCCACCTGCCCCAGCCTAACCCAAACTCCAAGGCAGGCCCTTCTTCCTCACCTGGCTACTGTCGACCAGACCACTTTGAGGACAGTGCTGGGTACTTGGAGACATTGTGGCCTGGTGCAGATAGGGACAGGAGAGCAAAGTGACAGGTGAAACACCTCAGGGATGAGCCCAAAAAGGAACAGGAAGGAGGAGGAGACATTTTCAGAAAAGGCACTTCCTGGGGTATCAAACCACAAGACGGTCTGTTTATAGCTTCATCCACTTCATTAGGATGTTCTACTCAGAAGTGAAGTGAAAAGAGGGGAGACTCTTGAAACAGAACTACGAAGTCAGCATGTTTTATTTAATTAGAGTGGTGTTACATAATATTGGGAAAATTGTGAGTATAGGCATTTAAGGACCCAAAACGCCCATTTGTGAAGCGTGACTGCCTCAGGGGGTCTCTGTTATGGTCCCCAAGAATGCTTTCACATGAAACTAGGGGGCAAGGGGTGATAAGGCTATGCATCCGCGGCCACTGGTGACCTGACTGTCTGAGCTGTGGAGCTGCTGGGGGCAGGGAGCCCTACGGAGGAGTAACCAAGTGCACTTTACCAACAACCTCCTAAGAGGGGCTGGCAGAATGTGCTCTCACCGTGTAGCTCAACAGCTGCACCGGTCAGCTGGCAAGGCAGGACCTTGTGCCCCTCCGTCTCCTTCACACAGAAACCGTTAGCTGGCTCCAACCGCCCCCGACAGGCCAGGACTCCAGTGCGCAAAGGCCTGACATCCCCTCCACTTGCTACAGGAGTCAAATCCACCAAGAGGGGCAGAAACTCACCAGTAAAGGTAGTAGAAGAAGGAGAGGAGATAGAAGGCCAGCTTACACCACGCCTCCTTCTGACAGTAACTCAAGGTGTCTGCGTTCATGACCACCGGTGGATCATAGGCGAGCTCGGAGCTGTCTGCTGGACAGTGGAAATACCTGCAGGGAGAGCAGACACGCCGTCATCGGCTCTGAGACCTGGGAGGGACGTGGGAAGTCATCCGGCTGAGTCCTCCTGGTGCCTGGCTTCCCTCTGAGGAATCACTGCCAGGCAGTCATCTGCATTCTGCCAGAATCACTGCCCAAAATACAGCCCAGGAATCACTGAACAGTGGCTCAACCACTATCCTCTAGCAGGTAACACCCGAATACGCAGATCCACCAGCGCCACACTCGCCCCACACACTCTGACAGAAGGAAACCGTGTCGCTTGGGAGGTACCAGGAAGAGCCTCCTTTCTCCAGAGATGTGGGTGGGTGAGGGGTGGTCTGCCATGCTGTGGGCAGGTGGGGGGGGTCTGCTATGTGTACAGATCTGGGCATCACTAGGGGCACAGGTGTGTGTGGACGTCAGTTGCATCTCTGCCTCCCAGTGTTGCTGTACCATAATTCTACCATAAATATTCATTACTTTGGATTAAACATTAATTTGTTTTGGATTATCCTCCTCCCAGACCCTCTTTTAAAATCCCGAATACTCTGGAAGGGACATCACATTCCCACTTGAGTGTGGATGAGTTTACAGGTAATTTTCTCCTTGAGAGAAGGACCCAGAACAATAAAAAGGACATTGGCCACTGCAGGGAGAGCGCTGCCCCAGAGGGAAACTGGGTGAGCCCAGAGAGCTCTGGGAGGAGGGGGCAAACGCAGACTTGTCGTCTTCAAAGCATTGCCTTGGCTCAGCGTGAACCAGCGTGCTCACAGGAGGGGAGAGACTCCGGCTGTGCGGGGTGAGACCCTGGGAAGTGGTCAGGCAGGAGGCGAGTCCTGCCCCTGAGGCTGTCCATCTGTCTGGCCCTTACAAAGACCCTGCCCCCACGGTCTCAGCCAGCACCTCATTCAAAGCCAGAGAACAAAGTGCAGCTGAAATCGCTCCGCAGCTGCTTTTTTGTCAGTCTGGTGAGGGAATCAGGAAGCCGGGTGCAAATTAATGGCTCCTGTGAGGCTCTGGGTCCGGCCGTGGTCCTCGAGGGAAATGGAGGACCAGGCAAGGGGTCTGACGGGCTTAATCACACCGGCTCTGAAGAGCATCCCTGTCACGCAGCAACTCCCGGAGCTGCTATTTCAGTTCCCTCTTCATCCCCTTCAGAGGTCTGCGCTGACATTATGTCATCCACGCTGTGCCCGAGAGGAAATCACAAGCCAGATTCAATGACATCTGCCAGCTCACAGCCCTCCAGGCCACTCACCGCTCCTCTTCCCGGGAGCAGATTTCAAAACCTATTTGCTTTTGCTGTGGCCTTGTTCCCAGGTGACATCATTAAGTGGAGGCGAGGGTGGCAGGGTGGCCAAGTGGCTCAGGGACTGAGCTTCTTCGGGTCAGCCGTTAACCTCTCTGAACCCCAACTTCCACATCTGTAAAATGGGGCTGAAACTGCCTACTCCAAAGGGCTGTTGTGACAACTGTGTGAAGGGATGGGTCCAGATAATCTCAAAGAACAGGTACTGAACAAAAGTACTGCCATTCTACTTGCAATTACGCAAACTGAGAGCTAAGGCAGAGGGGACTTTAACTGCCCCAGGAAACACCGCTGGGCTGGGCCTTCAGAAAGGAGAGGCGGGCAGAAAGAGGGGGGTTCAAGGACTCTGATTTGTAAAGGACACTTCCCCTCCTCAATCTTTTTTCTTTCATTTTCTGGGTGCTTACAAACTGCCAGAACTAGGCTAGATCTGTCGGGGATTCAAAAACATAAGGCTAACTTCCTACTGGCAAGAAGACTGCAGTCACTCCCTTAAACACGGAAACGCTGCAAATGTAACGGCACGGTTGGCTCTCCCCCACTTCCTTTTGCAGGGGTGGTGGTCCTAAGAATCACTGCACTAACCAAACTTCGCTAAATAAACCACATTTTTGATAACCCGGGTTAACAACGCACTGTTTGAAGAACTTTGGGACAAATGACTTTTAGAGGGAGAAGAGCCAGCCCTCGGGTGACAAGGACATGACCTGTGTTCCCTACAGAAATGGCCCTGCCATGTCCCAGCTGAGTGATGCTGGGTTGTGACTTAACCTTGGTAAGTCTTCGTGACCTGTGTGTACAACCCACCCTTTTGTTGTGGATATTGGTGGAGGCAGACATGGAAAGTCTCTGGGTGGGTACGCAATCCACTTCAACACCATAATGTTTCTATTTGACTTCTCTTTAAATTCAGATTTTAGCAGGTTACCTTTATATAAAAGGACTTTTGTATGTAACTGAATCATCTTCATCCCTCCCTAAACTTGCATCCTGCTCTTGGTCACCTCCTAGCCACCCCACCTTGACACGCCCCCTCTTTCTCACCTCCTGTTTCCAAACATTGGCCAAATTATGTCCAGTTTACCTCTCCAGACCTCTTCCCCTCTTCTTTCTCCATCCCAACTTCCACTCCCTGGGACAAGCCTTCATTTTTTCCACCTGGAATTTCATCAGAACCTCCTAATTAGATTTCGTCCTTAAAATTTCACCCTCCTACCCAGCCTTCCCACTGCTGTCAGGGTCACCATCCTAAAATTTGGATCCGGCAATGTCATTTTCCTCCTGGAAAGCTTCTGAGAGCGATCCAGTCCCTACAGAAGAAACAAATTCCAACTTCCTATCAAGTCATTTCAGACCCTCCACACCTGATCCCCAGCTGTCAACCCCGTCTCTGCTCCCTTTCATCTCAGAACCCCACAGCCAACCACTCTGAACAACCGCTGCTCCCCAGAACGCCAGGAGCTCTCTTACCTCTGAGCCTTTGCACAGGTTAGTTCCTTAACCTCGAATGTGCTTTTCCAGGTTCCCCAGTGCTACCCCTCCATTTCTCTACATTCTACCCATGCTCCTCATACACCTGGTAAGAATATATTTCCTTCCACCACTAGGGTACATATTCCTTGAAGGTAACGTTATATTTTACATCCATCTTGGAATCCCCCACAATGTCTGGCCTGTAGTATGTGTTCCATATGTTTGCTAAATGAAGGAGTGAATGTTCTAGACGTGACTAAATACAGGCTATACTGTATGGTATAATGACAATGATTAAATGTTTGTGGGGGACCGAAAGTGTGGCTAATTTATCTGTATAATTGCATCTTTTACTACTTTGGTATATGCTTCCCCGACCCCCAACCTACCTCTATACCCATATGGTGATTTTCTTTTACAAAAAGCCCAAATCACATGATCTGATGCATGGTCTTAGCAGGGAATAGAACATTTAAAATCAGAACTGTCCCAGAAAACACAGCCCATCTGGTAGGCGGGTTATTTTTATTAAGATATAATTCATATGCCAAAAAATCCACCTTTTAAAAGTATACAATTCCAAAAAAAAAAAAGTATACAATTCAGTGGTTTTTAATATACTCACAGCATTGTACAACATCACCAGTATCTAATTTCAGAACATTTTCATCAATTTCAAAAGAAAACAGTGTACCCATCAGCAGTCACTCCTCACTCCCCCTCCCTTCCAGCCCCTGGTAGTCACCACTCTACTTTCCATCTCTACAGATCTGCCTATTTCACACATTTCTTATAAATGGCTTTTTGTGACTGGCTTCTTTCCTTGTGGCTCAGCTGGTAAAGAATCTGCCTGCAATATGAAAGACCTGGGTTCGATCCTTGGGTTGGGAAGATCCTTTGGAGAAGGGAAACACTACCCACTCAAGTATTTTGGCCTTTAGAATTCCATGGACTGTATAGTCCATGGGGTCGCAGAGTCAGACATGAGAGAGTGACTTTCACCTCACTTCTTTCACTTGTAATTTTTTCAGGCTTTGTCCATGGTGTCACACGTATCAGTACTTATTGCTTTTTATTGCCCAATACTACTCCATTGTAAGGATATATCACCTTTTGTTTGTCCATTCATCTTTTGATGGACATTTGAGCTGTGTCTTTGTTGTTGTTGTTTAGTCGCTAAGTTGTGTCTGACTCTTTGCGACCCCATGGACTGTAGCCAGCCAGACTCCTCTGTCCATGGGTTTTCCAGGCAAAGAAAACTGGAGTGGGTTGCCATTTCCTTCTCCAGGGGATCTTCTTGACCCAGGGATCAAACCCACATCTCTTATGTCTCCCGCAGTGGCAGGTGGATTCTAGATCGCTGAGCCACGACGGAAGCCTCGGTTTTGTCTCCTTTGTGGCTACTGTGAATAATGCTATAGCTGCCTTTAACGCTGATCTGTGAGGGTAGAGGCTGTGGTTAGTGGAATCTATAGGACGGACCTTCCCTTACTGGACTTAACTGGACTGCTGTCTGAGAGCAGCTTGCAGAGAAGGCTTTGGGGGAAGGGTCACCCAGGAAGGGGTGAGAGGAAGGCACTCGCTGGCTGGTGCATGTGGGGGATGTCATCTCTGGAGGGCAGGCCGCCCGAGCAGGAAAGGGAAGGACGGAACAGTCCCAAGCAGACTTACCTCCAGAAGTGATAGAAAAGCAGAGGGACATTCAGCCCCAGGGTGAGCCACTCCTGAGCACACAGGAACATGACGCAGAAGAGGCTGTGGATGGAGTATTCTGGCAGCACCAGCTGAAGAGGAAGCAGAGACACAGGCCTGAGTGACAGGGAGGAGAAGTCACTCTGGCCTCTACAGCAGCTGACGTCTGCCTGGACACTGCCTCCAACATGCTGATGACACACAGCCCCGGCTCCTACACAGTATCACAGAGTCATTGCCCCCACTTCTGGTCATTTCTCCTCCTTATGTGACCAGAGCCATGCTTTATACCCAGCCCTAAATGTACAGAGGCTCTCAGCACTCTACATACCAGAACAGGGCACTTGCTCCAGGGGGTCACCCGTGGATGACCCCTGGGAGAAGCAGAAGAGGCCATCCAGCCCCTGTGATGTCTGACCCAGGGCAGGACCCGCTGGAAGAAACACTGATAGGGTTTTCAGTGATTCAACAACTGCCCTGCTCCTGTTTTCCTAGCCTCTATGTGTTCACATATAGAGACTCACAAATCTAAAGCAAATATTAATATGTGGGCACATGTGCTAAGTCACTTAAGTTGTATCCAACTATTTAGTTCAAATAAAGGAGAGTTGGGGAAATGGCATTTTGCTTGATGGTGGATGGATCAAGAGGAACCTGAGAGGAGCAACATGTAATGATGATAAAAGGGAAACTTTAACCTCCGGAGGGAAAAGAGTCCGGCCCAGATCAAGAAGGGTCAGATGGTAGAAGGTGACCAGCAGGAAGACTAAACCTCCTGACCCCAATCCACCCACACTGGTGTAAATGGCAAAAAGAGCTCAACAACTGTGAACTGCTCCCTCCTAAGGGTGGTTACATCTTAACAGAAAGTAAAGTTGAAACAGAAATCAAAGTGACTATAAAAGAGAAATCTGGCACCCAGGCAAGTAGCAAGGAAACCCTAAAATAGAGATACAAATGTACCATCTTTCTCATTCATAGAGGAATAAATATTTAATGAATGAGTATTTAATGAATGTATACATCTATGTTGGGGTGGGGGGTGGTTAGTCTCTGTGCATTGTTTAGACCATGATGAATGCTTTGGTCCAGATAGCATATTCTAACCATCCTTCAAGACCTTCTCAAACACAACTTTCTAATGGAAGCTCTACCTACCCCACTGCACCACCCCCCCAACCCTAAAGGTCTCAGCCCCACAGGATGCTTTCTGACCCTCACCCAGGGGGATTCTCCATGTTCATGATGGAGTCATGACCTTCCTCCCACCTCTCAACATACCTAGATCTCTTCCAGGATCTACTCCACAAGTCTATAAACTGTCCTAGCCAAACTCTATTTTCTATTCTTTTCTCATCTCCATGTGCATCTTTTCTCCATCTCCATCTTTTCTCATCTCTCTTTTTTTGCACTTAGTAGAGACTTACCAAGCATTTGGTAAAATCAACTGAACTGACCATGTGCATGTGGTTGGAGCATGGCTGGCTGGCATCAGGGATGTAGCCTGTGGCCACAAACCAAAATTTCTCTGGATGGGAAACAAACTGCCTCTAACTGTCCCATCTCAGGGAAAGAATACGACCTCGGTCTCTTTCATCTCTCACTTTAGTCAGATTAGCCAACTGCCCCAGATGACAGATACAGTGAGGGACATGCATTTGAAATAAATACATGCAGAGGCACACGTGTTAAGTAATGCATTTTGTAAGTGGCATCTTTTTTCTTCTCAAGTCCAGAGAAGAATGAACCTCATTGACCCACATCTTATAATTCTCAGGCAGTAATTCTAGAATCAACATACAAGAGCCCACAGTGACCTCAGTGGGCACAGCCAGCCCCTGTGAGCCTGGACCACCTGGTAGGAGGGGGTATGTCCCATCATTTCTCCTCCCAGGACCTTGCAGCTATCTTTACCAACCCCATCTGTGTCCAGCCAAGGCACCTCCTTACCTCCTGCTGCTTAAAGAGAAAATCCCCCTCCTCCCTCCTCTTGTTCTCAGCCTGCCAGCTCCAGGAGGCACTGTCTGTGACCTCTACTACTTACATCTCTTCATTTTTTAATCATCAATTTCAGACACTTATGCCGAGGTAATTAACATGTTAAGAGACAGCCACCACGGGCCTGGATCATCCCCGTCTGCAGCTCCAGTGACAAATCTCCGACTGATTACAGGTCCCCCTATTCATCACCATCACTGCTTCTCTCTTCAGAGCTTGATTTATAGTGGAAGCTGCAACCTTCTGAGCAGGGAGGATTCGTCACTGTCACCACACGGAGGAAAACTGTTTAATGGAGGCCACCTGGGTCCACAGGGGATAAAAACTGAGAATCTGTGCTGCTCTTGGGGTGGCTTCTCCCAGCTGCCTCTGTCTAACATTGAGCAGCACCCTTGCAGGAGGGACAGCAAGGGTACCCTTTACGTCCACGCATTGTTTCTCTCCCGCTTCCCCAGGGGGCCCCGGTCCTGTGGCGGGACAGTTTCTCCTGGACCCAGTGAACCTCAGCCAGGCCACGCGCTCCGGGCCTGCAGAGTGGGCATTACTGCTTCCCCCCCACCCCCCCGCAGGCTCCCCTCATCCCTCATCCACTCCCTGCCCCACACACACTTCCTGCATCTGCCCTTGGGATGTCACTGGGCGGGGCTGAAGGGCTGTGAGAAGAAACGGCCGGAGGATTTTCCAGCCAAGACAAAGCGCTCGGGGGTCTCTTTCTCTCCCCTATGACACAGCAAAACACACTTAGGATGGAGGGTCCTCCATCATCCTGAAGCCACAAGTGAGGGGAGAGGTGCTGGGGCAGCCGGGGATGGACACCCAGCCTGAACAAGAAAGAAATACAGTTTGGGCGGCTGGGTTTGGTTTGTGTTTTTGTTGTTGTTGGGTGTTTTGTTTTGTTTTTTATGGTTGCTTGGTTTGTTTGTTTGGCCAAGCCATGCAGCATGCAGGATCTTAGTTCCCTGATCAGGATTCCAATCCACCTGCCAGTGGAAGCATGGAGTCTTAACCACAGCACTGCATTCTCTGCTACTGAGATGTGGGAGCTGTTTCTTACCACAGCATCATTTAACCCATCTTGTCTGGTACAGGATGAGTCATCAGTGGGAAGAGCAAAGTGGTGACTCCCCGTGATGAGCAGCCCGCCCTTCCTTTCACCAGCATTGTGTACACTGAGGCAGGGGCTGAATGATCACCAAGTGGGCATAATGCTTATTTTCCGTGTGGGCTGTTTGGACTAGCTGTCCCATCCCAACACTGCTTATCTCACTCTTCTATAAAGACTGCCCTTGAATCTCCCTGGCCAACTACAGGAACACTGAGGGGAGCAATCACTGTCCCCCCACCATCCTGAGTCATCCCCTTCAATGGAGAGTACTATTTCCTTCATAAGACGAGCTGTTGAATGCTGCCAATCTCATTCTTTCATACAACAAACAGAGGAACTGCTTCACACAGGCCCCGGTCTATTGAATTCCTGTGTCTCATTACGCCTTGCTTTACAGAGTCATAAATACTAAATAAGTGGTCTCGATATAGGTATTGTGAGATTGCTGAAAAGACTGCAATTCACTCCAACCAGGGGCGCTCACAGAAGGTTCCGTCATCAAGGCAGAATCCAGGAAACTTGAAAGGATGAGTAAAACCTAACCACACGAGGAAGTCAGAAGTCAGCTCTCCAGGAACAGGAAACGGTGGGACAAAAGAAAGAGGTGACAGTCACCACCTGGGTGGGTTCTGCACAAGTCCACCTAAAAGGCTAATTAGTCACCACTGAGTGGATTAAGGCCATGCCTGATGCAAGCCAAGTTCTGGGTAAATGTTCATTTTATTCACCTCCTGCTGGGACCCAGCCTTCTCATCCCCCGGGGCTGCAGCCTTTGTGTGTCGCCATCATAAACTGCAGAATATGGGCCAGTCGTGAGAGTACAGTGACAACACAGCCTCCTGCCACTCCACCCTGCTCGCTGTATCAGGTGAAGTTCTCAGAGCTCACTAGCAAAGCTCAGACACTTGTCAGTGAAGACCTCAAAGGGTTCACCCACACCCGCAAGCTTCTTCCATGTCCTCTAAGAGGATGGATGTGGTGTCTGGTGAGGATCACTTATCCTGACTCCCTGCCCAGATTCTAGTCCTCAATTTCCAATTCCTGCCAGATGCTTCCATCCAGATAGTTGGCAACCCCCTGGTGCTGAAAGTCCACTCTCCTCCCAGCACCTGTAAACTTTATCTCCTAAATGTCCAATTTCTGCTAACAACAGCCATCTCTGGCTTCTCTGTCTCATCCATTTCTCACCCCACTGTTTGCAAATCTTGCCATTTCTTCTTCACAGCCACTTGGATTTGCTTTCCCTTTTTAAATTTCTACTGCCCCCTACTGGTCTACGTCCCCTACTGGAGAACGGCCCCGGCACAACCTCCAAGGGCTGGTGCAAGCGCCTTTTCGGGGGTTTCTGTCCCTGGACGCTGCTCTCCAGCAGAGCAGCTACCTCTTCTCTCCTATATTTGCCACACTCCGCTCCGCTCTAAACATTCACCCACCACCTTGCTTTCCCCAGGGATTTTATTGTCTTTCTACTTAAGCATCATCTCATTCATTCATGTATCCACTCATTAGCGGCTTTAGCCTCCAAGTGATCTTGCAGCTGACTGGTAACCTTTACTCATGATGGGAGAATACTGTAATAATGTATCGATGTCTGTCTTATTTCATTGTGGTGGAGAAGGGCCTGGGGGCAGGAAGAGAAGCTCTTCTAACCCCTAAAGGGAGAGAAAAGAAAGAGAGGGAATGCTTGGAGTTGAAGCAAAGGAATGAAGCTACCTAGGGAGAGAGTGGATTCCCTAAGACTAGGGAGGAGGAGATGGCGAAGGTGAAGAGGTGATGCCAAGCACCCCTAGTTGTGGGATGCACTCCTGGCTCCCACCAGCATCCCAGTGGGGCAGGATTTCTGAGGGGCTGGGATAAGCCCGGCTGGGGCCAAACACCCTAAGAGCCAAGTCATAGAAGCCACAGGGAAGGTCCCAGGACTGCGTATAGCTTGAAGGGAGTGTCAGCTGTGAGACCACCCATCTCTCAATGAACCCTGTTGACTCAGACAACAAGCTTTTCTGCTGTGATCACATTGGGCTAAAAATATTAGCCCCTATCTCAACGTGTTATATAAATTCTTACCAGTTACATAATGATTGACGGTGTGATACTGAGAAAAGCAAGTAACCACGCTGAGACTTATTTCCCTCATCTGTAAATGCCAACATTTGCGACCTACCGACAAAGTTGCTAGAAGGGACTCAGGGTGTCCTGTGACAGTGCTCCCAAGGCGGAAGAAGCATCAAAGAAAGAAAGATGTCGTTGTGAAGATGAATGTGATCATTATCTTTGTTAACGGTCACATATGAGTTATTTCAGTGAAACGTCCCAGAACCAAATGTGGTTTCTTGAGTCTCCATCCGATCTCCTCTGACCTTCCCCCGCTCTGATTAAACCAAGCTTCCAGCTTCACCAAATGGGAAGAAAAACCCACAGCTGTTTAACAGCCTGCCCCAGTCCTCGCCTGTTTTCAACAACAACCCGGTTCCCTGTGTGTCTGTCCTGAGGTTTATCTGCCCCAGGAGTCAGTGACTATGAAGAAGAAGAAGAAAAGATAATGTCTCTTTCATTTGATTGCCCAATCCACACCAGACTGGCCCTAAAACAGAGATGCCCTTCTGGGATGAGCAGGGCGGAGGCAATCTTCTCATAGATATCCAGCATGGGGATCTGTTCTCCAACTGTCCCCAAATGAACCATCGTGCACATAATTCACATGAGGAGGAGGAGACAGCAGGATAAGAGGCACAGGATGGCAGCTTGGGAACCTGGGATTTTGCTAAACTGGAAGACTATAAAAAAGCATCCAGGCACTGTCAGGAAACCTTATTCTGTCTTAGTCCCTTGCTCAAAGGAAGACACTTTCTCTTTAGTTGCTCTGGGTAAAGCTCTCCTGGCATGCTGCAGTCCACGGGGTCACAAAGAGTCAGACATAGTGACTGAGCGACAACAACAAAGCTCTCCTAGAGAGGGCGCTGCCCCAGAGCAGGGAGGCAAGGGCCTGCACCAGACTGGAGCCGCGGAGGGCAGCCCAGACTCCCAAGTCAGCCTCCCCAGAGGCGAGGCTTCCCTGCAGCCTCTGCTCCCTCCGGTGGAGGGCTGGCATCCCAGCCACAGATGGCACAATTAAGTAGGAACATCCCAACAGCTCGGATTTGGGTTGGGCCAACTGGAGTGTTGCCTATTTGATGATGCTGGCACATCAAACTGTTTGACCTCCTGGATTCTGCACCAATGTTTATCCAGTAATTTTATGGGGAAAGCAGATGACTCTGGTACATATGCAACTTAGCCAAATAAAAATGCAATTACAATTGTAATTTAAAGTCACCATAAAGTTGGGGGGAGGGGATGATAAATTAGGAGGTTGAGATTAACAGATATACACTACTATATATAAAATAAACAACAAGGACTGACTGGATAGCACAGGGAACTATATTCGATATCTTATAATAACTTACCATGGAAAAATAATCTGAAAAGAGTATATGTGTTTTATATATATAACATATATACTACATATATACATTACACAAACACACACACGTTTATGTGCTGTGCTGTGCTAGGTCACTTCAGTCATGTCCAACTCTTTGTGACTCCGTGGACTGTAGTCTGCCAGGCTCCTCTGTCCATGGGATTCTGCAGGCAAGAACACTGGAGTGGGTTGCCATGCCCTCCTCCAGGGGATCTTTCCAACTCAGGGATCAAACCTGCATCTCTCACATCTCCTGACTTGGCAGGTGGGTTCTTTACTACTAGCACCACCTGGGAAACATATATATATTTATAAACTGAATCTATATATAAAAATATATATATATAGTATCCCTGTGCTATACAAAAAATATCCTCATCATCCAGATAACCATGATGGTGTGATCACTCACCTAAAGCCAGACGTCCTGGAATGCAAAGTCAAGTGGGCCTTAGGAAGCATCACTATAAACAAAGCTAGCGGAGGTGATGGAATTCCAGTTGAGCTTTTTCAAATCCTAAAAGATGATGCTGTGAAAGTGCTGCACTCAATATGTCAGCAAATTTTGAAAACTCAGCAGTGGCCACAGGACTGGAAAAGGTCAGTTTTCAAGGTCACTTTTCATTCCAATCCCAAAGAAAGGTAATGTCCAAAAATGTTCAAACTACTGCACAATTGCACTCATCACACAGGCTAGCAAAGTAATGCTCAAAATTCTCCAAGCCAGGCTTCAACAGTACGTGAACCATGAATTTCCAGATGTTCAAGCTGGATTTAGAAAAGCCAGAGGAACCAGAGATCAAATTGCCAACATCCACTGGATCATAGAAAAAGCAAGAGAATTCCATAAAACCATCTACTTCTGCTTTATTGATTACGCCAAAGCCTTTGACTGTGTAGAACACAACAAACTGTGGAAAATTCTTCAAGAGATGGGAATACCAGGCCACCTAACCTGCATCCTGGGAAATCTGTATGCAGGTCACAAAGCAACAGTTAGAACCAGATATGGAACAACAGACTGGTTCCAAATTTGGAAAGGAGTATGTCAAGGCTTTATACTGTCACCCTGCATATTTAACTTCTATGCAGAGTATATTATGCGAAATGCTGGGCTGGATGAAGCACAAGCTGGAGTCAAGATTTCCAGGAGAAATATCAATAACCTCAGATATGCAGAGGACACACTTGTGGCAGAAAGTGAAGAGGAACTAAAAAGCCTCTTGATGAAGGTGAAAGAGGAGACTGAAAAAGCTGGCTTAAAACTCAACATTCAGAAAACTAAGATCACGGCTCCCAGTCCCATCAATTCATGGAAAATAGATGGGGATACAATGGAAACAGTGAGAGATTTTATTTTCTTGGGCTCCAAAATCACTGCAGATGGCGACTGCAACCATGAAATAAAAAGACGCTTGCTCCTTGGAAGAAAAGATATGACCAACCTAGACAACATACTAAAAAGCAGAGACATTACTTTGCTGACAAAGGTCCATCTAGTCAAAGTTATGGTTTTTCCAGTAGTCATGTATAGATGTGAGAGTTGGACCATAAAGAAAGCTGAGCACAGAAGAACTGATGCTTTTGAATTGTGGTGTTGGAGAAGACTCTTGAGAGTCCCTTGAACTGCAAGGAGATCAAACTAGTCAATTCTAAAGGAAATCAACCCCGAATATTCATTGGAAGGACTGATGCTAAAGCTGAAATTCCAACAGTTTGGCCACCTGATGCGAAGAACTGACTCATCTGAAAAGACCCTGATGCTGGGAAAGATTGAAGGTAGGAGGAGAAGGGGACGACAGAGGATCAGACGGTTGGATGGCATCACTGATTCAATGGACTTGAGTTTGAGCAAGCTCCGGGTGTTGGTGATGGACAGGGAAGCCTGGCGTGCTGCAGTCCATTAGGTTGCAAAGAGTAGGACACGACTGAGCAACTGAACTGAACTGAAACTGAATCACTTTGCTGTATACCAGAAACTAATACAACACTGCAAAAAAAGAAAAAGAAAAAGTCACCATAAAATCAATCTGACAGATGCCGACTGTATGCACACCAGGAACTGCGGGCGTGGCTCTGTGCCCTTTGCTGCCAGCACGTCTCCCAAAGGCCTGGGCCAAGTATTGCTTTGACCGTGTCACAGTCAGGATCAGACCCTCACATCCAATCCCAGGAGACAGAGCCAGGCCTCAAGGGAACCAGGCACGGATCATTTTCCCCATGAGCCTGTTCCGCAGGAACACAGGGGAAATAAGGGGAGACAGTAAGAGAAGGAGCTTCTGCCTGAGTGACCCAGGGCCTGGACACAAGCATTTTCCCTCCGGCCTGCGGAGGCCAGGAGGTCAGAGGGCACAGAGGGGGGGCAGGGAGTCAAAGAGCGCTACCTCCCGCCCCAGGGGGGGCTTCCTCTGCAGGGCTCCCACTTTCCAACCCCACAGGGCCCTCTGGATTCTTCCCACCCTCTCCTTCACCCATCCTTCCTGAGCATCTGTAATCCATACTAGGGAAGTTGCTGCTGCTTTCTTGGCACCCAGGGGACTTGCTCTGAATGGGGAGAAGGCCACAGGGAGAGGAAAACGCCCAGGGAGAGAAGACAGGGTAGGGGGTGGGGGGCAAGCCCACACCCCACTGCCCTCTGCTCCTGTCACCTGGAGGGAGGAAGGCCCAGTTCACAGCTCGGCCCCGAGGCCCCTGCTGGGACTCAGCCTTGCACTGACAAAGCGGTTCCCCCGGTCACAAGGGCTCTGCACACCGGCCCTGCCGCTCTGCACTGCTCTGGCTCCCCGCTCCCTGCCCCGATTCCCGGGAGTTGCCTGATCCTTTCTCTCCTGTGTGATCCTGGGGGACCAGCTTCCACCCTGACTCCCATGGGCTCCGGGAAGCCCAGTCCTCCGGCAGTTCCCCGTGAGCCCTCACCACTAACTCTGCCCTGTGCTGGGGACACGGGAGGAAAGCGTGCATGCCCAACACCATGAGGAAGAGGCCACCGCTCTACCAATCCGACACTTCCACCAGCTCCCTCCTCCAGCCCATGTCTTTAAGCTTCACCATTATCCAGCACTGATTCCCAAATGTTATGGTACTTCTGAATCGCCTGAGGGTTTTGCTAAAATGCAGATGGCTGGGCCCCACAGCTAGCGTTTCAGATTCAGTAGGTCTGGGTGAGGCTTAAGAATCTGCCTTTCTAACTAGCTCCCAGGTGAACCACTGAGAGTCTCGGGCTTCTGAGTGTGGTCATAGGACCAGCATCATCAGCACCACCTGGGAATTTGTTAGAAACACAGAATTTAGGCTGCATCCAGACCGCTGAATAAGAATGCGGTGAAGTCTAACAAGATCCTCAGGGGATTTGAATACACAGTAAAGTCTGAGAAATGGTTGCTTACCACTGATTCCCAACAGAGGGCCCTCCAGCCACCTCCAGCAGGACACCTGGGACACTTGTTTAAAATGCAGATTTCTGAGTTCTACACCCATCTACTTGCTAAGATAAACTCTCTAGCCAAGAATCTGCAATTTTCAGAAGCATCCCAGTTGATGTTCTTAAACACTGGAGCCGAGATTCATAGTCAAGAGCCTGAAGAACACAAAGGGCAGAGGCTTCCATTTTCAAGACCCTGGGTTCCAGTCTCCCAGCAGGGCAGTGACAGTCCAGCACTCACAGAGTAATGCTTACTAACTACTGCTCGTGGACTTGAGTCTGCACAGGTAGTATATGCAGATAAGGGTGGCAGTGTCTGGCTCCCGGCTCTCCAAGCCACTGCCAAGTGGGAGAAACCCCATGAGGCTTCCTGAGACTCCAAGGCCGTGGTCTCTAACCTTGAAGGGTTAGCCTTGGCATCTTCCGGGGATGGAGGTCATCTCTCCAGCCTCCTCTCCCCTCCAGAGCCTCGCAGCCTCTACTTCCCAGCATCTTCTCTCTGTCCCCAGCAGGTCACCCCGACCTTCAATGTCACACACAATCTCCTCCTGCCCATCCTTGTGTCTCAGTGGACTTTCTAGACCTGGGAGATGACTGGTTTGTTTTAGGACCAAACCTTTGGGATTCTGTCCTGCCCTGCCCACACCTCCCAGCCTGCCTTTACCACCATTTTCTTGCAGCTTCAAGACACACTTGAATTTCAAAAGCCTCTCTGCCAGTTTCCTCATATATTTGCTAAATTACTAAACTACCTATGAGCCCACTCAAGGAGGAGGTGAGAATAAAAGCACGCTCTCAAATAATGCCATATTTTTAAAGGCACAAAATTCTCCTACAACTAGCTGGCAATTCAAAGACATCTTAAGCTAAGACTTGTAGCTACCCATTCCTTTCTTTCTTTCTCTAAGCCAGGGATGAGAAGAGTGGGAATTGTCGTGTTCAGAATACAGGGAGTGATTAGGCAAAAGTTCAGATTGTTTGAGAGGGGAAAGACAACAGACGGGAAAGTTCTAGAATGAAAAGGGCAGAGGGATAAGTGATTGACAAGCCTTCCAGAGCTGAAGAGCTCCACTTATGCACTCAGTCAGCAAATATTTATTATAAGCCCTTGGGTGCGTGCATGCTAAGTCACTACAGTGGTGTCCAACTCTGTGACCCTATGCACTGTAGCCCATCAGGCTCTTCTGTCCATGGGATTCTCCAGGCAAGAATACTAGAGTGTTGTCAAGCCCTCCTCCAGGGAATCTTCCTGACCCAGGGATCAAACCTGCATCTCTTATGTCTCCTGTACTGGCAGATGGGTTCTTTACGACTAGCGCCACCAGGGAAGCCCATAAGCCCTTACTAGGCAGTGAATGCAAAGCAGTCTAGCTGTGGGAGACTGGCGTGTAAGTGAGCATGAAAACCACGGATTCTCCAGCACAACAAATGAGAGCTGAGGGACAGAGGCAGCATGAAAGCAGCACGAGGAAGGAAGAAAGGAGAGAGGAAACATCCACTCTGAATGAGGAGTTGAAGGAGGGCTCCCTGGAAGAGGATGGCCTCTGAGTTCAGATTTAGAAGATGAGCTGTATGAGGAAAAGCAGAATACTCAGGCTGGGGGCCAGTTGAGGTGTTAGATGATTAGATGAGAGAAGAAAGGAGAGGATTACTTTCAGAAATCTTCAACAGCTAGGTGATTAAGTTTATTGAGATGAGTAGCATTGGAGGAGGAGGAAATGTTTTGCAGGGGGTAAAATAAGGGCTCAGGACTGGCCAGTGTTTGAGGAATCTGTAGGAGAGTTGGGTGTGGAGGATATAGACACACTGATGGTAAATGAAATTAGGATCTCCTAGTAGGAGAGTGCAGTTGGGTGTGGAGGATATAGACACACTGATGGTAAATGAAATTAGGATCTCCTAGTAGGAGAGTGCAGTTGGGTGTGGAGGATATAGACACACTGATGGTAAATGAAATTAGGATCTCCTAGTAGGAGAGTGCAGTTGGGTGTGGAGGTTATAGACACATTGATGGTAAATGAAATTAGGATCTCCTAGTAGGAGAGTGCAGAGTAAGATGAGATCAAGAACAAAGTCCAGGTTAAAGTCCTTGGGTTCACCAATATTCAAGGGGTGAGCAGGCCAAGAAGGCTAATGACAAAGGGGCACCCGACAGGCAGGAGGAGGACCAGAGGGCACAGGGCCATAAAGCCAGGGGATCTTGGTGGTTAGAGATGGAAGGAGAAATGGGCAGCCCAACACTGCTGGGGGAGATGAACATCATGGGAGGGGAAGATGCCCACTGGATCTGGGGACAGGGAAGGGACAGCCATTTCATTCACTGTGAAAAAGAGCCTGGTGAAGGCAACAGCTAGGCACATGGGGACAAGGGCTTTGTTTTTGTCTGTTTTCAGGAAGGCACATGAGATAAACAAATTTTCATATGGATAAGGACAAGTTCTACAGTAATAGTGATCCCATCCCTCACCATATAAGGTGACATGAACCTCTGGATTGGCCCAAAGACTGAACAGCAGGTGGAAAAGGGTTTGTTTTGTAAATCAAACAATCAACTTTCAGGTGAATTTCTGGAATGCAGACAATCCATTTAAAAGCTGGGGACAGCCCGTGCTTCTTCTATAGTCTCTGCAGTTCTGAGGGACAGTGTTGCCAGGTGTCCTAGAGTAGATGTTCGATAATAACTCATCCATGAGTGGATGAATGGAGTGACCCTGAGGTCCCTCTAATCACGTCTCTCTGGAATTTCAATTGTGGCCAGCTCATTCATTCCATCCACTCAATTCAACAGACATTATTCAGGGGCTAGCCTGTATCAGAGCCTGGGCCAGCCAGAACTTATGCCATCTCACACAGAGAAGGTGTGGGAGGCACAAACAAGTCCTTCCAAACACATCCTCCTGCCACCTGGGAAGTGCAAAGCAGGCAGCTCTCCACACTCCTTGCAAAGTGAGGATCCTCAGTGTGTTTACTTCCATGCAAAGAGCAAAGGAAATGGGCCAGTACACGTCTCCTCTTGACTCGTCACTATCTTTCATATTTTCCCTGGTGCCTATAAGAAATCTGTCTCAATAAGATGATTCACAGTGAGTTTAAGGAATGAGGGGGTCTTATGAAAGTACATATTTTTGTGAAGCTGTGCTGATAGAGAACTCTGGAAATGTTTGACTAAAATATAAGGGCTGGTGTGATCCTGTCTGTGACTCCCAAGCTGATGTCTGGAGGCTGCTTTAATTTCAGGGAGCCCAGGCCCTGTAGAGCCTGCTTAGAACAAACACAACATTAATGCTATATGTTTCAGACTAACTAAAAATTACACTGAAACAGAAGGATCAAAAGTCAGACCAAAGTACTAAAAAGACAGATTTCATACTGGGTAGAAAATAGCACATACTTTTCTCCATTCAATAAAGCCAGCTATAAGCATATATGCTGGTTGATGACAATAATAATAATAACTAATGTTGATTTAGCCCTAGGGCTTCTCTGGTAGCTCAGATGGTAAAGAATCTGCCTGCAATGCAGGAGACCCCGGTTCGATTCCTGGGTTGGAAAGTTCCCTGGAGGAGGACATGGCAACCCACTCCAGTATTCTTGCCTGGAGAATCCCCATGGACAGAAAAGCCTGGCAGGACAGTCCATGGGTCACTAAGAGTTGGACACAGCTGAGCAGCTAGGCACAGCACAGTCCATTTGACCCTAACCACTATGTTAAGTGTTTACTGCCTTATCCATTTATTCCTTACACAGCCTCTGAAGGAGGAGCTTTTATAAGCTTCATTTTACAGAGCAGGAAACTGAAGTTCAGAAAGTAACTTGATCAGGGCTATATGACCTTGGGCAAGTGGTCATATATGTGAATTGAATGTGGACTCCCAGAAGTAAATCTCGGGACACACACACATCACATATATGTGAATGAGGCACTAGAGGAGGTCATCAAAAGGACAGGACCACCAGGTGACCTTGAAGCTAGATCTGAGCACCTGGAGGCTTCTCACCCCCCTCCCCTGTCCTTGAAAGATACACACAGCCTCCTGTTGCCATAGCGGCAGCTGCACCAAGAATGTAGCCTTGAGACAGTAAGCTGCTGTTGAGACCATCTGGACTGTATATATGACTGAACCCCTACATAAACTTTAAGATTCTGATGGGTTGGGTGCAGAGATCTACTCATTTTATAGCCACCTAAGACAAGCCTTATAAATTAATTTTTTAATTTACTTTTTGCTTATTAAACCTGCTATCTATCATTCTAGAGTGATATACCTCTTTCAATGGTCTCTCCTTGCCCTCTATATACAAAGACTAATTTTCAAACCAAAAATTGGTAAGCCAGCCAGGAGACTAAAGAAATGGACTTTAGGAAAGAGGCATCTGTGAAGGAAATCCCACACTGGCCATAACATTCTGTGTAGGGAGGGGTGCCCTATATGTCAAATGATTGTGGACGCCCACATGAATATGAGTACACCCTGAAAATGCCACTGCTTTAATGCATTTGGTTGGAAAACTATGCAGAGCACACTGTGGCTAAGAGAAACGAATGGCTGCCCCAGTAAATGGCCTTTACTATGGGCAGGTCAGTGGCCATCGATGCCCAACTACAGGCCAAAGCCTAGGTTAGAGAGTTGAAAAGAAGGTCAGAAATTAGAAACAAACAAACAAAACATGCAACTGTCTATTATTTTGCTAGTTTGGGGGCTAGCATATAAGGTGGGAGAAAAGATTAGTAAATTGGAGACTTTAGTACAAGATTTTGCAAAGCCAGGAGGGCACAAGCTGCTGCAGATTAATATCCGAGCACATGTGACAAAGCCTGGTTAGGACACTAGAGGTAGAATCCTTGGAGAAGTTGGGATAATGAAGGGGAGGATATTATGGTAATTGACAATAAAATAGAGTGCCCATGCCATCCAACCCCTAATACAAAGGAAATTTTAAATAGCAATTACCCTAGACTTCTGATAACAGATAAATACACCCCAAAACTCCTAGGAGCAAACTTGCATTCTTTCTCTGTCCCTTGAAATAGTAAGTCTTATCATGTCTTTGAAATGTAAACACCCCAAAGGACAACTAAGTCATTGCCTACAAAGACTGAAGGAAAAAAAGGAGGAGAAAGGTTTTTTAAAATATAGACTTCTGGGCTTTCTTGGCAGTCCAATGGTAAAGAATTTGCCTTGCAATACCAGAGACACCAGTTCAATTCCTAGTTGGGGAAGATCTCACATGCCTGGAGCAACCAAGAGAGTAACCCCTGTTCCCTGCAACTACCAGCACAGTCAAACATAAATAAATATTTTTAAAAACAGAGTGCTATAGAAGCTCCCTTGCCCAAAATCTAGTTCACAGCCTCCTTGACAGTATTCAGTTCAGTTCTGATCAGTTCAGTTGCTCAGTCGTGTCCGACTCTTTGAGACCCCAGGAATCGCAGCACGCCAGGCCTCCCTGTCCATCACCAATTCCTGGAGTTTACTCAAACTCATGTCCATCGAGTCAGTGATGCCATCCAGCCATCTCATCCTCTGTCGTCCCCTTCTCCTCCTGCCCCCAATCCCTCCCAGCATCAGGGTCTTTTCCAATGAGTCAACTCTTCGCATGAGGTGGCCAAAGTATTGGAGTTTCAGCTTCAGCATCAGTCCTTCCAATGAACACCCAGGACTGTTCTCCTTTAGGATGGACTGGGTGGATCTCCTTGCAGTCCAAGGGACTCTCAAGAGTCTTCTCCAACACCACAGTTCAAAAGCATCAATTTTTCGGCGCTCAGCTTTCTTCACAGTCCAGCTCTCACATCCATACATGACCACTGGAAAAACCATAGCCTTGACCAGATGGACCTTTATTGGCAAAGTAATGTATAGTCAAGAGCAAATATAAATCTTAAAAGTCTTCCTTACAAATACTGGATAAAAAGTTTTAACCATGTGAGGCAGAGCCTAATTCATGGCTAAAGTTTTGGAATGAAAGGTATGAGGTCTCTGTATGTTTAGGTATGTGTGGGTATATATGTTATACACATGTGATGTTTTTCTATCTCTGAAAAGTATTATCAAAGTTATTTTATAAAAGAGCTCTATCTAATTGGCTTCAAGAAAAAAATAAGCTTTAATATCAATAATGGATTTAAATAAAACTGAAACTCACTTTTTCTTTCATCTGCTAAAAGGAAGAAGGCCTTTTAAACTATTGGCCTGTTCGTGATATGATTATAAAAGCTCTTCTTTACCTTTTAAGTAATCTGCCTATAAAACAAAGATTCTGTGTTTTATAAAGAATAATTCCCTGTTCTTCATCAGGTCTTGAGAAAATGAAATCTTCTCTATTAAAAGAGCTAAGCTTTTATATATATATATATATATATATATATATATATATATATATATATATATATAAAACTATGTTACTCTGCATTTGCCTTTGAAGTCTTCAGTTATCACTTTGGTTAAATGCATAATTAAGTGTTGTTTCAAAATGAACTCTGATCCTACTTAATCAAGCATTTTAAACCTTTTGATATTTTATGCAAACTTAAATTTTGGCAAAATCTTTTAAATCCCAAAATCAAATTCTAAATGAAGTCTTATTGACTTTGAAGTTACTTTGGGCTTATATTAGGCTTATTCAATATGCTAAGTTACAGGGAAAACACTATCAAATAAGAAATGATGCTAAACTTTCTTTAGGTTATTTCATATAAACTATGTCATTAATATAAATGCTCCTGAAAAGGTGCTTCAAGGAGATTCATGGAGAAACTAGGATCAATTCGCCTTCTTACGGGGGGACAGCAGCGGAGCTTTCAAGTACTCCCATGCGGCACAGCATCATAATACGGGGTTGGCCAAAAAGGTCATTGGGATTTTTCCCATAAGATATTATGGAAAAACCCAAACAATCTTTTTGGCCAACCCAATATACCTGGAATGGTAACCCGAGACCTGGCTTGTTTTTCTTCCCCACATCAGTAAAATGTGCCTATTAGTGTTGACGTAAGGTTAACATAAGAAGACTTGCCTCTGCTGCAGGCCATTCTGCAGATTTTACTGGAACACCTGTGAGGGAGAAGATTGGAGGTACACATGCAGAAAATTTAAGGCCCAGGTACTGCCATAAAGTTTGGGGGAATCATTTGGTTAAAGAAGACGTTCACTGTCTCAGAAGCTATGATTGATAAGATGCAAGCCTATTAAAACCCCTAAGAGCATGAAAAAGATGCAAGCCTTTGCAGGGATTTGGGGTCTGGAGGACTTCTATTCCCCACCTGACACAGTGCCTCCATCCCTGATCTGCCTGGGAAAGAGAAGGCACATGTGGGATTGGGCATCACAGCAAGAAGCCACCTTGAGAACGCAAAAATACTAAAGCTCTGGGCAACTCACCAGCAGGGCTACCATTGAGTTAGATATATCTATGACTCTGGAAGGTATGTTTGGGTGCTATGGCAGAGACCAGGGAAGGAGAGAGAACCCCAAGGATTTTGGCTCCAGCTTTAAAAGGGGCACAAACTTGATTCACTTCCATTTTGGCTAGCAACAGCTCCTAGCAATGTACATATTACTCCTCTAAGTAGAATGCCTCACATATCATGGTAATAACATCCCTTCCTATCAAGGGATAGGTTGGAATATGTTCCACTGACCTACCTCTGCCATGGATTCCACTTTGACTCAGTAGCATGCTTATTTGCTGCAGCCCACTGTCTCTAAAAATGTAGGTGCTACTTAGCCCTGTAAAATATAGATATCCTCCAAATGGCCTCAATGCCTATAGCAGCCTCTATGGCCAACAGAGAGAGAATATCCTGCTGATGCCTGGTATACAGACGCCTAGAAACAGGGATAAACCACACCACCAATAGGCTGAACTCAGAGCAGTTTGGCTGGTGATCACTCACGAGTCCAGGCTGTTAACAACCCTGGAAGCCAAGGGATAGATGACCATAAATAAACCCTTGTGGGGTCAGGATACCTGGAAAGACATTTGGGTTCATCTGCAAGAGCCTGAGGCATTTCTTACAGCCCTCCATGCACCTGGCACTGACAGCCATAGCAACCAGGAAGTTGATGCCCTAGTTTGGGTATGAGCCCTAGCAACTGACTCCCCAGTTTACACAGCAGATTGGATACACAGAGCAGCTATCAGAGCACACATTACCAAGATGCCAGGCCACCCTTGGTGCAGTAACAGCATGTCCTGTGTATTCAAAACTATGCCCAAAGCAAGTGCCAAGGAAGTTTGGGGTCATCCACAGAACTCCCTACCAGTGAGGGACTGGCACATTGATTATACTGGCCACTCCACTCTGAGACAGCATTCTAAATATGCCTTGGTTTGTGTGGACACTGCATCTGCCTTAATCCAAGCTTTTCCCTGTTGCCAATGTAAACCAGGCTACCACCACCAAGGGACTCAAGAAACTGAGTACCACATACAGATACCCTTGTGGAACAGTGATCAGGAGTCACAGTTCAAAGGTCATGATATGCAAGACTGGACAAAAGAACACGGCACTGAATGGAGGTTTCATCTCACCTATAACCCGCAAACAACGGGATTAACAGAAAGAAAATATAAAATATTAAAGCAGCAGTTAAAATTCCTAACAAGAAAAACTATCTTGGCTGAGTAGACTAAAGTGCTCTCCCAGGATTTAATAGATTTGAATGATCAACCAGTAGAGCCCGTCACCCCATATGCCAGACTGGGGACACCTACCAATGCACCCAGTGCTATAAAGGCGTGGAAATAGTAGGAAACAGCCATTGCCCCAACTCTCACCATGGATCAACATGCTATGCTGCTGAGAACACCAAGCCTCATCACACCTAGGAAAGAAGTTACCTACTGGAATTTGCAATGGGATATCCCACTGGGATGGGTAAGGTACTTGGCACCCCCGGGGTAAGGGGTAACTCTAGTGGGATCCTGTTGTCCTACTGCAAGCTGGATGTGTGAAAACACACTACAGCTGGAATGGAACATACACCATCGAAAGAGGAGAGAAAGTTAGGGTCTTGGTCTGGCACATCCCACCCACAGTCTACCTCCTCACACCTGTTAGTTCCGCCTCCTTCAGCCGACATGTATGGTACATACAACCAGGTCAAGTCCTAAAACTGCCAATCTCTTTCTCCTCAAGGAGGGGACACACTCTGTTTTCCATTGGTATGATCATTTGGCCATCATCTTTGTCCCCTCTATCAGCCTAGAGGACATTATAACGTGTATAGAAGCCCTTACAAAATTCTCTGAGCAAACCTCAAATGATCCAAGCCAACAAAGCCTTTAAGCCTTCAAATGATTTAAGCCTGCCCTTACTGAACACTGAAATGTCTTTAATGAGAAAAGCTGTCCTCCAAAATAGAATTGCCTTGGACATTATATCATAAGGAGGCACCCATGCCATTATCTAAACAGAAGGCAGTGTGTTCATACTGATGAGTTCTCCAATACATCACTATTAAATCACATAAAGACACAAATGAATGCCCTGAGCGACCTGACCCCAAGTCTAGGGGACTTCATAAATCAGTGATTCAGATTGCAGGGTTGTTGGTGAGGGGGAAATTTCCCTCTCTACCCTTCTCAAGCTCTTGTGGCTGGGCTAAAAATTGACATAAGACAGATTAACAGGAGAAAAAGAAACAAATTTTAACTCATGTGCACAGAGGTCTTACAGAAGTGGGATATAAGATGTGACCAAAGCAGGCAGTTTTTATACTTTTTAGACCAAGAAACAGTAAGTGTGTATCAGTCATTCAGTCATGTCTGACTCTTTGTGACCCCATGGACTGTAGCCCGCCAGGCTCCTCCATCCATGGGATTCTCCAGGCAAGAATACTGGAGTGGGTTGCCATTTCCTTCTCCAGGGGATCCTCCCTAGAGAAACAAGAAATGAGGGAGGAATTGACAGAACGAAATTAAGCTTTGGGTGCTTAATTAGTGAAGAATCTAAATTGTGTAGGCTTGGGGTAGTACGTGAAAGCAATAACAAGGCATGTTTACCAGGCTTCTCAGCCCTAAATTCCCTGTCTCTGGCGATAATGGTGTCCTTCTACATTCAGGTGCACACAGCTCACCTCTGACATGAGAGAACTTCCCTGCTTTTCAGGGAAACAGAGAGGGGTGAAATTGTCCCTCTTGTATCAACCATTTCTTAAGTAACTTAATTTCAAAATAATCAATATGCCATTGAGGCATAGTCTGAGCTCCAACAGGGCTCTTGATAACACACACACACACAAATGTTATTTAGGTTAAGAATCATTATCTTGATCTGTGTTTTCTCTTGCACTTGTCTAGACTGTGGCATCTGTTTTCAATGGAGCCAGACAGCCTCCCAACAAGCCACTTCCATGCTGGGGGAAACCCTTGCTGACCACTCAGGGCACTATGGAAGGGGGACCTACAAGTTTGTAAGAGCCGGCTGTGGAGGAGGAAGGGATGGAGGAGATCAGCTAGAGGACGGGACCGCAGGTTGACCCTTGAGCTGGCCCAGGGCATCAAGGCTCCTCACCTTCTCCCCTGTCCTCTGCCTGCTGCTCTCATAGTGGGACCTGTTCCAAGAGAGAGCAGGGTGTTACTGAGACCCTGTGGACTGAATACATGGACTAACCCAGCTAAGGCCTCTATATAAACTTTTAAGATTCTCGGGGTGGGTGTGGAGATCCACTCATCTTGTCTTCATACAGAACAGCCTGGTAAGTAGGCTCCCTGGCTTATTAGACCTGCCACCTACCAGTCTGGAGTGGGCTGCCTTTTTCTTCGCTCTCTCCCTGCCCTCCATATGCAGAGGCCGGTGTATGAACCAACATATACTGAACAAGTGAAACAAGGAAACAGTCGTGATGTCCACAAGCCTCCTGAGAACTGTGCAAAGACTTTGTCGTGACAATCAAAACCACACATGCCTCTCAGCAGTGACTCATTTTTCCCCCCCTTTGACTTTTCAGTAAAACCAGAGGTGGGTCTGGAAACCACAGGTATAGTGAAGATATTTTAAATAACTGCAGAGGGAGGTTTCCCGGGCAGTGTCTGTTTGACGCTTGATTAACCCACTACTGAAGGTCGTGTTTCCCTGAAGATCCAGGGTTTGACACCATTACAGTCAAAAGAGGCATACAGGAAAATACTGCTGAGAATGTTGGAAGAGGGAGAGGTGGAAGGAATTTTAGATTTAGCTAAACTAATTAAGATTATTTAATGTTAATCTTTCAGTCAAAGCAACTGCTAAAAATTGATGTGGCAGCTGGAAAATCTGAGAAGTTTGGAAACTTAGGATAAAGCTTTCCAGAGTTTTCAAGGTGGTTGCCAGAGCAACCTTAGGGACCAGATACTGAAGAGTTGAAACATTCTATTTTAAAAACAACCAGTTGTTCCTCATAAAGCCAGAAATGATACAACCAAATAATAGGATAGACATTGGAAAGTCTTATAAAGATGAGCATTTTCTCAAAACTGGAACTAATTCCATCTGTGAGCAACATTTTGACCCTGGAAGCAAACAGATTTCAAAGTGACTCCCGAGAGTTTGGATATCATCTGCCTTTTGCACAAAATACTGAAATTTACAGCTCCTCTCTCCACTTGAACTTTCTTTCAACTCATGTCTGCCTTACAGGTTCCTCTTACCCATCAGGTCCCATCTCACTGAAGAAGTCTCTCACATGTGCATGCATGCATTCATTCAAAAAACACTTGTTGAGTAATTTATTATACTACTATGAGTGAGATATCCTGCCAGGTGATCCAAAGGTGGGATGACTCAATGGCATGGTCCTGACTTTGGGGAGAGTCTAGAAGGACAAGTCAGATAGATAGATAAACACAAGGCAGTGTGAGATCTGATCATGCGACTGTAGGACCCCAAAAGCCAATGGTTCCCAAAACTGTTGCACATCAGAATCCTATGGTAGAACTTTACAAAAATGTAGATATCCAACCCCACTTCACAATCTGGATCTGGATATTTTTTATTTCTAAGAGGATTAAAAAAAAAAACTTTATTTTATAATGGAGTATAGCCAATTTACCTGGCTAGCTCAGCCGGTAGAGTATGGGGCTCTTAATCCCAGGGTTGTGGGTTCAAGCCCCATGTTGTTTTGAGGCTTCTAAGGTGACTCAGTGGTAAAGAGTCAGCCTGCCAATTCAGGAGTCTCAGGTTCAATTCCTGGGTCAGAAAGATCCCCTGGAGAAGGAATCAGCAACTCACTCTAGTATTCTTGCCTGGAAAATCCCAGAGGAGCCTGGCAGGCTACACAGTTCATGGGGCCGAAAAGAGTCAGACACAGCTGAATGACTAAGCAACATGACCGATTAACAGTGTTCTGATAGTTTCAGGTGGACAGCAAAGGGACCCAGCCATACATATACATGTATCCATTCTTCCCCAAACTCCCCTCCCATCCAGGCTGCCACATGACATTGAGCAGAGTTCCATGTGCTATATAGGTTCTTGTTGGTTATCCATTTTAAATACAGCAGTGTGTACATGTCGTAGATCTGGGTTTTAAATGCTATGCATCTGACTCTGATAAGCACCCAGGTTTGGAAACAGCTGCTACTGGTGACAGGTGGAAGAATTTACTCTCAGCCAAAATGATAAAGATTTCACAGAAGTGGATGTGCCTTTAGAGTCTAGGGAAGATATGCACCTAAGAAGAGGAGGGTTACCTGGCTGGCCTGGGTTCAAGCTGGGGAGAAGTAGGACAACAGCCTAGAAAAGGCCCCTAAGAGGGCCAAGAAGATCAGGTGAAGGAGTCGGGACTGGATGCAACAGGCAATGAGAAACAATCAAAGGCCTCCAAGGATGGGAGGGACACACATATGGCAATGTCAGCAGGCATAATTTGGCTGAGTTATGACAGACAGATCAAAGTTGGCATCTGGTTTTAGAGAAATCTCTAATTATCAATAGTAAAGACATTAAAAAAAAAACAAACTAAGCTGGTTGCAGTAGGAGTGAAAAGAGATGAAGAAACAGTATTTAATGTCAATGTGCTGCTTTATTTCAAAACAGATTTGTTTTTAATTAGTCATGACATATTCATCTCTATAAAGCTATATTTAGTAAGACCTAGGATCATGCTTCATTTATTTGTGTTTTTAAACACTTTTCTCTGGGTTTGTTCTATTTCCTACTTTGGAGAAAATGTGATTTTATCAATCCATCAATAGAGTGCCTCCTGTGCACTAGGACAGCATAGGACCACAGACAACTCAAGGTTGAAGAAGATGTAGCACTGGCCCCCAGGAAGACTGCAACCAGGAGAGGAGTCAGATATGTAGATAAGACATCATTATGTAGGAAGACCACTGAAAGAGCCAGTAAGACAGAGAAGGCAGAAACTTCTTTAGTAGATTATTAAAGATTTCATGGAAGAGGCCACATTTGAGTTGAAACTGAAAGATAGCATTTTAGCCCACAGAGAAGGACATCCAAGTGATGAAATAGTGTAAGACAAGGCACAAAGAAAGGAAGTCACAGTCTTATCTATCTATGGTACTCAGCACAACCCAGCACATAGTAGCTACTCAATAAATGGGTGAGCAGATAAGTGAAAGGAAGTAGATTTCAATAAAGTTAAAAGAGGGGTTAGGAAATCAAAGAGGGTCTTAAAAGATATGTTAAGTATTGGTCATTCATTCTCTAAAGTTGGGACCCCAAGAAGATTTTGCTTCCCTGGTAGCTCAGTTGGTAAAGAATCAGCCTACAATGCAAAAGACCTGGGTTTGATCCCTGGATTGGGAAGATTCCCTGGAGGAGGGCATGGCAACCCACTCCAGTATTCTTGCCTGGAGAATTCCCAAGGACAGAGGAGCCTGGCAGGCTACAGTCCATCAGGTCGCAAAGAGTTGGACATGACTGAGCAAAAGCAAGAAGACTTTGGATAAGAAAGTCATATATGGTAAAGGTTTGTTTAGATCACTTCAATGATCTTTAGATCACGATGATGTGCAGAGTGAACTGAGAAGCAGGGCTAGGGAGCAGACCAAAGACCAGAAGGAAAAACCCACCTAGGAGGTTACTGCAATAGTCTAGCCAAAGAAAGGAAAGTCAGAGCTCTTGAGGAAGTGGCTTGGGGAAGGAGAGTTGCAAATCATGAAGCACTTCAGAAACAGAATCCACAGACCAGTAACAGATGCGGCAGTAAACCTGAGTGGCATGAAAGCTAATGTCCCAATTAACCAAGGTGGTTAACCAAAAGAGTAGGCTGTAAATCTATAGTAAGTTTATCAGTTCAGTCGCTCAACTGTGTCCAACTCTTTGCGACCCCATGGACTGCAATACACTAGGCCTCCCTGTCCATCACCAACTCCCAGAGTTTACTCAGCTCATGTCCACTGAGTCAGTGATGCCATCCAACCACCTCATCCTCTGTCATCCCCTTCTTCTCCTGCCTTCAATCTTTCCCAGCATCAGGGTCTTTTCAAATGAGTCAGTTCTTCGCATCAGGTGGCCAAAGTGTTGGAGTTTCAGCTTTAGCATCAGTCCTTCCAATGAATATTTAGCACTGATTTCCTTTAGGATGGACTGGTTGGATCTCCTTGCAGTCCAAGGGACTCTCAAGAGTTCTCCAACACCACAGTTCAAAAGCATCAATTCTTCGGCATTCAGCTTTCTTTGTAGTACAACTCACACCCATACATGACTACTGGAAAAACCATAGCTTGGATTAGACAGACCACTCTTAGCAAAGTAATGTCTCTGCTTTTAAATATGCTGTCTAGATTGGTCATAACTTTTCTTTCAAGGAGCAAGCATCTTTTAATTTCATGGCTGCAGTCACCATCTGCAGTGATTTTGGAGCCCCAAAACATAAAGTCTGTCACTGTTTCCATTGTTTCCCCATCTATTTGCCATGAAGTGATGGGACCAGATGTCATGATCTTAGTTTTCCAAATGTTGAGTTTTAAGCCAACTTTTTCACTCTCCTCTTTGACTTTCATCAAAAGGCTCTTTAGTTCTTCTTTACTTTCTGCCATAAGTGTGGTATGATCTGCATATCTGAGATTATTGATATTTCTCCCAGCAATCTTGATTCCAGTTTGTGCTTCCTCAAGCCCAGCATTTCTCATGATGTACTCTGCATATAAGTTAAATAAGCAGGGTGACAATATACAGCCTTGATATACTCCTTTCTCTATTTGCAACCAGTCTGTTGTTCCACGTCCAGTCCTAACTGTTGCTTCCTGAACTGCATACAGATTTTTCAGGAGGCAGGTCAGGTGGTCTGGTATTCTAATCTTTTTAAGAATTTTCCAGAGTTTTGCTGTGGTCCACACAGTCAAAGGCTTTGACATAGTCAATGAAGCAGAAGTAGATGTAAGTTTAAGGACAGGTTAAAAAAGGGAGAACTCTGAGCCCTTCAATTCCTTTCTCTGCCCCAACCCATAAAATAAGAATTTAACCAACAGCTTCCACATCTTAGGGAAGTATTAGGGAGGAAGCGTGTGGCCTGGCTTCTCTTGCTTTAGGGACTGCCTGTCCCTAAACTTCATTCATTCTCTTCCTCCACTCCTGCAAGCATGTGGTAGGTTTATGTGGCCAAGGTCTAAAGCCTGCTTGCATGGTGACACAAGCCTCGACGAGCTCACCCCTCTTTGGTATTCACTACTAAAGGTGCCGGAACCCTACCTTGACCATCCTTGGAGCTGGATGGATAGGACATTGTATTTTCATCCTCACCTAGACTCATGTCTGTTCTCAACTGGTTCAACCAAAAGAGGAGAAGTGTGATTCATTAGCACTCCTTGAGGTACAAGGAGTAGAACCAGGTGAAGATGCTCAATAGATGGCTTCAAATGCTTGCTTGGATTCAAGAGGAAGACAGAGCAGAAGAGAAGGTATAGGTTTGGGGGTCACTCTAAGATGAATGATGATAGAAGCTCCAGCACTGGAGAGGGATGAGCTCAGAGAAAGCAGAATCTTACAGTCAAATGCATACAGGGCTAGGCAGATTGGGGGAGTGGTCAAAGTGGAGGTTAACTGAAAAACGCACTTCCCATCTGAAGGCGTCATCGCTGCCTCACTTCAGCTGATTGTTGCCTTGAGGGGTATGGTTCCAATACTGCCAGGTCCCTTGCAATTATTTTCCCCAAAGAAGCTGAAAATCCAGATTTTTGTGTGAAATTTTCAGATTCTTAAAATATTAAAAGGGTCATGCAAAACAAACTGGCAGGCCATATATGACCCATAGACTGCCGACTGCAACTGCTGGTATAGAACACGAAAAAAACAAGGTCAAAGGCAGAACATGAATGAATGCCTGCATTTGGAGTGTGAGGGATGAGGAGTCAAAAAGGAGTTAGAGATGAGCAGACACAAGACAGAAAGAAAATTAAGAGGGTCTTGTGTCAGGAAGTCAAAAAGAAGGAGTGTCTAGAAATGTCACACTACGGAAAAGTCAAGGGAGTGGCAATGAAGAAGTCGATCTACCAGATTTGTGACATCGTTGGTAACCTTCAAGATATCATTTTCAATTGAATGAAAGAAGCATCTGGCAAATTGCAAGGAATTCGGAGATAAGTAGGAGTAAGGAAGTGCAGGAAAGGGGGAATTGATGACTCTTCCCAGAATTTGGCAAGATTTGAAAGAAGAAATGTGTGGGCTGGCAATATGAAGGGTTACCAAGGTCAGTGAAATTGTTTAGAACAAGGGAGACTAGATGTATTTAAAGATGGGAGAAAAAAAAAGAGTTGGATTACAACGAGAGAGAAAGAAGGTACTCCGGAAAGAGGGAACTAGTTTGGATATGCTCCAGATGGAGTCAGAAGGAAACTGAATCAAGGGAACCCATGGAAGGAGCAGAGACGGGCCTGGAGGTCCAGAAGGCTCTGGAAGACGAGGATGGAAAGAAGAGCAGGAAAGGGACAGGAACCTGGCGTTAATGGGCTCCATCTACTCACAAGCAAAAGTGGTCACTGTTGAGAAATGGCAGAGCAGTTTGGACAGTGAAGAACAGTGGAGAAGCCACTTGCAACCAGTGAGGCGTGTGGCAGGGCGGTGTAGGGATGTCAGGGGCCAGCTGCAAGCAGTGGGAGAGGCCACTCTCCTGTAGGGAGAGGCCAGCCTGATACCAAGTCAGCAGTGGGGAACTGACGAGGTGGGACAGGCAAGTCTGTGGGGCAAGGTGTTCACGCCTGCTGCTCCTTCCTTCCAGGCTACACGGCGGGCGCTCAGAGAATACTGAAGAACAGTGTAGCCAGTCAGCTCTATATCTGACAATCAAGGTCTCAGCTGTGCTGCTCAAAATAATGTGCATCCAGCCCCCTGGAGATCTGGTTAAAACGCAGATCAGGATCCTGTAGATCTAGGTGGAGCCTGAGAGTCTGCATGTATCACGGGCTCCCAGGTAACGCCAGTGCTGCTGGACTCCCACTGCTAGTTGGCCAATTCCACAAGGAGAAAGGAGAAACGAAAAACTGCGTCTAAGAACTTGATGGTGAACCATCACTTGTCCATGTAGTAGAGAGGGTCCCTGTGATGTTCCAAAGAAGCACAGAGCCTTTATTCTAGGCTAAGGAGTGGTTCTGTGATTGTTGGTTTTCACCCAACAAATCTACTCTCCTGATTACACCTTATTTATACTCACATGAAAGTGGACTTCTCTTTTCCATGGTCAGAAGGGAGAGAGAGCCAACTGGAGTTTAGATACCGTAGTAGACAATAATACGAAGGATTATCCGTCTGTGAATGAAGGAAAGTCAATAGGACTTGGAAATATGAAATGAATAAATAGCCCGATGAAATAAAGGTGGGTGGGAGGAAAGGACTCAGAGTAAAGAGGGGAGAGAGTTAGATTTCACTCTACCATTTTGGGGCACTGAATATCTATCTGTCTTTCTTCACTTTCATTTATCTTCAGGGAAGGAGCTGGACCGGAATTCACAAAGGCACTTCCCAGCTCTAGTATTCTAGGATTCTAACTCAGAAGTCTGTGACTACTGGATTCTCAGAATTGGGTCCAACTTCCATTTCCATTCACTCACTGAATGCTGACTCAGTACCCATAGGGTGCAGGCACCATGCTGAGGTCTAGGGAGTTTGGTTTACAACAAACTCCATCCTTGTCCTTCAGCAGCTCATGGTCTAGTTGGGGAGAGGGAAATGCAAGGCTGACTGGTAAGCCCTAGGGTAGACATCAGCCCAGGGGCTGGGGGACCCCACAGCAGGGGCCAGACCCCAACCAAGGGAGGAAGCAAAAGGCTTCCCAGAAGTGGTGACAAGAGCTGACTTTTAAAGAATAGGTAGGTTCAGCCAAAAAAAAAAAAGGAAGGAAGGAGGAGCAGAAGAGGGAAAGTGAATGAAGCTTAGTTGGGTGTGGTTAGAGCAGGGAAGCAGGCAGCCTAAGAAGAACCACCCCCTCTGTAGAGACTTCTCGACCACCAACTGCAGCTGCTGATGGAGAGATCAGACACACCCCTGTCACACATCAAGCAGTCAGACCCTGAAGATCCAGCACAGAAAACACAGAAAGGGCACAGGAGATGCTAGGAGAGAGAGAAAAGGAGGAGGTGAAGACGCTGGGCACCCAGAGAAGGTAGTGATCAGAGGGGCTGGTGACTCTAGATCAATGAAACATCGTGCACAGCAGGCTGTAAGCAGCAAGCAGGCCAGCCCTCTCTGAGGACTGAGAAGCAGCAAGGGGCAGCCTCCAGCGTCCCCCACATAAACCTTCCTGTGGGAAAAACACCTTGCACAGTCCGCGGCTGCAAGGCTCCTCAACCCTGCTGCTGCCCATTGGAAACGTCTGGGGAACTTTAAAAAACTACCCACATTCAGAGATGCTTCCAAAAGGTCAGTGTCATTAAAAAAAAAATGGAGAGTCTCTCTCAGATTAAAGGAGAAAGCGGGAAATATGGCAACTAAATGCTATGTGTGCTAACTGATTGGGTCCTGGATATTTTTTAAAAAACCGTAAAGAACTTATTGGGAAAAAAGAGGAAATGTGACTATAAACAACGATTATTAACAGATAACATTAGGATGACAAGGGCCTTGGGTGTGATCACAGTAGTGTGGTTATGCTGGAGAGTGTATTCAGGGGTCAAGTGCCATAGCATGTGCAACTAAATGGTCCAGGGAAAAAAAGCTACATACCTGGGGGAGGGGACAAGGATACAGCAAACATGGTGAGTGACAACTTTCGGTGAAGACTACATTATAGGTATTCATTATACTACTCTTTAAAAAAAATGTATTGGAGTATAGTTATTTTACAATGTTGTATTAGTTTTTACTTAACAGCAAAGTGAATCAGCTATACATATACCCATAGCCCCTCTTTTTTGATTTCCTTCCCATTCTAGGTCACCTCAGAGCACCGAGTTCCCTATGCTATAGGTTCTCATTAGTAATCTGTTCTATACATAGTATCAATAGTGTATATATGTCAGTCCCCATCTCCCAATTGATCCCACTCCCGTTTTCCCCCATGGTATCCATACGTTTGTCTTCTGTATCTGTCTCTATTTCTGCTTTGTAAATAAGATCGTCTGTATCAATTTTTCATTATTTTACTCTTAAAACATTCCCTTCCATTTGACATTTCTCCCTCCCCCAAGAAAAAAAAAATTTAAGTTCCTATGTGCAATTCTCACCACTATATTGGAAACTCAGAGGGTGGGGCCAGGGCCTCAGCATTTTATGAAACACTGCAGAGGGGCTTGGTTCAGGCAGGCATGAAAACTGCTGCCCTGCTTCTTCTTGGAGCTGGAAATACTTCTGACCTCTAAAAGCCTACCCATCCCAGCAGCTGAAAGGCTTTTCCAACTGTTGGAGGTGCTAGGAGATTTGGGGGGAGCTAAGGACCAGGTGTCTGTGCACCCCACCCACCCCTGCGCCAGGTAAGGGAGGTGCAGGGTCAAGGAGGAAGTTGGCCCCAAGGCCCACCGGGCCACAGCAGCCAGGTCACACAGGACACTTACATGCGGTAGCGAACCTGAATGCTGAACCCTGCCTGCCAAAGAGTCTCAAACCTGACTGAGTATTATAATCACCCGGGGGCGGGGGGGGGGGGGGGGGAGGTTTTAAAAATCCTGACTCCCAGGATTTATGCCAAACCAATTAAGTCAGAATCTCTGGAGATGGAACCCGGGCATCAAAATTTCTTAAAACTCCCCAAAGGATTCCAGTGTGCAGCCAAGTTTGAAAAACAGAGCACTTCACAAACATTAAATATCACAGCTAATAATTATGTGGGCCTGACAAAGGCAGTGGCCAGCTACAAGACTCTACCAGCCCCAGCGTCAGCCATGGGCTGGGTCAGCATCCCACGGGCATTTTAGCAGAACTAGGCAAGCGCCGGGCACACCCACAACCCCAGCCCCCTGCCAAACACACACACACACCACTTGTGTATAAATCACCCAAGTCACCGCTGCTCTGAAGCTCCCCACAGCAGCCCATGGGGCATTCTAACCGTTCTGACTCAGGGTGAGCAGTGGATGGCAGTGAAGAGCCATGTGCCAATCAGGCCACGAAAGAGGCTGAAGTTAGAGAGCTTTGGCTCTTGCCGGTGGTCTGTGTAACCCCAGGGGAGTGAGGGCTTGGGCTGCTGTCCTGGAGGCAGCCGTGTGGGTGGCGCCGGTGCACATACTGCAGGGTAAGGGGTGGGTTGCAGGTGGAAGAAAGGAAGGTCTGTAGACTGCGGGATGAAAATGACATCACCTGCGTAGCAGGAGGACAGCACGTCCTCGCTTTTCTGGTCCTGAAAGAGAAGTGATGCACAGCCCCTTCTCTCCCAGGGAGAGTGTTCCAAATCGGCATGAGCTGGAGGGCTCTCAAAGGTCCTGAAGGCTCTCCAGAGGGGACGTGCTGCAAGTGCTAATGTCAGCCCTTCCAACCAGTGTGTTTCTGCGGGACCAAGGCAGCGACTAGAAGGAGGCTGCTGGGGGAAGGATATTACCAGGTGAAAACTCCCCTGACCTACGAGGAGAGGGCCCTGAGGAGGGAGGAAGGGATGAGGGGAGAGACAGGGAAGTGAGAGGGAAGAAAGGACCCTAGAGTCTGCAAGGATCGCTCTCAGAAGCCGTCCACCCTGCCTGACCAGGAGAGGCCCTCCATGCTGCCGGACCAGGAGAAGCCCTCCACCCTGCCTGACCAGGAGAGGCCCTCCACCCTGCCCGACCAGGAGAAGCCCTCCACCCTGCCGGACCAGAAGCCCCTGGGCAGCTCTGGCAAACACCACTGCCCATGCCCCCTTGGCTAATTAAGTGAGACACTCTTATGGGTGGAGCCTCTGCACCTGGAATTTAAAAGCTCTCCAGGAGACTCCAATGTGCTGCCCAGACTGAGATGCTCAGGTCTGTGAGAACATCTTCCTGACCACAGCCTTTTTGGGAAAGTAATCCAGCAAATTTAAGAGTACAAATGGCAACCCACTCCAGTATTCTTGCCTGGAAAATCCCATGGACTGAGGATCCTGGTAGGCTACAGTCCATGGGGTCACAAGGAGTCAGACACGACTGAGCGACTTCACTCACTCACTTAACCTGATGATCTCCCTCCTGTGATATAAACACACAAAGGTGTTTATTGCAGGGTTACTGATACAGGCCAAATCAACAAAACTGAAAAGAGACAGAAAGTCCACAAATATGGACATGACTGAACAAACTGGATGGACTGTGGTAAAGAATCCGCCTGCAATGCAGGAGATCCCAGGTAGATTCCTGGGTCCGGAAGATCTGCTGGAGAAGGGATTGGCTACACCACTCCAGAATTCTTGGGCTTCCCTTGTGGCTCAGCTGGTAAAAAGTCTGCCCACAATGCAGGAGACCTGGGTTCGATCCCAGGGTTGGGAAGATCCCCTGGAGAAGGGAAAGGCTATCCACTCCAGCTGGCCTGGAGAATTCCATGGACCCTATTGTCCATAGGGTTGCAAGGAGTCGGACACGACTAAGTGACTTTCACTTTCACTGTGGAATACTATGAGAGTTTGTCATTATTTTTAAAACAGTTAGATCTATAGTACTCTAGTGATCTAGAGGGTTGTCCATAATAAAATGGTATGTGGGGGGGAAAGTTATGGAAAAAATTCTTTTCAATTATTGGGGAAAAAAGGCAAAAGGCCAACTCTGAGTGAATATACACATACGTGTGTGTGTGTGTGTGCTTACGTGCATTTGTCACTGTTTGTGCATGGAAGTAGGAGCAGAGACCCAAGCTTTTAACAATAGTGATGTCAGAGAGTCAGGAATGGAGAGGAGTTGGGAGCTTATTAATATTTACTTCGAATTAACTGAGCATCATTTTCTAGTTAAAACAAGGAGATACAACTTCTACAATTAAAATCATTAATGAAGAAAACCCACAGCATGTCTGACTCTTTCAGGATCCTGTAGCCCACCAGACTCCTCTGTCCATGGGATGCTGCAGGTAAGATTACTGGAGTGGGTTGCCATTTCCTTCTCCAGGGCAACTTCTCGACTCAGGGATTGAACTCAAGTCTCCGGCACTGGCAGGGTGATTCTTTACCAGAGCCCAGAGGTAAGATGACCTAGATTCAGATCCTGGCTTTTCATGTCCTAGCTTCAGTTCCTTAATCCCTCTGCCCTCAATATGTTCATTGGTGAAAGGGGACCAGAGTGATGCCTACATCAGAATGGCATCCACATCAGAAATGAGCATTAAGTGAGATGACCCAGTCAAGCGCTTTGCACGATGACATCTGGCATATTCTAGGCCACATACAGTAATTTAATAAACATTGTTGTCATGCAAAAATTTTCCCTTAAGTCACTAAAGACCAATCCTCAAAGTCTAGGTAAGCTCACCTCCTCCAGCAAAGAAAAAACCCAAGCCCCCTTGTCACTCTCTGCATTGCTTCAACCTTCCCTAGAGCCGTGCATATAGTGACATTTTTATGCAGCCTGCGGGCACTATGGGTGGGCAGTGTTCCTTATGACTTCCTCCAGCTCTGGAATGGGTCACGATGTCCTGCTACCAAGTGACAGACTCTGGGCAGGGAAGTGCCTGGGATCTCCTGGGAAGGGATGTCCTACAAACAAAAAATAGTTACAATAATTATATAACTTCAGCCATCCTCAGTAACGGGCCCTTCTGTAAATGCTGACAATGCATACATGGATTTGGTCCTGACCCTGGGCCTGCTGAGGAGAAAGGAGCCAAAGCTAATTAGAATGATGAATGACCCCAGCCTTGTCCAGCGTGTGCTGAGTCAACTCTCTACGCTTGGATGACTGGCTCCACACGCTGCTCCCTGCAAGGGGTGTGACAGTTCAAAGAGGCCAGGCCCTGTTCTTTCTGTTTGGAGCCTCTCTCCTAGAAAATGATGGGAGCACTTCTTCACAGGCTTTGCTCAGAACAAGCTTGCTTTCTATTCTGATAAACATCCAATAAAATCCAACATAAAAAATCAAGTCTTGCCTTCTCTTTCCCTGGATAACACTTGTGCATGATTAAAAAAAATGCTCCAGAAATCTAAACCCAGGGGCTCACCTTTCACTCTGCTATTTGTCGAGGAGCAGAATTCAAGGGAAGGCCAATCACTGCTCCTAACCAAGGGGATGGTGTTGCCATAAAAACTCTTTCCTGGTACCCATATGGATCCTGCGACAGGTTGAATTGTATTTCCCACCAAAATTCACATGTTAAAGTCCTAACTTCCAGTAATCAGATCAGAATGTGACTGAATTTGGGGATCTAAATCTTTAAATCAATGTCTGTGTGTACGTGTGTGTGCTCAGTTGCTCACTTGTATCCGACTCTTTGGGACTGCATGGACTGTAGCCTGCCAGGCTCCTCTGTCCATGGAATTTCCCATGCAAGTATACTGGAGCAGGTTGCCATTTCCTCCCCCAGGGGATCTTCCCTACTCAGGGATTGAACCCACATCTCCTGTGTCTCCTGTATTAGCAATTAGATTCTTTACCACTGAACCATCTGGGAAGCCATAGTTAAGGTTAAATCAGGTCATGACCGTGGACCCTGATCCAATATGACTGGTGTCCTTACAAGAAGAGGGCATTAGGACACAGACACACAGAGCTATGTCAAGCCAAGGAGAGAGGCCTCAGGAGAAGCCTGCCCTGTCGACACCTGTGCCTCTTTCTGGTAGTCAGACCGGAGAAGGGCAGGGCACACACATGCGTGTGACTAACAGGGGATTGAATGGATAAATGCCAGTGGTCAGAGGGTGGTATCCAAGTGTGCTCTGCAATCTTCACGTGTGGAACTGTCCTGGGAAATGCAGAGAAACATGCCTCTAATCCCTAGTGCATGGAGACGTAAGAAGTACTAGAAAGGGCAGGCGTTTGACAGTAGAGCTGGATTTGAATCCACACCCAGCACTCCCCACCTGAGTGATGTAAGCCCTCAGGTCTCAGGTCCCCACCTCCACCTCACAGAGTTGATCTAAGAATAAATCCAAGACTGTGGGTAGAGCACAGAGCATATCCAGCCATTCTGCCAGCAATGAATTACTGAAAAGGTGCTGTCTTCTAGGTCAGGTGTTAAGCAGGAAACAAGATACAAGGGCCCCGCCCTCACCAACATTATAGTGGACTAAGGAAAACAAACATTTTAGAAAAAATAGTCTTTCTGACTTTGACCTCCCACCATGAATTCCTTTCAAGTTGACAATGTTGATAACTGAATAACTTAAATGTCAAGTACTCAAAAACAATCCAATGTCCATCATTTTTGGTCTCTATTAACAGTTGGCATCAACACTATCAAAAAGCATTTGAAGTAGCACAGTTACACGATAGTTTAGTTTAAGTGTGATAGTTTATACAAACAGGATTTTAGGACAGGAGTTGTTGGTCATTTCCTCAGTCCATCCTGCTGACGTCATCTGAACAGTATATACGTTCCCGAGAGCGGGGATCTTGCTTAAGTAGCTCCCTTATTCAGTTCCTACCAGGACACCAGTGACTCCAGCACCACTTTAGGCTGATGCGCTGAGTGGTGAGGGCAATGATGTCACCACTAGAAAGGCCACAATAGCAGAGCTGTGTTTGCTGCGTGTTGCCCGCCCACCTCCCTGTGCTATAATCGGGGACCATTGTCTTCCAGAATTTCCTCACTGCTTGGACCATGTGGCAGACACAGAAAGGGAACAGTGTGGCTTTTCTGCCCCTTTGTAATAATGGCACTTTGCATTTGTATAGCACATTTAACGTATTCAGTGCATTTTCTTGTCTATTGGCTGGTCTTATCCTAATGAAACAAAACCCCATGTGTTTTGTAATTGTTTGTGCCGTAGAGACAGCTTAGGAATCAGAGTCAGTGAAATTGTGCTGGAGGAGGCCCGATGCCCCAAATCTCTTAAAGAATAACAAATCCCATAGAAGTTGCAAATGGAGCCAGCATGATAATGCAGCAATACAGCTATTCCGTGGGGAGCAGATGCATCTGGAGCATGGGAATCAATTCAGCACAAGCCGGGGAGCCCAGAGGAGTTCTCTTCTGAGTCTCAGGGCTCTCCCTGTGGGCCCTCCCTGCCTGGGCGGAGGCTGGCACCCGGTTCTAACTGCAGGGCGAGACTGGGCAGCACCACAGGGAATCAGGGACCACTAGGATTCAGTGATACCGGCACATCTTGTGGCCCAGAAACGTGACCCAGAAATGCTTCTTGCTTTTTCAGCAGTTTGGAAAGGGCAAGAATGAGTATCTGGAAGGGTGAGCATTTCGGGGGTTGAAAACCAGAATTTTCACTTATCGCATTTTGGAAAAGGCAGCAGCTAGAAGCCAAGCTCCCACGGAGAAAAACAAGTTGTCTGCCCGTTACTTGCAAGGCGTCTCCTGCTGGGTTGAGCATCTCCCAGGAAGCAGGAAGTTAGGCCCTCACTCCTTTAGTCCACCTGGGCACCCGCTGGTAAATTATTGCTTTTACTCTGGTACCATTTAGAAAATTATGGCTCTCTAAATCATACTCTGGGGGACTGAGCAAGAGAAAATGCCTCCTCACCTGCATTGCCGAAGCTTGGCCTACCCTTCAACTCAGTGATTTGCAGCCTCGCTACACATTAGAATCACCTAGGGAGCTTTTTCAACACCCCCTCCACCCCTGCCAATGCCCAGGCTGCATTCCGGAACACTGAAACAGAAATGCTGGGGGTGGGATCTGGGAACAGTACTTTTTAAGCTCCCCAGGTGATTCCAGTGTGCAGCCAAGGCTGAGAACCAGCCTGCTAATCGTCGGGTTGGCCAATAAGTTCGTTTGGGCTTTCTAGCCGCTATAATGGGAAAACCTGAACAAACTTTTTGGCCAAAACATCCGTTCTTGTGCTCAGTGGGCTGCTCTGGCAAGCGAGGGATGCTCTAACAAGACAAAGCCCCCACACCTGCCACAGACCTTTCTTTGGTCTCCTTCACTTGCCTTAATCCCATGCTCAGCAGTGCTAATTCTACTGCATACATTAAGAAAATAATAATCCAAGCCATTGTGTGGTTGCTGGGCTCATGCTCACTAATCCATTTAGCTAATTAACATGAATCAGACACCATGCTAGGCAACACAGCAGACACAAAAATTAGGAGGACATGATCCCTGCCTTCAAGAATCAACTGTGGAAGATAAGGTGTATGAGTGACTGTAATGCGAGGCATTGTGAGATCAGAGATTTCAGACTCAGGCAGGAAATCAGAGAAAAGAATGAGACTTCTTTTAGCTGGACTGATGTCTTCACAACTGACACATCTCACAGATACACACACACACACACACACACACACACACACACAATTGTCAGCACATAACACAAGACTCCGTATGCAGCAGGTCTAAATGAATTCTGCTTGAATGAATGAAGAAATTCAGATTGCTCTCACTGGAGCTCATCCAGCCTAATACCCAGGACTCTCTGGCTCCTTTCTCTACCCCCACCATGTCCAGGCTCCTCCAGGTACCACCAGACATCACCTCAACCTCTAATGCTGAGTCTCTCTGCCCCCATCCCCACTGCCCACCTCACACTGCCCTTGGAGTTCCAGGGTGCCTGACAGTGGCTGGGTGCCCTGCACTGGCCACTCTGCTGACTGAATTTCTCCCAGAGACCAAGGCAGCTGTCCTCTAGCGTCCACTCCCCCTGCTCTCTGAAATAAAATCCCTGATCTGGAGCTAAGCATATAGGCCCCCAAGAAAAGACCAGATATAGCCATTTGCCTACGATCTGGCTGGTGAATTCAGTGGAAGTGATGTGCACAGCTTCCAGGTCATGTCCTTCACTGAAGCGGCCCTTTTCCTGTTACCCCTCCACCCTGATGCTTGAAATGGCACCATGGTGTGATGCCCTCATGAACCACATGGACAAGAAAATGCCCTAATGATGGCAGAGCTCAGAAAGCAGGAGGAGCCTGGGTCCCCAGACACCTGTGTGAGGCAGGGTCCTCTTCCACCCCACCCTCAGCCCGGTCGAGCTCCCCTCAGACAGAGCGGGCTCCCTTGTATCTTTTACTTACAGTCAGACCTGTAAACCAATATGCTTTCCTGCTGCCATCACATCCTACAGTACCTAGAGTTTCATTGTATATTAAAGAAAGGAGAAGGTGTGGCAGAAAACCAAGTGACTTCTGTCAGTACAGTCAATGACTTGTGACTTCTCATAGCAGAACTACTGAGAATCCATAAGTCTGCTTAGGTCAGCCTTTGAGAATCTGCTTCGCTGGTGAATTCAGTAAGTTTACTGGCCTCTTTTTTCTGATCTACGTGGTCCGTGGAGACTACAGGGGAAACTAAGTGATGGTCATTCTTGGTGAGTGACTCATAGAGACTGATTCCTAGGGTCAACAGAAGCTCTATAAAAGGTGAGCAATGTTACCAGCTCCTGCAGACCAAGACAGCAAGATGGAAAGGGAGTAAGCATGAGCTCTGGAACCAGACCTGTGAGCTAGGTGACCTTGCCATCAATCTACCATATTTCTGGAGGGAAGAGATAAGATATCACTTTACTCCTGTTAGAATTACTAGCATCAAAAAAGATGAGATAGCAAATGTTAGAGAGGATGTGGAGAAAAGGGAACCCTTGTGCACTGTTGGTGGGATTGTCAATTGGCGCATCCACAATGAAAAACAGTATGGAGGCTTCTCAAAAAGTTAAAAATGCAGCTATCACATGAGTGAGCTCCAGCAATTCCACTTCTGGGTATGTATCCAAAAAGAAATAAAAACACTATGTTGAAGAGATACCTGCACCCTCATGTTCACAGCAGCATTTTTAACAACAGCCAAGACATGGAAACAACCAAAATGTTCACCGGCAGATGAACAGATAAAGCAGTTGCAGTAAATATGTTTATGTGTTTAGTCGCTCAGTCATGTCCGACTCTTTGCGACCCCATGGACTCTAGTCCACCAGGCTCCTCTGTCTATGGGAATTCTCCAGGCAAGAATATTGGAGAGGGTTGCCATGCCCTCCTCCAGGATATATGTTTATAGTGGAATATTCAGTTCCATTCAGTTCAGTTCAGTTGCTCAGTCGTGTCCGACTCTTTGTGACCCCATGAATTGCAGCACACCAGGCCTCCCTGTCCATCACCAACTCCCAGAGCTTGCTGAAACTCAAGTCCATTGAATCAGTGATGCCATCCAACCATTTCATCCTCTGTCCTTCTCCTCCTGCCCTCCATCTTTCCCAGCATCAGGGTCTTTTCAAATGAGTCAGCTCTTCATACAAGGTGGCCAAAGTATTGAAGTTTCAGCTTCAACATCAGTCCTTCCAATGAACACCCAGGACTGATCTCCTTTAGGATGGACTGGTTGGATCTCCTTGCAGTCCAAGGGACTCTGAATCTTCTCCAACACCACAGTTATTCAACCACAAAAAGAAGGAAATTCTGCCACTTGTGACAACATGATGGAACTTGAGGGCATTGTGCTAAGTGAAATAAGTCAAACAGAGAAAGATAAAAACTGTATGATCTCATTTTCATGTGTAATCTAAAAACAAAACAGTAACAACAAGAAAAAACTAATAAAAAGAGATCAGATTTTTGATTATCAGAAGAGTGTGAGTAAATTTGATAAAAGTGATCAAAAAAGTACAAACTTCCAGTTTATAAGATAAACTTAAGTAGTAGGAATGTGATGGCATTTTGGGCACCAGTTGGGCTTCCCTGGTGGCTCAGACAGTAAAGAATCTGCCTGCAACATGAGAGATCTGGGTTGCAACCCTGAGTTGGTAAGATCCCCTGGAGAAGGGAATGGCTATTGGAGAATTCCATGGACAGAGGAGCCTGGCGAGCTACGGTCCATACGGTTACAGTGAGTTCAACATGAGTGACTAACACTTTTCACTGTCATGGCACCAATTAATGGCCTTCCTGTATCCATGCCCATGGCCTTGGAACTCTGTAGTCCCTTCCACTGTGATCCTGGGCTTGGCCATGTGACTTGCTTTAGCCAAAAGTAAGGCACTAGAAGATTTGACGCGGGCTTCCCAGGTGGCTCAGTGGTAAAGAATCCACCTGCCAATGCAGGAGACACAGGTTCGATTCCTGGGGTCAGGAAGATCCCCTGGAGGAGGAAATGGCAACCTGCTCCAGTGTTCTTGCCTGGAGAATCCCATGGACAGATGAGACTAGCAGACTGTAGTCCATGTGGTCAAAAGCGTTGAACACGACTGAGCACAAGAGTTGATGAAAACCAAAGCTTGAAAAAATGTTTGTGTATTTCCACTTCTCTTGCTTCTCTATGACACCACAAGAATAAGTCTGGAATAGTCTCTGGAAAATGAGATGGCCCACCCCAGCTGAGGGCATCCTAGATTAGCTTATAGCCTGCTGACTGCAGGCAGATATATGAACAAGGCCCAGCCAAGACCAAAAGAACACCTTCTTCTCCCCACAAGCCCAGCCAAGATCAGTGGAATTACCAGATCACTCAAGGATTTACAAGAAATATAAATCATGGTTGACCTGAGCAGCTATCATCATGGCAATGCAGACCTAACAAGGATAGGGCCAACCAGCTCCCCCAGACTAGAGTGATAAGCCAGGGCCCATGTGGGAAGCCTGGTGTGCTGCAGTTGATGAGTCTGCAAAGAGGCGGATGCAACTTAGCAACTGAACAACAATAGTGTGTAAGGCAGCTGTCGTGAAGTCCTTGGTTTCTCCGGCTGCGGCCTTGGGAGTGCAGTGGAATGAGGACAGAGCTCTTCCTCCAGCTTCTGGTTCAGCAGCCCTGTGACAGCACCACTATCTACACAGCGAGTCAAATGTCCCCCGTTTCCCTTTGACTAACAAGGAGTCTGCCACAGAAGGCATCTGAAAATAAATTATACATGAGACACAGTTTCTGAACTAGTTGCAAGTTCTGTTCCAGGATATTTTTACGTTTCTTCAAACATTCCCTCCAGGGGTGAAAATCCCACCAAGAAATTAAATAGAATTAGAAAAGAGTCTTAAAGAGATCCGCTTGGCCCCATCACGGTGAGCTAAGCATTCGATAGGGTCCCTGGGGCCCTCTGGAGCTTTGGATTTGTATCTTCCCTTTAAAATAGCTGAGCAATATTGCTGTAGTGGTGGTCCTTACGGAGTGTGTTTCAAAGAGAACTGACAATTCCTCCTTTAATGTGGAGATTGAAACTGTGGACTGTATTCAAACAGACTTGCCTTCAAATCCCAGTTCTACCAACTTATGACTGAGGACACTCCAGGATACATGTATTGAAACTCTCTAAGCCTGATTTCCTTACTGTTAACAGGGGCTATTAATCGGGGCTACTTCATAGAATTGTTGTGAGGATTAAAAGAGTCAATCCTTTTAAAGGCACACAGTAGCCATTCAAGAAAGGTAAGCAATGTTGTCATGCCTTGGACATTCCCTAAGCCACAGAGAAGTCTCATCTGGAAAACTTTTGAGCCAAGGATGGTCTCTCCAAGGCATTCCACACAACTGCCTCTGAGTGTCTGCATCTCTTTTCTCGGTAGTATGTCTCTCCATGAAAATACACCATTCCCTCCAGAGCCCTGCAGGAAGAAATACATTAACAGCTAAAAAGACTGGAAATCAAGCCAATCCCTTGTGGCAGGGAGTGCCAGTGACTACAGAAAAGGCATCATCTTTGCCATTCTTCCACATAGTTAATGCATAACAAATTTTGTGCTCCAAAGTGACATGAGTCCTTCTCCAAGTTCTGGTATATAAATGCATTTAGTAGCCTCCTCTTAGGTCAAAGAAATTGGGACAGAGTTTGAAAGTGTCTATTTATAAATTTGTAGAGTCAGCAAATGGCTGATCTCTGCCACAGAAGGAAATCTCTTAAAAAATAAAAAATCCCCCCCCCCCCCACTTTATAAAAACGGGAGATGCTTATAAGCATGTAAGTATCAGCTAGCTATTGCCATAATAATGCTGCATAACAAATCACTCCAAAATTCAGTGGCTTAAAACAACATTTATATTTGTTCATGCATCTAGAGGTTGACTGGGTGTCACGTCACCTAGTGGGTTTGGCTCTGGGCTACAGGTAGGCTCGGGTCTGTATCTCATGCCTCCCATGCTCCTTGCACCAGTGGGCTGGCTTTGGTGATGTTAGAGGTGCAAGAAAGGAAGAAGAAATGTCCAGTTACTCTTAATGTCTCAGTACACACTCACAAGTCCTCCCTCATTCCAGAGGACACATCCCGTCACATGGCTGAACCCTACATTAGCAGAGAGGGGAAATCTACTCTGCTTCCACCAGGAAGAATGGGAAAATCATATGCAAAGGTCATGGATACAGGCAGGGCCAGTTTCAGGGACGTGCCACCCATGCAGACGCACCTGGGCCCTACACTCAGGAGGGCCCCACCTTTAGCTGAAAGCTCTGCTGTCAGCTGTGTAAGATCACTAATAAGTTTTTGTCTTGGAGCCCCAAATTTTCATTTTTTACTGGGCCCTGCAAATTATATAGCCAAACTTGAATATGGGGGAGGATAAAGAATTTGGAACAATAATGGAATCTTCCTACTTAACAAACTGACCTTGGATTACAGAAGTGTCATATTAATTTCCCAACTCCTCCAGACCCTGCATTCAGAACCACATGGAAGAATTTCTGCAGTAAATCCAGGTTCACACCATTCAGCTTCAGGTCACACCATGATGTCCTCCCTAAGACAGGGGTGTGGTTCTGACAAGCATGGAACAGGGAGGGGCCTAAGTGGTCATCAGTTGTTACACGTGTGGCCTTACCACCACCTTGTTCTTTCCAGAATTAAACTTGGAGCACCTGGCCCCCTGCACCAGACTGGTTATACCTCCCCAGTGAACTCAACACCCCCACCCACCCCCAACCCCCACCCACTCATCCTCTTTTTTCACATCCCACTGCGACTGCTCAATGGAAAAAGTAAAATTACCCATCCGTGAGAGATTTTCACATCCACCACAGCCAGAAAACCTGCAGAGAGACTAGACACACTCTTGGGGAAATCAGGGGTGTGAAAAGGAGAATCAAAGGTTTGTCAAACCAAAGCGACATCCCAAAACCTCTCAGGCAGGTTCAGTCTAACTCAAAACCATCTCAGACATCAGGCTAACTTCATCTGAGGGAGGTGAACTTTTCTTAGTCCCTGAGATGAACAAACCCAAAGTTAGATGACAGCTGCTTATGAATGACGTTTCTCTTCATTCTATGCCACTCTCAGGCTCTCACTTAAGTTTATTTCCTCTAACCAGTCTCTGAACTTGGAGATGCAACAAGAGGCCCCTAGTCAATCTCCTCCACACAAGAACCCTTCCTGAGAACGGCCGTCTAACCAACCTCTGCCCTCCATACTCCGCCCGGCTCTCTACACTTGACTGTGACCCTCAGAGCAACAGCACGCCTGGTGGGGAGAGCAAGTGGAAAAAATGAATCATAAGCACAAATTGACACAAGAATCCTGCAGTTCAGACAATTACCCAAAGAACACATTTTCTGATAATTATAGAGCTAAAAATGGATCCACTCTGAAAATTCCTTCCTTTCTCCCGAGAAAGCTGAGGAGGTGGTTTAACAACAATCAACTGCTGAGATGCATCACATTCCGGGGTACTTAGGAGACGAGTTCCAAGAAATTTCTTGGAAGGTACAGTTCCCAGAAGGTGTTGGTGCTAAAGAAACCCATTCATCCTCCCCACCTCCTCCAGCACGTGCTCACAGCTGGGGAATCTGAACTTGGAAACCCATTCAAAACTAGCCAGGAGGGAGGAGGCAGGCCTTCTTGCCCCGTGACTCCGCTTAAATGTCAAATTACCTCACTCCCACAAAATGTAAGGGGCTGTGGCCAGTCCAGGGTTACTTCAGCACCGTGGGTATGCTTGGGGATGTTATAAGAAGTTTTAGGCAGCAGCTGAGGGTCAGGATAATCAGAGTAACATTTAGTACATGCTGAGTATTTATGAGCTAGATGCACATGTATCATCTCATTTAGTTCTCACAACTCCACGAGGAGGGTGATGAACTTACCACCCCCACTTCAGAGTCACACTGGGGGTGACACAGAGAATCTGGGCACAGGTGGAAAGTACCAGAAGCCTGCACCCTTTGCCACCACCCTACATCATGTGGCCAGTGGAAAGAAACAGAACAGGCAGAGAGAATTTATTCATAAGGTTAAAATATAGACTACAAAGAGGGGAGGGACAGAAACACAGAGGAAAGGAATGGGATACAACCTGGAGCTTAGAGACCTTCTGTGTCAGTAATGAATACAATAAAGAGTTAAATTCGATTTTAAAATACAAACCTGATGTAAGTAGCAAATGTGGTAAGATTTAAGTTTTGTGCTCTGTCATGGACACTGCTGAAATGAAGAAATGAAAAGACTATTATGGAATCTAAACAAGCTTTAGAGCTTTTGCACAGTAAAGGAAACCAGCAACAAAATGAAAAGATGACCTATGGAATGGGAGGAAATATGGGCAAATGATATGACCAACAAGGGATTAATGTCCAGAATATACAAACAGCTCACACTAAGCAGCAGCAAAAAAAAGAAAAGTTTAAAAATGGGCAGAAGACCTAAATAGACATTCTCCCAAAGAACACACACAGATAGCCAACAGGCACATGAAAAAATGTTCAACATCGCCAATTATTAAAGAAATGCAATCAAAGACACAGTGAGGTATCACCTTGCATCTGTCAGAATAACCATCATCAAAAAGTGAACTTTTCTTCACTGTTTGGTGGGAATGTAATTGCTATAGTCACTATGGAGAACAGTAAGGAAGTTCCTTAAAAAACTAAAAATAGAGCTACCATATGATCCAGCAATCCCACCCCTGGGCTTATCTCTGGAGAAAACTATAATTTGAAAAGATACATGCACCCCAATGCTTCTGCAGCACTATTTACAATAAGCAAGACATGGAAACAGCCTAAATGGTCACTGACAGAGGAATGGATATACAAAGAAGATGTGTGTGTCTGTGTGTGTGTCTGTGTGCGTGTACACAATGGAATATTACTCAGCCATTAAAAAGAATGAAATAATGTTATTTGCAGCAACATGGATGAACCTAGAGATTATCATACTAAGTGAAGTAAGTCAGAGAGAGAAAGACAAATATCATATGATATAATTTATATGTGGAATCTAAAAAAATGATACAAATGAACTTTCTAAGTCTCAGAAAACAGACTTAGAAAACAAATTTATGGTTACCAAAGGGGAAAGGGGAGAGGAATAAATTAGGAGCTTGGGATTAACATATATACACCACAAATATATATTTTAAAAGATAGATATATTTTATATTTAAATATATCTATTTTATATTTAAGTATATCTATTTCATATTTAAACATATCTATTTAAAATAGATAATCAAAAAGGGCCTACTATATAGCACAGGGAACTCTACTCAATATTCTGTAATAATCTAAATGGGAAAATAGCTTGAAAAAGAACAGATCCATGTATATGTATATATAACTGAATCACTATGTTGTACACCTGAAACTAATACAACATTATAAATCAGCTATTTACTAAGCATGCCTGCTCAGTCATGCCTGACTATTTGTGACCCCAAGGACTGTAGCCCACCAGGCTCCTCTGTCCATGGGATTTCCTAGGCAAGAATACTGGAGTAGATTGCCATTTCCTCCTCCAGGGAATCTTTCTCAAGGACTGAACCCACGTCTCCTGCATCTTCTGCACTGGCAGGTGGATTCTTTACCACTGAGCCACCTGGGAAGCCCCCCAAATCAATTATATGCCAATATAAAATATTTTTAAATACAATTAATTTCTCTTAAAAAACCCACAATGAGTTATCATCGCATACCTGCTAGAAAGGTTGTCATTAAAAAGTCTATAAATAATAAATGCTGGAGATGGTAAAAAGGGAGAAAAAGGAATCTTCCTACACTGCTGGTGGGAATATGTAAATTGGCTCAGCCACAATGGAAAACAGTATGGAGATTCCTTAAAAAACTAAAAATAGAGCTACCATATAATCCAGCAACCCAACTCCTAGGTATATAACCAAGAAAAATGAAAACTCTAATTCAAAATGATACAGGTACCCTAATGTTCACAGCACTATTTATAATAGCCAAGACATGGAGGCAACCTAAGTGCTGATCAATAAATAACTGGCTTAGGAAGACATACTATATATATATACGCATGTATACAATGGAATATTAATTGGTCATAAAAAATGAAATATTGCCATTTACAGCAACATGGATAGACCTAGAAAATATACTTTAGTTGAGTAAGTCAGACAGAGAAAGAAAAATACTATATGATACGGCTTCTACGTAGAATCTAAAAAATAAGACAAATGAATCTATATACAAAACAGAAACAGATTCAGAAACATGGAAAACAAATGTATGGTTTCCCAAGGAGAGAGGAAGGAGGAGAAGGACAAGTTAGGTGCATGGGATTAACAGATACAACCAACCATGCATGAAATAGGTGAGTAACAATTGACTGGAGAGCATGGGGCTGTAAGATAGGACTTTGGCAGAGGCAGCCACAGGCTATTGCCTGCTGTCTGGCTAGAGTCAACGGTCAAGCAACACAGAAAAGTGAGCAAGGCTCAGATGTGACTGATGGAGGTTACTGCTCTGCCAGAGAATTCAGGATGGTACATTTTAAATGGGTGGGCATGGGCAACTTGGAGTTGAAAGACCTTGGGTATCAGTCTTAAAAAATAAACTGGAGACTACGGTAGTGACACCTGGAGAGGATTACTGGTGTCTGAGTCATTCTCTGGGAAAATAATCTACAAATTCATGAATCACTCTTAAAACCAAATGCATGCATGTGTGCTCAGTCATGTCCAACTCTTTGGACCCTTTGGACTGTAGCCCACCAGGCTCCTCTGTCCATGGGATGTTTTAGGCAAGAGTACTGGAGCGGGTTGTCATTTCCTCCTCCAGGGGATCTTTCCAAGCCAGGGATCAAATCCACATCTCCTATGTCTCCTGCATTGGCAGGTAGATTCTTTACCCACTGAGCCATCGGGGAAGCCCCTTAACACCAAATGTCATATGTTATTTTCTTAATCATTCTTTATTCCTTGGATCACTAGTATTTTCATTATCTGAGCTTACTTCCCTGCTGTGTCTTAGCAGATGCGGAACCCTGACATACTGAGTTTCTTGAAAAACGGTAAAGGACGAGTAATTAGCTAGAAAAATAACTGACTTCTTGATTAAGCTCTCTCTCCCAATGAAAGGCATCATTATTGAAATATAGGGAAAAAAATCAAAAGCTTGCAAAATTGTTTCCCTTCCATCAATGTTGGCGTGACATTTGGTTTCTCTCCTATTCACATAAGGCTCAAAAACTCCTTTTGGGTGGATAGGTGGCTTTCCTACAGCCTGTAGCCCATCCACTCTGAATAGAGATCAGAGATGTCCCTTGGCTCAAGGTAATGGACATGCAAGTTTTACATGCAAGTTGCTGTTCTCCACACTTTGCTACAAAAAGTACATGCTGTCCTTACTGGAGAGTGGCAGACTGATCTCTCTGTCCCAGGGGTCTCCCAGCTACATCATAGAGCCCTGCTAAATACTAAGCTTAAGCTGTACATGCATACATGAATATGCGTGCACACGTGTGCTTCCTGAATGCACTGAGGGCAGCTGTGACCTACTGATCATTCATTCAGAGAAACTCTCTGAATGCCTGGCTCCCCCTTTAATAACATCTCCCATCCCACCCCTCCAACACTCCTGATGATGCTGTCAATCAAACTGCAAAGCTGAGTGGCAGGTTGAAACCTCAAATGAAACCCAACAACCAGTTAAAAACTTGGCTGAGCCAGGCGGGAGCATTTCTGAGCTCAGCATCAGACAGGAACAAAAGCTGTGAAGCAGTTATCAGCTATAAAGGCCATCCATCATCAAGCAAAGATAAAGAACCTCAAAATCCAACCAGAGGGCACTTGCAAATACCCAGTGCTGTCCTGACACTTTGATTGATGGCCACCCCTTTTAATTAGTGCCTCTTGTCTCTGGAGGTTTCCAAAGAACTGATCACTTGTTCCCACCCCCTTCTCCCCCACCATCATTTGCCTTTGTGGGGAGACAGGGACCGAAGCAGGCATTCAGCCTTACCAGTCCCTTTCACTGTGTGACCACCCATGACCATGTGACCATCCACCCTTTTGGCATGGGACACTTGCACTGACCTTTCGCAGAAGGAAGCATATTCGCTCAATGTTCCTCAGCCGCTCCCTCTATCAGGAGGCACAAGAAAGAAAAGAGAGGGGAGGTTAGGTCTTCTGCTGGAAAAACACGAGAAACGCTACATTCAGCCCCTAGTGGAGGAGGCAGAGTCCACCACAGACCCCTCCCAGCCATGACCTTCAAGCTCCGACCTTTTGCTAAGAAGAATTTCAGCTCATACAACTCAAGAACAACAACAACAACAAAAACAAAACACAAATAAACCAATTAAAAATGGGCAGAGGATCTGAATAGACAGTTTCCCAAAGACATACAGATGGCCACCAGGCACATGAAAAGGTGCTCAATCTCACTAATCACCAGGAAAATCCAAATTAAAACCAAAATGAGATATCACCTCACATCTGTTAGAATGACTAGCATCAAAAAAACAAGTGATACCAAGTGCTGGTGAGGCTGTGGGGGAAAAAAATGAACCCTCTTACACTGTTGGTGGGAGTGTAAATTGGTACAGTCACTATGGGAAACAGTATGGAGGTTCCTCAAAAAATTAAAAATAGAAGTACCACATGATCTAGCATTCCACTTCTGGATATATCCAAAGGAAACAAAATTACTATGTTGAAGAAATATCTGCACCATTATGTTCATAACAGCTTTTTTAGAGTAGCCGAGACATAGAAATAACCTAAGTGTCCGTTGACAGATGAATGGATAAAGCAGTTGTGGTATACACATGAATAATGGGATATTATTCAGTCATAAAAAGGAAATCTTGCCATTTGTGACAACATAGACAGACCTCAAGGGCACTATGCTAAATGAAATACCAGAGAAAGACAAATACTATATGATCTCATTTATATGCATAATCTAAAAACAAAACAATAAGAGCAACAAGACAAATTCATAGAAAAAAGAGATCATATTTGCAGTTACCAGAGGTAGAGAGGGAATTTGATGACGGCGGTCAAAAGTTAAAATCTTCCAGTTATAAGACAAATAATGGGATGTAAAGTATAACATAATAACTATAGCTAACATGCTATGTGGCATACTTGAAAGTTGCTAAGTGAATAAATCCCAAAAATCATCACAAGGAAAATATTTTTCTTTCACATCTATACGACATGATGGGTGCTAACCATTTATTTTGCAATGTTAACCAATTATTTTGCAACATATGCAAGTCAAGTCATTATGCCATACACCTGAAACTAAATATACTGCTATGTATCCATTATATCTTAATAAAACTGAAAGAAATGAGTTTCAAACTTTCCTCTATCTACCTTGTTACAGTTATTTGCTCTTAACCCAACTTCCCCAGCAAACAGCATGGGTTCAGCTTTCTTTTCAGTCCAGCACAGGTTTCTTTATTTCTTTTTCCTACAACCTCTGTGTCTCTGTAAGACAGTCAAACTAAAGAACAGGGACCACGTGCTCATGAATGTCCTGAAGCCTGGACTCAGGCCCCCTGGAGGGCTTCCCATTCAAGTCTCCAAGAGCATATGTGCCTGATGAGTGTGTAAGGTGGGGAAGCTCTCCGCCCTTGACTTTATTTTTCTAAAGTGACTGTATTTAGAGAAAGCAATCTTCCCACTCAATTAGACACCAGCAGTGCCCCCAGGCTAAGAATTTTTCAAGACGGCCATCTCTGGAGTTTGGCTCACTGCCATGGAAAAATGCCCCAGGGGTGGGCAGGTGATGATGCTTGGCTCACACACTGAATGTTGCCTCCCCTTTCCTGCAGTGACTTCCATGATCTCTGAGGCCACCCTGAACACAGCTGTGGCATCTCCCGGTGCTTCATTACCAAGGCAATTTGGTTGCGGCAGACGTGATGATAATGAGGCTCCTCCTGGATCGCAAGAAGACAGGTGGCTGGGCCACTTCAATTTCTCTAATTAAATCACAAATATAGCAATTCCTGTGCATCCGTTAAGCCCAGAGGAAAGAGCCCACATCAGCACACAGTAGTGTCCACGTGGCTAGGAAGACAGGCCACATCCTCCTCAACACACATGTGTGCTTGCACGTGTACAAGCAAACGTACACACACACACACACGCAGCTGGGTATCAAGGCTGCCTAAACGGAGAATGTGTGAAAAGACGTGAGATTCCAAGGATGAAAGAGAGGGGTTCAGGACACACGCTAGCTCTTTCTCCAGCAAGCCAGATCCTCTGAAGGACAACATTTCTCCTTACTTTACAGTGATATTAAATGTCCTACTGATAAAAGGAAAGGGGAAGGGTTACCATGAGAAACTAAGAGTAAAAACAAACCATTCCTCCTCTTCCCACTGGCTGGAAGCAGGGGCTGATGGTCAACCAAAGGGTCCAACAGTATTTAGAGCGTAAATCTAAAGAACCAGTGGACCTCATGCATGTTCATTTATAAATACTCCACACCAATCAGCAACTGTTTGTAACACACATTTGTCCAGGACTACAATTAGCAACCAGTGAAGCAGTTTGTCAAGCCACCTGAGCCCGAGATGCTGCTGCAGAGACTCCCCGGGGGCCCAGAAAGCTTAAGGATGAGTTCAATGAGGCATCCAAAGTTTAAGTTCCTGCCGGGGAGTAACATCATAAAATCCAGGGGGAATCTGCCTAATACTCTTCCATTAGGGCTTTTAAAAATATCAAACAGGAGTCCTTTACAAAGCTAAGGGCTTTACTCTGTCTATAAGATGTCTGACCTTTGGGGCCCAGACTCCTTAATTAATTCATTAACTGATTATATGTATGGCTTTATTTTTTTAAACTTTTATTAGAGTATAGTTGACTTACAATGCTATGTTAGCCTCAGGTGTACGATAAAGGGAATGGGTTATATACCTACAGATATCCAGTCTTTTAAAGATTCCTTTCCCACATTACTACAAACATTGAGTCCCCTGTGCTATACAGTAGGTCCTTAATAGTTATCGTTTATATATGAACGTGAAAGTTGCTCAGTCATGTCCGGCTCTTTGTGACCCCATGGACTATATAGTCCATGGAATTCTTCAGGCCAGAATACTGGAATGGGTAGCCTTTCCCTTCCCTTTCTCTTTCCCTGGATCTTTGCAAACCAGGAATCGAACTGAGGTCTCCTGCATTGCAGGCGGATTCTTTACCAACGGAGCCATCAAGAAGCCTATTTTATACATAGCAGTGTGTATATGTCAATCCCAGTCTCCCAATTTATCCCCCCTCTTCCCCACCCCTGGTAAGCATAAATTTTTTTTCTATATCTGTGAACAAACGTGGCTTTCATAATAGGAATAAAGAGTTGAGGTTCAGCTTCTCTGCTATGCAACCTCGCCCTTCGACAGCCATTCATTCGTCCAGCAACAAACAGTTATTGAGCATTCTGTCCTTGTGCAGGTCCTGTCCTTGCACTGACCTTATGCAGAAGCTTCCCATTGGACATACACTGGTCCTAATTTTCTTTGTTCTGCCTGAACTAAGGAAACTGCCAAGGTAAGATGGAAATGGGCATCAAGAACCTGCCTCATGGTTTCACCAACTCTCTTGCACCCTGGTGTTGAATTCACATGATGGATTTGAGGGGCAGGACACAAGAAACTCTAGGTATTCTAAGTGAGCTCTTCCTAATTTGAGCCCAAGCCACCAGGAGGAAGCAAAACAGGCTCTTGACTCCCTGACATTCCAAACAGAAGTGCTCTCTAAGCCTAGAGCAGCTCCGCGCACCTGGTCGATGTTGACGGGCCAGGTGTGTGATGTTGGTGCCAAACACAAAAACATCCAGAAAGAAAGGAGGCCCAGGGTGCAACCCTTTCAGGCCTGGAGGAGCCAAGTTACCCCTGGGGGGTGGTGAGGCTGGCAGATGGAAACAAAATGAATTTTAAATAATGACAGGTTTCACAAGATAGGGTAAGTTTTAAAGTAGATCTTCCAACTTGCCACAAAACTCTGCTTCACACTGTTGACTTGGAAAGGGTGGAGTCTGTTTCACAGAATCAATAGATTATAAAAACAGGTATTTAAAGAATCATATCTATCTCTTTTTCTACAACATAGAGTAAGTGGTAAGAACACAAGCAGATCTGGGTTCCAATTCTGACTTCACTGCTCCTTGGATAAGAGTCTAAATTGGGCAAATGATACCTGCCTCAAAGAGTTATGAGAATTATAGGTTTTATATATGTGTGTGTGTGTGTCTCTACACAGGGCTTCCCTGGCTCAGTGGTAAAGAATCTGCCTGCAATGTAGGAGACACAGGAATAATCCTTGGAGAAGGAAATGGCAACCTACTCTGGTATTCTTGCCTGGAGAATCCCATGGACAGAAGAGTCTGGTGGGCCACAGTCCATGGGGTCTCAAGAGTTGGACATGACTTAGCGACTAAATCACCATTGGATATATATGTATATATATAGTTTCTTCAGTTCAGTTCAGTTCAGTTGCTCAGTCATGTCAGAATCTGCAACCCTATGGACTGCAGCACACCAGGCCTCCCTATCCATCACCAACTCCTGGAGTTTACTCAAACTCATGTCCATTGAGTCGGTGATGCCATCCAACTATCTCATCTTCTGTTGTCCCCTTCTCCTCTCACCTTCAATCTTTCCCAGTGTCAGGGTCTTTTCAAATGAGTGAGTTCTTCACATCAGGTGGTCAAAGTATTGGAGTTTCAGCTTTAGCTTCAGCATCAGTCTGTCCAATGAACATTCAGGACTGATTTCCTTTAGGATGGACTGGTTGGCTCTCCTTGCAGTCCAAGGGACTCTCAAGAGTCTTCTCCAACACTACAGTTCAAAAGCATCCATTCTTCAGCCCTCAGCTTTCTTTATAGTCCAACTCTCACATCCATACATGACTACTGGAAAAACCATAGCTTTGACTAGATGGAACTTTGTTGGCAAAGTAATGTCTCTGCTTTTTAATATACTAAATTTGGTCATAACTTTTCTTCCAAAGAGCAAGCATCTTTTAATCATGGCTGCAGTCACCATCTGAAGTGATTTTGGAGCCCAAAAGAGTAAAGTCTGTCACTTTTTCCACTGTTTCCCCGTCTATTTGCCATGAAGTGATGGGATCAGATGCCATGATCTTAGTTTTCTGAATGTTGACTTTTAGTCAACTTTTTCACTCTCTTTCACTTTCATCAAGAGGCTCTTTAGTTCCTCACTTTCTTCCATAAGGGTGGTGTCATCTGCATGTCTGAGGTTATTGATATTTCTCCTGGCAATCTTGTGCTTGTGATCTGGAATCTTGTGATTCCAGCTTGTGCTTCATCCAGTCCAGCACTTCTCATGATATACTCTACATATAAGTTAAATAAGCAGGGTGACAATATCCAGCCTTGACATGTTCCTTTCCCGATTTGGAACCAGTCTGCCATTCCAAGTCCAGATCTAACTATTGCTTCTTGACCTGCACACAGATTTGTCAGTAGGCAGGTAAGGTGGCCTGGTATTCCCATCTCTTGAAGAATTTTCGACAGTTTCTTGTGATGCACACAGCCAAAGGCTTTGGCATAGTCAATAAAGCAGAAATAGATGTTTTTCTGGAACTCTCTTGCTTCTTCGATGATCCAACGGATGTTGGCAATTTGATCTCTGGTTCCTCTACCTTTTCTAAATCCAGTTTGAACATCAGGAAGTTCATGGTTCACATACTATTGAAGCCTGGCTTGGAGAATTTTGAGCATTACTTTGCTAGCGTATGAGATGAGTGCAATTGTGTGGTAGTTTGAAGATTCTTTGCATTGCATTTCTTTGGGATTGGAATGAAAACTGACCTTTTCCAGTCCTGTGGCCACTGCTGAGTTTTCCAAATTTGCTGGCATGTTGAGTGCGGCACTTTCACAGCATCATCTTTTAAGATTTGAAATAGCTCAACTGGAATTCCATCACCTCCACTAGCTTTGTTCGTAGTGATGTTTCCTATGACCCATTTGACTTTGCATTCTGGCTCTAGGTGAGTGATCACACCATCGTGATTATCTGGGTTGTGAAGACCTTTTTTGTATAGTTCTTCTGTGTCCTCTTGCCACCTCTTCTTAAAATCTTCTGCTTCTCTTAGGTCTATACCATTTCTGTCCTTTATTGTGCCCATCTTTCCATGAAATGTTCCCTTGGTATCTCTCATTTTCTTGAAGAGATCTCTAGTCTTTCCCATTCTATTGTTTACCTCTATTTCTTTGTATTGATTGCTGAGGAAGGCTTTCTCATCTCTCCTTGCTATTCTTTGGAACTCTGCATTCAAATGGGAATATCTTTCCTTTTCTCCTTTGCTTTTTGCTTCTCTTCTTTTCACAGTTATTTTTAAGGCCTCCTCAGACATCCATTTTGCTTTTTTGCATTTCTTTTTCTTGGGGATGGTTTTGATTCCTGTCTCCTGTACAATGTCACAAACCTCCGTCCATAGTTCATCAGGCTCTCTGTCTATCAGATCTAGTCCCTTAAATCTACTTCTCACTTCCCCTGTATAGTCATAAGGAATTTGATTTAGGTCATACCTGAATGGTCTAGTGGGTTTCCTTACTTTCTTCAAGTTAAGTCTGAATTTGGCAATAAGGAGTTCATGATGAGCCACAGTCAGCTGTGTTTTTACTGACTGTATAGAGCTTCTCCATCTTTGGCTGCAAATAATATAATCAATCTGATTTCAGTATAAGCCATCTGGTGATGTCCATGTGTAGAGTCTTCTCTTGTGTTGTTGGAATGTAATAAAACCCATGCAAAATTTAACAGTAATAACTGTTAACTAATAATCCAATAACAACCCTGTACCAAAGTCTATTTCCTGGGTCTTTTAGTACCTCCTGAAGAACACAACTCTCTTCAGGGGGCCTGCAGCTAAGGAGAACAGACCTCTTTGTCCCTGTCACTAAAGAATTATGTCACTAAATGATGTCACTAAAGCCTTCCAGATTAATATTCACACGGATATATGCTATATATATACATATGTATAGTCACAGTAGTAAATCCTGGCATTCACTCTACAACTTTTAACTGAAACTATCAACAGAACTATTCAAACAAAAACTTGCCCTAGCCCTGGAAACCAGGGCCTGGAGGAAAGTTCAACACAATGCAGGGTCACTGAGCTCAGACTGAGAGACAGACCGGCATGAACTATAAGCGCCATCCTTTGAGTTCTGGTCCAGAAGAGTCTGGAAAAGGCTCTGTACAGGCCTGGCTGGTGCCCGCCTCTGGGACGTGGGCTGCACTGAGCCAGGAAGCGGACAGCCAGCACCCGCCCGACTCTGCAGACACGAGGTCCTTTTCCCCTGCTCACATCGAGCCTTCTTTCTACATCCACTCCAGGCACGTGGAAGCAGTGGTCATGGCCTGACGAGCCAGACAGAGCAGCAGGACTCAGGCAGCAGCAGGCGCAGGGGGTTTCTCACATTCTGAACTGGGGCCAGACAACTGGACTGCATCAGGTTCCCAGGGGGAGGCGAACTGACCCCAAACCCAGAGAGCCCCCCGGAGATGAACGCTCCCTGGGTGATGGATACAGTAAAATGAGCTGCGCATGTCAACCCCCTGCAAGATTCCCTCTGAGAAACCTAGCAAAGTACAGAGTGGAGATGACCATGGTGATGCTCCCACATCCGCCAACATGATGGACAGCCTGGAGCCTCTCTCCCTGTTCAAGACCCACTCACACGGGGCTGTGAGGACTCCACAGCCACAGCACAGAGAGCTTTCCCATCCGGGCACTAGGACTGCTATACTTGACTTTTCAGGATAAGTTGAGACCTCTGTCGCCTCAGGGACTACCGCCCTGAACCATGCATGGAGGTGCAACCAGGGCCAAGTCTGTGCTTCACTCACCCTGCTCATCAAAACTTTACCCTCCTTCACAGGCCCTGGGTGGCCTGGGGTGACACCACCCTTCCAGTCCCCAGCACCCACTACTTACCGCGTGAACAGGGTTGCACTGGTCGATGGGGCTCTTAAAATCTGTTCTTAACTCATCAAAGGCAATTATCTGAAATGGAAAACACAGAGTCAAGATGTTAGTGCAAAGATGAGTCAGTTCACCACGTGGCAAGCTTCCTATAGATGTGGTCCAAAAGCAACTCAGGAGGCAGGAGAGGGGTGCCAAGGACACGACACTGGCCAGGAGTCACTGTCAAAGCTGGTGATGGGCACTTGGGGTTGACTGTACTCTCCTGTCTACATTGTATATGCCTGAAAACCCCCTACATGGGGAATGAGAGGGATGTTGTTTAAGGGTACATATTTAAAATAGCAGATAAATAAGTCCTGGAGACCGAATACACTGTACACTGGTAATAGACAACAAAATTGTATTATAAACATTATACTTGCTAAGAGACTAGATCTTAATTGTTCCCAGCACTAGAAAAAATGGTAAGTATGATGGGCTAGAGGTGTTAGTTAAGGCTAAAGTGGCCACCATATTGTAACATAAATGTACCAAATCTATACACTGTACACCTTAGAGGTACTCAATGTTGTATGTCAAATATCTCAATTTTTTAAATCCCCAAAATAAAGGGTTTTTTAAGTTTCCTGTGCTTCACAAAAATGTAGAGAAGACTCTGTTACAGCGAGAGCAGGCTGGGCTTTGGATAAAGGTACATACACACAAAATTAAAACTTCAAACCAGCACTTTCCATTTTCTCCTGAAGGAAAAAGTTGTTTATTTTTTACTTTTGGCTATTCTGGCAGAGATGCTGATTAGAAGTTAAATGGATAGAAGTCAGGCAAAAGAGAGAAGAGAAAATTAAGAAAGCAGAGTTGACAGTACTAGAAACAATTGAATCTTTAGCCATCCAAAGGCTGGACGATCAGCTCCTGGACAATCAAGGCATCAAGCTTACTCCATTGGACTTGAGTTCTCAAGGTCATTTTGGACAGACTCAAAGGTCCCCAGAGAGCAACGGTTTCCCCATCTGTCTATAGGGGAGAATTTTAGAAGTGACCTTCTCCAGTCACAGAATGAGGCATGACCCAGTCACAGAAAGAACTAGCTAGAAGGGACGCTTCCTAACCCCGACCACCTTGTCCCCAGGTGCGTCCAGGGAGACTCACTAACAGAACAAAGGTGTGTACAGCCAGCAAGGTGTCCTCTCCTAGGATGTGAAGGTCTCAGGACCTTTCCTGGGCTGCACACAAAGGGACAAACCAGCTCCCCCAGGAAGGCACATCCCAGGCGTCCCCGAACACTCGGGAGAATTGCTGAAACAATGAAGTTAGTGCCCCTGTCCAAAATAGTCCCTGTTCCAGCAGCAGGGGGCTGAGAGTAAGTACCAAGAGAGGGAAAATGACTTGCTTCCCTTAAAAAAGAAGTATGATTTTAGCGCAGTCATATATCATTCTGATTTTAATACTCCTACAGAATTAGGAGGGAGTTTTAGTGTAAGTAGTATAATGTGTTAGAGAGACACATTTCTGTATCATCCCTTGCCAGATAGTTCATTATCCAGCTGATACCTGAAGCTTTAGTAACAAGAAACTCACCACTTACTGAAGACGCTCCTTCTTTCCCTGGCTACCTCTAATTAATCATTATGTTCCTTAACTAAACTCACAGATAACTCCCTAAGGTTTCCACCCACATGCCAGTGTGAGCAAACCACAGCCCGCAGGTCAAATCTAGCTGGCCACTCATTTCTGTATAACCTGTGAGCTAAGAATGGTTTTTTTATCTTTAGAATAACAGAAAAAATTTTAAAAATAATATTTTGTGATGCATTAAAATTAGATCATTTCAAATTTCAGTGTCCATCGATAATGTTTCATTGGAACGGATTCTTTTATACATGGTCTATTTTCTTACACTACAATGGCTGAGTTGAGTAGCTGCAACAGAAACCATGTGGGCAGCAAAGCTCAAAATAGTTACTATCTTGCTCTTTAATGAAAAAAAATTTGCTAACCTCTGTTTTATTCTTTTATTTCTCCTCTGAGCTGCATGTTGCCCAATATGGTAGCCACATTTGACTGTTTTAATTTTAATTAGTTAAAATTAAATTTAAAATTCAGTTCCCACATTCTAATTGCTTAAAATCACATCTTTCTAGTAGCTATTAAACAGCATAGATATAAAACATTTCCGCCATCACAGAAGGTTCTATTGTAAAGCACAGCTTTAGAGACAGAGGATCATTGAATCCCTCTTCCACAAGGAATTCCTATCAGTATTGCCAGCTATGGTGAACCCAGCAAATCTTTCTTCTTCAGGCTAAATCTCTCCAACCATTATATATATCTTTGTAAAGTCGCTCAGTTGTGTCTGATTCTTTGCGACCCCATGGGCTATACAGTCCATGGAATTTTCCAGGCCAGAATACTGGAGTGGGTAGCCATTAACTGGCACTAAATTACCTCATCCTTCTGACTGCCCTTCACTCACATTACAGTTGTAAACATCTTTACTAAAACATGACTGTTAGAACTAAACACCACACTCAAGGTGAGGTCAGTTGGCTCAGAGAGTAAAAGCATCACTCACCTCTATTCTGTAAACTGTACCTCTGTTAATGTGACCTGATAGCATTAACTTTTTTGTAGACACATCACATTCCTGGTTTCATACCGAACTTGCATTGCATTATAGCCCAGGTCTTTTTTATGTGTTTCATTTAAACTAAACCCACTTCATTACGCATGCCCATTACTGGATTATTGGTGCCTAAAAGCACGAACTGACATTTACCCCTTTAAGTTCCTCCCTATTGGTCCAATGTGTTGAGATATGTCTCCAAACTACAAATTTCAATGAACATAATGTGCTCAACACATACATCTATATCCCCTGATGCAAACTGAATAAACCGAGGGCAGAGCCTGAAGATCGCCCTCCTAGATCCCAGGAGGCTGACATAAGCAAGTATTCCACTCATTATGTACCTAATTATAAAGACAATTCATCAGGTTTAATCTAGTCAACTAAGAGTCTCCTGATGGCGTTAGAACCCCATTACTGTTGGTACAGCACATATAAGCTCCCCAAAGAGGCTGGCAGCCCATTCAGAAAAGGGATCAAGCCCCACATCACCGCTGTAAATGAAGACACACCAGTGATTCCTGCCTCCAGCCCTCTCCCTATCTAAGTGAAGGGATGTGGGTCCAGGCTGAAGGGAACAAAGGAAGCTGATGCTTGAAGCAGCTAGAGAGGAGCCCCAGGGGGTTTCAAGCTGCTGAGTGAGTCTGAGAGCTGGCAACCACAGCCCATCTCAGGACCCGACTTGAAGTAAGGTATGAAAAAAGGAAGGCCAGAGTGAAGCTTATGCCTTCAAGCTCCATGAGATAACAATTATTTCCTGGGTGCTTTCTGATAATGGTGATGGTAACGGACAGAAAGGCTTTCAGTATCCCCTCCCTCAGCTAACTACTAACTAAACAATCCATCCTTTCACTTGACATTCTGTGAGCACCTTTTCCCCACAGGCACTGGGCTAGCTCCTGCAGGTACAAAAATTAACAAGATACAGTTCCTGTCCTCAACAAGTCCCTGGTCTAGAAAAGAAGGCAAGCATGTAAACAGATCATCATGCTATAACGTGATAAGTACTATTAACAAGACAACTATAATAATATCTACCATTTAGTGCATGCTTACATGTTGGGCTCTAGGCTTCACACTATACATGGTTTTTATCATTTAAGTCTTCAGCCACCCCATGAGATAAGTACTGGTCTTGTCCTTATTTCAGAAATTAAAAAACTGAAACCAAAAGTGATTAAATTACTTGTCCAAGATCACTGCTTTGGGGCCAGGATTTAAACCAAAGCCTCTCTGACACTAAAACCTATACAGTTACCATTAAGTCATCCTACCTTCCAGTACACACAGAGAGAAGGAAACAGAGTCCAAGGACAGGTGGGATGAGCACCTATCTCCATGGAACAAAAACAAAGCTTCCCAGAAGCCATGAGGTTTGGGTTACCCTCTTCTTAGCACTAGTTCCTAGCACTCCCAGCCTCCTGGCCAGTATCTGAGAAGAGAAGGCTCAGTACAGCTTACTGGAGCCCTTTGGTGCCACAGTTTCTATCTGGAGCCAAGCCATAAGCCTCACGGATGGACTATGAGAAAAGCATGATGATGATGCCATGATCAAAGGATGACCAGTTTAATTCAGCTGTATCCAAAGGCCAGCTTATATGAGCCTCTGCTCCCCGCGCAACCCAGCTATATCATTACCTTGCTCCTTATTGTTGCTGAGTAGTATTCCATTAGAGAGATGAGCAAAGTTGTTTACTTTACCTGTTAAAGAACATGGGGTGGACTTCCCTGGTGGTAGAGTGGCTAAGACTCCAAGCTCTCATACAGGGGACCTGGGTTCGATCCCTGGTCAAGGAACCAGACCCCACGTGCTGCAACTAAGAATTGGAATGCCACAACTAAAGATCCTGCATGCCTCAACAAAGACTGAAGATCCCACGTGCTTCAAGACCCACCACAGCCAAATAAATAACTTCTTAAAAAAAAAAAAAAAGGGAACATGTGGGGTTTTCCAGTTTTTTACAGTTATGAATAAAGCTGTTAGAAACATTTGCATAACAGTTTTCATGCAAATATGTTTTCGATTTTCTTGAGTAAATAGGACGTGTATTGCTGGTTCATGTGGTAACTAACTGTATGTTTATATTAAGAAATGGAGAAACTGTTTTCCAAGGTGGCTGTACCATTTTGTATTCCCACTAGCAACATACAGGAGTTCCAATCACTCCACATCCTCACCAAAACTTAGTATTGTCAGTTTGGGTTTCTTTTATTTTAGCCATGACAATAGAAATGTAGAGATATCTCATATCTCCAATAATTAATGATGTTGAACAATTTTTCATGGGCTTAATGGTCATATGTATATCTTCTTTAGTGACGTATGTGTTCAAATCACTTGCCCAACTTTTTAAAAGTTGATCTCTTTGTTTTCTTTTTTTTTTTTTTTTTAATTTTTATTTTTCAGTGGGTTTTGTCATACTTTGATATGAATCAGCCATAGAGTTACACGTATTCCCCATCCCGGTCTCCCATCCCACCTCCCTCTCCACCCGATTCCTCAGGGTCTTCCCAGCCCAACAGGCCCGAGCACTTGACTCATGCCTCCCACCTGGGCTGGTGGTCTGTTTCACCACAGACAATATACATGCTGTTCTTTCAAAACATCCCACCCTCCCCTTCTCCCACAGGGTTCAAAAGTCTGTTCTGTACTTCTGCGTCTCTTCTTCTGCCCTGCATATAGGGCCATCGTTACCATCTTTCTAAATTCCGTATACATGTGCTAGTATACTGTAATGTTCTTTATCTTTCTGGCTCACCTCACTCTGTATAACGGGCTCCAGTTTCATCCATCTCATTAGAACTGATTCAAATGAATTCTTTTTAACGGCTGCGTAATATTCCATGGTGTATATGTACCACAGCTTCCTTATCCATTCATCTGCTGATGGGCATCTAGGTTGCTTCCATGTCCTGGCTATTATAAACAGTGCTGCGATGAACATTGGGGTGCACGTGTCTCTTTCAGATCTGGATTCCTCAGTGTGTATGCCCAGAAGTGGTATTGCTGGGTCATATGGCAGTTCTATTTCCCGTTTTTTAAGAAATCTCCACACTGTTTTCCATAGTGGCTGTACTAGTTTGCATTCCCACCAACAGTGTAAGAGGGTTCCCTTTTCTCCACACCCTCTCCAGCATTTATTGCTTGTAGACTTTTGGATAGCAGCCATCCTGACTGGCGTGTAGTGGTACCTCATTGTGGTTTTGATTTGCATTTCTCTGATAATGAGTGATGTGGAGCATCTTTTCATGTGTTTGTAAGGCATCTGTATGTCTTCCTTGTTTTCTTATTGATAATTTTTGAGAGTTTTTGGTATATTCTGTATACAAATCCTTTGTCAGTTATGCAAATTGAAATTTTCAAAAATTTTTAATTGAAGTGCAGTTGATTTACAATGTTGTGTTAGTTTCTGGTGTAAAGTGATTCAGTTATACATATATAGATATATGCTTTTTCATATTTCTTTCCATTATGGTTTATTATAAGATATTGAAAATAGTCCCCTATGCTTTACAGGTAGGACAGTATTGTTTATCTATTTTATATGTAGCAGTTTGCATCCGCTGATCCCAAATTGCTAATTTATCCCTCTCCCCACCTTCCCCTTTAGTAACCATAAATTTGTTTTCTGTCTATGAGTCTGTCTCTGTTTTGTAAATAAATTCATTTGTATCATATGCAAATATTTTCTTCTATTCTGTATCATGTCTTTTCATTCTTAACAGGATATGTCTCAGAGCAAAAGTTTTTCATTTTAATATTTATCAGTTTATCCAATTTACCAGTTTTTCTTTTATTGATTGTATTTTTCATGCTGGGTCTGAGAACTCCTAAGACCACAAAGATTTTCTCTTAAGTTTTTCCCTAAAACCTAGAGTTTTCACAAGGGAAAGTTTAAACTAAAAATTCAGTTTCTTTAATAGATTTAGGACTATCAGGTTATTCCTTATCACATGAGCTTGGATAGTGTGTGACTTAAAAACTAGCCAGTTTCATCAATGTTGTCAAACTTATAGGTTGAATTAATATTCAGAGCCACCTTCACTGCTTATTTCACTTTCTTGTATAGGGAATCTTCCTTTTTCTCCTGCTAAACTTTTGAGATGGAGGTTTGAGTGAACACAGAAAAGACTAGATAAGGCAGCAGCAGGACAGTGGAGACAAAGCAAGAGAAGCAGCTCTTCCACCAGCTGCATGACAAACATTCTAGCCGACCAGGTTGTCTATGACCTTGCCTGGGACTGTGCTGTGCGGGAGATGCTGCTCAAGAGGGAGAGAAGAACAGACGCCAGCACCTGGTTGTGTGCAGAGTGGAGGCTCCAGGAGATGCAGAGCCAGGGGCCCAAGGAGTCCACAGAGAGGTCCAGAAAGCGAGGGAGGTCCAAGCAGAGAAACACTCCAGATGTGAAGCTATCTCTGCGAACCTTGAGCCCTGTCCTTGCCACCACTAGGCTTAAGGCTAACTCATTCCCAAAGGTCCTGACCCAAACCCTCCAGCTCTTCCCAGCACCCTCGGGGGCCAAGATAATGAGTCAACAATTCACAGACTTTTGGAAGAATTAATATTGTTAAAATGGCCATACTACCCAAAGCAATCTACTGATTTAACGTGACCCTTATAAAAGCACCCATGACATTTTTCAGAGAACTACAACAAATAATCCTAAAATTTGTGGAAGCACTGAAGACCCAGAATCGTCAAAGCAATCATAAGGAAAAAGAAAAAAGTTAGAAGCGTAACCCACTCAGGCTTCAGATAATATACAAAGCTACACTCATCAAAACAGCATGGTACTGGCACAAAAGCAGATACATGGCTCCATGGAACAGAATAGAGAGCTCAGAAATGAATCCTCATACCCATGGCCAATTAAAGAAGACCTGTCACCATAAAATTCCCAGAAGAGAACATACGCAAAACAGTCTCTGAAATAAACCACAGCAATGCTTTCTTAGAACAATGTTTCCTTAGAGCAAAGCTTTCTTAGTCTTCTAAGGCAAAATAATTTTTTTTAAAAAGAGAAAGAGACCTAATCAAATCAAACTTACAATCTTTAGCACAGCAAAGGAAACCATCAGCAAAATGAAAAGACAACCCACTGACTGACAGAAAATATTTGCAAATGATGCAACCAGCAAGGGATTAATTTCCAAAATACACAAAGAGCTGATACAGCTCAATATAAAAAAAAATAAAATAAAATAATGGGCAGAAGACCTAAATAGACATTTCTCCAAAGAAGATATACAGATGGTGAACAGACACACGAAAAGATGCCCAACATCACTAATTACTAGAGAAATGCAAATCAAAATCATAACTCATACCAGTCAGAATGGCCATCATTAAAAATTCTTTAACTGCTGGAGAGGATGTGAAGAAAAGGGAACCCTCCTACACTATGGGTGGGAATGTAAATTGGGGCAGCCAATATGAAAACAGTGTGGAATTTCCTTTAAAAAGGAAAAATAGAACTACCATATTATCCTGCAATCCCACTACTGGACATATATCTGGGAAAGACAAAAACTCCCACTTGAAAAGATACATGAGCTCCAATGTCCATAGCAGCACTACTTATAGTAGCCAAGACAGTAAAGCATCCTTAATGTCCATCAACAGACGAATGGATAAAGAAAATGGTGTGTGTGTGTGTGTGTGTGTGTGTGTGTGTGTGTGTAGGAACTGATGACTTCGAGTTGTGGTGCTAGAGAAGACTCTTGAGAGTCCCGTGAGCAGCAAAGAGATCAAACCAGTTAATCCAAAAGGAAACCAACTCTGAATATTCACTGGAAGAACTGGTGCTGAAGCTGAAGCTCCGATCCTTTCGCCACCTGATGCAAAGAGCCAACTCATTGGAAAAGACACTGATGCTGGGAAAGATTGAGGGCAGAAGAGAAGAGGGTGACAGAGGATGAGATGGTTGGATAGCATCACCAACTCAATGGACATGAGTTTGAGCAAAATCCAGGAGATGGTGAAGGACAGGGAAGCCTGGCATGCTGCAGTTCATGGGGTAGCAAAGAGTTAGACACAACTGAGCTACTGAACAACAAAACTGAAATAGACTTTCAGACAAAGAAAACAAATTTATGGTTACTAAAGGGGAAGGGGGAGGATAAATCAGGAGCATGGGATTAATATATACACACTACCATATGTAAAATAGATAAACAATAAGATCCTACTGTATAGCACAGAGAATTAAATTCAGTATCTTATAATAATCTATAATGGAAAGTAATCTGAAAAAGCAAATAAATATAAAATCACTTGGCTGCATACCAGAAACTAACACAACACTGTAAATCAACTATGCTTCAAAAAATTCAAAAATTCACTCTGTGAGGGGCCTCATTATGGACTAGAACCCCTCCTGTGGCCAGGCATGGGTTGGCCCTAACTCTAGACAGCCTCCATTCCATCAGTTCACATGCCCAGGTGGGGTGAAGCCTGGCCCCACCTCAAGGGACTCTGTCATTGTTCAGTCACTAGGTCATGGCTGACTCTTCAGTGACCCCATGGACTGTAGCCCTCCAGGCTCCTCTGTCCATGGAAGTTTTCAGGCAAGAATACTGGAGTGGGTTGCCATATCCTTCTCCAGGGGCTCTTCCTGACCCAGGGATTGAACTCACAACTCCTGAATGGGCAGGGGGATTCTTCACCGCTGAGCCATCTGGGAAGCCACCTCAAGGGCAGGAAATTACTAAAGTCCCCTACTAATCATTTCAAGAAGCCTTCTTTCTTTAGGCCCACAGCATTTATAACTAGGAGATTAAAAGTTACCTTGCTTGTCTGAAAGAGTTATTTTGCTAAAAATAACTATACTCTACTATGGCAAAAATCTTCCTGGAAGAGTAAGAACGAGAGAAAATTCCACCCCCACTAGCTAACAAGTCCCCAGGGCTGCCTGTCAGAGAGTTCAACATTTGGAGAAGCCTCTTTTCTCTGGAACATTCTCTCCTGTGTTCCTTCCATGGTATCCTCTGGCTTCTGAAAGATCTTCGCGGTTGAAGCCTCACAGTCTCACATTTGTATCCCATTATGTCCCGGCACCATTTCATCTGCACAAGGACTCTGTGCATTGGATGGGGATGTCCCCCTAGTGTAGAGTTTGGGAAACCAAGCCCCAGGCGGAGCGTCTGAATGAAGCACTGGCCACAGCAGAGTGGGCGAGCAACAGCCCACACCAGGACCCGGTTTCTGAATCCTGATCAGCCGATGCTCCATGTAGCACCATGCAGTTATCTACAGACTCCAAGTAGTTGTCTCTTTGTGACTTGAAATCCTAAAAAGGAAGTATTGAGTTACTGAAGATGCCCCCAGAGACTCTTCACTAAGCACCCACGATGTCCCTGACACTGGTCTTGGCTCTGGGATATAGCAGTGAACCAGAAGACAAGGTCTCTGTCATCAGAGACAAGGGCAGAAGACCAAATCAACAAACAAACAAACAAAATCTGAAAATGCTAGCCTGTGTGAAGAAAGAACAAGGTGATATGAAGACACAGAACTGGGGGGCTGCTCAAGGAAGGCCTCTCGGAGGAGGTGCCATCTCAGCTGAGAGACTGAGTGATCGGGAACCAGACACGGGAAGTTCCAGGAGAAGGAAGTTATTATGTTGCAGAGGCCCTAGCAGGGAACAAGGTCATCATGGGTGAGATGCAGGAAGGCCACGGCAGGTAAAGCCCGGTGACTGAGAGAGACGGTGGGAGGGGATGGGGCCGAGAGCAGGACTGACCCAGAATCCTGCCTGTGCGGGACTCAAATAACCGCTCCTCAAAGCAGCCCTGAGAAGTGAGACCCCGTTCAGCCCAACTGCTCCATTGGTGATGTGGCCCCACCTGACTCTTAGGACTGAGTGCCTTTGCCGCTTGTGGTTCACAATCCAACAAAGGGATGTGACCAAGAGGGATGATACGAGACCGGTCAGTGTGCGTGAAAGCAGTGTCACGTGTGCACACAGCAGAGCAGGTGGCAAGCTGATGACCTTCCGGTCCTTCCTGCAAGGCCGTTAAATCGCTCAAATGGAAAGTCAGTGCTCAGAGGCAGTAGAAAGAAAGACCAGGAATCCTGGCTAGTCAGACCCAGGAAGCCAGAGGGTGATTTTGGGTTAACCCGACCCAGAGAGTGACTGGACACGAGAAAAGCTGTCTAAAAGTTTTCTAACGGGAGGGCACGTGGCCTGAGCACCCCCAGAAGTTCTGTCTACTGACCCATCTATCAACAGGGACAATTCTTTCACCCAGGAATGTGTTCAGACACCTGTCTGCCGTAGGGCCACCTGCGCAGACCTTCTTTTTTGATTTCTCCATGTTGTAGGCTGAACCTCAGAATGTGGCCTTATTTCGTTTTTTGTTTTTTATTTTTAATTTTGGCTGGGCTGCGTCCTTGCTGTGGCCTGCGGACTTCTATAGCTGCAGCACATGCGCTCAGTAGTTGTGGCATTCGGGTTTAGTTGCCCCGTGGCATGGGGGATCCAACCAGGGATCGAACCCATGTCCCCTGCATTGGAAGACATTTTCTTAACCACTGGATCATCAGGGAAGTCCCCTTGGCCTTATTTGAAAATAGAGTCGTTGCAGAAATAATCAGTTTAAATGAGGTCATACTAGATGAGGGGCCCTAAACCCAGTGACAGCATCCTTATAAGACACAGAAAAGGCCACACAGAAATGGGGGGTGGGGGGGGTGCAGCTACAAACCAAGGAGCACCAGGGATGATCAGGAGCCGTCAGAAGCTGGAAGTCACAGGAAAGGATCTTGCCTAGAGCTGTCAAAGGAAGAAGGGACATGCCCTGACTTTAGACTTTCAGCCTCCTGAACTGTGAAAGAATAAATTCCTACTGAGTCACTGAGTTTGTAGCAATTAGTTCAGGCAACCCTGGGAAACCAACACACTCCACTTGCAAAATACCTGAAATTGTTGCTGCTGTGACCTAAGATGTTTACCAGGAGAGAAGGGCATTCGGCGCTATCAGTGAAAGTTGGTTAAAGTGAAAGAAGCCAACAGAAGCATTTCCAACCCAAAATAAAAACCTTCCCTGGAGAAGCAGGCATTTACACTCACTACATGCCTTGTAAGTTCCCTAAAGTCATGCTCAGAATATACTTCTAATTTAGAAAGAAGTCAGGTTTTTTTTTTAACTTCTTCTCCATGTTTTGTCCCAACAGGAATAATTCCTTCAAACCACTGCCCAAGCCTTGGGGACATTTTTGAAAGTCAGGAGCTTGATGGGACGGGAGAGAGAAGGGGGATGGGAACAGCTTTACTGGTTGTAACACATATGACTTCGGTTTAGTTCTGCTTTTATGTCTGACACGGAGCAGCGGAAGCATCCTAGAGGTTCCATTCTCTGATTCTAAACGGCTATGGGCAAGTTTGCTAAGCCACACCTGAGCCCCCAGGAAGAAAGCAGCATCAGCTCCACACTCATGGGTACCACTGCTGCCGGCCCCACATCCCCCTCCTCACCATCGCTAATTGGGCCACCATTGACTCCTTGCCTCCTGCGGTCACTTTAGAGGCAAGAAGCCCGCACCTGGAGGAGGAGGGCTCGGTGGGGTCTTGACCCTGCAAAGACTAGCTGTGTGACCTTGGGCTTATCTCACTTCACTTCTCCAAGCTGTGGTTTCCTTATTCATAAAACGGAAATAACAACCATTCCTACCTCTACATGGAGCCATGAGTGTGAAATGAGGTGCCACAGATCACAGCATCAGAGCAGGAGAGAGAAAGATGGGGCTGGATGAGGAGCCAACTGCCGTTACAGAGAAGGCGCCACATGGTGGAATGGTTAAGCCTGTGCCTGTGAGTCAGAAAGTCTCAGTTCCAATCCAAACTCCGCCTCATCTATTCGTGAGACTGCAGGCAAACTGTTTAACCTTTCTAACCACAGTGTCCTCAAATATAAAGATGGGACAGTAAAGGTTCCTACTTCCTATTGTGGCTGTGAGGATCAAAGGAAATAATGTCCATAAAGCACTGGGCACAATGCCTAGTGGCAAGAGTAAATATTGTTATTTTTATTACTGTAGTTATTACCAGCATGCAGATGTTAGGACTCCACTTCCCTGGCCTTGAGCACAGTCATTAACATCACACAGTCTGGATCCAGAAGAACCCAGGCACTGTCGGGGAGGAGGATATAAGTAGGTGTGGAACCACTCTGAAGCTACACATGGATGAGAAAGTGGCAGGGCCCATCCTGTCCCTGGTGGGAGACTGAGCACTGGGATACTAGGAAAGAGGCTGGGATCGGCACATCAGCTGGGAAGGCAGACATCAGCTGCCCCCAGACCAACCCCTGGGCCCAAACGACGAGTACAACTTGCGGAACACAAGGACACAGCCTATTTGCCATTGCCTGTGCCAGAATTTGCAGACACAGTTGGTTCTGACATTGCTTCCCCGGTACCCATCTAGTTAACAAAAAACAAAGATGCCCCAGAGCCAGGTATGTCTGGCATGGGAGCCAAGAGAACAGGAGACCAAGCAGGCACAGCTTCAGCCAGGGGACGTCCCGGGGGGGAAGGTCAGGAGAAGGCCCCACGTCCTGCCAACTTGGGGTGGGCGAGGCAGCCCCTCTGAAGAACACACGCAGTGAGGGAAGGGTGGGAATGGAACAGGGAAGGACAAATCCCACTCCATTCTGAATGTTTCTCTTACTTTAACCTTTGTATTCCACTGCTTTCACTACAAGGATGCTGCGTGTAGCCTGGGATGTACAGGACAGCCCATTCTCAAGGCTCCGACCTTTAGAGGCATAACACTTCCATTCACACAGAGATAAAAAGTTGCAGAACAGAGAATAACATTTGTCTTGTTGGAGGTTTACCGGAAAGTCATGATCTTTAAACACCTACAGGGACAGTTTCAAGAACAAAATATTCTGACACAAAGAAGTCTGCAATAACCAACATACCCCCTCCTCCTCTAGTATAAAAGAAAGCCTGGATTCTAACCCAAGTCATCTTACCCAAGTAAGATGATTCTTTGGGGGACTTCCCTGGTGGTCTATTGGTTAAGACATCAGCTTTCAATGCAGGGGCTGTGGGTTCAATCCCTGGTCGGGGAGCTAAGATCCCATATGTCTTGTGGCCAAAGAAACACAAAACATCAAATGGAAACAATATTGTAATAACTTCAATAAAGACTTTTAAAATGGTCCACGTCAAAAACAAATCTAAGGAAAAAAAGATGATCCTTTGGGACACTAGTCCAGCATCTTCTCGGTCTGCTGGCTTCTCAAATAAAGTCACTATCCCTTTTCCCAACAACTTGCCTTTCAATTTACTGGCCTGTCATGCAGCAAGCAGTACTAGTTCTTCGGTAACAGGAGGAGGGCAGCAGCGGGCAGCACTCTGAGGTCTTCCTGGTCTCACTCAAGCAGGCCACAGGCCCCTTGTTCCACTCAGCCCCTAACCCAGCCAGCACCCGCAGTACCATAACTTGCTATGTGATGCAAGTCGGGAACCACAGAGTCTAAGTAACTGTTGGCGGCCCCAGGTTCCCCCTTTCTCCTATCACACTTGCACTTGCTCTGGCATCCTTGGTTCTCAAACTTGAGATTTCAGGAGCAATTTCAAAGGGTTTGGTGACCTTCCAGACACCCTTTGGGGTCTTGGCCATCAGACTCCCACACAGCTCTTGGAATTGCTCCTCCTTCTGGTTCCAATGTCCTCAGTTTCTTGGGCAAGCAAGTGCCCCCTTCAGCCCCCAGGCCTGCAGTGCCCCACAGCCAGTGGGCCCAAGTTCTGGGGAAGCACACATCCAAGGCTAAGTGTGAACATGCATCAGGGAGGCTCTCACACCCCGGAGAATCTTCCAGGAAGATCCATCCTTATCACAGTTGTTGCTGTTTAGTAGCTAAATCATATCCAACTCATTGCAACCCCATGGACTGTAGCCCACCAGGCTCCTCTGTCCATGGGATTCTCCAGGCAAGAATACTGGAGAGGGTTGCCATTTCCTTCTCCAGGGGATCTTCCCAACCCAAGGATGGAACCTGCATCTCCTGTATCTCCTACATTGGCAGGCAGAGTCTTCATCACCCAACCAGCAGAGAAGTCCATCACTATTCATTCTTATAAATACTTACTAGGATCTACCATTTGCCAGGCACCATGGTAGGAGTTGGAGATACCATAAAAAGGAAGGCAGACAAGGCACAGGGCTCTCCCAGTGACCAAGGTCACTTGATCAAGGTCTCCTTGACCAAACCTTAGTCAGGCTCTTCTGAGTCCTCCTCTCAGCTAGGCGTCAGTTCCGGGCTCTGTGTCCATCCTTATTAAGTCTAGTTTTAGCAAGAATCCTGCTAAGTTGGTTGAGAGAATCCCTACTCTAGATATCTGATCACCCTGGCTTGTCTTCAGTAAGAATGCTATTAAATCAGTTTAGTAAACCTCTCCACCCACCCTTGATGTCTCATCTTAGTGATTTTTCATCACCAACCCCTTTACCCTGTTTATTGGCTGCAAATCCCCATTGTCAGGGATTTCCCTGATGGTCCAGGGGTTAAGAATTTCCCTTGCCTGATTCATGCTGACGTTTGGCAGAAACCAACACAATACTGTAAAGCAATTATCCTTCAGTTAAAAATAAATGAATTTAATTAGTTAAAAAAAAAAAGAATTCACCTTGCAAAGCAAGGGATGTGGGTTCCATCCCTGGTCAGGGAACTAAGATCTCACCTGCCACGGGGCAACTAAGCCTGCATCACAACTACCAAGCCTGTGAGCCACAACTAGAGAGAAACCCACCACAATAAAAGATCCCATGTGCCACAACTAAAACCCAACACAGCCAAAACTAAAATAAATATTTTTAAAAATCCCCATCGTCCTTGTATTCATAATCAAGCCCACTCTTCTCCCCTATTGCAATAATCCTGAATAAAGCTCCCTTACCACTTTCACAAGTGCCAGAATAATTTTTTCTCTAGTACTAAATTTATTCATTCTCATATTAACTTCGAAAAAGCAACAGCCTCTGGGCACAACAGCCTATTAAGCAAAACACTGACTTTTCCAAATGTGAGTGTGAACTCTTTAATCAAATTAAAGGTGGGATATATATAAAGGGATGCAAGACCCCAAGCTCTAGGCCAGAACTTAAATTTTTCTAAGTTGGTGGTGGTGGGTTGCTTCTTTTGGCTTGAGATCCTCAGGAGCAGAGGGTGAATTAACCATACTCCTTGGTTCATAAGACACTGTCATCATGGATCTGAGCAAGGCCCTCTCTTACTTTACTTAATTATCTATCCACTTCCTTTTCTCCCATTAGCCTTTCCTTCCATTAGAGGTGATTATCAGTTTAATGGGTATCTTTCTGTTTGTCATATTCTTACAAAATGTGCGTATGTGTGTGTGTGTGTGTTTGCATGTGTGCTGAGTCTTCACTGATGCACAGGATTTTCTCTAGCTGTGGTGAGCCAGGTCTACTCTTTGTTGTGATATAACGGCTTCTCATTACAGTGGCTTCTCTTGTTGTGGTGCATGGGCTCTAGGCACTCAGGCTTCAGTAGTTAGACACAAAGATAGACTCTTACGTTATTTTCCATTTTCTTTATGAGATTTTAGTTCTCAGGTTAGTCCTTTCCTGTCCTCCAATACCAGTGACTTCACTTGTTGTTGTTAAGTCACATCTGACTTTTTACGATGCTTTTTGCACACCAGCTAAGTTCTGTGATTTCCAGGCTCCAGAGCTTGGGTCAGTAGTTGTGGTGCATGGGCTTATTGCTTCACAGCATATGGGATCTTCCTGGATCAGAACTTGACCGAAACTACATCTCCTCCAGTGGCAGGCAGACTCTCATCCACTGGGCCAACAGGGAAGTCCCCCTATGTGTACACATTTTTAATTTACCTAACTGTATCTCATTCTCTTGCACTCAGCAAAGTAGCTACAGGGCTCCATAGGTATTGCCTCTACAGTTTGTCTATCAGTGCTCCCAGGGAGAGACACTGACTGATTTGACCTTTGCACATCGAATAATGCTCCAAAATCCCCATGCATATTCCCCTAAGGATTGGTGTGGCATTTCCTCTAGATTTATACCTAGGAATGGGACTGCTGGGCCATGTGGTTTATGGTTTTTTTAATAGAACTAAGTACTAAGGGGCTGCAGTCCACAGGAAGGCAAAAAGTCACACACAAATGAAGCAACGAAGTATGCATGCACTCCCCCACCACCCTCCTGAGTGGCTGCACTCCCCCTGTGGGGTGCTAAGGACTCTTCATCCTACATGCCTGCCAACACTTAGCAGCATCCAGCTTTCCCCCTTCTGAACTCTAATAGGTTTTAAGCGATCTTTTTGTTGTTTTAACTTGCTTTCTCCAGATAGAGTCTCTCTCCATATAATGGAGAGCCTTTTATATTTCTTTTCTGTAAATTGCCTGCTTAGCTGCTAGGCCCATTTTTCTATGTGGTTGTTGCCATTTTTCTTTCTGATTCGCACTTGTTGCTACTATGCCATAGATGTGACTCTTCTTTCAGTTTTAGACATATTGAATACCTCCTCTCATCCATCACCTATTAACTGCAGTATCCTTCATTGAGTGGAAATCAAATTTTCCCTTTATGTTTTATATTTTTTGAAGTTTTTTTAAAAAAGAAGTTCTTCCTTGCCCGTAAGATACAAAGATAGACTCTTATGTTATTTTCCATTTTCTTTATGAGATTTTAGTTCTCTGGTTAGTCCTTTCCTGTCCTCCAACACCAGTGACTTCACTTGTTGTTGTTAAGTCACATCTGACTTTTTGCAACGCTGTGGACTGTACCCTACTAGGCTCCTCTGTCCATGGGATTTCCCAGGCAAAAATACTGGGGTGGGTTGCCATTTCCTTCTCTAGAGGATCTTCCCGACTCAGGGATCAAACCCATATCTCCACCACTGGCAGATGAATTCTTTACCACTGAGCTACCAGGAAAGCCCAGTGACTAGGCTATGGAGAGTCAACTAAAAGGGATCAGAGTTATTAGTTCATTCACTGAATATTTAATGAGCCCCTACTACGTGAGGCATTATGCTTGAAGCTGCAGATAGAAGATAGGACATTGTCCCTGGAGCAGCAGATAGACAATAGGACATTGTCCTTGGACTCAATGACAGGAGTGGAATAGCAACTCCATGTGACGTAATAGGAGATGAGAGAAATCCGGAAAAGGCAACCCTAACTTGAAGAGATTAAATTTCACCTTGCAAACTGCCTGGATGAGACTTGTCTCAGAAGGCATATGTAAATCATATGCAAGTCAGATGAAAATGACTATGCAAATATTTGTATATCCCAAGAATAGTCCAGAGAGGAACATCCTTGGGACTTTAGAATTCCTTTTGCAGTCTAATGCAAACTGGTGCAGCCACCAATGGAGAACAGGATGGAGGTTCCTTGAAAAACTGAAAACAGAGCTACCATGTGATCCTGTAATCCCACTCCTGGGCATATATCCAGAGAAAACCATAATTTGAAAAGATACATGCATCCCATTGTTCACTGCAGCACTAACTACCATAGCCAAGATGTGGAATCAACCTAAATAAATGTCCATCGACTGATGAATAAAGAAGATGCGGTAGGTAGATAGGTAGATACACACACACATACATATGTATTTATTGAGGAGGGCATGGTAACCCATTCCAGTATTCTTGCCTGGAGAATCCCACGGACAGGGGAGCCTGGAGGGCTGAAGTCCATAGGGATACAAAGAGTCAGACACAACTGAAGTGACTGAGCAGGCACGCGTGCATGCACCCCCCCCCCACACACACACACACACAAATAATATGGAATTAAAAAAAGAATGAAATAATGCCATTTGCAGCAACATAGATGGACCTAGAAATTGTTCTACTGAGTAAAATAAGCCAAAAACAAATACCATATGATATTGCTTATATATGGAATCTAAAAAAAAATAATACAAATGAATTTATACACAAAACATAAATAGAACCATAGACATAGAAAACAAACTTGTGGTTACCAAAGAGGAAAGGAGGTGGGAGGGACAAATTTGGAGTTTGGGACTATCATATAAACACTACTATGTGTAAAATAGATAACCAACAAGGATCTACTGTATAGCACAGGATACTTATACTCAATATTTTGTAATAACCTATAAGGAAAAAGAATATATATACTCTTTTATATATATACATAAAATATATACATATAAAAAAAACTGAATCACTTTGCTGTCCACCTGAAACTAACACAATACAGTAAATCAGTTATACCTCAATTAAAAGAAAAACAAAAACAGAGTTCCTTACCCAATCTAGAAGGATTTGTACCAGGACTAGAATGTTAGGCTTTAACAATCAAGTCCTCAAAATCAAATGTGGAATCAATCATGAAGAAAAAATTGATCAAATGCCCTCAACTCAGCCTCCATAGTGCACCTAATGGGCAGACTCTTTCCTTGGAAAGCCATTTTCCGGGAGTCATTTCCTCCATAACTACACGCACCCATGAATGAGTTTGGAGAAGGAAGACTTAGCCATAACTCTCTGTAGAAACCCCCAAGGACTTGCAACAACACTTCTGGTAGCAAATGTCTGCCGGAATGATCTTCTCCTGCAGAGAGACTTCCCCACCAGAGGAATACCTAAACACTTTATTTATTAAGTTTTTCAAAGCAGCACCGTCTGCCTTGAGTCTTAAGAGCCAGGCACTATACATTTAATAACTGAAATAATTCAGTGGAAGAACAGCAACTCCAGTATCAAGTGGGAATGAAACCAAAATGCCCAGGCCACACCTCTGCTGGTACTCCTTCCAGAGCAGGGGAGAAAGCGGGGGGATAACCTCACAGCGAGTGTGTATCAGTACCCCACCTCCCCACCCTCGCTACCTGCAGGCACATACAAGGTAAACAGCCCAAGCTCAGGGAAAGGGTACCTTCCTGTGCGGGAGTCAGGAACTTGAGTTTGGGTCCTGGCTTTGCTCTTGACTATGATGTTGGGTAATCTCTTTGCCCGCTCATGCCTCAGTTTCCTTGTATGCCAAACCAGCACATGGGGGCAGATCAGCATTTCTGAACATCGGATAGGAACAGTAAGCATGTTAGCTTTTTTTTAAGGATGTTGTCAAAACACAAGCCCTGCCCTTGATCTGCTAAGTCAAAATGAGGATAGCGTGGCCACAGCCACTTGAAAACTACCTTTCTCTCTGCTCTAACGTGATGTGTGAGACTTGGAGAATGTTATCACATCAGGTACCTGCAGCATCCCTTGGACAATAAAAGCCCAGCATATTAACTTCCTCGGGAACTACAGACATGGTTCTCAGCTTTATCACTGTCTTTAACTCTTACCTGTAGATACCATTCCATGGTGTTGGGAGAATGGGAAAAACCTATAAATCTCTTTGTGAATGCGTGTATGTGTGTGCTAAGTTACTTCAGTCATGTCCAACTCTTTGCAACCCTAAGGACTGTAGCCCACCAGGCTCCTCTGGTTGTGGGATTCTCCAGGCAAGAATACTGAAGTGGGCTGCCATGCCCTTCTCCAGGGGATCTTCCCAACACAGGGACTGAACCCATGTCTCTCGCGTCTCCTGCACTGGCAGGAAGATTCTTTACCACTAGCATCATCTGGGATGGGAAGCCCCTCTTTGTGAATACAAACAACCTTAACAAAGTTATTTATTTATTTTTAATCTTGGTTTCTTTTAAATTTATTTTATTTTTTGGCCACACCAAGCAGCACGTGGGACCTTAGTTCCCCAACTAGGGATTGAACCCTCACCTCTTGTAATGGAAGCACAAAGTCTTAACCACTGGACTGCCAGGGAAGTCCCCTTTAACAGTAGTTTGGATCTATAAACCCTAATTTGAAAACATAGCTTTGATTTCAACAGTGAGCCTCTGCACATCCCACATACAGAAAGAACTCATGCAAAGAACCCCACTGGTTATGAGTGCCTCTGGGATTTCAGGATGAAATGCTCTGTGAGAAGAGACACTGTTTTGTTCATCACTGCTGTGAGATAATAGAAAGTAAACATATTGGTCTCTGCCCCTGTTCCTGGCACAGAGCTCCTAAAACTCATAAATTCCAAAGTGACTGGGAGCAACTTTCATTCTATTGAGGCAATTCTGCGTGGTCTCCTGGATGGGGACTGGCCACCAGGAAGACCAGGTCATGATTAGAAGCTTGGAACTTTCAGCTTCTCATTCTCCAGAGAGGAGTGAGGGGCTGGAAATGAGTAAATGATTATGATGCCTATGTGAGGAAGCTTCCATAAGATCCGAAGAGTACAGCGTTTGGAGAGCTCACAGATTAGTGAAGACATTCACACTGGGAAAGTGATGCACCCCCAACTCCACAGGGACTTTCTGCCCCTGTGCTCGGGGCCCTCCCAGAGCCTGACTTCTGTATGTCTTTATCTGGCTGTTTATCTATATCCTTTATCGTGTTCTTTAATAACCTGGGAAATAAAAGAAGTGTTTCCATGAGTTCTGTGAGCTGCTGGGGCAAGTTAATCAAACCTGAGGGGGACGGGGTCATGGCAACCTCCAGTTTGTAGCCAAGTAGGAGGTAATTTACATATAAACTGGGGACCACTACTTGCAGCTGGCATCTGAAATGGCAACCGTCTTGTAGGTTGTTGTTGTTTGGTTGCTAAGTCATGTCTGACTCTCTGCAACTCCATGGACTGTAGCCTGCCAGACTCCTCTGTCCATGGGATTTCTCAGGCAAGAATACTGGAGAGGGTTGCCATTTCCTTCTCCAGGGGATCTTCCCAACCTAGGGATTGAATCCACAACTCCTGCACCTCCTGCATTGGCAGGCAGATTCTTTACCATCTGAGCCACCACGGAACCTCATCCTGGGGGACTGAGCCTTGAACCTGTGGGATCTGATACTATTCTCAGGCAGTCAGTGTTAGAATTGAGTCAAATTGTAGGACACCCAGTTGTTCTTTGCAGAGAATTACTTGGGGTGTGTGTGGCAGGGGGCTTCCACACACTTGGTGGCCAGAAATGAAGTTGTAAAGGAAACATAACAGAAGGAAAAATCTCAGTTTTTCCTTATACAGCTGCCTCCCCACCATTTGGATTAGGGCCAACACAATAGATGTTCAACAAATATCTGCTGAAAGGATAAATGAACAAGTTTACCCATATTTGTATCCTTGGCCCAGTGCTTGCAATAAATGTTAAATGAGCACATGAACAAATAGGAAGCATTTTAAACTTCTCAAGATACTTGCATAAATACTTCCTTAATTGAGCACAACCACCCACCCAATGCTTCTTGCAGACAAAGTGAGGGACATCCTTCTCCTACTCTCATATACACTTAAGGAAATATTATCTCTGCACCAAAGATGGAACCCTAGGGTACTCCAGCATTCAAGATGTCAGTTTCCTGAGGGCAATCACATGTCCATCCATCATGAGGCAGGTCCCAGGATTTGGAACCTCCATCTAGACCAGTCTCCTCCAAACTCCCTAAGTGATTAACTGAATTTACCCATATTCATAATGCATAAGAATACTCTACCTTATAGGAATTTATTTCAGGTAGCTTATCAGAATTACATAAAATAGTTTTTTTTTAAATGAGGATAAAAATTAGATCGAGGAAAAAATACAAATCTGAATGAAAGGTAAAAGTTGAGAGAAGGAAATACACACACACATGCACGCACACACACACAAACATACACAAACTCTAGGATCCCAAAGGAAGCCAAACTAAGTGGCTTGAAAGTTTGGATCTAAGCTTCCCAGAAATTAAGATAGGAAGAGGAATCAGCTACACAGTTCTCAATGTCCAGAAAGAAAAAGGGTTCCTCAGGGGAAACAAACTATCCCCGACACCCATATCTAAGTTATTTATCACAGATATTTTAATCCACAGTAGAGGGCACACACAGCAAGAGGTAGACTGTCATTGGAGCCACACTCAATGATGGCTGAGAACTCAACATCAAGTGTGACTCAGTGAAAACAAGTCATACTGTCCAGATTTTGAATGTGTTGCAAACAGTCTTCCATGAATCTATTTCCCATTGAGGCATCTGAACAGATGGAGAACAGGTAAGAAGAGGCTGGGTTTCCCAGTAGGGACCTCCACTGCAGGCATCCTGTGGTTCTCCTACTACACAGAGCTCCAGTGGCCCCAGCAACACCGTGCTGAGAGTCTCCATCTGCCCCTCTAGATCCCACTCAACTCTCCTCCACCCTGTGCTCAGTCACTACGAAATGTACCACCTGGCTCTCCTTGCCCTCTGACTTCTTATTACTTCAGGCCAATAGGAGGCACTGGCAAGGTACTTATTCCCCAGGTCCCTTCTTGCTGGACCTGGGTTAGGCAGTGTTTCTGCCCCTCCACCTGAGGCCACAGGCCCCTCAGGAGGCACCCTCACCCCCATGAAGTTCTGGCAACTGCACCCCACTTGCCCCTCCAGACCAGAAGTGGTAAGTTTCCCCTTCCTATTGATCCTGGTACTTCACTGTCCATGTTGGTTTCTTAACCCAGCTCCTCTTCTGTAAATAGTCCTTTCATTAAAGCATCCTCAATCACCTCCTCTGAATGTGCCATCTGTCTGCTGCAATCCTGACCAATATAGACCAATAAGAGACCTGAAGGTTAGGCCAGGTCTAATGTGGTAAAGAAACTGCCTGCAATGCAGGAGATGCAGAAGATTCAGATTGGATCTCTGGGTTGAGATGATCCCCTGGAGAAGGAAATGGCAACCCACTCCAGTATTCTTGCCTGGAAAATTTCACGGACAGAGAGGCCTGGTGGGCTACAGTTCATAGGGTTGCAAAGAGTCAAATACAGTTGTGCTCAACCGTGTGCACACGTGTTCATCTAAAAATGAAACAAATAAACACTCTAGTACCAAAATATCTACTTAAATTCTTTCCTTAGTACCATTCCTTCAAATAAAGTAATCTGGCACCAAAACAAACAAATAAATATTCTAGATACATTCCAGCATGTGAATCAATGATTAATCAAGTTCCCAACATTCTGTATATCATACAGACTAGAATCATTTTGGCCTAGATAAATTTCAAAGCCAGTACTATTAGTTACTAGTTGCTCAGCAGAGGAATTTGTTTGTTTGCTTGTTTGTTTTTTAAATGTCAGTAACACTCCTGTGAAATAGCAGGCTTTGAACAAAACAGCTTTCTAATGAATTCTCCAGGATGAGTTATTTGCAAAATATGCCCAAAGTAACTAAAGGAAGTGACCTGCTATATGGAGCTATTGAATGTAACCAATTAAATTTTACAGGACATCTGCTGATGCTGGTTTTAGAACTAGGTTTCACACAATGGCTAAAATAAGTGCCTATTGAGGCCACTGTTAGCTTATGACCAAAGTTAAAAAAAGAAAAAACTGTATCATCAGCATACAGAAAATCCTATTAAAAAAAAAAAAAAAAGACAAGCTCCATAGCAAGGAGACATGCACCTAGATTACCCAAAAGCAACTTCAAATCTTTAAGCTTAGGTTAAAAAGGAAGAGGGGCTGGAACACAGCTGCCTTACTTTGTTCAAAACAAATATCTGACCTAGTAGAAGCCTCTGAGTTCACACTGACTTGCAGTAGCGCTGAAAGACAACAGTAACTGAGAGTTTATGTTGAGTTCATACAATTTCACCAACCACAGAGTAAAAGCCTTAGACAGTCTTATATTTCCTTTACCAGCTGCCTTCCTGAGAGAAGTGTGTAAAAGTGATCAATAAAAAGATAGAAATATCTGAAACCCAGTTGCTCCCCATGTAAAATACTGGTTTAAGAAATGCGAACCCACAACTTAAGGAAGAAAAACATAAAATGTAAATGAAATGTCTAATAAACTCAGTCACTTCTAATGATGAGGTCTTCCCGGTTTGAAACGTGATTAGCCAAAAAATGATTTTGAAGGGAAATGTAACCTAATTAATAATTTACTCTAGCTACAGAAATGTGGCCAGTCACTCAACTGGGTAGGCACGAAATGTTTTCCTTTCCTCATGTTCCTTCCCTTGCCATGAGCAAAGGAAATTTCCAGTGACTCCTGCTTCTGCGTCATTTTCACCACCTCTGTCCTCTCCACCCCTGCGCAGCCAGAGCTGCTAAGACCTGCCCAGATAGGTTTGAGGGGAGAACAGAGGCTCATGTCCCCCTAAGCAACCCTCACCAGGGACATGAAGCACATCAGCTGCTGCAACCTGGGCTGAGTTTTGCTTCCCTGGGCGTGGTTTCTAAAGGAAGTCCAGAGATGACTGTGCGATGCAGCTCTGATATCTTTTCTGTTCTTTCTTTGGGGAAATGGTGTGTACAACCAGGATCCTTCCTCAGCCACCCTGCCCAGTCTAGGACTTGCTTGCTGTAACAGGAGTGTGCTTGCCAAGGCCCCAGCACTGCTTAGCCCTTGTCTCCCCCGTTCCTAGGGGCTTTAATTCTGTTTCCTTACCCCGCACCCTTTCCTCCTATACCAAGCAACTGGCTAGAGTCCAGCTGACTACAAAAGGATTGATTACCTGGAACGGACACTTGCACCAACCTGACTTTCAGCAACCTACCTACAGCTGCTGAACTCATCAAACCTGTTGACTCTTGTGCAGCAGACCCTTGAGGACTGGAGCCACGTTATTCCCGACGCCCTGATGTCGAGTCCAGTTCAGGCAATGACTCCAGTTTCCCTTGTTGACCTGCTTCAACACAGACACCATCCGCGTGCTACTATCTGATCAAGCCTCTAGCACACAGAGAAGAAAGGTCTGGGTGAGGTCACACGCCAGTTTTTTTTCCAATCCTACAAAACCCGATAATTAAAGGTCAAACCTCCATGCAATACTTCTTTGCAGAAATAGCCAACAGGGGCTCCTCTGGTGGTTCAGTGGTAAAAGAATCCACCTGCAATGCAGGAGACACGGGTTCGATCTCTGATCTGGGAGGATCCCACATGCCAGGGAGCAACTAAGCCTGTGCTCTGGAACCCATGATCCACAACAAGAGAAGTCCCTTCAGTGAGAAGGCTGCACACCACAGCTAGAGAAAAGCCCACACAGCAACAGAAACCCAGGACAGCCAAAAATAAATAGATAAATAATTTTTTTTAATGAAGGCATTCATTAAAAAAAAAAATGAAGACGAAATAGCCAACAGATCAATAGCATTAAAGAAGTTTTTCAACCTCACTGATAGCAAAGGAATGCAAATGAAGGTAACAGTGAGATATTGACACCTATCAAGCTGAAAAAGAAATTTAACTATGATAAGTAAACTGTTGTTGGGGAAGCAGAGAAAAAGGAACCCCCACCCACTACTGGTGAAAATGTGAAGTGACACAGCCTTAGGAAAGCAGTCTGATAACATCTACTGTTAATGAAAACAAACACCCTTCACCCAGCAATCCTCCTTCTGGGGCTCTAGCTTCTTGAAGTAAAGGCACCAGTAGGTAAAACTAGATGTCCAAGCACTGTCTGAGACTGCAAAAAAAAAACTGAAAACACAGTGAATGCTTATCAGTAAGAGAATGGCTGCACAAGCAGTGATGGGTCCAATTCACGGCTTTTGACGCTGCCCCGAGCTGGATCTACACAGATGAACTGAGAAGGGCTTCCTTGAGCTGCTACTCAGCAGGAAAAGCAAGGTGCAGAAAAACTTCAAAGCAAATCCAAGACACTCCCTCAAGGAGTATTTGTGTTTGTATGTGATTACATAACCAGGAAGAAATATACGGAAGATGCCCACCAGGCTGCCAACACCAGTGACCTTGAGTATGGGAGGTGACAGTGGTGGGAGGGGAAGGCAAGTGCCCACAGGTGGGCAGAATAGGGGAGCAAGAACAGCAGCGAAAAATAGAACTTTCTAAAGCGGAGATGAAAAAAATAGAATATATGATGTAATTTCATATAATTCCTTTTATGTAAAATTATGCTATGTGTGTCCATAAAAAGATGCATGAAAGTATAGTCACCAGAAAGCTAATACAGGTTATCACTATGTGGTGGCCTTATACCATTCCTGCATTATCTGCATTTTTTTAAGTATGAATTATTCATATAGTCAGAAAAAATACCCTTCAAAGCTATTTTATGTTAATTTTTTTATTCCCCTGCTTTTCTAATTCTACCATCACTCCAAACTCCCTACCTCCAACCAAATAAACCACATCATAGAGGAGGTGCATTAGATTCAATGTTGACCTGTGTGTGTGAGACAGACAGAGAGAGAAAGTCTCTCTCTGACTTGGGCCAGAAGACCCCATCACGTTGGTGTCTACACTGAACACAGGCAGGTGGGTCCATACCTAGCTACTCACCTTTGCAGGAAAAGGGAGCCCAGATCTTAAACCAGGCTTGGGGGAGACTTGCCCGAATTCTAGCAAAAACAAAGAGCCTTCTCCTCAATCACCATCCCAGGAGTTGGGTTCTAGCAAATCTCCTAACCTCTTACTTCCAAGAAGAGAGTTTATGAGGCCTCTGGGACTTCCCTGGTGGTCCAGTGGTTAAGAATCTGCTTCCCAATCCAGGGGACACAGGTTCAATCTCTGGTCCACGAAGATCCCACATGCAGTGGGGCAACTTAGCCCCTGCCCACAACTGCTGAGCCCAGGCTCCAGAACCCATGTTCCACAACAAGAAGAGACACCACAACCAGAGAAAGCCCAAGTACAGGAATGATGTCCCAGCACAGCCTAAAATAAGTCAAATAAATAAGTAAAAATTCTAAGGCCTCTGGAACCTCGTGTGAATAGAAAGCTTTTAGGAACAGCATGCCAAGGCTCTAAAAGAATTGTTTTTGTCGTGGCTGTGGGAACAGTCCTTCTAAAAGAATTGTTTTTGTCGTGGCTGTGGGAACAGTCCTTCCCTCCACCACCCACATTTTGCCAACATTACAGTCTAGAGTCCCAGAGCCAAAAACAGGACTACACACAGGGTCAGGGGCCGCTGTCCAGACCAAGGCAGCTGGGCCAGGTCACGTGGCTCTGCTGCTTATTTGCAAAAATTTTCACGTGGATCTCAAGAGGCCTAATTCTAAGTTTCTAAAATCAAATTGCATAGTTTGTACAACTTCTTGGAAGTGTGTGTTCAATGAACCGCCCTGCTTGGTCTGGATCCAGGGACACAGCTAGCCTGTTGAAAAGAACTACTTAAGCAGGGAGTGCCCCTTCTACACTCCAGGAAGTCCTCCAGGGGAGGTTCTCCTGCCCTTCCCAGCTCCCCACCCTGTCCACCCAGATCCCCTACCCCGAGCTCAACCCAGAAGAGCTCCTTGGCCTCAGAAGCTGGTTGAGGGTGTGGACAGCATGGCCCCAGGCCCTGTGCTTGAGGCTTCACTTTTTTCAGAACGCTTAGGTTCTGTGCAAAGCAGAACTTCAGCTGCCACCCGACACAAGAGCACTTCTGTAGATCATTCCGAGCATCAGCTGCTGGCCTCTGTGAGCATCTTGAGCGCAAGAAGCACACCTGTTCAACAAGCCCTTACCCACCGCTCCTGTCTCCTGAGCCAAACGCCCATCTGACTCCACTCACCGCTACACCTCGCTCACTAAATTCCTGCCAATTCCCAGACGACTAAGATTCTGTTAAGCACAACATTCACGTGCAGATGTCACTCCACCTGACTTTCTGAACTCATGGAAATCGCTTGGATTTGGATTTGCAGTGAAGAGAGCGTGGAAGCAGAGAAGGGCAAGACAGAGCCGAGGCAATTGACCGGCCCTCTCAGGACTGCTCTGCTGGGTGGCTCAGATTAGGGAACAGATCCAAGGGGATGACAGAGGATGAGGTGGTTGGATGGCATCACCAACTTGATGGACATGAGCTTGAGCAAGCTCCAGGAGTTGGGGATGAACAGGGAAGCCTGGTGTGCTGCAGTTCATGGGGTCTCAAAGAGTTGGACACGACTGAGCGACTGAACTGAACTGAACCTGGGGATTCCAATGCCTGGGCAGTTTCCCCCAAGTCTCTACCCACCCAAATGAAGCGAACAGAAGGCGGGGAATGGAAACAGTGACAGACTTTATTTTCCTAGGCTCTAAAATCATTGTTGATGGTGACTGCAGCCATGAAATTAAAAGACACTTGATCCTTAGAAGGAAAGCTATGATACATTTAGTGTATTAAAAAGCAGACACATCACTCTGCCAACAAAGGTCGGTCTAGTCAAAGCTGTGGTATTTCCAGTAGTTGTGCATGGATGTGAGAGTTGGACCATAAAGAAGGCTGAGTACCAAAAAAAAAAAAAAGAGATACTTTTGAACTGTGGTGATGGAGAAGGCTCTTGAGAGTCCCTTGGACTGCAAGGAGATCAAACCAGTCAGTCCTAAAGGAAATCAACCCTGAATACTCATTGAAAGAACTGATGTTGAAGCTGAAGTTCCAATCCTTTGGCCACCTGATGTGAAGAGCTGACTCACTGGAAAAGACCTTGATGCTGACAAAGATTGAGGTCAGGAGGAGGAGGGGATGACATAGGATGAGATGGTTGATGGCATCACGGATTCAATGGACATGAGTTTGAGCAAGCTCCAGGAGATGGTGAAGGACAGGGAAGCCTGGCATGCTGCAGTCCATGGGGTCGTAAAGAGTCAGCCATGACTGAGCAACTGAACTACAGCAGAACAACAGATTTGAGAAAACACCATTGAGAACCATTCTTGGGGCTTAAAGTATTCATCCAATAAATTGAGCAGCTATGGAGGTATATACTGGAAATTAGGTGTATGCTGATATATTAGTTTCCTATAGCTGCTGTATCAAATACCACAAACTTAGTGGCTTAAACAACAAATATGTATTATTTCACAGTCCTGAGGGCTGGAATTCTAAAATGGGTCACAAAGGGGCTAAAATCAAGTGCTGATAGTCCTGCAGCTCTAGCGAAGAATCTGCTTCCTTCTCTCTCCCAGTGTCTAGCCGCCTGCAATCCCCAGCTGTGGGCTTCAGCCAGCCATGGCATCCCTCTGAATGCTCTGCTTCTGTCATCACTTCTCCTGGTCTGACTCTGGCCCTTCTGCCTCCTTCTTAAAAGAAACCTTGTGATTACACTGGGCCCACCTGGACAGTCCCGTCATCTCTGCATCCTTAATCTCATCACATCTGTGGAAGCCCCTTTTGTTACATGAGGTAACACAGTCACAGGTCACAGGTCCCAGGAAGGGGGCATGGACATCTTTGGGGCATCTTTCTACCACAATCTGTGAGAACAATAAATAAGGAAAGCCCCACCACTTACACGCTGGATAAGAAGGTGAGAGATTCTGTTCGCCTGCCAATGCAGGGGACACGGGTTTGATCCCTGGTCCGGGAAGATCCCACACGCTGCAGGGCAACTAAGCCTGTGCGCCACAACTCCTGAAGCCCGTGCACCCTTGAGCCCATGCTCCACAGCAAGAGAAGGCACAACAAGAAGCCCATGCACCGCAACTAGAGGCACCAGTGCAGCCAAACATTAATTAATTTTAAAAAAGAAAAGGAAGAAATTCTGAAAGGAAGAAACTCAAGGAACAAGGGACAGTGGGTTGTTCACAACTCAGGACAAATCACAGTTCTGGGCCTGTTTCTTTCCACATTTCATAGTGGTGGTTGGAACTCACACATGTAGAACGGCTGAGGACTTTCTTGCTCCTCTTGCCTAGGAAGGAACAATCACCAACCTGACTGCAGAACCTGAGTAGGCCCTGCTCACTGGCAGGCCAGGTCACTGGGCACTGAAAGCTCAACAAGCCCTCACACAACGTCCCTCTCTCCTGAGCCAAACGCCCTGCCATCTTACTCTGTTCTCCATCACACCCTGTGGGTGTGGACGCACACTGGTGATCAAAGTTGGATTTGAGCTAAGAGGAGGCACAGATTCCCAGTTCAGTGATAAAACCATGAGGTGTGGGCCCCCACACAGCTGTGCTGGAGCTCTCAACACTGGGGAGCCCTGAGCACAGGCCTGAGTCCTGATAAAGTGAATCCTTGTTCCCCAGCAGGCTTCACTGTTCCTCATATCCACATCTCCTTCAGAAACATCCCAGGGAGAAGTGATGAAAAGTTCAGATACTCCTCCATCACTAGCTCCAACATCATCTTAATAAGCAAATTTCTCCCCAAGTCCAAAAAAGGTGCTCTTGGCTTCTAGAGGACTCTGAAGAATGAGGATTGCCTATGACAATTCCTGGTGGTCCACAAACATCCGGTGAATGAATAAAGGAATGGAAAACATCCTATCTTCATGCTCTTTCCCTTTGGTGATCTCATCTATTCCCACAAATTCCACTACCATGTCTAGACTGATAACTCCTAGCTGGACATCTTCACTCTCTCCCCAGCTCCAGACTCAAAGTTTCCTTCCCAGGGTCCTTCAAAACCTCAAACCCAACATGCCCAGAAAAGAACTCATCAGCACACCTCTCTGAAACCTCCTCCTACATTTGAATTCATAGCCCTCAGAGGGGTTCCAAGACTTAAACTACTTTTAACTCTTCTCTATTCCACCTGCCACTGGTACCTTAAGCCAGTCTGACCCACCCAGACCCTGTACCTGCACGTTACACTAGTGGTCTGACCATCTTCCAAGATGTTTCCTCCTCTCTCCATCACCCCGCTTGGTTCCAAACTGCTTTCTTTGATCACTCTGCCACCAAGCCATAAACTTCTGGCTCTGGAGGGTCTCACCCCATCCCAGCCTGTGTCTTCTCCAGAATTGAAGTTAACACATATTCCCCCAAATTGTTTAAGACTTTGTTTTTTAAAAACAGCTTAAGGTTCTCGGCAAAATTGAGTGAACGACACAGAGGTTTCCCCGCTACCCCTACATATTCACAGCTTCTCCCATTGACAACATCCCCCAGCAGAGTGGTACACTTGACACATTACATTCACCCAAAGTCCACAGTTACATTAAGGTGCATGCTTGGCATTGTACATTCTATGGACTTGGACAAATGTACAATGGCATGGGTCCACATTACAGTATCAGACAGAGTTTCTCTGCTCTAAGAATCCTCTGTGCTCTGCCTATTCATCCCTCCCCACCTGCAACCCCTGGCAACCAATGATGATTTTATGTCTCCATGATTTTGCCTTCCCTGGAATGTCAGAGTTAGAATCGTACAGTATGTAGCCTTTTCATATTGGCTTCCTCCACATAGTAATATGCATTAGTCTCCTTCAAGCCTTGAGACCTCCCTGGGGGTCCAGTGGTGAAGACTCCATGTTTCCAATGCTGGGGGCACAGGGCGCCCATCATCCCTGGTCAGGGAACTATGATCCCACATGCTGCACAGTCTGGTCAAAAAAGAAGTTTCAAGTCTTTACATGGCTTGATAGTGCATTTCTTATAGGGTCTCCCAAGTTTTTGAGCTTCACTTTCTCCTAGGGGTTCTGACCCAGCTCACCACTTTGGTTCTTGCCATCACTTCAGTCTGAGGTGAGAACTTCCTGGTCACACAGAACCAAGTCTATGCCAGCAAATGCTTAGCCAGTTTCCACCTATTCCAAGTCCCCAGATCCAGGCACCGCTATTTCACCTCAGAGACCTTGCTTTGAACTTCCATCATAGATCTCAGCTGCCTTATCTCAGACTCCAAGATCCCTGAGGATGGGGCCTTAATCTTACACGTTATGTCCCCTGTAAGTTCAAACACAGGGACTGATAAACAAATGCTCAATGTAACTATGAATAAAATTAAACAAAACTGGTTTCCCTAAAGGGCTGCCCAGCTCAGGGCTGAAAATATCCTGCACTTTGCCAAGGGCAAGAGATTATCTGGTCCATGAATTAAACATGGTCCATCCTTTCCTCACATTTCCCCACTGCTTTCTGTTCATTGGTCATTTCAGTCCTCATTAACTCCTTCAGGGAAGGATGACTGGGGGAAAAAATAAATATATATGTGCTACAACATAAACTCCTCCATTTGGGGGTGGGGGCAGTGGGAGGGGTGGGAATGATTGAACTTTGGATGTTTGTTCATGGCTCAAAGCGGTAGGCAGCCACTGCCACCCCCGTGGGTACTGCGGTACAGGTTCTCGAACATGTTCCCACTTCCCTTAGCTGCACAGAGACCTCAGCTACCACCACACAGGGGCTATTGGCATAGGAGCCACCGCCGTCCCCCTGCGCCTCCAGCTCAGACATGTAGGCGTTTGGCTGCTTAAACATCTATTGCTCATGTGAGTTTTCAGAACTGGCCTTTGTCTTGTTGTTGTCCAGTTGCTCAGTCGTGTCTGACTCTTTGTGACCCCAAGGACTGCAGCACGCCAGGCTTCCCTGTCCTTCACCATCTCCCAGAGCTTGCTCAAACTCATGTCCATTGAATCGGTGATGCCATCCAACCATCTCGTCCTCCCCGACCCCTCCTGTCTTCTGTCTTTCCCATCTTTCCCAACATCAGGGTCTTTGCCTACTGTCCAGATTTCCCAGTAGGCAAACCTTTGAACTGGAGGTTGCTCTGGAAAACCTCAGCCCTCTAGTGGCAGTGGATAGGCATTACAGCATTTCAGAGAGGAAAAAAAACGAGTTTCAAACTGAAGGCAAGGCTGTTTTGAACAGTCAGGTGTCTTCAGGGTAAAGGATAGTCATCCACCTGCAGCAGCCAGGAGAAACTTAATGAAGAATGGGTGAGAACAAAGATAAGTGGGGAAGGGTTATGTGGATGCTTTTTTTATTCCAGAGAACTGAAGAATTTGTTTCAACAGACACATGCTGCTTTATGCCAGGCAGCATGTTGGAGTCAAGAGGTCCCCTAGACATCATTTGGTCCAATCCCACTCTCTCTGATATGCTGTAATCCATCTCCATAGCTACCACCCTGGATGTGAAATTATCCAGTAGAGATATTTACAGTCTCTTCTACACATTCAGTCACCAAGCTCATGTTGAGCGCCTGCAAGGCAGAATCGGCCCCACCTTCATGGAGAAAGTCCAGTCGAAGAAGCCCCCAGAATCACTCAGCCTCCACCCCAGACAAAAGGTCCCAGCAGCATTCACCAGGGTTGCACCAGTACCCACCTTCCAGCTATGGAAACCCTGGAGCTGCCTCATCTGGGCTGGATTCTCATCCCAGGTGCCCCCAACGTTGGGGGCCACAGAAGGGAGGCTGCCTGTCCTTTTGCCTCACCTGATCCTGCCTTCTGGACTCACTATCCTGCCTGGACCACTCCTGTCAAGCTAATGGGCCTGCAGGGCCCAAAGCAGGACCAGTGTGGTTATATTTAACATCTTACTGCATCTTCTCCAGTTTCCTTAAGTGTGAATGAACCTCCATGTAGATGTGGCTGGAACCAGTGTCCCAAAGATACTGCAAATAAGATTTCCTGTGGAGGCAGCAACCAGCGCCCTGGAGTGCTACTGTTCCTATTATGTGTGTCTCCTGGAGACTGCTACCTCCTTCAGAGCAGACTGTGTTTTCTTCCTCCCTATATTCCTGAGGCCCAGGACCCTTGGTAGGTACTTGATGATTGTGGGAGGACTATATGCATTTAAGGAAAGGAATATAAAAGCTAAAACCAAAATGCACACTCTCCAAACGCCAGCCTTACAGCCATCAAGACCACAGAAGGCCTACAGACCGGTCCAAGCTGCCAGGTGGCAGCTGGCTGACACTGGCAAAAATAGGGACCCTTTGGGGGCCCCGCACCTTGACGTTTATGTCCAGCTGTATTGACAAGAGCTCTCAAGAGAGAGTACAGAGTAGTGTCTGCTCACAACATCCTGACTACTCCTTCTGCCCACCTCTAACCTCATAGGCTCAGGCTTTTCTTTTTTAATTGGATTATAGCTGACTTATAATGTTGTGTTAGTTTCAAGTGTACAACAAAGTGAATCAGCTACACATATGCACACATCTACTTTTTTTTAGATTCTCTTCCCACATAGGTCATTACAGAGTATTGAGTAGGGCTCAGGCTTTCTATCTCGAGATGGATTTTCTTTCATCAGAGATACTCACATGTACATACAGTTCTAGGACTATGTTGCTGTTGTTGTGTAGTTGCTATATCACGTGTGAGTCTTTTGCTAGAATAGGACACAGCCCATGGACTGTAGCCCACCAGGCTCTTCTATCTATGAGATTTCCCAGGTAAGAATACTGGAGCAGGTTGCCATTTCCTTCTCCAGGGGATCTTCCTCAGAAATACCAATCATTTTCTTTAAAAAAAATCTCTACCTACAGAACACAGAGAGTCTGGCACAGTCACCCAAAAGGTACAGCAGAGAGGTGCGGTAGCACATGGGAAGGAGCCATATTCTGGGGTCAGACGGCCTGGAATCACTACTGACTTGGCCATGTATTACCTGTGTGATCACAGGCAAAGTTTTTGTGCCTCCATTTCCTCATCTAAAAATAGAACTAACAACAGGATCTGCACAAGAGGACCCTGTGAGGATTAAATGAGTTGCTACAGTTAGGATAGTGCCTGGTGGACTAAGTATTCAATCAATATTAGCCATCATCACAGCTAATATCCTCCCATCCTTGCAGAGACCAGCAATCCAGGTAAAAGCTCATTCTCTAACAAATCCTTATATCCAAACTAAGCATGACCAGTCCTCCCACCCAAACCAAAATCCCCAAGGGCAGGAATTAATCTGAACTTCATGAACATTTCCTGGTGACTCACATGTACACTCAAATTTGAGAATATAAGAATATGAGTAAGTCACCTACATATAAACAAGTCCTGTTCCAAGAGTGTGTTCATAAGTCAAGTTTGTTCATAAGTCCAACAAAGTTAGCCTAGGTAGCCAGCTAACACAATCAACTACATGGTACTGGACTCTAACAGGTTTATAATACTTTTCACACCAACAATACATCAAAAACAAACAAAAGATAAAACATTTTAATCTTACAATCAGTACAGTACCTTGAAGGAGGGAAGAGAAGGGGACGACAGAGGGTGAGACAGTTGGATGGCATCACCGACTCTATGGACATGAGTTTGAGTAAGCTCCAGGAGCTGGTGATAGACAGGGAAGCCTGGCATGCTGCAGTCCATGGGGTCACAAAAAGTCAGACACGACTGAGCGACTGAACTTAACCGTACCTTGCAAAGTCCAGTAGTACAGTACATTAGCTGGAATACAGGGGCTGACATTGAGTGAACAGGCAAAAAGAGTTACTGACTGGAGGAGGGAAAGAAGGTGGGAGATGGTACAGCTGAAGGATCATCAGCAACAGGAGACCAAGGGCAAGCTGTTAATTTTACCCATGCCTGATGTTAATGGTTCCTTCCCAGAACCAAATGCACGTTCACATCACTGAAAGTTTGCAACTTGAAGATTCATGTGTACGGGACTTACTCTGCCTACAAGGGAGACCCTAAATGGAATGACTGCAAGATGCAGGAAGAATGGAACCTATAGCTTTCATCAGTTTTACAAAGACAACTCAGTGTTCCATTCTCATCAATTAACCATCATCAGAGAAGGAGACAGAGCCGGAGAAAGACAGCAGACAAGACCAGATGACTCACGGTCCTAATCTCAGGTGATGTGAAGGGGAGTTAGCTGTCACCATGAATCTCACAAATGCAATCCATTTATCTTCCATTAGCTACTGGTGGGAAAGGAAAGTGGGGGCGTGGCAGCTTCGAATTTGGAGGTAGGGACAGGCCAATATCCCCATTCTATGAGAGAGATGCTGGAACATGATAAGAGAAGTGACAGAGGGAAAAGGAGGTGTGTTGTGGGGAGAGCCCCATGGCCTGTGAGAGCTAGCTGCCCTTCATTTGAGAAATGTGCCATTGCAGAGACGGACGACCCAGAGGCCATGACTCGGAAACCGTGCTCTCAGCAACGTTCCACTCAGATGTCATGATACTGATCAGTCACAGGGCTGGTGGTCCAAACTGGGGTCCTGGGCTGATGGCTGGAAGAGGAAGCAAAGGCTGGGAGGTACCGCAAGGCCCTGCTTCTCTGCACACAGGCTTGGGGGATGGAGAGGCAAGGAGGAGCTCTCCTGGGGTCTCCAGCGTGTCTGGGAAGAAGACAGCATCACTGAATAAAAGCAGGACTCCAGAGCCCAGCCGGGGACGATGGAAGGGGCTTCCCCCTTGGTTGGTACATGGTCGTGTTGGGCACAGCCCCGAGAAATGACTGGTGAGCAGGGAGGCATGCTCCCCGGGAAGGGAATCTTCTCTGTCTTCCTTTCGTAAGTGCTGCAGGCCTACCCTGCAGGTAGGGCTAAACCACTTTTCATGCAGCAGGTGCCAGGCAGCCTCTGGGTGGTACCTGGGTCTGCAGGGGAGGCTGAGCCCAGGCTGCTCCCTTAAGTGGCTCTGCCACCCCCATGCTGTGCCCCAAAGACTCTAACTGCAGCATCTTCATATCCCAAATGCACTGAGGGTAAGTCTCAGAGGCCCTGGGGAACTGCACTTGCCTGATCAAGGAAGCAAATATAGCACATGCAAAGTACAACAGTTCAGTGTAATCTTCCAAGAATGTCAACTATTTCATGGGAAACGTGACACCTCCAACTCCTCTTCACAATCGAGTGTTCCTTCTTCCTTCACCTTTGGATCTGCTGCGTAGGAAATAGCAAGCAGCAGCCTCCAGCCCACCCCTAACAGCCCTGCCCCTTAATGACCACTCATGGTCCCTGAGCATCCCGGCAGATGATGGAGGAGGTCCTCCATCATCACCCAAACCTCTTGTCCCTGGGCCCAGTGCTGCCCCCACTCCACCAATTCATCCTCATTTCCCTAGCCCCTCGGGCCCCTGCCCACTCAGGGCACAGACGCTAATGAGCAGAGAAGAGCCAGAAAAAGGGGTGGGGATGCTAAGGGGTAAATAAATTATTCAGACAATCACAGGAACCAAGAGACACAAAGGTTCTCTGGGAGTCTGAATCACCAGAGAGCACATGTGGCTTCCCCAGACAGACTTGACACCAACATCCTTTGCAAAGAAAGGCCTTTTCTAAGCAGCTCTCATCAACCACTTCTGCAGGCATGTGTTGTTAAGGGCGCCAAACAGTGGGTGGGGCTCACTCTCTTAAGAGCAGAAAGGGGCTTCAGCTGTCACCGTGCCTACCGCCTCACTTTACCGATGGGAAAACCACAGCCCAGAGCGGTGGGCTGAGGCTGGGGAGGTAGGCCGTTGTCACAAAGCGGAGGTGTGTTTCAGCCTGCACTCAGCACACGTGGAGAGCGAAAAGAAGCTGCAGGCCTCTCAGTGGAAAAGAATCTGCGTGTCAATGCAGGAGACACGGGTTCCATCCCTGATCCTGGAAGATCCCACATGCCGCAGAGCAGCTAAGCCCGTGTGCCACAACTATTGAGCCCCACGCTATATACGCTAGGAGCCGCAACTACTGAGCTCATGTGCTGCAAGGACTGAAGCCTGAGCACCTGAGAGCCCGTGCTCCACAAGAGAAGCCACTGCAACAAAGAGAAGCCGCCACTCAGTGAAACTAGAGAAAAGTCCAAGCAGCAATGAAGACCCACCACAGCCAAAAATAAATAAATAAATTATTTTTTAAAAAAGAAGAAGAAACTATAGGCCACAAAGCAGGCAGCCGATGTCACTCCTTTTCCTATTGAAGCCACTTGGGCCTGGGGCTGCTGACTGGGGTTGGGGACAGGTGGACCCCACCAATGTCCGACTCACAAAAGTGTCAGATAAGGGGGCTTGTTGTATTTGAAAGTTCCTTTCAAGAAGAGAACAGAGCAGTGCTGTTAATCTCCCATAAAAGACAGAGGTCAAGGATCAATAGTGATGATCAGGCCCCTTGCCGAGAGAGGAGAACAGTCAAGAGTTCACTCTATTACAGGGGAAAGAAAATTCACAGACCAAACAACCGAGAGAACACATTTCCTCATCAAAACAGTAAAGGCTGGGGCTTCCCTGGCAGCCCAGGGGTTAAGACTCTGTGCTTTCAATGCGGGGAATCCCCGGTAGGGGGACTAAGGTCCCACTTGCCACATGGCACAGCCTAAAAATAAATAAAGAAATAAAAATAAAACAACCACCCAAAAAAGCCATTAAAAAATAAATAAGGGGCAGAAAATGCAAGCAGATACTTAAACATTAAAAAACAAAACAAACAGAAAAGATTGCTCTCTGTTGTGAGATAAGATATACCACCTTGAGGGCCTAGGGAGAACCTGCGTCAAAACAGAAACCAGCAAGTAAGAAGCAAATTCTGGGAAACTTCCTGGAGAAGGGAAAAATGGAAAGACAGAAAACATTAATAGAACTGCAAATAGAAAGATTACATGCTATGTGTAAAACACATAGCTAGCGGAAAGCTGGTATATAGCACAGTGAGCTCAGCTCAGGGCTCTGCGGTGACCTAGAGGAGTGGGATGGGGGTGTGGGGAGGGAGACTCAACAGGGAGGATAGACATGTATACATACAGCTGATTCACACTGTTGCACAGCAGAAACGAACACAATTTATAAAGCAATTATCCTCAAAAAAAGAAAAATTACATGCTAAAAGTGTACATGTGGGACCAAACTGAGAGTAAAGGAATGACAAGGTGATTAACTTTATTTAACATGGTGCTCTGGGAAGGAATCTTTCCAGAATAAGACTCAAAAGTGCCATGGACCATCAGGAACATCCCGTCCAGTGCCTGCTGCAGCTTCCTAATGCTGCCTGAACGTCCAAGTCACAGAGGAACTTTCTGAAAATTCCAAGTCCTGGCCCCTCGCTGCTGAGAATAACGTCCCAGGGTCAGGCATCTGTAGGAACCACTAATCCAGGCATCTCCTTTCACAGAGTCGGAAAGTGAGGCCCAGAGCAGTGAGACGAGGCTGGTAAAGTCAGGAAAGGCAAATAGGAGCCGAGTTCTAGAGCCCAGATTCAGAAGGTCAGGCCTGACTTGACACAGACAAGAGGGGTCCGCAACAGGTGGTGGGAATCCCCCTGACTGTTGGGATGCGCACCCTGGTAGGCAGCGCACAGTGGGGGTGGGGGTGGAGCCTACCGCACCCTGGGAGGCGGAGCACAGTGGGGGTTGGGGGCGGAGCCTACCGCACCCTGGGAGGCGGAGCACAGTGGGGGTGGGGGGTGGAGCCTACCGCACCCTGGGAGGCGGAGCACAGTGGGGGGGTGGGGGCGGAGCCTACCGCACCCTGGGAGGCGGAGCACAGTGGGGGGTGGGGGCGGAGCCTACCGCACCCTGGGAGGCGGAGCACAGTGGGGGTGGGGGGCGGAGCCTACCGCACCCTGGGAGGCGGAGCACAGTGGGGGTGGGGGCGGAGCCTACCGCGTTCCATAGAAGGCTGACCGCTTCCTCCCTGTCCAGCCTGGAGGCAGGGGCTAGGCTGAAGCCCCGTCACCATCCCCTGCCCCTTAAGCATCTCCCTGTGCCTTTCAACTGTTCAACATCCTCTGCAGACACCACCCTTCCTCTTCCAGGTGGTTCAGCATCACCCAGACTGACTGTAAAGCCTCATGAAGCAGAGCCTACACACACGAGTCCCGGGTCTAAGATGGAGATCAGGCCCTCCTTGTACATCATCATGTTGGCGCCCCCTCCCCAGACATGGCTGCAAAGCAGTCTTCCCATCTCACTCTTTGGAAACAGGATTTCTATCTTGGAGACACTATGAAGTGAAGTGAAAGTTGCACAGTCATGTATGACCCTTTGTGACCCCATGGACTGTAGCCCACCAGGCTCCTCTGTCCATGGGATTCTCCAGGCAATAATACTGGAGTGGGTAGCCATTCCCTTCTCCAGGGGATCTTCCCAACCCAGGGATCAAACCCAGGTCTCCGAAATTGAAGATGGATTCTTAACAACTGAGCTACCAGGGAAGCCCAGAGACGTTATACTAAACAGGAAATACCACTTGCTTTGTATGTCTTTCTTATTCATCCATTTGAAAAGCGTTGCTATCACAAGCAATCCAATTTGTCCTCTGCAAGGCAGGGGTCACATGCGCTACTGACCAAAGGGATCAATTGAAAATTCAGGAGAGCAAAGGGTCTCAGAGGGCCCACCCTCACCCCAAAACACACCACCACAGTGTTGTCGACACCCAGCTGGGAGGGTGGTGGTTACACAGTCACAGTGTGACCAACAAGCCAGCCATCACCTTGCTGAGGACTTTGTGTCCTTTAATTTAATACTGACTCCGAGGATAGACACCATGACAAAGCGAGGAAGGGTGTGGCTTCACTGATGGTTTACAAAGACCTTCTCAAGGCAAGGGCGGGACGGCAACTAAACAAAACCTTGAAAATGTATGACCAAGACGTCTTGCATGAAAGCTGGAGAAAAAGTGATCCCAACTCAGGACACCATGAAGAAGAAAAGACTCCCCTGTTTGATGACTAAAGAGACTACAACCCAAAGAGAGATGAATTGACATGTCAGGTGGCTTGGGGACAGGCGCCAGGCACAGCACACATTATGAATCAGAATGAGAAACCAGGACAACATGTGTGGCTGGGCCTCGTTCAGTTCAGTTCAGTTCAGTTCAGTTGCTCATGTCTAACTCGTTAAGACCCCATGGACCGCAGCACACCAGACTTCCCTGTCCATCATCAACTCCCAGAGCTTACTCAAACTCACTTCCATTGAGTCGGTGATGCCATCCAACCATCTCATCCTCTGTCGTCCCCTTCTCCTCCTGATTTCAATCTTTCCCAGCACCAGGGTCTTTTCAAATGAGTCAGTTCTTCCCATCAGGTGGCCAAAGTATTGGAGTTTCAGCTTCAGTATCAGTCCTTCCAATGAATATTCAGAACTGATTTCCTTTAGATTGGACTGACTGGATCTCCTTGCTGTCCAAGGGACTCTCAAGAGTCCAGCATCCCTCCAGCATCACAGTTCAAAAGCATCAATTCTTCGGCATTCAGCTTTCTTTATAGTCCAACTCTCACATTCATACATGACTACTGGAAAAACCAAAGTTTTGACTAGACAGACCTTTGTTGGCAAAATAATGTCTTTGCTTTTTAATATGCTGTCTAGGTTTGGTCATAATTTTTCTTCCAGGGAGTTAGTGTCTTTTAATTTCATGGCTGCAGTCACCATCTGCAGTGATTTTGGAGCCCAAAAAAAGAAAGTCTGTCACTGTTTCCATTGTTTCCCCATCTATTTGCCATGAAGTGATGGGACTGGATGCCATGATCTTAGTTTTCTGAATGTTGAATTTTAAGCCAACTTTTTCACTCTCCTCTTTCACTTTCATCAAGAGGCTCTTTAGTTCTTCTTCGCTTTCTGCCACAAGGGTGGTGTCAACTGCATATCTGAGGTTATTGATATTTCTCCCGTCAATCTTGATTCCAGCTTGTGTTTCATCCAGTCCAGCATTTCTCATGATGTACTCTGCATATAACTTAAATAAGCAGGATGACAATATATATGAGGCTGGGCCTCATAGACAGAAAAAATCTCTGGCCACAAGGGGAAAAGACACCTCTTAATGTAGTTTTTAAAATATTTTTTTAAGTTTTATTTAAAAAATATGTCTGACTCTCACAACCCCATAGACTGTAGCTTCCAGGATTCTCTGTCCATGGATTTCACCAGGCAAGAAAACTGAAGTAGGTAGTCATTCCCTTCTCCAGGAGATCCTCCCGACCCAGGGATTGCAGGCAGATTCTTAACCATCTGAGTCACCAGAGAAGTCCCAAAGTATTTCATTTTCTTTTTTAAATATGTATTTACTTATTTGCCTGTGTTGGGTCTTAGTTGTGGCATGTTAGATCATCCATCTTTGCTGCAGAGTGTGAGATACTTTAGATGCAGCATATGGGATCTAGTTCTCAGACCAGGGATGGAACCCTGGCTCCCCGCATTGGGAGCACAGAGTCTTAGCCACTGGACCACTTGGGAAGTCCCTAAAGTATTTTTAGTAAATGAAAAAATTTAAAACAACCCTCTAACTCACATCTTCCCAGAGCTATGCAATATCTTAAATATGGGGACTGACAAAATATTACCTGTCCCTCTTTTCTTAATTCAATCAACAGTGTTCTCTTTAACCCACCTGGAAAACAACCAAACATCACAAAATCCGATAATGAGTTGTGGGGGAAGTTTGAAGATTTAGTCTGCATGGCTGTGAAGGTCAAGGAGACACATTGTTATTCTCTATTTCAGTTGTGATGAAACAGAACAGGTTTGCCTGATGAAACCCCTATGGACTGAAGGAAGAACTGGCCAGGGAACTGGGAAATCTAGAGGTATGCTCTAGGTTTGGCCATGACCTCACCTCTCCACATTAAAGAATCTCATTCCAAAAGTACAGACAGACCAGACGATCTTAGGTGCCTTTAGGTGTGGGGATTCCAGGCCTGTCCGAGTATGTGACTCCATGCCATGTCATCAATGTAAATCAAATAGAAAACAAATCAGGAAACTGAAAATGAAACTCACCCTACTCAGCCTCATTTCCAGACAAAGGCAAGGTACAGGGTGCAGAGGGCCAATACATAGCAATTGACTCTCCCTAACAACTGGCTGAGCCTGGACCTCAGACTCTTTACCGGCTCAGGTTTCCACTTTTCATTTTTTGTTGTTTTTTTTTTTTTCTCTTAAATAAGATACTCTCCTTGAGGGATGTCCCCGGCAGTCCAGTAGTTAAGACCTCGCCTTCCAGTGCAGGGGGGCGGGTTCGATCCCTGACTGGGAAGCTAAGATTTCACATGCCTTGCAGTCGAAAAACCAAAACAGAAATGATACTGTAACAAATTTAATAAAGACTTTTAAAATGGCCCACATCAGAAAAAAACCTTTAAGAAAAAGATTTTAACAAAAAGATATTTCACTCAGAGTTTTGATATAGCAAAGGAGAAACTGAAAAATTTAAGGGAAAACATGGACTAAGCAGCAGCTCCAGCAATCAAATTCTCCGTGTGGTCCTGCCAGCATCTTCTCTCCAAGGTCAACATCCCCGCCCCAGGCCCAGCACTTCACTTGCCTCCCCATGGCTCAATGGGACTGACCTCTTGAAAACACCATGCTGGTTCTAAAGTCATTTCTCCCTTGGCTTTAATAATCCTGCCACATCAAACTTCATCGGTTCCTTCATGACAACCCTGAAACGGTGGAGGAGCTAATTTTAACAGAGGTGCCAGCACACAACATAGCTCTGAGCCATAACATCACTTCTCCCCTCGGGAGACAGCTGATGCTGCCTCTCATTTACAGAGCAAAACAACTTACTCTGTAGAGTGGCCGAAGTTGCCAACTTTGCTAATTGTAAGAGAGTGACTCCTGGTAGGAATGCAGACGGGGGCATATTAAGTGGTTCACACAGGGCTTGGGAGGGGGCCCTGTCCTGGCTCTGTATGGAGCAGGGAATGGTAATTGAACACATCTGCTCAGCCCAGTCAAGATGGGGGGGATGGGGGGCTTTCAGAAAGAGGAGGGTATTTGAGGGGATGGATTTGCTTTTCCAAGAGGAGAAGGAAGAGCTGGGTTTCACTCTACTATGTATGCTCTAGAATTTGGGGCTAAACAGCCTGGAAGACACCAAACTGGCAAGACATCACTTTTGTTTTTATTTTTTTATTATTATGCTTATATTCAGGTGAGTTGGGTCTTAGTTGAGGCACTTGGGATCCTCGTTGCAGAGTGCAGGCTTCTCTTCAGTCATGGGACGCAGGCTCCAGAGCTCATGGGCTCTTTATTTTCCAGCACTTGGGCTCTCTAGCTAAGGCACGAGGGCTTAGTTGCCCCGCAGCAAGTCCACTTTGTTCCCCAAGCAAGAATCAAACCTACGTCCCCTGCATTGGAAGGTGGATTCTTAATCACTGGACCACCAGGGAAGTCTGGCTTCACACAATTGCTGTTCCTCCTTCTAGATGAGCATGTGTTTTGTTAAATTCCTGCTAAGTCCTCATCCAAATGGTCTCTGTGAAAGCTGCAGGTTCCATCACCTTGCCTCCAATGTTTTAACAGTGAGACAATGGAGACTTTATTAAGAGGTAGTGGGCGGTCATTACCCAAGTCGGAGAAACACACTCAGGACCATGAGTCCAGTAGGTCCACCTTCCTGGCCAGCACACAGCTGCTCCTCATCAGGCTGGAATGGAGATAAATAAGATCTTTTTCCGCAACTGGCTTAGGATAACATATCACAGGGTCTGTGGCAACAAGTTAACCTTTACTTCAGAGAAAATTTTGCTTTCTCTGATTACAGGGGAGGCGACAGTTAAACTGAAGAGCTCAAGTAGTGAATATCAGTCACGTTTTTGGTCACTCAACATTCATACCCCCTTTTCTACACCAGTCTGATTTCCTCTGGAGAATTACCTCTCTCTCTTTGACTCAGAGCTCTGATGGCTCAGAGGTAAAGAATCTGCATGCCATGTAGGAGACCCAGGTTTAACCCCTGGGTCAGGAAAACCCCTGGAGAAGGGAAGGGCATCCCACTCCAGTATTCTTGCCTAGTAAATTCCATGGACAAAGGAACCTGGCGGGCTACAGTCCATGGGGTCACAAAGAGTTGGACATGACTGAGCGACTAAGACACACACATACACCTTTTGCACAGTCCAGGTGGGAGGGTAAACCCAGGTGTCTGTCCTTCTACTGGGGAGGCTGGGAGGTCCCTGTGTTACTTCCACTCACCACTACAGCCCACAGGGGCACCGACCCAGATGCAGTCTATAACCCGCTCCATCCTTGGGAGTATCAGGGACAGAAAAAAGATGGGCAGTGATCAAAATCAAAGTTATCTTATTGCTTCAAGTCTAGTTTTGAAGGCTTTCTGTCCATCCTATAAGCATTCCAATTCTATTTCCATAAATTATTTATTTGATTAAGGGGGACTGCCCTGATATCTAAGAACCTTATCTAAGTATTCCCTCCATAGAAATCTGACACTGAATGCCCAGGAAGGCCACCGGAAAAGAAAAAACATCACAAGAGAAAAGGAAGAGAAATACAAGATGCACGTAGCAAGTATGTGCTTGATGAGATGAGATGAGATGCATGAATCAGGCAATGGAAGAACCACAGATTTCTGGAGCCAGCTAGGAGGCTAGACAGAGATCACTTTACTCAGCATCTTCGTTTCACACACAGAAAAATAAGAGGCCTGGGGAGATGCGGGGACTTGTCTAAAGCCCAGGGCAGCCTGCCGAGAGCACCGCTCAGCAGCAGCTTCAGCCCCATTAGTGCCAGCCCCTTTCTAGGGCAGGCTGTACGGTTCTAAAACTGCCAACCAGTGAGAGAAAAGGATGTCAAGCCCAGACACATTTTTCTCCAGTCATTTTTCTAAAGTCAGCACATATGCTTGGTTGGCTTCAGTTCAATTTCCTCATCACTCTCCAGAACCTCCAAGAAAAATTATCCCAGAGAAGTCACGGTCTGGTAATGATGAAGTAGCTTTAGGTTCCTCGGCATCTGGTCCAGATTCCCAACTCCAGACAGTGGCTCCACGTGCGGTAAGAGGCCGGCCCTCCTCACACACTCCCCCTCCACCCTCCAAGGTAGCCTTGATGCCACCACAGTTCAGAATGCCTCTCAAAGATCTCCAAGCCCCACCCAATGGCCTGCTTAGGATATCTGACAATGAGAATAAAAGTTCCATAGAGATTTCAGGCCAGGACTTCACTGGCGGTCCAGTGGTTAATTAAGACTCTGCCTTCAGATGCAGGGGGGTACAGGTTCAATCTCTGGTTGGGGAGCTAAGATTCCATATCCTCAGGGGCAAGAAACAAAAACATAAACAACAGAAGCAATACTGGAACAGATTGAATAAATAGTTAAAAGAAAAAGATATTTCGGGCAGGCCCAGGGGATTCACTGGGCCTATGGAACGAGGGAAGCATCATTTGTGTATCCAGTCCATGTAGAATTTAGAGACAGGTGGAGCATACTTGTTCTCTTTAGCCCTGGTCTGCCTACAGCTTCTCTGAAGCCTCCCAGGTGGGCGACCTCCCAGCCACCCAGTACCCTTGGGTGGACATAAATCCAGACGTGCAGCTCCACGTCCACACACACATAATCAGATTAGATCCCTCTCCCCCGACAAACCCGAGAGTAGGCTATATCAGGCCGACAGCCAGAGCAGTGCCATGCCCTCAAACCCATCTTCTCCCACTGAGTCCCCGTATCTGAGCCTTCCACCTCCCAGTTCCCATTCCTTAATCTCTGCATTCGGGAAAACTAGAATCATTTGGCTAGTTTCATACCCACAACACCTGAATGCAGTTGCTACTAATTCCTTTTCTCAGTAAGATTTGCAGAACACATTTCAATATATATTTTTTTTTATCCAAGATACAAATGCCTCTGTTATATAGGGGACCATCTGGGCTGCTATTGCTAGCTGGCTATGTTGTTATCAACTCTTTTTTTAGGGTTCATGAATCAGTTACCAATAAGGAAAAAAAGAAAAGGAAGTCAGCTCCAAGACTCTGCTCTCCTCCCCTGCATTTTTCCCCAGCAGGAGAGCTATATCCCATCATCAAAATGGACCATGTGAACACAAAAACAGAAAAGATACCTAAAGCTAATGTTCTGGAAATATCAGCCCACAGTTCTAGATGCCCTGGGGGAGGGAGTTGGTGTCAGCTAATATCCCAGAACTCAGGCCCTCCAGCTGAGCTAAGAAATACTGTGCAGGCTCTGGCAGAGTAAGATCTGTGCAAAGGAAAAGGAATAGAAGGAAGCAGTAGAGAAAGGGAAGAAGCAAGGAGGGAGACAGAGCCATCAAGGCCTGGGATCCCTAAGGCCAGGGACTTGCCAACCACCAGAGGCTCCAGCCAGCCCAGAGCACCCTGAGCAGTCCAGGGGCTGAGCTCCAGGTGCCAGGCCAGGGAGGGTGAAAGTGAAAGTTTTAGCGCTCAGTCACATCCGACTTTGTGTGACCCCATGGACTACAGCCCCCCAGGCTCCTCTGTCCATGGAATTCTCCAGGTAAGAATGCTGGAGTGAGTTTCCATTCCCTTCTCCAGGGGATTCCAACCCAAGGATCGAATCCAGGTCTCCTGCACTGCAGGCAGATCCTTTACTGTCTGAGCCAACAATATAAATGGGAAGCCAAAACCTGAAGAGGAGGTGAATGGGGAAGCTGGGGAACGAGGGTGGGCAGGGGTGAACCATGGACTCATAGCTGCCTGGCCTGCTGTGTCTCCCTCTCCAGGAGGAAAGGCGTCCAGAGGAAGGAAGTGGGTGTGTCATTCAGCTGGAAACATGTCCGGAGTACCTGTCTATAGTATTTACAGACGCTGGAAAGGACCAGAGGTCACGGCTTCAGCCAGCCAGATGGCATCACAGAAGTTGGACCTCACCCCACGGGCAATCCCAGGTGCTGTACATACTCAAGGGCAGACCTTGCCAACAGGCATGGGGGCCTTTGACCCCGAGCCTCTGGGTGGTAAGCAGCAGTCACTGGTTGTGTATGGATGTGTGGTTAACAGCTCCCACTAAGGCAATCCACCCAAACTGTGGGGACTGGAAATGGACACACGGGGATGCCCACCTCCCACAGCCACCCTTACCCTCAGAGAGACAGAGGAAAGCAAATTCCATCCTCCCCAAATTTATGGCCAAGAAAAGGTGGGATTTGCATTGCTGTGGAGAATTTTTGTTGCCGTGATAATTGTATGCACATGCACCCAACTATGTGTGTGTGTGTATTACATTTTAATAAATCTGGTTTATCTTTTAAAACCACTTTAGTGACCCAAGACAACTTAAAGAAACTAGGAAATTAAGTCATCCTCCAAACTGTCTCCCAGTGAGCTAAAACCTCCTTCATTTCCATGACCCAGCAGGCCCCGGTTTAGGGGCAAAATTGAACTTGAGTCTTCAGCTCAGGTAAAGTTGCCTGGTCCCCCTCCCTGGCAGTCACCAAAAGAAGTGCTGGGCCTTTGGGCTTCCCATTGGTTCATGAGCAGAAATGCAAAGGTTTAAATGAACAACAAAAAATTTTTGCACAAGATCCCTTTGTTCTCAACATCAGGTACATTTCTCAGTCCTCACACACCCAGGCCAAAAGTCTCAGAAAACACTGCTAGTTCTTCCTGATGAAATCCTTTGGAAAAAATGGCTGTGGTCATGGGGTGATGGCAAAACCCAAGATCTGTCTCCGGTAAAATCTGTTTAAGGAGCATTTAAACTTCTCAATAGGTTCAACTAGGACTCCATGTTAAGGCTTGAAGAAAGATTCTGCAACTATTTTATTCACCTAGAAGACTTGAGGATTCCAGAGTAATGTAGCAAAACAGACCAGATTTTTAAGTAAGCAAATAAACCCAGGATGTTTGGGGCACTGCTGTTGGTCCATCCTAGAGCAAGGAAGACAGCAGCAACAGACAGGGGCCAGAGAGTCAAGAAAAGGCAGAGCTGATGCCACAAAGACTGAGGACCAAAGTTCCTGGTTGAAAAAGTTCCTACATTTCCACTTGTGGGTTGTTGCTCAGTCACTCAGTTGTGTCCAACTCTACAACCCCATGGACTGCAGCATACCAGGCCTCCCTGTCCCTCACCATCTCCCAGAGTTTGCCCAAGTTCATGTCTATTGCATCAGTGATACCATCCAGACGTCTCATCCTCTGACACCCTCTTCTCCTGCCTTCAATCTTTCCCAGCATCAGGGTCTTTTCCAATGAGTCAGCTCATCTCATCAGGTGACCAAAATACTGGAGCTTCAACTTCAGCATCAGTCCTTCCAAATGAGTATTCAGCGTTGATTTCCTTTCAGATTGATTGGCTTGATCTCCTCGCTGTCCAAGGGACTCTCAGGAGTCTTCTCCAGCACCACAGTTTGAAGGCATCAATTCTTTGGCCCTCTGCCTTCTTTATGGTCCAACTCTCACAACTGCATGTTGACCACTGGGAAGACCTGAGCCTTGATTATACGGACCTCTGTTGGCAGAGTAACGTCTCTGCTTTTCAACATACTTGTGGGTATATACACCAAAAATGAAAAGCAGGGCATCAAAGAGATATTTCCACACCCATGTTCACAGCAACACTATTCACGATAACAGCCAAAAGGTGGGACCAACAGCTGAATGCATAAACAAAATGTGGTACACACATACACTGGAATATCTGCAACCTGAAAACGTAATGAATTGCTGTCACCTTCTACAACATGGATGAACCCTGAGGATGTTACACTAAGCGAAATAAGCCAGACATAGAATGACAAATACTGTGTGACTCCACTTATATAAGGTACCTGTGCCTGTGTGCTAAGTAGCTTCGGTCGTATCTGACTCTTTGCAACCCTATGGACCGTATTCCACCAGGCTCCTCTGTCCATGGGATTATCTAGGCAAGAATACTGAAGTGGGTTGCCATGCCCTCCTCCAGGGAATCTTCCTGACGTAGGGATCAAAACCAGGTCTCCTACATTACAGGCAGATTCTTTATGTCTGAGCCATCAGAAAAGTCTCATATAAGGTACATAGAATAGTCAAATTCCTAAAGACAGTAAGTGAAATGGTGGTTGTCAGGGGCTGAGGGGAAGGGGGAATGGGGAGTTATTGTTTAATGAGTATGGAGTTTCAGTGTGGAATGATGGGAAATTCTGGAGATGGATAGTGGTGATAGTTGTACAACCACAAGAATAGACTTAATGCGACTGAACTGTAAACTTAAAAATGATTTTTAAATGGCCAATTTTATGTCTATCTTACCACAATAAAAAATTTAATCAGTTTGGAAAATTAGAGGAGCCAGAGAGAGTCCAAAGTAGAAACTGCAGGGTTAGGTGCAATCCCGTTTCCTCTCTCAGGTAACCAGGGAAACACAGAGAAGGCTGAGCAAAAGGTAGCAACAGGACAGAACTAGAGAAAACAGATAGCTTGACCAGGCAGCCTGACTCTAGAGCTGGGCTGGTGTAATTAAATGATGGAGACTGGACAGAAATCTCCAGTCCAACTCAACACACACTTAATCAGTGTCTACACAAGCTCAGGTAAGACAGAGAGAAGATAGTGCCTGCCCTCTATCTGCCTGCGTGTACTGAGGCCCTTACAAGCCCTGCAGCTAGAGCAATGGACTTGTTTACTTGTGACAATGGCCTCGGGTCAGGTGGTGATGGTTCTGGTCTCAGCACCCCAACACAGACGGGAGTGCCCAGCCTGCAGTAAGAGGCCAGCCCCTCAAGGATGAAGCCAACCTCTGTAACTGCGGTACCTGGCCGGTGCATCCCTTCCAGGTCAAGTCTCGGAGCAAATAGAAGGAGCAGCTGCCAGCACACCAGCACCCACAGCACCCAGCCGGAGCAGCACCCTGCTGGGCCAGCTCCCAGGCCCTGCTCTCAAGGCCGGCCACCACAGTCACCAGAGCCACAGGCGCCCTCTTTTCTTCAAAGGGTGAGTTCTTTGTTTAAAATTGGGGTATAGTTGCTTTCTAATGTTGTGTTAGTTTCGACTATACAATAAAGTGAATCAGTCGCACCTATATAAATATACATCTCCCCTCCCTCCTGGGCCTCCCTCCCACCTGCCATCCACCGAGGTCATCACAGAGGACCGTGCGAAGCTCCTTCTGCTATACACTACCTACCTATTTTACACGTGGGAGTGTGTATACGTCAATCCCAATCTCCCAATTCATCCCCACCCCCCACCTCGCCCGCACATCCATTCTCCACATCTGCATCTCTACTCCTGCCCTGCAAACAGGTTCCCCTGTACCATTCTCCCACATGAGTTAATACGCGACATTCATTTTCCTCTCTGACTTACTTCACTCTATATGACAGTCTCTAGGTTCATCCATGCTTTTGCAAGTGACCCAATTTCGTTCCTTTTAATGGCTAATATTCCATTATATATATGTACCATATCTCGAAGGGTGAACTCTGAGTTAATGAGCCAAACAAGGCTCCCAAAGAGGTGATTTTCATTCCTCCTTTCATGGCTGACCTGAAGACCACCCACCGCCAGCCACAGGATCCCCATGTGGTCACTGTGTCCTCCTACGTTCTGTGAATGCATGACATGGGCAGATAAGGACCCTCCCCTCTAACAGTGCCTACTGCACTTAGAGCGTTCGGGACACACATGTGAAAGTGTGTACTCACACAAGGTCCTACACGCACACGAGAAAGTGAGCTACATGAGCTTTCTTAGAAGCCTGTGGTAGGCTGGAGTGAGCAGAGTTGACAATGTGAGATTTGAGCAAGACAGTGAAAAAATGTGACAACTTTAGACCTAAGAGGGTAGAAGTCTTTCCTTGTGGAAAGAGGAATAAAATGCACACTTCTGGGAGGCAACAGAGTCTACCTGTGGGCCAGCACCAATCTGATGTGGACGTTGTCCCAAGAGATCTCCCGAGATCCCAGCCTTAGTCTGTAATCCCCGTGCCCTGTGGCAGGGAGTGTCCCAACCAAGATTCTCTAACTAAGTCTTCCAATGCCTCTGACGCTGTGCACAGAAATGTTGGTGGCTCCATTAGAATCTAAGAGCTTAATCTTGGTTTAGATAGCTTTTTAGAGTTTTATAGTTCATACTTTGGCTGTATTTTAGTATATGTAAGAATGTTTTCAGGACTTCCCTGGCAGTCCACTAGCTGAATCTTCACGCTTCCATCACTAGGGACACAGGTTCGATCCCTGATCCAGAACTAGGATCCCACACAGCCAAAACATTTAAAAAAAAAAAAAAAAGAAAGAAAGAAAAAGTCTTCTGTTTGCCTTTCTACACTAAATTAAAAATATTTGCCAGCCTCATCATTAAGCTGTATGAGGATTTACTGAGCCCCTTCTACATGACAGGCGCTCTTCCAGGCTCCAGAGAAACCATGATAGCAGAAAGGGTCCCCTGCTCTTATGGAGCATCGTCCTGTGTTAGCTGTGAGGCAGTGGAGAAAGAACACGGTGGGGGATGAGAGAGGAGGGGAGTGGGGGAGGAAGGATGTGCAAACATCACATCTAAGAGTGACATACCACAGGAGATGGGGATGCCTCAAACACACCAGAACGTGGAGGCCAGGTAGGGCGGAGCAAAGAGACCGGCACCTCCATCTGGACAGATCAAAGGAGGGTCCTCAAGGGACATGCTACTGCCAAGCCCAGGCATCCGACCATTTCACGTAAACCGATTATTTTCATTGCCAGATGGATAATCTGAGAAACTGAGAGATCTGCTCAGTTCCCTGTGACACAGGCTGGAACTGGCTGAAAGGCTCAATCATAAAGACGTTTCACCTAGCAAAACTGCCCCTCAGTCAGTATTATTTGTTATCTTCTGTTGGGGTCTGTTAAAAGTCTCCAATGGCAAATGTTGCTGTGAATCCAAAGAAATATCACTGGAAATTAATTTATTTGTATGTTGCAAAACTCAGTTTTTAAAAGAGACTCTAGATTTTTTTTTTAATTTTAAACTAAAAATCTGAAATAACTGGTATGAATCTTCGATCTTTTCAAAGAATGGTTTCATCTGTGTTTATATAAATGAGAGTCTGCAAACAGGCTCAGCCAAGCTGGAGCTGAGAGGGCTCTTGCGAGTAACACTGTTCATTTTATGTTGGCTGGAAACAGACATCACTTCACATCTGAAACCCTTTAAAACACTTTTCTTCCTTCTAAACACCCAGTATGCATTTTTAAAAATACACACATACACAATGTTTGGAAGAAGAGACACCCAAACCTCTTCTGGATGATGACATTAGCAGTGATTTTGTTCCATGATTATGTACCTGTCCTTTCAAAATTCGGGGCAATGAACTTGTTAACAGAAAAAAAATATGTTGTTTTTTTTTTTTTTTCAAAAAATAAAATAGAATTTTCTCTTTTTAAAAAGGATATACAGTATGGTTGGTGTCATCTTCCTGTTGTTGTGACTCTAATCAGAAATTCCAACTCCAAATATTTCATCATACAGAAAAAGGTAATTCTTTGGAAAGGAATATTATTCACTATTATCAAAGCTAAACAATCCAAAGACAGTGACTAGAGTTAGAAAAGGGACATGGGCATAAGAGCCTGAGACTCAGCTAAACACTCAGCTCTAATGCATACCAGCTGTGCAACCTTAGGCAAGTTTCATAACCTATTCATACAGTCTCTTCATCTATAAAATGTCAGTTGCGAGGACAAAAAGGCTGCCTGGGCAATAAGGGACCATGTATCTGATGGTATGCAAAGCCACACACACAAAAAAAACCCTCAGTTTTATTCTGCACCTTCCAAATATAACAAATATACTCAAAGATGGTGGCTCATATAGAATAAATTAACCAGTAATATGAAATCTTTCCATTTGAAAACAAATGCAGATAAATTTTCAAAGTAAAAACCAAGACTTGAAAGCTTTAAAATTTTTCAGCTTTAAAATTTTCTTTTAAAAATATCTACAGTCACTTTTAAAAACTGAGTTGTGCTATGACTGGCCACATCCATCTTTGCTTCCAGACCTCCCATGGGGAGAGGAGCCAGGTAAGCAATCAGAGATACACCTGAGGAGTCCTCTGTAAGTACCTAAGACTGGCCTAAAACAAACACTCAGCAAACAGCAGCTACTCTTACTGTCCCGACGTGTGTACAATTAGGTAAGAAGAACCATCTTCTTATCTTCAGCCCAGACATGGCAGTGGGGCAGGTCTTTTAACTGCTGTAAATTGTTAAGTGTCCAAGTCATTATTTAGGATGTCGATATATAGTAAGCAATCAATACGGCTTGTCAGATCAAGAAATTTATAGGGAACATTAGCTGAAAAAAAAAAAAGAAAACAGAGTATAACACAGACTAACCTAAATTTTGGTTGAAATAATCATCACCGTATAACCAACATCCCCACACACAACGGGTACGCAGACTGTGTCGATGTGTCTCAGATTTCCCCTTTCAGTGTTCAGGAACCAAAGCAATGCAGTGGGGCTTTGGATTGTTGGTTTTGCAGAGAGGGTGATGGAAAAGACTGGGAAAGGAAAGGGGGCTGAGACTTGGGAGTTGCTACTGTAATTTTAATTCAAAGAGCACCAACTCTTTTCATCATCGGAAACTGGAACCTTTCCAGGTCAGGAAGGAGGTCTGGACCTGATCCAGACTTTGAACCTGACCACGTCCGGCTACAGGGGGGTGAGCACTGGAAACCTGAAGAGCAGTGGCCAACAGAGGATTGCAGCAATGCTCAGTGTTGAGTCAAATTATCAGTCAACCAGCTGCACAAACCATCTATTTAATTAACCTGCTCCTGAATTATTTATTATCTTCCCAAGTGAGAGAAAATCATTCTTTCTGGTTACCTGCTTTGCTTCAGGGGCTAATTCAAAGCTCTCTAAACCTGACAGTTTGATGAAGCTCTCTGGTACCTACCACCCTCTGGCCAAGGCAAAAATGTAAAGAAACAGCAAATGAAGTATTTCTTAAAAAGAGGGGTAGTCTTCTAGAATGCAAACAACTCCCTTGATCTCAAGAAGCACAGCAAGCTCCTTTAAAGCAGAGGTCTGTTGGATGTTTGGGCATGATCTGTTCCGCACCCCTTTTATCCTAAAATTTTGTCTTCCCTTAACGGGTGTCAGCAACTTCAAGGCTCCGTTCTGCACCGTACGATAGAGCCAGCCTTCCCCACAGAGGAAGAGATGATGCAAAATCCCATCACTTCTCACTTGCAGGATTTTTGATCAGCCCTGAAATTCCCACGTATGAATTCCTTCTCTCTCACCCCTAGATTCCTAGGTCAACTGATTCACACACTTACACCCTCTTAGACATAATGGGAAGCTTGAAGATCATCCAGATCAACTTTCTCACTTATGAGATGTCTTTCCTAAGCATCTTCCCTAAGGTGACACAGTCAGAAGTCTTCCCCCTCCTGGGGTTCCTGCTCCTCCCTGTCAGAGAGCCTTGTAACAGGGGCTGCTCTAGCTACTTAGGTCTATTTTCAAAGAAATCCTCTCACTCTGGAAACCATTTGTACAAAACATCTTCATCCCACCCACCACGAAATTTTCTCCTGGTCTTCAATCCACCAGACGCCTGTTCTCTGAGGCTCACAGGAACCATGCCTCCATGCCTCATCTCAGCATCCTTCCCCAGCACCTGACTTGCTGGGCAGCATCGGGGTAATCCTAAAATGTGCAACCTTAGCTATTCTTCCCAACAGGTCTCTGATGGTGAGGGCGGGGAGCTTAAACCACCTCAGAGGAGGAAGCTCTGAGAGTAACTAGACTTGTCCGACATTGTACAGTCTCTGTGACAGAACCAGTATTCCTCATTTCTCTCCCCTTCCTTCTATTCAGAAGCACTCTGTCCCCTATTCCCACGCCACACCTGGAGAGTCAGGACTCACCACGACTGCCTTCAACCTGATGCAGCCCCAGGAAGGAGAGCAGGCAAGCGTGTGCCCAGTGGGGATGCCCGGGATCTCGCAGAAAGGAGGTGTGCCACCCGCAAAGCCTTTCAGGAGTTGACTGGCTCAGACCCCAGGAGGGCAATGGAAGAAATTCTCTTCCCTCCACCTGTCTCTGCGAGACTTTCCTCCGCAGCCTCATTCATGCGCCTCTTTCTCCGTCTCCCTCCCTGGTCCTCGCTTTTCTCTCTGCCCTCACTGTCCACCCCCTTCTCTGCCCACCTGCATCACCTGGTTTCCCTCCACTCCCCTTCCTGGCCCGGCCTCTCCCTATTTCCTCTTACAAGGCGCTCCCGTCGTGTTTCCACTTTGCCTCCAGTTATGCGGAAACGCAACCGACCACAGATGCTGACATTTTAAATGTTTAGTTGTTATAGTTACTTGACTAACTGCCGGGCCCATGGTGGCGCTTCTCCTTCGCCTCCCCGCGGGCAGGAGAGGAGGGGGCACGGGAAGTGGGGGGAAGGTTGCTGGGGCTGCAGAAGCTCATCTCGGGGCCTGGGACACAAGGCCAAGCCCTGGCGAGGGTGCCCTGCCCCGCGATCAGGCGGTCCCTCCGCCTGCCGCCAGTAGGAGGGCACCGAATGCGCGCCGGCCTCGGGATGCTCTGAACCATCTCCCGCCCCGGGACAACCGGGCGGCGGCAGAGGGTCTAACCGCGGGTGCACCGCGGCTGGTCTTCTATCCGTCCACACTCGCGATGTGGAAAAAGTGAAGTGGCATTTCAGAGGACCTGGGGAAGGAGGCGGCCAGGGGCGCGAGAACAGAGTTAGAAGCCGCTGCCGGTTACTCACGTGCCAGATGGCGAAGAAGATGAGGGCAGCGCACAGCACCAGCGAGAGCATGTAGCAGAAAGCAGCGAAAGTGAAGGCCATGGCCGGCCGGCCGGGGGCCGCGCGCACCCCAACACCAACACACAAAGCAGCGCCTAGGAGGCCGAAGTCCCTCTGGAGGACCGCACTCCCTCAAAAGGTGGGGGACAGCAGGAGCCAGGTCTGCACCCTCCGCTCGAGGCCAGTGGCTAGGAAGGAGGCACGCCAGCGGAGAGCCCTGCGGGTCTGGGATAGGGGCAGGATTCCCGCAGGCTCCGGCGACCGGAGACGCCAGCTCGTCCGCGAAGACAGGTGCGTCGCGCGTCGTTGGCGGGAACTGTCCCCAAATCGAAGAAGAAACCAAATCAGTAGCGAACTTCTGCAGTTAGTGCCAACCAGCCAGCTTCTCGAGACAAGACGAGGGGGTGCGAGGACTCCTCGGAGAACCGCGCGAGCCACGGAATCCCAGGGAAGAGCCCGCTCTGCTTCCCGCGTCTAAGAGGCACAGGAGAGCCGAGAGCGCCGCTCAGGACCCTCCCGCGCCACCTGGGCGCCAACCGAGAGCGTCCAGCGAGGTGCCCGGGAAGGGGGCGACGGGGGGGAACCCCGAGCTCCTGCCAAATCCCAGATCCAGCAGCGGCTCTTTCCCGGGAAAACAGGTCTTTAGGTAGCCGAGAAGAGCGAGGTTCCCTTGGTCCTGCGCCCCGGATGCGGTTTCCAGAGCTGCCGTGCGCTCCTAGGCGCGCCGGGCAACGGCGGCCCCCCGCCCCACCAACCTCGGTAATCCAAGTTCCCCGGAAACTAGGGGTGGGACTCTAGTGTCTCCTGTGTCTAAGCGGCACGGGATCCCGGGCAAACGGGCTCCAGCCCAGCAGGCCCGCTGGAGTGGATCTCAGGCCAAGAGCTGCTCACCGCGAAGCTCGCTCCACCTGCTGCTGCTGCCTGTGCCACTGAGAGCACTGAAGCTGCGCGGCCGGGGTCCCCTCCCTCGTGGCGCCCCACCCTCGGCTCCGGCTCCGCCGAGCACGCCCTCTCCGGCGGGCGGAGACTGCGGCGGCTGCGGGGCAGGGGAAAGGTGGGCGGCCAAGCGCCTCTGGGCGCTCGGTAGCCGAGGCTGCCTGGCTCGTGCGCGCCGGCCTCTCGGAGGAAACTTAAGGCCAGCAGCGCGGGTGGGGCGGGGCGGGACGGGACGGCGGTGCGGAGGTGGGGCGGGGTGGGGAGGAGCAGGGACTCTTTAAACACGTGCGTCTGGAGGAGGTGGGAAGCTGCGGAAGGGTATGTGTGTACTCGCACCTGAGGCTGCGGCTTCTCGCTGATCTCGCAGTTACTCTGGAGTGGGCATTGTAAGGGCCGGGGATGCTGATGTGTTGGTTGGGCAGACCGGAAAATCTTTTGGACCCCAGGGTTGTCCAGCGGGTTTTCCCAGCTATGGATTTCATAATGCTTCAGGCTGCGTTTGCAGCGCATCCCTGCAAATTCTCTGTGAGCGTCTTTCCTTCGCATCCTTCACCCTCCCCCGCCGTCTGACCTTGGGATTGAGAAAGCTAGACTTTGAGGACTATTGTGGGCTGGAGAGGCGGCAGCAATGGCTCGGTGTGTATTGGCGTTGGTCTAGTGGAAGTGTCAAAAGCTTGTGCTTTTGCAGTCAGACGCCATTCTACTGCACCTTTCCTAACCTCTGTAAATCTCGGTCTCCTTATCTGCATAAGGGTCCACATTGCATTGCCTCTGGGTCTACATACTTTGCACTGCCGAGTGCAAAATGCAAATGTGGTGCTTCTTATTTAAATATGTATGGGGAGAGGGGTCTTCCCTGGTAGCTCAGCCGGTAAAGAATCCGGCTGCAATGCAGGAGACCTGGATTCGATCCCTGGGTTGGGAAGAAACCCTGGACAAGGGCATGGCAACCCACTCCGTTGTTCTTGCCTGGAGAATCCCCATGGACAGAGGCGCCTGACGGGCTGCGGTCCATGGGGTCCCAAAGAGTCGGACACGACTGAGCGGCTAAGCACAGCACACAGACTTTCAACATCGGAACAGCAGATTATTAAACCAAGGGTGAGGCCCGTCTGAGTACAGGACATCCTCCCCCAGGCCCTGCAACTGAGGAGGTTGCACACCTGTGACTTCAGCCCTGCCCTGTGTTATATTTTTTGCCACTTTATCTTTCACCTAAATATGTCTCCGAGTATAAAGTTTTATTAAAGAAAATTTGGAAATACAGAGATGGAAAAAAAATGAAGCAAACGCTGTTTGCCACTCTCAGACGCCACTAACACAAAAGTGGTGTGTTTCTTTCTAGCTCTATTTTTTGCTTTTTATTTTATATCAGTTATTTCTTTTAATTATTGTGATTATGCTGCATAAATTTTTGTAACCCCAGAACAATACAATAATCTCAAAGGGAAATTTGATCATTCAAATATTTTGAGACCCTTAAGACTGATCTATTGTCTTTTGTTTCTACTGGTTCTTTCTTATGGAATCCTAGCGTCTCATCTGTCTAGTGACTTTATATTGTATGTCAGACTTTGTTTTGAAATGTTCTTTGTGGAAATTTGAGGTTTCTAAGATGATGTTATCTTTCTCCAAGGAAAATTTTATACTTCTTTTACCAAGTGTCTGAGGGAAATGAGCACTCTGAAATTACCTGGATCCAGTTTTAGGGACTGAGATTTTGTGGGCTAACCCACTAACTGTGGTCTGCATGAAAGATGTCTTTATTTCTGGTTCACTCTTATTCAAGTGGAGCAATCATTTTAGATCCCAAGTCAAAGAAAGTGGGTTATCAAGTGCTAAACCATGGTGGTCCTTGGACTCTGACTTTTGCCCCCACCCTGCAAAGCCCTAAAGCACAACTCAGCCTGTCAGCCACCTCCTCTAGGTTAGCAAATGTCTCTAGAGAAAAATTGGCCCCAAGTGCTAGGCTGGCCTCTCTAGGTTTCCAACCACCCTCAGAACTTGGCCTCAGTAATTCCTTACTCCTTTGTTCAATCTATGGTGCTTTTAAGATATATATATATATATATATATATATATATATATATATATATTCCTTAATATATATATAAAAATATAAATATATTTAATAATATAAATATATAAGAATATATATAAATTTTAAGAATATAAATATATATAAGAATATAATATATATATATTTCATTAAGGTTTTACAATTGTGTTCAGTAGGAGGATTGGTCTGAATTATCTAACCCAGCATTACCAGAATCAGAAGTCTCTACATGAAAGGAAAGTTTAATTATCCTACCACTCTGACTTTCAAGTCTCCATCCATATCACAGGCTCTATTTTTCTTGCGGGTTCCCCAGCCCTGCTATATCTCATTTTATCAGTTATAAAGTGGTATCTTAGTAAAGGTGACTGCAGTGGTAGAATTTCAGAAAATAAGATCCCAGGCAGTTACTGTTATTCAACAACTATCTAGTACCCATATGTTGTGGGCATTCCTATGGACTCATAAAGTTCCCAAGCTGATTGCTGAGGCAGTACATAACTCCTCCACAAGCCAATGTCTTTAAAAAAATAAAAGTGCATGTGACACAGTACAGGAAGGCAAGGAATAAAGTGATTAGGAATGGATGTTGCGTGACCAAATAAAGTGTTCTGTACCCAGTTCCAATGTGAGGGGGCCTCCCCTATCACCAAGCAATCCTCAGAAACCAACTGGGCATCCTACAATTCAACTCAACTCTTAATAGCATCTGATTCCACAAGTTAAGGGCCAGTCTCACAAGCCAGTCTCCAGTTCAGATGCCAATCGCATGAGCAGGTAGTTATCTCTGCTTCTGCCAGCTGGCAACTGATTGGAGGCTCCAATGATCCCTTCCTTGGATTTGATTAATTTGCTAGAACAGTTCACAGTACTCAGGAATCCAGTTTACTTACTAGATTACCAGTTTATTACAAAGGATATTCAAAGTTATGAATGAACAGCCAGATCAAGATATACATAGAACAAGATCTGGAAGGCTCTCGAACTTAAGAGCCTCTGTCACCTTGGAGTCTGGTAGGCACCACCCGCAGTGATGTGTTCTGGTTCAGCAACCTGAAAGCTCTTGGCCATTGCTGACAAACTCAACCCCCATCCCCTCTCCCCTTCCCAGAAATCAGGGAGTAGGATTGATCCTACTGTCAGTAACTAATCGTAGTTGATTCCCCACTCAACTCACCCCCTTTCTTAGGAGTGTTCCAAAAGTCACATCATTAACATAAACCAGTTGTTGCAGAAAGGAGCTTGCTATGGATAACAAGACACCATTTCACCTTTCTGGCTTTGAAGTGATTTCAGGAACTGAGGACAAGAGACCAAATATTATAACAAAAGATGCTCATGCTGCTCTTATCTCTCAGGATATTTCAAGGGTTTTGGGAGCAGTGAGTCAGGACAGTGGACATTTGAATGACCAAATATATATTTCTTATAAATCATAATATCCTGCCAACCTACATTGTTTCAGCTGCTGTAGATATTTGAAAAGCCAGTTACTTGATTTTTTTTCCCTAGCCTCTGTGCAGGTAGGAGTGACCGTTGTGACACAGCTTGAACCTCTGAGATATATACTTCTTTTTGCCTGGAATGCAAACCTGATGCCTAGAAATACACCAGCAATTTCATGATCATAAGAAGGAAATCAACACATTAAGAATGGGAAAGCTAAAGAGACAAAGGGAACAAGTACCATTGACAACATAGTTGGGCCTCCTGAAACAGGAGGAAAGCAGGCAGGGCACATCCTACAAATGAATGACATAGCCCTTGAGGATACAATATAAACTGGTTAGAACCAACTAGGTCCAAGATGGCAGAAGCTTTGACTTCCAGTGGACCTTGAGTCTCCTTACAAGTTAGGTTAGCCTCCTAACCTCTTCCCAAGCTTATGTATACAGGTTGGTTTTGGTTTTCTTCCTTCTCTTATCTTGTTAATAGTAACACTTCAGTTTCTCAAGGGTGAAGACATATAACATGTCCCCACATGACTGAAGACTTGGTTCATCATGAAGCTTCTTCCAACCCTCAGCCCTATCCTGCTTCTTCCTCCCATGACCCTCCCTCTCCACCTGACCCATAAGCATCAATCAGAGAAATAGTCAAAGCTTAAAGACATAAGTCTTTGAATCCATGGGAAGCTCAGTTAAGTGGGCTGTGAGCCCCTTCTATCCCATCACCAACCCCATTCCACTGATAGGAAAATCTGACCAGACTTCATTTAGCACAGAATTCAAGAGTATATCCTGAGACTTCCCTAGTGGTCTGGTGACTAAGACTCCGTGCTCCCAATGCAGGGAGTCCAGATTCAATCCCTTGTCAGGGAATTAGATCCGACATGCCACAACTAAAGATCCCTCAATGAAGATCAAAGGTTCCCTGGGTCACAACCAAGACCCAGTCCAGACAAACAAATAAAAATTTTTTAAAGTATCTCCTTACTGGAGCTTCTCAGGTAGCACTAGTGGTAAAGAATATGCCTGCCACTGCAGGCAGACGTAAGAAACACAGTTTCAATTCCCTGAGTCAGAAAGATCCCCAAAGGGAAGGCATGGCAGCCCACTCCAGTATTCTTGCCTGGAGAATCCCATGGACAGAGGAGCCTGGCGGGCTATAGTCCATGGGGTCGCACAGAGTTGGACATGACTAAGCAACTAAACAACAGCAACAACAAATTATAAAATTTTCAACAACAAAGAAAAGAGCAGGTTGAATATTCAACTATGTATCACCTGGATTCAACAACTGTTAACATCTTGCTATATGTGCTTCCAATTGTCCCAAAATTGTATTTTATAGCTGCTTTGTTCAAACAGGGATCTGAAGATTTTCCCTTCACTCCTCATCTCTCAAAGCATTATAACCTTTTGCTTGCATATAGTTTATTCACCAATCCTTTTTTTTTTTTTAAGTTGAATGCCTGCTATTGACAGCTCTGCACTGAGCACAGTGACTTTGTTTGTTGCTCTGCATGCCCTCAAAAATCTAAGTTAGCATTATCTAGCCTAGGAATTTGTCTACTTAATTTGCTTGGCACACATTCACACATGTGGAGAAGCTGGCTATCAATTGTAGACTCATGACTGCTAGTTGAATCCCTTCATTTTCCTTAAAATAATTTAAATACAATTGGACCTCCCTTCTAGCTTGCCGGACTAGTAGGAAATTCACCATCAGCCTTCAGTGGGGTTCCCCCATGAGTTCGAATAGAGCTCCTGCAGGACTTACATAGCACCAAAGCACTGGGCTTTGGTTATCTGTCCAACTGGTTCCTGCTGAGACATCCTAACTGAACTGGTCATTGGTTTTTTCACCTCTGGCCTTCTGTTCTCTCCTAGGTGGTGTGTCTGGGAGCTCCTCTGCCTGGCTTTTCCAGCCTCCCTGGGCAGCACACTGCCATGTCTCTGAGGTCCTGCCACTTCCATGAGTTGGTGGCATGAAGCACTACGTGGGTCACCTCCAGAACACATACTTCTGCCCTTTCACTGTCTGCAGGACATTGCTTCCTGCTTCCTTCTTGCTACTGCCAAAGCCGTGCTCTCTCCTCTCTAATCTTTTCTTCTCAGGGACATCTCGCAGAATCTCTCCCAAATCAGGAAGAACCCTTGACTTAACTTCAAAGACCTTCTACTTTCTGCTTTGCAACTCATTCAGCCAATATTCACTGGTATAACTAGTGATTGTGATACTCTTGAAAGATTTCTGTTCCAATTGGTAAGTAGAATGACAGTCACTGCAGCAAACAGTAAAATTAATAAATAATTAAAGATTCTAAATTAAACTCATTCATTTGGGTCAATTGTCATAGAACGTCACAAGGACCATTGATAAACGGGCCTCTCAGATGCTTATTTTTCACAAAGTACACCATGCAGTTGACATCCCTGTTTATCACTGTACTGGAATCATGTGGTTGCCACGGATTTTAAATAGTTGCTACTTCAGTTGTATTTGTGCATTGTAATGTTTGTGTAAGAGGTAAATGTAGTGTTTCAATATTTGTAAACTCAAGAATTTATCAATAAATACCTTTTAAAACTCTCAGAACAAAAAAGAGGACCAAGCATGGATACATTCATTAATGTTCCATTTAAATATCATACAACTCAATCTTCTGAGTCTGCAAAGAACAAAAAATATTAATAATGAAATGTAGCCTAGAATACCTACTGTGTAGATTTCAAAATGACTTGAACATTTTTATACTGTGCAAGAATTGGTACAAATTCACATAATACTTTTTATTTCTTTAATGCAAAATAGATTGTTTTAAAATATGAGTGTCTCATCAGTGCTAGGAATGTAAATATAGGATGCAAATGGTGCTCTGAGTTGACTGTTAAAAGACACTCAACAGAGTGGCAATCACATTTTGCCAAAGCTTGAGGTTCAATAAGAAGAATTGTAATTATCAATGAAATAATCAAAAGATCAGTTTCACACTATAACATATTTGAAAGAACAAAATCTTCAAAATTTAACAAAATATTGATTAAATGATTTAAAATATTCAGGAAGTACCTTTCAAAACTTAACTAAGGACTTCCCTGGTGGTCCAGTGGTTAAGAATCTGCCTTGCAGTGCAGGGGATGAGGGTTTAATCCCTGGTCAGGAAACTAAGATCCTACATGCCACGGAGCAGCTAAGCCTGCACACCACAGCTACTAAGCCTCCACACTCAGGAGCCTGGTGCCACAACTAGAGTCTGTGATGCAACGAAAGATCCCACAGGATACAATTGAAGCCCGAAGCAGCCAAGTAAACACATAAATATGTATATTAAAAAAAAAAAAAGATAACACTAGCCAGCATGTGCTTAAGCATAATCAAGCATTTCCCAACATGAAATATTTAACAGTCATTTAAAAAAGAATAGCATCTGTATAAGAATACATTACATTCTAGATTTATGTTCCCACTTGTTGGAAAACATATACCTACTGAAATGAGAAAACAGCTTATTTTAAAAGTTGTAAATCAAAAGAGTAAAACATTCACTTTCTATGAACCTTCAAGTGTTTCATATAAAAGCATATTAAAATTTTATTTGAAAACAAGAAATTTTAAATTTTGTTGATCTTGTGGAGTTAGAATAATGTTTGAAATAATAACCAAACTTTATTGCCAATGTTTAAGAAAAACAGTGTCAGTAAGACATAGTTTCATGGAAACTTTTTGTTCAGACAGTACTAGTGCCTATATGTTAGGGGAAAAGTTCCTATTTCAGTCAAAATTTTAAGAAATATTTCTAAATGTTTTTCATTTGACACTAAGTCATTGTATTCAGTTACCCCTGGATGATGTAATGAAGGATGTAAAATACTTAGTGCTTATTTATCTTATAAATGGAAGTTTGTACTTCTTGATCACCTAGTCTCTATTTCATTTATTTCCATTCTGATCTTTATTATTTCCTTCTTTCTACTAACTTTGTGCTTTGTTTGATTATCTTTTTCTAGTTCCTTTAGGTGTAGGGAAAATTTTTTTGAGATTGTTTGTTTGTTAGTTTCCTAAGTTCAACCTGTACCACTATAACCTTACATCTTAGAACTGCTTTTGCTACATCTCAGATTTTGGAACACTGTGTTGGAAAACTGTTCTATATATAGTTGTAGTTTTGCTGTGCCCATGGGAGGAGACAAGCTTAGGATCTTCCTACTCTGACATCTTGATCCCACGCCCACAGAATTTAAAATTTTTATTTTCATTTTGATGTAACTTGTAAAATGGAAGTAAACATGTAGAAAAAAATTAGAGAATTAGCCTTAATAAACAATATTCTAATAATGATAGTCTCACACTTTCCATGACTTTATAAGAAATGTGTTTCTGTTAAACTGATTTAATTCTACAATTAATAAAAGTAATAAAGCCTATAAGGATAAATCAAAGAAGCTTTAGAGAAACAAAGAAATATCATATACCACTTGAAACAAAACAAATTATAAATTCTAAGAAGGCTGTTCAAACATCTACATAAATTATGTAAAGTGAGTGATGACAAGAGTCAGAAGCGTAATGAATTTTTAAGTTGTTTCTATTTATTAAATGGTGTCATTCTGCCAAATGATGTTTGCAAAGCTCCATGGATTGAAAGTAATAAAAAATCAATCTGACTTATTAAGTATGTTATTCCATGAGAACAGAGAGGCCTGGCCAGCCCCCGTTTCTCCCTGTACTTTTGGGGAGCCAACTTGACTCTTTCAACCCCAGACCCATGGGTTAACTGCGTCCAGCACCACATACAGCAGAACAACACCCAGCTGAACCTAGCCCAGGGTGAGCCATGAGCAAAGAAGAGTGGTTATTGTTTTAAGTAACTAAGTTTGGGGGTTGGTTGTTTTGTAGTGATAGACCATTGCAAATGTTCTTTATTCACCAAGTGGCCTTTTTAATTTGGTGTCCACTGTAGATAGAACTCATGGCTTCTAGAAAGAAGTGTATAATGAAGCAAACTCCCTGATAGCTTAGGTAAGATACAACTCCAGATCTTATACCTGCATTTGCCCTGATTCCCACAGCCACCTAAGCCCCATTCCACAAGCAGGGGCACAAAGGCTCTGAGGTCTGGGCCAGGCTGGAGCTCCAGGGGTCAGTTGTCCTCAGACTTCAGAGTACTTACCACCCTGTTTGTGTAAAGGATGTCGTTGTTAAAACATTTTAGCCATCTTTCGGCATTTGGTTCTGTGATATTGAGTACATTCACATTGTATACAATCATCACCACTATTCATCTCCAGAAATTGTTTTAACTTCCCACACTGAAACTCCACCCCCAGTGAACAATAAGGCCCCATTCTCCCTGCCCCACCCTGACAACCACCATTCTACTTTCTGTCTCTATGAATCCGATTAGTCTAGATACTTCATATAAGTACAGTTTGGAAAACTCAGCAGTGGCCACAGGACTGGAAAAGGTCAGTTTTCATTCCAGTCCCAAAGAAAGGCAATGCCAGAGAATGTTCAAACTACAGCACAATTGCACTCGTTTCACACATTAGCAAAGTGATGCTCAAAATTCTCCAAGTCAGCCTTCAACAGTACATGAACCGTGAACTTCCAGATGTTCAAGTTGGTTTTAGAAAAGGCAGAGGAACCAGAGATCAAATTGCCAACATCCATTGGATCACAGAAAAAGTAAGAGGGTTCCAGAAAAACATCTACTTCTGCTTTATTGACTATGTCAAAGTCTTTGACTGTGTGGGTCACAACAAACTGGAAAATTCTTCAAGAGATGGGAATACCTGACTACCTAACCCACCTCCTGAGAAACCTGTATGCAGATCAAGAAGCAACAGTTAGAACTAGACATGGAACAACAGACTGGTTCCAAATTGGGAAAGGAGTATGCCAAAGCTGTATATTGTCACCCTGCTTTTTTAACTTATATGCAGAGTACATCATGCAAAATACTGGGCTGGATGAAGCACAAGCTGGAATCAAGACTGCTGGTAGAAATATCAACAACGTCAGATATGCAGATGACACCACCCTTATGGCCGAAAGTGAAGAGGAACTGAAGAGCCTCTTGATGAAAGTGAAAGAGGAGAGTGAAAAAGTTGGCTTAAAATTCAACATTCAGAAAACTAAGATCATGGTATTTGGTCCCATCACTTCATGGCAAATAGATGGGAAAATAATGGAAACAGTGATAGATTTTATTTTGGGGGGCTCCAAAATCACTGCAGATGGTGACTGCAGCCATGAAATTAAAAGGTGCTTGCTCCTTGGAATCAAAGTTATGACCAACCTAGACAGCATATTAAAAAGCAGAGACATTACTTTGCCAACAAAGGTCCGTCTAGTCAAAGCTATGGTTTTTCCAGTAGTCATGTATGGATGTTAGAGTTGAACTATAAAGAAAGCTGAACGCATAAGAATTGATACTTTTGAACTGTGGTGTTGGAGAAAACTCTTGAGAGTCCCTTGGACAGCAAGGAGATCCAACCAGTTCATCCTAAAGGAAATCAGTCCCGAATATTCATTGGAAGGACTGATGCTGAAGCCGAAACTCCAATATTTCGGCCACCTGATGCGAAGAACTGACTTATTTGAAAAGACCCTGATTCTGGGAAAGATTGAAGGCAGGAGGAGAAGGGGGCGACAGAGGATGAGATGATAGGATGGCATCACCAACTCAATGGACATGAGTTTGAGTAAGCTCTGGAAGTTGGTGATGGACAGGGAAGCCTGGCGTGCTGCAGTCCATGGGGTTGCAAAGAGTCAGACACGACTGAGCAACTGAACTGAACCACACTGTCTTATAATTCAACTTTTAAATTTTTATTTTATTGAAGTATAATTTATTGACAATGTCATGTTAGTTTCTGCTGTACAGCAAAGTGACTGAGTTATATATATTGTTACATAATAATATATATGAGTTTTATGGGCTTCTCTGGTGGTAAAGAGAATTGCCTGGTAAATTGCAATTTGGTGGTAAAGAATTGCCTGCAATGCAGGAGACCTGGGTTTGATCCAGGGCCAGGAAGGTCCCCTGCAGAAGGGAATGGCAACCCTCTCCAGTATTCTTGCCCAGAAAATTCCATGGATAGAGGATCCTGGTGGGCTACAGTCCATGGTGTCACAAAGAGTTGGACACAACTGAGTGATTAATACACACACATGAGGTTTATATATATATATATATATAATTCAACTCTTTACATGTTGAGTATCTATCTCCCTCTCTAAACTGGGACATCTTTAACATAAAGATTTTCTTTTTGTCAAAGATTCAAAGACTTTCTTCTTTGAACCACCATTATCCCTCCCAGTGTCTGGCATATAATAGATGTCTAGTAAGGGTTCAAGAAATGGATGTGTATGTGTATGGATGGATAGGTGGGTCGATGGACTGATGCAAGTATCACTGTCACTAGTAGAGCAGTTGACTTTAAGTCTGCCCACTGATGACATGCAGATGGATCATGTCTATTTCCTACTTATTTACCTAAGAGCACTTACCAGTTCAATTGTCCCCCAAGATGTGGCACAATCCATGCCCGTAAGAATCTAACAGCCATCTATGACTTTGATAAGAACCCTAACAGAGAAGTGCAGATACTTATAGAGACACCTAGTACAAGGCTTCAGGCATAGAGCATGTTCAATAGGAGTATTTTTCAGTGAATTGAATCAGACAACAAACTAGTCAGGAAGCTTTGAGCTTCAGTTTCCACTTTGAAGCTATGTGACTTTAGGCAAATTAATTTATCTCACCTCGCCCTGCAGATGTGTTTTGGTTCTGACAAGAAAACCAGGTATAAGCCAGCTTGGCCGGCGCAGACAGCACCCAGCCTTTCACAGAAGCCACATTTTCACCAAAAAATGGTGGGGAGAAAGACAGAGGGGAACCAGGGAGGGCCTGGAACCACAGAACTGGTTCCAGAGAGCCCTTGGGTTAGGGAAGCAGAGGAATGGGAAGCAGCTTCCCGCTTATGTTCTGAACTCACAGAAATGTCATCTTCCTGCCAACGCGGCCTTCTGTGGAAATTGTGATTTTGCTATTATTAGCTCTGTTAAACAGGCACTGTAAACAGATTGCAAACAATGAGCCTTTGTCAGAAACACCCCGTTCTGTTCTTGGCCCCGCTCCTTTCACACCTGGAGATACAATATCTATTTTAACAATACTGCTTAAGAGGCAGCTGTGGTGTCAGGGGAAATTGTCTTACTCAGAAACTGAAGAGATTTCAGGAGGAGGTTAATGGTACATGTTGGAATCTGCCTTTATCCTCGTAAAGCACAGAAGTGGATGCCGCCACAGACAGGGCCAGCGTTACTACTAACATGGAAACTATGTGTTGCCATTCCTGTGTTTCCATTTGCTAATTCAGCTAGATTTGAGGGCCTGAGTGTTTCCATCAGATGTGAAATATCTTCCCATGCTTCCCACATGCTATGAGCTGGCGTGCTGTCTTTATTAACAATTTCAGGCGTTCTGCAGAAAATCTGAGGCTACTAAGTTTAGTCCCACAGCTAATGAGTCTGTAACTCACAAGATTAATGTTAGATCCTATTTTATGGAGTCTGAATATCACTGTCATGATTTCCCTTCCTTTCTTCAACGTGCTCTGAGAGTCCCAGCTCTTCTCTTTGAAACTTTTCACACCTCTGTGCTCTATTGGCACTTTCATTTTTATTGATTAAAGCTGTGAGTCACTTATTCCATTTTGTCAATTCTTATAAAGGATATCTGAAACCATTACAAAGATCAGAATGTTTGTAAACATACATGCACACACCGTCATGCATGTACTTGGAATGAAGTTCTTTCACTTCTGGACAAAATAAGTCCTTGAAGCGTCATCTGAATGAGCACCACATGTGACAATGACCCCACCAGATAACAACAGCAACTGTTTATATGTTCTCTGAAAGTATTGATATTCTTTGAAAATATTCTAATATTCTGATATCTGATATTCTGTGAAAGTATTGATAAATAGTGGTTATTAATAATCAATGCTGGGGGAGTGGGATGAATTGGGAGATGGGGATTGACATATATACACTACTGTGTACAAAATAGATAACTAATGAGGACCTACTGTATAGTACAAGGAGCTCAGTGCTCTGTGGTAACTAAATGAGAAGGAAATTCAAAACAGAGGAGTGCCAGATTCTGAGCAAGTACTTGCCATGTACTCTCTCCTCTCATTCCCACACTCTGTGATGTGTGTGTTTATCATCTCCATGTTATCAATGAGAAAATTGAGACTCAGAGAGGTCAGGCCCTTCCCTGAGGTCACACAGCAGACAGCAGGGTCTGCTAGGATCCACGTCCAGCTCTTACTCTAAAGCCTGCTCACTAAACCTCAGAGGTAGAGGCTGAGGGACGTGGATCTCTTGGATAGAGATTGAGGAAACCTGGCAACTCAGCCTCTGAGAGTAAAAATGGGCCGTTGTACAGTTCAGGGCCAGGGATCCTCAAAAGCAGAAGAGCTCCAGCTGGGACTGCACCAGCCTCCATGTCCTGGCGTGCACGGCAGGGAGCAGATGCCAGGACAGTTGGGCCTGATTAGCCTATGGTCTCTCCTGATCCTCTGGAACAGGCCTCCAAGAAACCCATCTGCCCCGCTGAGACCAGTCTCCTCCCATATGCCATCTGGAAGGCCCAGAGGTACAGAGAAGTTAGGTAACTTTGCCAATGACACGCAGCTAGTAAGTGGAAGAGCTGGGATTCAAACCCAGGCAACCTGAGCGCAGAGCTGTTTTCCAAACCCTGCACTTCAAAAAAAGGCGTGGACTAACTGCCTCAGATTAGCGCAGGTCATAAATGACTTCACAGTTCAGAGTGGGCGGTGGCTGGGAGAGAGGGGAAAGTAGGTGGAGCGTTGATCCTTTAGCCATACCTGGAAGAGAAGGGAGGCGGGATTTATGGAGGTGATGGAGTGGAGGATGCCAACCTGTGTGCTATTTCATTAATCACTGAGCAGATTAGCTTGGCTATGAGTTTATTAATAGAGGAGTGAGGGGGGAAGCCTAATTAGAAAAGTAGGTTTGGTTGCTTTGTGTGCCAAGCTGGATTAAATAAAAATAAGTTCAAGAGAAGTTAAGAGTCTACCTTTTCCAAGTGCCTCCCGCATCATGTTTCTGTACAAACAACTCTAGAAGAGGAGCTGTTTCTGCACAAGACCCCTGTAAATGTTACGGGGAAATGTAATGCATAAATGAAGCCCCAGAAGTCCCTAGATGCTCTGGAAATCGCCATCACAAATTCAGCCAGTACCCACCACCAGGGAGGAGAGATGGAGGGGGAGAGTCAAAGCCATGGAAAGGAAGATTCTGCGGCATAAGTACACCCTCCCGTTGAAGATTAAGATGGACAGGACCCCCCTGATGGTCCAGTGGTTAAGACTTTGGACTTTCAATGCAGTGGGCAACAGGTTCAATCCCTAGTCAGGGAACTAAGATCCTATATGCCATTTGGTGCAGCCAAAAGATAAAATTTTTTTTTTAATTTTTTAATTTTTAAAAGATGGAAGCAGTTACCTGGAGAGGGGAGGAAGTTATAGAGGTAAAACAACCCCAAAGAACAGGTAACCTCAAACTCTTTCAAATGGCCAATTGTAGTATTTAGGCTTCCATTATTTTCCCATTTGTTTAATAAACATTTATTCATGGTCTACCGTCTGCCAAGTACTGTGTTGGCATTTAAGAGCGAATATGCTGATATACTGGTAATTCTCAAACTTCCAAGCAAAAGAATAAGATTCCACTGGCAAGCCTCCATTTGGAGTTGCCTGAAACCACTCCTCAACTCCTGTCCGCCCCCAGTGCTACATTGAGGTGTGGAGGTGAGATGGGAAGAGACTTAAAGAACTCCCCATGGAGCTCCCTGCAGGGATTAATAATCAGCCACCTGTTGCTCTGGCTAAGCCATGAAAAAAAAACACCATGGGAAAAGAATAAAAGCAAAATATACCAACACAGTATAATCTAAACAGAAGTACATTGGTTTGATTAGTTGGGGTCGTCATGCCCTGCTAAGCTAAGGAAAAACATAGTGTGGACCTTGGAATGCCGGGTCAGCGCAAGTTCAGAACGCTGCTTATGCACACACCAAGATATTTTCCCAAAGTTTATGCCAGTCTATGACCTCCAGCTGGGTGACACCCCTTGTACAAGAAAATAACAAAGATAGTTCAAAGTAACCAATAAAATGGGAGGCATGACCAGGGACACAGGAGGCTGATTTTATCATAGCACAACAGATGTACTTTCTGCATGCCAAGACATTAAATAAAAGTGATGTGACTCCGAGGAACAGGGCTCTTGATCCAAGAGGTCTTGAGCCCCCCGTCCCATCTTGAAAACTTTAATTCTGTCTCTAGTTTCTTTTTCCCAAACTGTGCGTTGACCACTTTCAATCCCTACCTGCTGTGCTGGCCTCAGCAGCTCTCTAACACAGGCCGAGGAGTCCTTCCCTGGGGCTGGGCAGCTGTGTGTGTATTCTGGGTTAAAAATCTTCTCTCGTCCCTGAAACTTGAGTTTGGCATAGAAATATCACTTTAAATTATAGAGCAGCCATCAGAGATAGGTGTCCAACTGTTGGCAAAAAAAAAAAAAAAATCCAAAAGCAATCCTGGCCAGACCCTCCAAGAGTCAGCTTCGAAAAGGGGGCAGCCTGCAGTTCATGGAACAAAAATCACTTTTGCCTGCACATTGAATAGTATATAACTCGTTTTCATTTAACCCCATCTCCTCTAAGGAGACCATACCATTATTTTGATTCAGAATGTAGTGTAGACTTATAATAATGATGATCTGCTATACCTTCAAAGTGCCCCTGAACAAGATGTGAGCACAGAGATGCTAGGAATTCAGTGACCCTCTGTGGCAGAGCCTGTGAAGAGCAATGCGCTGAGTTTCCGTCCCTGAGAATCATTCCATTGTTCTAATGCCCAGGCAAAGGTGAGGCAAAAGCAGATCCAAACTCAGGAAAGGAAGTTTGGGCATTTTCAAGTTTTCTAACAGCAATGATTGTGCTCACTCAGCCACTTTCTTCACCAGAGCTCAGCCTTTTTAATCAATTCCCACAGAGATCTGGAAAACTGATACACAGAATGATTCCATGTAAAATGTCTCCCAAAAAAGGGGGGGGGAGGAGGGTGTCAGGAAGAAGCTAGTGACTTGGCCCAAGGCTTAATGCTAAACCAGCTTCAGAATCAAGAACAGAAGTTTCTAGGATCAGCATCTACTCTCCCAGTAAAATCCACAACCTGAGAAACTGGCCAATAAAATTCAAAATCTTTCAACACTCAGAATCAGCAGCATCAAGTCAGAGCTAAGAAATAAGTAAGTGTTGCCTAGTGCTGCCAGCAAAATAAAGAAAGTGTAAAAATCTAGTTAATTACTCAGGACATGTTGGCAGACACCTCTGCTTGTCAAATTCCTGGTTGTCTGTATGGTTATTTACATCCGCATTAATTTGCACTTGCGGAAGTTTTAAATACTTCTTAAGTAGCAGCAAAGATATTACCAGAAACTGTGCGGTTTTGGAAAAATTCCTCTCCTCCATTCCTGATTTATTCACAGGTATAGGACATGTTGCCACAGAGCCATGACTCTTGAGCTTGGAGAGATCTTAAGTGGATCTCACACTCGGACATCACAGCTAAAGCCACTGCCATCCTTCTGGTTCTGCCTGGACCATGAACTTGATCCCCAGACTTCTACTCTTGCAGTGCACAGTTCCAATGCAAAGGCTCTAAGAAAATCTAGACACTCATTAAAATTTGAAAAAAAAAATAGGTGAAGGTGATCAGGGGTTAAAACTTAGTCATAAGACAAATCAGTTCTAGTGATGCAGTGTACGGCATGGTGACTATAGATAACAATACTGTATATACAAAATTTGCCAATATATATGTTAAAAGTCTTCATCATAATAAAAAAATGTATAACAAGGTGAGGTTGACTGATATTAACTAGACTTAATGTGGTGATCATTTCATAACATATGCAAATATCAAATTGTGATGCTATACATCTAGAACTAATACAATGTCAATTACATCTCCATAAAACTAGAAAAATAATTAAAAACTAAAACTTTGACAAAAACATATTGAGGAAAAATTTTTTTAAATATCATTTTGAATTTTTTCATTCATTCAACAAATGTTTCCTGAGGACATATTTTGTGTCATATTGTACCATTAGGTCTTGGGGGCACATATTCAGAGATTTATCACATCACCTCTGCCTACAAGGAGGTCACAGTTCAGTGAAGAAAACAAACACTGAGAGAAAAACAATGGAATAGGTGTTCAGAGTGGGGTGGGAGTGAAGTTGACATTTACATACTAAAGTTCAAATATGCACAAACTAGAAATATGTTTTCTATGATCAGTCTTACCTTGAGCTCAATCCCCAGTGACAGTACACATACACAAACCTTAAATTTTTCAGTAAGAGGTAACTCAGGCCCAGGGGCTTCCCTGGTCGCCCGGGGTTAAGATTCCATGCTTCTGCTGCAGCGGGCTTGGGTTCAGTCCCTGGTTGGGGAATGAAGATCGTGCATGCTGCATAGTGCAATCAAAAAAATAACAATAATAAACAAAGACTTCAGGTTCTTCTAGGTTAAAAACATTACTTTCAGGTAAAGATTCACTCACTTTCCAAGTTCAAATTCCCTTTCAGGTCTCTTCTCCTTTCCAAAGGAGCTCTGGTCTAGCCACACACTCAATTCCTTCTCAGTATGGCACCAGGTGCAGCGGGAAACTTCCTAACCTGTTGGCATCCAGCTGCCGGTCCTCTACTGAGGTGTTTCTGGTCTCCTCTGGACACTCATTTCCTACCCCAGTGTCCACTGCTGTGACTGACCTCTCTCAGTGTTCTAGGTTGCAGTGCTCCCCACTAGGGCTGAAGTCCTGAGTCTTTGACCCTCCTCTCTGGCCTCCCTCATCCCATCCTTGACTCCTCTATCTTCAGCTGCTTCAGCCTGTCTATATTCCCACTCAGGCCCATATAAATGCCAAGTCTCATAACCCACACACCTTGGCTGCTCTCATAAGCCACACCGCCCCATGGCTCTGCATGGCAGTCAATTCCTAGGGCTGCCAGAAATCTGGAATCAAGGCCATGGCCCTCTGAAGTCCCTGCAGGAGGAGTCTTCCACGCCCCTTCCAGTTTCTAGTAGATTTCAGGGTCCCTTGGCTTTCAGCAGCAACACTCCAATCTCTGCCTTGACCTTCACATGGCCTTCTTCCCTTTGTCCTTCTCTGTCTTCTCTTCTTATAAAAACACCAGTTATCAGATACAGTGCTCCTAAGAGAGTTGCAGTCTCCCAGGGAAGCAGACAGAGTATTTGCTCTAATGTTCCCAGAGTCCCCAGATCACCTGGTAATTACTCAATTCCCTTTAGAGATTTGAGGTCCAGATCTAGAGCCCACTTGGGAGAACCAGATCATCCCCATGTAAACTTCCCTCTCTGCCTACTGTTTTCATTTACATTGTACAGTATATTCTGAATGCTACTGCTGCTTCTGATCACCAAATGCAAGGTCAGGGATAGGGAGGGTGGGAGGATTTCCACACACCCAGCAGTTCTGCAGAATACTGTCAAATGCTTTTTCTGCAGCTGTTAAGATGATCATTATGAGTTTTAAGCCTTCATTTCATCCTTCTGCAGACACTAGCTGGTGTCCTACAATTCAAGTCAGTTCTGACACTATTTACCTGAAGATTGTGTCAGATTCCGAATGTTGAAGTCTCAGTCCCACAGCCTTCCCCATTTCAGATGGGGGAGTCTAGATGTAAGTCTAGATTGTTACCTGTGCTTCTGATCAATAGCCTAGTTCATAGGCATGGTTGATTAAATCAGTAGCCACTGATAATCAAAGTCTCTCTGCCCTTCCCAGGGTAGGTGGTAGGACTGAAAGTTCTAACCCTCTAATCACATGGTTAGCTCCCTGCCAACCAGCCCTCACCCCTAGATTACCAGGGGGCTTTCCAAAAGTCACCTTATTAATCTAAACTCAGCTGTGGTTCAAAGGAGCTTGTAGAGACTCCCTGATGATCTGGTGGCTGAGACTCCACACTCCCAGTGTTGGGGGCTGGGATTCAATCCCTGGCAGGGAACTAGATCCCACATGCTACAATTAAAGATCATCCATGCTGCAACCAAGACCCGGTGCAGCCAAATAAATAAATACTTTTTAAATAAATAAAGGAGTTTGTAGTGAATAAAAAGACATTTATTTCATCCTTATATCTCTGAAGCCATTTCAGGAACCAAGGGCAAAACATGCAAACATGTATGTGTGTATATATTGTAACATAAGATGTTCTCATTGCTTGTATTAGGAAATTTCAAGTGTTTGAGGAGCTATGAGCCAGAAAATGTGGACAAAGGCCAGATACATGTATTTTATTGTAAGTTATAATATCAACTGCCCCATTTCTCCCCTTTCCACCCTCCCCAGGCACTGGGGAGCAGGGTGGGGGAGAGGGGAGTTTCTTTTTCTCTATGAGGTGAGGATTTTCTTACCTCTTATCCTGAGCTCCCTCTATATTCATAGTAAAAAAGTCCACAATCTGCAGAGGTTCAGACTGGCTCCCTCCTATTAAGCAAGGGGCAAATGTGAGTCTCTAGCCCTTTCAGCAAAATCTAGCCTTCAAGACTACTGCCTGGCTATAGATTCAAAAAATGTAATATGAAATTTAGAACTGAACTATGATCCTCTGTCATAGGCTATCCCTCCCTGCCCCCCCTCCACCGCCTCTCTTGAGATGTTGATTCAGTGTATGTGCAGCTACAGGACAGCTGAGAGAGAACTGCATTTTGATTGAATATAATTAATATACTACCCAGCACACCTACTGTATGGGCTATGGCAGCACATATATGATCCCCTGAAGGAACTGGGTCTTATGCATCTTATTCACAGCATCAGCATCACGCCTGCCACATGGTAGATGCTCATTATGTGTGTGTTGAATGACTATGGGGTTCTGGAAGGCTTCGTGATAGAGGCAACATTGAGTCAGGCCTTGAAATATAGCTGAGTAGGATTTTGACCAAGGGACATGGGCAGGAATGTCATGACAAAGGGCAAAAGAACAGAGCCATAAGTGAGAGCGCCATCTTCAGGAATGGTGAGGAGTCTGGCATGACTGGTGGGTGGTGGCAGGTGAGACTGGAAAGCTCAGCTGAAGCAACTTCTAAAGGACTTGAGTGATATGCCACCCACTGAGTTGAGATTTTTTAGTGGGAAGGAAATGGTGATGTGGGCTGAGAGCAGAGGGTGCCGCAGCATTATTCATAAAAATTGTCAACTGAAAAAATGGACAATGTAAGAGCCATGAGTTAAGATTTATTTAAGGCCTAATGAAGACTATAGCCTGGGAGACAGACTCTCAGATGGCTCCGAGAAACTGCCCCAGTGAGGTAGGAGGAGGCCAGTGTATATGTGATTTTGGTGATGGGAGTTGCATTCAGTCAAGCACACATATTGGCAGAAGGTTGCTGCTAGCCACCAGGAGCAGATGTCTCCATTAATTGTTTTAGTGCTTTTCTAGATATGAGGAGATGCAAGAATTTGTGTTCATAAAATCTTCTTCTTAAAATATAACCATCTGAAGTCCTATTCTGCCAGTTTTTCCTAGAGCACAGAGTGCCTCATTTCTGATCTACACTCTGAACTCCTTTCAGCGGGTGTTGAAGGTCAACAGCTGCAGTGGCTAGCGACTTCATTCTTGTGGAACCAGGTGGAGAGTTTGACAACTTTTCATTGGCAGAATTAATGCTTTGTTGGTCTCTAACAGATTACGGGAGACGCCAGTAGGCCTGGGGGCTCCTCCTGACCCACTGAGACTGATGTGAGCAGATGCAGTTGTATTGTTCCCACTCCTAATTAAGTTCCATGGTCTTATCATCATAGACTTAATGCTGGGTCAACCCACACTGACATTTCTGAGAGTCTCATAAGGCTGAAGGAAACGCCATGCAGGCAACCAGACCACAAATTAGAAATATTTCAAAGAAACACATTCAACCACTAAAGAATGCTTCACTTTTTTCAAAAGAGTCAGTGCAAATCAAACTGCTGAATCATGTAGCCAGATACAAGTATATATATCTCAAATGATAAATACTATTCATCAAATTCAAGTGTTGCAGTTCTGTTGACTACAATGTGAATATTTTTACCAGTCTTTGTTCTATGACCAAAAGGATCAGCTTCCCAAAAAGGAAGGATCTACATCACCACTCTTTCTCTGCCTTTTAATGAAACATTGTTTGCTCTTGACAGGAAGGATTTATGATAAAACCAGTGGTTTTTTCCTCTAGCCCCCAAACAAGACTTAAATTCAATTTGTTTAAGATCAAGAAGTACCTTACTATCTTAAATATCACCAGGCATAACATTATCTCTGAATTTCCCATTATTCTAAGGATGTCCAAGGACAAATAATCATACAGAGTTTATGGGGATTGTGAGCCTCTATACGAAATAAACCTGAGACTTTTTTCCTTAATGTCCTTTCTCTGTATATTTTAACTCTCTTTTAAAGAAGACAATGGGACAGAAAATGAAGCTGGAAATTATTATAATAAAATGTTTTTGAAACATTGAGTGATGTAAGCAATAATAGTGTGCAAAAAATATCCTTTTTAAAAGTTTCCCACAAGGATCTCAAAGAACTATGGATTCAGTGGATTTATTTCCCAAGAAAGTGTAAATAAGTGAGGCTAACGCACTTGCAAGTGATTTGGAAAAACTAACGTGTTCTAATCTGAAAATATATATAAATAAATAGTGATGTTGATGAAAAAATTAACCTGTCAATCTAAGAAAGAAATGGAAAATTTGAAAACAAACATGGTTATCGGGGGGAAAGGGCAGGGGGGATAAACTGGGAGGCTGGGATTGACAAATGCACACTGCTATATATAAAATAGATAGTTAATAAGGATCTACTGCATAACACACAGAACTCTACTCAATACTCTGTAATGACCCACAGGCAAAAGGAATCTTAAAAAGAGTGGATATATGTATATGTATAACAGAATCACTTTGCTGTACAGAAGAAAGTAACACAACATTGTAAATCAACTATACTCTAATTTAAAAAGATGCTTTTTTAAAGTAGGGTATTGCAATTGTAGGGCTTCTCAGGTGGTGCAGTAGTAAAGAATCTGCCTGCCAATGCAGGAGACCTGAGTTCAGTCCCTGGGTTGGGAAAATCTCCTGGAGTAGGGAATGGGTACCCACTCTAGTATTCTTGCCTGGAGAATGCCATGGACAGAGGAGTCTGGCAGGCAACAGTCCATGGGGTTACAAAGAGTCAGACATGGCTGAGCAACTTTCAGATTCAAACATGATCTCTAAATTCATGCTCCACCTTTGCATAGCATCTCTCAGTTAACCTGCCTAGAGCATCTCTTTGATAATGTTCCAAATCTTCAGAAATTCCCAGCAGTGAACAGGGAAATTGATATTTACTTGGCTCCCATCCACTGATCTCATACTCAGTTCTGATCTTTTCTCTCACTCTCTCACAGTCTGGCCAAACTGGTCTACTCCCTGGCTGACATTTCAACCACTGAGCTGGGAATACAGCCTCCCCTCACCTAGCAAGTCCCCACCCACCCCAACACCCACCCACCAACTGTTCCCTAACAAGCATTCCTAGTTATTTGAGACTCACCTCAAATTCTGCTTTGATAAGGGCTTCTCTGGTCATGAAACTGAATGGGGCCCTGTGCAGTTCCCAGGCAAGGTATCCCCCTCCCCACCTCCACTGTTTCCCATAGGCAAAATTCCAGCTTCCATGACCTTCCTGAGTTCCAAAGAGCAAATTCAAATTATTGTTAATCAAGGAAGGAGCAGCCAAGAACTCACCTGAAGCAGGGTTAAAGGGACCAGAGATTAAAGGAACCATTAAGATTACCTAAGGGACTTCTCTGGGTGGACAAGTGGTTAAGACTCTGTGCTCCCAGTGCAGGAGGCATGGGTTTGATCCCAGGTTGGGGAACTTGGCCAGAACAAAAAAATAGATTACCAGAGACCAGGTTAAAGAAGTGCAAGTCCCACATACACCCTAATCTTATCAGCAACCCCACCCTTGAACTGTTGCTATAAAGTGAAAGTCACTCAGTCTTGTGCAACCCAATGGACTGTTGCCTGCCAGATTCTTCTGCCTATAGAATTCTCCAGGCAAGAATACTGGAGTGGGTAGCCATTCCCTTCTCCAGGGGATCTTCCCAACCCAGGGATCGAGCCTGGGTTGCTATATAACCCCTCATCAAATCCTCTCAGGGTTGAGACACATAGTTTTTCTGGACAGAAGCCCACTGTGTCTCCCTTTGCCTGGCAATGCAGTTGCCAGGTTTCCTCGGTTCAGTTCAGTTGCTCAGTCGTGTCAGACTCTTCGCAACCCCATGCACTGCAGCACACCAGGGCCCCCTGTCCATCACCAACTCCAGGAGTTTACTCAGACTCATGTCCATTGAGTCAGTGATGCCATCCAACCGTCTCATCCTCTGTGGTTCCCTTCTCCTCCCACCTTCAATCTTTCCCAGCATCAGGATCTTTTCAAATGAATCAGTTCTTCATATCAGGTGGCCAAAGTATTGGAGTTTCAGCTTCAGCATCAGTCCTTCCAATGAATATTTAGGACTGATTCCTTTAGGATGGACTGGTTGGATCTCCTTGCAGTCCAAGGGACTCTCAAGAGTTTTTTCCAACACCACAGTTCAAAATCATCAATTCTTATGCATTCAGCTTTCTTTGTGGTCCAACTCTCACATCCATACATGACTACTGGAAAAACCATAGCCTTGACTAGATGGACCTTTTTTGACAAAGTAATGTCTCTGCTTTTTAATATGCTATCTAGGTTGGTCATAGCTTTCCTTCCAAGGAGTAAGCGTCTTTTAATTTCATGGCAGCAATCACCATCTGCAGTGATTTTGGAGCCCAAAAAAATAAAGTCGGCCACTGTATCCACTGTTTCCCCATCTATCTGCCATGAAGTGATGGGACCAGATGCCATGATCTTGGTTTTCTGAATGTTGAATTTTAAGCCAACTTTTTCACTCTCCTCTTTCACTTTCATCAAGAGGCTCTTTAGTTCTTCTTCACTTTCTGCCCTAAGGGTGGTGTGATCTGCATATCTGATGTTATTGATATTTCTCCTGGCAATCTTGATTCCAGCTTGTGTTTCATCCAGCCCAGATTTTCTCATGATATACTCTGCATATAAATTAAACAAGCAGGGTGACAATATATAGCCATGCTATACTCCTTTTCCTGTTTGGAACCAGTCTGTTGTTTCATGTCTAGTTCTAACTGTTGCTTCCTGACCTGCATACAGATTTCTTAGCAGGCAGGTCAGGTGGTCTGGTTCCCATCTCTTTCAGAATTTTCCATAGTTTGTGGTGATCCACACAGTCAAAGGCTTTGGCATAGTCAATAAAGCAGAAATTGATGTTTTTCTGGAACTCTCTTGCTTTTTCAATGATCCAATGAAAGTTGGCAATTTGATCTCCTGTTCCTCTGCCTTTTCTAAAACCAGCTTGAACAGCTGGAAGTTCATGGTTCACATATTGTTGAACCCTGGCTTGGAGAATTTTGAGCATTTCTTTACTAGCATGTGAGATGAGTGCAACTGTGCGGCAATATGAGCATTCTTTCCAATTCCTTTCTTTGGGATTGGAATGAAAACTGACCTTTTCCCATCCTGTGGTCACTGCTGAGTTTTCCACATCTGCTGGCATATTGAGTGCAACACTTTCACGGCATCATCTTTTAGAACTTGAAATAGCTCGGCTGGAATTCCATCACCTCTACTAGCTTTGTTCGTAGTGATGCTTCCTAAGGCCCACTTGACTTAACATTCCAGGATGTCTAGCTCTAGGTGAGTGATCACACCATCGTGATTATCTGGGTCATGAAGGTCTTTTTTGTACAGTTCTTCTGTGTATTCTTGCCACCTCTTCTTAATATGTTCTGCTTCTGTTAGGTCCATACCATTTCTGTCCTTTATTGAGTCCATCTTTGCATGAAATGTTCCCTTGGTATCTCTCATTTTCTTGAAGAGACCTATAGTCTCTCCCATTCTATTGTTTTCCTCTATTTCTTCACACTGATCACTGAGGAAGGCTTACTTATTTCTCCTTGCCATTCTTTGGAACCTGCATTCAAATAGGTATAGCTTTCCTTTTCTCCTTTGCCTTTCACTTCTCTTCCTTTCACAGCTATCTGTAAGGCCTCCTCAGACAGCCATTTTGCTTTTTTGCACTTTTTTCCCTTGGGGATGGTCTTGATCCCTGTCTCCTGTACAAAGTCACAAATCTCCATCCATAGTTCATCAGGTACTTGGTCTATCAGATCTAGTCCCTTGAATCTATTTCTCACTTCCACTGTATAATCGTAAGGGATTTGATTTAGGTCATACCTGAATGGTCTAGTGGGTTTCCCTACTTTCTTCAATTTAAGTCTGAATTGGGAAATAAGGAGTTCATGATCTGAGCCACAGTCTTTTCCCAGTCCTGTTTTTGCTGACAGTATCGATCTTCTCCATCTTCGGCTGCAAAGAATATAATCAATCTGATTTCAGTTTTGACCATCTGGTGATGTCCATGTGTAGAGTCTCCTCTTGTGTTGTTGGAAGAGGGTGTTTGCTATGACCAGTGCATTCTCTTGGCAAAACTCTATTAGCCTTTGCCCTACTTCATTATGTACTCCAAGGCCAAATTTGCCTGTTACTCCAGTTGTTTCTTGTCTTCCTACTTTTGCATCCCAGTCCCCTATAATGAAAAGGACATTTTTGGGGGGTGTTAGTTCTAAAAGGTCTTGTAGGTCTTCATAGAACCGTTCAACTTCTGCTTCTTCAACATTACTGGTCGGGGTATAGACTTGGATTACCGTGATATTGAATGGTTTGCCTTGGAAATGAACAGAGATCATTCTGTTATTTTTGAGATTGCATCCAAGTACTGCATTTTGGACTCTTTTGTTGACTATGATGGCTACTCCATTTCTTCTAAGGGATTTTTGCCCACAGTAGTAGATATAATGGTCATCTGAGTTAAATTCACCCATTCCAGTCCATTTTAGTTCACTGATTCCTAAAATGTCAACGTTCACTCTTGCCATCCCCTGTTTGACCACTTCCAATTTGCCTTGATTCATGGACCTAACATTCCAGGTTCCTATGCAATATTGCTCTTTACAGCATCGGACTTCATTTCTATCACCAGTCACATCCACAACTGGGTGTTGTTTTTGCTTTGCCTCCGTCTCTTCATCCTTTCTGAAGTTATTTCTCCACTGATCTCCATATTGGGCACCTACTGACCTGGGGAGTTCATCTTTCAGTGTCCTGTCTTTTTGCCTTTTCATACTGTTCATGGGGTTCTCGAGGCAAGAATACTGAAGTGGTTTGCCATTCCCTTCACCAGTGGACCACATATTGTCAGAACTCTCCACCATGACCCATCCGTCTTGGGTGGCCCTACATGGCATGGCTCATAGTTTCATTAAGTTAAACAAGGCTGTGGTCCATGTGATCAGATTGGTTAGTTTTCTGTGATGGTGGTTTTCAGTCTGTCTTTCCTCTGATGGAGAAGGACCTGAGGCTTATGGAAGCTTCCTGAGGGGAGAGACTGACAGAGGGGGAAACTGGGTCTTGTTCTGATGGTAAGGGCCATGCTCAGGAAATCTTAAATCCAATTTCCTCTTTCCTACTTCACCTAAAACTCTGTCTCTGAGATTTGACTTGACCAGTGCAGAGAAGCTGAGCTTTTGGCGTCAGTCACTCTGGAGTGTGTCCACTACCAGAAATGTTCTCTGTCCTCTGCGTTCTCACAGCACTTCATGTATGTGCCTAGGGAATGTCAGTACCTAATGTGATGAAGTGGGAGTGTCTAGGTGCCCAGAGTCAAGGGACCCAGAGCAATTTCTTTTAAGTTTAATGTTTTTTAAAATGTATGTGAGTTTTGAATTCTCTATAGTCTATTTATGGAGACCACCAATCTCTCAGGCAGATGTGCTGTTTTTTCTGAAGCCTTTGTTACACTGGGCACATGCTGTATATCCAGCAATACATGAGTTGAAGTCACATATTGGAGTTACAAAGAGAGGAAGGACTCAATAAAAAATGTCTGAACTAATAGATAAGTGAAAACTGTATTAAAGACCAGCTTTTCTCCCTTCTATGGTTAAGAATAGCTCCTAATCTCTAAATTTTCAGGCCTGACCATCCCAATATTCAGAAAATGAATGCCCTCTGGTTAGCAGGACTCAGCCTCCTTAGAAGGCATTTGAAATATCTTTTGATTCCTGAGAAGGCCATTTGGGGTCCCCTACCCTGACCTCAACAGGCTTCTCAAAATATTTCTTCTAAAGATATACTCCTTCATACCAAAAGGAATTTGGGTGAATAAAGTTTCTTTCATTTCATTACATATATATATTAGGAGAAAAGTTTGTGGTGATTCACTCAGTTATGTTGCATAAAGGACATCACCCCAGATGTTTCAATATCCATCACCACTATTTCAGATTAAAACTAATCAGTTGCATGACTTCTCCATGGTCTAGTGGTTAAGACTCCATGCTTACACAGTAGGGGGCATGGATTCAATTCCTGGTTGGGGAACTAAGATCCCACAGAACCTCAGGATATCAGGATAACCAGATAGAAAGCTAAGTTTATGAATGAAAATGCAAAGATTTTCTGGAGAAGAACCAGCTCCTCCCATCCTCCCACATCCCTTTGCCCAATTTACTCTCATCAGTCTTCATTCCTTTTTTATGCACTCCCGCCCTATCTTCTATATGGATAAATGTTTAATGTTACATCCTGGCAAGTCTCGTCTGATTCCAGAGATGCGAAAAGGCCTTCAGGACATGCAGCTCCAGTTCCCTCCTCTGGAGGCTTCCCAGAGTCCTCATTATTCCATTGTAATTTGGATATAAACAGTCTGTCTCAAACTCCAGGCTTAGAATGACTCAAATGTTATCCCTAAAGATCCTTAGCAAAGTAGATTAGCTAAATATGACCTTAAATCGTCTTTTAAGAAAAGAAAAATGATGCTTGTCACCTTTAAAAAGCCAACTATTCAATAACAAACTGGTAGGTTCATAAGAGTGATAATTATGTTTCCCCATGATACAAACCCTATACATTAGCACTGCCTTAAAAGAGAAGTATGATTTACTTCTCTTCTGTCCTCACATTAGGAGGTAATCAAATGCTCTGGGTTCTTCATATCATGGTCTCAAGAGCAATGAGTAATTTATGTGTCTGATTATTATTTGTACCAGTCAATTAATCAAAATCTATAGTCAGATTAACTAGCAGATGGTAGAGACCTATGAAAGTGGGACACAAAAGTAAAAGTTTATTTTTTAATTTGTTTTTTTATTTGGCTTTGCCGCATCTTAGTTGCTGCATGTCAGGCCTAGTTTTCCAACCAGGAATCACATCCCAGGCCCCCTGCTTCGGGAGCACATAGTCCTAGCCACTGGGCCACTCGAGAAATCCCAGTTAAAGGCTTTTATGTAAGGGATAGTAGGGAGTAAAAGAACTGGAGCAATGATTTACATTTTTCCCTATGATGATGCCTTTTTTATCTCAAGAAATTTTAGAATCCTGGTTAAGACAGCAGACACAGAAGAAAGACAAAGGAAATTTCTGAGACAATGATGAAAAAAGTCATCAAGATAGTGGCTGTTTCAGCACACATAGGGCATAACTAATCCAGTCCAGAGAAGGTGAGAGGCTCTAGAATCATCAAAAAGATGAAACTAGAAAAGCTACCTCAAGTAGTTACATGATTAGAGTAGCTTCATGCACTGGGAGCAAGTAGGGAGAATGAATTAGCGGTAAGTACAAAGAAAGTTAACCGGCCCAACAAGGCAAAAAGTTTCACAGAAAAGAAAAAGTAATCATAGCACACTACATGGCTCAGTTGTGAATTGCTGGTGTTTTTTAGTCCATAAATTGTGTCCAACTCTTTTGTGACCCCATGGACTGTACACCACCAGTCTCCTCTGTTCCTAGGATTTCCCAGACAAAAATACCAGTGTGGATTGCCATTTCCTTCTCCATGGGATCAGCCCAACCCAGGGATCGAACACATGTACCTGCATTGACAGGTGGATTCTTTACCACAGGGCCACCACACACACACACACATACACACACACAATGGAATACTACTCAGTCACAAAAAAGAATGAAGTTATCTGATATACTGTTTTGAAAATGCTCATTTATTCACTGAAATAGTCACAGCAGGATTTCTATTTGCAATAACTTAAAAATACTTTCTAATTATTCACTAAAAAAAGAATAAAATTTTTCCATTTGCAACATAGATGGGTTTGGACTTGGAGGGTATTATGCTTGATGAAAAAAGTCAGATAGAGAAAGACAAATACGGTATGTTATCACTTATATGTGGAATCTAAAACATCATTAAGTCTATAACAAAAAAGAAACAGACTCACAAAAAGAACAAGTTAGTGGTTACCAGAAAAGAGAGGAGGGGCAAAATAGGGGCCGGGGATTAGGAGGTACAAGCTACTATGTATGAAATAAACAAACTACAAAGATATATTGTACAATTCAGGGGAAATGGCTGGTATTTTTAATAACTATAAACAGAATATAACTTTTTTTTCCATTTATTTTTATTAGTTGGAGGCTAATTACTTTACAATATTGTAGTGGGTTTTGCCATACATTGACATGAATCAGCCATGGATTTACATGTGTTCCCCATCCCGATCCCCCCTCCCACCTCCCTCTCCACCCGATCCCTCTGGATCTTCCCAGTGTACCAGGCCCGAGCACTTGTCTCATGCATCCAACCTGGGCTGGTGATCTGTTTCACCCTTGATAATATACATGTTTCGATGTTGTTCTCTTGAAACATCCCACCCTCGCCTTCTCCCACAGAGTCCAAAAGTCTGTTCTGTACATCTGTGTCTCTTTTTCTGTTTTGCATATAGGGTTATCATTACCCATCTTTCTAAATTCCATATATATGCGTTAGTATGCTGTATTGGTCTCTATCTTTCTGGCTTACTTCACTCTGTATAATGGGCTCCAGTTTCATCCATCTCATTAGAACTGATTCAAATGAATTCTTTTTAATGGCTGAGTAATATTCCATGGTGTATATGTACCACAGCTTCCTTATCCATTCGTCTGCTGATGGGCATCTAGGTTGCTTCCATGTCCTGGCTATTATAAACAGTGCTGCGATGAACATTGGGGTGCACGTGTCTCTTTCAGATCTGGTTTCCTCAGTGTGTATCCCCAGAAGTGGTATTACTGGGTCATATGGCAGTTCTATTTCCAGTTTTTTAAGAAATCTCCACACTGTTTTCCATAGTGGCTGTACTAGCTTGCATTCCCACCAACAGTGGAAGAGGGTTCCCTTTTCTCCACACCATCTCCAGCATTTATTGCTTGTAGAATTTTGGATAGCAGCCATCCTGACTGGCGTGTAATGGTACCTCATTGTGGTTTTGATTTGCATTTCTCTGATAATGAGTGATGTTGAGCATCTTTTCATGTGTTTGTTAGCCATCTGTATGTCTTCTTTGGAGAAATGTCTGTTTAGTTCTTTGGCCCATTTTTTGATTGGGTCATTTATTTTTCTGGAATTGAGCTTCAGGAGTTGCTTGTATATTTTTGAGATTAATCCTTTGTCTGTTGCTTCGTTTGCTATTATTTTCTCCCAATCTGAGGGCTGTCTTTTCACCTTGCTTATAGTTTCCTTTGTTGTGCAAAAGCTTTTAAGTTTAACTAGGTTCCATTTGTTTATTTTTGCTTTTATTTCCAATATTATGGGAAGTGAGTTATAGAGGATACTGTTGTGATTTATGTCAGAGAGTGTTTTGCCTATGTTCTCCTCTGGGAGTTTTATAGTTTCTGGTCTTACATTTAGATCTTTAATCCATTTTGAGTTTATTTTTGTGTATGGTGTTAGAAAGTGTTCTAGTTTCATTCTTTTACAAGTGGTTGACCAGTTTTCCCAGCATCACTTGTTAAAGAGGTTGTCTTTTTTCCATTGTATATCCTTGCCTCCTTTGTCAAAGATAAGGTGTCCATAGGTTCGTGGACTTATCTCTGGGCTTTCTATTCTGTTCCATTGATCTATATTTCTATCTTTGTGCCAGTACCATACTGTCTTGATGACTGTGGCTTTGTAGTATAGTCTGAAGTCAGGTAGGTTGATTCCTCCAGTTCCATTCTTCTTTCTCAAGATTACTTTGGCTATTCGAGGTTTTCTGTATTTCCATACAAATTGTGAAATTATTTGTTCTAGTTCTGTGAAAAATACCATTGGTAACTTGATAGGGATTGCATTGAATATAACCTTAAAAATTGTGAATCACTATGTTATATGCCTGAAACTTACATACTATTGTAAATCAACTATACTTCAACTTTTTTAAAAAAATCAATTCCAGATAGACTGAAGACTTTAACATGAAAGGCCAAACTATGAAACATTTAGAAGATAATACAGCCCTTATGTTCATAACCTCAGTTGCACAGAAATGGCACCAAAAGCTAAACAGTATAAGGGAAAGTTTGGTAAATGGACTAAGCTAAAATTACGATGCTTGTTCACCAAAAAACATGTAAAGAAAGTGAAAAGAGAAGCTACTTGTTGCAACATATAGTTGGGGTACTGTCTCACTCCATTCAGGCTGTGTGACAAAATACCACAGTTTGAATGGTTTACAAACAACAGAAGTTAATTTCTCACCATTTTTGAGACTGTGAAGTCCAAGATTAAAGCAGCTATAGACTCTGCCTGATTAGAACTCACTTCCTAGTCCTAGTCAGTCATCCTCTCCCTGCGTCCTCACAAGATGGAAGGGACCAGGGCTCTCTCCGGGGCCATCTTTTTCATCCCATTCAGGAGGGATCCACCTTCATGACCTAATCACCTCCCAAAAGCCCTACCTCAATCATCATCACATTGTGGATTACGCTTCAACATTTGAATTTAAAAGGACACAAATATTCAGTCTGGGCTTCTCAGGTGACTCAGCGGTAAAGAATCCACTGGCCAAAGCAGGAGAGGTGGATTGGATTCCTGGGTCAGGAAGATTCCCTGAAGTAGGAAATGGCAACCCACCCCAGTATCTTCCCTGGGAAATCCCAAGGAGAGAGGAGCCTGGCGGGCTACAGTACAAAAGGTCCCAAAGAGTTGGACATGACTGAATGACTGAGCAGGGGCAAACACTCAGTCTATAGCCCATAGTTTCTAAAATACACAAAGAATTCCCACAGATCTATTACAGAAAGATACAGATCCCAATAGAAAAAGGTTGGCAAAAGACCTGAACTGCTCTTTGCAGAAAAAGAAATATAAATAGCCAACCCAAAGGAAAATGTGCTCAATGTCATTCATAATTAGGGGAAAGAAAAATTAAAACCACAACAAGATACCATCTCACACCTCCCAGACTGGCAGAAGTTGAAAGAAAAATGACTACATCTGAGGAAGGAGGAGGATGATTCCAGAGGAGGCACACAGGGGATTTCAAAAGTAAAGCGGAACCAGGTGTTCACTATTATAGCTCTCTACACATCACATATATTTTATGAATACTCTTTGAAGCTACTCAATATTTAATCAAAACAATTAAATGAGATGATGACCCAGTGAAATACACAGCACAGTGGTTGGGATATGCTAGGTGCCCATTCTTCTTCTAGTTCTTGTTTCACTATAAATATTTCAGAAAAAATTTGAGCAAAACTAAATAGTGGCTCTCTCGTAACTCCAATACTGCTTGGTAGATGGAAGACTATAGGATGAGATTCCAGATCTATTCAAAGACAGAGACAAACAAGCCTTTTCGCTCCCAATCCCCAATCTTACAATCTAGTTATTTATGCCAATTTTACTAAAAATAAGCTTCTAAGTGTTTCATTCTCTCTCATATCTTGATTTCTACCTCTTTAGTTCTCTTTTCAACTGGAAAATGGTACTTTGGTGAAACCATTATGAGAGAAGCCACAGCTGAATGGTGAAAGGAATAAAAATCAAGGCACAAGGGATGCCTGCAAGCCAGCACACTATCTCAGCCTGCTCCTCCACAGTATTACACGGTAGACAACAGGCAAGAAAGGAGGAAAGCTAATGGCTTGCTCCATGCCTGCTCTTGGATTGTCCTGTGGCCCACATTCGAGAAGTCCCTAAATCAGTTTGAAAACATCTGTCATACAAAGAGCCCCAGACCAGATACAAGGGAGGGAGGAAGGAGAGGATGGGACAAATTGAGAGGATAGCATTGACATATCTGCACTGCTATATGTAAAATGGGGCTCAAATGATAAAGAATCTGCCTGCCATGCAGGAGACCTGAGTTTGATCCCTGGGTTGGGAAGATCCCATGGAGAAGGGAATGGAAACCCACTAGGTCTTCTTGCCTGGAGAATCCCACGGACAGAGAAGGCTGGTGCGCTCAGTCCAGGGGATCGGAAAGAGTTGGACACCGCTGAGCACCTGGGCCCATGAAGGGGAGAAGCGGGGGCAGCCATGAGAGCACAGGGCCGCAGGCTGGCTGGCTCAGCCTTCCCAGAGGGTTCAGCATTAACCTCTGGTTCTAACGAGGAGGAGGAGTTAACCTGATGTGGTGGCATCATTGCAGGAAGGGGGATCACTTCCAGGGCCGAAAAGTGGGCTTGGTCTAACACTCAGAAATGAATTGTCTGAAGGGACACATATGTTGACAAAGCAAGAGGTTTTATTGGGAAAGGGACACCCAGGCGGAGAGCAGTAGGGTAAGGGAAACCAGAACTGCTCTGCCACATGGCTCGTAGTTTCAGGTTTTATGGCAATGGTGTTAGTTTCCAGGTTGTTTCTGGCCAATAATTCTGACTGAGAGTCCTTTCTAGTGGTGCACACATTGCTCAGCCAAGACAGATGTCAGCGAGAAGGATTCTGGGAGGTAGTCAGACAGTGGTGTCGCCTTTTGACCCTTCCCAAACTCTTCCGGTTGGTGGTGGCATGTTAGTTCCATGTTCCTTACAAGGACCTCCTGTCATAAAATAACTCACGCAAATGGTTACTAAGGTGCCTGGCCAGGGTGGGCAGTTTCCATCAGTGTGCTTCCCCTAACCGAGTGGGGGTGATATAAGAAGCAAGGAGAGAAAGCCCCAAGCTGGGAGATGCAGGTGTGGAGGCTCTGGAGCGAGCCGAGTTTCCTTCTGGATACTAGATGGATCAGAGGGCCTGGAGCAAGGAATGCAAGAAGGGCGGAGCTTGGTTCATGCTCTCTTTGGGATCATGCCCACCAGACAAGCCCAGAAAATGTCCAGCTTTAGTCCTGAAGAGCAGAGGGCATGATCCATCCACCGCCCTCTCCTGTGCTTGGCTGCAAGGATAAGGCCAGCTGGGAGGTCTGGTTGGGACCTGACAGTGATTCAAGGAATGTAGCTGGACAGTACAAACTGAAATTACAAGTAAAGACTGGTTTAAAATTTTTGCAAGAGAAAAACTACTGCAGCATGACCCCTCCCATACACTCAGGTCTTCAACTCCTAGAACTCCCCTGCTATACAGGGAGAGGTGTTTCCCTTGCGGCTCAGCGGGTAAAGAATCCGCCAGCAATGCTGGAGACACAGGAGTCACAGTTTCAATCCCTGGGTTGGGAAGATCCCATAGAGGAGGGCATGGCAATCCACTCCAGTATTCTTGCCTGGAGAATCCCATGGACAGAAGAGCCTGGCAGGTTATAGTCCACAGGGTCACAAAGAGTTGGACATGACTGAAGCGACTGAGCATGCACACACATGTATGAAGAGGAGCCTCCAGCATTGCAAAGTACATATCCGGGAATGGTCACCAGCTAGACAGCCTGACTGTAGGTGATGAGAATACCTCTTCTGAGGATTTCCCTGGTAGCTCAGCTGGTAAAGAATCTGCCTGCAATGTGGGAGACCTGGGTTTGATCTCTGGGTTGGGAAGATCCCCTGGAGGAGGGCATGGCAACCCACTCCAGTATTCTTGCCTAGAGAATTCCACGGACAGAGGAGCCTAGCGGGCTACAATCTGTGGGGTCGCAAAGAGTCAAGACATGACTCCGCAACAAAGCACAGCACAGCATACCTCTACTGAACGGAAGAAACAACGTTTTTCATTTCCAGACCTGCCCACACACAGACTTAGGGGCATCCGTAAGGTGAGACAGAGGAAGACCAGGAAGTGGGGCAATGTCTACCCATCACGTGCTTAGTCCTGCACTATCCCACCCTCTCACCCCTCTGCTCCCCACTTGCTCTTCTAGCACTGCAGCTGCTTCAGGCTCTCCTAGCCAGAGACCTGACAGGAGTCAATTGAGCTGTATCCATCCAGGTATTGCCATACATTTGTTTCAACTATAATTACTCCTCCCAGCAGATAGAGGCATCCTGGTGTGAGACACAGCAGGCCAGCACCACGCAGGCACATGGGCCAGGCGGCAGGCAGAGTGCAGTGAGGTGGCTCTGCCATCTGGTGCTCAGAAGGAAAGGCTTGAGACTCACATCTCCACCCCCAGCCCCCAAACTCCAGACTTCCCCCAGAAAACCACTGGGTAACACCTCTGTTCAATTCTTTTCAGCACCGCTGATCTCATGGGTCCATTTTGTGACTTGCCATGGACAGAGGAGTCTGACAGGCTACAGTCCATGGGGTCGCAAAGAGTCAGATAAGACTGAAGCAATTAAGCATGCATGCATCCTCTTCCAGTTAGCCCTTGACATTCATTTTGACCTGCTCTCACCAGGGCCAAGATGCTGAGTTGTCACGGCCAGGGTTTGAGAGTGGAAAGCAGAGAAGTTTAACTGTGTAATTAACCTTAAGGTCTCTATAAGCCTCCTTGACATCTCCCCAGGTATCACACTGGTAAAGAATCTGCCTGCCAATGCAGGAAACACAAGAGACGCGGGTTCGATCCCTCGATTGGGAAGATTCCCTGCAGAAGGAAATGGCAACCCACTCCAGCATTCTTGCCTGGAAAATTCTATGGACAGAGGAGCCTGGTGGGCTAGAGTCCATGGGGTTGCAAAGAGTCGGACACCACTGAGCAACTAACACTTTCACTTTCATCTCTACAAGCCCTGGTGACAACTTTACCTCTTCTATCCAGACATGGTACTGATGGAGATAATAGTGAATTCTTTTCCCAAAAATAATTATTGTTATGGTCAAAGCTAAATTGTTCTCTAGTTTTGTCATCTTTTCTAACAAGCAATATGGTACAAACTCTGGTGTGACTCTTCTACCCCTTTGTGCCACCTCTGCCTTGCACATAGCAGGCACTTATAAATGTTTACTGATGCTAGATGATGAATAATTAGCACCAGAGCCTACTGGTTTACAAAATGAACTCTCAAGAAACCAAAGATCTAGAAGCATAGACATGGACTCCCCATGCAGGGCACACTTCAACAGGTGACTGCTCAAGGGAGCCCACCCTATCAAATCAATGTCAATATATTCATGTCACATGGACCGTTTCAACATGGAGACCTATTCCTCCCCAGGATTCCACCTATGGATCCCCTAGTGGAAAAAATATACATTCACCTTCTAGATTTTATTGGAGATTCTGTCCTCTCTCTGGGAAGATATTTGGAGACGCCACTCAGCAGGAGAGATTTTGGAGGGACCAGATGGCTGGTAAATGAGAGGCCATCTCAATCCAGGGCCAACAGGAAAGCAGAAAGCCAGAGCTCAAATTTAGACTGAAACCTGGTACCCAACAGTATAAACTTAGAAACTCCCTTGAACCATCTGGCTCTTTTAAATAAATACCTGTCTGTCCAATCCTAGAATGGAAAGGAACTTCAAAGTCTAGTTTTCTTCCCAGACACAGCATCTGTACTGCCTAGCAGCTACGGGAGATGCTTGAGATGGACCAGCTGACTGAGCCTACATTAATGGCTTCCAGTCTTAAGGATCTTAAAGTTCATTGGATTTGGATGTGTGGATTCCACACATCTTTCACACTTCTTTTCTCTCCAACTAATTCTTTTTTTCATTGCCCTACCTGAGGTTAGAACACACAAACACACACACACACACACACACACACACACACACACTCACACATACACGCATACACCATGCAACCCTCTCTAAACATTTTAATACATTACTGTCCCTCTGCTGGTCCACTTATAATGGTCTTTCCCTCTCATTGACACTGTCCACTTTCCCTCATGTCTCTCTCCCCTTCTGGACAATGACCCCTAAAAATCAACTTTTTACCTCCCTGTGTGAAGGTAAATCCCTGTGTGAAGGAGAAATCCCTAAGTATTCTGAAATATGGTGTCTCCAGTCAAGTCAACACAGATCCCAGACCCTCCTCCCCTCTCCAACCAACACATTGCCTTAAGACCTCTCCCACCATACACAGGCTTGCCATGAGCTAACACTACCTTGACCAAAAGGTAGTGACTAGACTACCTTGACTAGAAATGGCCTAACCTGATCAATTCCTTCAACTGAATCTTCAGCCCTTGTAATAAGAAGTGGAGAGACAGTCTGAAGTGGGAAGGGTGGCAGTAAAGACCACAGGATAAGAAAGACAAATAGGACCTCCCTTACGTGTTTTCCCCTCCTCCCCTATTGTTAAACAGTGAGATAAAGTGCAAAGGCCCTCAGTAAACTGTTAGATCCAATACAAATTTAATTTAACATTGCTATTAATTTTTTATCACAAAATAATCCCTTAATCAGAATAGAACTAGTGTCATTGAGTGAAAGTGAAGGTTGCTCAGTTGTGTCCAACTCTTTGAGATCCTGTGGATTATACAATCCATGGAACTCTCCAGGCTAGAATATTGGAGTGGGTAGCCTTTTCCTTCTCCAGGGGATCTTCCCGACCCAGGGATCAAACCCAGGTCTCTCGCATTGCAGGCAGATTCTTTACCAGCTGAGACACGAGGAAAGCCCAGGAATACTGGAGTGGGTAGCCTACCCCTTCTCCAGTGTATCTTCCAAATCCAGGAATCGAGCCGGGGTCTCCTGCATAACAGGCAGATTCTTTACCAACTGGGCTATGAGGAAAGTGTCATTGATGGTTCCCTCAAATGAGCTTCACCTCCATGACACAATGATTTAGTCTCAGTCTTAGTCACCTTCAACTCCACCCCTTCCCATGCCCTTCACATTGTCAAGCACAGTTTCCATTCACTCTATTTTCAGAGAGTCCTTCAATTCATTCTCCTCATCCACTCTCTTTTGCCCTGAACTCAGCCCAGTTTTTTGTCATCTTGACACTGAATTATGACTGTCTCTTACTCGAAGGTCTTCCCACTCTATATCAGTTCAGGTCTTCCAAGAAACTAAGCCAAGATGGGATTAAATTTGCAAGATGCTGACTGTGGTGGGGGGAGGGCAATGGTAGGGAGAGGGACAGGATAAAGGAGGGACAGGATGAAGGATAAAGAGAGAGGGAAGGAGTGGCAGAAGGTGGGGAGAGCCTTTGGACCCCACTGTAGATCTGACACCTGTGAGGGGCAGAAGGAAGCCTGGGTATGAAGAGCCTCTGGCCACAATGCAGTCCTGAGAAAGTCTCAGTAGACCGATGAGTAATCTCCAAGCAAATGCCTCCATTAGAGGTATCCCACATAGACAGAAATGAGGCTTTAGTACCCTCTGTGCTCAGGCACTGATAGGCAATAGCCTGGGAGAACTGTGACCTCAGCATAAATGTCAGAGTTATGGGGGAAAGAGTCTTCTTAATAAACGGACTAGATCAACTGGACATAAAGGAAAAAAATAAAACTTAATTTCCTCTCATACCATTCACAAAAATTAGTTCTGGGTGAACTATAGATCTAAATATGAAAAGAAAAAGACAAAAAAATATAAAAGACAAGAAAGTTTAAACTTTTAAAAATAATATAAGAGGGGACGTCCCCGGTGGTCCAGAGATTGGGAATCTGCCTGCCAGTGTAGGGGACATGGGTTCAACCCCTGGTCAGAGAAGATTCCACATACCTGGGCAACCAAGCCCTTAAGCCACATCTACTGAGCACGCATGTTGCAACAACTGAAGCCCATGCACCTAGAGCCTGTGATCAGCAACAAGAGAAGCCCATGCACCACAACTAGGGAGCAGCCCCCTCTCACCCCAAGTAAAGGAAGACCGCACGCAGCAACAAAGACCCCATGTAGTCAAAAATAAATTTATTTTAAAAAATAACAATAATAACATAAGAGAATCCATTTATGACCAAGAAAGGAAACCTACAAACTATACAAGAAAAGAAGGATTCATTGGAATAACAACTTTTATTTATGAAAATTAAGAACTTCTGTTTTGACGAGTAGAAGAGAGTGAAAAGACAAACCAGGGTGGGAGAAGGTAGCTTCAACGCGTTTGACTGATAAGGGGATCATAACCAGACTATAAATAAAACTACTAAAAGTCAATTAAAAATTTAAAAATCAACAAAGAACTGAGTAGAAAAGAAGAGCAAAAGACTTGAAAAGATGTTCCACCAAAGAGGATACCCTAATGGCCAATAAACTTATGAAAAGGTGCCTACTATCATTAATCAAGACAGGAATACACACTAAAACCACAATAAGATATCACTAAACACTCACTTGTATGGTTACATCTAAAAAGATCTGGTAACACCAAGTTCTGGAGAAAACATGGAACAACAGAAGTTCCCTGATGTTACTGAAGAGTATGCAAAATGGTTCAGTCACTTTGGAAAACCATTTGTAATCTTGACTACTAATAGGCTCAGCCTGTAACCCAAAAATTTTGTCATAGGTTTGGAAGTACCTAGAAGTAGAATCACATATGCATAAGATGCACACCAAAAGATATGCATGAGAAAGAATGTTCACAGCAGCATCATTATCATGAGGCAAATGTCCACCAAGAGTAAAAATGGATAAATACATTGTGGTCTAGTTCTTCCATGGTGTACCATAGTGAAAATTAATACATCAATGCTACACCTGACAATATGGATGAATTTTGCAAATACAGTGCTGAGTGAAACCTACTTCAGGATTATACAAAGTTCAAAAACAAGTGAAACTAAAATTTGGTGTTTAAGGATTCATACTTAAGTGGCAAAACTACTGGGTAAACAAAAGCAAAGACATGATAACCATCAAAGTCAGGATGATGGTTACCTTCAGGGAGATAGAAAATTAGAAAGAGATAAGCATGAGGTTTTGATATGCTAGCAACGCTCTACTTTTGACCTGAGTATATGCCATATAATAACTTTTAAAATCTTCTTTTAATGCTCATGCATTTTTCTTAACTGTGTTACATTTCACAGTTTTTTAAATGTTTCTTTAAAACAAAAAATAAGACAATCTTATAAAAGAGGAGCAATCTAGATAGACCTAACTCCTGCCGCTGAGAGCCTACACCTGATTATCTAATAGGGACTGTGTGAAGACCCTGGGAAAATGTAAGGAATAGAAGACCAAGCACAGAGAAGTTAATTTCATGATATGACAAAGCATTGTCATCTCTGTTTCAACATTTTCATTTGTTTATTTATTTTTGGCTATGATGGGCCTTCATTGGGCTTCCCTGGTAGCTCAGTCAATAAAGCATCCTCCTGCAATGCAGGAGACCTGGGTTTGATCCCTGCATCAGGAAGATCCTTAGGAGAAGGAAATGGCAACTCACTCTAGTATTCTTGCCTTGGAAATCTCTTGGACAGAGGAGGGTCTTTGTTTCTGCATATGGGCTTTTTTCTAGCTGTGGTACACAGGCTTCTTGCGGTGGCTTCTCTTGTTGCGGAGCACAGGCTCTAGAGCATGGGCTCAGCAGTTGTGGTCCATGGGCTTCCTTGCCCTGCAGTATGCGGGACTTTCCCAAACCAGGGATCAAACCTGTGCCCCCTGTATTGGCAGGCGGATTCTTAAACACTGGACCACCAGGGAAGATCCTGTCACTTCCTTTTTTAATAAAAGAGTAGAAACCAGAAGGTATTATTAACAGAAACATCCATGGAAGTAAAACTGCATAGAGCCCCAATTGTCTGCTACCACCCCAACAATATAGAGAGTTGAGATGACTATTCTCCTCTTATCAGGGTTAGCACCCCCTCTCCTAACCTGGCTGGCAGTTTGAACTCCAAAGAAAGACATCACTGTGACTCATATAAGCAAAAAGTGATTGATAGCTCATTCTCCCAGGGTACTTTGGGAGCCACTTTGCAAAGGGTACTTTCAGTACTCTGGTAATTAATGTATAAGCTGGCAGGCACTTTTTCATTTAAAGACATTTATTTCTTAATTAAAATGACATGCAAATGTTAACATTTATTAATTATTTTACTAGCTCACAGCAGTGTAATTAACTGACTTGAAAAGCTGAAAATGATACCTCCATCTTTCAGAACTTGCAACACAGGGTTGAAATGATAATATGAAGTAAGAAAAATTGCTCCTGGGTGCTCCTCAGCTCCTTTCACAGTCTCCACCCCCCATCCTACCTCTGTGACTGTTTACCAAGTGGGCTGTGATGATTAGGATGTCTGATTTCCAAAGCCACTTTGTGACCACTGTGCTGTTCTGGATGACCCGGTAGAGGCCACAGTAAAGCAGAGAGGAACCATTACAAAGCCAAGGGCGAGTGATACAAAAAGACAGGAAAACCCAGCTACAGGCGTGGCAGTTTCTCCTTTCGTGATTCAAGGAGAGAAAGCGAATGCCTCAAGACTGTAGGCAATGGATTGGAAGAACTGAATGAGGGAGTACATCGTGATAAGATCAAAGCACTGTGCCTGCTGTAAGTTACAGCCACTCTTCCTCATCAGTCTTGGCTGAGTCCCTGTAAAACTTCACCAGCTACCAGTGAGCAACACATCTGGGGCAGGAGGGGCCTTACAGACAGCCACCTGGGAAGGAGGGTCAGTGATTCTGCCTACGTATGATCAGCTGCGAGGAACAAGCAGGTATGGAGTATGGCCAGGAACATGAACGATTGAAAATATTCATTAGGTCCCAGAGCCACCGTGTTGGGTCTACAAGTCCATTCAAGGACAAGGGAAAAGTTTAGGATTTTTTTTAAAAAGCATATATATATATATAAACTATGAAAAGAATACTACAACACCACAATCAATAAATGCTTAATTACATGCCTACAAAATGTAATGTCAACCTCATTTGTCAAATTAATATTCATAAAATTTTCATTGTGCTGGAAAACAATCTGCAGGTTAGGCTTTCTTTCTTCACAAAAATTCCAAGTGTAAATGAGAAACCACAACCAATAGTGAGTTAAGTAAACTGTTCATAGCCCGATTGCTTTGAAAGCAAACTTATTTCTTCCAGGTCTTCCAAGTGTTTACAGCCAAAACAATTATATTTCCTGTAGCATATTTTTTTAAATGCTGTAGGATGGAAGGGTTCTTAGATCTTTAAAACAGCGCTGGCCAGTTTTGTCCTGAATCTGCAAAGAAGGATCATTAAAGGCCTTACCAAACCCAAGTTCTTCCCACAGTGACTGAAATGTTGTTGGTCTTCATTAAACTGTAATTACATCTGGAGGCAACACTTTCCACACTATGAACACAGGATCTGGAGTCAGACTGCTCATGTTCAAATTTATTTTGTGCATCCTGAGGGAAGTGGCTCAACCCCTCTGAGCCTCACTTTCCTCATCTGTAAAATAAGGAGCATGATAGAATCCACTGTAAAAGATTGGATTAACTGAGTTAATACATGTAAAGCATTTACAACTGTGCCTAGCACAGAGTAAATTTTGAATAAATGTTGTTCATTCACAGAAACGTGGATCTGCCATAAGAACCCTATCCAGCTGTTTGATCGTTTTTACATCATTCCAAGGTGAATGTGCACAAAGGCAGGCAGACGCTTCTTCAATCAGGTTTCACCCAGACAAGGTCAGGCTGTTTCCAGGCAGAACAGCGGTGGGTGTTCAGGGCCAGGGGACAGATAGGAATTGAGCAGAGAACAAGAAATCCAGGGCACAAACAGCACTTTCACAACTGAGACTCTTGCCTTTTGCTCTCTGAAATGGGTTTCTACCCCTTGCCCCCCCCCTCCCCCACCCCGGTTGGATTATTTGTGCCCATGGAGAGAAAAGAGAGAAACTTTGGAAAACTACATGGTTAATTAATCCTCAACAAACTGCGTAGCTGACCTGCAGCAAACGGATGCTTCCTACAGAGGTGACAGTTATTTGAATGCAAATTAAGTAGTTTATAGGCCCTTAGAAGAGGGAGATAATTCCTTATAAACATCCATTTTGTTAGGAGGGAAAGGAAGGAAGAAGAGAGAGGGAAGGAAAGAAGTGGAGGAAGAAAGGAAGTAAAAGAAGAAAGAAAGACCAAAAACCAAAGAATCTGTAGTATGAACTCATTTGTAGAAAGAAGAAAGAAAAGAAATCCAAACTCCACTTTTGATGTTTTATGTGTAAATGCATAGAAAAAAGTCCGAAAGAATACACATCCAATTTTAGGGAGCACTACCTTGGAGAGGAGCACAGATTTTTGGTAGGGGGGCTGCGGTGGGAGGACAGTGGGAGTGGAGAGACAGTGGGAGTCTAAAGGGAGTGAAACCTGGTGAATGAACTGGGTCCCCCAAACCTCAAACTAACTCACAACATGGCCGCCCCCCACTGGAGGCCTCCCAACCAGATTTGGGCGTGGGAGTGAAACAGCAAGGAATTCTTGCCAGGGGAGAAGAAACCCAATCTGCATCTTACAGGCTAAGCAGTACCACTAGGCAAAGATGGCAGGAATCAAGCCAACTGGCAAAAAGTCCACCTGTCCAGAAGAGCCAAATAAGCTCCTGAGAGTCCCCGTGAAGCAAGCACACTTTCACATCTCCCTCCAACCGAGTATCTAAAATGGTAAAAATCCCAGGGTAGTCTGTACTCAACTTACCTATGCCTAGAGCTCCAGATGTGTAACACCTGTAGGCTGGAGAAAGCCTTAGCATCTCTGTCATCAAGGATGTGCCTGTCCTATAACAACCAGCTGAGCAAGCGTCTCACAGTCACCGGATCCTCATGGTCTTCCTACTGGTACATCTTGAACACTCATCAACACCACTGTGTGATAAGCATTTGTACGGTTAGGCCAATCAAGATGGCAGTTCTCAGGGCTCCCCTGGTGACTCAGTGGTAAAGAATCCACCTGCCAACGCAGGAGACACAGATTCAATCCCTGATCCCGGAAGATCCTACATGCCTCAGAGCAAATAAGTCCATCACCACAACCATGCTTTAGAGCCCAGGGGCCACAGCTACTGAAGCCTGTGCACCCTAGAGTCAGTGCTCTGCCACAAGAGAAGCCACAGCAATAAGAAGTCCAAACACTGCAACTATGGAGTAGTCCCCACTTGCTATAACGAGAGAAAAGCTCACACAGCACACAGCAATAAAGACCCAACAAGGCCATAAATAAATAAGTTGGTGGTTCTCTCGCTCTCTGTGCAACCCCTTCCCAACCAGTCTCTGCTTCACCTGCACCCCAGTCACATGACTGACCTTCCCTCCTAATCAAAAAGCTTAATCAGTAACTGCCCACATACTTGACCTCTGGCCCCAGCCAGGGGTTGTCCTAATCAACCACTGTTCAGATCAGAACAGCGCCACTACAATAGTTGATCAAAGGGAAAACATCTGCCCAGGTGATTAACCGGAGGGGCTATGAGGGGTGTGCCCCTCTGCTGGTTTCCCTGGTAACTGGTGAGCCAACCTGATGTCAATTCCCACTATAGACTCCTTCTCCCCTACCAGAGCAGCAATGCTGCTATATCCTGCCTGCTGTCTGCCTTACACGGCCACCCCAGGACCTGCTTCAGAAGTTTAAGCATTCCCTATCCAATAGACCACTGAGGTCTCAGTTGCTGTCTCAAGGCTCTTCCTTTGGTTGTGTGTCTGGGCAATGACAAGGGTTGCAGGCCTGTGGGGTGCAGCCCAACAGCCCTCTATTCAGAGATGAAGAAGACACAGTCCCACCCCTGAGAGAGACAAAGAAGTAAACGGGCAGTTATGGTTCAGTGGTTTTAGGGCCGCAGTCTCAGGAAGCAGGGGGTAGTATGGAAACAGTGTGGTGTGGGAATATACAGGTACACCTACCCCAGCACACCTAGAGTGGAAGGCGTGAGTCAGGAGGTGATTAACCCTGGGCAGAGCCTTGAAAAGTGGGGAACGAGGGGAAGGGCCAGAGTTGATATGAATGAATGGGGATGCACATCCACATTCCTACATCCCCTTCTGCCAGCATTCCTGACCTCACTGATGGCCAGTGAAACTGCAGTCTCTTTGCCACACACAGTCGGCATTACCTCACTATTCTTTGTCACTGAAATCCATTGAATTTCATCTGAACACAGTTTATACAGGAACGTGGGCAGAACTGATTAGCCCCTATTAGAAGCCTGTTATTTCACTCCACCTCTAAACCGTAGCTGAAATAATTGGGTTCTGTTGTCAGGGAGGTTGCCTTTAGGGTGGGCAATAACTAAGTAATGCTGCTCTGATAAACTCTGAACCATCGATATAATGACTGTATTTGAAAAACTTAAACTTTTATGCTCAATATAGTAATACCTGTTTTGGCATTTTCATTTGTATTTTCCTTCTTGAACTGGTAGTTCCCTTCCCTCCCCATTCGCCCACGTCTACCTTCTCTTATGACTTGAGTCACTCATGCCTTGTAATACTGCTTTTTGCTATTGTTTTAGTCGCTAAGTCATGCCCGACTCTTTGCAACCCCATGGACTATAGCCCCACCAGGCTCCTCTGTCCATGGGTTTCCCAGGCAAGAATATTGGAGCATGTTGCCATTGTCTCCTCCAAGGGATCTTCTTGACCCAGGCATCAAACTCGCATCTCCTGCATTGGCAGGTAGATTCTTTGCCACTGAGCCACCCAGGAAGCCCGCCTTGTAATATTAAGTGGACTCAAATAGGTTTCCAAATTTCCTTTTTAAAAAACACATGGGGCATCAGTCTACATCTGGGCATTAAGATGGCAAAGAACAGAAGGAGATCAAGAAATCCTTCTATTCCAACTGACAAATATCTATTAAACACTTTCTCTGTATAAGATGCTGTACTAAATATTAAGTAGAATGCAAATACATATAGGACATCTCTCAAGATCCTGACAGTTGGGAACAATAAGACCATTATTAAAAAAGGAACAAGTCACAAATAACAGGTAGACATTCCAAGAAAGAAGATCATTGTCTGAGAGGCAACTACAAAGTTCCTCCAAAACTGAAAGTGTAAAACTAACACTCAACTCTTAGTGAGACTCAACATGTTTAAAAAAATATCTTAAAGATAAAATATTGCTAGGAACAAACACTGGATAAACAAGCAAATTATTTCAGCATTGTTACAGATCCAAAGTTGAAGCAGATAAAATGGTATAAACATGGAAGGCATCAAATTAGCAATGAAACACTAAACAAATGTCAGAGGCAACTGTGGGGACCTACCCAAGATGTGCAGGAAAGGAGATGCCTTTGCCCACAGATTCTGGGTGCACATAGTGGGGACATCTCTACAGTAGAGACTGGTGCTCTGCACCTAGTATCCTTAACTATTTTAAAAGTGCAATTCACCCCCACAACTACTTTGCTGTGATTACAGAATAACCTAGAAGCTTTGGAAAAAATCTGACCTTCTGAGTATACTTTCCTATTGAGACACAACACACTGACCTTGGTCAGTACCTTGGTCTTGCAAGGACTTATTTTTCATTGTAAATGAACAAAATAGCATACTAGATTCCTTATGAATCTCTCACGAAATTGGTCAGTATGAGTCTACTCAGAGAGACTGATCCATTCTAGGTGTGCTTAGCCTAAAAGCTAATAATAGAAGCCGATGCAAATTCACTGATGTAAATGGCACAAGCTGCCTTCAACAGTGGATTTCGCAATCAAAATAATGAACTTATGCAGGAAGAAGCCAAAGTAGCTTTTTTTTAAAAAAAGAAAAAATTAGTGATGATCTGAATTCAGTTAAACATAGAAATGAATCTTAACTGGTAACTAGAGTTACAAAACATGATGAGATCATTATAAATATCTTGGAAGAAGAGCTACACAATTTTAAAATAATAAACTTTTGATGATAATATATTAGGGAAAAAATTTCAGAATGTGCCAAAAACTGGAGATCCAAGGGGGAGGTACTATCAGAGTGCAAATGTTTTTTAATTTCTTAGGAAGAGTTAAGACACTGATTCATTTTTGGAATTGATAGACTAGGAAATGTAAATTTAAATATATTACTTAAAGATAAAAAGATAACTGTAGACTATTTGACATCCAGTTCCTGCTAAAATGGAGTAAAGGGGACCAGATTTATCTTCTACATGAACCTACCAAGAAAGCTAGACAAAATCTATAAAACAAAGGCTTTCCTTGTAGCCCAGGGGTTGAGAATCTGCCTGCCAATGCAGGAAACACGGGTCCGATCCCTAGTCCAGGAAGACCCCACATGCCCATGCCAAGAGGCAAGTAAGCCCATAAGCCACAACTATGGGAACCCTCAGGCTTAGTGCCTATGCTCCTCAGCAAGAGAAACCACCTCAATGAGAAACCTGTGCACCACAAGTAAAGAGTAAGCCCTGCTTGCCACAACTAGAGAACACTTGCACCCAGCACTGAAGACCCAGCGCAGCCAAAAATAAAATAAATATTAAAATATATACGGTGGGTGGTGGTTTAGTCACTAAGTCATATCCGATTCTTGCAACCTCATGGATTGTAACCCACTGGGCTCCACTGTCCTTGGGATTTCCCAGGCAAGAATACTGGAGTGAGTTGGCATTCCCTTCTCCAAAGGATCTTCCCAACCTGGGGATCAAACCTGGCTCTCCTGAATTCCAGGCACATTCTTTACCATATGAGTCATAAGGGAAGCCCCATTAAAAAAAAATTATATATATACATATATAAAGCAATGGTTTTCAAGAACTAGACATCAGGCAACTAAGGACAGTGATCCTGAGAAACAGAAATACAAACATGAGTCTTACATTGGTCCACCTTATCGTCTTATGAGTTTCTAGGATGTGGCTCAGAAAGGAGGAAGCAGAGGCCAGGTAGAGTTCCATGGTCTCCCTGAGTTGAGGACACAAATATAGGTGTACAGGAAGGCCAAGGTACCTAGTGTTCAAAGGACAAAGTACCAAAAGTGAAAGAGTTGCATAGAAAGAGCTCAGGAGACCTACAGAGGGCCCTCCTCCAACCTTCAGCTGAGTACTGATGAGCTCATACATGAGAAAAAAAATTAAGGCTGGGAAAAGAATCACAAGAAAGTCTCAGGAAGAACAGTCCCTGGACAATGACCGGAGTAGTTCTTGTCTTAACTAGTCAGAGTGAAAACCCTCATGACTCACGATGCCTCAGTAGAGTATAGAGAAGGGTTTTGTGTTGGTATTGGGGGGGAAATTACCCCCAGATTAAATGCTGCCCTGGTCCCACCTAACAAATATTAAAAGCACATCTCAAAACCACACCTCCAAACAAAGTTCAGTAGCATCTGGGACTCAACAAGGCAAAATTCAGCATCTGGTATCCAACCAAAAAATACTAGGCATACAAAGAAGCACGAAAAAACAATCCATAACAAGGAGAAAAATCAATCAACTGAAACTGACCCGGAAAGAACAAAAATGATAGTGGACATGCAAAATCATTTTGCATGATTTTTGTCTGGGATCTTTAACTATAAATTTGTTGAACCATGTGATACACTGGGTCACAATGGAACTCCTTCCTTTTCTTTATTCACCAATGTTTCTCAAGGCATGTAGATCCCAACTCAGGCACGTAGCTCTGTAACCTCACTCCTCCTCATTTCCCTGACCCAACTCTGGTTCAGCCATCATCCCCTAGGAGGCTGCAACAGGCTCTGGTCTCTCATGCAGTCTCTCTCCTCTCAAGTTCATGCTCACTGATAGCACCAGTGAGTAGCTTGGAGGTGTGCTGGAGGGATGGGGTACAGGGTTTTACTGTGTCCTATTGTTCACTTTTATCTGCAAACCAGTTCTCCCTGAAGCCCTCTGGGAACTGGCAACATGGGAGATACAGGTTAGTATATTGTGATTTCAGTTTGAAAAAAACTTCCATAAAAGAGATATACAAATATGCAAGAAGGAAGCCAAGTTTACAGTGTTATAAGGCTGAATCATGTCCCCCAAATTCACATGTTGAAATCCTAACCTCCAGTACCTCAGGATGTGACAGTATCTGGAGAGACTGTCTTTACAGAGGCAATTAAGTTAAAGTGAGGTCATACAAGTGAGCTCTAATCCAATGTGACTGGTGTCCTTATCAGAAGAGGAAATCTGGACAAAGATATCTGCACACACGAACCAAGGGGCGACCATGTGGAGACACAGTGAGAAGGGGCTGCAAGCCAAGAATGAAGGCCTCAGAAGAAACCAACCCTGCTGACACCTTGATCTTGGACTTCAGCCTCTAGAATAGTAAGAAAAGAAATTTCTGTTGTTTAAGCCCTCAGTCTATGGTACTTTATTATGGCAGACTTCACACACTCATATATGTTGTGAAAGTCGCTCAGTCGTGTCTGACTCTTTTCGACCCCATGGACTATCCAGTCCATGGAATTCCCCAGGCCAGAATACTGGAGTGGGTAGCCTTTCCCTTCTCCAGGGGATCTTCACAACCTAGGGATCGAACCCAGGTCTCCCACATTGCAGGCAGATTCTTTACCTGCTGAGCCACAAAGGAAGCCAAATACATGTTGTAGAAGCCAAATATTAGCCTTGTGTGCATGCTAAGTCACTTCAGTCATGTCCAACTCTTTGTGACCCTATGGAAGATAGCCCGCCAGGATCCTCTGTCTATGGGATTCTTCAGACAAGAATACTGGAGTGGATTGTCATGCCCTCCTTCACAAGATCTTCCCAACTCTGGGATCAAATCCACGTCTCTTTTGTCTCCTGCATTGTTAAGCAGGTTCTTTACCACTAGCGCCACCTGGGAAGACGAACATTAGCTTTACAGAGGCCCTATGTTCAAGCTGACTCAGGGGAAATTGCTTCCTGCCTCACACCTTCATCCAATGCCACAGGGCCTTTCCCCTCCCCTGTGCCCCTCTCTCCTCAGCCTGGCACTTTCCAATGTCTGTTCTTACATCTATTTTTGTCATGCCTTTCTTGAAAGCACCTAGTTGCCCAGTCAGGCCCCTAAACTTAAAACCAGGTGAGATCTTCAAGGCCTGATACTGTGACTTCCAACACAGACTTGAAAGTTACCCTGAGTGGCAGGGAGTCTGGAGGGAGTGGAATGCTCTGGAGTTTCACACTGTTGTTGAATGTGCATGTTTTTTAAAAGGTGATAAGAATTCTAAGCAGCAAACTTTCTTACTAACAGTCTCACAGTTCTTTGTGGGGTTTGAAATATTATGATAGATGGAACTGAATTAAGACTAAAGGAGAGAAAATGATGAAGTATGAGCAGTAAGGTGTGGGTGTTTGGAGCTCTTCACTTATTCCACAAACATTTATGAGTGTCTATTATATGTAGGCACTGCAGACCCTGGAGATTAAAGCTTATATAGGCCCTGCCTTCCAGAAGCATCTAGCAGGGAAGACATAAACTGACATAAATATATAAATATATGAATATGCACATACATCTACATACATGTGTAAAATAATATACAATGGGAATCCATACAAAGTCCTATGAGGACTATGTGCAGGGAGGTTTTTATGTTTTTTGTAGAAGGGAAAGCCGCTCAGTCATGTCCAACTCTTCACAACTCCATGGACTACACAGTTCATGGAATTCTCCAGGCCAGAATACTGAGGTAGGTAGCCTTTCCCTTCTCCAGGGGATCTTCCCAACCCAGGGATTGAACCCAGGTCTCCCACATTGCAGGCGGATTCTTTGACAGCTGAGCCACAAGGGAAACCCAAGAATACCGCCTCTCCCTTCTCCAGTGGATCTTCCCGACCCAGGAATCGAACCAGGGTCTCCTGCATTGCAGGAGGATTCTTTATCATCTGAGCTATCAGAAAAGCCCCAATGTATATTGGAATGTGTTTTTAAGGATAACTTGATATATGTCCTACAAACAGATTGCACCTTCTTCCCCCTCCCCACAACGTGCTATACTGTAGGTTCTCATTAGTTATCTATTTTACACATAAAAATGTATAGTTTTGAGAGTGAGCATAGCTTGTCTGCTCTAGTCTGGATGGGCAAGAAAGGCTTGCCTGGGAGTGACCCTTGAGCTCATGCCATGTAGAAGCTGCGGCCTCTCAGCTAACAATTCCCCCTGCTTCACTTCCTCTCCAGCACCAGGACCGGAAGCCTGAGGCTGCATTTTGCACACTCCCTTGCCAGCTGGTTCTGCCAGTGGGAGGCACTGGGAGGAGACTGAAAAGCAGATGAAAGGGAGAAGTGATCCTTTTTCCTGATTCAGGCGGCAACGTCAGCAAGAGCAACAGAGGCAGTGACGAGAGCAACAGTGGTGGTGGCAGTGGTAGTTGCAGCAGCAGCAGCAGTGAGGGGGGCTCTCGGGTTCCTGCTCTGGAAGCCGGCTCAGAACAGCAGCACAGTGGTGGACTCTGGTAACGCATGTTCACTGTCTGCATCCTCCTTAGAGTTGCATGGCCAGTGGCCTCCTCAAATGATCAGTTTTTGCTGTTCCACTGTCCCAAAACCTTTGTTACCAACTTCCTGGGTCAAATTCCCTCTGTTTAAAAAACCAAGAGTAGTTTTTGCTTCCCCAACCAAACTCATGCTCAGTTTCTAAAACAGCCCCAGGAAATTGACTTGAAAAATAGGTATCTGGATTGGTCTTCTGAGCGATCTTGGCTTGAATGCAGTGATTACCTCAACACCAGTGAAAAATTGGGATGCTGGTCTCCATGGTACACAGCAGCAAATGGTGGCTTAAATTATCACCACTGGCCACTTGGGAGGAAGTGCTTATGGGAGGTGAGGCTTGCAGAGACCAAATGGTGGCTGTAAGTGACCATTTTGGTAGGAACAATGACTAGAAAGGCTCTGGATGAGCTGGCTGCTTTCTGAACACACCAGTGAGTTCAATGGGGAAAAAAAAAAGACCAGTTCAGGGCTTTACTATCTTAGCTAATGTCAGGATTGAAAAGTGAAAGTGTTAACCACTCAATCGTGTCCAGTTCTTTGCAGACTCCATGGACTGCAGCCTACCAGGCTCATCTATCCATGGAATTCTCCAGGCAAGAATACTGGAGTGGGTAGCCATTCCCTTCCTTCTCCAGGGGATCTTCCCGACCCAGGGATCAAACCTGGATCTCCTGCATTGCAGGAGGATTCTTTACTGTCTGAGCTACCAGGGAATCCCTAATGTCAGGGTTAGAGAACCATAAAGTTTCTATTACAGCAAAAGAGAACCTCTTGTCTTAAAGCCACGGAGTCAATTGAGCTAAAGCATCAGAACTCAAATTTAACCCTGTCGGCTGCAGAATTACAATGAATAGATTCACCAGATGTCTAGTGTGACCTCTGAGTCTATAATCAACCGATAAAGTCATGGCTCTAGGTCTTGGATACAGAGGTGAACAGGACCAACAGTACTTTCACCCTCAGAGAAGTCTGGCAAAGATCTGGAGAAAAGGCCTTCTAGGGAGAGGGAACAGCAAGTGCAAGGACCTGAAATGAAGCCAGCTTGGTTTGTACAAGAGACAGAAAAAAAGGCCATTGTGGCTGGAGTGAAGTGAATGTGGAGGGAAGTAGTGAGAGAGGCAGCGGGAGAGGCAGGAGGGATCAGGTGGCAAGGCCATGGTGAAGGTTTGCTTTATTCTGGTTTAATAAAAGTCACATGGAAGTTCAAGAAGGTGGAATATGGCAATGCAATTTTGATACCAAGCCCCTGGGTCAGCAGAGGCCCCACAGCCCCCAAGAAGACTGTCATTACTTCACATGCTAGCGGCAAATTCAAGGGTCCTGAGGTCACCCACACTTCTGAACAATTGGCTAAAAATTCAGGAGGTTCTATGACTCCCTCAGGTTCAATTTTACTACAACAACTGACAGAACTCAGGAAAGTACTAGACTTACACTTGCAGTTTTATTATAAAAGATACAAGTCAGGACCAGTCAAATGAAGAGACATATAGGGTGTGGATTAGGAGCATCCCAAGAAATCAGGATGTGTCACCCTCCCAGCAGATGGATGTGTTTACCAACCACTGATGCTCATCTAAGCCTTGGGGTCCAGAGCTTCCAGGTCCAAATGACTCCCATGCAGAGCCATCTCATTAGCATAAATGATCCAGACTCACCGTGAATAACAATAGCATTTTTATCACTTGGGAAATTCTAAGGTGTTTTAGAAGCACCAAGCCAGGAACCTGGGACAAAGACCAAAGAAATCCTTTATTATACAACAGCAGGAGAGTGTCATAACCTGAGTTAAATTTTAGAAGGAGCATTGCAGCTGCTATATTCTCCTGTACAAGACAACACAAAACAAGGAGTCTACAGTGGCCTTCTCACCAGATGGTCTCTGGTCAGACCCCTTGGCTGTCCCTGGCTGCCTAGTCTCCCTTGGTCCCTGCCCATTTTCCAAACCTTAGCTTTCCAGCTTCCCCACTGATTCTAAGAGCTACATAAGACCTTGAGATAAATAGTCTGCTTAAATAAGCCAGAGCTGGTTTCTGTTACTGTCTATCAAACAACCTAAGCACTGCACGCTCTCTTTCTATCATTAGGTTTCCATAGTCTCTCTTCCACAAAGGAAAATGTGGTTGACCCTCAGTTCCTAAGTTCACATGTTCCAAATATGAACACTCAGACAGGTTTTCAGTTTCATTTCCAAGTTCCTGGGAAAGAGAGTCTGATCATTTCATTTGGGTCAGATGTACTCTCTTAGTCCAATCATGAGTAGCTTAAAAGGTTGGGTTATGTAGTATAAACATCACCAGAGGGTAGCTAAAATTATTACAAGTAGACTAGATCTCCAAACACTGTTTCCTACGTATAGGTGGAATTTAGATAGCCTAGGGGGAAAAGTATGAATTGCAAGGAGAACATGAGCTGATGATGCATAGAAGGTGGAATGGTTGTGGCATTTTCAAAGAACAGGAAAGATTCTGGCCAAATCACAGAAGAGGGATCTGATGAGAAGTGGAGGAGGTGTGGGCTTGGCTATGAAGGGGGAGTTCCTATTATGGAGAATCTGGACACTTGGCAGAAAAGTTTCTACTTGTGAAGAAAATGGGAAGCCACGCAGTTTTTCTTGGCTGAAGAAAGGTCTTATAAAAGTATTACCTCAATAGTAGCAGCAAGTTGGATGGGAGATGATGGTGATAGAGATACAAGTTTAAAAAAAAAAAAAAAGAATATAGTCATTTACTCCATATGGAAAAATGAGAGAAATAAATCACAATTATAAAATCCAAAGTTGCTAAAGAGAGAGAGCAGTAAATCTCAAACTTACAAACAACTGATAAATGCATGTCCCATAAAAACGAACAGCCAGTGGCACAGAGTGTTCTTTCTGCGCTTGTTCCTGTGATGGTCTCTGCCTCTCAGGAGGTAATAGCGTGACAGAGAGCCATCAAATCTAATGAACAGCTCTTATCTCTTTTAAGGGGGGTGGGGGACAAATCTTGCATTTTTGCTGACTCAGCTCCACTCACCACTATGGGAAATTTATTTTTCATATGCACACAGAGCCTTTTTAAGAGCCTCTTCTCTCTCTTTCCTCTCATGTAATTTTTGTTCAGTTACCTCAGGAAAATGTCTCCTGTGCCCCCTTTTTTTCCATTTGTGAGTCAAAGAAAAATGACCCTAATCATGAATGATAAGTTTAAAGTGATAAGTACTAGTGATATATCCATGTGAGGAAAAAAGAAGGCCCTATATTTGGGAGTGAAATGTAATGTCATCAAGAACCAATAGTAGCAAATTAGAAGGCTGGGAAAGAGCCCAAATTTCCCTTCAGACTCTCCACTATAGTACCAATCTATATTTTCATTCTCCTTTAATGAAATCTATTTTTCCACAGGCATTATCATTTAGTAAAAATGAAAGCCTTTCTTCATCAATTTTAAGGATGAGCGATTAAATTACTTACATAAATGCTAATATTGCAGTGCAAACATTTTTTAAAACTAATTTTCCTCACAAATATACAATATGGCATCAATGTTTTAGGCTTAAATGGCTTTACTGGGCCAGCCCGGGTACCTAGTTGCATTTATAATGACATTTTAGGAGAAAAATACATTATATCTTCAAACAAGCAGACTTTCTTTGATTTCTGGAAATCTAGATTTTGAAAGTTGAACACTGCTTAACTCAACAAAAGATTCTAATGGGAAATATGAAGTTATATAATTATTTTATGTAGAGTAACGGAGAATTTCCACATGCCTGCTTGATGCATGTGACTTTCCTTTCTCACCACTTGATGTTTTGGTAGGCAGCCAGTTCTTTATTTGCTGTTCTGAAGTTGTCATGATGAGTTCAGCTAGCTCACAGAGTGGGGAAAAAAAAAAAAAGATGAGCTGGAGGTATGAGTTTTGTTGCATGAGTTTTCTAAATATATTTATTGGTACTCCTTAAATTAGGCTCGAAGCTGGTTGTCTCTCTCAATTTAGAGTATCTTCCCACTTGCTTTAGCACCATCACGATCTCACTTTTATTGTCTGTATAACCAGATGCAGCTGCATTTATTTACATTTTTTAAATGAATGAAACTCAACTTGTTGACATATTGGAGAGTCTAAAAATGTCCCATTTAAAGTCATCCTCACAACTACATCCGCATGGATGGCAGTTGAATTAGCCCCACTTTGTAGCAGAGCTGATTTTCAAGAGAAATGTTTACGTGGAAATGAAGGATTTCAAAAGTCTTATTATTGGGTGACACAGAAGAAACTATTTTCGTTGCATTTTAAGTTTCCAACTGAAATTTCAAGTCAAGGCCATGAGACAAAATCTACAGGAACAAAATGAAATGGAGTACAGTTGTGCTTCCATTTCAGACTTCCCATAGACTACTTTTCCACCAACTAAATCACCTCCTTTTGAACTTCTGGCTCTGGTGAAGAAAGATCAGAAATTTTTTTTTTTTTTTTCTTTTTAGCTGTGCTGGGTCTTAGTTGCAGCATGTGGAATCTAGTTCCCTGACCAGGAATCAACCTGGACTCCCTGCATTGGGGGTGCAGAGTCTTAGCTGCTGGACCACACGGAAAGTTTTAGATCAGGAATTCTGAAACTATGATATATACTTCAACACCAGCCTCTCAGTGATCCATACTGTAGGATTTGCTTAGGATTCATTCATTTGCTAATATTTGCAGAGAACCCACTATGTATAGTCAAAGCTATGGTTTTTCTAGTAGTCATGTATGGAGAACTGGACCATAAAGAAGGCTGAGCACCAAAGAATTGATGCTTTAGAACTGTGGTGTTGGAGAAGACTCTTGAGAGTCCCTTGGACTGCAAGGAGATCACACCAGTCAATCCTAAAGGAAATCAATCCTGAATATGGATTGGAAGGACTGATGCTGAAGCTGAAGCTCCAATACTTTGGCCACCTGATAGAAAGAACTGACTCATTGGAAAAGACCTTGATGCTGTGAATGATTGAAGGCAGGAGGAGAAGGGGACGACAGAGGATGAGATGGTTGGATGGCATCACCGACTCGATGGACATGAGTTTGGCAGTTGAGAGTTGGTGGGAGGGACAGGGAAGCTCTGGGAGTTGGTGATGGACGGGGAAGCCTAGCATACTGCAGTCCATAGGGTTGCAAAGAGTTGGACATGACTGAACTAACTGACTAACACTATATACGAAGGTGGTTCAGTGGTAAAGAATCTGCCTGCCAATTCAGGAAACGGAGAACAATGTCGGTTCCATTCTGGGCAACCCACTCCAGTATTCTTGCCTGGGAAATCCCACAGAGGAGCCTGGCAGGTTACAGTCCATGGAGTTGCAAGAGTCTGACACAACGTAGTGACTGAGTATGCATGCATGCTCCATGTGAAGCTCTATGGGATGAACACAGAAAGGAATATGATTCAATAGCTGCCCTTGAGATGCATACAATCTGGAGAGAAGGCAACTAGCTATAATATAAAGCAATGTAAAAATAAGAACTATAGGAGAGGAGTAAGAAAAATACTGTGGAAAGATTAAGTCAGGAATAATTGATTTCAACTAGGTGGCCCAGGAAAGGCCATGTGGAGATCTAGAATTGAATGGAGGCTAGGAAGATTCTACAGACAGTATAAAAACCCAGAGGTTTGCGTGACTCCGCTGGTGGCCCGGTAGTTAAGATTCCATGCTCCTAAGGCAGGGAGCATGGGTTCAACCCCACATGCCTTATGATGTGGCCAAAAGAAACAGCATAGAGATTTGAATGGCAAATTCAGGGGAGGGTGAGGAGTGCAGTGTGACACGTGCAGGGGCAGAGACAGGCATGGTGAGTGAGGAAGCTGAAAAGACAGATCAGGGCTCAATCCTGGAAGGCCTTAAAGCTACAGACAGGAACTGAGCCAGATACTTTGACCAAGAAAGAGTCACTGAAGATATTGAGGGGGTAGAACTGTCTGACCTGTTTATAGGAAGATAACTCATGTGACAATGAAGAAAATGGACTGGAAATTTGATATGTCAAAAACCTACTGAAATAATTCAGAAGAGTTAAGTACTTAAATTAGAGCAGAACCAAGGTATTGGCATCACCAACTCAATGGACATGAGTTTGAGTAAACTCTGGGATTTGGTGATGGACAGGGAGGCCTGGCGTGCTGCAGTCCATGGGGTCGCAAAGAGTCAGACACGACCGAGACTGAACTGAACTGAACTGAAGGTATTGGGTGGATGAATCACAAGCTAGAATTAAGATTGTGGGAAGAAATATCAACAACCTCAAAATATACAGATGATACCACCCTGATGGCAGAAAGCAAAGAGGAACTGACGAGTCTCTTGATGATGGTGCAAGAGGAGAGTGAAAAAGTTGGCTTAAAACTCAACATTCAGAAAATGAAGATCATGGCATCTGGTCCCATCACTTCACAGCAAATAGATGAGGAAACAATAGAAACAGTGACAGACTTTATTTTCTTGGGCTCCAAAATCACTGCAGACGGTGACTGCAGCCATGAAATTAAAAGACGTTTGCTCCTTGGAAGAAAAGATATGACCAACCTAGACACTGTTTTAAAAAGCAAAGACATTATTTTGCCGACAAAGGTCCATCTAGTCAAGGCTATGGTTTTTCCAGTAGTCATGTATGGATGTGAGAGTTGGACCACAAAGAAAGCTGAGCGCCAAAGAATTCATACTTTTGAACTGTAGCGTTGGAGAAGACTCTTGAGAGTCCCTTGGACTTCAAGGAGATCAAACCAGTCAATCCTAAAGGAAATCAATTCTGAGTATTCATCAGAAGGACTGATGCTGAAGCTGAAACTCAAATACTTTGGCCACCTGATGGGAAGAGCTGACTCATTAGAAAAGACCCTGATGCTGGGAAGGATTGAAGGCAGGAGGAGAAGGGGATGATAGAGGATGAGATGGCTGGATGGCATCACCAACTCAATGGACATGAGTTTGACCAAGCTCTTGGAGATAGTGAAGGACAGGGAAGCCTGGCATACTGCAGTCCATAGGGTCGCAAAGAGTCAGACACAACTGAGCAACTGAATAGCAACACATGTACCAATATGAGAGTTGGGTCATAAAGAAGGCTGAGTGCCAAAGAATTGATGCTTTCGAATTGTGGTGCTGGAGAAGACTCTTAAGAGTCCCTTGGATAGCAGGGAGATCATACCAGTCAATCCTAAAAGAAATCAACCCAAATATTCATTGGAAGGACTGATGCTGAAACTGAAACTCCAATACTTCAGACTCCGATGCAAAAAGCCAACTCATTGGATAAGACCCTGATGTTGGGAAAGAAGAAGGAAGGAGGGGGAGGGGATGACAGAGACTGAGATGGCTGGATGGCATCACTGACTCAATGGACATGAGTTTGAGCAAACTCCGGTGCGGGGAGCAGCTTGAAAGAGCTGACTCTGGGAGCTGCCTTGATTATCAAGGGTTCCTTCAAGGACATAGCTCTCTGTCCCGCCACCCCTCTGAATTTACTATCCAAAGATAAACACAACACTAGTAAGCCTTGAATGCACACAAGACGCAGACAGATAGCCTTTTTACGATTACCCCTAATATAAATCAGGATGCCATTCCTGTGCTCTGGCGCCTAGTGAGAGTTCTAATTATTGTTATCTTAAGATGATATACATGGGGAAGAATTTTCTTTGTGATGTCTCCTTCTTGGTTTAAGTATAAATGAAGCTTAGAGAAATAAAGGAGCATCGTTGACTGTAGCGATCCTCTCGACCCCATCTGTCCTGTGTCTTTATTTCTTAGCCTAAAGGAACGCGTCGTGTTGCTCGCTGAAATCTCCCGGCTGGTCCGGCACTCCGGGAGATGGTGAGGGACATGGAGGCCTCACGTGCTGCAGTCCATAGGGTTACAAAGTGCTGGACATGACTTAGTGGCTGAACAACAACAACAATTGAAAGTTCTTTGAGATTCCTACTTACTGTTGCTATGGCCACACCAAGAAAACTGAACATCGTCTCCCCTTAGTAATGGAAGTATGGTCCTAGCTTTCCTCCATATACTTGTTCATAAGAAATTCAGAAACATCTCCTATTGCCCAGTCAGTTAGGTCCCCAAACCTGCCATGTCCTTGAGACTCTCATAGGGTGAATTAAGAAGGGAACATGCAGGAGTTTGGCAAAGCAGAAGTTGCAAACTTTTCTCTCTCAATTTTCTGATTTCTGTTCTTAGATCTACCCTATTTTAGTTGATGAAATGGAGTCTCTATTGTTTATTGTGGGTGAAAATGATAATGACTAGCCATACACCATCCATCAAGGTAGCTGAAATTGTTCAGGCATCTCCTTGTACCCCCGACTAGAGGGCTGTTATAGTGACTGTTGCTATACATTTTTAATGTACACAGTGCTTCATAGCAAAAGAGCACACTTCCTTACGCTGACTCATCTGTTTCTCACCACATTCTGGTAAGAAAGATACAATTTCATTCTCCCTGATTCTTGCACACAGAAATCTCCTGCAGATTTCTCTCAAGACTGCATTCGGGTCATCCTTCCACATCTTTCTCTAGCTCATTTTCTCTATTAACTGGAATAGAGCTCACCTTCTTCCCCTTAACACATGATTTTCTTTTTCTTTCTAACCTCATCCCTAGTCAGTATTTTCCTTCTGGCAATCCTTTCCTCCAAGCTAACAATCAACCATTATCTGTCCCATTTTTGTTAGGTTTCTCTCCCTCCGCCTCTGCCCCCATCGCCCTTGAGCTTTAAAAGAAACTGCATTAGAACTTAGCATTCAGAGACAGCTATTTCTCACATAAAAATAGGTGCCACCAAAATGCAAATAGGATCAAAATGGGGACTTTCATACCAGACATATCCTTGGATGAGCAAATCGGAGCTGGGGGAAGGGTCGGCTGCTGAAAACTGGCTCCCTGCCCCCATATGTCATGGTCTCTGCACAGTCTCGGCCCCCATCTCTTCTTGAGAACCCACTCTCTAAACTGCTTCACCCTACTTTGTAACCCAGGAAAGCTGACCTTTATAGGCTCCATGCCAGCTGCCCTCCAGCTCCTGGCTGGATGAAGCAAACAGGTATCAGAGGATGGAAAAAGAGAATGAGCAGATGTGTATCCCCCTGGTTCCCTCCCTGCCATGCAGATCCTGTTAGACAACCACCTCCTACAGCCTCAGCTACTGCCATCCCTGGCTCTGGGACTGTCCCTCCCTGACTTCTTTAGGTCAAGGGGTGGTAATGGCACCTTCCATTATGAGATCCAGTTAGCAGGAGTCATCTTTCATCACCCTTGTTAGTTTCCTTGCCCCTGTCCACCTTTGTGTTTCCCTTCATTAAACTCTCCCCAATTAGCACATCTGAGGGTGACCTATCAGACAGAGTCTCTTCACAGAGCATGCGATGCTCAACAACTCCCCACGCCCTCCCCACACTGCCAGCAACAGCTGCAGGGACCTGCTGCTGCTGCTAAGTCACTTCAGTCGTGTCCGACTCTGTGCGACCCCATAGACGGCAGCCCACCAGGCTCCCCCGTCCCTGGGATTCTCCAGGCAAGAACACTGGAGTGGGGTGCCATTGCCTTCTCTGGCAAAGACCCTAGTAATAACAAATTAGCTAAGTTAACCCAACAGGCTGCAAGGGCCTAGAGAAATGAAACTTAAGGCAGATAAACACTGGGGAAAGGAAAAATGTTTTCATTTCCTTAGGACTACAAACTAGGTGATTTAAACCAATAGCAATTCATTCTCTCACAGCTCTGGAAGCTAGAAGTTCGAAATCAAGGGGTCAGCAGGGCCATGCTTCCTCAAAAGGAAGGGGAGAACACTTCCTTGCCTCTTCCAGGTTCTGGAATTGTTGAGGATCCTTGGTTTTCCTTGGCTTGAGCTGGAGCCCTTCAATCTCTGCATCTGTCTTCACATGGCCTGCTCCCTATATGTCTCCACCTTCATGTGGCCTTTTCCTCATTTAGTCCCGGTCCAAATTCCCCTCCTCCATAAGGACATCAGTCATGTTGAATTATGGCCCAAGGTAATGGCTTCATTTTAACTTGATTACATCTACAAAGATCTGACATCCAAATAAGGTCCCATTCTGAGGTCCTAGAGGTTAAGATTTCAACATGTCTTTTTAGGGGACACAGCTCAACCCATAGCAGATGGGTTCAGAAGTATAGGCTGCTAGATGTCTATGACTGCTTCATGTTTCTAAAGAGACCAAAGCTGCAAGGCATGCTGTCTACAGCTGTTTAGTACCTGTCAACACAGCACCTGTGCCTGCCTATAGGACTCAGCATGGGGGATCTAAGAAGAAACCAGCTGCCTGGACTTGTTTGTTGCAAATTCAGTCTGTGAACCAAAATATCAGCCCCTCTAATGAAGTTGTGAAAAGGTGAGAAATGTAATAGGTCATGTTTGTGAAAGACTTGAGGAAGCTCAGGGGGGATACGATGTCTATGGTGATGATTTATAATCATAGGGGCTATATTTAGACTCTTCCATTATAGAAAATGATACCAGGTTCATGCTGGTCTTAACATGTTTATTTTCCTTAACATGTTTTTTGAGTCCATTACTGCTTCTTTCAAAGACACTAACTCAAGAAAAAGAATCTCTGTTCTGAGACCACAGACTTGCTACTTGGGTGTTCCAAGCTGGCAACTGGTATTTTTAACAATATGTATTTTTTAATAGAATCAAGGGACAAAAGTCTGGTGACATCTTTAGATAGACTGAAAATCTAGAATTCTTAAATCTCAAGCTAGAAGCTACAATTCTCCCTTGCTTGACCCTATAAAATCAACTCAGTGTTTCTCAACAAGCTTTACCACCCTAGAGAAAGCATTGTCCAAACTCCTCTACCCAGCATTTCATATCCACAGTAGTCTCAAAAAACCACGTGCACATCTTATATCCAATCATATGTCATTCATTTTCTTTATTTCTTCAGCAAATAATTAGTCACCTACTATTTGCTTAGCAGGTGTTGCAAATAGCAGGATCAACTGTGTCTCCCAAAAAGATACGCTGAAGTTCCAACTGCACCGGGACCTGTAAGGGAACCATGCTATTTAGTTGCTCACTCCTGTCTGACTCTTTTAGGGACCCCATGGACTGTAGCCCTCCAGGCTCCTTTGTCCATGGGATTTCCCAGGCGAGAATACTAGAGCAGGGTGCCATTTCTTTCTCCAGCGGATCTTTCTGACCCAAGGATCAAACGCAGATCTATTGCACTGGCAGACGGATTCTTTACCCCTGAGCCACCTGAGAAGCCCAGAGGGAATTGTACCCAGTACCTGAAAATGTGATCTTATTAGGAAATAGGATCTTTGCAGGTATAATAGAGTTAAGATGAGGTCATACTCTCACATACATCAAAAATAAACATATAGTTACCAAAGGGGAAGGTGGGAGGAGGGATAAATTGGGAATTTGGAATTAACAGATCACTCTACTGTATATAAAATAAACAAGGACCTACTGTACAGCACAGGGAACTGAATTCAATATCTTGTAATAACCTATAATGGAAAGGAAACTGAAAAAGAATATGTGATTCACTTTGCTATATACCTCAAAGATTGTAAATCAACTGTTTGTTCAGTTGCTCAGTCGTGTCTGATTCTTTGCAACCCCATGGACTACAGCACACCAGGCTTCCTTGTCCTTCACCATCTCCCAGAGCTAGCTCAAACTCAAGTCCTTGAGTTGGTGATGCCATCCAACCATCTCATCCTCTGTCACCCCCTTCTCCTCCTACACTTCTCAACCATAATTCAATAAAAATTTTTAAAAATTAAAAAAGGATGAGGTCATATTGAACTGGTGTGGGCCCTAGCCTGATATGACTGATGTCCTTATTAAAAGAGAAGAGACACTGAAACAGACATAACAAGGAGAAGACATATGATGACAAGACAGAGGCTGGAAGGAGGCACTTACAAAGCGGGGGATGTCAAGGGTTCGTGGCAAGAAAAAAAGCTAAGAGAAAGCATGGAACAGATTCTCCCCTGGAGACTTCGAGAGAGCACGGGACTGTCCACAGCTTGACTCTGGACTGCTACCCTCCAGAACTGTGAGAGAATAAATTTCTGTTGTTTGAAGCCACTCAGTTTGTGGGAATGTGTTAGGGCAGCCACAGGAAACTCCTACATCAGTTAAACCACTAAGTTTAGCCAGACTGGTCCCCCTGCTGCTGCTGCTAAGTCACTTCAGCCGTGTCCAACTCTGTGCGACCCCATAGATGACAGCCCACCAGGCTCCTCCGTCCCTGGGATTCTCCAGGCAAGAACACTGGAATGGGTTGCCATTTCCTTCTCCAATGTGTGAAAGTGAAAAGTGAAGTCGCTTAGTCATGACCGACTCTTTGCGACCCCATGAACTGCAGCCCACCAGGCTCCTCCATCCATGGGATTTTCCAGGCAAGAGTACTGGAGTGGGGTGCCATTGCCTTCTCCAAGACTGGTCCCCCACTCCCTCCCTAATACTTTCATTGAAGTCCCAACTCTGTGACTTTGCAAGAACATTTCCCTCCATCTGGAATGTCCTCTACTTTACTCTCCACCTCTACAAATTCATGACGTCCAACCTTTTTTCAAAGCCTAACTCAGGTTTCTCTATACCTTGAGGTTCCCTGAATGATTTCAGCTCACATAATTAACCCCCAAATAGATTAGTATAATATTTACTATATAAATGATATCATTTCATCCTGGATTATATCCTTCGGTACAATGTTTTAACCACTTATTATCTACTTCATCCTCCGGAGCCTCAATTTCCTCATCTATAAAATGGGAATAACAGCACTCAACTCACGAAGTAGTTGCTAAGATTTTTTTTATTTTTCTTTCCCCTTGGTTATGCTGGGCCTCTGTTGCTATGCATAGGCTTTCTTTAGTTGTGGCGAGAAGGGGTTACTCCCTGGGGGCAGTGCATGGGCTTCTCAATGTGGTGGCTTCTCTTGCCGTGGACCACAGGCTTAGGCACACAGGTAGGCTCTCAGCCTCTAGATAGAGAGCTCACTAGTCATGGTGCACAGTCTTAGTTGCCCCACAGAACGTGGGGTCATCCCAGACCAGGGATCGAACCAGGGTCCTCTGCGCTGGCAGGTGGACTCCCAACCCCTGGACCACCAGGCAAGCCCTGGTTGTTATGGTGGAATGAGGTATCAGACTGAGCTACATAAAACCGAAAAACAGCAAACCTAACATATATAAAGTCTTCAACAGGGTATTCAACATATAATAGATATAGATCAGTGGTATCATTCCTACTCTTGTTCTTCTTATTGATTAAAGTATTTTAGTTATCTCTCAAACTAGATCATTTGGAAACTTTTGAAAACAAAAAATATTTCTCTTATCTGCCATTGTGACTACGTTAGAGGGACTGATTCTATTCCATGTAATTCAGCAAACAATACCACAATAAATGGGCTTCCCTGATGATTCAGATGGTAAAGAATCTGCCTGCAATGCAGGAGACCCAGGTTTGATCCCTGGGTCAGGAAGATCACCTGGAGAAGGGAATGGCTACCCACTCCAGTATTCTTGCCTGGAAAATTCCACGGATAGAGAAGCCTGGTAGGCTAGAGTCCATGGGGTCGTAAAGAGTTGGACACCACTGAGCGACTAACACTTTTTTTCCCCACATCACAATAAATAGCTGACAGTTGGCCTATGGGTTCCAGGCCAGATATCAGGCCCAGAATCCAACCACTTCTCCATTCCTCCACTGCTACCACCCAGGTGTGAGCTACCATCCCACCCACCTGGATAAGTGCAAGAGTCTGCTGGTCTCTGCTTCTACCTTGTCCTCGACAGTCCATTCCTAACACAACAAACACTTGTCCCATCACGTCACCCTTCCTCTTTATATTTTCCTTTGGCCCCCCTTTCAGAGTGAAATCCACAGGCCTTACAATACCCACAAAACCCTCCGTGCTCATATCTCCCGTTGTCTGTCTGACCTCATCTGCTAACTCCAGCCATGGGACCTCTATGTTGTTACTCAAACACACCAGGCTCACTCTTACTCGGGGCCTTTGTATGGGCCACTTCTGCTGCAGGAAATGCTCTTCTTCTTGGCTCACTCCCTCAGCCTTTCAATGAGTCCATCCTGATCACCCTATTTAAAATTGCAAGCCACCCTTCCCCCACCCGATGCCCAATTCCCTTAAGCTTCCTCTGTTTTGTCTTTCTGCAACATACTTCAAAGTATATATTTTAATTATATATCAATTATTTATTGTCTGTCTTCCTTTCTTTACCCCCATCCCCTACTTTATTAGAATATAGGACTCACAGAGCAGGGATTTTTATCTTCTTTTACTCTGTAGCCCAAGTACCTAAAATATGCCTAGGCACACTATGGGCAATAAATGTTTGTAGAATGGAGGATAGTTTCGCTTTGTCTACCTTTTCCCCAAGTAGATTTCATCCACCCTCTTGGTTTCATTTATGCTGAACCCTCTCTCCCATCTGCTTCTGTACCCTAGACTTTCTCCTAAGCTCTGGATGTCCACCTGTTGATCAACCAGTTGGATGTCACACACCACCTCAAACTCACCAGGTCCAAAATTCATAGACATATTTGTCATATACAATGCATTCAAAATAACACTTTGAAAATTCAAATCTGATAATGTCACACTCCTGGTAAAAATCCTTCAACTGTTTCCCATTACTCTTGGGATAAAGAGTGAAGTTTTTACATTCCCTTCAGAACTTGGTCCCAAATCACTTTCATTGGTCAACAGCTCTTCTCTTTACTCATTTCAGCTCGACTTTCTTTAAATCCTTCAAAAGTGCCTCATTCTACATGAACATCATTCCCTCTCGGAAGCCTTACCAGATACACTGGTTGGATCTTCCTGTCTTAGACCCCATATTGTCTAAAGGTGCATTGTGCATCCCTTCATAGCATTCAGTAGAATGAAGAGTGACTTCTTTAACACTTGCCTTCTGTACATGGCTCAAGGTTACATGAGGGCAGAATCCACATCCACCTCATTCCCCCCTGCACCCCCCAGAGCTTAGATCAGTGCTTGGCATTAAAATAATGGAGAAACTAGTGTGGCTACAATTGGAGTGCACTATGCTCTCATCCTCCCACTGTCCTGAACCTCTCCTTGATATCTGCAAATCAACATGATATGAAGAGGGAAAGATGCCCCAAGCTCTTAGCCACCAATTCCATGCCTAGAAATTCTGCCTTATCCATCTTGCCAAAGGAGAGTTCATTTTAACCCCAAGAGGTAAAGGAAGAAGAGGACGGAAAGACAGAAAGAAAGCTGGGCTTAACTGTAAGAAATGGAGGGTTAAGAATCCTCATTCTGCCTCTTATTAGCTGTGTGGTTTTGAATACATTTCACCCTCTAAGTCTCACTTTTTTCATCTCTAAATCATGAATACTAATTCCTACTTTGTGTGTGTGTGTGTTAATCTCTCAATCGTGTCCAACTTTTTGCAACCCCATGGACTGTAGCCCACCAGGCTCCTCTGCCCAAGGAATTCTCCAGGCAAGAATACTGGAGTGGGTTGCCATTCCCTTCACCAGAGGATCTTCCCAATCCAGGGATCAAACCTGGGTTTCATGCACTGCAGGCAGATTCTTTACTTTCTGAGCCACCAGGGAAGCCTAGAAAGTGTGTGTGTGTGCCCTACTTCACAGGTTTGCTATATTAAATGGGATACAGTTTGTGTAAATCTTTCATAAACTCGAAAACCTATAACCTACAAATGTTATTTAATATTGATAACAGTCATTTGTGACTAACCACATTGGTCATGCCAAATGCAGTTTGGAACTTGATTTATGGGACTTAGTTTATTCCATTTCATTAAATAATTAGACAATCACTCAAGAATAGAGGTACACAGAAACTTCAAAAACAAAATATAACAACATATATATATTTATAGAAAATATAACAGTATATAAATAGTTATTTATATAAATCAGATTTTGTATCATATTCTCTAGCCCCGTCCAGCCTTCCTCCTAAAAATTCTATGCGCTGGAGAACCACCGAGATTGCTTTTGCAGAAGTTTTGCCTGAGTTCCAGACTTAACAGGAGCACAAACTGCTGCCCCAGAAGAAAAACTGTTTTCCCTGCCTCCACAGCATGACTTGAGGGCAGAACATAGCAAGCGCTCAGCAAGGCCAAGCTGAATCCACTCCGTGGATCTTCATGCAGAAATGTAGGATTCTCTCTCTAAGTGCTCATTTTGCCCATCACACCTACTACGGCATCGTTAGGGCCCGTTATCAGAAAGTGGTCTTACTTTTAGCAGAGTGGGCATAACTATAGACTCAAAGGGATTTTTTATTTTCACCATGGAGTCCACACAGAGAACTCCTCAATGGGAACTGGAAAATTTTCCTTTTCTGCCTCCCTACCTCATCCACCCCACGGACCCCCCTGTCCTCCTCCACCAACTGTCCCCCCATTGGTGTCTGTGCTTCACTTTAGAGGGCCAGCGTAAGTCATTGTGGTTTCGAGTGAATCTGGAAGAAGCTCCAGGTCCTTCTGATGGTCCGGAGTGGCCCATCTCCAAGACAACCCTTTCTTCTTGCTAATGCTGATCACACTTTTGCCTCCCATCAAAATCCCTGGCCAGAGAAGATGGAATAATACAATTGCACACCTAGTCCCTGCCCATACCTGAATTCACTTCTTCAGTCATTTGCTTTCGCATACAGACTTTCTTGCAAATATGTTGATAAATAAATACAGTAGACAGAAAGATTGATATGTCAAACTCTGTGCCAATGAACAACTGGGTCCCAGTGTAACACAAAGAACAAAGCTGAATAGTCGCTCTGAACTACAATGAGCTGGCAATCAATATTCATGAGGCCTGTGACGAATCAGATTCACTCTGCTTTCCATTTCAGGTGGGAGACACTTCCTTGGAAGACATCCCCCTGCAGCTGCCATCTCCTGTCCCCCCAAACGGCACACACATCACAAAACAAGTGATGTCAGCAGTTTGTCTTCCTTAGGTATGTGGGCAAGACCTCTCCAGAAGATGGCAAAGATGCTCAGAATTCCCCAAACTTAATTCTCAGTCTCACCATTAGCTTCCTGGAAGATCATAACCAAGTTGTATAATCTAAAATATGGGATATTTGTGATAGGACCTATATGTGACAAACACATTATTATCATTTATCAGTTTCACTTCATAGTTTTAAAAAAGTCTTCATATTCTGATCATAAAATATCATCTAGAAATATAATACATAAGCATTATAAAGCATTTGGAAATACAAAAGAAAAAGATCCAAATCACTTATCATTCCATGACCCAAAAGAAACCACTGTAAACATTGGACATTTCCTATTAATTTTGTGTGTGTGTTAAGTAGGTAGATATAGATAAATGTATATATGTGTGTACATACATGTACATACATTTGTACATATAAACTTTATGTATTTTAAATTTTAATTGTTAAAACTTATCTTAATTGCTTCACATTTTATCAAGGTTAATTTTCTTTGACCTTAAAAGTCTTTTTAGAAATCACTTGCATGAAATTCTGTACCATATTCCATTAGGGAATTTTTATAAAATCATGTTGTGCTATAAATACAGAGTGGAGTTACTGGTAACAAATTGTTCATCAGACAGAACCTGCTATCAGCGCCTGTTATACCAGTACCAGCCCCTATTTCACTCAGGATTTATCAGCACCAGCCCCTGTTTTAGGGTCTGCTGCCTTAGCAACAACCATTAGGCAAAGTTCACAATTCTGGTCAACAGTCATTTTGCTGCTGCTTTTGTGAAAAGAAAGTCCCTTTCAGTAAGACATAGTACTTTCTGGGACATCCCTGGTGGCCCAGTGATAAAGACTGCACTCCTAACACAAGGGGCACGGGTTTGATCCCTGGTCACGGAACTAAGATACCACAAGCTGCACACCACCTGGCCTAAGATATAAAACAAACAAACAAATAAAGATTAAAGTCAAAAAAATTTAAAAAAAAACAGCTCCTCCCTGTGAGGAGCAAAAAATTATTTTAGGGGGCTCACAGTATTCCTTGAACAGATGGGTGAGAAATAGAAGCTGTGGTTTGTATCATTGGTCAGCCCCAGGATTGGCAGCAGCTGGAGCTCCCCGCACCCAGCACCTCCCCAGGTCAGCACAGATCTGTGCTGGATTCGTATTCATTTCCCCCAGGCATCTACCCCACAGGCACGAATATTTAGTGAGCACTCAGAATCATCAAGCTTTTGAGCACCTACTTTGGTCTACACTGTGCTGGATGCCAGGGAGGAGTTGTGACTTCAAATTTGGTGGGACAATTTGAAGTAGGACATTCTTTTTTTCCCATATCTTTTTATTCAAGTATAGTTGATTTACAATGTTGTGTTAGTTTCAGGGGTCAAGCACAGTGATTCAGTTAAATATGAAAGAAAGTGAAAGTGAAGTTGCTCAGTCGTGTCCGACTCTGCGACCCCATGGACTATCAGGGTACCAGACTACCAGGCTCCTACATCCATGGAATTTTCCAGGCAAGAGTACTGGAGTGGGTTGCCATTTCCTTCTCCAGGGCATCTTCCCGACCCAGGGGTCAAACCTGGGTCTCCCACATTACAGGCAGACGCTTTACCATCTGAGCCACCAGGGAAGCCCAGTTATATATGAAGGAGGGAGTAAATGAGTGAAAGTCACTCAGTCGAGTCTGATTCTTCATGATCCCATGCACTGTAGCCCACCAGTCTCCTCTGTTCATAGAATTCTCCAGGCAAGAACACTGGAGTGGGTCTGGGGACGCGCCCTGGAGGTGCCAGCCCAAGGCAGCCGGTGTTGACAGATCCCAGCGTCAGATCCAGCCCCCTAAGGGAACCATGCCTCCTGTAGCTGTGGGTGCCACCTCTTGTGCCAGGCGCATGCCACTGCACAAGAGGAGACACCGTTTGAGTTCTCTGTGAATGTTCAGAGGAGGAATGCCAGAGCTGCTGGCTGAAAGCTACCCAGACAAAAGAAATATCCCCAGGATGGACTCTCTGGTTCTCTTCTTGCTCTGTCTGGCTTTGGTGCTGGTTGGTTTTGTGATGATCTGCATCAGCTCAAAAACCCATTACTTGTAAGACCTAATCAGCAGAGGAGCACAGATATTTTCATATATAAATCCAGAATATCTTCAGAGAGCCATGCTAAGAGTGCTTCATTACCTCTTCCACACAGGAAGGTACATCTCCATTATCCTGCATCTAATCTTGCAAGGGATGGTTTATACCAAATACAACTGGGAAATATTTGTCTTCTGTCAAGAGCTGGAGTTCTCTTTGTATTACATTTTTCTGCCTTATCTACTGCTGAGTGTAAACCTGTTGTTTGTTTGTTTGTTTGTTTGTTTTCCTTCTTTGCCCTTAGTTGTGTAACCAACCCTGGTACCATAACAAAAGCAAACAAATTACTGTTCCTTTAAGCTTATGCATTCGATGTGATGTTCCCAAAGAACGTGAGGTGCCCTACTTGTGATTTAAGGAAACAAGCACGGTCCAAGCACCGGGTGTGTAACCGATGTGTGCACTGGTTTGACCATCACTGTGTGTGAGTGAAAAACTACACTGGGGCCTGGAACACCCAGTATTTCCTCTCCTACCTCTTGACGCTGACAGTCTCGGCCGCCACTATGGCCGTGGTGAGCACTGTGTTCCTGGTCCAGCTGGCGGTGATGTCAGACTGGTACCTGGAGACTTACGTCGATGACCTCGGACACTTGCAGGCTGTTGACCCCATCGTCCTTATTCAGTACTGTTCCTGACCTTCCCAAGGATCCTCCTCCCGGTGGGCTTTGTCATGGTGCTGAGCTTCCCCCTGGGAGCTACCTGTGCTTCTGTCTGTACCTGGCCGCCACCAACCAGACCGCTAACAAGCAGTTAGTTAGCTAACTAACTGCTAACTGAGTTAGTGCCTGAGTCTGGTGCCAGCATTGCCGCCACATGGCCAGGCCCCCATCAGCAGAGCCCCAGGCTCACCAGAACGTCCACTCCCACGGGCACTGGAGCAACCTTTGCGAGATCGTTCTACCTGCTACTGCACATTATGAGAGAAAGAAGAAATAGGGATGGGAAGAGTGCCACTGCCTTTTAAATATAGCATACATTTATTTATGCATATGGATACTTTCTTAAAAAAAAGAATACTGGAATGGGTAGCCATTCCCTTCTCCAGGGGATCTCTTTACTGTCTGAGACACCATATATATATAATTTATATATATATATTCTTTTTCAGGTTCTTTTCCCTTACAAGTTATTACAAAATATTGAGTATAGTTCCCTGTGCTAAACACTAGAACCTTGTTTATATATATAAATGTGTGTGTGTGTGTGTGTGTGTGTGTGTATTTTAATTCATCCTAATTTATTCCTCCCCTGCTTTCTCCTTCTGTAACCATAAGTTTGTTTTCTATGTCTGTGGGTCTATTTCTATTTTGTAAATAAGCTTATTTGAAGATATGAAATTCTTTTTTTTTAACTTTAAATCTTTCCATTTGTATCAGGGTATAGCCTGAAGAAGCAAAATTCTTAATAGAAAATGCAGGAGAGGTAACTGTCAAATGAATCTGCTGTGCCTCCCGTCTGACCTCTGACCTGTAGGGTCAGACAGGAGCCCCTCAGCTGAAGCAGAGACAGAGGGACACCTAAGTGCCCTCCAGGCCTCTGAGTGGATACCTTAGCACGGAGTTCAGGGAGACCCTTCACAGTAGCCTTGAGCAACACAAGCGCCATCCCCTAGGACACAGCCAGCCTGCCCAGTGTCTCCTAGGAGAAGCCCTGCCTCCTGTCTTCTCAGTCTTGCTGGTTCCTGACTCTTGTTCTCTGCTCCCTGGCTCCTAATTCTGACACCTCTTCTGCTTGGCCTTTGGCTCCTTCCACTCCCTGCCCTGGGAGCCCTCATTCCTTAGTCTCACTGTTCACTCCTTGTGCATTAGCCCACAGATCCCTAACCTTGAGCACCACTAGTCTTGCCATATCTCATGTCGTCCTAGGTTTCATGGTCATGGCCGGCAAACCTACAGCCCTCCACCCCCACTAACATGTGTGGAACATGCTGCTGTCACACATGCATGTGTGGGGCAGAACATGCCACCATCATTGTGACACATGTGCCCCAGTGGACTGTCTCAACTGAAGTTCACGATGGGGACCTGGACTATAGGGGGCCCGATGTCATTCATCTGGGAGGAGGGGAGAAAGGAGGTTCATAGTACCAAGCAGTGTGCCAATGACATGCTGAAACAAAAGTCCTCTCAGGCCTTGGATGCCAAACCAAAAGAAACAGAGGAACAAATTCAACTAGGTCTTCCCTTTACTGCATTAATTCCTGAAAGATAGTAAGATAGTTGTTTCAGTAAAAGTCACTCCTCTCTTTCAGTTAATGAAGGCTGCAGAGCACCAAACATACCCAAAGCATATGGAGGTGTTTATGCATTTCCCATAGCTGATCACAACTATAGGATTTTCAGTTGCAAGTTTCAGAAACTGAATCACATGGTCGCAGGCAAAGTATCTCATATTTGTGGCTCATACAGTGAAAAGGTACAGGAGAGTAATTGTCATCAGAGCTTTGAGTGAGGACATCACACTTGGCCTCTCTCCATCTCCTGCCCTGGTTTCATCTCTACTGGCTACATTTAGGCAGACACTTCTCATGCAATGCAGACAGTCCTCCAATGGCTCCAAGCTCACATCCTATCACTGTATCACCACCAGTGCAAAGGAAGCTTCTCTCTCCCAGGGGATTCTCAAAAGTTCAGAAATTGAATCTCATGGCCTGGGCCCCTGACCTCAGTCATGGGGCTATCTCTGAATCAACCACTGTGGCCAAGAGAAAAGGATAAACCACAGAGTCTGAGAATTGAGAAGAGCGCAGTTCTTCAAAAGAAAATCAGCCTGCTATTACCTAGGAAGAGGAAATTGATACCTAGGAAGGCAAAAATAACAAATGTATTCTACAATCCATCCCTACCCTCTTATTATCCCTATACAACCTTCTTCCCATTTGTATAATTTCTATTATCTATTTTCTATATAATATAATCTATATTCCTAACATAATGTAACCAAATCCACATGCATCTAAAAATTAAATCACACCCTCCCCAGTCATAAACAATCCAAATTATGCCATTTTTATACCCAGCTCCAAGACCAAGATCTCTAGGTCATGTGGATTCCTCTCAATGAGGTCTGGATATAGCACCTCGAGTTTGACATCCTTCAGACTAAATGACAGACATAAACACTCCCAACATATACAGCAGTGTTCTTGTAAACAAGAGTGAAAAGAAAATAGGATAATACAATAGATGTCTCGTTTGGAAATGAAAAGGGGAAACAGAGGACATGATGAGCAGCCCTCTTCCTTTATTGTATTCTGCTGGACAAAAACAGTAAGGACTCGTGGGCTAGCAGTGAGTGGGGTCCTTGCCAGCCCATCTGACAACCCAGGTTCTGCTCTGAGAGGATCCCCCTCTGTATGTTTTTCCCATCTGAGCAGAGACACTGGGGAGGACCCACTTCCAGATGGTGCAGGTTGCAGAATTTGGGCTCACCTCAGGGCTGAGCCCCCTTGGCCGTGCTGAGATTTCTCCAGCAAAATAAATCCCTCAGAAGCTCACTACTTACTACTCTTTCAATTTGCATTTGGTCATTTCATGGAATATTAACCAAAGCAAGAGATATTGTCCTTAATCTAAACTCTGGCCTGGGAGTTTGGTTTCTTAGCAGCAGCTTGAGGGCTCTTCCCTCCTTCTCAGCTTAATGGCCTCTGCCTTCTCCTCTGCATCAGTGAAATTCCAAACCAGAGCCTGGAACGGGAAGGTTCAGTGAAGCTGCCTCTCAAGCAGCAGCCAGGGGATAATTATTATTTTAATGAATCATTGATTTGCACTCTCACAACCATCTCTCTTCTTCCACAGCCTATGATTAGAAGATTTTTTTTTAATGTTACTGACAGAGAAATGCTGAAATCACACATGAATGATCACAAAGTAAGCACACCAGTGTAAGCAGTGCCAGATCAAGAAATGGGACATCAGGACTCTCGGAAGCCCCTTGTGTGCCATCCCAATCAGACCTCCTCCCATATTCCCAGGGTCTTCATTCACCTCATTTCTAACACCATAGGTTGTTTTTGCTTATTTCAAAGATTACATAAATGGAACCCTATAGGATGTGTTATGTCAAGCTTTTTCACTCAAAATCATATGTACCAGTTTTAGTCCTCCTGGTGACGCTAGCAATCGTGTGATCATGTTCATTGGACTATAGAGTTCACTGTAATTATTTACCCATTCGCTGTCGATAGGCGTTGAGAGTTTTCCAATTTGGGATTGTTACAAACAATGCTGCTAAGAATATTCTTGCACCTTTTGGTATATATGCACTCACATCTAGGAGTGGAACTGTTTGGTAATAGACTATGCACACATTCAATTCTAATGGATAATACCACATTTTTCCAAACCACCTATTTACATTCCTACCAGAAGTGTCTGCGGGTTCCAACAGTTCTTAAACAACATGGGTATGATCTGTCTTCTTTATTTTAGCTGTTTTGGCAGAACCTACAGTGGGATGTCCTATTTGTTTTCATTGCATTTCTCTCATGACAGATGAGGTTGAGATTTGGAGAGCCCCTTTTGTGAAGGCCTGTTGATCAATCCTGCCCACTTTTCTACTGGTTTGTCTCTTATTTGCTTATAGGTATTCCAGATATGAGCTCTTTGTCAGTTATATGTGCTGTAATACCTTCTCCCATCCTATGGCTTGTGTTTTCACTCCACCGTGATGTCTTTTGATGACCATGAGGATGAGCGGAGATCAAGCTCAGGCTCCTTCCTGCTTTTTGTCTTCTCTTCCTGCTTTTTCTGGGACAAACTTCATCATAAGGCAGAGAACTCACCTTTTCCACTCTTACAAGGTATAACTTCACCTGGCTCTCACTTATGAAACTCAGAAAAGACCTTTTTTATTGGCATATTTTTCCTTTTTCTACTTCCAGATGGACCAACTTTGAAAGAAGCTTGTCTCTCTCTCATAAAAAACTCACTGAGCACTTTAAGAAGCAGCCAACACATTCCACAGCCTAAGACATTCTACAATAACTTTAATGATTCCAGTCTCAAACGGCACATGCTCTGAGTTCCAATAAAGAATGGGCAACAATTTAACTATATGCTTTGTTAGAGCATAAAAAAGACAGCTAACTTCTCAGCCGGGATAGTTAGATCCCGGCTGCCTTTCCATTCTACCTTAGATGGTACATTTTAAAGTCTATCACTTGGGGGCTTCCCTGGCAGTCCAGTGGTTAAGACTTAGCTTTCCAAAGTAAGAGGTGACGGTTCAATCCCTGGTGAGGGAACTAAGATCCCACATGCCTGACAGCTAAAATCTCAAACATAAAAACAAATAAATAATAAACTCTAACACTTGTAACACCTCATGGCTACATAATGACACCTAGCAGAAATCTTTCACAATTCAAACTAGCTTCTGTGAAAAAATGACCAGGGGAGTGGTGGGGGTGGGGGGGTAGGTGACAGATTATTAGGTCACATAACTGAATAGTCTCAGTATAAATCAGTCATAACTGCATACAGGGGCTCAATTCCACTTGGAACAAGCATCTCACTATCTTTCCATTTTTCTTTCCTCTGTGTTAGCACTGTGTGTCATTCATGGGAATCTTCTGGCAGTCTAATAGTTAGGACTCTATGTTTTCACTGCCAAGGGCGCAGATCCAACCCCTGGTCAGGGAACTAAGATCCCACAAGTCATGCACTGCAGTCAAAAAAAAAAAAAAGTAGTCATGTGTCATTCATTGCATTAGCATGTGTATCATTCATGCATTCATGCATTCAGGCAAAATCACCACCAACAGTTTTAACTGGCATGCTATCTTCTCAGACTCCAGGGTAAGTAGAACATGTCTTTTCCTAACAGTTTAAACAGAAGTCCTGAAATTGATCCTCAGATCATGTTCCCACCTGTGGAATTTTGGGAAAGGGTCCCTTCCCCCCCACACACACAGCCAGAGGAAAACCAGTGAGTACCACCGAAGGAGGCCCAGTGGATGTACTGCAGGTGAAAACAAAAGATGTTCTCAACAGTCATTTACCAACGGAAAGCATCTTAATAACTTGGAGGAAAACAGTATGACTTATCCACCCATGGTCCATTTTCTCTATTCCTTCTTTCTGGCTGATGGAGTCTCAATTTAGCTTGCTTGGAAATACGCCCAGTTTCAGGCCATGAATCATAACTGGTTTAAGTTAAGATTAATAAACACACTTCCCTTTTCCAGATTATTTAATGAGTGGATTCATAACAAACTCTGGTGGCTAAGACAAAGAGAAAATCTGCTGGGGAGGTGTATTTCTGCGAAAGATTTTGCTCTCTGAAGAGAAAAGACGTCCAGGCAGGAGGTTCACTCGTTGTCCTGCCCACCCCTAAGACCACCCTCAGTTCCTGCCTTTGGACATCATTTCACAGGGATGTGATGCCTAAAGCTGCTGCAGTCAACCTGTAAACCAGGAGGAGAAGGCCAGGAGAATAAGAAGAGACTCCAGCTCAGAGCCCTTAGGGTCATGGAGCTACTCATCCAGCTCTAGAGCTACCATATCCAGGCTGCTTGTTAGGAAAACAGTACGTATGAAGCTGGTCTGTTTCTTACCACTAATACATTCTAACTCTTCCATGACTATTCTCTACAAACACACATAAGCCTCTCTTTATGCAGCAGCAGCAGGCAAGGAAGAAGCAGGCTTTCAGCCAACCACCCATTGCCAAGTTAAAACTACCTGTATTATCGCCAACCCATAACGAAGAAAGGAACACAAGCCACAGATGCCCATCCTGCCCTTGGTTCTCCAGCACTCTTTCCCTTGACTTAGGTTGAACCTCATGAAATTGATATTTAGCCCTTTCTGACCTACAAAAAAAAAAAAAAAAAAACTATTTCATATGCTTCAATCTAATATAATCTCTTTACCAGTAAATACTCCTATACAAGGCTGTCTCTATGTTAACAAGGATTGTGGCTGCCGTTCAGTTGTTAACTCGTGTCCAACTCTTTGTGACCCCATGGAACTGCAGCACACCAGGCTTCCCTGTCCTTCACTATCTCCCAGAGTTTACTCAAACTCATGTCCATTGATTCGGTGATGCCATCCAACCATCTCATTCTTGGTCACCCTCTTTTCCTCCTGCCTTCAATCTTTCCAAGTATAGAACCTGAGAAATCATTTCCTTCATTTCCCAACCATGGTGAATCTTTGAGCAACATTTGGAAAAAAATAATAATAATAGTAAACAGTGTTAAAGGAGATGTGACAGGTGCAGCTGTTGTTGAGTCACCCTGGGGAACAGGCTTCCTGCTCATCGACTGGGCTCCCAGCTGTGGTCTCTGGACACTCTAGACTAGCACTAGCCAACAGAACTTTCTACAATGAAGAAAACATTCTGCTCTGTGCTGCCCAATACGGTAGTCACTAGCCACACATGGCTGCTCAAGTCACTTGAGCATGTGATATGGGGCCTAGTATGACTAAGAAACTGAATTTTAGTGGCATTTAATTTGAATTACTTTCAACTTCAATAACCACATGCTGGCTGGTGGCAACCACACTGGACAGTGTAGCTCTAGATTTTTAATGACTGCTTCCAAGGCCTCGTTTCAATGCCCGAGACTGACCTTGGTCCTGCTCCATCATTTCCAGTAAAGTTAAATCTTATGGTAAATATGACCTAAACAGCAGACTGTAGAAAAAGCAATAACTAGCCTGAATTCTGCACTAAGTCTGGAAGGAGAAGGTCAAGGTTGTGTGCTGTGCCCCAGTCACTCGAGAGGACAGATGCCCACTGCAGAGCAGGATATAATACACAAAGGCTGGAAAACCAGCAAGTGTTCTGGTTCACTTCTCCCCAGAAATCAAGCCTGAGGAAGCCTCAGGCACTAATATCATCTCTTCAGTTTGGGTCTTTATTTAAGGGTGGTGAGGAATGATGGTCAGTCTTGTCCACAAGTTTCTCAGTCTCAATTGGGGAAAAACCAAGCCTGTACAAGAAATGAAAGTGTCTGTGAATGTCTATGGTCCTCTTTCCCAGCTCAGAGTTCTGCTTGTTGCAGAAGGGGTCTAAAACCAAGCTAAAAGAACATATCCATTCATTTATCTGTCAGTTTAGTATACAGAGTGTCTCCTATGGGCTAAGAATCTCTGTATGGTCTGAAGATACAGAGATGAGCAGAACAAAGCCCTTGTATGCAAGTAGTTCACTTTCGAGTGGCTCATTCTAAAAAGGCTTTTTGAAAATAATACCTGGAATGATCCAACAGACTCAACACAGATTCTTAAACAAGGTACCCTAGTAGTTTTCCTATTGAAAACTAGGTTCCTTTGGAGAAGAGCTTAGTATCCTAAGTAATTTGGTAAATATTCTACCCATTTGCATCCCTTTCAATGTCAGAATCTCTCCTGGGCTATGAGAGCAGGCTTCTAGTTTGGGGTTTCAAAGAAATTTTGAGACGTGTTGCATGTATCGTGGTAAGGAAGGTGATGACTGCCTTAACACATATAGGACCTAGGAACAGCTTGATTTCTCAGAACAACCAAGGAGGTGATTGAATACCTCAAAGGCTCTGTGTGGTGAGCAGCTCAAGGCATCAGCATTCTCTTCTGATCTCTCCAGAGTTTTAAACAACCTAATATTTTTAAACTCTGATCAGAAGACTCCAGGACTAGATATCTCTATGACATATTGAAGCCTGTGGGCTCATCCTGAGAAGAGTCTGAAAAAAAGACACGATCAGTATAGATCTAAGGGTACAGCTGTAGGAAAACTTAGCTTGCAAATTGACTGCAGTGACTTCTTGGTCAATCTATGTGGAGTTTTGTTACCAAATTGGCCAACTTGACCTGTGTAGAGGTCCTAGCCTGCCCAGAGAGGGAGGCTCTTTTTCCAATCAGATTCAGGTAGCCAATAACAAAACAGATGCTAAGACGGGAACAGCACAAGCTTTATTCAAGGGCCAAAAAAATGGAGAAGTGGGAACTTTGTTCACAAATCAACTTCTCAACCCAGTTCGAAAGGATTTGTAGGAGGAATATTCATGAGCTATCCAAGAACAGGGGTGTGGTTTGGACCTAGAATTGATGCAACTGTCCTTGTCAATCCTTGTATGGGCTTTTCCAGTTGTTGTCATAGCAACTGTCAATGAGCATGGTGCTGGTGGGTGTGTCATAACATGTTAACATATTACAATGAGCATATAATAAGGCTCAAGTGGAAGTCAAATCTTCCACCATCTTGGACCTGGTTGGCTCTAACCAGTTCTTGTTTTTTTTCTCTTTGCAGCTTCCTCCTAAAGCTTAGATAAGAGTAACTGGTTTCTATTCAAGGGAGGGGCAGGACTGTGATTCTGGGGCAAGCCTTGATAACAGTTTCATTCATTCACTCACTGAACAAATATTTACTTCATGCAGGCATGCCCAGAAATGTACGAAGTGTAGGAGGCTCAAAGATTTAAAAATATATGGTATCTGATCTTAGGAAACTATAAATAAATTTAACTAATTTATTTATTAAATAAACTATAATAGAAGGGAGATAAGCACCAGGAACAAGACACACAGAGACTGGGTACCTCTGGGAGCAGAGAGGAAAAGCTCTGAGCTGAGGTTTGTGAGGAGCGGGTGTCAGAAAAAGCTTCTGAGGGGAAGCCAGCCGGAGCTGAGTCTTGGAGAATTATCTGAAAATGATATGATTAGAAGTGGTTCTTAACTGTCACAGTGCATCAGAACCAGCTGGGAATGAATCAAAGCCTGAACCCCTTCCAGACCAATTAAATAAGCATTTTTGAAGGGAAGGCCTAGGCACAGGTGTGGTCTAAAGCTCTCAGGTGATTTTCATGTGCTGCTAGGGTTGAAAACCACTATTCTTGGAACTAGAGTGATAAGCAAGGGATGCTTCCTCTCTGTTGACCTTCTTGGGTTGAGATAGAAAATTATTAGGTAGTCAGTGTAGGGTTAAGGCCTCGCTTTCTTCTTTTAAGAATACAACTCAAGTTTCCACCTATTTTCTTACACCAGCATCTCACTTCATTAAACTATAACCATACTCGTTCTTCCAGTTTTCCTGGCATTCAGAGGAAAGCCTCCCTGGCCTGGAGGCCATAAAACACTCAAACCCAGGACAGGACAATCAGGAACTGATGTCCAACTTATGGAGAAAGAAAACACTAGGTGAACCATCAACACTAAGATATGCATCTGGTCCTTAAACAATGGCCTGAGGGCACGAGAAAAGGTCAGGGGATGGAGACTCAAAGTCTTAGGAAAACTCAAGGACTGAGAGATCAAAAAAGGCCATAAAATTGACAAACTATGCATGATGACTTTTAAACTGACTGGTCATGGGTTGCATACATCAGAACCCCTAAACCAACCAAAAATGAACAGGTCAGTGTTGGCGAAGATATAAACTGTTGTGATTCCCACTGTTATGGGGCAATTTTCCCCCTCTCGGTGTCTATGCTGAGAGCTTTGTACTTCTACTCTCTGAAAAAAAACTTTGCCTGTGTGAGTGTCTGCATGTCCATGGATTCTGTTCTTCGGTTTCATGAACAAGAGCTTGGATTCACGTTTCAGGGTTAGCATGGAACCAACACAGGATTAAAACTAGACAAAACTCTACTTCATGATCATTGCAATGAACCAGCACAGCAGAAACAAATGGCTGCTTCATACCGCACAATAGGCACTTGCATTAGCAAGACCAAGACACGAGAGCAATTCAGCAATGGATGGTTTATGTGGAGAAAAAATAGGGCTAAAATTAAATGGTTCCAGAAAAATTTGAACCCCTTAGTGTAGAGGAGATGCTTTATGGCTTAAATATACTTCCAACATAACCTTGATTTAAGCCTTAAAATCAAAACAGCACAAAACTAGGGAAAGAAACAAAAGTCCTAGCCTATTTATATACACCCCAAGCCCCACATCCTCTGTCCCCATGAGAAAAATTACACATAAATACAACCAAGCTAAACACCTAGAGTTGGAAGCAAGGAACACAGTGGGGAAAATGAAGAGAAGGATATAAAGTATAATAAGAGGTTCAATTTTTTCTAAAAGATTTTGCATGTTACCCAGCATATTCCTCTTTCTAGTTTGTATCACACACCTTTACGAAAATAGAATTTACCAGCAGGGATCAGCCCATGGATTATCTTGTTTGAAATCACGGTTCCTGCAGCAAGGCCCCAAGGTGAGAGGCCAAAAAAATAAAAGACAACTCGATGGGGATGAGCTGTGCAGGCAGCAGGAAGAGCTAGTCCCTCCCTGACCCCCTGGCCAAGCAGGTAACCAATGCCCTGCTCTTTCATAGGCAGAGCATCAGTCATCCACTTGGTCTATCCCCATATAAAGGTGCTAATGGGTGTCCTCACATTCCTTGGGTCTGTTTAAAGTACAGCTTTATGGGACTTCTCTGGCGGTCCAGTGGTTAAAATTTTACCTTCCAATGTAGGGGGTGTGGGTTCAATCTCCAGTTGGGGAACTAAGATCCCGCATGCCTCAGGGCCAAAAAAAAACAGAACTTAAACAACAGAAGCAATATGGTAACAAACTCAATAAAGATCTTAAAAATGGTCCACATCAGGTTCCTATTGATGTATGGCAGAAACCAACACAATATTTTAAAGCACTTGAAAGTGAAAGTCGCTCAGTTGTGTCTGACTCTTTGCGACCCCATGGACTGTATAGTCCATGGAATTCTCCAGGCCCGAATACTGGAGTGGGTAGCCTTTCCCTTCTCCAGGGGATCTTCCCAACGCAGGGATCAAACCCAGGTCTCCCACATTGCAGGCAGATTCTTTACCAGCTGAGCCACAAGGGAAGCCCAAGAATACTGGAGTGGGTAGCCTATCCTTTCTCCAGCGGATCTTCCCAACCCAGGAATCGAACCAGGGCCTCCTGCATTGCAGGTGTATTCTTTACCAACTGAGCTACCAGGGAAGCCCAGAATTCGAGTTCTCTGCCAAGAGGAGGTGATCAGTCTCCAATCCTCAGCTCAGGCTGAGGCCCTTCAACCTGATTCCTGTGTCCAGGACTGGGGGATTAGAAAAAAAGGGAAGGTTAGGAAGGGTTAAGCAGAGAAAAGAGAGAGGGAAGGGGAAAGAGGTCAATAAAGTCTCTTGTTCCTTACCTGGTCAGGGCACTCTGGCCAGTTGTCCATGTCAGGAGGAGACCAGGGATAATATGGTCCCAGTTGCAGCCACTGGGTCTGGTCCATCGGTAAGCAAGCTGGCCCCTGAGTACCCCGAGTGGTCAGGATGTCAGTCACAGCAAAAAAGAGTCCCCACCAGAGTCGTCATTTGTTGCAGGAAGGGGACACCTTCTAGGACCCAACACTGGGCTCTTGTCTAACACTCGGAAATAAATTGTTCGAGGAGACACATGTGCTGAAAAAGCAGGAGATTTTATTAGGAAAGGGCACCCAGTTGGAGAGCAGTAGGGTAAGGGAACCCACTTATGCTTCAATTAAAAATAAATTTTTTTAAATGTCTTAAATAAAGTATAGCCTTAATATTTACACCATGATTTTCTTTCTGTATCTGCCTCAAAATCACTACAGTCAATGAAGAATACCTGTCTTCAGGATGTTAATTTGATAACTTTCCTTCTTTGTGAGAATCCTTGGTTACTAAGAGCATGTTCCCTATTGTAAATCCTGCACTAGGGCTCCTCAATTTTTTTGTTGTTAACTTTACCTTCCTAGGGTTTATCATCTGCCTCATTAGGTTCTTTTCCTGAGACAGGAGTAAAGAGAAGCCCACTTCCTACCAGAGAATAAAGATGCCCCATGGGTGACATAAATTCAGAATCAAAGACCCCTGAACAAAAACATTAGATAAAGCTAATATGGTCCTTATGAATTTCAGTGTTCTTCACCCTGAGAGGTACAGGTGATACTTGGTGATGGTTTAGTTGCTAAGTAGGGTTCAACTCTCTGCAACACCATGGACTATAGCCCACCAGGGTCCTCTGTTCATGGGATTTCCCAGGCAAGAATACTGGGGTGGATTTTCATTTCCTTCTTCTGGGGATCTTCGTGACCCAGAGATCAAATCTGGGTCTCCTGCATTGGCAGGTGGATTCTTTACCGCTGTGACACCAGGGAAGCCCACGGGTGATACCTAGGGAAAGTTTAATAAGAATAATAGCACCAATTAGTAGATGTAGTAAAGCTGTTATTATTGTCATAATCAGTAATAATATTAATACTAGTAACAAGGCTTGTTACTAGTAACTAGTAACAAGGCTTTGCTTCCCTCACATAAATCGCAGTCAACAAAGGAAGTCATCAACTTTAGTAAATGGGGCACATCCTGTGAGTTTTGAAGGGTTTTACTGAAGTGGGTGTTGAATGCTAGACAGTTGTTTGATGGTACAGTATATGCATTACAGCTATAAAAGTCTCCTGGACTCACCCCTAGTATCTCCAAACCCAGAGTCAGCCAGGTCTCACAATAATAATCATAGTGACATACTGTGTGCTTAGTCACTCAGTTGTGTCCGACTCTTTGCAACCGCATGAACTGTAGTCCGCCGGTTCCTCTAACCATGGAGCTTCTCGAGGCCAGAATACTGGAGAGGGTCGCCATTCCATTCTCCAGGGGATCTTTCCAACCCAGGGATCAGACCCAGGTCTCCTGCATTGCAGGCGGGTTCTTTACCATCTGAGCCACCAGGGAAGTCCAATCATAATAACTGCTGCTTATTAAGTGTGGACAATATTCAAATGTTGAGCTGAACGGTTACAAACCTTATCTCATTTGCAAAATAACCCAAGGGAGTAGGTATTACTATTAACTCCTTTTATAAATGATGGAACTGAGGCTGAAAGAGTTAAAATAACTAACCAAGGTCATACACATGACCCAGCGATTCGACCCTGATCTGCCACGTGTGGATCTCAAGAGACAGAGATGTGAAAAGCGTAGGTTGGACTGAATTTGGACCCTGAAGGCTGGCTTCTGGCCTTGCCCAGGCCACTTTGTATCTCCAAACCTCAGTTTCCTCGTGGTAGAATGAGGCCAGGCCTCCCGCCCTGCCTATGTCACAGTTACTGCAGTGATCAAGTGAAAAAGACTGGCTCTGAGGGTAGGTACCACCTCTGTCTTGCATCTCAGGCATTTTGCACTCAATAAATGTTTACAGAAGTAATAATGCACCCAAAAGTGCTTAGGAAGCTGTAGGATATCATCAAGTACAAATGCATGAGACTCCTAAAGCGCTAGAGTCTGCAGCACCCGTTGATGAGGGCTCGCTCTGCTCCCCAGAGTGCTTGTGGATTCATGGCCCAAACTTAGGCCTTCAAACCTAGCGGTCCAGTGGTTAGGACTCCGTGCTTTCACTGCTGAGGGTCAGTTCAATCCCTGGTTGGGGAACTAAGATCTTGAAAGCTTTGGGGTACAGCCAAAAAAGAACACATTTCTCCTCAAAGAGAATCAGCCTAGAAGCTGAGGTATCAAATGCTTGTTCACGGAAGTACTTCAACCCTCCTGAGGCTGAAGCCCCACCCCAAACCTACCAAAAACAGTGTGTTTATGCATCTTCGTTTATGGGATAAATTAGCTAAATATGTTCCCGGCCTGCCATTTCTGCACATTTCATAGGCTAATGCCCTGAGGACAAGGCTTCCTCTGAGATCTGTTCAGCATCATGGGAACTCAAGTCTGCAGGGTTCGTGAGGGTCACCTTCACCCCACTAGCCTCCATCATTACAGGAAAGTTGAAAGGATCGGGGGACACACAAGAGACTGAGGTAACACATAAAACCCCAATATATCCCATTGCCAGAACACTCATATTTGCCCACCGCAACACATGGGGTACCCCAGCTCTAGGATCCAGGTGAAATTCTGCCCCTACTTCCACTCTTAAAATAGCTTATCACTTCCCGGGCCCTGAAACAGAAGCCGGGTTGGGAGAGTGGGTGTAGCCATCTGGCTTTCTACCTCAGTCTCCTAAAATACCCCAGGAGGCCCAGAAAGGCCTCAGAGGGGAGAGGGTGTCACCACAGCACTGCCTGGGGACAGATCATCTAGAAGGGATGATGTCAGGAAGGCAGAGGCTAAGAAAACATGCTGCAAGGTCTGCACACTGCCCTCTCTGTTCAGCGCTGTTCTGTCTGCAGACACCAAACGGCCCATCAGCTCCTGCCAGGCCGGCCAGGGCCAGGGCCCAGGCACCTGAGGCAGTCTATGGAGACCTCTCCCAGGAGGACCAGGCCCCACTGTCTGGGGTGTGCAAAGGTTTCTTGCAGGCCCAGCCCAAAAGGCCAGAAGTCCACCACCCTTCACGATAGCACTTTTGCTTTGAAAACTGAGCATCTGCTACCTGTGGCCTGTGGCGTGAGCCGTGCTCTGAAAATACAAAGATAATTAGGACTCCCACCCTCAAAGTTCACATGCCCATGGAAAAACCACAGATGGGGCCAAATAGTAGAGTTGTCATTGCATATGAACTGAGGCTTCACCATGAACGGCTTCATATGCCAAGCTGAAGCACATGGATTACATGTCTACACTTGCAATCTCTAGATTTTGTGGGTTGCAAAAGATGATCCAGAGAGTGAAGGAGGAAAATATTAAATTGTCCATCTATTTATTTTTACATAAATAAAAACAAAAATAAGATCTATTAATATTCATATAAGCAACGACTTTCACACCTTCACCAGGTCCACTCATCAGTGATGATCACACATCACTGAGGGTCTCCATGGATCCTGGGAGCATGTAGACATTGGTGGACAGTGGCAATTTCATTTCTGGCAGCACCACATGACCTACTCCATACAAGCCTAAGTCAGTGGAATTACACAACAGATCTAACTAACCACCCCAAAAAGGGGATAGAAGTTTACATTTTTTTTATCTAAAAAGAAAATATGGGTTGATGTAATAATGCAAGACCAAGAATATGAATACCAAGAAAAAGGCAACCCTGACACATTGTTAGCAACAATATAATCAGACCTCACACGTCAGCCAGGAAGTTTTAAAATTACCCAGAAGACAATTTGAAATGTAGCTTTACATTTACTGTTGGGAATGAACCTAATCATAAGCTTAAATGGTGCCTGAGATATTAGCGAATGATAGTAGAGAAATCAAAGCAATTAACAAAGCATTTTAAAATATTGCCTGCATTATCTTTAATATGTATTTTCTGAATTTTTATGCACAATGTGTTGGTACTGTAATGCATGTACAAAATTACAAATAAATGAGTGTGCATCTGCTGGGAGTGTACATGCAACACATTTCATTGCCAACAGTGGGCATTCAAAACGTCTTGGAAGTGACTGCTTTAAAAGATGCAATCCAGAGATAGCCTACACCCCCATCCCAACCTCCCTTCTTCCCGAGGACTTCTTTGGCTTTCATACTTAGCAACAGAAGGAGAAGTGTTAAGAAGCAAAGCTAGGCATTGCCATGTTCACAACTTTGTCAAAGACCATCCCAAAGCCTAAGACCTATCAGTTTAACCAGACTGTTTCTTTCCACCATGGCCATGTGCCAGAAAGGAAACAGACCCAGCTAAATTCAGCTCTGCAACTCGCAGAGATTTGGGGCAATTCACACCACTTCCACGCGTGCAAAATAAAGTTGCTGTACTAGGTGCTTTTATTTTAATGCTAATTTTTTTTTTTTTTTGATGTGGACCATTTTTAAAGTCTTTATTGAATTTGTTACAATGTTTCTTCTGTTTTATGTTTCCATTTTTTAGCTGTGAGGCATGTGGGATTTTAGCTCCCAACCAGGGATTGAACCTGCACCCCCTGCATTGGAAGGCAAAATCTTAACCACTGGACCACCAAGGAAGTCCCTTGCTGTTCTTTATTTTAATATGTATTTGAGGAATATTAATTTTCCATTTATGGCCATGGTTTTCTTATAAAAATCAATTCATATTTATATGAGTGTTTATATGAGTGTTAAAATATTAAGCAAGTCATTTAGCTGGAGTGCAGACTCATATGTCAAAAATTAGAGAGATGGGATGGATGGATGAAGAAAATACCAGACTAGATAACCTCTATACGGTATCCAGGTCTGAAACTCAAATATAGTAAAGCTCTTACAGCAAATAATAGGACCTAGATAAGCATGTTTCAGTTTAGATTTTCCCCACGTCTTAGTTCATTCAGGCTACTATAACAAAAGCACCACAGACTGAGTGGCTTAAGCAACAAACATTTATTTCTCAGTTTTGGAGGCTGGGACCTCCAAGATCAAGGTGAAGGTTTTCAGGTTCTTCTGGCTAAGTCTTCACTTGGTGGAAGGGGCTGGAGCCTCTTTCATATGGGCACTAATTCCATTCATGAGGGCTCCACCCTCATGATCTAATTACCTCCCAAAGGCCCCATCTCCTAAAACCATCACATTGGGGACTGCAGTTCAACATACAGATTTCAGGGACACAAACATTCATTTAATAGTACTTGGACACAAAGGACTCTGGCTCTTGATTAAGATGAACAAATGCAAACCAAAGGATAATGACTGACATGGCCTCTGTGGTGACAGCTTCTTTGAGGTAGAGACCCTGATCTCTGAGCCCAAGACCTTCACAGGACCCTCTGGGAATTCCTAATATCTCTGGGCAGCTTTTTGTTTCTTTTTCCAGAGAAATGGAACAGGCAGTTTGTTTGTTCTTTTAACAAAGAACATTGTCTGCTATTCCGCTGTGAAATCTATTTTAGAAAGAAATGACCAAATCCCAGGAAAGAGAAGAGAGCAAACAGACTGATAAAATGTGGGCTGGAGGCCCTGTCACTCATCTAGGCTCCATCTCCCAGCAGAACCGTGCGGGTTTGGTGCCCCCTACTGTCCCCTTCCTGCCTCTGTCTGTGTCTTCTGCTTGTGTTCTGTGTCCCCTGGGTCCGGTGTCCTGTGTATCCCATGTTCTGCCAGAGACAGACATCCCCAACCATGGTGGGCGGGAAGAGTCACTGCAAAATGCGCAGGTAACGGTGGAATGAGGGCACAGTCTTGTAAAAATGCATCTGAAACATCAATGATAAAATCCATGACTGTTAAGAAAATCAAGGGCAGGCATGGTCCAGTAATTAAGACTCTTTGTCTCAGTGCAGGCAGCTCGGGTTTGATCCCTGGTCAGGGAATGAGATCTCACGTATTACCATTGGCAAAGCCAAATAAAGAATTAATTAGTTAATAAATTTTAAAAGATCAAGTGCAGTGAAGTGGCTCCGCATCCCTGTCCCTCACCACTATAGTGAACTGCTGTGTGATCTGAGATGACAGCAGAACCTGGTATGTGTCCTCAGCTAGACTGTCCCAGTGTCACCTGGATATACTGAGAACACAATTCCTGCTGCGCCAGCCCCTGTGTGCCTCTGAACTCAGGCTGGGAGCAGGCCTGAGGCATTTCAAAGATTTCTTCAAGAAATTAATAAACTTCTATACTGAGTTAGGAGGCACTGGAAATAATCCAAAAGGTATTTAGTATAGACTAGTAGGAGGGGCCCTGTTCTCAAAGGTTTTCCATCCAGGGGGGAAGAAAAGAGATAAAAACATAAATGGCTAAATAATACTAATCACCATTTATTGCCAGCCATTTATCATTATGCCCCATGTCAACAATACTGTGAACTGATCATCACCAGGTTACAGATGGGAAAACGGTCTCAAAAAGGCCAAAAGACCTGGCCAGACGTGGTAGAGGCAGGTCTCAATCCCTAGTCCACCTGACTCCAAACTCCATGCTCTGCACCCCACATCCTCTATGCCATGATCCTGTCACACACAAGGGGAAGCCACAGCCACACACGCTGGTGCACATGGGCACACACTCGTGGACAGCGTGGGTGCACACCCATCACAGGGTCTCCTCAAGGGTCAGAGGAACATCAATGGGTGGAATGGGAAATATACAAACGTTTATTTCTTTTCTTTTAAAAAACAAACAAGGTTTAAAACCATGACACGGTGTATCATTGGATAAAAATAGCTTTAAATGCCAATAAAAGTGTTAATTGTAAAAAAAAATTGGTATTTGTTCATTTGGTTGGTGGGTACAGGGCTATTCATGATATCTGTACAGTTATATATTTTTAAAGAATTTTCCTAGATAATATTTTTCAAGAAGAAGGAAAGACGCTGGAAGTGAGTATGAATCCTCCAAGGATCAGAATATGAAATTATGAAAATCAGTCTCTTAGCAGTCACATCTGAGCTTGACCGTGAAACCACAGGTTCGATCCTGGTGGAGAAAATTCTCTCTATTTCACAGCAGCTTTCATCTGCGGCCCTCTGAGCACTTCCCAAACACAAATTAATTGCATCTCCTGTTACCTCCGAAAAGATGGAGGAGTATTTTACAGATAGTTAAAGAGAGTCTATGGGAAATGAAGTGTCTTGTCTAACATCCCACCGTGAGATGCACACTGCATTGAGACTAGAGACTTAGAAATTTGACAGGCAGCCCTCTGGCCTGACCACAACTGTGATGGGTCTCCCCGATAAAGATGAACAGGCCACAGCGTCGGCGGCTCCCACAGAACTGACACAGCATAATGCACCATGCCTTGAAGGAACAGCCCTGACAGAGAGGTCAGCCTCCCTTTCTTCACATGAAGCCTCATCTGAAAATATCCTTCTACACATAAATAGACATCTTTTCCAGGGACAACCCAAACCACATCCTCAGGCTTTTATTTGACATGTCCAGCCCGGCTTTTTTAAGCTCAGGGCCTCTGGTGGAATGAGGCAGCTCACCTCCCGTCCTGTGTCCCCTTCTCTCAGCAGACAGGACGTGGCAGGAACAGGGAAGGCCATCGGCCTCGGGCCTCCACCACCAGGGGAGGCTTAGTCCGAGCAGAGCCAGTACGGAGACCACTGGCTCCAGAATCCCCTGTGGAGTCACAGGAAACATCTCTGACGGCGGATCCTGGAACTCAGCTCCTCTTGTGGCTCCTCTTCCCTGCCTACCTGATCCCCACAGCATCAAGCGCAAGCGATTGGCCGGGACACTGATAAGGCTCTGGTCCTTACTGTCTCAATTGCCTCAATCCTCAGCCTCCTAACCGGCCTCGGCGGCTCCAGACTGCTGAATGCAATAGTCCTGAAGCACAAATCTGACCATGTTGGGCCCCCGCTGAAAACATGAGACCTCCCCACCTGTGGAGGACGGAATCTACACTCCTTCGCACCGGGCAGGGAGCGCCTGGCTCCCACTGAGGCCTCCAGCCTCCCCCACTTCTACTCCCCCTTCCCAGAAGCAGAGCTCCCACGGAGAAACTCCCCACAGAGCATCCAGACACGCCATCCATGGGTCAGTGAGGAGGGAGGAGTCCAGGGTTCAGGGATCAAGCTCAAGCTAGGGAGGATGAAGAGGGTGGGCCAGCAGCCAAAAGCCAAGGAAGTGCCAAGCTGCAGACACCACCGCTTTTCTCAGGTCTCCCGCCCCACGGCTTCCTGGGTTTGCTCCGAGGAGACACTCACCCAGCCCACTGAAGCTCTGAGGGTGCAACGAGGCCTCAGGACACTCTTTAGCTCTAGATGCCGCCCCGGCAGGCCAGACTGAGGCACCGCCGTGACTCCAGCACTCACGCTCCTGGGTGAGGGAAATGCAGAGGCGCCCAGAGCCTGAGCGCCTGTCTCATCACCTGGGCATCTCACACCACAGCTTTGGAGTCGCCTGGTGGCCAAGGAGCCACAGAGGAGTCTCTCCTGGGGGAGTGACACGATCAGATGGGGGGGGAGGTTTGCAGAAAGACCACTCTGGCGGTTGTGTGGAGGTGAGGAGATAACCTGGGAGACAGTGACAGGAGTCTGAGGGGAGATGGCAAGCGCCTGAACTGTGCAGGGGCGCTGGACTCAGACAGAAGGGTGGTGGGTCTCCAGGGCGGGGTGGAGATATCTGAGGTGGGGGAAGCATGGAGCCAGAACAGATAGAGGGAACCAAGAGGAATACTCACGGTCAATATACCAGCAGGGAAGGGGGTTTTGCTTACCCTGATGTTTGCCCAGCAGCAGAGACTAAGGGCTACTCTTCCCTTTTAGTATCTGACACATTTGACCTCCAGTTTTTGCTCAAATGCCTAGTTCCACTACTAAACTATAAGTTGGGTGGATGCTCGGTCGCTCAGTAATGCCCAATTCTCTGCAACACCACGGACTGTAATCCACCAGGCTCCTCTGTCCATGGGATTTTCCAGGCAAGAATACTGGATCAGGTTGCCATTTCCTCCTCCAGGGGATCTTCCCAGCCCAGGGACCAAACCCTGTGTCCTGCACCTCTTCATTGGCAGGCTGACTCTTTACCATTGAACCACCTGGGAAGCACCAAACTATAAGTTACTTTATGATAAAAAAAAATGTTGTTGGGAATTCCCTGGTGGTGCAGTGGTTAGGTCTTGGTGCTTTCATTGCTTGGGGGCTAGGGTTCAATCACTGGTCGGGGAACTAAGATTCCAAAAGCCACACAGTGCACCCAAAATAAAATAACTTCTTCTTTTTTTTTTTTAATCTTACTGTATTTATCTTTGAACCCAGGAGTCTAACACTGTACCTCACATAGAATGTTTAATAAATAAAGCCAATAAGGTTTCACCGGCATGCAGATTCTCCACCATTTGAGCCCAGGGAAGCACCAGAAGTGTTAGTCACTCAGTCACGTCTGCCCCCTGGACTGTAGCCCACAAGGCTCCTCGATCCACGGACTTCTCCAGGTAAGTGGGTAGCCATTCCCTTCTCCAGGGGATCTTCCTGACCCAGGGATCGAACCTGAGTCTTCCACATTGCAGGCAGACTCTTCATCATCTGAGCCACCAGGGAAACCCACAAGAGCATACAAATATAGAACTAGTGGGAGAAGGTGGAGCTAGGCCGTATTTCTAAGGACGCTGAATTAAGTGGATAGGTGTATATTTGATACTGTAAGTAATGTGGAGTCATGGAAGTTTTATGAGAAAGACAGTAATTTGATCAGAGCTATGAGAATCCCATGAACAGAGGAGCCAGCTGGCTACAGTCCATAGGGTCATAGAGAGTCAGACATGACTGAGTGACTGACCGTGCTTAGGAAAACCAAACAGGCCAAGATACGTTTAAGAGATTGGAGCAGGGAGGAGCAGAAGTAAGGTCAGTCAGAAAGCTGTGGCAATACTTTAGCATGAAGAACTCCCGCCGAGAGTTTCACTCATGGCCCCATTCTGTAGAATGCGAGCTAAGTCACTGCTCATTAAATTGAAAATCACATCCCAGGAATTCCAATTAAGACAGACACAAATACAGTATGAAGTCCAACTGTGTTAGTTCGCATATTTGTCTTTGCTGGGAAAGCCCACTCCTTCAAATGCCAAAGGCATTTACAATTCTCCCAAGTTTCAGCCTGTACCATCTTGGGAGTCTGAAGGGGCCCACATCTGGCTTTAATGACCACTGTCAAAAAAGAAACATGGCTAGAGAGTTAGAAAGGAGGGAAAACCTTGCATCTGGGGGTAAATGGGAAGGGATAGGTTTTATCTCAAACCATCTAGCTTCTCTTTTTTAAGACTCCCCATCACCAAATGCACTTCAGGCCTGGATTTTCACAATGCTTACAAATAACAGAAAATAGGGGCTAAAATGAAAACCTGTTTCATTCGTTACTTGGCTATGGCAGATGGCCTGCTCCTGACGTTCAAGGAAATGGACTTTGTTTTCAGAGAGAAGAGCCTATAAAACAATGAAGAGCTGTCCGGGATGGGCAGAAATGCTTACCCCTTAGGCACAGATGTCAAACCTGTAAGTGAACTATAAGCAACATTCACGGTCCAGTGGGGACCAAGCCTTCATATCTCCACATACAAGCAGGGAACAAACACTTCCAAATGTGAATGTATATATAACCAACTGAAGGAGAAGTCTTGACACAAGGTATACACTTAAACTGGTCCCTCGCACTGATAAGTCTATGAGGTTTCTGCATTCAGTAAGATTCTAACTGGGAAGCAAGATGCCAGGTACCTGCTTCTTTCAGACACCTTTGATAAAAGAGCAGGGATGGAGTGAATTTGGGGTTCAGACTGTGTTATACTTAAAGTCAGGGGTCCCCAAACTCTGGGCCACAGACCAGTACCAATCTATGGCCTGTTAGGAACCAGGCCACATAGTAGGAGGTGAGCAGCAGGCAAGCGAGTGAAGTTTCATCCGTATTGACAGCTGCTCCCCATTGTCCTCCCATCGCCCCCAGATGGGACCGTCTAGTTGCAGGAAAACAAGCTCAGGCCTCCCACTGATGCTACATTATGGTGAGTTATATAATTATTTCATTACATATCACAATGTAATAATAATAGAAAGGGTTTCCCAGGTGGCTCAGTGGTAAAGAATATGACCGACAATGCAGGAGATGCAGGAGACAGGGGTTCAATCCCTGGGTTAGGAAGATCCCCTGGAGGAGGAAATGGGAACCCACTCCAGTATTCTTGCCTGGAGAATCCCACAGATGAGGAGACTGGCAGGCTACAGTTTGTGGGGTCACAAAGAATCTGACACAACTGAGAGACTGAGCACACAATAATAATAAAGTGTACAATAAGCGTAATATGCTTGAATCATCCCAAAACCATCTCCCCACCACCAGTCCATGGGAAAACTGTCTTCCAGAAAACTGGTCTCTGGTACCAAAAAGGTTGGGGACCTATGAACAAAACTTTTTGGTTTAATCATGGACCCTAGTTAGCAAATCAGGCTGCAGTCTCTAACATCATGGGGGTCTGAGATATATCAAATATACATGTATTTGACAAACACTTATACAGACTTCACTATATGCCTGGCACTATTTTAATCACTTTAAAAATATTCATGTAATTTAATGCTCATAATAAACCCAGAAGACAGGCACTGTTACTACCTTCATTTACTGATGAGAAAATTGAGACACAGAGAGGATACTAAGCCTGCCCAGGGTGCCAATGCTACTAGGCGACAGAGTTAAGATTTGAAACCAAATTCTGTGTCTTAATGCTAACTCCTGGCCTTGTATACACCTCTTTTCTGTGTTGATTAAAACATGGTCGTTTCCTCTCTAGTCCAATTTTGGGCACAGTCTGATGGCTAAATACATGTAAAATTCCACTACAGAAAAGGATCTAATGTAAAAACAACTAATTCCATTTCTCAAGGATGGCTGAAGGCAGGGAAGATTGAAGGCAGGAGGAGAAGTGGATGACAGAAGATGAGATGGTTGGATGGTATCACCAACTCGATGGACATGAGTTTGAGCAAACTCCAGGAGATGGTGAAGGACAGGGAAGCCTGGCGTGCTTCAGTCCATGGGGTTGCAAAGAGTCAGACATGACTGAGCGATTGAACAACAAAGGATGGTTGCTGGACATGGTGACTTATTGCTCCCCTTCTGATCTTACACTGTTCCCCTAAAAGGGCTAGGTCAGGTTTAATGTCAGCGAAGGCCTCGGAGGTAGGGATGAGACAAACTCCACTCCATTCTGACCCATCCTCCCCCATGCAAATGCACCCAGGAGTAACACACACACTAAAACTCAGTCCGCTGAGCAGTGGAGCCCGTGACTGCCAGCAGATCTGTTACTACCAGGTCCGGGAGGAGGCAGGAGGGTGTTACAGAGCAGAGCACCGATGCCTGGCAAAACAGAGGCCAAGCCTGAAGGGAAGGAGCAAAGACAGTCGAGACGGAATGTGCTCGCTTCAGAACTTTGCCCGCAGTGTTTCACATTCCTCTGTTCTCGGACAAAGAGGAGCGGCTGTGTGTGTAGAGGACGGGAATGCAGCCCCTGTCCTGGTGACTCACACCGACACCACTTCGCTGCAGAGTTGTTGTTTGTGTTTAACACCCAGCTGCCTTTGTCACAAAGGAATTCCTTCCCAAGAGATTCACATGTCCCGAAAGATTCATTCCCAAAGGATCATTATAAGTCAAAATTCTATGAGCCAAGATTCCTAAAAATAAAGAAGCTTCCCTAGACTTTGGGCACCAAAATCTTTCTGACTGGGGGCTGGAGAGAGAGTGCCTTTTCAAAGTGGCAGACAAGATTAAGCTTAATGTAAGCCAATCACTTCAAGAGAAATAACGAAACTTTTAGTGCCATAAGTCATAGGGATCAAAGTACTACTTCCAGTTAAGGCTTCAACCTGTTCAAGGCACTTTGCATCTGCAGATATTTTTGGTCATCAATCGAGAGTTCAATTTTGTCCAACACCAAGAACTGGTATGGGGTCAGTATAAGCAGTAAATGAAATTAAAGTTCAGAATATGTTCTGCAAAGACAGTGTGACTAAAAGGCACAAACAATAAGATAAAACGAAATAAGACCTTAAAGTCAAACAGACCTGCACTAGATTCTCAATCTTCGCAGCTGCGTAATCTTGGTCAACTTAATTTCCTTGAGCCTGTGCTCCACAACAAAAGAAGCCACTGCAATGAGAAGCCCACACACCACAAGGAAGAGGAGCCCCCATTCGCCACAACCAGAGAAAGCCCACACACAGCAATACAGACCCAGGGCAACCAAAAACAAATAAATAAATCAATAATCAGTCTTCTGGCTTATTTTTTAAATGGGAGGGAAATGTGTCCAAGGTATTTGTTGATTATCCAACTCATGTACACCACAATTCATGATATGATGGGAAAACAGAAGATATGCCTGCTTTTAAAGAGCTTAAACTCAAGACAAGGAGACCAAAATGTTGACATTAGGCAATTAGCAACATAAAAGTCATAATGAACCTCAACTGAGCACTTACAATGTGGTGAACACATGCAGACTTCAGGAAAAGGGTCTCTTCTGATCCACTTAACAACCCAATGAAGTCATTACCCATTCCCCATTTTCCAGATGAGGAAACTGAGGCTTGGCAAGATTTAGTTACTTACCCAAGGCCACAGAGCTCAAATACTGGCTTTGAACTCCAGCAATCTAAATCTATAGATATGACTTAGATACAACTGAGTCTTGTAAATTAAGGGGGAGTTAGACTAGTGACTCAGCAGTGGCCACAGGACTGGAAAAGGTCAGTTTTCTTTCCAATCCCAAAGAAAGGCAATGCCAAAGAATGTTCAAACTACAGCACAATTGCACTCATCTCACACGCTAGCAAAGTAATGCTCAAAATTCTCCAAGTCAGGCTTCAACAGTATGTGAATCGTGAACATCCAGATGTTCAAGTTGGATTTAGGAAAGGCAGAGGAACCAGAGATCAAATTGCCAAAATCCACTGGATCATAGAAAAAGCAAGAGAGTTCCAGAAAAACATCTACTTCTGCTTTATTGATTATGCCAAAGCCTTTGACTGTGTGGATCATGACAAACTGTGAAAAATTCTTCAAGAGACGGGAATACCAGACCACCTGACCTGCCTCTTGAGAAGCCTATTTGCAGGTCAGGAAGCAACAGTTAGAACAGGACATGGAACAACAGACTGGTTCTAAATTGGGAAAGAAGTATGTCAAGGCTATATACTGTCACCCTGCTCATTTAACTTACATGCAGAGTACATGATACAAAATGCCAGGCTGCATGAAGCACAAGCTGGAATCAACATTGCTGGTGAAAATATCAATAACCTCAGATTATTGAGTTTATTATTGAGGTTATGCAGATGACACGACCCTTACGGCAGAAAGTGAAGAACTAAAGAGCCTCTTGATGAAAGAGAAAGAGGAGAGTGAAAAACCTGGCTTAAAACTCAACATTCAAAAAACTAAGATCATGGCATCCAGTCCCACCACTCCATGACAAATAGATGGAGAAACAATGGAAACAATGACAGATTTTATTTTCATGGGCTCCAAAATCACTGCAGATGGTGACTGCAGCCATAAGATGCTTGCTCCTTGGAAAAAAAGCTATGACCAACCTAGACAGCATATTAAAAAGTAGAGACATTACTTTGCCAACAAAGGTCGATTTAGTCAAAGCTATGGTTTTTCCAGTAGTCATGTATGGATGTGAGAGTTGGACTATAAAGAAAGCTGAGTGCTGAAGAATGGATGCTTTTGAACTGTAGTGTTGGAGAAGACTCTTGAGAGTCCCTTGGACTGCAAAGAGATCCAACCAGTCCATCCTAAAGGAAATCAGTCCTGAATATTTGTTGGAAGGACTGATGCTGAAGCTGAATTTCCAATACTTTGGCCACCTGATGAGAAGAGCTGACTCATTTGAAAAGACCCTGATGCTGGGAGAGACAGAAGACAGGAGGCAAAGGGGATGACAGAGTATGAGATTGTTGAATGGCATCCCTGAGTCGATGGACATGAGTTTGAGCAAGCTCTGGGAGTTGGTGACGGACAAGGAAGTCTGGTGTGCTACAGTCCGTGGGGTCACAAAGAGTTGGACACAACTGAGCGACTGAACTAGTGACTGAAGACTAGTTGACTCAAGACTTCTTAGAGGAGTTGAGTTGGGCCCCAGAGGAAAGTGAGGTTTGGACCAGCAGAAGACGCAGAGTGAGTAAATCACAAGAAAAGCCTCCCACTGAAGATTCCAAAGGACCACAGAAAGAAAGGGGAAACTTTGTTAAGAGGAAAAGAAACCAGAGAGATATATCCTTTACAAAATACTGCTTGGAACCCAGAATTTCAGCTGGCCTCACATGTAAGAATAATGTCCCACATTTTAAACAATGCACCAGATGTAAACAATGTAAGCATTTACAAAATGCTTACACAAAATCTTTGCATTTGATGATGACAAGAGGCAACATTTATTGAGCAACTTATAATAAACCACAGCTTCCCTGGTGGTTCAGACAGTAAAGAATACACCTGCAATGTGGGGGACCAGGGTGCAATCCCTGAGTCAGGAAGATCCCCTGGAGAAGGGAATGGCTACCCATTCCAGTAGTCTTGCCTGGAGAATGCCATGAATAGAGGAGCATGGTGGGCTAAATAGTATGGGGTCACAAAGAGTCTGAGATGACTGAAAAAGTAACAGTACACTTTTATAATAAAGCAGGCACTGTATTAAGCTCATTCCAGCCTCACCAGGACCCTAATGAGGCAGGTTCTATTACTGTCCTTCCCAGATGAGAAAACAGATGTTTAGGTCAGTTAACATGTGGCAACAGTAGGGTCTGAGCCCAGATCTTAACTCTGGAAGACATCATTCAACCAGGTGGTTCTCAGAACAACCCATTTAGTAAGCAGGGCAAGTATTATTGTCATTTTTCAGAGGAGGAAGGTGAGTCTCAAAGAGGGCAAGTCACTTGAGTGAGCTCACTCCATCAGAACCAACCCAGCTTGGCGGCACCTACCCCTTGCTTACCCCTCCACCACCCAGGACAGGCCTCCCCAGTCCCCTTCCTCCGACCAGGTGCAAGACGGGACTCCCTTAAAGAAGGGAGCGCCTGTTTGCCTTCCCGGCACTGAGGGGTCTCCAGCTCCCGCCCTCCTGGAAACCGGTTGCCTGGCTACCGCCAGGACCGCCTATTTGCGCCTCTGGGCTGGGCCTGTTATTTCACAGGAGCTGGCACTCCCGCCGAGGCCTCTGCCAGAGGGCTGGGTCGGCTTTCCTGTCTATCTCCTCTGCAACAGCTGTGTTTTCAATAGGGAGAGTCCCCTGCTCGCCTCTCCTCATGGGAGGACCGCACTCCAGCTCCCCTTACTGAGTACCAGGCTCCCGTGTGCGGTCGCGGCAGGGTTGTGCGAGGATAAGATTAGGAGGGGGCCCCGCCCCTGTGCTGTGGGTGGGCACTGAGGAGGCGCCAGACCTGGCTGGGCCTGGACAACCTCGGGCACAGGCCTCCCCTGGGCCACCGCCTGTGAGGCCCTGGGGGTGGGAGGCCCGGGATGTCAATTTCAGCACCAGGAGCCCCTGGAAGGCATGGCCTGCCCTCCGCAGGGAGCCCAGGGGTTTTGCCCATGCCAGGGGGAAGGAAATGAAGAGGGGGAGCAAGACAGAGACAAAGCGAATGAAGAAAAGTCAGGGAGGAGAAGACAGAGGAATTACAGGCCAAAAGACTAACACTGGAGAAAAGAGGCTCCTACGTGTGCTGCCAGCCTAGCTTTCAATCAAGCGTGAGGCTGGCGTCTCAGACTGTGGTTAACAAATAGAAATTTTAATTGAAGAAAGTTAAGTTTTACCCCAAATTTACTACATTGTGGACTGAACCGCAGACTGGCCCTTAATACAAAATAAAGACCATCCGTCTTCACGTCCTCCTCCCAAAAGGATGGTGACTTCATCTTTGTGGAAGTCTCCCGGGTTTCCCAGGCCGGGTTCTCTCCCCCAGGGAGCTATGTGCTTTGAACAGACTCCTCCCGAGGCTGGCACCGCCTTCCTGCCCTCTTCCCCTCGTTCCCTCCCTAGGCCCTATCCCCCTACCTTTGCCCTCCTCCACTCTACCCTGTCAGCTCACACACTTTCATCATCTGTCTCACCCTCCCCTCCACCTTTTCGGTCTCTCTGGCTCTGTTCCTTGCAATTCATATGGTTTTTAAATCCACCGCTTCCTTTCAGTGGTTAGAGAGGGGATAAAAGCTTTCCTTTATGTTTGCCAGTGTTTAAATTGCTTTTGAAAACACCCAGCGGTAAAGCCTATGAAAAGGGGACAGTCTTTTTCAACTGATTGTTTGTGTAGAACTTAGCAGGAAAAACAGGCAGGGGGGTGCTCAGTAATTACGAGGCTCCAACCACCTGGCCGCCATCCTGTGGGGGGCCCTGACTCTTCTTGGAGGAATAGCAAATCACCTCCCCAGGACTGGCTAGTGCAAGGTCACCTCCACAGGGGCAAAGGCTTTGCCCTGTGCTCTCCCGAGCCAGGGGGCCCTGAAGCAGGCAATGTGGGCTCAGTTATGAAGGAAGCAGTGAGTCTCCAGATCACAGGGTTTCAGCTCCTGCTGCGCTGCTGCCACCTTTCAGGAGACCCGGGCTTTCTGCTCCCAGAGAGGGCCCTCGTCTCCTCCCTCCATGTCATCAGCAGGGAGTTTCTACAGGGAGAAGCCCTCTGCTGCCCAGCTGCTTTCTCATAGGTAATATCTGGACACAGTCTCACCACTTCTTTCTTTTTTTAATTAATTAATTGACTTGATTGCACCTGGTCTTAGTTGCAGCATGTGGGATCTAGTTCTCTGCACAGGGACAGAACCCAGGCCCGCTGCATTGGGTGCGTGGAGTCTTAGCCACTGGACCACCAGTGAAGTTTCACCACTTCTTTTATCTTAGCAGACAGTCACTTGGGTTTCTCATTTCCAGTTCATCGAGCCAGTCAAATGACTCGACTCCCTCATCTGTGAGGACCCCAAGCAAACAGGAGCCTCGGTCAGGGTGCCACGCTCGCAGCGCTTCCAATTCTGCCCATGAGCGGTGCCCCAAAGGAAGACCCTTCTCTGGCAAACCATCCTGAACAAAGCCCGTAACTTCCTCCACTCGCCTGATCCCTACCCCATACTCCTCCATACCATCCCTTCAGTTTCTCAGGGAGCCTCAAGCTCCTTGCCCTCTTCTACCTTCTCCACTCAGAGTCACCTCTACAGGGACTTATCTTCTAGGAAAGTATCTCTTCGTAAATTCCTGCATAAACATGATAAATGCTTAAGAACATGAACTCTGGAGTAGTAAAAATCTAGGTTCAAATCTATACTACTGCTGACTGTATTGCCAACACCAAATGAGACGAAATAAAATTCTCTGGGAAGCATTTTCTAAAAAGTGCCTTTTGCACAGAAAGCTCTCAGTGATATTATTATTACTCATGACCATTCAACACTATAATGAGCCAAGTAGGACTCCCCCTACCTCAAGGGTCTTCCTGTTCACTGGAGGAGTCAGACAAATGAACAATTGGATATAATGCTATAAAGTAGTAAGATATACATAGTCTTTGACTATCTAGATATAAGATATAGAAAGTCTTTGACCTTCATTCCTGACACAAGAGCTCCTAAAATCCTTGGAACTTTCTAGGAGCATCTTTTGTTCTAAGGACATGAATCTTGATGGGCTCCTGGATGGGGAGTTGGTCAACAGAAAGACTAAGCCATGATTAGGAGCTTGGAACTTTCAGCCCCACCTGGGTAGGGAAAAGGAACAGCAAAATGAGTTCCCAACCGATCATACCTACATGATGAAGCCTCCACAAAAAGCCTTGAAGTACAGAGTTCTGAGAGCTTCCAGGCTGGTAAACACATCCATGTGCCAGGAGGGTGGTGCACCCCACCTCCACAGGGACAGAAACTCCCGAATGCTCAGCATCCTTCCAGACCTCACCCCATGTACCTATTCATATGACTGTTCATCTGTATCCTTTATCATATCCTTTATAATAAGCTAATAAACACAAATGTTTTCTTGAATTCTGTGAGTCATTTTAGTATATTACCAAGCCTAAATAGGAGGTCATGGGAATCACAACTGATAGCCAGCTGATCAGAAGTACAAGTGACAGTCTGGGACTAGCAGTTAGCATCTGAAGTGGGAGTCTGTGGGACTGAACTCTTAAATTTATAGGCAAAAAATAGTGTCAGAACTGAAGTGAACTGCAGGACACCCAGCTGGTATCAGAGAATGGGTTGGTGTGGGTAAAAACCACACATCTGGCCTCAAAAGTACTGAGTGTGAGGGTACAAGAAAACATAGCAGATTTTGCCCCAGACAAATGCCAAACAGAATTACATATGAGCTAGAATAAATGCATTTACATATGAGCTAGAAGTATGGTGTGTCCTGGGGAAGGTGGGGGATAGAAGAAGGATTAATCTTACCAGGAGAACAAAAGAGACATAGCGGTGGTACTTGAGCAAGGTTTTAAAGCATGTATAGGACTGGGATCAGTGGAAGCCAATGGAAGCATCAGGGGAGATTTCTCACAGAAATGAGAAGGTGCAGGGTGTATGGAGTGAACAATGCTGGATGCTTCCTTAGGTTCTAGACTGTCTTCCTTCTTCCTAACAGTTCCCAATGTCCATTTAGGGGTCCATTCAGTTCTGGGGAAAACTTCTGATGTAAGAAGGAACTTTGTAGCTGCACCTCCCACTGACCATAGGGTTTGGCACAGGAGTAAAAAGATGGCATAAACAAAGTCTAATCAGATTGGGCTTCCCTGGTGGCCCAATGGTAAAGAATCTGCCTGCCATTGTAGGAGTCACACGAGACACAGGTTCCACCCCTGGGTCAGGAAGATCCCTTGGAGGAGGAAATGGCAACCCACTCTAGTATTCTTGCCAGGATAATCCCATGGATAGAATAGCCTGGCTGGCTACAGTTCAGGGGGTCACAAAAAGTCTGACAAGACTGAGCAACAATCAGATTGAAGATGGATTAGGAATGCAGGGGCAAAGACATTCTGTTTTTCTTTAGAGACATGAACAAAGAAGCACAAAGCCCAAGAGTGCTGGCAATCATCTTGGGACCATGATAATCAGTTGAAAAGAAATTGAGTCCTTGGGGAAATTGCTGAACTGCTGGATCAAGCACTGCCTGCAGCTCAGACAGATAATGGCCTTTTTTTAAAACCCAGAAGCAAAAAAAAAAAAAGAAAAAAAAAAAACCCAGAAGCAAATAAATACCTGGATTGTATAAGCCAGGCTTTTCATGTCTTGATGTTCAAGAGATGACCTCAAAGTATGTATAGCAAGAATTTAGGGGGTGGGGGGAACATGGAGGACTGTAAAAGACATTGACTTGAAAGGAATTAGAGGGTTAAATCATGAGGGGCTTTCTTTGACCCATACTAAGGTATTGGACTTTATATGTAGGCAGTGGGGAGACCCACACTGAAAATGGTTGAGGAATGGAGGTGACATGATACACTGTACTTAAGAAAATTAGCTCTGATGGCAGGATGATAGACTGCAGGGAAGAGAGATTAGAAGCAAGAAAATGTGATTAGTAATGAGTCTGGGGAAAGGAAATTTTATCAAGTACCCCCCAGAGGTCAACACTGCCTGGAGTGGGGAGCGGTAAGCAAGCAAAAATACTCCTGTGGTAACCCCTCTTATCAGTACCAAAGGCCTTTCCTTTGCCCGCAAGGGCATCCAGTATACAGCTGAGAACCCAAATACTAGTACTGTCATACCTTAGCAGGCTATCTAGTTGTCTTAGAAGGTTCAAATAACAGGAATTTTAAACATTTTTAAATCTAAAACAAAGTGCATTTCAATTGACTTAAACATCTGAACTAACAATACTTTTAAAGGGTAGTAAAAAGAATACACCCCAGAACAACAAGCCAAAACAAAGTGTTTCCATTTCCCAAGTGTGTGAATCATGGATAAATCATGGTGCTCCTAGCTCCCTTACTGATGGGAGCATCCACCACAGCTTGGGTTCCCAGGCCCCTCGATAGCTGTCAGTTTGCTAGGGCCTTCTAGAACCTGTGCACAGAAGGGGCCTCCAGCACTCATGTAGCTCCATCCTTCATATCCACGAGAAGATAGAAATCTCTCCTGGAGAGATGTAAGCATCTTCATTTTCTCACACTGCACGTAGACAGCCCTTGCTCCCTGCTGCCCTTGGGGTGCCCCACTGTTCCAGCAGTGCCTTGGCTGACAGCGCCAGGGCAGGGATGGACCACACCCCCACATCTTGCCCCCTGCCGCGTAGCTTCCTCACCAGTGCCTTAATAGCACTTGATAACCTGGCTGCTCCCATCTGGCCTCATTCTCCAGTCTTTCCCACAGGCACACTGCCACCTGCATTCCACAGCAACTGTTTAATTTACATAATTCCAATAGCACTCACTGCCAGCTTCCTGTTTTTGTAAACTCCTGGACAATTTTTTCGTTTCATAAGAAACAAAAGCCTGGACTCACAATCAACCTTCTACCACCCAGTCCCTCGGCATCAAAGGAGACAGGGAAGCTTCTCTCTGATGGCTTCCCTTCTTATTTTAGAAACAGAAGCTTAAGAAGCACCCCGTGGTTTCCAATCCAGAGTTTCATACAAGCTTTTGACTTCACTGGTTACTGGCTTCCTGTTAACAGAAAGAAGTTTCAAGCTGAGTCAGAGAAGAGAGCCAGACCCAGCCGTGATTCATTAGTGTTGTAATGACACCCTGCCGCCGCCACCAACCGCCATCAACCCTGCTTCTGCCCAAGCTGCTGTGGCCCACAGCCTCACCCTAGGAGAGCAAGAAACTGAAGCAGTTTTCCTGATCTTCTCTTCCAGATGGTGTAGCAGTGGCAGTAGTCAGCACAGGCCAAGCAAGGCTGGCCTTGGGATAAGCAGACCAGATGGGCCCTGAATCAGGGTGACCTCAGGGATGCCCAGGAAGGCACCACAGCCTCAAAATAACTTCTGCTTCCCCTACCCTGCCTTTTCTGCAGGGCCTGATGATTGCTCCCTCTGAGCTTTATTGGTCTTCCTTGAAGATACAAAGACAACTTAAACAGGCCACTCACACCCTAATATGATTAATATGATGAGCTCACTTTGGAAAACACGAATCACTTGAGAAAGCACATGGGAGAGACGCAGAAATGATAACCCAAAAGACAACCAGGCCAGGCAAGTGACACAGATGTCGGATTCCTTCACAGTGTTGCCCAGGACCAGGCGTGGCTGCAGGGTCGGCAGGTGGGAAAACACTCACCCCTTTGCCATGACTCTAGTTTGGGGATTTCTCTGGATTCCAAGGTCATCTCAAAGAGCCTCAGGAGAGAGCAATTCACTTAGAAGCTGCTTTATAAATGCAGGAATAAAATGAGGGGGGTTCCACTCCTACACTGTTGGTGAGAATGTGAGTTGGTACAGCCACTAGGGAGAACAGTTTGGAGTGTCTTTTAAAAACTAAAAATAAGACTGCCGTATGATCCAGTAATCCCACTGCTGGGCATACATCTGAAGAAAACTATGATTTGGTAAGATGCATGCACCCCTGTGTTCATAGCAGCACTGTTCACAATAGCCAGGACACAGAAGCAAGGGAAAAAAGTGTCCATCGACAGATGAACGGATAAAGAAGATGTGGTAGATATATATAATGCAATATTGTTTAGCCACAAAAAAAGAATGAAATAATGTCACTTGAAGCAACATGAACAGACCTAGAGATTATCATACTAAGTCAGAAAGAGAAAGACAAATATCATATAATATCACTTACATGTAGAATTTAAACTATGACCCAGATGAATTTATCTATGAAACAGAAACAGACTCACAGACATAGAGAACAGACTTGTGGTTGCTGAGAGGGACGAGGGGTGGAGAAAGAAGGATTCAGAGTTCGGGACTAGCAGATGCAAACTATGGATAAACAACAAGGTCCTACTATATAGCACGGGGAACTATATGCAATACATATTCAATACCCTGTGATAAAGCATAATGGGGAGGCCTACAAAAAGGATATTCTCTACTGCTGTTCAGTTGTGTCCCACTCTTTGCGACCCCAGGGCCTGTAGCCTGCCAGGCTCCTCTGTCCATGGAATTTTCCAGGCAAGAATACTGGAGTAGGTTGCCATTTCCTCCTCCAGGGGATCTGACCCAGGGATCAAACCTGTGGGTGCTGCATCTCCTGCACTGCAGGTGGATTCTCTACCACTGAGCCATCAGGGAAGCCTGAAAAGGATATATATATATATATATATATATATGTAGATATATATATATGTATGTAACTGAATTACTTTGCTATACAGAAGAAATCAACTCAACATTGTAAATAAACTGTATTTCAATTAAATAAATAAAGGGGTTCCATATGCCATAACCATAACAATAAAGAAAGCTCCTAGGTCTTTTACAGACAGCCAAGTCTATCGTAAGCATTATCCTGTCTAATATTCATAGCCATCTAGGAAATACAGCTTCTCCTGATTCTAGAGGTGGAGGATAAGGATGACTCCACAAGAAAATCTGACCCAGGTTTTCTAACTCAAAGCATCACAATACATCACAGTATAACTGATCAATTCCTACATTTATTACAAATCAAGTTAAAATTCACACACCATTTTAAAGTACACCATTGGGTGGGGCTTTGTAGATTCACTGTTGCACGACCACCACCACTGACTCATTCCATGTGCCAGCAGATGGGAGATGTGAAAGTCCTTCCCCAGACCCACCCGTGGCCAAATGGGCCAATCAGCTCTTCCTTCTCAGGTAGATGGTAGTGGGTAGACTCCAGAAGACACAAGAGAGGAGACAACAGCAGACGTCCCGAAGAAGCAGAAGTTAGGGACCCAGAAGAAAGGAAGGGCGTTCCCTGGTAACCACTGTGTCACTGCAGATCAGAGATGAACAAACTCCTGCAGCTGGAAGGAGGAGGGCTGACTCTCTGGAATTACATGAGCTCTCCAGTAATTTTTCACTTCCCAGATGGTGTCCACTCCACATGAAAGAGCACATCCTACTGCTTAGCTGGTCTCTTTCTTCCCATGGATATCTCATAAACATCTTCGACTTAACTAAACACAAATTCTCCACGTTTCTCCTCAAAGTCGGCTCCCTCCCCCCACCCCCTCCCACTCCACCCTTGTCCTCCAGACTCACTGGCCTCCTTTCGTCTCCTTCGCCTCACCCGGCTCCTCTTGCACCACAGAACCTGCACACACTGCGCCTCCACTGGGGATGCTGCTGGCCTTGTCATTCCCGTGAGCTCCGGGTCTCCCCAGTGTCCCACGGCTCTTCAAGAAGAATGCCCGCTCCTCCTGGGAGCTCAGCCCCGAGTCACCTCTGCAAGGAGGCTCCCTCGGGGCAGCAGTGTCTCTTCTAGGCTCTCTAGAGCACACTGCTCTAGACACAGCTTCTTTGTACACGCAGACTGTGATGACTTCACTCATGTCTACGGCCAGCTGAACTAAAATCTCCACTAGAGCAGAGACCCTCTCTATTGGCCTCAGCTCTGTACCCCAGTACCTAGCAGAGAGCCTGACACCCAGCAGTCAGGCAATAAATATTTGCTGAACGAATGAATTCAACTGGAGGAGGGGGGTACTATCTATTTACTGAGGTATAATTGGCATTGAACATTATGTTAGTTTCACATGTGCAACATAATGATTCAATTATGATCACCACAATAAGTCCAGTTAACCTGTGTCACCATTTATTGTTGTTCAGTCGCTTAGTCGTGTCTGACTCTTCGAAACCCCAAGGACTGTAGCTGCCAGGCTCCTCTGTCCATGGGATTCTTCAGGCAAGAGTCCTGGAGTAGGTTGCCATTCCCTTCTCCAGGGGACCTTCCCGACCCAAGGACTGAACCCAGGTCTCCTGCAATTGCACGTGGATTCTTTACTGTCTGAGCCACCGGAGAAGCCTGCAAAGATGGCTGCTAGATGGCAGGTATTCTTCTCCTTGCTGAGTTCCCTCAGGGCTCACTGGCTCACATCTGTTGCTGTTGTTCAGTCACTGAGTCGTGTCTGAATCTGCCCAGGGACTGCCGCACGCCAGGCTTCCCTGTCCTTCACTATTTCCCGGTGTTTGCTCAAACTTACGTCCATTGAGTCGATGATGCCATTCAACCATCTCATCCTCTGTCCCCCTCCTTCTCCTCCTGCCCTCAATCTTTCCCAGCATCATGATCTTTTCCAATGAGTTGGCTCTTCACATCAGGTAGCCAAAGTACTGGAGCTTCAACTTCAGCATCAATCCTTCCAATGAATATTCAGGGTTAATTTCCTTTACAATTGACTGGTTTGATTTCCCTGTTAACAACAACAACAAAAAAAAAGGTTTCTTCTCCTGTGATGATTAGGACTGAAACCCTAATAGCTCTCTAGAAGAAAGTAGCTGCAGAAAGAACCTCAAAAGAGCCATAAGAGTTAAGCTATCAAGTCATCAAGCTAGTGAGTGCATTGCGTCAACTTTGCAGAGACTTGGCAGGAAGGGGTTCAAGCAAAAGGACTGTCAGGCAGTGTGTTGATCAGGACTGTTTTCTGCTTTCAAAATGTAGGTTGAAGGAGGATCTGAGTATGTGACACTGGCTACTCTCAGACATATATTCTCTCAGCCTAGTGGTCTGAGAGCACTGGAAGGACAGCAGGATAAACTAGCAGGACTTACCCTACTAAGGAGATATGTGTGGAATTCATCCAATCTAATCACTCAGACTACACAGCATGTCAAGGAGCTTGGTGATTCTTGAAATTCAGTATGAGAATGACATGAGATCTAATTTTTCAAGTCCTTTTAGTCAATTTTATCAATAAAAGATGTGAAATATCAATACTGCTGGTAAAATAGAAATTACACGACCACGGCTTTTGAATCAACATCTGTGATAAGACATCCAAAAACCAACCCTAGTGACTTCTAAGACTAAAAACCTGAAGGACACAATTACTGGTTTTAGATTGTCCTTTCTCATCCAATGTGTTCAAGTTTATTGCCTGTTAAAATACTGCAGTAACAACAGCTAATTTACATGGCATTTTGTTTCTGGGGTAGAGACAAGCACAAAGTAGAGTTACTGAAGGAATTCTGACCTGTCCTTTGCAGAATGGAGAGGAAGTATATGAGACTTCATAACTCGGGGGGCCAGAGGAGAAAGGAACTGCATTCTGTCCTTCCTCACTCTCCTGGTCTCCAACCCCTACATATAGCTTTGGTCCTACTCTCCTTAAGGAGCTCCCAAAACTACTGCAGAGGGCCAGGAGTGAGAGTGACCTGAATTATCTCCCATGCATGATGGGAGCAAATCATTCACAAATTGTATTATAACATTAACAATCACTTGTGATACACCTTGTAACTCATCTGGATACCTGGTTGAGAAACTTAATATGGAGTTGACTGCTTTCCTGAAGGGGAAAAAAGAAAAAAAGATACACTGGCTTACCAGTCCACATTTACACATTACCACTCCCTGCTAACCAAGGGAGTAATTTAGCTTCCTTTCAACCTCTTCGTAGTTCTATCTCACTTAGCATAATAACTATGTTCCTGGAAACCTGTGTGCATTTCATGTCTTGTAAATGGTACGGCACTTGAAAGGCACTAAGGGAGCTTCCTATTTAAAGGAATTCCAGGGACTTCTCTGGTGGCTCAGTGGATAAGACTCTGAGTTCCCAAAGCAGGGGGCCCAGGTTCAGTCCCTGGTCAGGGAACCAGATCCCACATGCTGCAACTAAGCATCCTGAGTGCCACAAGTAAGACCTGGCGCAGCCAAATTAATTAATTAATTAACAAAAAAATTAAAGGAATTCCACATTAAGAAAATATCAGAACTAGGGCTACCAAGACTTTGTGGCAACATGAAAAATGCTTATGACCCAGTGTTGAGAGGAAAAAAATAATCAAAATTGTGTGCACACTATGACTGTAATTTTTAAATAACATAGATGTACATATGATACTATTTGGGGATGAAATGTACCAAAAATGATAATAGTTACATTAGGAGATGGGATATGAGTTATTTGTGTCTCATTCTGCTTTCCAAACTTTCTGGAATGATGTTTTTAAAACTAAAAGTGTAAAAGAAATATGTGCTAAATCTTATTGATAGAGTTGAATAATTATTCAGTCATGCTCTCTATCTGGATCTTTCTTAAGTTCAGGAAAATCTGTATTTCAAAGGTTTTAAAACCACTAACATTTCCCATTAGAATAAATCTTAGGGCTTTCTAGGTAGCTCAGTGGTAAAGAATCCTCCTGCCAAGCAGGAGACGTGGGTTCAATCCCCGGGTAGGGAAGATCCCCTGGAGAAGGAAAGGGCAACCCACTCCAGTATTCTTGCCTGAGAAATCCTATGGACCGAGGAGACTGGCAGGTTACAGTCCATGGGGTCACAAATAGTTGGACACAATTTAGTGACTAAACAACAGCAACAACAACAATCACTGATACTGATTTAAATAACAATAAATCACTGATTTATTAACTGACAATAAAAGTAATTTAACAAAATCCAAAATCCATTTAACCAGCAAGTTAGGAATTGAGAGGAGCTACCTCAACCTGATAGAACACCCTCCCCAAAAAAAAAGAATTTTAAATTTAACAATTAGAACACCCCTAAAGTCAATCAAAATTAAGATGTGAAGAAGAAAAATATTGGTGAACTAGAAAAGGACTGTTTCTCAATATGCAACCCCTTAAGGAGTTTTAGTGCACAGGACAGGCAAAAACAGGACTCTCTCATCTTTGTGCTTTGTTCTATATGGGGAACCATCTGCTCCCCTCTCCACCTCCTACCCCAGTGTTTACTTTTCATTATTTTTGCTAATAGCCGTCATATCCCTTCATTGAGCCCTTGGGGCATACCGCAACTACATTCTGAGAAGCGTCCCAGTTCTCTCCAGCCACCACCAAATACGTGCATAAACATAAGCACACACTCAATGTCAAACCTCAGGTTTGCTAAGGACAATTTTAAGAACCAAAAAGTGGCTTGTAAACTTCCTTTATGCTCTAGAAATATAAAAGTTCCACATGTCCATTACATAAATCAGTCACCTCCCCAACAACCTCTTTATTACCACCATATTAAGTTGATATACATAAACTAACCAAATAACTTTCAACAGATTAATCCCTTTAAACAAAATAAATAAATAGAAGAAAGGTTTTACTAGTAGGCTTAACATGCTCTTGTCAACTAGTAACAAACAAAACACATTTTGTAGCTTGAATTAAAGGCCCTAGGATGAATGCCCACACTATCCACAGAAATCACTGGCTAAATCCTTGTAAATTGATTAGACGGCTCACTCTCCTCCATTCTGATATTACTCGATGTTATAATAAAACAGTCTAAGTCATTCAGGCTTGTCATAAACAAGATGATCTTTGCCTTTCCCTCATATTTGCCTAAAGGCCTCTGCCATAAACTCAGAAGAAAAATTGAAATTTTTGATAGCAACCTCAAAAACAGATGCAATAAAAACTGCAGCAGGTACTTTATTGATAGTACAATAAACAGACTCAAAAGTGCAGGCTTCCCCCCTGGAGCTGACATCCACAGAAACAGGTCCAATCTGTATCAAGGACTTCTTGCTTTCTAGCTCGGAAAAAGATGATCCCGTGGAAGTAGCCTACTTATCCTGAGATCGTGTTAAAAAAAAGAATTTTCTGGGATTAAGTGAACTGAATTAACTGTAGTTAATGTTCTATTTTTGAGTAGATATATGAGGGAAAAATCCTTTTCTTTCTCTTTTATCTCTATCAGTTTAAGGTAGCGATACTTACATACTACATACTTTCATGCTCTGGAATGAAACATTCTTTAAGTGGCATATTATTCCAACATCCCTCCTTAGAATTCACAGGAAAAAAATTGTTATGAAATTTCTCAGTGTATATTTTCAATGTAAAAAAACCTAGAGAAACTTAAAAGAGCGATTCTATAGACTATATTAATAGGCCTTATCTACAGTACCCAAAACAACAGTAACAATGGTTTGATATTATTCAAAATGCTTTTACCAAATTCCTCTATTTTTTATAATCATGTAGTTATTTACTCAAGCTTAGTAAAAATTCATTCTCTTTCCTATAAGGTTTAACTGGATAAATCAAATTTGCAACAGTAAGACTCAAATGTCATTTAATTACATATGACAAGCTGCTAGTAGGACCAAGGACTATACTTTACAGGTTGAAGGGAAATGCATGCAAACAGTAATATGCTAGTAAATATTTAACATCCAGCTCACCAAAGGAAAAAAATAGCATTTGCTGATGTCTGTGGTGTAAACACTTCCATCACGGCCAATTTTAACATGACATCACTAAACAAGGAGTTGGGAAGAGACATGCAATAACACACCATTATATAGTATTTTCACCACAGATGGATGGATAAAGAAGTTGTGGCACATGTTCAATATTTTATAATAAACTATAATGGAAAAGAACATGAAAAAGATTATACATATATTATTATGTTTGTATAACTGAATCACTTTGCTATACACCACGAACTAACAGAACATTACAAATCAACTATACTTCAATTTTTAAAAATAGCTCTTAAAAAGGTCATACAATAATTAGGAAGTGATAAGTTTTGAGTATTTATTACCACTGATTTAAATACAACCCATTTAATTGTAAGTTACAAAGTTTAATTTCTGATAATGGCCATGTTTAATAAGCAGCTTCCAAAATTCCTATAAATTTAGCAATGAGCTCTCATGAGCCAGCATGAACCAATTCCAGTATACCATTCTCAGGAAACTGTCCTGAAACTTATTCTATGGTTTAAAAAATATGAGCTTTTCAGGTAATAAAGAATTTCCTAGCAGGTCAGGAATTTGACAAACCCAAGTTTTGCAGAGAGAGAGAGACCCTTACAGGCTACTTAAATAGGTAAACCTCATAGAAACAAATTGGAAGGTCCTTGTTCCTTAGCTCAGTAGATGAGCTGATAAAGGCAATAAAATAATTCTGATACCTAAAAGTAAATTATAACTGTAGAGGAGTTTCAAGTTAATTCTTAAACCAGAACTGCTCCAGTTTTATTAATATATAACAAGGATGTCTTTGTATATTAACATCTCTTATACACTATATAAATAAAACCAGTTAAATAAAACAAATCAAATGAGTTACACTGAATCAGATAATCTCTAAACAATTAATGAGGTCAAATCTGCATGTAAGTGAGACTTGACCATAAAGAATCCCAGAGACAAAATACACACATACACACACACACACACCATGGTCACTGTATATACTTCTAGCCCTCAAAATATGAAATCTTGAATATTTCCTATGGGTTACTGCCTACCTAACAAAAATGTCTCTATACCTAACTTTTCTAACATCAATGTCTGAAGATATATCTTGTCCTTTGTAAATAGTAAAGTCATGCAAGAAAACTACTATTTTTCTACCATAAACAAACTGACAGTAAACTCTGATTTGGTAATTTTTTTCCCTTTAAACATCTGCTGCATTTTTTTTTACTTGATAAACCTGTTTTTCTAAAGTCTAGTGTGCTCATTTGTTCAGTTGTGTCCAATTCTTTGTGACCCCATGAACTATAGCCTGCCAGGCTTCTCTGCCTATGGATTTTCCACGCAAAAATACTGGAGTGGGTTGCTATTTTCTTCTCCAAGGGATCTTCCAGATCCAGAGATCGAATCTGCATCTCTTGCGTCTCCTACATTGGCAGGTGAATTCTTTACCACTGTGCCACCTGGGAAGCCCCTCTAAAGCCTAGAGTCCCTTGCAAACCTCTTCTTAAGTAAAGTTCTTTCCTTTCCTAAATGCTTTGTCTCTGAGTCTTTGTTTGACAATAACTTGCTTATTTGTCCCTATGTTCTTTGGTCCTACATACCTATCTAGTCACGACCATGTGGCTCCCATCAGACCAAACTTCTCACGGAAAACAAATGTAAACTCTGAGCTAAATATACAAGCAACTATCTGAAGATATTGAAGAGCAACTAAGAACAGGTAGATACTGAAAGGGAGTCAACATTTGGATGAAGAGAAAAGCACTAATGAGTTTCCATTTTTTATGACTTTTTCCCTGAGACAAGGCCTCAAATTGCACTATGCAATGCAGCTAAAAATCAAAGAAAAACCCAAAATCTTACTAGCTAGTAAAACCAGAGTCTGAGGGAAACACAGCTGCTGGAAAGCAAAGGGAGAATTCCTAAGAAGTAGCAAGCCAGGAAAGAGGAGACCCGAATCATGTGTATAAATTCTAGCCAGATCTCTGGCTGAGGTTGCAACCATACATGTGTGAGGCCGACTTCAAGCAGAAGACTGAAAGAACTGAGCAGAAATTCGAGCCATCAGTCACAGCAAGGAAGATACAGCTTACAGTTTGAATTCAGCCAGGTTAACTGATTCTATTAAAAAAAGAAAAAATACTCCTCGGGGGAACATAGCAGAATTCAGAATTTCTATAACATATCACCCACAACATCCAAGACACAGTTCAAAATTACTTAACAGTCAAAGAAAATAGGAAGACATTACCTATTCTCAGGAAAAAAGTAGAATCAATGGAAGTCAGTCCTGAAATGATTCATGTGTTGAAATTAGCAGATAAGAGTTATAAAACAATTATTATATCTTAAGTTCAAGGACACAGAGGAAAATATGCTCATAATGAAAGAAAAACTAAGACGTATCAAAAGGTTACTAGAAGCCATAAAAAAGGACTAATTATAAATTCTAGAATTTAAAAATATACATTTGAGATGTTAAAAAATTACCCATTGGTGGAGAAGGAAATGGCAATTTCCCAGTATTCTTGCCTGGGAAATCCCATGGACAGAGAAGCCTGGTGGACTATAACCCTTGGGGTCACAAAAGAATCAGACATGACTTAGCAACTAAACAACAATAACAACATACCACACTTACAAGTAAATTCCAGATGGATTGAAAATTTTAATGTAAAAAGGAAAGGTATAATATTAGACTAAACTAAAAAATTACTGAATGGGCTTAACAGCAGAATAAAAATAACAAGAAAGAGCCAGTGAACTTGAAGAAAGATTAATAGATTAATTATCTATTAATAATCTGAAGCACAGAAGAAAAAATAATTGAAATAATTAAGAGAAGTTCAGGAACCTGTGGGACATTATCAAAAGATTTGTCATATACAACTAGAGTCCCATAAGGAGAAGAAGAATAAAATAAAGCAGACAAAATACTTGAGGAAATAATAACCAAACATTTCCCATAATTGTTATATCCCCAGCTAGGCCATAAGCTCAATGAAAGCCAGGAATTCTAAGTTGTAACTCTTTATTAATCCACATAGCTCCTAACAAAGGCTGCATAGTGGGTTCTCAATTAATACATGTTCATATATTCAGCATCAAGAATGATTATTTATTGAGTGCCTACTGTGTGAAAAGCATGATGAAAGGTGCTACAGACACTAAGATGCTTTAGTTATAGTCACTGTGCTTAATGAAGGAAATTTTGAAGAAGATAAAAGAGAGAAGACTCAATTGTTTTGAAGAAGGAAAGGGTTTCCAATGGCTCCTGTTTTTCATTTTTCCCTAGGCAATTCATCATGAGTTTATCTAAGTTGCTTACTGTAATCCCTGTTAAAAGGAGAATATAACATTGTAAATCCAGAGTAAGAGGGGTTCTGGCATCAGAGGTCATGGTTATAAGGATTACATTCCAGAGCCTGTTCAAACAGTCCTATTCTCCTCAACTTGGTTCAATTAGGACAAACAGGGGAGACACTTCTGTACAATTTTCACTAATTTTTTTTTTTACATTTGCCTCTAACTTTCAGGCAGAACTTACATCCTCTAGACACTTAACAAATGATCAGTAAGGACATATTTTTATAACCTCAGCAAAATATGGGAGGAAACAGCTGAGAAAGAAAATTTCTACACTTTGGGAAGAATACACAGAAATGTGCATACCTCTCCAGAACCTGGAGTGTATAAGATCAAGAGAATTACGAGTGTACATGTGTGTGTGAGAGAGAGAGAGAGAAACAGAGACAGTGAAGCAAAGAGAGAAACAGACGCTGAGAGAGACCAAGTGGGACTCCACGTTTCTCTCTGTGTGTGGAAGCTTGAAGCACTGCACTCAGTGTGTTTAAAAACTACCCACTGACAGTCTGTGATTCTGAGAGGCAGTCTGTCCACAAATAAACTCAGCAGAACACCACAACAGAGATGTACTGGCCTGATACGCTCATTTCAAGCATGACCATGTATGTAAGGACATGGTTTGGGGCACAAAGCCCAAACCTAGATGCCTGCAACCATGAATTTAGTACATCCCCTTGAAATGAGCTGCTGGAAATGTCTTGTTTCTGTTAAAAAATAGAACGCACTCATAAAAAGATATAAGCAGAAATTAGATTTTAGTATGTTTGCAGGAGCCTCTGAGTCCAGGAAGTGGCATTTACGACTTCGGTTATGAATCTGTCTGTGACTTTAGTCAGTATTTCAGTCTCTCTGGTGCCTATTTAGTCAGTCAGTTGGGGATAATACTCTTTGCTGTCCATTTCACAGCACTGCTACATCTGTCATGATCATAATAGCTGTCATTTATCGAGTTACTACTATGCATCAGACACTGGGATAAGCACTCTGCTTGCATTATTTGCAATCCTGACAGTAATCCTGAAGATGGGTGTTATTCAATTTACAGATGATGATGCTGACTCTCCAAGAGGTTTAGCAACTTTGGAAAAGTCACACCAACTAGTAAGCAGTGGTGTCAGGATTCTCTCAGATATCTTTCACTACATTACGCTAATTTGCTTTTACTCCTTCAGCATAGTTGAAATATAAAGAACACTCGAGGTATACATATATACTTATGGGGGGGAAAAGGAGAAAACTTAGGAAGTGTATTCCAGGAGTGTAAATCTAGACTGGATATAAGACATGGCCTAAATCAACCAGAGGCTAGAAACAAATCACAGAGCAAAGGCTGCACTTAAGGACTGTGCATAAAACATAAAGGGAAAAGGTAACTGAGATGCTTAGGGTTATCACCTGGAACTCACTGGAGGCTCTTAGTTTTCATGTTGTATGCATCACACACACACACACACACACACACACACACACACACACACCCCACAAGACAAAATGGGTTATGCATCCCCCTAATGCTTGCGAATCAGAAGCATTAGAAAAATAAATTTTCTACATCAACTATACCCCAATTTAAAAAAGAAAAAGCCAGAAAACTTGTTTTTAAAAGAAAAACACCATTTCACAAGTTAATGATTGTTGATTGGTATGTGGAAATACCCATTGTACCAGTCTCGCTGTATTTTTGCAGGCTTAAAAATTTCCATAATTAAAGTTTTAAAAGAAAGAAAGGTGGGAAATGAAGGGAAAGGAAGAAAAGAGGGGAAAAAAAGAATAGCCATCTTCTTGAGATGGAAGAAGAGTGATGTGTGAAAACAAAGAAACTCTGATTTAAAAATGACTTAAGAAAGAACTGCTTTCCCCCAGTTCAACAACAGTTGTAGGATTTCAAGAGGACAAAACTCAGGAAAAGGTCCTTCTGTTAAAACCTGAGAGTGTTTTTACAAGAAATGCAGGACTCTAAATCACCAAGAAAAGCCAGTATCTTGGAAAACACACCAGAGTGACCCAACACAGAGGAGCTGAGAATGAGAACACAAGGAATTCATGAGAAAAGGGCAAGTTTTTAACAGAGGACTGTTCCCAGGGAATATAATTGCATCTAAGAACAAAGTCCAAAATATTAAGATATATTAATATATATGTATATATATAAAAAATATATCTATAGTGATGTCTCAGGGAACCAGTCTGTTTAAGCGCTTATCAGGGCTTCCACATAGTTACTAATTTTGCCCTGGTTGATCTTGTTGTTTGCTGCCACTGGCATGAGATGGTCAACTGTGGCTGTTACCTCCTTTCATTCAATTCTAGCTTATAAACCAGTGAGTCCCAAACTTCAAGTTAAGACAGATTGCTCATTTGATTTGATGGAACTTGTTCTCTTTTTCTCCCTAAAGGAAAAAAGCTATATGACATTTTAATAAAACTAAACAAAAATAACAGTTCTGATAATTCTTTATAATTAATAATATTGATGTTAATTAATATTAATTAGAACATGAATATTAATAAGAATACAAAATTTGATGTTAATAAGAATATTATTAATATAATATTCAATATTAATAAGAATACAAAAATAACTCAGCATTCAAAATGGTGAAACTAACAATGTCTGACATTCAGTCAAAGATTACCAGACACAGAAAGAAACAGGAAAAACTTACTCTTAAAGAGGAGAATGATTAGTCAAAATAAGCTGAGACAGAACTGACCCAGAGGTTTTGTGTCCAGAGATGTAAAAATACTCATAATAGTTGTATTATATATGTTCAGAATTTTAGTTGACACATGAAAGATAGTTTTAAAGTACTCTTGGCAAACTTATAGACACCCATAAATCAATGAAACAGAATAAAGAGCCTAGAAATAAAACCATGCATAGTTTGTCAATTAATTTATGACAAAAGAGCAAAAATGCAAAATGGAGAGAGAACAGTCTCTTCAGTAAGTGGTAATGGGGAAACTGGATAGCTATACAAAAAGAATGACTGGACCACTATCTTACATCATACACAAAAATCAACTCAAAAAAAAATCAACTCAAAATGAATTGAAGATATAAATGTAAGACCTGAAACCATAAAATTTCTGGAAGAAAACATGGGACGTAAGCTCTTTGACATCACTCCTGGCAATGACCTTTTGGATTTGATGCCAAAAGCAAAAGCAACAAAAGCAAAAATAAAAATGGAACTACATCAAACTAAAAAGTTCCTGCACAGGAAAACAGATAATCAACAAAATTAAAAGGTAACCTACAGAATGGGAGAAAATAACAGCATAAAATATACATGACTCCTTGTGCACTCAGTGGGAATGTAAATTGGTGCACCCATTATGGGACACAGTATGGAAACTCCTCAAAAAATTAAAAATAGAAATACTATGCTCTATCAGTTCCACTCTGGGTATATGTTGTTGTTGTTATTCAGTCGTTAAGTCATTTCTAACTCTTTGCGACCCCATGGACTACAGCAGGCCAGGCTCCTCTGTCCTTTACTATCTCCCGGAGTTTGATCAGATTCATGACCATTGAGTCGGTGATGCTATCTAACCATCTCATCCTCTGCTGCCCCATTCTCCTTGTGCCTTCAATCTTTCCCAGCATCAGGGTCTTTTCCAATGAATCAGTTCTTCACATCAGGTGGCCAAAGTATTGGATCTTCAGCTTCAGTATCAGCCCTTCATGAATATTCAAGGTTGATTTCCCTTAGGATTGACTAGTTTGATCTTCTGGCTGTCCAAGAGACTCTAGAGTTTTCTCCAGCACCACAGTTCTAAAGCATCAATTCTTCAGTGCTCAACCTTCTTTATGGTCCAACTTTTACATCTGTACATGACTACTGGAAAAACCACAGCTCTGAAAATACGGACTTTTATGTGTCCATACTTTGTGTCCATCAGGTGGCCCTGGTAATAAAGAACCCACCTGCCAATGCAGAAGACAAAAGAAATGAGGATTTGATACCTGGGTTGGGAAGATCCCCTGGAGGAAGAAATGGCAACCCACTCCAGTATTCTTGTCTGGAGAATCCCATGGACAGAGGAGCCTGGTGGGCTACAGTCCACCAGGTCGCAAAGAGTTGGACATGAATGAAGTGACTTAGCAGGCAGGCATACGGACCTTTGTCAGCAAAGTGATGTCTCTGCTTTTTGATATGCTGTCTAGGTTTGTCATAGCTTTTCTGATAAAATAGATAACTAATGAGAACCTATTATATAGCACAGAGAACTCTACTCAATGCTCAACGGTGACCTAAAAAAAGAGGGGATATATCTATATATATAGCTGATTCGTTTCACTGTACAGCAGAAATGAAGACAACATCATACATCAACTATACTTAAAAAAATCAATTAAAAAAATAAATAGGTGCAGTTTATTGTTTGTCAGTTATACCTTGATAAAACTGACCTTTTTTTTAAGATGACTCAGAGATCAAGAAATACATGGGTCATCTGACATTAACAAGCTCACCATCCTGGTGGGCGAGGGACCTGAACCAAGGGCCTCAACCCGGCTTTCTCCGAGCTCAGTACCAGAGGTTTTTACGAGCTCCAAATGTGTTTTGGTTTTGTTTGTTTTGTTGCCATGCTGGGCAGCTTGCAGGACGTTAGGTCTCCGACCACGGACTGAACCCAGGCCACAGCAGTGAAAGCGTCAAGTCCTAGCCACTGAACCACCAGGGAATTCCCCATACGTCCATCTTACAAAGGCAATGCCTGGTTTTCCCCTCTGTGTCCTTAGGAGCCTCCCTCACCGCTCTCCACATATTCAAACTGAAGCTAAGACAACCAGATAACATGCTTCTGAAACTCCACTCCACTGTGAGGAACACTGAAAATCAGTAATTTAAGAACAACCGCTCAACCAGATCTATATTACTATGTGCACAGAGTCCTACCAAAGGAACAACCCCTACCCCCAGAGATTCAATCTGTGTTATTTCTGTTCTTTATTAAGAACTATTTGCCCCCATGCCATAGTATAGTTGAGAAACAAGGAAACATCTGATTATCACAGAGGGTCGCTATTATCTGTTACCATGAAGTCTGGCTTCACATAAGAAAGCCCAGTCACTCATGTAGGTGGGTTTCTTTTCTCACTTTATGAGTAAAGCAGTCAAACTGTTTTGGCAGCTTCATGAGGTCATCAGGGTCACAGTCTTCTTCTGTCTCCCCAAGCGTGTGTTTTCCATCCTCAAGGTCACATGGCGTTGGCTGGAGAGCTTTGATCTGAGCAGTAGGAGGAAGGAAGGAGGAAAGGAGAGGTACCTTGATTTTCCAGGAAGGTAGAAGGGGGCACTACCTGGAGGAAGGAGAGGTGGATCACCAGGAGTGATCCAGGAATGCCTGACTTTGGAAGTCAAAAGATGGTGGACACTGGGGCCAGTCCTGAGAGAGCACTTGTGCTATCTTGCACCTTGAGGGTCTCCTAAAAGAGTTCATCACTGGACTATCCACTCCTTAAGATTCAAGCTCCCAATGCAGGGGACATGGATTCGATCCCTGGTGAGGGAACTAAGATCCTGCATGCCACATGGTGGGGCCAAAAGAAAAAGAGTTAATCACTGGAGCTGAAACAAGTCCTCTGGGTATAACAGCCAATAATTGAGTGCAGTGCTGAGGCTTTCTTTCCCTGAAGAGCTGCTTTGAAAGAGCTCCACTCCTGTGTCCTGGTCCCGACTCCACCCTCAGGGACCACATGACAAGTGCAGGCAGGGCCTCTCTCCTCCCTGGAGATCAGACCTGGCCCTGGGAGGCTCCCCTGGGGCTGTGCCCTGAACACCTTGCCTCCTCCTCCGTGGTCACTCAGTCACCCAGTGTTTCTGGGCTGCTGGCTGGTAAGCTGGGTGAATGGGCACAGTCATGCGAGAGGAGTGTTTGCTGTCCAGAGCACATACTTGGCAAGTGGCTGCGTGCAACACACGCACACTCCTAAAGGTACGCGATCATGAGCGGGAGCAGTGGGAAAGCGGTGGGAGGTGTGTTCCAGAGTAGAAGGCAATGCTGGTGCTGCACAGTAAGAGGCACAGAGAAGCTAGTCAAAAGGCAACGGCTCTCGTCAGGCCGGGCGCTCCTGCCAGCCAGCCCCAGGCCACATCTGCCCCCAGCCCACTTTTCTGGGGTTAAAACCTGGGGAGCTTCTGCCCCGCACCTCAAGGGGCCTCACCGCACACACCTTGTGGAACTTGGCCCCGGGCGCCTCATGCATGTGAGGCGTCGGAAACTCCAGTGAGTGGCTGACTCTCCAGCTGGAGCCCCGCCGCTGAGCACGACCTCGGGAAGCGGGCGGCCCACACCTGACGGGATGGCTGCTTCCGTCACTACTGTGGCCACCCCGTGCCTGCCTCCTGAGTCACTTCAGTCCTGTTGGACTCTTGGTGACCCTATGGACTGTAGCCCGCCAGGTTCCTCTGTCCACAGGATTTTCCAAGCAAGAATACCGGAGTGGGTTGCCATGTCCTCCTCCAAGGGACCTTCCCGACCCAGGGATCAAACATGCATCTCTTCCGTCACCTGCATTGGCAGGCAGGTTCTTTAGCACCTGCGCCACCTGGGAAGCCCGTGACCATCAAGGGAGAGGGGAATTGTTCCCGGCTTCAGCCCTCCGGCCATTCGGCTCCCCAGGACCAGCCTCTACTCAGCTGCTGGGCTCCTCCACCACCATCAGTGAATAAGATCAGAGGGAGACCAGCCACACTCCACGCCCTCCAAACACATGAAAGCGCTACAGGTCCCTGGACACAAAACCAGGAGAGGGGAGGAGCCCTGGAGGGGAATATCCTGGACTTCTGGGCCTCTTGCCCAAGTGAGGTCCTCCAGCTGCACTTAAAGTAACACTTTCTTTCTGTTTAAAATCGATTTCAGACATAACTAGTGGGTGGAAAGTAAAATAAGTTCCCCCTCCCCTCCAAATCTAGCTTCAACTCCAAGGACTGTAACATGCAGTTTTGGGTATGTCTTTACAGAAATGTTTTATACAAGTGTATTCTGTTAAATGCATTCTCAAGAATTGTACTTATAAATAATTCAACTAGTAAGAATAACTAATGTATAAAGTATATCTTATTTACATTGAAATTGGAACCGGGGGAAAAAAAACTTAAAAGTGATCAGAGGACTGGCAATCCTCCCAGAGTGCAGTTTTCAAAGTGACCACCAGGTGTCAGAGTTATCAATAGTATTCCCCAAATTACAGCTGGAAAGTTACAGGATGGGGAAAGTGCCTGGCTGGAAAATGAGATGGTAAGATCCCCAAACAAGGTAATTTGGCCCTTTGGCCCAATATTTTGTCTACTTAGGGTTCCATAGGGAGAGAGTAAAGGCAGCTGCAGGAAAGAAATCTCACGTTCTCCCCCCATAGACTGCCACTCAGTTGGGCACGCTTGGATCTTCAGAGAAGCTCTGAGTGCTGGTGAATTTCACATGGGAAATGTGAAAACGGCTGGGCGGAGCGGTCTCCTACCTTTGCGAGGCTACTTTTGGAATCCAGGGCCATCTCCCCTCTCCTCAATAGGAGACCAGAGGATGGTGATCATAAGAGGACACACACGAGGCCACATCAGTTGTGGCCTTCCTCATTTTAAAAGGGAAAACCCACGTCTGTGTCAGGAGCTCTTCCTATCTAACCTTGAACATCCTGGTCTCTTATTCACTTCCAATTTGGCCTCCTCACATATATTTCCTTTACCAGAACTGATGCTAGAACCTGTTGGCTGTTGTCTAGAGCTGCTGGCCTAGAAAACATGCACCCCGCCCATGCTTGAGAGCACAGGGTGGGGCATCTACCACCACAGGCTTCAAGCTGTTGCCCAGGGTTAGTTACACTCTTCCTCTAGGGGCCCAACCACCTCACTGGTACCATCCACCCAGCTCTAGTGGACTCAACATACTGTGGAGGACTCCAGGTGATGCTCATGGCAAGAATTACCCTTCTTGGATTCACCAACATCCAACTCAGCCAAAAGGGGATGCTTGAGGCAGTTACAACACAGACTTGTAGGAGGAGGGGATGATGGCCAAGGCCCCTCTTCCCTTGGAGGCCACAGCTGAAGAGTGTCAAAAAGCAAGGAGAACCCTTGCCACGTGTCCCAGCTGGCACCTGTCTAGGCTGTTCCCTGGACCACATCCCATTTCTGGCCGTGGGTCCAGGCAAGGGTTCAGACCCACTACACACTACACACTGGGGCTTGTCATGGGTGGAACTTTACTGCGAACAATGATGCCAAGCTTGTGGGAGGGGTAGGAGGTAGTGTAAGGGGAGGGCAGAAGGTAAGTCAACATTTCATGGACAATGTTACTGGTATTTAAATACTTCTCAAGACTTGTGATTTCCATGAATTCAGAAAGGCAGATTAAGGGGACTATTTTGGGGGGATGGGGCAGAGGGGTGCCAGCAGCATGCAGGATCCTAGTTCCCGAACCAGGGACTGAATCCAGTCCCCCTGCAATGAAAGTACAGAGTGTTAGCCACTGGACCACCAGGAAATTCTAAGGGGACATTTTATGTGATTTGAATGACATCATCTGGTAAATTGGTACATCCTATGTAGGCCACATGAAGCAACAGTAATTATATAAGGCACTATACACCTTAAATGCTATATATATAATTTAAAATGATACACCTGTGGTGCCACGCACATAATAAAAATGCCAGTTATTATTAAAACATAGGTAGTATCCATATTCAAATATGACCATGCATTATGTTTGATGTTTCAAACAAAATATACAAGCCAAATGCTTCATTTAAAAACAAAAAGGGATAAAGCAGTGTTTATATTGGGACCCATGTTAATTTACCATGACAAGTATATTAACTATTGCTTTGATGTGGCAACATTGGTATGGCAGTTGAAGGGTTTTTTTCCATTATCCTATTACATATGCTATAAGAGGGATGGAACAGAAAGAATCTCTCATAATGCTAACCACAGCCTGACTCTTTCAAAGGCAAGGCTCTCCAGACTAAGCCAAGGAAGGGACCACAGAACTCCACCCTAATCTGCTCAGGGTTTATCAACCTCAGGAGGCCCCACTTACTGTGGCTCCTGGACAATCCTGGAGCCACTAGATTTCCATAAGTCAAACAGCCTCCTCTAGCCGTGAACAGTCTGACTATTCATCACATGTTCTACTTGTGACGGATACTTGAGCCACTTAAGCGACAAGGGTGTCACAAGCCCAGAACAGACTTCGCATAGTCAAGGTGTGTCTTGGGATCCCCAGACTTCGAGGTTCTCTGGAAAAGGTACAGCCAATGGTGCCCCCTGAACTGGGAAAAAAAGGACTCAGGCCCCTGCCTCCCCATTGCCTGCTCACCACCTGGCCCCTCCAGGGTAATCATGCTTTGTGTAGGTGAGTCAGAAAGGAGGTGGGCAGTCGTGTGTGGATATTCTGATGACAGTGACTCCTCCCGTGACTTAATCCTTCTTCCAAGCCCTGCAACTCAGCCAGGCAAGAGGCCTGATTCAGAATCTCCTCACCACTACGCAAGGCTGTTTCCCTTCGATAAAGCGAGCAAGGAAATCGTTGATGTGGACACACAAAAATAGACTTCCTGAATCAGATGTGAATTTGGGTGCAGAGTGAGGCCAAGCTACAGGCTCAAACTCACTGACCATAACTATCCCTCCCATAGGGCAGCAGCCTTCCTTACCTGCAGCCAAGCAGCTTCTGAGGCAGTGACGAACAGCTGAACCTGTCGAAACCTCAGAGGAAACATTCCTCACCAGGCCTCCCAGCCCAAGCTTCAGAGGACAGGGCACCAGAAAAGTAAACAGACTAAGCCAATAGCAACAAGAGAGAACTGGTTCTCCTGCTCTCAAGATGTTTCATGACACTTCAATTAAGTTCAACACAATATAGTTGAATTATTTTTAACCTTGTATGGAGCCTCTTGGTTTCACAAACAATATGTATGTTGGTAAGGTTGAAGGATAGCTAGAAGCAGAGTCCAGCAAAAAAGAAAGAAATCACAAGGAGAAATGAGCCTTTTATTCAAGAACTCATAAGTGCAGTACACTTTGGGTGTTGCTTATTTGTCATTTATTTCTCAGAATAATATAGCACATTTCCTTTAAGCAATTTCACGGTTATTCCAGCAAATGGGAGAGGAATCCTCAGTTCTGACTTTCTCAGTATCTCTGTTGCCTAGATTATCAGCTCACAGCTGAACAACAGTTCAAGATATTCCTGCCTAAAGTTAATATGAAGAGTTCTTACTGCACAGCCTTTTGGACTCACTCACTGTCTAAGCAGAATAATCTCACATTTAATAGCTCTGCTATGGGGCAAAGGGAGAGAAGGGTTCCTTTTCCTTTCTCTGTACCGCTTTTCTTTGCTCCATGCTACAAAAATCTCTTTTCAAAACTTGTCAAGGGTATATACCTTAACCTCCCTGAAAAAATGTATCCAAAGTTTTTCTGATATGGTATCAGAGTTTAGCACAAGAGTTGCAACTTGAAATGCCTTATAGGTGCCAAATAGATTTGTTTCATAATATCTTGAGCTGTATTCTTTGGCCTTGAAACACTTTGCTTTTTAAAATATCCATTCTGAAACTTCCCTGGCAGTCCAGTGGTTAAGACTTTGCTTGCCAATACAGGGTGTGATTCCTGGCTGGGGAATGAGGGTCCCACATGCCATGGGCTGTGGCAAAAAAAAAAAAAATTTTAATCCATTCTTCTTGAAATATGGCCCACTTTTAATAGATAGGTGGGCATGAGAAATAGCTCTCTTTCCCCGTAATTCTACTATCAGAAATACAGCAGCTCACAATTGACCATAAATGGCAGCTGACAGTCAATTTCATTGTTTGAGAGATAACAAGGACTAGTGCAGACTGGAGTAAACTGGAGAGCACATGACCTGTATAAAGGAAGAAGCCACTGTTGCTACCAACAGCCAGCCCTGCAGGAGTATGAACTCAAGTCTTTCTGGAGAAACCAGAAACCCAGATTCTGATGTGTAATCTCCCCATTTTTAAATATGAACTACCGGTTTAAAAAAACTCATCAGTTCGCCACTTTGCTGTCTCCCTTCAGTGATTAAAGGCAGTATGACTGGGAACAAAAAAGCCACCATGGAAACCAGGAACCCAAGACTGTCAGACCTAGTTCTGACACCAGCCCACTGTCTATCCCTGGGCAAGACACCTAACACCTCAGCTACCTTGTCTGAAAGGTTAGAGGTCCAAGGATCCTTTCAATCCTAAATTATTACACTGTATATTTAATTAAGTCTTCTAGATGGTCAATTTCCCAAGAACAACCAGAAACATAATTAAAGGGGGGGGGGGGGACACACACACACAAAAACAGATTATTGTGCCATAACAGGGTCTATTATGCTGTCTAGACATGGCCTTGATGTGGCCAAGCCACTTGGTTAATAAAACCACAAAGAATGTGAACACTTCTACAGGCCTGATCTCCTCTATCATAGCCACCCACCCACTGGGGAAGATGAAACTGTATATCACCATTTCTGGGGCAGGGAGCACCTGTCTGTAAAACAGAACACTCTTGGCCCTTTTGAACCCAAACCCAGGGTTTTCAGGAAACATTCTGAGCTGGAAAATAAAGCTGGCCAGCAGGCTTCCCTGAACCACGACTCCTGATTTTCAAGTTCATGCTCAGCCTACCTGCGATGAAATTTGGAGTTGCCACATCAGGGCTTTCGGCATGAGCCAACTGTACTCAGACCAGCTCTTGTTATGTAACCTTCGGCCATGGCCCACATGTGTACATGAGCACATGCTCACCCTGTACAAAAGCACACAGATCTTCAGATACAGCACCTTTTTTTGTTTCAGTTACAGGAAGGGAGTAGAAAACATTAAGCTGGAAAATAATGAGGGATGGGTAAAGTAAAGGCCCTTTCCCACTGGAAAAGTTAAAAAATAGGCACATTTCAGAGCAGATAAAAGTCCACATTCTTGTGGCTATATTAACTGTGTGGCTTGGGCAAACTGAAGGCTCAAAGAAGAGAAAGCCAAGTGAATTACAACTGGGCAGTTTCTTCACACAGGCCATCTTGACATGAATAGCTTGGCTTCCAGTGAAGTGGGGAGGCACCTACATTCCTAAGCGTTTTTGTGCATCGGTCGTGAACAGCAGGGCCTTTTTATTTTGCTATTTGTAGCTGCCAATAAGCATCCAGTATGCTTTAAAGAACCTTTGACTCCTAAACCAGCTATGACCTATGGCTTCAGTTCTGCCTGCTGGAGACACTTTCCTCACTGTGCCCTGATGTTGCCCTGGCTTCAGGTAACCAGTGTTTGTTCTAAGTCAGCTTGTTCTTACCCTAAGGCCTTTGTATTATCTGTTCCCTCTTCTCGGAATGCTCTTTACCCTGATCTCCACAAGGGAGTTCATTCAGGCCTCAGCCTCCAGGCTGTCCCTTGGAGAGGCCCTCTCTGGCCTTCCACAGAATCCACCCATGCATTCGGTGTCACGTGACCCTACTTTAATTCTCTGCCTACACTTCCTACCTCCTGATTGAGTTCCTGTTTCTTTCTTTCTTCATTGCCTGTCTTCTCTCACTGGTACATAAACTCCATGGAAATAAGGATTTTGTGTCTGTTTCACCACGTGTTTCCAGCAGCTAGAGTGATTTGTATATAGCAATTGCTCAATAAATATTAGTCGAAAGAACAATGGACAGTTGGATGAATGGAAGAATGCATCCAGCAAATACCTATGAAGCATATATGGTAACCTGGGAAGAGATGAAGAATGAAATCCTCTTTCAAGGACTCCACAATCTACCAGGGATGACAGACATTTAAGCGGCACATGGCGAGAAAACTGCTTATAGAAGAACACCATGGGGCTTCTCTGGTGGTCCAGGGGCTAAGACTCCCAAAGCAGGGGTCCTAGGTTCGGTTGTTGGTCGGGGAACTAGAACCCACATGCTGCAACTAAAGATCAAAGATCCTGTGTGCCGCAACTAAAACCTGGTGCAACCAAATTAATAATAAATAAATAATTTTTTTTTTTTTTAAAAAGAAGACGCATTCCATGTCTTCCACTCAAGGTGAGTAGGAGGACAATCTCTAAGGAAAGTACAGAGTTGGCCAAAAGGGCAGAAGAAGGGTGGCAGGGAAGGCACCCTGTTGAGAAACATTCCAAGAAAGGCATGATATCTGAAAGCAAACTGTGGGTTCCAGAAGCCCCAGGAGGACTGGGCTGGTTGGTTCCACAAGTGACAAAATGAGAGAGATGGGGCCTCAAAATAGAGAGCAGGGCTAGTTTTTAAGGAGCCTCACAGACCAGCCTCTGGATGTTAAGATTTTAATTCTCTGATCTGTGAGAGTCATTGAGATGCTTTTAAGCAGGGAAGTGATATGATGGTTTTATGTTTTATAAAGATAATGCTGATGGCAGTGAAGGCAACTAGTTAGAGGGAAAAAAAGCATTCAGGAGGTTATTGTCCAAACCAGGTGAACAAATGTCAAGGATCCCAATTAGTGGCAGCAGAAAAGGAAAAGAGCAGACAGATATGAAAGCTATTAAAAGGGTAGAATCAATGGAGCTTAGTGACACATGAAATTAGGGAGGTAAAAGAAAGGAGAGGGTTAAAGAAAATCCCAGGCTGTGGTTAGTGTCATCAAAATGAATGGTGCTCCTGCTTCAGGTCTGGGAAGCCTAGATTCACTCTGTGATGTGGCTGAATCTGAGTCTGCTCACTAACATGAGCTCATGGACCCTTGCCCAGGTGGCTCTCTGTGATCCTAGCACAAAGGTTCCTTTCTCTGCTTATCAAGCAAATTTCTACAGAAGTCCCTCTGAAGTGTGTGCATCAAATCTACAACATCGATGATTTATCGGTTCACAAAGACACACATTATTATTTCGATGCTCAGCCATTTTTGGAGGCACACACTGATCCATCACCACAGGAGCATGACTATTGGTCTAAATATAGATATGCCTGTCACCTCAGAGAAAGAACAGACCAGAAGTCATGATTCCATTTACTCCAAGGAAATTTTAAGGTGATAAAATTGTAAAACAAATCGGTATCATGTTTCTTCAGTCTATAAATCTGACCTAAAGAGAAAATTATGATTACCTCTCCTGTGTTTCACATTCTCTTGACATTAATTGCTAATTTAGCCCACAGATCCCTCTAAAGCAGCCCTCACCCCCACCCCAAGATACTGCTTCCGGTCTTCACGGGCTAGCTAGCCCACGGGTGACAAAAAGCAAGCAGAGTGGGCTCTCTGGCCAGAGGCCCTTCAGGGATCCCCGGCTTATTCCTTTTCTCCTACTCTAGCCCCCATCTGCTGCTGCCACCTGAGAACCTATATGACGTTAAGAGACAGGGGGCATTGGTGCCTGAAACCTGGCTTTACCATTTTTAAGCTGTGTGATCTCAGGAAAGTTATCTAGCCTCTCTGTGCCTCAGTTTCCACCCTTGTAAAATGAGGATACTTTTACCTAATTTACCTCATGGGGTAGTTGTGATTATTAAATGCGTTAATAAAGTACTTAAAACAGTTCCTAGCAGAGTAACAAGTAACAAGCACTCAATAAATGTAAGCTACTGGGGACTTCCCTGGCGGCCCAGTGGTTAAGACATTGCCTTCCAGTGCAGGGGGTATGGGTTTGATTCCTGGTGGAAGAGCTAAGATTCCACATGCTCCACAGACAAAGAACCAGAACATAAACAACAGAAGTGATATTGTAATGAATTCAACAAAAGACTTTTTAAATGGCCCACACCTAAATAAATAAATAAATGGACGCTCTTAATATTCCTCCTCCTCCTACTGCTCTTAGTGGCACTGGGGGAGCCTCTGGTAGGTTCTGAAATACAGTGCCAAAGCAAAAGGCGTTCTAAGGGAAGGGACGATGTCCTGCTTCTGTAATATATCAAAGAGGTCACAAAGCGGTAGAGTACATGCTCGGTGTTTTCTATAATTACCAGTAAAAGAGTTCTTTGCAGTTTTCACTGGCAGCCCTCCCTCCCCACACCAAAGGGCTGAGACATGAGTCCACAGGCACCAAGGCTAGAAGACACGTGAGTGACAGACAGCACACAGTCTCCCTCCCTTGGGGCAGGGCTTCATTACAGGGTCAAGTGGGTCCAGTCTGGCTCCCACTCCCTTAGGATGAGTTCTTCCCAAGAGAATCGCTCATTCCTTACCTAAATAGCCTCCTGGAGCCACCCACTTCTCAATCCCTCCAAAGGAAGCATTTAAATCTGATACTTTAAAAGGATAAAAGACCAGCTATATTGTTTAATTATTTGTAAGTAGAAAGTAAATATAAATTGCAAAAACAAACTGAATTCAAGACTAAAGGCTAGTTCTGATATGGACTTTTAATTTATCTGTAATGATAAACTACCTGTCAATAGTCTTAACATTAGTACAGGCAGAGTAAAATCAAATGTTAAACATGATACCATTTATATTAGCATAAAAAAATTCAATACACAGAACAGAATTGAGAGCCCAGAAATAAACCCACACATATAAGAACAATTAATAATTTACAATAAAGTAGCAAAGAACATACAATGGAGCTGGGAAATAAATGGAGCTGGAAATAAATATAATTGGGAAAACTGGACGGCCACATGCAAAAGAATGAAACCAGACCATTATACCATACACAAGAATTAACTCAAAATGGTTTAAGACTTCAGTGTGGAACCTGATATCAGTGGCTCAGCAGTAAAGAATCCACCTGCAATGCAGGAGATGCGGGTTCGATCCTTGGATTGGGAAGATCCCCTGGAGGAGGAAATGACAACCCACTCCAGTATCCTGGCCTCGGAAATCCCATCGACAGAGGGGCCTGGCAGGCTACAGTCCGTGGGGTCACAGAGTCGGACACAACTTAGCGACTAAACAACAACAACATGCTCTTTGACGTTGGCCCTAGCAGTATTTATCTGGATCTGTCTCCTCAAACAAGGACAACAAAAGCAAAAATAAACAAAGTGGAGCTAATCAAACAAACAACAACAACAACAACAAAAACCACTCAAAAAAACGAAGAAAAGGCAACCTACTAAATAGGAGAAAATATTTACAAATGATATGTCCAACATGTGGTTAACATCCAAAACATATAAAGAATTCACAGAACTCAACAGCAAAAATAAACCATCCCGTTAAAAATGAGCAGACAGGGACTTCCCTGGAGGTCCAGTGGTTAAGAATCCTCCTGCCAACACAGGGGACACAGGTTCAGTCTCTGGTCTGGGAGGACCCCACCTGCCTCCGAGCAACTAAGCCAGCGTGACACAACTACCGAAGCCCAGGCGCTCTGGAGCCTGTGCTCCGCGATGAGGGAGGCCGCCGAAATGAGAAGCCGGGGCGCCGCAAGGAAGAGGAGCGCCCGCTTGCCACAGCTAGAGAAAGCCAGCGCCCAGCTACGAACACCCAGTGCAACCAAAAATAGCTAAGTAAATAAATTTAAAACGAAATTTTAAACGGGCAAACTACTTACAGTAGACAAGATATGGAACCAATCTAAATGTCTATTGACAGATGAATGGATAATGAAGATGTGGTGTATATGTAATAAATACAACAGACTACTACTCAGCTGTAAAAATAGAATGAAATGATGTTATTTGCACCAACATGGATGGACCCAGAGATTATCATATTAAGTGAAGTAAGTCAGACAGAAAAAGACAAATACCATATGATATCACTTACATGTGAAACCAAAAAAAATTTTATAAATGAACTTATTTACAAAACAGAAATAGACTCAGATATAAAATCAAACTTATGGTTACCAAAGGGGAAAGGGGGTGGGGAAGGGCTGAATTAGAAGTTTGGGATCAGCAGATACAAGCTGCTATATATAAAACAGACAAGGGAATTCCCTGCCAGCCCAGTGGTGGAGTTCAAGAACCAAAATCCCACAAGCTCCACTGTGTGGCCAAAAAGAAAAAATAGACGGGCAACAAGGTCCTATTGTATAGCACAAGGAGCCATATTCAATATCCTGTAATAAACCACAATGGAAAAGAATATGAGAAGAGCATACACATAATATACATGTATAACTGAATCACTTTTCTGTATACCAGAAACTAACATAATATGGTAAATCAATTATACTTCAACTAAAAAAATGAGCAGACACTGAATTGATCTTTTTCCAAAGAAGACATACACATGGCCAACAGACACATGAAAAGACGCTCACATCACTAATCATCAGAGATATGCAAATCAAAACCACAATGAGATATCAGCTCACATCTGTCAGAATGACTGTTATCAAAAAGACAAGTAACAGGTGTGCTGGCAAGACTGGAGAAAAGGAACCCTTGTGCACTCTTTTGGGAATGTAAATTGGTGCAGCCACCATGAAGGATAGTATGGAGGTTCCTCAAAAACTAAAAATAGAATACCATATGACCCAGCAATTTCACTTCTGGGTACATATCTGAAGAGAATAAAAACACTAATTTGAAAAGATACATGTACTCCAATGTTCATATCAGCATTGTTTATAATAGCCAAGGTTTGAAAGCAACCTAAGTGTCCATCAACAGATAAATGTATAAATAAAATATATGTGTGTGTGTGTGTGTTAGTCACTCAGTCGTGTCTGACTCTTTGCAACCCTGTGGACTGCACCCCACCTGGCTCCTCTGTCCATGGGATTCTCCAGGCAAGAATACTGGAGTGGGTTGCCATTCCCTTCTCCAGGGGATCCTCCTCACCCAGAGATCAAACCTGGGTCTCCTGCATTGCAGGCAGATTTTTTACCATCAAATATTGGCTATATTCCCTGTGCTGTATTCCCTTGTAGTTTATTTATTTTATACATAGTAGTTTGTACCTCTTAATCCCTTACCTCTATCTTACCCCTCCCCTCTTTCCCTTTCCTCACTAGCAGCCACTAGTTTGTTCTTCATATATACAAGTCTGTTTCTTTTCTGTGATATTCACTAATTTGTTTTATTTTTTAGATTCCACATGTAAGTGGTAACATAACTATTTGTCTTTTTATGTGTGACTTACAGGCTTCCCAGATGCCATTAGTGGTAAAGAACCCATCTGCCAATGCAGGAGACATAAGAGATCCCTACAGTCCATGGGATCGCAAAGAGTCAAACATGACTGAAGAGACTTAGCACACACATGTGACTTATTTCACCAAGCATAATACCTTTGCAAATGGTAAAATTTCATTTTTTATAGCTGAGTAGCTTCCCAGGTGGTGCTAGTGGTAAAGAACCTGCCTGCAGATGCAGGAGACGTAAGAGATGTGGGTTCAATCCCTGGGTCAGGAAGATCCCCTGGAGAAGGGAATGGCAACCCACTCCAGTATTCTTGCCTGGAGAATCCCACGGACAGAGGAGCCTGGCGGGCTACACAGTCCATGGGGTCCAAAGAGTTGGACAAAACTGAGCATGCAGGAAGACAGGCAGTATTCCATTGTGTGTGTGTGTGTGTATATGTGTGTGTGTGTATACATGTGTATATATGTATATACAGATGTATATCTCTATATATACACACACTTGTATATATGTGTGTGTACATAATACACACACACAATTTTGTGTATAATGTGAACAGCCGACTCATTGGAAAAGACCCTGATGCTGGGAAAGACTGAAGGCAGAAGAGAGTAACAAAGGATGAAATGGTTGGATGGCATCATCGATACAATGGACATGAACCTGGGCAAACTCCAGGAGATGGTGAGCAACAGGGAAGGCTAGAGTGCTGTAGTCCAAGGGGTCACAAAGAGTCACACATGACTTGGTGACTGAACAACAACAATGTGTGTGTGTGTGTGTAGCTATAGATATGTGTATACACACACATAATGGAATATTACTCAGCCAGAAAAGATGAAATCTTGCCATATTATAAAGATATTTGCTCTCACAAATCAATGCACAGATTTTATTTAATTTCAGTCAAAATCTCGGCAGTTATTTTGTGTAAACTGACAAGATGATTCTATTTTTCTATGGCATGTAAAGGGCCAAGAACAGCCAAGAAAATCTTGAAGAAGAAAAACAGCTGATAGATTTACATAACCACATGTAAAAACTTATTATAAAATTATAGCAATTGAGTCAGCATGATATTAGCACAAACTTTTGTCAACTGAAACACAAAGATACACAAAGAGACCAACAGAACAAACAGAGCTGAGGAAGAGACCCGCACGGGTACAGTCCTCTAATGGGGGATAAAGACACCACTGCAGAACAGAGGGGAAAGGGTGGTCTTCTCAAAACGCTGCTGCATCAGGAATTTCCTGGCTGTCTAGAGAATAGGACTCTGTGCTCTCACTGCCAAGGGCCTGGGTTCAATCCTTGGTCAGGGAACTAAGAACCCACATGCTGCACAGTGAGGCCAAATAAACAAATAAGTAAACAACAACAAAAATGATATCTGGATCATAAAAAAAGATATCTGGATGTTCACATGGAAAAACAAATTAATGTTGACCCCTGTCTCACACCTGTCACAAAACTAAATACTAGGAGTGTAGACAATTTTAAAAAAACAAAATGCTGAAACTTCCAGAGGATAACTTATGAGAATATCGTCATGCCCTTGAGGCCAGGGATTGAATTCTAAAGTAGGACAAGAAAAGCACAAACCATAAAGGGAACAATTGATGAATTGAACTTCATTAAGAAATTCTGCTCATTAAGACACCATTAAGAGAGTGAGGGCAAACCACACAGTGGGAGAAGACATTTGCAGTACATACATTCAACAAAGGACTCGTATTCAGAATATATAAAGAATTCCACAAATCAATAAGAAGGAAACACACTTTTAAGAGGGAGAGAGAGGAGAAGAACTTTTCTAGGCACTTCATAGAATACAGAAATGGCTCCAAAAAATATATTTTAAAATGACTTAACACCATCAGTTATCAGAGAAATGCAAATTAGAACTACAATAAGGTACTATGGAATCCTGGTAAAGTTCTATTTCATGACACATGGGTGGTGGTTTCATGGGAAAATATTCACTGAGTTGTACACCAGGAGGTGTGCATTCCTCTCTAGATATTACACTTAAATAAAAATGCTTCCTTAAAAGACAGTGAGACTTTAGAAATATATCAACCAAAAGCAATGTGTGGATCCTATTTGGATCCTGCTTCACACAAACCAACTATTAAAAAAGAATATGTATGTGAGACAGTTGGGGGAATTTGAACACTAACTGCATATTTGATGGTAATTAAGGGATTATTCAGCTTTTTAGGTATGATGAAGGCTTTGTGGCAATGTTTTCAAAAAGGGTTGTTATTTTAGACCTACATACCGAAATATAAATAGATATATTATAAATAATATCTTGGATTTACTTCAAAATAAGCGGAAGAAGGAGGATGGATGAATTGATGGCTACTGGAACTGGACAGTAGGCACATGGGAATCTCAGGACTATTCTACCTTTGTGTATGCTTAAAATCTTGCATAATAAGTCTTAAAAAAAAAAAAAAAAAAAGCTATGGCATAGCCAAAGTTTTACGCTTTGGGGCTATTTAAGATTCCTTTCTTCTACCCCCACAACCTAATCAAGTAATACTATGTAGTGGCAACAGAAACCAGATACACCGAGCCCTTAGGCTATAGGAACTTCAAGAAGTCACCTAGGGCATGATCTTATTTGCAAAATAGAGACAGAGACACAGACACAGAGAACAAATGTATGGACACTAAGGTGGGAAGGGGGAGGTGGGATGAAATGGGAGACTGAGATGGACATATATATACACATATATGGACACATTTGGGCTTCTCTGGTGACTCAGACGGTAAAGAATCCGCCTGCAATGTGGGAGACCTTGGTTCGATCCCTGGGTTGGGAAGATCCCCTGGAGAAGGGAACAGTTAGCCACTCCAGTATTCTGGCCTGGAGAATTCCATGCACAGAGGAGCCTGGCAGGCTACAGTCCATGGAGTCGCAAAGAGTTGGACACGACTAAGCAGCGACTTTCACTATTGACATATGTACATATGTCTAAAATAGGTAACTAAAGAGAACCTACTGGATAGCCCAGGGAATTCTACCCACTGCTCTGTGGTGACCTAATCGGGAAGGAAAACCGAAAAAAGGAGGTATACGTATAGCTGATTCGCTTTGCTGTACGACAGAAATACAACATTGTTAAAGCAACTCTATGCCAACGAAAATTAATTTTAAAAAACAAAATTAAAAAATAACAATAGAAAAAGAAGTCATCTAGGCCACTTTCTCGTTATCAAGTACAGTATCTGAAAGAGAAGAGAACCCACACCCCAACTACACGGTGATGGGCAGACGAGACACAGTGAGCTTACCCTCAGAGAAGCCGCTAAAAAAGAAACGTGACTAGGGCACCTGCCCAAGACACAGCAATCACTTACCCACATTCTTCAGGGCACCTGCCACTCAGGGCTCTAAGCAGCCTGGCTGCCCTCCCTCACAGTAGATTCAACAGAAGCTCCTGTAGCCTCCCAGAGCTGGCCCTTCCTGTCCTGCCCATGGATACTAAGCATCTGCTGTCTGGCCTCATCTTAGTTAGACATCTATCTTCCTTTGCCAGTTGACCTGGCTGGAGCCACTAACGGAGTAAAGCAATCAAGTACGAGTTCTTGTATAAATCAAGGCTGGTTCTTTCTTCTCCCAGGATCCTAGACAAGCACAGGCTTACACAGTTGAGAAACTCGCACTAGAGACACAAGCAGTTGCAAAACCACCCGGCTGAGGCCTCCTGACTTAATGTGTCTCTCAAGAAGCCCTCTAGGTTTGGAGCTCTCCCAGTTCAAAAGGAAATTAAGTTCATTCATTCCTTCTGGCCCTCCTTCACTATTTTAAGATGAAGCTCGCTAAACGGATAAACAAATCTCCAGGTTATACCTAGCCTAGTGTGTTATCTATCCCTTCTAGGCAAGATGCTGCATTTCAACCAGGACTTTTTTGAAGAAATGAACTGTGTGTTTGACAAGGAGCTTTCGGGCACTCCCCCAGGTGGCTTCCGGAAGAAGGAAAACCTTTTACTGGCGCTTACAAAGTCATTTATCTACCACTAAATGGGCTGATGAGACGATAGGGGCTTCCAAGGTGAGGGACCAAAATCTTATGTGCATAAAAAGGGCAAAGTCAAAAAACTAATTCAGAGACTTCCTCGGCAGTCAGTGGTTAGGACTTTGCTTTCCAATGCTGGGGGGTGCAGGTTTGATCCCTGGGCAGGGAGCTAAGACCCCACATGCCAAAAAGCCAAAACACAAAAATGTAAGCAATACTGTAACAAATTAAAGTCTTTAAAAATGGTCCATGTTAAAAATAAATCTTTAAAAGAATTAATTTATAGGACTTGCTCTGTTTCTTCTTTCTGGCCCCTTTAAACAATGAGTAGTTTTCAGAGTCATACCAGCCATCTCCGAAAAGCAGGGGAGTGCAGAGCACACAGTTCTGAAGCCTGGGCATCCGGCTCTCCCACACACCAGCTATGTGACCTCAAGTTTTCTGGTGTCAGTTTATCACCCATAAAATGGGGGTAATATTGATAATACTGTATACCATCAATAATATTACATACCTCATAAGGCTGATGAGAAGGTTAAAATAGTACAGTGAATGTCAAGACTTAAAACAAGGCCTGGTAGGTGTTAGCTCTTCATATTTTTTTATTATTACAGTAAACCCTGTGGTGGACATGTCCCATCATAGGAAAGAAAGGATAAGAATGAAAAGGATGGACACTAGGAAACAAAAGGAGAAGACCAGTGTTGTTGAAACTCTGTGACTGAACCTTACAAACACACCTGTTTCTATTTTCATAATATTTGTCAATAATTTAGGGATAGAGAAAAAGCTACTCTGAGAAAGGGTCAGAGGTATAGTTAGAAAGTGGACATTCCTATATTTCACAGATGTACACAGAAAGGTCACTCTTATGAAAAGACACAAACCCCATTGGTATTAAAGGACCAGAAAGTCCTAAAACCCCCTCGGTCCTGACTTAGCCAAAAGCCGCTCCACAAGCCATTAAAAAAAAAAAACCTAAGAACTACTGTTTTGCACCTTTGTTGTTAATGACTGGCATTCATGAATTCCTTCAGCTTTTTAAATTTAGGCTACCATCATGTGCCACATTTGCCTACACATTTAGTATTATTAAGTAAAGAGCACATTTTTGAGATAAAATTAAATGAAGAAATGCAGGAACTCTTTCAACAGTTTTTTTAAACTTCACAAATAATCACCTACTAAAACCTTTAAAATGTTTAGGCATTAGACCATTACTTCTATCTGGGCTGTGTGTAATCTAATCAGAAAATATACTTTCTCATACTAATTAGAATTTGTTGGTTAACAATAATTGTGTTTTTCCATTGATTATTATTTACGATTATCATAGTGCCAAAGAGATGAACCACATACAGGAACCTGAGAAGAAGAAAGATTGCCCAAAGGGCCTGCTGTCCACTGTCCATGGACTCCAGGGGCTATTAATTATTTATCTACTTTTCAAAGTTAATAAATAGGAATGTCTTTTTGCCCTTTATTCCCCAGATGAATTTAACCAAATGAGAGATGGGTGTGTGTGTGTGTGCAGAGTCAGCAGTCTGAGAACATAGGAAGTGCAGGTAATGGGAAAGAAAGAGATGTTTACAAAGCAAATATATTTAATGTCATCAATTATACACAACACTGCTTCATCTGGCATCTTTTATTATGATTAATGATCAAGAATATTTTTATTGGTTTTGAGTGTACTTTTTAAAATGTGGAAAAAAATTTAAAAACTAAAATAAAAATAGAAACTTGAGTACCTTAAAAACATGACACTTATTAATACACACACAAAAAAAACAAAATCCAAATAACTTCTATTGACACTTTAAAAAAATACTTATATTTAGTTAGAAAATGCAAACACTGCAGAAAAGTATCAAATGGAAAAATCAGAACCTCCCTCCTCAACCACCCCAGTCCTTCCACTCAAAGATAAATCACTGCTTTATGCTCTTCTATCCTACCAAAAAAAAATAATGCATACATATCTTTTCATTTATTTATCAGGTGAGTCATATTAGGCACACTGTTTTGTGATAGGCATTTTTTACTCAATATATCTTGATCCTATTTTCCTATCAGCACTCCATTCTTTCTGCTCCTTCCAATGATGCTTCAGTGAATATCTCTGCACACACATCTTAGTGTTACATGCATTTTGTGACAGAGCCACAAGAACAAGCTACTCCAAGCAGTCTAACCCAGCTGTGTGGTGGGAAAAGAACAATCTAGTTTTCTTGGCAAAAAGGACGGTATTCAGCTGAGAGGAAAAAGAATACTTCCACATGTTCCCTTCTAAGTATAAGGCTCCTGTCTTTGCACTTGGATCCACCCAGCGTGCCACCCCTTCCCTCCCTTACAGGAGGGTACTGGATGCTGGTGGCAAGAGCGGAATGTTTGTAGGACGGGAGGACAAGCAAGTGCTGGAGAGACATGCATGGAGCAGTAACTGCCAGGGTTACTGTGCCCGTCACTCTACAACCTAGGTACTGGAAACTCCCCGTTCATGGAAGGCCAATTTGAAGCACAGTATAGAGAGCTGTCAGGCTAGAGGTGCACAGGAACCCAGTGGAGTGGCAGTGTTGGGGTTAACAAATGACTACAGAGTCCACAGCTCAGAAATACGAGCAGTTATTAAATTCTTTGAACTTCACTGCCTCAAATCCTTTTTGAAATGATGGAAGATTTAACCTATGTTTTAAAACCTTTCAAGACAGTCTTTTTCCAACTATCTGTTATACTTGTATCTTGTTTGACTCCCAGATCAATTCTCTGAAGCAGGTAGGCCGGTGCCATTATCCACACTTCACTTGTGAAATGAGTGCAGGGCAGTGAAGTCAAACTACTTGTCCAAGGTCAACTGGCTGATCAAATGTGCTCTCACTCCAAGAACAGTGCTTTCCTCAATTCTCCCAAGTCCAACAAGTCCAGCTTGCCAATATTAGAACTCTGAACAATGAAAAGCTAGGAATGATACAGGCAGATTCTTTACCATCTGAGCCACCAGGGAAGTCCCAGAAATGATGCTAGAGATATAAATACAAATATATCCCTCTCCAAGGACACCTGAGAACTACCTCTTCCAGTAGAAATTTAATAAACTGGATAATAGTAATGTTGCTAAGTACCAAGTTGAGACACTAAATTTAAAACTTGACAGGACAGTAAACAGTCTCTTCTAGTCTTTTTTTTACAAAGTCTTTTATGAAAATTTGGTTTTATGTTTTATTATGAACACCCATACTATATAAGTAGCTTTTAATTTTTTAATCTAGTAGCTTTTAATTTTTTAATCTAGTAGCTTTTAATTTTTACAGCTAAGACACTGCTCTGGACAGAACTTGTCTAACACTGATCTCCTGAGTTGCCTTTTGTCAGTCTAGACCGTCCGAGATGAGTGTTTTGCAAACTTTTATGAGATTGGCCTACAAAAGAGATGCATTTTGTTTTGTAAAGATGAGAGATATGTCTGTCATTAAAACAGAACTTTAACAAAATAATAATGACCTTTCCTACTAGTGACTGACTTGGATGCTTCCTAGTCTTTTTCATTTTTCCATTTCATTTTTTAAAATTGTAATCACAACCAAAACAACAATTTTATGACTCACAGGTCAGGGTCCAAAATCTGAAAAACACTGGCTTAAATGACAATACACAGATCCTACCTCAAAGAATTTATACAGTAGTTGAGAGACACATAATGTACATAACTCACAGACATCTCGTAGTTGGAAAATCCTTATACATAAATTAGCTCAACTATCTTTTACATCCCTGTAAGCCTTTGCTTCAGTATCTCTAGGATAAAAGTTGCCTCTTATTTGGAACCTAGCACAGGGTTGGTCATATAAAGGCCTGTTAAAATAGCACAGGAAATGAAAACAAAAGAATCAAATACCTGAATATACATTCAAATTTTTTTTCCTAAAAGACATCTTGGACCTTTACTTATACATCTATCTCAGTCTTTCCCAGGAGGAGGGTGAAAAGGGAAAGGCAAATCAGGGGGACTGAATCAGTCCTCTCTGAAGACTTGAAGAAGGGGTTTTAGTTAAATATTGCAAGCAGATTTCAATATTGGAAGTCTAAATAAAGGACTCTCAGAAGGAGGGTAAGGAGGCTGAAGTCAGGAAAAACTCCCCTGAGGAGGTGAGAAAGGAGCCAAGTCTTGAATCAGAAGGGTAGAGAAAAGGTAGGAGGGTGCATGTGATCAGACTCAGAAGATGAGGCCAGCACATTTGGGGGAGTGAAGGGTTCATAAAGGGAGCAGTAAGAAACAAAAGTCAAAGAGAAAGATGGAGAACAATCTGTGGAGAGCAAGGTAAACTCTGGATTGCATCCCGCAGGTAATACGGTGCTATGAAGATTTCTCAGTGTGTACAGAGTGGTATTTCAGAATTATTCATCTGTACATGGGCTTGAAACCTGGCTCTAAAAACATTCAAAGTTCAAACAACAGGGTCTCCAGCTGTATTTTAGTTTAGAGAAAAATGTGTGTCCACATGGACTTCATAAATTCAGAATTCTTGTAACAGCCACCTTAGTCACATAATACATACAAAAGCTGGGGTATATATATGAGTTTAGACACCAATTAAAACCAATTTCTTTTGCCTTTCATCCTTTACTTTTGTTCATGAAGGGTAAGCCTTGTCTGTGGCTACCACTAAGTAATTGTTTCCTGCATGAAAGCTACAGACTTTATTCAGAAGCTTGTCCTCAGTACTGCTATGGGCCTCATAAATTATTAAAAATGACTTTGCAAATTTTAATTTTGTATAAACAATAACAACACTTTTAATAATAAGGCTGTCTAAAGTTAGCATACAACCAGGACTCTCTGAAGTGTTAACTATCTAGTAATTCAGGCTCTGCTGGATACAGTGGCAGTGCCCTATGAACCTCAGGTAGAACTCAGGTCTGTCTCAGGTGAGTAAGAATACTGAATGTGAGTCATCTCAAAATTACACTGCCACCTGGAAGCATATTTAAGACATGAGACTAAAAGCTAAATCTCTGTCAGAGCTTGCATTGGTCTTCTTTCTTAAATTTGAGGATCAACAGAACTCAGAATTCTTTAATACTTTCTCATAAGAATTATTTTTTGTGGTGGCTTAGTCACTAAGTAATGTCCGACTCTTTCGAGTCCATGGACTGTAGCCCACCAGGCCCCTCTGTCCATGGGATTCTCCAGGCAAGAATACTGGAGTGGGTTGCCATTTCCTGCTCCAGGGGATCTTCCCAGCCCAGGAATCGAATCCCAGTTTCCTGCATTGCAAGCAGATTCTTTACCAACTGAGCGACGAATTTTTCTAACTTCAGAAACCTAAACAAAAGCCTCAAAGTTATTTTGCGCTATAAACTTTTGAGATTTCTGAGCTGTAATATACTCCATTGTTGAGTCTGTTTTTCCACATGGAAACTACTTCAGAATAAGATTGTTAAATGTCTGAGAAAATCTCTGTACATGTCAGGTGTATATGCTATCGACCACATATATGTAAATAATTGTTTGGGGTAATGGAGACTATTTACCAATGATCAAGACTCAGCCTAGCTCTTGGTTGCTGCATTTCTACAGCCACATAAATAGGTTAAGTTACAGCGACACTGAAGCCTCGCAGTTAGCCTAAACATTTAAGCCTGGATCTCAAGTTGAGTCTAAATACTCCCTGAGATGCATGTTTTGGATGAAGCTGTTTGGTCTCTATTACTGCTGCCTAAACTGAGCAGTGACTCAAGAGGCAACTGGAAGGGAGAAGGAGATGCTGGGCAAAAGCTAAGTGAAAGCCCCTCAGCAGAGTCCCTCCCCGCCTCTCTACACCCACAGCCTTTTTCTGACTCCTTGTCCCCATCAGATATTGCTCTTAGCCATTATTCCATCTCCCCCGGGTGGAACACAGTCTCCCAGGCTCATCATCTCAAACCTCCAAGGATGGCCCAGGCACGACAACTGTGTGTGGCACCTGGCTGTGGAAATTCGATTTTTCCACACTCAAACCGAGAGCCGGCGAGTCCTGGTTACCATTGAGCGAGTCGACAGGGCCTACCACAGCCCTGTGCCTCTCCGTTCTCGTGACAAAAACCTCGCCACCTGCTCGACCCCGTCCTCGGCCGGGGATAGAGAATCTGCAGTCCCTCCGCACCCCTGGCGTTTCTAGGTCACCCCGGGGTCCACACGCACATTTCTCGCGCACACGATCGAGATCGCCGTCCTCCTGTGCACGCCCAGCCTCGGAGGGCGGTTACAAACTTACTCCTCGCCGAGGCAGCCCTGCCAGGGGCGCTGGGGGCGAGGCCCAGCCGGCCAGGCCCGGGCTCCGGGGCGGATCTGGTCGGGTCGGGTCGGGGTCGGGGTCGGGGTCGGCCCCCCGCCGGCCCGCCGGCCTTCCTCCCCTCCCGCCCGGCCGGCCCCCGGCGCACGTGCCGGGTGACAGGCCCCCCTATAGGTTCCATACCTGCCACCGGAAGTGAGTGAGGAGGGCAGTATAGGCATTTCCTGTGACGCGAGCGCCTGGACTCCATTAGGCAGCAGCTGGGGGAAGAATCAACACACCAGGGAGCTGAGCGGAGCGGACCCGAGGACAGAGGCGGCAGCTGCCTCCGCTGCCGCCCGCCGCCGCCGCCGCCACCACCGCCGGGGCTTAGCCCAGCGGCGGGCCCCGAGCCTCCCGCAGCCGCCCCGCGGCGCCCCCCCCGGCCCGACCCCCGGGCCGCGCACCCCGAGCTGCCTCCGGGAGGGGGGGGGGAAAGGGCCCGGATCCTCCTTCTCCCCCTCCTCCTCTCCCTCCTCCTCCCCCTCCTCTCACCCCTTACCCTGACCCCCCTCCCCGCCTCCCCGGCCCCCCCTCACCCCGACCCTGTCCCCGGCCCCCGCCTCCCCTCCCCCGCCTCGCCCCACCGGCTTCCCACCACGGCCTCTCTCGGCGAGGAAACTCTGGCCTCCGCTTCCTCCTCCTCCGACTCGGACACCGGCGGAGCCTCCCCGCCCCCGCGGAAGAAACCCCGAGCCTCGGCGGCGGAGGGAGCAGGAGAGCCCGGGGCTTCGGCAGGCAGAGCAGGCCTCTCCCCTCCGTCCTCGTCGTCCTCGTCCTCCTCGTCGTCGTCGTCCTCCTCCTCCTCCTCCTCCGTGGTGGTAGTGGTGGGACTCCCCCCGGCTGCTGCCCCTTCCGCCGCCGCCGCTGCCGTCCCCCACCGAAGTAGCGGCCACAGCCTGGTCAGCGGCAGCATCATGCAGGCCAACGGGGCAGGAGGAGGAGGAGGCGGCGGCGGCGGCGGCGGCGGAGGAGGAGGAGGGGGCGGCGGGGGCCAGGGACAGACCCAGGAACTCGCCTGCCTGTCGGCCCAGAACGGGGAGTCGTCCCCCTCGTCCTCGTCGTCCGCGGGGGACCTGGCCCACGCCAATGGGCTCCTGCCTTCCGCCCCCTCCGCCTCCAACAACAATAGCAACAGCCTGAATGTCAATAACGGGGTCCCCGGCGGGGCCGCCGCCGCTGCCTCCGCCACCGTCGCCGCTGCCTCCGCCACCACCGCCGCCTCTTCTTCCTTGGCCACCGCCGAACTGGGCAGCAGCCTCAAGAAGAAGAAGCGGCTCTCCCAGTCAGATGAGGATGTCATTAGGCTAATAGGACAGCACTTGAATGGCTTAGGGCTCAAGTAAGTATCCCTTACAGGCAAGCTGGTGTGGATGGACCGAGGGGACCGAAGCTGGCGGGGAGGCGAGGGGAACGGGGCGCGCTGGAAGGAGCTCAGTCAAAGAGTGAGAATTACCCCTGGGCCCAGGACACGGGAGGACGCGGCCCAGACAGGCCGACCAGGGAGGAGGAGCTGACCTGAAGGGAAATAAGGGAAAATCAATCAGTCGGACAAATTGTGAGAGGAGACAGGCGGTTGGGAGTGTTGGGGCAGAGGGGGCGTAGGAGCCCAAAGATGCACCCCTCTCCACACACCTTCAGAGCTTAATTGTCTGTCAATAAAGACAGATGCGGGAGTGTGTCTCTGTATGTGTTGGGGGAGGGGTGGATTAGAGCTGGTGGAAATAATGAACCTTGGAGGATTTGTTTTTCAAGTGTATCTCAGAGGCATCTTTGTGGGACACCTCCCCACCCCCAACCATGACAGACGACCCAGGCAAACTACCAATCAGGAAAGACAATCAGTTACAAGTGTTTATGGGAACTGAGGGGCTGGGATCATTCGGAAGGAGGCTGCTAAATAAATCTGATGGGAATAATGAAGTAAGATACCATGTTGATGTCATGTAAAGGCCCTTGTGTGTGTGTAAGAGGCCTACCACTAACTTGTCTGAAATCCCAATGTAATACCAAGAAAGCGGTTGCCCCTGAAAAAGGGACATCGAATCTGGTGAATCATTTATTTTCAGATACAATTTAGATGGCCTTGTGTACCTAAAGTAGGGTGAAGGTAGACGACCTTGGCCCCAACCCCCCACCCCACCCCCGTTTTGTATACACACAAAGAAAAACCAAGCGCGGGGGTGGACGGTAGGATTGGTGGGAGTACCGTGGAGCCTGATGGAGGAACCGGACAGAATAAGACTAGGAAACAACATGCAACAGTCAGTTTCCAGCTTCAAAGCATAGATTAAATAAAATAAGTTCTTAGACCTAGCCTTCACTTAGTATTTTTGGATTTATAGATTTGTTCTGGGGAGAAGGTGAAAGAGCATTTTTACGAGTGACATAAGTATTTTGATTCTCAGGCAGATTATTGCACTGTTTTTGCTGAAAAATGGAGCTGAATAAGAAAGCATTGAAACATAAGTATGTAAGATGGATAAAGATTCTTAGAGATATCAAAATATCTGATGGAAGAAACCACATGTGGTGAATCGTTTAAGCTCTGAAAGAAATGTATCGAAGGAAGATTTCACTTTGTTCCCTAAGGAAAAGGATTAGTGTGAAAACAGATTTTTGTAAATGCTAACAGAACCTATTGCTGAGACAAGAAGCAAGCTGACAGCAGCAGGAGGAAATAACTCGTGACTGTTTGGAACCTACACCATAGTAAATTTGCTATTTTTAGTATAGAGAGAAAGGGAATGATTTTTTGATGCTGGATTTATTTTAATTTTAGAGATTGACTTGTTAGAATTTCTTTGCATACATAATACCTGGATGTAAGGCTCTTACCTAATACAGGTCATTTCCATCACCTTGTATGGAACTAACAATTTTTTAAAAAATCTTTCAAACTGTAGTAATGTGGCTAGTATGTAAATCATGGTTTTTCATGTGTCTTAACCAGTTGGTTACAACACATTTTTAGAAATTTTATACTTCATTAAAGGCATAAAATGAAGGAAGAATTTTATTTTGATTCTGGTTTTAAGAAGGTTTTTGACTTTAGATGTAAACATAGATGGCAGTTTAAAATTCAAGTTTGTTTAGCCAAGCACATCAAAGCTGTTTATTTCTTTTTCCTTCATCATGAGGTTAGCTTAAGAACTTTTGAAACTGTTTTCATAGACAGTAGTTTATTTGGAAGAGTAAACCCTAAAGTTGGTCAGGTCTTTTTTACACTGTATCTCTCCTGCAGCCAGACTGTTGATCTCCTCATGCAAGAGTCAGGATGTCGTTTAGAACATCCTTCTGCTACCAAATTCCGAAATCATGTCATGGAAGGAGACTGGGATAAGGTAAAGTAGGGCATATAGAGCTGTGTAACTGCTGCTAAAATTATATATTTGATGTGCATTTTGTGACATTTCTGTTTTTCTCTTATACCAATTTTTGCAGGCAGAAAATGACCTGAATGAACTAAAGCCTTTAGTGCATTCTCCTCATGCTATTGTGGTAAGAGGCGCACTTGAAATCTCTCAAACGTTGTTGGGAATAATTGTGGTAAATACACTTTTGTTCTTAGTTTCACATTTATGCTTATGTTAGTAGGTTATTGATAAGTCTAGGCTTCTGCTTCTTATAAAAGATAAGACCATAATTTTCATATCATTACCTTTGTAAACTAAAATGAATATTGATGATGTTTTAAAGTTTGAGCTTTATATTTTTAAAATCATATTTAATAAATATATCCTTTGAACCTAGTTTATAAATTAAGCTTCTACTAAGTTATACTGAAAGATCTTTACACTCTCAATACTATTAATAGGAGTTTTATATTTATAGGATCAAGAATAAATTATCCTTTTATTCTTTAAAATACTGAATGTGCTGGTAAAGAAAACATTTTGGGGTGTATGTATATCTATATAACCTTAAGTAGCTGACCACATTAAGTATCTTTTTTAAAAAAAAAAATCTTTGGGAATTATAATTAACTCGAACCAGCTCCATTGGTGTGCTCATCATTTTCCATTCCTGCATTCCAGTTGTGTGAACTGACAGTGTCAAAGTTTGTATGACATAAATCACTCTGGTGGAGGACTCATGCAAATTTGACCATTGGGCTCTGCTTATTGCCCTTATTTCCTGACAGGATCAATGTCAAAGTTTAACCTGTTAGCCTCTTTCATAAATCTTAAGGAATCTTTTATACTAATAGGCTTTAATTCTTCAGTAGATGTTGGTGAGGGAAAGGAGGAGATCAGTTTTTTTTCCTAAGTTCTTATGATTGGAAACCATGAAGAATCAGCTGCTGGCTGCTGGCTTTTTAACTTCTAGCTGATTCATTTGTTGTCAAAAGCAGTTTCCTGTCTGGTGGGGGAGGGAAAGAAGGCGAATAGGAAGTGAAGTAGGGAAACCAGCTGTTTGTTGACTATTACATTTTGATTTTGTTTTTAATTGGGTCAGACATTAATCTTTTTGTCTATAAACCTAATAGACCCTCCTGTTCTGTTTTGGGGGATTTTTTTTTTTTTTTAAAGAAAATCTTAATTATAAGAGTTTTCAAATTCTTAATCTTTTATAAAAATATAATCCTAGAGAATGGACTTCAAGTGAAATAAGGGAGGAGCCATATGAACAAATATGGATTCATTTAAATTGATGATCTAGTGTTTTGTGGGTTTTCCCCCCCATAAACACTTAAAATACTAAAATGTTTAAGTTACTATTGAATCAGATGCCTGATAATAAATTAACTCGTGGAATAATCAATTCTGTGGTAAATTTTTAAAATGGAAACACAGAAGTTAAATATCTATATTCAGAAAGATTGCAAATTTTCTAGCAAGTAAATTTTCCCCAATCAGTATGTTTGGGGGTTGCTTTTTTTTTTTAAATGATACCCAAGTAAATTTTGATTGGACAATTTTTTAATACATTGTTAGCCCTGACAGAATGGAGGTGACCCTAATATAAAGACAATTAAAAAGCCAAAATAAGAGTTGGGGTTCCTTTCCCATTGGACATTAGCACTACTTGTATGGTGACAGTAGAGAACTTGCCCATGGACTATTTTAAAATGTGTGATTTCTTGGAGGATCGTTTTCCTTTTTTAAGCTTCAACCAAATTGTATCTGTAACTTTGTAGTAAAAATTATTAATAGGCTCACTTCTTTTTTCTTATTTATTTGTAGTAATTTGAGACTTCTGTATTGGATTTTGATTATAAATATCTCATTAGAAATCTTCATTAGAAGCAACATGTAAACTGATGAGAGGTAGTTGTAGATAATAAGGAGGAATCCTTTCTTTTTACAGCCTGTTCAGTCTATAGAACATTCTAGGATCTAATAAGAGATGAAGATAAAATCTCTGGCTGAGCCTCACACCATCAAACTGTTTAGGTATTTATAAAAGAAAGGGGTTCCAACTGTATCTCACTTTAAACATTAATGAGTCAATTGCTTTTGAAGATTTAGGTCACATTTTTTCACCTAATTATGTTTAGATATACTCCTTTCCTCCACTCCATCTCTAAAAGATAATCTAATGTAAGCATAAATTTGTAATAATACCTTAGAAGACAACTATTTGGGTTTTTTTAAAAAACATAATTATTTTAATTGTATACCCAGACACATTTGATGACTTAGTCTAGACTAAAATTGTATTTTCTTTTTAAACCTGAATGTTTCTGTTGACCCAGTCCACTCTCCCTCTCAGCCCCCATATTTTTAAATTGTTCATAGTCAAATGATTCTACGAATAGCAGAATTTTTTTCTGGAGTTTCTGGAACCTGAACCTATGAATCAACATATTTTAATTTGGGTTCAGATATGCTTAGCCATGTCTAGAGAATTTGGGTAGATATTTGAGATCAATAACAGAAAATTTTATATGTCTAGAAATGTTTGATTCTTAATATAATAGAAACATGCTTAACAAAAGTGTTCAAATATTAACTTAATGTACAAAAATTTACTAGTGTATTTTAAAGTCAAATAGTGAGACATTTTGAAAGCCATAGTTTAAATATAATTCATTTCCTCTTTCTCTGAGTCATGATTTAATTGATATAACTTGGTTATAACCTTATTTCAGAGTTAATCAGAATCACTACTAAGTTAGCTAGGAGTCTGCCCTTGATAACCAGACTTTCTCTATATCATAAGTTCTGAGTTTCAGAACTTCACATTGAGTTCAGTTTAATTATATGGGAGAAAACGGTAAATCCAAACAATGGATAGGGTGGTGGGGGACAACCTAAATCCTAAAGATCTACCACATGCACTAGGTTATGCAGGTTCACCTCATATGCAGGATTTACCACATACACTATCTTTCAAGCTATCCTACCTAGTCACTTACCAATTTCAGGTTTTTATTAGATAATAAGAGAGAATTTCTGCTAGGACCAAAGATGCTGAAAAATTATCAAAGATTAAGAATAATCTCTTACAGAGGTCTAGTTAGGAGGTGGGGAAAGATGTAAGAAGAGTTTATTTTCTCAACCTGTTTTCTTTTCCCCTTCATGTAAGAAGCATGTCATCTTTTTAAAAAAAACATTGTAAAACCACATCCCAACCTCAGCAAGCTTTAATTTTGCTTGATTCTTTAAATTTTTTCAGTAAATAATTAACATCTTTTGTGAAAGATGTTCATTTTTTTGAAAATGTATTAATACTTTTGCGCTTTAAATTTTGGAAGGTAAAATAATGGCTTTACTTTCTCTATCTTTATCATATGTGTCAAATACTGAAATTGATTCTTAGCAGAATAAACAGTTTCTCAACCAAAACTCTAGCTGTTCTTGGCCAGTAACATTAGTTACCATGCACACTACCAGAAATTGGTATCTGTTTGAGGATATTCTGTGTCTTAATCTGGATAAAATGACTCATAGAGAAATGTTCTTGCACTGCTTTTATAGCATTCCCTGTACATGCAGAAGTGTGTGTTTATATTGGCTTCTCTCAAAGTTTTACTCTGCCTTTCTCTTCTCTCCTGCCCTGCCTCTGCCCCTTAGAAGAGGAGCATGTTGTAGTAGAATATTGATGGGAAAGTAAGGGGGAAATAGGAAATAGCTCTTGGGGCACTGTCCCTACACAGATTGGAATGGGCAAGGAGGCGTACATAGAACCTAAATGATTTATATCCCACAAATTAAGACGTGGCCTGAATTAAAACAAAATTTTCCCCAAAATTCTCAATTACTAAGAAAATTTAGTGAAATTAAATACATATGCCACCAATGGCGTTTAAATGAAAAAATTCTGCAAGTAAAAGATACTTGAGGTTGATTCAAAAACACTGTAAAATGAAACTCTTAACAGTTTGTTGATAAATGGAAATATATGAATGCTTCATTTTCATAAAGAGTTGATGTTCTTTTCAGAAGATAAAATGGTAAGAATACCCACAGTAACTTTAAAATCCTTTGATTTTTAGATTTTTTTATTTAGTCTTTTGGTTTTTGTCACGTGATGGACTTTAAATATTTTATTTGCCATCTAGAGATTAACATTAGGTTATATGTTTCAAGGCATCTTGGTAACCTGTTTCTGAAACATTCATTAGTCTAACTTTATGTGTAAAATTTGGTAAATGTAATTTTTCTAGAGTTACAGGAGCTTATCTCATAGTTTGAAATTTTTTCTGTCCTTTAATTGTCAGTTTAAGATTAGATTATTATCAGACATAAGCAATGTATATTGTAAAAGATGTATTTAAACGTATGCCTAAGTTATATGGGAGGGTGTGTTTTGTTTACTTTCTTTAGAAACCATTTTTATAAACTTGTAGGTTAAGCTTTCCTTTCTAAATACTCCCTAAAAGAGAATCCTATAGAACATTTCATTATACTGTTAATTTTTAAGTAAAAGATAATTTCTCCATGCCATTTTTGACAGCAGTACCTTATTTTTTAAAGTAAGTGTCTTATTGAAGAAAAAAAGTCATTTGAGGTTTTCTTTTAAATGGATTTGAGATCTTTACTGCTATATTCCTTGGCATCTCTAAGTATGACTAACATTTCCTGTCAACTTTTCTATCTGCATCATTTGGCTTGCTTAAGCGCCACAAGTAGCAGATATGATAGATGAAACCCTAACCCTCCAAGTAATGGTCTTTAATTAGGTTTAAGGTTTAAAAGAAATTCCAAACTTAATGTTAGTAAAAACTCTTTTGTCTAGCAGAAAGCTGCTAAATGAGTGATGATCACTTTCAAGTTAAAAGTAAAGTAACGGAGTAAAGGAACATTAAAAGTATTAAAGTTAAACATATATCAGAAAAAAACTAAATGTGCAAGGGCTTCTCCATAAGCTGGAAATGGTTTGTCCTTTGTGGGGAGGGAAGAGTTGATAGTAGTGCTATATAGTGAAATGCCTCAGGATGAGATGCTGCCAGTACACAAAGACCTTCCAGTTTCACCTTCAGTTGTAGGCATCCCTTTATTGCCACCTGGAGAGAGTGAGTCCATCAAGCTCATGCTTGTCCACTTTAATCATAGGAAACCCAGTACTTTGCACGCCAACCTCTAGTCCAGTTGCTGGTCAACTCCTCTTACCTTTGATAAGCCAAAATCTGACACTTTGTAGCTTCGACCCAGCGGCTCCAGTTCTGCTTTTGGTCTACTTAGTCCCTCTTTCACATTGTGGCTTTTGACTAATTCCTTCATTAACTGGTTTTTCTGCCATCTTTTTTAAACTTGTTGCGTGAATCCCCCCCAATACCCATTAGAGAAGTCAGGCTTATTTAAAAGCAAATTTAGAATATTTGAAGTAGTTCTAAATTTTCACAGAAATAAAATTATAGGTGAATGTTTTGAGGACGGAATAAGATTTTCTCCAATGTTGATGCCTTGGTCACTAATGATCTTTTCTAATTTGAGATTATTCATTTAAAGCAGAGTTTTATTAAGATGTAAAATTGATCAATTGAGTCACATGTCCTCTGTTGTGACCCTGTTAAATAGATATTTTGAGTCATTTTAAAGCTTTATAAAAATTATTTTCAAAGGGCATAGTAGAATGGTTTCTACTGTTCTGTTTAGGCACAAACATTTTCTGAAACCTCCATCAACTTTTTTCCCCTGACTGCTGCTTTCTGTCATGTCAGAGGATGAAGTTTTTGCTGCTGCAGCAGAAGTACCTGGAATACCTGGAGGATGGCAAGGTCCTGGAGGCACTTCAAGTTCTACGCTGTGAATTGACGCCACTGAAATACAATACAGAGCGCATTCATGTTCTTAGTGGGTAAGGAAGCTCAGTTCTTAGACTTCAGGTTGAGGGAGAAGCTATTTGTATCAAGGTTACCATTCCAGAGTTGCATTTCTTTTAACATTTTCCCAAGATCTGAGTATTGCTAAATTCTTGGGTGATACTTGTTGGGTAGTTTCACTTATGTGTGTTCAAACTATTTTTGTCATCCTAGGAAGCTTTCCATATTAGAATAGAGGTATTTAAGTGAATGAAAAGAAATATGTATCGACAATGAAATGCCATTTCATGATCTTCTGTATAAGTCCTATGGCATAATGTTCTGTAGATAAAATAAGCAGTGACGTTTCCAGTGTTGTTGCGTTTTTTCTAAACATATACTTGTAGCAGGTCCTTGCTAAGCATTTTATGTACACAGTCTCATTTTATCCTCATATCAACCCTTTAAATGTTAGAGGGCCCAAGACCTTGGTTCTGGTCCTCCCTCTTTCTGTCTACACACACTTCCTATGTGATCTCCTTCTGTGCTATGGCTTCACATACAATCTGTATGCCAGTGGCTCATAAAATTACCCTCATCTGAACTCCTAACGTATATATCTAATGGCCTGCTTGATAATGTCCATTTGGATGTGTAATAGGTATCTCAGAGTTAGGTGTTCAGAACAAAAATTCCTGATTCTCATGATCCCTCCACCCACCCCCACAGACCTGTTCTTCCTCTAGTTTTCCTCATCTCAGTAAATGGTAGGATCCTCTACCCACTTCTTCCAACAAAAAACTTAAACTTCATCCTTGCATTTTAATCTTTTAACTGTGACATACATTGTTTGTATAAGGAAATTGCACATAGAGGGCAGATATCAAATTTGACATGGTTTTTTCCTCTTAGTTCAGTGTCCTTTGAGTTATACTATGTGACCCCCCCATAAACAGACACACATTTGAAACCTTAAAGTATAATATGTATTCAAAAGGAAGCAGAAGTAATCATGGATAACTTTTGGAAATTTTTTTAAAACAGTTTTTCATAAAATTGTTAATAATTTTCCTCCCAAAAAGTTATTTTAGAAACCAAAATTTTTGTAGTGTCCAACTTCTTTTATGGGATTTCGTGAGTCTGATTACTTACACTATTAAAAAGCAAATTCTCATCAGCTAAGGCATGTGTGCATGCTCTGTCACTTCAGTAATGTTTGACTCTCTGCGACCCTTTGGACTATAGCCCGCCAAGCTCTTCTGTCCATGGGGATTCTCTAGGCAAGAATACTGGAGTGGGTTGCCAAACTATGCTCCAGGGGATCTTCCCCACACAGGGATCGAACCCACATCAAGTTCCCTGTGTTGGCAGGTGGATTCTTTACCACTAGTGCCACCTGGGAAGCTCCAGTCAAGGCATATTTATATAGCAAATAGCAGGAGAACAAGTGGTCCTGCTATTGGGTAAGAGGCTATTAAATTCTTTAGCTGCTAAATGCAATTTACTAAATGCAGTATGCAGTTTAAGAAAGTGATGATACTCATATTAACTGATACATTTATGTATACCAGATAGTAGACCAAGTACTTCATGTATTCCATCTTATTTAATCCTTACTACTTCCCTTCTTAATATCCTTTTTACAAATAAGAACAGATTGGTCTGAGGCCAGAGTATGAGGCAGAATAGGAGGAGAGTTACTTGCCAGGTCTAATCTCCATGTTTGATTAATGCCTTCACTTTTACTTTTAAAGCCAGTTCTGAGTAGAGGTAGAACAAGGTTAGAGTCACACTTCCAGCAGGGGGCCTTTATGTATTCTCCAGAATCCATGAATTTAGCATTTATACCTCCTTTGGCATATATAGTGAGTAATAAAATAGTACCCAAATGTTCTTCTTTGGGATCTCAATAACTTTCATAAGATCACACAAGGGTGATTATCTAGTTATACCATTTCTTGAGTGGCATTTATGATAAACTCTTGAAGATATGTTGTTTTTGTTTATTTAACTTAGTATGAATATCTTTGAAGGTTTTTTGTTGAGGGTTTTTTGTTTTGTTTTGTCTTAACTATTCAGGAGCAATTAAGTTAGCATAGTGATTAAGAGCAAGTTCTACAGCTACAGTGCCTCAGTTTATTTTTCTACTTTGCCTCTCCTATGCCAGTTCCTTAAGCTTTCTGTGCCCTAGTTTCCTCATTTATAAAAATAGAATAATAGTGTTTACTTCATAGAGGATCGGTATGAACATAAAATGAACCAATATATGTTGAGTGCTTAGTAAAGAACAGAGCTCGGCACACCATAAGAGCTACATGTGTATAATGATACGTAACAGTAAATCTAAGGATACTGGTGGTTGTTTAGTCACTAAGTCGTGTCCAACTCTTGTGAGCCCATGCAGTGTAGCCCGCCAGGCCCTTCTGTCCATGGAATTCTCCAGGCAAGAATGCTGGAGTGGGTTACCATTTCCTGCTCCAGGGGATCTTCCCAGCCCAGCAATTGAACCCAGGTCTCCTGCATTGCAGTCAGATTGTTTACCAGCTGAGCTATAAGGAAAGTACCAAATCTAAGGATACCTTCTATTAATTGATAGCAAATAATAATGTCTGTCCTGCTGTAACTTATATTCAGGTGCCAGATTGTATTAATGAATTGGGTCCACTATAGAAATTTCTTCTTGATATATATTTCTATTTCTTGTAAGAACTAGATCTCCAGAGTATAATCAGTATTTATCCATGATGTTTAATCCCAAGAAAAAGGTTTGATATTTGGTGCTTTCTTTGTCATATTTTTTAGGTATCTGATGTGTAGCCATGCAGAAGACCTACGTGCAAAAGCAGAATGGGAAGGCAAAGGAACAGCTTCCCGATCCAAACTGCTGGACAAACTTCAGAGTAAGCATCTTCATCTTTGATGTTTCTGTATGTTCTCTTAGAAAGGATACTATGAATCCATTAGCAAGACTTACATCTAGACATACTCTTAACAAGTGGTTATATAGGAGGAATGAGGGGGGAGATCCATTAGGACGCCCTTTAAACCAGAGGCTTCAAAATCCACCGTGGAGTCAAAGAAGCTAAACCTCAGGAGTCAGTGAGTGGATGCTGGTCCCAGAGCTTGTCTCCTTCCATTTCTTTTATGTAGTGATGCTCCCCTTAAGATTTTGTTTGGGGGAGAACTACTGTGGTTAGAGAAAAAACATGGAAACCACAGCTTTAAGCCACAAGTGTTTTAGATAGAAGCAGACCTCATTGTGCTTCATAGATAGTGCATTTTTTTTATAGATTGAAGGTTTGTGGCAACCCTGAGTTGTCAAATTATGGTTAGCATTTTTTAGTAATAAAGTGTTTTTTAATTAAAGCTTGTATAGTTTTTTAGACATAATGCTGTTGCACACGTAATACACTACAGTATAGTATAACCACAACTTTTATATGTGCTGGGAAACCAAAAAAGTTTCTGTAGCTCACTTTATTGTGATGTTGGCTTTATTTCAGTGATCTAGAACCGAACCCTCAAAACCTCTGAGGTGTGCCTATTTTTTTTGTTGATTTCAAGCGTAAAGCACCAGTTTCCTTTGGTAAATTGTTTTACCCTCCCTCCAAATATTTTTATATAACTTCCAAATTACAGCAGACATTTCCTTTTTGCCACATCTTTATAGTAAAAAACTGTCTTTCCCTCTTTAGTTAAACCATATCCTATATTTTCATATTGAAGTGAGAGTAGAGATACTTCAGAATCAGAAAACCATGTTGTGGAGGGATAAGACATTAAAGGATTGAAATAGATTGGTATCGATAATAAAAACACCAGTTATTCCCTGCATTTTCACAGTACCTTGGCATTAGATACAATTTGATGAAACCTGGAACTTGAGTTCTTCCTCCATTTTGGTTTGCTCCTTGTTAAGTGGAGATTTTTCTTATACTTTTAGTGATGCTTCATCTACCTGTGGGTCACAAATATCTTTAGATTTTATTTTCATCATCACTACCTTTTCATTTTCTGTCGAATTTTTGTTTTGTTATGTTTTTGTTGTTGTTTTAGGAAATTCACTTGCAAATTAAAGCTCTCCTACCCAAGTGTATTCATTCTAGTGACAGCGTAGCTGTAGTTGCTGACAGATACTCATAAAGCGTACATGTTACTTCATTTCACCCAGAACTGCTCTGTTTAAAGGTCGGGACACCACGCAGGTAGGGGCAGGCACAATAGAAGATGAGTCAGATGTCCTAAGTAAAAGTAAACTGTTCTGTTTGGTTTTTTAATTTTAATTTTTATTTCTCTTTTTAAAAATATCTTCTATTAAAGCCTATTTACCACCATCAGTGATGCTTCCCCCACGGCGTTTACAGACTCTCCTGCGGCAGGCGGTGGAACTACAAAGGGATCGGTGCCTCTATCACAATACCAAACTTGATAGTAATCTAGATTCTGTGTCTCTGCTTATAGATCATGTTTGTAGTAGGTAAGAGGAAAATGTTTTATATTTTAAAGTAGGCTAACATTTTACAAACTCACTTACGAAATTTATTAAAATGTTAGGATTTTGTTTTAAGAGTTTTATCCTGTCACCATAAAGCAATTCATGTTTGCTTTAGCATTTACAAATACAGCTAGAACCACTGAAGTTGACAATTAAGAGAAATTTGTATATGTTTATATAGGAAATTACTCTTTGAGAACTGAAGCTGGTTGGCCTGTTTGTTCCTTTACTTGTCTGTGGGTTTGGTTGGTCATTTTTTGTATCTGGCCTTTTTTTTTTTTTAAAGAAATTGTAAGTGATCCTGTGTGAGAATGCCAGTGACCCAAGCCTTTGTTGTCTTTGGATGCCAGAGACCACTTAGTTATTACCCTTCCCAATCCCCACCCCACCCCCCTTGCCCCCGCCCCATCCACCCCCTCCCAGACATTATGATTATTTTAACTGTGGCCCAAATTATTTTATGCTCATGAAGATCATGGAAGTACTTTTCATAATGGAAGCTCTGCTTTTTAGTTGAAGGTAAACTTTTGACTAGAAATACTTGTAATAACAGGTATTAATTTTCTGGTTTGGGTTTTGTTGTCATAACCTATGCATCTGCATAGTTTAACTTATAAGAATTCAGGCTTCACTTTTGATGTTAGAATTATTTTGAGTATAAAAGTCCCTACCATTTTAATAATGATCTCCAAAATTTCAGCAGAGCTTTCATTTTTAAGATACTGAAAAACAAGATATGAAACCTTTCAAACTCCAGAAGAAAATTATTTGGGTCTAGTGAACCAAACATGACAGCTGCAATGCACATGCTCTATTTCTTTTGTCAAAGATCTTGGAGAACTATTGAAAATAACATGACTAGGAAGAAGAAGAGTGTATATGTGTGAGAACTTTGGGAAGATGACGAATTTCTGAATAACCATAAAACATATATATGTGCCCATATACACTATGATTTAAGAAAATCTTTACTTGCTCATAAACTACTTTCATATATAGTTGATTTCTCACTTCACCCTCCCCCATTGCAATTTAAAAAATAGTAATAATTGAACTATTGTAAAGTATTGGATAATTACTTGATGCACTTAAAGGAAATGATTAGAGATCCTTTTTATTTATCCGTTGTTACTCCTTAACATTGCTTTTTTATTTGCTTATGAGAATTTTTAAGTCTTTTCATTTCAGTTGAACAGAGGTAGGAGGAGAAGATAGATTAAAAGACTATATGAGTTCATATTTAATAGCTCCTTTGAAAATTTGAGATCAGTGTTAAAATTAAGGCAATTGTGAACCCGAATTTTTTTTTTGGGTATGTGAATTTATTGCTGGTGGTATACATTGAAAGGTATATATGGTAGACTTTATGGTTCAAGAGGTATCAGTAAGTTGAGAGCTTGCCTTCCTGTTTGGAAACTGAAATGTATGAGAACATGACCTCCATTTTTCTTAAGGTCTTTAATTTCTATGCCAGTATCTGTGAAAGTAAATGCTGGACAATATTTATTTAGCCTGACTTTTCCTAACCCTCAGATCAGGGATCAGGCTCCTACAGACGTGCATAGAAAGCACTCTGTTTACACAGGAATGAAAGAGTTCTTGCTCCTCAGAGATAACCACTGATGATTGGAGGTCTTCCTAGTTGTCACTGCGCACCCACCTCCCCCCCACCCGCTGCAATACCTCCACTTTAAAGCCAACTTAAAATGGTTGCCTACTATACATTCACAGTACCTTCCTTATTACCTCTTCACTCTTCAGATTTCTGTAGTACTCAGGTTTATGCAGTCAGCACAACACCAGAGCTTTTTTTCTCCCGATCTGCATTGAAGAGATTTTGTTAGATTATATATATTTATATTTTTCACAATTAGTGCATATATATATATATTTTGGTTAAATTTGATCAGTAAAGTACAGGATTTTTTAATTTTTTTTTTTAATCTGTAGAAGGTTTTTTTGTGTGTAGGTTTTTTTCCCACCAACAATCAATGGAAGGATGTTTCCACAGATAGCTTTTTATTTTTGTAAGTATTAGTTTTTAGTAAAGGATCATAAAATATTTATAGAATGTTAAGGTATTTAGCTTGATTTAAATGCTACTTTTTTCAGTTTGATTTAGGAAGATCCTTATATTTTTAACAAATTTTAAATTTATTTGAAAACAAAGACTATCATTTTAATACCCTAAAGTTAGCCTTTTAATAAACTAAGGGCTTAATTACTAGTCTTTTTAGAAGGTTACTTAAGTAATAATAAAATAGTGACTATTTGAGTGCCACTTTGGTGTTCCCAAACAAGGGGGGGCTTCCCTGGTGGCTCAGTGGTAAAGAATCCATCTGCCAGTACAGGAGATGCAGGTTCAGTCCCTGGGTCAGGAAGATGCCCCCCTGGAGAAAGAAATGGCAACCCACTCCAGTGTTCTTGCTTGGGAAATCCAATGGACAGAAGAGCCTGGCAGGCTACAATCCACAGGGTCACAAGAGAGTCGGACATGAGTTAGCAGCCTAAAACAGCATTTTTTAAAATGGACTTAAGAGTTTACCCATTAATGTTTAAGTAACTTTTACAGTACAGATCTGTATTGTCCTAACAGTAGCCAGTGATTACATTTACATTTAAATGAAAAATAATTTAAGTTAAATTAAGTGAAAAAATCCAAGTTCCACAAGTATGCTAGCCACTTTTCAGATGCTCAGTAGACACATATAGCTAGGGTTATCAGATTGTATAGTACAGGTATATAACGTTGGAATTATCACAGGAAGCTCTAGTGAACGGTGCTGATAAACTGGAAAAGGATAGAATGGTTTTTAAAAGTGAATACTTAATGAGAATAGTCTTAACTTTTTTCTCTTTAACTTAGTGAAGTTAATCATAGAATTCTGTCTTTAATATATAACTGCAACTTTTTAAAGTACTAGCTAAACATCAGAGCCAGTTTAAATGCTTTACATTCATTGTCTCATCCTTTTTTATTTCATCCTTGTATAAGGAATTCTATAAAGTACTCTTGTCTTTAGGTTATGGTTGGATATATTGAGATTTAGAGAGATTAGGTTTCTCAGAATCACAGTAAGTAGCCAGGATATGAACCTGAGTCTCTCAGACTTTTCTGCCCCCATTCTTAAGACTTTGACCACTACGGCCTCTACCATATATTGCACTTCTCTTGTGCTGTCCCCAAAGTAATACTAACTGTCCACTTTTGAATGACTGTTGCATTCCAGGAATTTTTGATGTATTTCTCATCCTTATAGGAACCCTAAGAACCTTGGTAGTTTCATCTTGTTTTATAGATGAGAGAGCTGAGACTCAGGAGTTAAATGGCTTGGCAAAGATACCAAAGCTTGTAACCCCAGATTCTCTACAGTGCCTATTCTGTTTGTCACACCAACTTGCTTTTATATCAATGAAAATGTACATTATTTCTTCTAAAACAACCTGATCCCAGCCACTTAACAAAGACAAACATGAAGACCTGGTTAATTTTTGTTTATATGAATTGACTTAATCTGAGCAAAAAATGTTTCATCAGTTTTTTTTTAACATTTTCATTATTATTACTCTTAATTGATTTTAAGAGTAATTATTTGTGGATTTGTTTGTTTTAGGAGGCAGTTCCCATGTTATACTCAGCAGATACTTACGGAGCATTGTAATGAAGTATGGTTCTGTAAATTCTCTAACGATGGCACTAAATTAGCAACAGGATCAAAAGATACGACAGTTATCATATGGCAAGTTGATCCGGTATGTACTCTAATATGAATGTTTAGATTACAAAAAGAGATAATTTTTCATCTAATTAAGTACATAATTTTAAAGTATGCGTATATAAATGGCATTCTTTTCCAAGAGCATTTTTGTCATCTTCGTCATGTCTTGCCTCTTTCTGCGTTGTTTAAATAATACATAGAGATTAATATGATCAGAATTGTTGAGTGTTACGCGCTAGGATTACACTTAGTCTATGTGTACATTATGTAATTTCATCCTCTGATTAACTCTCTTGAGATACTAATATCTCCTGTTTTCAGATGAGGAAACCAAGGTAAAAGTTAAACACCCAGGCTCTCACAGCTTGTAAATGGCAGAGTTAGACTTAAATCCAGGGATAGTTTTACTCTAGACCTACTGCTCGTCAGTGTCCCTGCCAATTGGCTATCTTTGTTAGTATTTGATTTACAGATTAATGCAGTAACCATTCTGACATGGGTTAGAAAAGACTCATTTACCATTTTGCCTTCCAAAACCCTTCATTATCTTCTGTAATTTGTGGAACTTCTGTTAAACATTCCCCCACACACACATTTCTTTCCCCTCAGTGATACCTATGAGAAGTATTATATTCTGGATTTAAAATTTTAAGTTCCCTCAAAAATCAAAATTGTCTTTTTTTATAACCAGGTGACCTACAGATTTGTAGAGATGAGTATTTCTATTTCTTTCAGCCAAGCAATTAAGAAAGTACATGACTCCAAATAGGTTAAGATGTATTTGGTTTAGGAGTCATTCACCTAAAATCAAAAAGTATAAATAATCTTATTGAGAAAGGGGACCATAGAAGGAAATATTTTAGAAAGAGTAGAGTCAGTTTGAGAGCATACATCAATTCTTGTGTACCTGCAGTATGCTATGAATGAAGAAAGATAAACGAGATCTGCTCTGCCTTAAAGCAGGCACTTTTTTCCTTTAATTGTACCATGTACTCCTCTGGCAGTCTGAACCCTATGGACCCCCTCCTCAGAATAATTTTTTTTTTTTTGCAGTTGCTTTAATCCATTTATTTATGACAAAGACATAAAATAAAGAAGTTATTTTTAGAAGTAGAATTGTTTTACTATAAGAGTGAAGTAGGCTGTATCAGGATGTCATCATCCCATCTGTTGTCTTTTTGATAAGCACTCAGAGCTCAGCTGTCCTCCCCCGGCAGTGCTAGTGGTAAAGAACCCACTTGCCATGTACTCCTCTGGCAGTCTGAACCCTATGGACCCCCTCCTCAGAATAATATTTTTAAACGCATAATCCAAAGCACTTAGGAAGCCCGAGTATATATCATAAAGGTAAACCCAATTATATTGAAGTATAATTATCAAAATAGTACAAAAACAGATACAGTTTAGTAATATGTTACTTTTTTATAAGCATAGTAACAGATTCTAGTAGCAGATCTAATAACTTCAAGAATTTTGAAGTAGTGACAAGCATAAAATTTTGAGATATCCAAAGCTATAATATGTGAAAATATTTGAAATTTCCATTATTAACAGTCACCTAATAGCACCCAATGCTGCCTTGTTAATTGCTGGTATTCGGGATTGAAGGAAATACTGAATATCATTGTGGTTAGTGAATATAAAGAAGTGCATTTTCAAGTACAAGAACTGCTATTTAGTAAGCAAATAGGATGAGTAAGGCAAACCATGGGAAATGTGACTAGAAAAATAGGTTGGGATCCATCATAACCTTATCATTGGAAGGACTGATGTTGAAGCTGGAACTCCAGTATTTTGGCCACCTGATGCGAAGAGCTGACTCATTTGAAAAGACCCTGATGTTGGGAAAGATGGAAGGCAGGAGGACGACAGAGAATGAGATGGTTAGATGGCGTCACCGACTCAATGGACATGAGTTTGAGTAAACTCCAGGAGTTGGTGATGGACAGGGAGGCCTGGCGTGCTGCAGTTCATGGGATCACAAGGAGTCGGACACAACTGAGTGACTGAACTGAACTATGATAAGAAGTATTTTCATTCAGTAGTTATTTACAACATGTCTGAAAAGAAAACAACCGTATCAAAACTTCTTTATTACATATATTCTTCTAGCAGCAGTATATGAGTCCCTTTTGTTTAGCGAGTATTTATTGAGCACCTGCTGTGTGCTTGACCTTTTTGATAGAAGTCAGACTGGGTTCCTAATAATACATGTAATTATTCTTCAGTGAATGCTACAGGAACTCAAAAAAGAAATCCTATTGGAATTGGAAAGCAAGGGAAAGTATGACAAGTAAGCCTGAGATGAAGGAGAATTATATTATTTAGGCAAGACATTATAGCTGGCTCTCAGGTGAAAGATAACGTGACTGGGCAGTTTGGGTGAAGACTTTGTAGACTAGGAGATGAGGTTCATGAAGTAAGTAGCAAACAGATCAAGGAGGGTCTTCTATACTTTGCCAAAGAGTTCTGACTTTTATGCCAGTGTTTCCCAAAGTGTTTTTATGAGAATACTGGTTATGTAAAATGTTAACAGTCGTTACATGGAAAGGGCTTTTATGTCCAGATTAGCTTGGGAAATGCAGAGTCAGTGCTTACATTTAAATATGAGATACAGTGTGTTTTAGAGTTTGGTATCATGGTATTTTTCTGTGTCAAATACTATTTGAAAAACTTAAGAAAATCAGTTCTGTTTTTGAATGTATATTTTTAGTGGATAGAAAGAATATATAGAGAGTACCTTAATATTTGAGTTGATGTTATTCCAGTGGTTAGTTTTTTTTAACAGGTTTTTTTTTTACCTTTTTTCCCAATAAAGAACTTTACCCATTCCCCTTCTCAGAATCCAAGCAAAATTAAGTGGATTGCATGAGTGTGATATTACCATTTGGATTAGGTTACTCTTTATAAAGACATTGTACTTCTGAAGATATAAGATTAATATTCTCATTTGTTTTCAACTTTTCCTTTCACATCTTTCTATTTTTTAATTAATGTGCATGAAATTATTAGGTTTTTAGTTAAATACTTCTATAGTAGCTTGTCATTAGTTTAGAAGCGAATCTTTGTGTACATCTAAAACACCACTATGAATGAAAATTTGTTCCTAGAAGATACTGGGCTAGTCCAAAAGACTTGACTTGCTTATTAAATTATGCAAGCTACTTTGACCTAATGATACTATGATCTAATACCCCAGGCCTATTAGCATCTTCCCAAAGAAAAGTCAGAAATAATGGCTTTGTAAAACTTGAACTTTCAGAACAAATTCCCAATCTAGTTTTATCAGACTAGTTCCAGACCCTTTTCTAACTGCTGTAGTTCATCACCATTGGAATTTCCATCAGCATTGGAATTAACCAAAACTGGTCTCCATTAGTCTAGTCTTACCAAATTCTGCTTCCTTCACACTGTTTTTGTTCATCTTTATTCCCTAAAACAGAAATTTAGAGACAGTCTTTTCAACATTTTTTGTCTCATCCTGTCATGTCAGTTTTATGTCCCACAACCTCTTTCAGTCCTGACCATGTTAGTTTAAGGCCCATTTCTTGTCTTAACTATGTGGCTGTTGTACTGGTTCATTAGGAGTGTCCTTACTCTGCGTCTCTCTTTGTTCTGATTCTTCTTCCACACTGTTAATGAATTCTCTTCCTAAAGCCAAGTATATTATATATTCCCAAGCTTAAAAATCATAAGTGGTTCTTCACTTGCAGGATAAGATTTAGCCCTTTAGTCTGAAACAAAGATGTCAGTTTTTCCAGTCTTTTCATTTGCCACTTCCATGTTTGCAGTTTATATATTTCATCCTATATAGCTTTAGAGTCAGGCACCTCAGGTTCAAATCCCTGGTAATACTGTCAATAAAGGCAGGTTGTTTCTAACCTTTCTCAATCTTCATGTCCTTTCCTATAATATGGGGGAGGAGAATAATTCTTAACCTTTTAGATTTTTGAGATTTAATTGAGATTGATTGTGAATAGTGCTAATACTGATTAGCACCAGATAAGTGATAGCTCTCCTGGTGGGAGTGTAAAATGGTTTAAACACTTAAGAAACAGTTTGGCAGCTCCTCACATTGTTAAGCACAGAATTGGCATATGACCTAGCAATTCTACTCCCACACATATACCCAAGAGAAATAAAGACATGGTTCTGTGCAGAAACTGTTATATATTTGTAGCAGCAGCATTCATAATAGCCAAAAAGTGGAAGCAATCCAAATGTTGCTTAATGTGGTATAGGCATAAAATGGAATACTATTTAACAATTAAAAGGAATAAAATACTGATATATTCCACAACAGGAATGAACCCTGAAAACATCATGCTAAGTGAAAGAAGCCAATTACAAAAGACTGACATGCTGTATAATTTCGTTTATATGAAATGTCCATAACAGACAAATTCATGGAGAAAGTAGGGGTTGCCAGTGCTGGAGGAAGGGAGAATAGGGAATAACTGCCACTTAGTATGGAGGTTCTTTTTGGGGTGATGAAAATGTTCTCAGGTTAGATAGTAGTGATGGTAGCACAATCTCTGAATATACTAAAAGCCACTGAATCATATACTTTAAAAGGGATGAATTTTATGCTAAGATACCCATTAAAACTGTTTTTAAAAGGAGGGGATAACTTTTAATATACCTGTTTTAAGTTTTCTTGAAACTTTCTTAAGTACAAAGTCTATGTCATCTTTATTTCCATCTAGCATTCAGTGCCCTTGTGTGTAGTAGATGCTTAACGGATGTTGCAGCATGATTGAGTCTTTATGAAGCAAGTTAGGGGTTCTCTTAGGGGCAGGGAATTGGCAAAATCTGTGAAAATGTCCTCAGATTAAACTATATTATCAAAGCGCATCTTTGTAACTATTTAAGTTCTTATGCCCAAAAAACAGTGACTTTAGAAATGAGAGTTAGCTAAGTTGTCTGTTTTCCCTCCTAGGATACACACCTGCTAAAACTGCTTAAAACATTAGAAGGACATGCTTACGGCGTTTCTTATATTGCATGGAGTCCTGATGACAACTATCTTGTTGCTTGTGGCCCAGATGACTGCTCTGAGCTTTGGCTTTGGAATGTACAAGTGAGCAAATTTCTTCCTTGGTTTAGTCTTTATGAAGTATAATCGTACTGCACATCTTCATTATAACTTTATTCATGATCTGTAGAACCAAATCATTCAACCTAAATTCCCATGATGTATTTCTTATAAAAGATAATTAATTCATCAGATAGAACCCAGGTGTCCAGATTTATAAATTAAAATATTTTGTTGAGCATAATAGCATTTTTGAAAGAATGATCAGTAGGCATTTTTAGGGATGTTGTGCTTTATAGTGTGTAATATGTACTATTTTACTGTGATACTTTGTACCTCAATAAAGATTTTACAGTTGTTCTATAGTTGCACAGTTTTATACAAAACTTACTTTTCAAGTGTGAAAACATGGAGACATGACACCAAATTTTCCATTCCAGTGGCAATTGCACCATTTCCTTACCTATATTTAATGTTACAATCTCATTTAGTAGATTTAAATGATATTTGCAGTACTTACTATCAAGAGTTTTATTATACTTTCTAAATGAAAACTTAAACACTTTATCTAGGGTTCCAGTTTAGAAAAACTCAGCACTGAGTTCACTCTATCATCTGTTGGCTCTATTTTGGAAACCTTCTAATTAATCATTTAAAATTATTTTTTAAGTTTCTTCCACAAGCTGACTGGTTAGATGATTTTTTTTTTTTTTAACTTCTCGGCAGGGGAATAGTTCAGGCTACAGTTTGGGTGTATAAGTATAAGCTGATGGGATATGGTTTTGAGTTTGGAGACCCATGTGTAAGTTGATTTTTATCAAGAGTAAAGATAAAAGCTCCGTAGAAATGACTCAGTAAGATGGTATAGAAGACAGATGAATGCTAAGATGTACCTGAAGATGATGTGCCATAAATCTAATTCTACAGTACGATTTATATTTCAACCCAGTTTCTTTATTAAGAAAATTTGAAATATTGAGAAAGGTTGAAATATGAATATAGGATGACCTGTATCCATGCCACCATAAATTCAGCAGATGATGTTATTAACATTTTGTTACATTTTGTGTGTATATACATGCATGCATACAAACATACATATTTATATATCCATACCCAAAACATCTGGATGTAAATTAAGATGATATTCTACCATTAAGTATTTAAACATGTATCTCCTTAACAGTAATTTTCTCCTACATAATCAAATGCCATTATCTTACCTATAATTCTCTAATTATTTTAGCTATAATTCTCTAATATTCATGTCATAATTTAAAAATTCCCAGTTGTTCCCAAAATGTGTTTAGGCCTTTTTTATCAAACTAGTGTTGAATCAGTGTTGTATTTGTGATTGGGCTCAGGGTGGCAAAGCACAGAGTAGATCAGATGGCTTCTCAAACAAGCTTAAAAGGAATCTGACCTAAAAGACAATTTCCGCCCCCTCAAAGGGAGGAGAAGTACATGGTCATAGTCGCACAACAGAGAGTCAGCCTGTGTAGTCTTCTTTAAATTCAATTTTGAATTTCTGGACAGTTAAACTATGTTCTAGCTTAACTGTTTTACTGTGTGTTATGTTATAGACTTGTTCTAAAAGGGAGGTCCTTTTAAGTCAGTTTTCAAAGTTGCTCCTTTGAATTTTTATGTAGATTCCTAATTACAGGTTTCCCCTGCTATCTGAAAGTAATTATTCCTGTGAAATTTTTCATAAGCTGCAATGGCATAAAGAAGCAGTTACCTTAGGACACATCTTACTAAAGGATGCACAAAATAAATCAAGATAAAGCACAGGTGCTCACATAGCTCAAAGCCATGGCAACTTGGTGCTGAGATGCTGACTGTGGTTCCTGGGAAGGAGCCACTCTCACGCTTCAGAGTGTATGCTGCCTCTCTAACAACTCCCCGCGAAACACGGAACACTGTTTTCACTTTCCACAGACACTTTTCGTAAAAGCAGACATCCTCTTCAGATGTCTTTTGGTTGACAAAAACAGGTACTAATGTAAATCTTTGTAAAAGCCAAGTGGTACAAGGCAACCTTTCAAAAAGCTGGTGATACCTGTAATGGCTTCATACTCAAAACAGTCCTGAGCAGAATAGAGGAAAAGACCATTTCTGCCTTCAGAACTTACTGTAAATAGAAAATGCTGAAGATTCAGCTGTTGCATGTGTATTTGTGTTTCTAAACGTTCTTTTTTTTACCCATTTATATTGCACAATCGCAAAAGATCGTGACTTGAGAATAGTTAACAGTATGGGGGAAGGGTTTAAGATTGCTGAATTTTTTTTTCTTTTTCAGTGTAAGGAAGACATTCTGGTTTTTGTGCCCTCTTTGCTTTTATTACTTGGCCCCATTTCCTGATCATGCACCCTTTTTTTTTTCTTTTTTTCTTTTTTTTTTTTTTAATTTGATTACCCATTTCTCACAGGAAAATTATGCCCATGTACTTTTTATTATTCCAAGGGCAGCTCTAATCTCTCAGATTCTGTTTCTAATCCATGAACAAAATGGAATCAAGACTAGATTAACTGGTATGTGTCTACCTTCTAAGTTGAATAACTTAGAAAAAATAACAGGAGGCTATCTGAGGGTTGTAACCAACTAAATAGTCTTACTTAGTTGGGAATGCTTTAAAATGAGTACTCTAAACAGTGCAAATGTCCTTCACTCTTTTCTGTTACTTTTAATTGAAATAAAGTTGTATATCAGAAAAATAATTTTTGTTTTCCCATTTTCCCTTCTACATTTTGAACATACCAGATATGAAATTAACATAATTTAGACTGCCTACATTCTTGGCCTAGTTTAAGGGCATAGTTTTTCTGCCTATTAATCATGTTCTTAAGGAGTTGCTAATTGCATGAACTACAATTTTAGAATAAAATAAAGAACTGTGAACTAAGGAAAAGTGAGAACTCAGAAGAAATAGGTATGTCATGCTGGACTTTTCATCGTTGTACTTGGGGAAAATTACTTGTTTTAATTTATGCATGTAATTGATTTAAGACTAGAGTTCCGTTTGAAGTTTATCTTATAGCTATTCTTTGAATCACCTATGCCAGGCTTTGTTTGACTCCTGAGGTTTTTTCAAGTACTTAATTTCTCTTTTGAATGCTATAGTATTGTTCTATAAGGCCAATTTAAACAGTTTACTTCACTAATTAGGAGTATTAAACTAACCAGATATCCCAGTTACTATCCTTTTTCTGTTTTTTCTTTATACATTCCCTTTAGAGGAGTATCTTGAAGATCTCATCCACAGTTTTGTTTCCTTGTAGACGGGAGAGCTAAGGACAAAAATGAGCCAATCTCATGAAGACAGTTTAACAAGTGTGGCTTGGAATCCAGATGGGAAACGCTTTGTGACTGGAGGTCAGCGTGGGCAGTTCTATCAGTGTGTGAGTATTTAGTGCCCTACTTCAGATGCCTGCAAATTTACTTAAAAGCAAATTTAGTTTTGTAAAAATAAAGAATTCACTTGACTTGATAACTTATAAAATATATGAAAACCCACTTGACTAAGATAAACATTGTTCAATAGAACTTTCTGTGGAATCTTTTTCTCTTTTAAAAAAACATTTCAAGTGCTTATATGAAGTATAGGCTTTGAATTTAGTGAAACATTAAAAAAAAGATTGTCCTACTAAACATTTTGTTCTTATAAATAAATAAGTTTCTTATATATAGGACAAAAAGGTTTAGTATTTAATTTCTTTGGTGGGGAGGTCTTTAGCCCTTTGGATTTTTTGTTATCTCCCTCGGCCTTCCTCCCCGCCACCTCCTCGAAAAATGCTGTATTTCATGAGGAGACTGACTTTAAAATTTTGAGGAATAAAAGTGATGATGAATGTTGCCAGGAAAATTTCCAGTCTTTATTTGAGGTGTCTTCTGATCATTACCTGCTCTACTAATCTTGGAGTGTTGGGATAATAAAAGTAAGTAATAGGTAAAAAGTCTTATGACAAAGTAGACTATGATACAAATGCAGTGTCATTACTCTCTATTACCTAGATTTCATGTCTCATATCACTACCTAGCATGGTTCCAGTAGGTCCTTCTAGATTTACTTTAGACTACAGTTAAATATCATAACCCCATCAAATCATTCAGTGTAGGTCATTTATCATAACGACTTCTATGTCGCCATTACAAATTATCAGTTTCATTGAGCTCGCTGCAAGACTCATGGAATCTAGTGTGCTGTTTTCTCAGCATGGTTGTAAGTCATTTAACTTTTCCCCAGTTGTCCCAATACAGTTTATTGATACACCCCTGATTTTCTTTAAATTATTTTAAGTGGTCAGTACCATTATAATATACTAATGTAAACATTTTATGTCTGGACTTTGTCTCCATGGGCTAATGCTATACTTTCATTCATTGATTGATATAATTGACACATATTGTTACATTAGTTTCAGGTGTATAACATAATATGATTCAGTATTTGTATGTATTACAGAATGATTTCCACAATAAGTCTTGTTAACAAACATCACCATACATAGTTACAAAAAAATTTTTTTTCTTATGAGCATTTTTAAGATTTACTTTATTAGCAACTTTCACATATGCAATACAGTATTATTAACTATAGTCACCATACTGTACATTTTGGCATTTAAGCCATTAGTTCTTAATTCCCTGGATTCAAGGTGGCCTTGTGTGTTTCTCCTGACTTTGCCGTCCCTTACAGTGTTTAATCCTTCAGGGTACATGACTTGGTAGTTCCCTAACCTGTAAAAATAGGATTGCCACTCAGAGCGTTGAATGTTCAGGAAGATAATGATCCTAAGAGCTTTACTCGGTAGAGCATGTTACAAATTTGGTGACTTTTTTTTAAAACATCATGATAGATTCCTAAGTTCTATACAGCTATAATTCATGTTAGTTAGTTGTCTTTTTACATATCACAACTTGTGAACATTATAGTACAAATCCCAGTATAGTGTATTTTAAAGGGATGTTTAAATTCTTTTCCAAAAATTGTGAGCCCTTGAAACTTAAGGATTCTTTCTTTGTATTTATTGTATTTATCTATGCATGATAGAAGGGAAGATAGATTTACTGAGATTTTCCCCCTCCCTTTAGGTATTGTAATGAAATTTGACCTATATAAATTTTGATGATTGAAAACACTTAAGGAACAACTAGGTTGAGATCAGTCTCAGGAAGAGATAAATATTACAAAAAGATATATTAAGGGATTCTTTTGGGGGGGAAAAAAAGATTCTTTTGGTTCTTTGTTTGCTTTCTGAGTGCTGTTCAGTAATGAAGTTAATAGTAGTTTTCTCCTCAGGATTTAGATGGTAATCTCCTTGACTCTTGGGAAGGAGTGAGAGTGCAATGCCTTTGGTGCTTGAGTGACGGGAAGACTGTTCTGGCATCAGATACACACCAGCGAATTCGGGGATATAACTTCGAGGACCTTACAGATAGGAACATGTAAATATAGTTTATGTCCATTAAACAACAGTTATCTGATTTGTATTAAAAGTGTAGTAGAACTTGCTTCTTCAAAAGAAGAGGTTTTATTTTTATTATGTTTTTGGTTTGATTGGTAATTTGGGTGGATAGTCAAGTGGTGCTTAGTAATTATTAACTCATTCTTTTTCTTGCTTGAAATATAGTATGTAATAGTGATCACAGACTTAAATTTGTTATATTTAAATAATTTGAATGTCTTGGTTCTTAGTATGTTGGTTTTGACAAACTATTTTTTGGTTACAGAGTACAAGAAGATCATCCCATTATGTCTTTTACTATTTCAAAGAATGGCCGATTAGCTTTGTTAAATGTAGCAACTCAGGTAAGTTTATTAACTTAATTCTCAGGAAAATTTAGCTTAGTTAAAATTTGTGGGGTTTGTTATGTATAAACAAATATTTTTATGAATTCTTAAATTTTACTTCGTGTGTTTGATCCATAAGTTTGTGGAGTCAACTGGAAATTTTTCAGGACATTGGCATTTTGCAGAAATAGAAATTAAAAATGTTCATCAGGCAAATGCATAGTCACAGATTACTCTTTAAAATTCTTTTGCGTTAATAAATACTTATATTCTCTTTTGTTTACAGGGAGTTCATTTATGGGACTTGCAAGACAGAGTTTTAGTAAGAAAGTATCAAGGTGTTACACAAGGGTTTTATACGATTCATTCATGTTTTGGAGGCCATAATGAAGACTTCATCGCTAGTGGCAGTGAAGGTAAATTGTGTCTCCATTGATTCACAGATATAAATTGATGGACTGAAAGTTCTATAATTCTCTCAATTTGTAAAGGTAGTCATGTCTCCAAGCAAATTCAAGATGTTAAATCAGAAATTGTATGAGTCACTTATCCAGCACACTTTTAATGTCCCTTTTCGTGGAATGGTTGAGTCCTCCTCATTGTCACGGATCAGCAGTGCCTGTTGTGGCTGTGTGGAAGTGGGTTTGGTGCATGTGTCAGGTGAAGATGTGGTTAAATCATTACTTTTCTGTAGGTATTTTTCTTTTCATGAGACTTAACGGTTTTCAGATGTTAATAGTATCTTAGAAATCAAGGTTAATTATGTTTTACTTGATCTTGGACAAAATTGACTATAATTAGATCTTCAGTGGTTCTTTAATGACCAAAGAAAATAATTTAGATTTTCTTTGAGACCATGGGATTCTTAAGGTCTCAGAAAAGTTCAAATTATGGAATTAACTACTACCTTTTTTAATAACTTACTCTGGTCTAATAACATCAATATATCAGGCAAGCACGTGCCTCAAGTAGTCTAATTTAAAACAAATTGTTTAAAATATGCAAGCACAGATAAGTGAGGCAGTATTAAAAGTTACTGTACATTTTAAGGTGATAAAAACAAATAATGGCAGATTATTGAAAATTTTCATTCAGCACATTTTCGTGAGTACCCACTTCGCTGTTCTAGTACTACAGCAGCAAATTACTGAAGTCGTTTTTTAAAAACTGGATCTAGTTTTCCAGGATAGACCAAGGAACTGGATTATGTTGGTGAATACTTCGTAACATTCAGTTACCGTGTGAGATATTTCTATTTTCCCTTTCTTGACCAAAAAAAAAAAACTGATCTCAGTAGAAAAGAGGATCACAAGGTGACACATGAGTTTTTCCTTTGTGTATAAGGTGTATTTAAGGATTGGGACAAAGAGACATTTAGAGATTTAGATTTTTCACATGAAGCATATGACTTCATTCTTTCCCCTAAAAAAGTCATTCAGATAAGATTAAGAAAAGAGACAGTGGCTTGCTAGGTAACAATTGGGAGTTCACTTCTTTCCCATCAAAAAATCTTTTTTATCTGTTAGTTTAATCATGTTATTTTCTTCTAGATTTTCCTTTGGTTTCTATTTGATATGATTTAGACATAATAAGCCTTCTACATGCTTTTTAGCTCCTCCTACTTGAAGATCCTTCCCCATGCGCTATTTAATCCTGCTCCTGGTGGGGTTCTTTACCCCTCTTAATTGTGCCTCACAATCCTGTGTCTGTGTGTGTCCAGCTCTTTGCGACCCCATGGACAGTAGCATGGGTTGCCATTTCCTCCTCCAGGGGATCTTCCTGTCCCAGGGATAGAACCCACATCTGTTATGTCTCCTGAGTTGGCAGGTGGATCCTTTACCAACTGTGACAATCCCCTATACTCTTTCTAAAAATAATACATAGCATAGAAGTACTTTTAAAAAATATGTATTGCCACCATTATCCCTAGTGATGCCAATCTTTTTTTTTTTTTGGCCCAAACTAACTTTAGAACTAAGCCTTATGAACAGTGTAATTAAGCCACATTATATTCTATTTAGGGCTAAAAATGAAACATAACTGAAGGAAAGAGATTAGGATTCTCATGACTCAGGTGGTTTAGAATGGCTCTAAAAATGTTTTCAACACCAAGTGGTTATAGAAAATATGCTATCTCCCAAGATGTCCACAGTAATCCATTCATCGTTTATTTGTAAGAAATATATTCTAAGAACCTTCCAAACCCCCAAATACATGAATGTCAACATAAGATAGAGCAATAGGAAGCATTTCCCCCTAAAAGTTAGGCCATTACTCCAGCCTTTTCATTGTGCTGATAATAAAGAGAAAAACTTATTTTTCCCTCTGCATAGGTACTGGATTCCTTAAACTGATAAACTAAGCAGAACTTTATCAGAAGGCCTGTCATTCTGACCTTGACTGCTCATATCTTTCTTAATTTTTGCTGCATGTTCAATAAATATCCTCCTTGGATATGTGTTCACAAAAGCATTTTTCATCCAAATGTAGGCAGATTTCAGTTGCATTCTCACTTTTCAAGAAAGCCTATAATCTTTCTTTGTGGACTTGCTCTGTCCAAGGGGAAGCATAGCTAGTCTGGGCCTTTCGTTTTTCCTTTTGTTAGTTTTATTTTATTCAAGAAAAATTATTTTCAAAAATGACTGAAGTAACAAATACCTTCTAGGAAAGATAAATTCAGTACTTCAGTGAGTTCCTTTTAACTTTCACTTCCCATACACAAAAGAATGTTCAACAGTGGTTCCAACTTTTTCTCTTTGTGAGTTTTGAAACCAGGGCATGTTCTTTTACCACAAGTTTGTTACCTATTCACCACTGTAAAGTTTCCTCAGTAAGCAGCATATCTGCTGAAAGTTCCCACCGTGCTCATGTTAACTGAGTGACAGCTCTTCAGATGGGACACTTTTCTAACTCACCCTGGGGTTCTGCTGTCTGTTCAAGAACCATCACTTACATTTAGTTAACTCTTTATGGTAATACATGGTGTTTACTGTGTGTTAGACTCTGTTCAAAACATTTCTTCATATACAGACGTATTTTATCCTCATAACATGATGAGGTAAGTATGTCTCCCCATTTACAGAAGAAAAGTTGCAGGGAGTGGCAAGTGTGCCCAGAGTTACAGGAACACAGGGAGGGTGTGGGCCAGGTAGTCTGACTGCAGCTCTTACTCTGAATGACTACTCTGTACTGGACAGTTGTTGCGTTTTGTTTTTGAAGATTAGTTTATCCAAAGAAACAAAGTTGTTGGGGTTTTTGGTTTTTATGGGCACTTGATGAGATTGTAAATAGACTGCCACACAGTCATATTATGATACAGCTGTAGGACAGCTGTCTAGCCTCACAAGTAAACACTGAGCAGGACCTCCCGGATTCCAATCCCAGGTTCACCGTTTACCGGCTGTTAACCATGAGCAGATTGCTTACACTTGCAGTTCATCAGTCACCATCCATAAAAGGGTTAAGCACCACCTCCTGATGGTGATGAAGATTAAATAACATAGTTATTTAGCACCTAGAACATTGTAAGCACTCAATATTTAGCTGTCATCTTAATTGCCATATTTGGATACATTGCTTCTCTGTCACCTCTATTTCCATAGAATTTATCTCCATCCTAGATTTGTTTATATTCAGTGGTCTTGACTGTGATTACATAATTACATAATATTACAGAATATTGCAGATTCTGTGATGACTTGCAAGCTAGTCTGTCATTTTTAACAGGGGGAAAATGTATTTTATTAAAATTTAAATGAATTTTTCAAAAAATAATATGTTAAATTATTCACATTTTTGTTGTCCTTTCAAGTCTGATAAGTTAAATGTTTTGTGTGTAATGAGCAGTAAACTTAAAATCAATCAATTTTGTTAATCTGTTACACTTTGCCAACTTTTTTCTGAATTGCTGTTACTCAGATCACAAGGTTTACATCTGGCACAAACGTAGTGAACTGCCAATTGCGGAGCTGACAGGGCACACACGTACAGTCAACTGCGTGAGCTGGAACCCGCAGATTCCATCCATGATGGCCAGCGCCTCAGATGACGGCACTGTTAGGATATGGGGACCAGCACCTTTTATAGACCACCAGAATATTGAAGGTACCATTACACAGTATTCTCGTGTTTTCCCAAGTGAAACCTTGCCTACTTTATCATAACGTTGGAGCACTTTTAGGTGGTACTTTAAAGTGAAGGATGTAACAGATTTTCTCCCTCATTTAAAGACTGTACACTGTATCTCAATCCACAGGAGTTTAATTAAGCTAATATGCAACAGTATTTTTTTGTTTTATTGATGACAGTGGTGAGAATAAGCAGGACTATACCACCTCATTTACAGGCGAGTTAGTATTGCCACTTTCAAAATCTCCCTAAAAATCTTGCTTCATTAGGCAAGAGTATTTTATACTTCTGTGCTTATGAAAACTAGCTAGTAAATGAAACTTAAACAGCTTCAGAATGATCTTGCTTATGGTTTTACCCTTACAGATGAATATCTGTTAATACCATGTAGCATACTAGCATGAACTGTGCATGATGGATAGAGAAAGAGAATGGAACTAGAATTCATCATGTACCTATGTGCCTAGTAACCTGCTAGGCCCTTTATATACACTGCCTTGCATAACATCTGTATAGCCCTGCAAGAGAAATGGAGAAGTGTTTTTGTCCTCATTTTCAGTTTGTGAAAACTGAAGCATGGCAAGACTAATTAACTTGTAGAGTGCTACCAGGTCTTCAAATCTAAGTCTGAAAGGTGTTTTCCATTACTTTCAGATACCAGAAGAAAGCCCAAAGCCAAAAAGCTAACAGTTAAGGACATAGCTTACTTGAGCAAGATATGCTAGAAAGAGGAGATAATGAGAAATAATGACTTACCTGTTCTTTTTCAGAGCAGAAATATTTAGTTTGCTTAGAAGGAAATAATTTACCTAGAAACAGATAAACAGATTTTTTGGTTCACAGTGTGTCCCACCTAAGTGTTTTAGTAAGAAAGATGACCAACTGCTCTCAGTTATTCTCAGAGGAGGAGGGTTGTCAGGGTAGCCCAAATGGCTTAAAAGCATGTTCTCTGTGCTTTTATCTGTGTGGTACAAACTGTACCAGATCTCACTGGTAGGTGAGGATATACAGCCAAAGACAAGGGTAAAAAGCATGTAGAGTACACAGCTCAAAAAGTTTGAAAACTACTCTTGAGTTACTCAGAACCTTCTAGGGCCTTTTCGTATTTGTAGATCACTACCTGACATGATTTTACTAACACACCTCTGGAATTAGCTAAAATAAAAAATCTTTTATTGATTTCCTGTTGTGTGTGTGTGTTGTCCCGTTTTAGGTTTCAAGGCCTACTCATAGATACTTTAGAGATCTATAACTGAGATTATATGTCCTTTTCTAATTTTATTAGTCATTTTGGAAATTATTTCTTCAAATAAACATTTGATACGAAGAACTAGGAAAATACTAGGTATATAGTAACAGATTTACCTTGTAAGTAGATTTATTTTAGACATAACTTTAACGATATGTTTGTGCCTCCACTACAGTGGAATAAGAGTTGCAGTGCTATTTGGTAATTTAATTATTGTGGATACTCATTATGGTAGGTGAGACAAACTTAGTCCAGTTGTAAGAACTGGGTCAAATTAAGCAATTTTCGGTTGTGCTTTGCAAATGGGTATAACACTAAAAGATTTTCATTTATACCTACAATAAGAAAACAACTTCTTTATAACTAGATACTTCGTTACATGCCTTTTATTAAGGTATCCTCTGAGTTCTTTTTCCCCTGCTCGAAAACATTTTTTCTAATTAATACCTGTTTGGAATAGACATTTGGGGAAAATGTAGATGAAGCTAAGGAAATGGCATTCCAAAACCATAAGTATCCTAAGATACTATAAGTCATTTAACTAAAAGTACTTAAGTTCCAAAAAGAATTGCTGACCTTTTATTATAATAGTAACAATCCACCACTGCATTTTTTTTTTTTTTGAGGACTGTATAAAATGGAATAGAATCAAGTACTCATACATGCTACAACATGGGTGAACTTTAAAAACAATATGCTATGAAAGAAACCAGACACATTTATATGAAAGCATCCCAAAAAGGCTAATCTGTAGAGAAAGCAGACTAGTAATTGCTTAAGATTGTTAATTGACTTCTAATGGTGATGAAGATGTTTTAAAATTTATTGCCTTGATGGTTGTACAATCCTGTGTGAATATGCTAATAACTACTGAATATGCTAATAACTACTGTCCAGTTTAAATGGGTGCATTGTAGAGTATGTGAATTATATCAATAGAGCTGTTGACACATTGTCCTTCCCACACACACATGCACAGAGTAGGGTCATTGCAGAGTTTCAAACTGAGGCACTAAAAGAATTCAATATTGGATTGGGCAAAAAAGTTTATTTGGGTTTTTCTGTAAAATAGGGAAACTGAACAAAGTTTTTGGCCAACCCAGTACATAGTTATAATGCAGTTTTACCTTGGACTGCCAGATGTTCTTTATTCTCTTCTAAGGTATAAGATTCCAACATGATTATTCATTTGGGTTCTCCAATATTCAAAATAATCATGGGTTTAGACTGTAATATGTAGCCTAGGATGTGATACACAGTTTTAATGATCATGATGAAAATACCAAGAATTTGTCTTGATGTGATTGTTTTTTAATGTTATTTTGTGATGTCATAATGCTGATTTCAAAACTTTCTAACTGGTACCTTTTTTCTCCCCCTCCCCTCTTCTTCTTTTCCGCCAATACACATTTCATCTTGTCTTCATTCAGAGGAATGCAGTAGCATGGATAGTTGATGGCGAATTTGGAGCAGACGACTTCTGTTTAACTTAAAATTAGTCGTATTTTAATGGCTTGGGATTTGGTGCAAACAAACATGATTGATAGCTGGACTGACATGCTCGTCATGAAAAAAGAACCATTTCTGAAGCCCGATTGGGGCCAAACATTTACACCTTGCTTCATAGTAACCAGTTGAGATGAAGCACGTCGTTAGAACGTTGTTGGACACCATGTTGAATTATCCCCCCATCGGTTGTGAAGAACTGTGCTACATTCAGGCTTACCCATTGAACTCAGTATATATATTTTTTTCCCTCCTGCCTTTTGTCTGGCAGGATACCATTCTTGTTGCTCTTCTGTGTAATGAAGTTTAAATGCTTGTTTGGAAAACTTTATTTAACAGTTTAGAAGGCTTGATAGAAAGAGTGCATTAGTCTGAAGAGTATACATTGGATAGGAAAGAATTTCCTTCTTTTGTTTCTCCAAATCTTTCCGCCTTATTTAGCTTGAGATCTTTGCAGCTTGGTTCATGGATTCTAGCCTTGCCCGTTGCGCAGTATATACTGATCCAGATGATAAACCAGTGAACTATGTCAAAAGCACTCTCAATATTACATTTGACAAAAAGTTTTGTACTTTTCACATAGCTTGTTGCCCCGTAAAAGGGTTAACAGCACAATTTTTTAAAAATAAATTAAGAAGTATTTATAGGATTAAAGTGACTTCATTTGTATACATTTGGAATCTAAACCAGCTAAAAAAGAGTTTCCTCTATGACTTAGATACGCAGTATAAACTGATGCTCTTCTGGAATACCACATGAGACATGGTCAGAAACAGTACTTGCAAGGACATTATACAGAAAATTCAGAGTAGTGCTTTGAAGATTTTCCCCCTTTTGTTTTATTCCCGAAGGAACATCAGTACCTGATCTTGAAGAAATTCAAGATTCAAAAAGAGAATTTTAAATTTGTACCAACATGAGAGATCAGTAGTCCATATAAGTTTTCAACAAATTTTGTTCCAAGTTCTCAATCTGGGGAATCATTTTGGTGTCATCTAGCAAGAAAGTAGAAATCAGCAGATATAACCACTTTGGAAGTTTATAGTATAATTGAGCTTGTTAGAAGAATTCAGCAGGTTAGAAACATACTTAAACTGGGTTTAAAACCTCATAATCATTTATCTAATTGCCCTTAATATTTTGACATAGGGATACATAAGTTTAAAGACTGTTTCTCCTCAGTTTCTCAGATATCGCCACACTGAACCTCATTCTAAACTGGTGCTGTGGGTAGTGCCCCTCTCCCCTCCCTGTTTAGTTTAAGGAAAGGTTTCCTTCATGGAAAAGCACTTTTGAGAATTTCACATTTAAAATACGCCAAAAGCCTGATGTTCACATTGTGCTTTTAAAATCCCGTTAACAGCTGAATACAACATACTTAGTCTCCTTTGAAATTCCCTCCCCTTTTCAGTAGAGGATGAATATAGTGACCATAGCTGTTACATTGAGAAGAGTGGGAATATCTCCAAAATAAGATTTTGGTGAAGAAAAAGTCTTAACACTGTTTCCTTTTGACCCAGCCAAATCTATATTATTACCATGAGCAGACTTCTTCAGGATCCACAAAGAAGAAAAGAAAGGCTTGGATGTCAGGAGTTCTTCCTTGGTGGGTGGGGTGTGGGTGGGGGGCGTTTAACAGGAGGATAGCAGGGAGAAATGGTCAAGTCAGGGAAGGGGAGAAGAAAGAAAAACACAAATTGGCCTTAAAATAGCTCGGATTCTCCCAGAAGCTCATAGTAAGAGGAGATGACAGATCGTGGTCAGCAGATTATTTTATCAAATTGGTAATGTAAAAGATTTCTTTAAGCTTCATTTTGCAGAGACCACCACTTAGAAAATCAAGAATTCCTGTTTTGGTATTTCTAAGTTAAAATAACTATATGTTACAGTTTATCTGGTACTTCATTTTTCTTAACTAAAATTACTTTTTACTTTAAGCTTGAATAAAATCTTCATTGGTAACTGTATATAATTAAGTGGCAACTTCTCTTTACCTCAGTACAGTTAAATCCATTCATATTTTAAGTGATCCATGTGTACCCTGAAGCCATTAATTACCCCAATGTCTGTGGTAACATCACTAACAAAATGTGGGCATAGAAACGCCACAGCTGTTTACAAATTTCATTAGTATGCCATGGTACATTTGTAACATTCACTGGGATTTGTGCCCGTTCAAGGGCAATTTGGCACTCAGAGTCTACTGTCCTTCACCCAACCACCCCTAGATCTGAGTTTTCAGAGTGCTTCTGAAGTACAGTTAAGACACTTTAAAAAAGTGGAGGCAGAGTGAGGCACATTTTACAAGAACATAACTCCATTAAAACGGAGTAACAACTATGCAAAGGTTTCTGTAGCAGCTAGGTGAGTTTGTGTTCCAAGTCTGTCTTAACTGGCAGCTTCTGCATATACTGGTACTTTGCTGTGCCAATTTGCTGTAAACGTCTATATTTCATGCATGTGCCGTGCAGTGACTGTGCTAGAAAAGTGAAATAAATGAAGAAACCTAGGATTTTATGGTACAGAGAACCTGATAGCAGGATGGTCTAACTCGTAGCTGTCAAATGAAAACCTCTGATTGTGCTGTAGTCTCTCTAGGCTTGAGGTGAGAATATTTTCAAGCCAGCTGCAAGATACTAACAAATGTATAAACTGAAAAGTACCAATACTTTTTGCACATAAATCAAAATAGAGTGGAGAATTTTGGCTCCAAAAATCAGGTTAGTAGGCTCATTTCCATGTGCTTGAAAATGTTTTTGTTGTTAACTATTCATTGATCAAGGGCTAGAGCACCTATGAAATTAAATGTCTTTTTCCTCCAAATAACTGGTTATTAATAGTACAGTGTTGGATTTGGGGTTCCTAAAATGGTTGTGTGGGTGGTGAATTAAGAGTAGGGAATTAGCTGGGAGGGAAGACGGCCTCAGTTTTGATTTCTGTATTTTGTTAGTGTTCATGCTAGCTACATTTCTATTACTGGCCAGGTAAATGTTCTATTTAACCAGGTAAGTAGTTTAAACAGGAAATTTTGTTTGCAAATGCCCCTACAAATTGGCCCATTTTAGTGGGTGGGAGAACAAAAAGGGATTACCTAACTTTAAAAATAATTAAAATGACTTGTCAATATTTTATTAATCTGAAACCACAATACTAGTAATTTGGTGATTTTTATTATTAGGAGTGTTGTCCCTCTAGAGTGGCATTACATGACATTAATAGAAAACCCTCTTTCCCCACCCCTCCCCATCTTGAAATTCTCTTTTTTAGGATGTTGGTTCCTGCACACAAGAACTGACCCTAACACCTCTGCTCACACTGGTAAATACATCTTACATCTCTTGAAAGGGAAACATCCATGTCAGTTTCTTTCACAGCAGAAGAATGACTACTTTTGAATGGGGAGGAAAGAAGACATTTTTCTTAATATCCTTTTTGTCCCATATCTAAAATGTTTATCTTGATTTTTTGTTTTACTTTCTCATTTAAATTTTAGCAACGTTTTTGGGGTTGTTCCCAAAAACATGACTTTCATTTCAAAAACCATACCTGATTTAATATAAACCGCTAACTTTAAGAGGTGAATTTGCATTTACACTTAGACACTTTCTAAAAACAGGGTGAACTTAATTGAAAATTTTCGGTGTTGTTAAGCTATTGTTATAGTAGCTGCCCTATAGTTGCAAAAACAAAACCCATCCTTTATCTACTTAATCCAGATAGCCTGGATTTAATGAAACTAATACTATAAAAACGTGTGTGTGTGTGTGTGTGTGTGTGTGTTGTATCTGTATGAAAGAGAGAGAGTACTTAATAAGTCCTAGAATCAGCTGTTCTGGGTTCTTATCAGTTTTACTGAAAGTCTCGTGCACATGTGAAGTGCCCTCTCTGAATTAAGGTTTGGTTAATACTGGTATATTTTTATAAGACTGAAATTGTGTCCCCATCTTTAACTTAAAACATTTTCATCATCAGGGTCAAATGTGCTAAAACTGAATCGGAACATTTTTAGGCACAGGTGGAAAAAATTTTATTGGCTCCTTGAAAATGTGTGTATGTGGCGAGGGGAATAGATCCACAAAAGCATGTGTGTATTTACAAACCAAGCTGTAGAGATCAAGAAAAGAACTTAAGTGTTGATCTCAAGATTTCTAAATTGTCAAGATTTACATGGCATTGTGGTGGAACTAGTTAACACTTAGAGCTTTTGGTATGTAATAATTATTTGCTATGGACTGATTAAGTGTTTCAAAGGATTGTGTTCTTAAATTGGGGGGGGGGGTTGTTTTTTGTTTTTAACTGCCTCTCAGATTATATTTAGTAGTTTAAATTTCTTTGCTTTATTATTTCATTAAAGCGTAAAAAACTTCAGGTCTCTGGTATATTTATTTTCACTTGTTGTACTAATTATTTACAAAACACCCTTTGTTAACTTTTTATTTTATAAATGTGTAGTATATTAAATGTCTTTAAATTTTTGTTCAACTGAAACTATGTTAACTTTGATTTGCTTTCCTGGGTTTTTTTTTTTTTTTTTTTTTTTTTTAAGTACACCTTTTCCATGTCAGTGCATAGCACTTAACCAATTGTTTATACTCCCTTTTAATTCAATAAACAGAATGAATAAGTAATTGCTGCTGTGTTAAATCTAATAGCCATTAATCTGAGTGTTTAAATAGTACTGATTTTACTTAGAACAATCAGTTTGCTGAATTTGACATCCATAGATTCACCTGGAGTGTTTTAGCAGTGTCTAACAAAGCACTGCTTAACCAGTTATCTTTTTAAAGAGCTATTGTATGTAATTGTGGATTAATTTAGAAAATTTTCAGGAACATTTGCAGTTTAAAGGAAATGCCGCATATGCTTCATGTTCAAAAATGTTGTTCAGTCACCCAGTCATGTCCAACTCTGCAACCCCATGGACTCCAGTGCACCAGGCCTCCCTATCGCTCATCATCTCCTAAAGTTTGCCCAAGTTCATGTCCATTGCATCAGTGATGCCATCCAGCTAACTCATCCTCTGACACCCTCTTCTCCTTCTGCCCTCAATCTTTCCCACCATCAGGGACTTTGCCAATGATTCAGCTTTTCACAACAAATGACCAAAATATTGGAGCTTCAGCTTGCATCAGACATTCCAGTGAGTATTCAGGGTTGATTTGCCTTAAGTTTGGATGGTTTGATCTCCTTGCTGTCCAAGGGACATTGAGGATTCTTCTTCCGCACCACACTTCAAAGGCATCAATTCTTTGGCAGTCTGCCTTGACCTGGGTTCGACCCCTGGGTTGGGAAGATCCCCTGGAGAAGGGAAAGGCTACCCACTCCAGTATTGTGGCCTGGAGAATTTATACACAGTCCATGGGGTCGCAGAGTTGGACACGACTGAGCGACTTTCACTTCATTTCACTTCTTACAGTCCAGCTCTCACAGTGGAGGTAACAAATAGATTCAAGAGATTAGATCTAATTAACTGTACCTGAAGAACTCCAGGCGGAGGTCCATAATATTATACAGGAGGCAGCAAATAAAACCATCCCAAAGAAAAAGAAAAGCAAAAAGGCAAAGTGGTTTTCTGAGGAGGCTTTACAAAGAGCTGAACAAAGAAGAGAAGCAAAAAGCAGGGGAGCAAGGGAAAGGTATATCCAACTAAACACAGATTTCCAAAGAACAGCACGGAGACAAGAAGGCCTTCTTCAATGAACAGTTTATAAAATTAGAAGAAAACAGGAAAAGTGTAGAGATCTCTTTAGGAAAATTGGGAGATACCAAAGAAACATTTCACCCAAAGATGGGCACAATAGAGGACAGAAATGGAGACCTAGTGGATGCTGAAGAGATGGAAAGAACACACAGAAGGACTGTACCAAAAAGATTTTAATGAACTGGATTGCTACGATGGTGTGGTCAGTCACCCAGTCAGACATCCTGTGCAGTGAAGTCAAGTGGGCCTTAGGAAGCACCGCTGTTAATAAAGCTAGGGGATGCAGTGGAATTCCAGTAGAAGTATTCAAAACCCTAAAGGATGAATGCCATCAAGGTGTTGCATTCAATATGTCAACAAATCTGGAAGACCCAGCAGTAGCCACCCAGCAGTAGCCACAGGACTGGAAAGTTTCAAAAATACTACTACATCTGAAATTGTGCAGTTAGGCAGTGGAAATGCTGACAAGGGGCAAAAATAGATTTCCAATTTGAAATTAAAATTTATTTCATAACAAATATATAGTTCTTTAAAGATCTCCTTGGAGAACACATTCAATATATACAAAGCTATATAGTACACTTGTATTTATGAAAATGAAAACCTATTGCCCACCAGTGAATTACTACAGAAGTAGGCTTTATGATTTTTACTGCTAAGAATGACGTTCACAGTAGAAGGAAGTTCAAATGTGGAAAATCTGTATTTGGCAGGCAGTGAGTGGAGAGTCAGCTTAGGATAGCAGATCCACTGGTGAGGCAGAGGGAGTAGTGTTTCCACACACTGCTCCCCTCTTCAAAGGTATGGTTGCCACTTACTCTGATCAACAGGCAAGAGGAACTTTTTCTACTTGAGTCTTTAAATATACAGCTACACTTGGCAGATTTAGCTTAGTCAGATTATCCCTCTGTTTAAAGCTTCAGGCCAGATCCCAGCAGGTATAGAAAACTTCCCAACCTTAATAAATCTGAGAGTAGAGAGTTAGATTTTAAACACAATTCTCTTCCACTGAAGCAAGAGAAAAGTTGATGGTCTTTAGTTAACATCATTTCATGACTTGACATTTTTTCCAGAAAGACTTAAACCTGTAAACATTCAACAAACAAAATCAGCCCATCATCCTGTCACTTGTGCCCATGCTCAGTCATACTCGCTTTTGCATCCCTGTGGACTGTGGCCCGCCAGGCTCCTCTGTCCATGGGGTTTCCTAAGGAAGAATACTGGAGTGGTCAATACTTCCAACAATTCTAGGTGCCTGCCATTGGTTTTATGGCAGTGGACTCTTCTCCCTCAAACTTGATGAGTGTGCTTACCATGAGCATTTCCTTTTCTGATGTGGAGATTAGTGGCTGCTTTGGTCACTGTATTAAATGGATGTAATGAGTCCAAGCCTTTTTTCTTTTTATAGCCTCAGGGGAAACATCTTATTTAAGATATAATTAGCCATAGTGATAGACTGTATCTATAATTCAAATAAATATATTAATGTTCTTCATTTAAGTCCTGTGTGGCTTCATTTCATTTTTAATATTAAAATGCAGCTACATATTGAATTGGGAGTTGGGTACCAAGTAGTTTCCAAATACTAACTTTCCCTCTTCCCCCAAATGGAAAAATACCAGTTTGCCGCCTATGAATTTAGAAAAGCGGTCTTGATTGTATTATCAATGAAAAATTTGTTCTAAAAGTTCTTTCATACTGCTTAAATGGGTTCTTTTTCCCCTGTTAATGGATCCACATGAAGACCTTTTCAGTAAGATTTTGTTTCCTTGTCCACAAAGAACTGATAAATTAACTGGCTTGGTTTTAAATTTCCTTTTCCTTTGTATACTTTCTCCTAATGTTTGTGTATATAATTGGAGTGCTTACTGGATACCAGGTACTTTTATATACATTATTTAAACTTCTGTCTCTGTAAGCAAGTATTGCTCACTTTTTTTTCAGTGATAAACTCAGGCTTAAGAAAACTAATACACTTAATAGGTGGTAGCATTGGGATTTTCAAACTCATTTTTATTCCAAAGCCTGTGATTTTAACTCCTAAATCCAAGTGCATGTGGGACTCAACTGAAGGCTTTTTTAACTTTTAGATTTCTGAGCCATCTTCAGATTATGAGTCAGATTTGTTAACACACGAGGTAACTGTTATGTTGTCAGCTGGCACTTACTGGTGGTTTTTGAAAATTGTGGGACTGTGCTACATTAGCAATGAGACCTAAAATTAAAAGTAGGAGCAAGAATGGTATTGAGAGGGGCCAACCACAGCGCTGCCCTTCCCTGGTAGCTCATCCACCTGCAATGCAGGAGACCCCCTCAGCTCCTGGGTTGAGAAGGTCCCCTGGAGAAGGGAACAGCTACCCACTCCAGTAGAATTGCCTGGACAATTCCATAGACTGTATAGTCCATGAGGTTGCAAAGAGTTGCTGAGCAACTTTCAACCACAACGCTATACACTAGTTGATTATTAAGTAACACGATTACAGAACAGGTATTCCTTTGGGCTAATGTATTTGGTGCTTGCTTTAGGCCAGTCACCGCAGATGAGCCACTCATTTCATTCTCATTTAATTCTCATTCTCAAGGTAGCCTCATGAGGCAAATACTAATTTCCATTTTACAAATGAGGGAAGTAGGTTTAAATAAATTAACTGGTATGAAGGAGCTGGGATTCAAAGCCAGGTGCCCCTGAGTTTACGCTTTTAGCCACTATGTCATACAAACCTTCCTTGGTCTGTAGATGTCCACTTAACCCTGGATTAAAAATTGACTTAAAACTTGTCAAAGATAGTTAAAACATTTAAGGGCCCACTTGACTGATTCTAATTGTGTAGTTCATAGAAGAAAATGACACCTTTGAAATTCTGTATTTTTCTCCATATAATAAAACAGGCTTATGAAGTTTTATAGAAGAAAACCTCCATAGTAAATATGAATATCTCAATTACTTTATAAAGTAATGGTTAGAAGTAGTGGTTTTGGAATCATCAGACCTAAATACAAATCCTGTAACTTGCATGTCACTTTAGACAAGTGCTTAAGCTGTCCGAGTTAGTTCCCTTACCAGTGTCTTATCAGACAGCATTGTGATGGGTGAGAATGTACACAGTAAAATTACAATTTTTTTAAGAGTTTATGGCAGAGGATGCAATCAGCCAAAGCCAGAATACTACAAGTTCTACACAACAAATGACTTGATTGCTATGTCAAATGAAACCATTTCTTCAACAAAATGCAAAGGAAAAAGGGAATTTAGTAGATTAAGAGCCTTAAGAGAGACTAATCAAGTGAAACATACAGATCTTTGGTGGATCCTGATGTGAACAAATTGTAAAACTTGAGCCAGTGGGGCAAATCAGAGCACCAATTGGCTGTTTAGTACGAAGTAGTTGCCAACTTATGTATGATATTGGGACTTATCTTATAAAAATATTACATATGTAATGTCTGGTACTGGCTTCAAAATAGGGTGAGGGAGGGAAAGTAGTAGATTGTGGACAAAACAAGAATGCCCTTAAGTTTGATTACTGTAGCTGGTAAAATAGAAAATTACCAATTAACGTGGACTAGTCCTATTACTGTCTTCCCCAAAGTTAGTATTTTATATAGACTTACACCAGAAGACTAGCCTTGCCCTGCAGATCTCTTAGAGATTAGATGCAGTGGCAGCCAAACTTGCTTTTAATTGAGCTGTTGAGTTCAACCCTCACCTGGTTTGCATCCAGTCTGTGAAATAGGCTGTTGATCAGATCAAGTATAAGATCAGACTCTAAAACTTGATTTCCTGTTACATCCTCTCCTTCAGAGTTATCAATTTGAATGAACTGAGCTGTGAAAACACATGAAGGACTCAAGCTCCTTCCTTGTTCAAGTGCCAGTCTCTTACCCTAAGAGTATATGGTACTTAGAATATCATATTTAAGATGAACTATGTCCTCTGGGTCAGTAACAAAGTGGAGACTGATAAAACACAGGGTGTTTAAAAGTGAACCAAGAATACGAGAGATGGCTGGAGAGAGATGATGTAGTAGGATGTAACTTGGCACCTTACTAGTCTTCTCAACCTCTACACACAAGGTGCTCCGCTGGAGAACAGCAAATTCAGTTTTTGTTAAGCTGACTCACTTTTTGACTAGGCACTAATATTGAATGGGAACTAATACAGATGAAACCAAGATTGCTCTGTAAATGGAAGCAGCAAACCAAATCCACAGCAGGGACGCCACAGTCAAACCTCGGAACTCTCAGCTAGCTGACTCGGACTGCCCACCCACTCACTCTTCCTCACCCAGCTTCAGAGGGAAGCAATTGAAAGCAAAAACAGCTTTTATCAAAGAATTTATTCTGAAGAGAATTTGAGCTCAGTACCAACTTAGTGATCAATCCCTTTTAACATCTGTGTCCTAAAGGTTATTATTACTGTGGTTACTGAAGTTCACAATGCTAACTCCTAAGGCTTTGAATGACCCTCAGTCCTCAAGACTATTTACAGCAATACAGTTTGACTACTATCTTTTAGAATTTTCATGGTAAATATCGCTTAAACCCAAAAGGCTTCACTGACAAGTTCTCACAAAGGCATAACAGCCCGTTCTCTGAATGACCTTATTCACTGTAGTGTCACTACACCAAGAATATTTCAAGCTTTGTTATACTACATTGCAAAATAGTAAATTTGGTCTAAAGTACATACATTCAGGTGGCACCAATCTAGATAATAAGATTATCGTGGAATTTCAGATTTCCCTTCTCTATCTTGTTGCCTGTTTTATATGTTAGAACAATTTTATTTACATTTGAGAATAATTAATTATACCTAGTACATAATTCTTATCACAATTACTGACAAAATATTACTTGTGAGTAAAGTTCACTTCACAAGTCTCAGGTGCACCAAATACAGCTGTTTCCTTTCCTAACCTAGCATGTCTTAGAACATTCCATAATGTGACTGCCTCGAAAACAGACGGTAGACTTTGATTATGTTGCTCCATTACTTCTGACTTCTCTGACGTAAAGGACATCAGTTAAGACTTCAAGCTGAAAGAGCAATAGAACAACACAATCAGATTTACTTCTTTTTTTGTTTTTTTCTTATAAGTAGTATCATCTTTAATTTGCACACGAAGAAACTGAGGCTTGAGAAGGTTAATAACTGGAAGATGCAGGGCTTGAAAATCTCAACCCAGAACTGTCTACTTCCTAAGTCCATCTCCCTTCTTCTATGTCAGATTTATTCGTTCATTCAACAATAATTTGTTGTTTCTGTGTGCAAGGCACTGTATTAGGTGCCAAGAGCAACAGAAAGAAGATACAAACATGAATAAGAATATAATCTGCCCTCCAGGAGTATACAGTCTAGTAGGAGAGATGAATTGCATATAAATGACCACAATACCAGATAGAAAGTGGTGAGAGCCACAGAAGAAAAAGTGCCATTGGGGACCTTTCTTATCTCTCAAAGTTCAGGTGTGGGGAAGCAGATTTGGACAATATTATTCCTTTGTCATCTGTGTGGCACGAAAAGGTGGCTGTCAGGCTTTGAAGAACTAAGCTGTACCTTAGATCTTTCTTCTCAGCTCTCTCAGCTGAGAGTCCCATGATCAGTAAGGGCACCTGCTACCACTGAAGGGAGGGAAGGAGGACAGAACACACAGATAAAAGTATTCTGCACCCAGGAGCACGTCACTGCAGCCTTCACTGGCTGGGCCCTGGGTACTATCTTCACAGACAGACAGGGAAGAGGAATGATACGAGAGAGAGAACACTAGACTAACCAGCAGGATTCCAGATGCAGTCCCTGGGGCTCTGCTCTCTAAGATGGTTAGACCAAAGGATTTCTAAGGGCCTCTGTAACTCTCCAATCAGATAAAAGCACAGAAAATTAATTTTTAGCATCTTAACCACAGTTCTTAAAAGTCACTGCTCTTTCCCTCTTCATCATTTGTAGAAGAGCCCCTAAAAAATAAAAACAAAAAACTAGAGTTACCCCCTTTCCTGGCTTTGATACAGACAAGCAATATAAGAAAGGTGGTTTTGCTTTTAACCACAGTTAATGTTTCAGAAGTAAAGAGCTCCTGTCTTTTGTTGTAAACAAGGCAACTTTCTGATCTGCTCAGCCTCTGCTCTGTGCCTGACGACATGTAAACTGACAGCCAGATGCTCTCAACTACATGGAGTTTCTATTTTGGTTACTAAGAATACTTGATATATTCAATACCTTGTAATAAACTATGATGGAATAAAATAAAATTTGAATCACTATGCTATAGATATGAAACTAACACAACATTGTGAATATTGCCATTTTTTAAAAAAATATTTGAATGAGAAGGTAAAACATTTTGTTCAACAGCCCTCCACTACCTTTGAGCTTTCTGAAGCTTTCTTTTTTATCTCTCAGTTCTAAATTTCCCAACACCTTCACTGCTTTAAAAGCTTGAGCAGAACATTTAGAGGCACTGGAAGTTAGGGATACAGCCAGAGTTAAGTGACAGTTTTTTTTTAAACAGAGGAAGGTGCCTAAGAAAGAAAAGGTAAGAGAGATGCAAACAAACTAACTTCTATGTTACAGCTCCTTGGCTCTTTGCCTGGAAGAAATACAAGATAACCCCAAGGAGCAATTTCTGAGACTTGCAGACCAAAAGAACCAAGTTCACTTTGCTACCATTTCACCCTTCCTTTCACGTGTGGCCAGGGCATACCACCATCGTCAAAATGTGGGTCTGTCCATAAAGGGAGTTTTGCTTAGTGGCTCTCTGGCTTCTGCCAAGGTAAGGCCTAGTCCAAGGCTGAAAGGACATGCAACATTTGCTATTTGGTGACCACACAACTTATCTGGCTAGCCAATTCTGCTTCCACAGACTGAAGAATCTCTTTGGACTCTGTCATAAAACACAGCCATGTTTCACCTAAATACCAGCGCCTCCGAGAATTAAAACACAAAGGAGAACAGAGAATAAAATGTTAGGTTCACTTCATCTGGCAAACAGAACCTAAGTTAACTTCTCTCGACAACTGCAAGAATTGACAAGTACTCCACGGAACCAAACTTGATTAGATATTGCTATATCCATGACATGGACAAAGGGGTCAGTGCAGCAGGACAGAAGGATCAGTCAGGCACCAAGCAGAGGGCGGCAGGATCAATTTCATTGACGTTGAGTGACCAGCTACTCCTGCATCTAACCTGATGAGCATCTTCTACCAAACCACCTCTCCAAACCCATTATAAGACATACCAGAGAGATCAAATATAATTAGATCAATTAGAATACAAAACCAAGATCCAGCAAGAACCAGTGAGAATGTGTGAGTTTGAGGATAATTGTGGAGGCAGTGGCTTTTAAATGAAAGCTCTTGATAAAATTTGTTTTGGCTTATTTTCCTTTCTATAAGCAGGAATTACATTGTACCTGTAATGGCTTGTAAGGCTTCACAAATTCAGCAAAGAAATAAATATATTTTTGAAATGTCATTTTTATGTTAACATTCTTATGAAAAGATATTTGGCTTACAGTCCCCTAAATCTGTAAACCATGTGAAATACAGGAAGCCACCACAATACAGGCAAAAGGGTAGTTTAGTTCCTCGCCTCCTTTGTCCAGACTAACGGTATGGTTTTGTACTCTTGACCTAAAGAGCCACCTTGCTCATCTATTACACTTTCCGTTTATAGCATGTCCTTTTCTCTTTGGCATGCAAGGCTGGAAAGAGTCCTCTTCCTACATACAAATAACTGTCTTCTACATACAGATGATGAAACACACCTTCACATGTTGGGGGTTCAGGTTAAAGTTGAGAACCAGAAAGCTACAAAAACTCAATTCATGTTTTTTAAATACTTTATATGGTAAAAATACAGCAAAAATATTTTTTGTTCAAAGAGGAAAAAATATACTGCTATGGTCACGGTTCTAAGGATGATTTAAGTAGTCTCTGGCTCCTCAACCGTGCACTGTAGTGTAGGCTGACTTCAACCACGGCTGCTCCAGCTTCAGTCATTTATCAAAGCTAAAATCATACTGTGGAGAGAAGAAATTCATGTTACTAATGTTTCCTTAGGAATGTTCCTACAGAGTCTGTTCTGTACAGACCTGCATCCCTAAGGCTCACTAGGGGACACTCATTTGGGTAAAAAGCAATACCTAAAGGGAAGAAGATCTATATCGGGGCACCAAGAGGCTCTAATGTTTCAAGAAAGAAGGAAGGAAGGAAAGAAAGAAACCTGGGGTAGAGGCAAGGGTAGGGAGTATAACCTAAAATGAGTGTTGGACTATAGTTGAGGAAAAACAGGCTATATCCAGGGAAAAAACTTTCTCTATGGAGGTCTCTGAAAATGTTCCTACTCCTGGAACCCCTCCTCTCACACCCTACATTCCTCTCAGGCTTCATGACCCCCCACCTTTGGCACCTCCTCTGAGAAGGCCTCTCGGCCCTGGGCAGTGGCCGGGCCTTCCTCCAGAGCTCCTTGGCCTCTGTGTGCCTCAGCTCCTGTCCACTTTCATTTTCCAGGTGACACCCACGTACTGCCATCAGCAGGGCCCCCACTTTGACACAGGGATTCTGTGCTGCTCCTTTGTATCAAATGCAGTGTCTGACGTGTGGTGATCACTCAATAAATACGCCATTAAAACCATCACACTTAACAAGAGTAACAAGACTATCATCTTTAACAGGAATCAGCCTTGCTCTGAGATCAAATGACTAAAAAACAGAAAAATACCCTTACATTGCTGCTGCTAAAAGTGATTAGTTGTCCAAATTTAACCAAACTAACAGTAGGCACTGCACTGCACAAATTAATGGTAGTAACTAATATTTTTTAATGTGTTTTTTAGAGTTTACTAGAGGTCAGCACAAACCAAAGTGCTTTATGTGCATTATCTCATTTAATCCGCATCATAATCCCATGAGGCAGATACTATTATTATCTCATTTTCAGAGGAAGAAACTGAGGCACAGAGAGGGTAAGAAACTTGCCCCAGGTCACACCATGAGGAAGTAGTAGCTTCTACCAGATTAGTACCCAACAAGCTCCAAAGGCAAAGATTCCACCAATCTCTAAAGAAGATGGGCATTTTTGCCCTTTAATTCTATTTAACAAACCCCAAGTGTCCACAAGGTGCCATGGTGTAACGCACCATGCAAGTAGTGGCAGGTGACATAGGAGCAGCATAAATCCCTACATTAGAAATTAATGATTCAGAATTATAAACACTTTTTAAAGACAACAACCAAAAGCTAAGAGAAAAGTGTTAGAAGGACATCTTCTGAAATTACTCTTCCATCCCGAACCTCTGGGCTACAGGGAAATGTCAAGGAATAAGGTAATAGCACCATGGCTAAAAATGATAAGCTAAGAAGGGAAGGGGAAAAGAAGGGGAAAGAAAGAAAAAGAAAGGATGCATTCAGTGAGGAATGCAGATCCTCAGCAAAACCAGTTTTATAGGTTGCCTATCTTTTATTTCATTGTATAAGGACCCTTCCTTAAACCTTCCCTCAACTGCTTTCTGATTCTTCCAATCCCCAGTCTTTAGTCCATCTTCCCATCTCTTTAAATTCAATAGCTAAGAACTAAGGAAGTCTTGTCAATTTTAAAATCCTACGACTTTGAGTCTACTAAGCAAGATACTGCTCCCTAATCCTATGTTTACACCCGGAAGTGTGGCTACACTGGCTTTGCCCCTAGATGTCTCCAGAAGCTCATGTTATCAAGACTCAGGAGGCATCCACTCTAGTTTACTCTCCAAAAGCATAAAACCTGGAGGGGAGAGGAGGATGAAGAAAGGATAACCACCTTGCCTTTTGCCTCTGACAAATAGAAGGGAACATATATGATGGTAATGATACCTTCATATGGTTTGACTTTAAAAGTAATAAAAATGAGAATAGATGTATCACTGTATTCTTAATATTAAACTTCTTTGCTCTTTATTCTTTATGCTAGGATCTCTGCATCTTTAATGCGAGGATTAAAAATTAAACACATCAACAATAAGATAAGGTATGAGAACCAGAAACTGGTACTAGTGTGCTTTTTTGGTCCTATTTTTTAAAATATAGGAAAGCAAACAAAATAAATACTAAAAAGGAAATCATCTAAACTCTAATTTCAACCTAATCTATGCTAGTGGGTGTAATTAGCACAGCAAAAGAATTTTAGGAAGCCTGCTTTTTCAGGCAGAGGCTAAAATGGCTCTATTTCAGGAAAAAATAGCAAATTTTAGAAATTCTTACCTAGGTACAATTTCTAATTATTAGGACTCTTTTGAGTGACAGGAGTTTAGTTCAGTACAAGTTTTTTCCTACTAGTCTTATGCCCATGTGGAAATTAAAATTTACCTCAGGAAAACAAATGTGATACAGTTAAGCTTCGATACAAAAGTTAGGCCTTGACTTCTAGCCTCTTAAAGGCTTAATCAAATCATACACACACATGACAATTTTTTTCTATTCTTTGGTCTATCCTATGGGTCTATAATGGGTAAAGAAAGAAGTGGCATGTTATCTCTAAAACTTTAGGTAATAAATTTAATTTTAAAACAGGACAGCATAAGGCTTGCAATGTGTGACAGCTAATCCTTCATATTAATTCTTACTTCCAATCTAACTGGAAGACTGATGCAGTCTTACCAGAACAGACCACTTGCATTTTGGAGAGAAGGTCATCACATCTAAATTCCCTAACACCAAGAAAGATCAGCCCAGTATGGATAAAAGTTGTTGAGAACTGCTGTCAGTGGTCTGACACCCAGAAGACCCATGAGTGGGAAAGTCTCTGGGAGTACATTTAGAAATGCTTAAAACAGGCAGTAAGACCTCATAACTGGACACCAGGGCAGGGAAAGAAGAGCAAAGACAGTCTTAAGAATGTGGACAGCCTCAACAGCTAAGGAGTAACTAATAACATGGAGTAACTACTGCAGGTCAGACAGAATGCTGATTCAATGACATGACATAAAAAAAACTCTACATAAGTCACAAGAAATTCACATAACCCCCCAAAGTTCTGCAATGTCCAAATAAAATCTCACAGAACAGTAATACCTCACCTGTCGGAAGCAGGCATGGCATCTGGGGAAGTGCCAAGAGGACCGTAAACTCACCTGTAAAGATACATGAAGAAACAGAGGAGGTGGAAGCCGAGTTTGATCATGGCTTCTTTCATGTGTGACTTCAGCTGCCCTCGGTTGTGTATTTCTGTTGGATCAAATACTCCCATGTTACCACTGGGCACCATGATGTACCTGATAAATTAAAGGATGTACATATATTAGAAAGAAAATCAAACCATCAGCATAAACATTGAAAAATAAGTAACCAGTAATAATCAAACTCTAAAAATGAATCAGTCATAGTTATATTCAGACCATATATTGACAGAGTATTATAATGATATCACAGGTCATGACTTAAGTTTTCCTTTGAAAGATACAATACTATTAATTTTTGGTATAATTCCTGCCCTCTGAAACAAATCCACTAATATTCTAGAGAAGGATATTTTATGTACTAAGACCCCTTTACTCATTTTTTGTAGAAAACTACTGAATCAGTAATATCTATAGCTGTCTTCCTTTAGACAAGTGAAAGGAGCAGCAAAAACCAAACCAACCTGATCAAATTCTTAGAAACTTCTTCATCTACAAAGTTCTAAATTAACTAATGCAATTCCCTTCACCTTCACAACATGTTTGTAAGGAAGAGTAGTGTCAAACATAACTATTCCCATTTCACAGATAACACTAAAAAGAGAGATTCTATATCCAGAATGCAGGCTAAGCTGCTTCAGTCATGACTGACTCTTTGTGACCCTATGAAGTGGCCTGCCAGGCTCCTATCCATGGGATTCTCCAGGCAAGAATACTACAGTGGGTTGCCATTTCCTACTCCAGGGAATCCTTCTGACCCAGGGATAGAACCCACATCTCTTACGTCTCCTGCATAAGCAGATTCTTTACCACTAGTGCAACTTTGGAAGCCCAGAATAAAGCCCTCATATTTGATGCTCCTGCTGATCAACAGATGAGTCTCAATCTGCATGGTAAACAAACAGTACTTACCTTAAAAGAGCAATTTCAAGAAGACAGAAATGATTTAGAATAAATGCTACTTTGGTAAAATAAAACTCTTCTTCAGTGAAGACTATAAATGGATAGTTCAGACACAAATGCAGTGCCTAACTTCACATGACTCTTAAAAAAAAAGATTATATTTAATTAAAATATAAATTGTATTTAGATTTAATTTAATTCTAAACATTAAATTAAATAATACTGTTTTGACAAATAAGAACTGTACTTCTTATAGTGATGGAGGTATGACCACAGTGGGGGAGGAGAACAGGGCTACAAAGTCAGTACCGAAGACAAAGGGCGTGGAAAGCACACACCTAGTCACCAAACCAGACCAATTCAATTCGGTGTTCCCACTGACTCAGACTCAGACTTGAAACATCTTGAAGACACTGCATTTAACATACTGTGAAGTCTATGGGGCTCTTGATAACATGACATTTCATATTTATAGAATACCGCTGTGTACACAGTAATACAAATGATAATCTTCTTCCTCAATGATTCCTTTTACAAGTAAGAAAACTGGGTAATTTTGAGAGCATCAGTGAGTTTAAGCATCTGAGCTTCAGCATTCACACTGTACCATCTGCACAACATGCATGTCCTAACCTAGTACTGTTCATGACCTCTTCCTTCTCTTATGTCCAAGCTTCTTCTAGTCCAACCTTGGGTTCCTCACCATTACATTTCTCAATTATGACTGCTGCAAAACACAAATGGCTCTCTGAGTTCCACAAATCTTAAATTCTCCCTCAAATCCTAGTAGCACAAATGAATATCTGGATAACATTTTTACATTATCTAACATGCAAGATTTAAAGTGAAATTTTCTTCGGAGCATTTCATATACACTATAATTAAAAGCTGCAGATATAAATAATAAAGACCTTATATTCTCAGGTTTTTGATTATTCATAAAAAAGGTAGATAATGAAAAAACAACTCAAGTCTTTAGACAGTGCAACATTAAATTTTTTTTTAACGTACACATGTAAATTTGTGTTTTTACTACAAGACTGAGCCATGCAAATTGCTACTTTCCCAATATACCAAAGTAAATAAAAATGTATGCTGATTTAATGACACGTTCTGCTATCATTTATGACTAGCGTATTTTTATTGGAGAAAAGAAAGCTGTCAAATCTTAAGTTTTTTTCTCTAAACAAAACAATAAACAGAAAGTACTCACCGATATATATTCCAAGAGGCAACAGGCAAGTTCAGAAGGAAGATGAACCAGTGCAATGAAATGAGCATTAGTACAGTGACAAGAGTATGGCCAACCAATTCTGGAATTACCCACTGCAAGGGAAGAACATAGTTATTACATCTCATGCTGTGTTCTTCCTAAATGTACGTTACTTGAAGCTAAACCAAAGGAGTACAGAAATCTTCCAAGCTAGTATTTCAAGATTATTTTTAGACTCAGATGTCCCAGATTTGCATACTGCTATCACTGCTTACCCTATGCACATATATCAGGACACAGCTTAAAAACAATGCACTTAAACTTTAATTACATTTTATCCTAAGCATAGGTTCAGATTCATTCACTAAGCAGGTATGAATGATAACTAAAGAAAAAACAGAATGTTATTTACTCTCTATTCCAATATCTGTGCTAAAATCTCTTACTCTAATTTGGGATGGCTTATATTCACATTCATGCTGCCTTTCAAGTCAGAATATTTATCTATACATTTCCAAGCTTCAGAACCCTGGGGAAAATCATCTCACATTTACCAAATAAAGAAAAAAAAAGTACTTTAACAGCTTACAATATCAGCTCCAAGTTGAACAAATATGATACAGGACCAGGATAAAAGAATCCCAGACTATTGCTTTTACAGCACCCAATGCCTTTATCTATGCTCTTTATTGTGTAATATTCTAGTTCTCATGTATCAAGAGCCACAGTAGTGGCTTATGTACCACAGTATCTCATGTACCACAGAAGTGGCAGGCTCTCAATTCACCAATACTCTTCCTCTCCTATGAGTAGAAAATGTTTCTTCTTTTTTTTGTTGGTTTTTTTTTTTTTTTTTGAGACTTTTCTTTTAATGGAAGTTAATACCTAGTATTTATGGAGCCAGACACTGGCACTCCCAACTTGCAGAAAGGAGGAAAATAAAACTCAAGAGAGATTAAGTAACTTGCCCGAGGTCACACAACTCCATAGTGGCAGGGCAATCAATGTAACAGAAGCTCAGACTCACTGGCCCCAGGTCTCCTGCATTTAGATTTTAAATACATTTGGGGGCGGAGTTGGGGGCCCACTGCTAGGAGGCTTGTGGAATCTTAGTTCTGCAACCAGGGATTAAACTCTGTACCTTGGCAGTGAAAAGTGCAGAGTTCTAACCACTGGACCACCAGGGAATTTATTCCCTCAGACAGTTTTTTTTTTGGCTACTTTTTTTTTTAATAAACAAAGAAGTGATCTTCTGGGCCTTAAACCTAATTTGCAATCAACAAGGACATTTTTTAATATGTAAATATATTTTTACAGTGTAACCAATTTAACATAATGCTAGAATGGCAACCAACTCCAGTATTCTTGCCTGGAGAATTCCATGGACAAAAGAGCTTGGAGAACTACAGCCCATGGAGTCTCAAAGAGTGGAACACGACTGAGCTACTAACACATACACATAGTATGTGTAACCTGCAAAGTCAAATAAACCTGGAATAAAACCCATGCTCTATCCTATTTATCAGCTGTGCAATTTTAGGAAGTTACCTACCCTCTCTAAATCATGATTTCCTAATCCGTAAAATGGAGATAATAACACTTACACCTCAAGAGGTTGTTATAGAGAATTAGACCAAATAACATACATAAGCCACATGCAAAATAAGCACTCAACAAATGTTAGCTGATGTTACTACTGCTACTCCCCTCCATGTTATCAGACCAACACAGCAGTAGCTTTCAAACTGAACTTCTTACAATGGGCTGCACTTTGTTTTACATAAACCTGAAACAAAAGTTTCAGGAAGCAACACTTGACCAAGTGTAATAAATACTTGGTTTACTGACTTTCAACCAAGTCCTCTGTTCTTGTCCCTCATTAACAATGTGTTCTTCCCCTAAAGTGTTCTCAGAATGCTAGCTTGAGGCTTGTTATCACCAAGTCAAGAGTCTGAAGGATCCTTCTCTGGAGCGCCTTAATGGCACAAGAGAAAACACCTACAAAACTGCCATTTCAGGTACCCCCAAAAAGGCAGAAACCAATTACCCCCAGTGAAGCCCACCTATCAGTCAACAGCCGGCACCACCCAATGAGCTTCCAATGAGCATTTTAGTGTTTTACCATAAAGTATGACCAGCCACATATCAGAAATTGAGGAAAGCCCTCAGTATGAAATATGGGGGGAAAAGAAAGAGAAAGGAACTTGAAAAGAACAGATATAATGTAGGACGCAGAAGGAAGTTTCAAAAACTACTATAATCAATATCCCAGAGAGACAGTCAAGTATGAACCAAGAGAACAAAAAGCTCTTAGAAATTAAAAGTTCAACATAAACTATATACATACTAGAAAATTCAGAAGATAAAACAGCAAATCTTACAAGAAGGTAGAAAAAAACTCAAAGGGACAAGAATAAGAAAAAAGAACTGGCAGATCAACCCAGCAGATAAACATCCAGCAAATCCAAGTTGCTGAAAGAGAAGAGAGAAAATAGAGGGGGAAGACATTATCAGAGAAAGAAGAAAATTTACCAGACTGATCTCAGAAGCCCAATGAATGAATGAAGCAATGAGTGAAAAGGCCTAAACAAAGGTATACCACTGCAAAATTCCAAAACACTGAGAATTACCACAAATAAATAAATAAATAACACCAAGGATAAAGAAAAGATACTAAAGCTTCTGGAAAGGATGGAGGTGGGGGTGGGGGGAAAGAGGAGAGAGAGATCCCATCCAAAGGACAAGAAATCAAAATGCACTAGATTTCCCAACTTGATCAACACTGGAAGTTAAAAGACATTGATCAAGCAGACTCCGAAAAAAAAAAGTCTTCTCTAATCTAGAATTCTATACTCAGAGAAACTGTCAATCAAGGGAAAGGACTGGACATTTTCAAAGATGCAAGGTCTCAAAAAACTGAATTCCCATGTACCGAATCTCAAGAAGCTACTCCAGCAAAATGAGGTAGTAAGCCAAGAGAAAAGAAGACATGATTTCCAAGAATCAGGAGATCCAACCAGAAGTCCCAAAATGGAAGCTGTGAAAAGGTCTAAGAGCAACCGCTCCAGACTATAGCAAGAGGTTGGAGGTCTTGAGGAGAAATGTCACCTGGAAAAAAACAACTAATAGACTATTTTATGTTCGAACCATGTAGAAAATAGTACTGAAAGACTTTAAAGATGTTATCTGAAAAGACAAGTTATTCAAAAAAAAATTAAAAAAATATGATCACTGTCTGCCATAAGGCTCAGCAATAAAAAACATTATAATAGTACAACATGATATAAACATTAAATATAAACTTACCTGCAAACAAAAATAGAAAAACAGGAGTGATGTTTAGAAGTTGGTACCTAAGAACAAAATCTACCAATATTGACTCAGAAGTCGATAGATAATGTTGTAAAATTGATAAATCAAGTAGTGGGAGTTCCCTGGCAGCCTAGTGGTTAGGATTCTGGGCTTTCACTGCCTGGGTTCAATTCCTGGTAAGGGAACTGAGATCCTGCAACCCATGCAGTAGAGTTAAGAAAAAAAAAAAAAAAAGAAATAGCATTGTAAGCACATAGAGAAATAAGGATGTAACTATCAGAGAAAAATTAACAGTTCAAGTGTTGAAATCAGTTGCCCCTCAAAAGCAAGACAGATATGACTTTAAAGGGTCAGGAAGGGTCTGCTATTTTCACTGTGAGCTTTCTAATATTCTGACTTTAGTTGTGTGCAAGTATAACTTTCACAAAAACATTTTAAAAAAAAGACTACTTAACTTCAAATTGAAGGAGTCACTTTCTCAATAGAAGAACCCAGGTAATCTTTTCTTTATATTTAAATTTTATTTTTGTAAAAGAAAGCCCACAAAATAGCCACCGAAAATACCGAGTAAGCAAGAAATATGAAATACACATACACACACATATGAGACGGATTTACCTCTCAGTAAAAAAATTATTCTTCTAAAGATGCGGAGGCCTATTCAACAACACTCCAATTTTTTATTTTTTTTTAATTTATGTTTTATTTAAATACATTTTATCTTCCCTCTAGTTGAGGCACATGGGCTCAGTAGTTGCAGTTTACGGGCTTAATTAGTTGCCTCAGCATGTGGGATCTTAGTTCCCCAATCAGTGATAGAACTTGTGTCCCCTGCATTGTAAGGTGAAATCTTAACCCCTGGACCACCAGGGAAGTCCCTCCAATTTTTTAAAAAGGGGGAAGACCCTGCCTGGCACACAGGAGGACTTTAATTTTTTTTAATTAATTAATTTAAATTTAAATTCTAAAAAAATTAAAAATAAAGATGAAGAGGCCTGAAATTAATGAATGTTATATTTCAATAATATCTTGAGGAAAAACAAGAACTCTGAAAGCATACCAGATAAACAAAATCCTTTCTTTAAATCTATCATTGTATTAAACCATATTCTGGAAAATTGGAAAGAAAGAAGGAAGGGAAGGAAGGGAGAGGAGAGGAGGAATATAATTTGCCAGAAATTGTAACTTTTCTTTTTTTTTTTTTAAAAACAGAAATTGTAACTTTTCAAGTATAACTCTATTTCCCTCATGGGTCAGAGAAACTAAGTAGACTGAAGATGTGAAAAGACCCATGAGAATTTTTAGGTCAAGCCAAAACGTGTTTCTCAGTATTGTATTTTTTTTTCAGCATTGTATTTTTATATACAATAAAGTATTTTATTGTATATATAAATATTTTATGAACTTTTTCTTTGGCCGCACTGCACAGCACAGAGTCTTAACCACTGGACCGCCAAGGAAGTCCCCTTTACATGAACTTTTATATCCAAAAAACTTTTGTCTACTCATCTCATAAAATGAATCAGGACCAACTGGTTTCCTCATACTTAGAGAAGCTGGAAAATTCAAAGTTTTATTGCCAATATAAAGTTTTGATTATACACTAAAGGTAAAACGGTCTGAAAACAAATCAACTAATTCAATTTCTCATCGAGCCACAAAAAGAAGGTCATCTTTCATTTAACAAAAGACAGACTGAGCTCTTTCCTGTGAGCAGGAAGGAGGGGATTTGCACACGGAAGACAAAAACAATTACCTGATAATGAACCTTTACTAGTCTGAGTAATGGACAAAGGGACAAAGAAAAAGAGTAAAGAAACAAAATTTCAAGTTAAGTCTTCTGGTATGCTTTCATGATCGAAAAATATTCCAAAGCACAGGAGCTCCACCAACATCTCAGTGTATACCAAATACACATATGCTGACTATGTATAATAATCTCTAGCACAGAAAATGGAGAACTGTCTTCAAGGCCAAAAAACGAGGAAAGAAATGTCTTACCTTGTTTAATTTTGAGCAACATGATCTAGCATTAATGTAATCACATTCTAAATCAGACAATGTAATTATCTGATGATCAAGATAAGGAATTATTAGTTTTCTTTTATAATAACTAAGTTTCAGAAAGCAACTCCAGTTGCAAGGCAGATTTAGATTTGACTTGAAAAGATTCAGTTCTTTCCTTAAAGCTCATTTATTAGACACCTGAATTTTCTCATTTATGTTCTTTCAACAAGTTATTTTCACAGAATAATCCTCTTATTATGCACAATTCTAATGTGACCCATAACAGAACATTCCACCAGGATTCCTCAAGTGTCGAACAGTGGCTACAAGAAATGGAAAATATGACCCATATAAACAGTATAAATGTTATAAACCTTAATTCCCAAAAGTAGAAAAAGTGTTTATGATATATCCATAAAATATCTGAAAATTAAGATATTAAAAAAATAGGACACAAAACTATAAATTCAGCGTGGTCATAAGTTAGCAGTGTTTATGCTTTGAAAGTTGCATTACAGATAGTTTGTTTTCCCAAAACTTTTCCCTATTACCAAACTTTCCACAGTAAACATACATTACACTGGACTTACAGAAAAAAATGGGTCTTAACACACAAATAAATACACAATATAATATAAACACACAAATAAAAATCTGAGGGACAGACAAACAAAAAAGGAAAAGTCTTCTACTCAATGTGTGGTATTTACTTTAAAATGCTCCCATAGCCTCCTCACAATAGTTAGGAGAAAAATGAGAAAGAAATGGCAAAATGCTGAAAATCACTAAAGTAATAGAAACATGGGATTTATTACACTACTCTACTTTTATGTTTGAAAGTGTCCAATAAAATAGGTAAAAAGAAATGCTCTCAAGTAAATTCTATACATTTTCATATGGAAAGTCCCCCCATTACCTCAGCACAGCTAAAATCAAAATCATCACTTTCTCCCCAAACTGCTCCACCTCCAATTTGTTTTATTTTTGTCAATGACATAAGCATTATTTGTCCAGGCTCAAAATATGGAAAGCTGTTTCTGGATTCTCAGATTTCCAGATTCTCAGATTCTGGATTTCATTATCTCAGAATCAATTGTTACCAGGTTCTGTCAATCATTTTTTTCTCATGCCACTCACATTAATCCCTCCTTTCACCTGCCCACAAGTAGCACCCCACTCCAGATCCAAATGAACCCGTTCTCCAGTGGTTTCTTACCTTCCAGTCTTTCCTGTTTCCAACCTACTCTGCAGACTTATCTTCATGACATACCACTTTGTTTACATCAAAAAATTGTCAATGACTCACTATTGCCTAGAGGATAAAAGTGAAAGCCCTTCTCCTTAACAGTCAAACCCTCCCAAACTGAATCTAATCCAGCCTTTCCAAACCTGACCTTCGGCTGCCACCAAAAGTCAACCTTTTGCTCCAGATAGCCTATTCTTCCATCACCCAGAAATGCCATGAACACATCTGTCTCTGCACCTTTGCTCTTGACTGTGTCTAATTTTGAATATCCACCCCTTTCCTTCTCTGCATGTTTTCTTCTAGGTTCAAAGTCCAGGAAAACTCTTATTCCTAAAAAATGTATACTCTGGTGATTTTCTACCTCTCAGCTCTAGTATTAAGCTTATACAACTATTCAAAAATACAATATGCTGAATTTCATCAAAACACATCCTGAATGTATCTTAATGTTTAAGTCTAAAACTCCACCTAGTAAGTGTCTATGTACACAAGTTTGTATAAGCCAAGGCTTTTTTTTTTTTTTTTGGCTGTGCTGCCTGGCTTTCAGGATCAGGAATGGAACCCAGGGCCCCAGCAGTGAGAGTCCTGAGTTCTAACCACTGAACTGCCAGAGAATTCCCTAGATAAGGTTATCTTAAATTATCAAGACTAGTTTTCCAAACTGCAATAAAAGAAATCCAAGTTTCATTTCTCTGAACTTAAGCTCCAGTTTCTTATGCCACAGGAGAGGTAGATCACCAAAAACTTCCTAAGGGATGCTGCACTTTCAAGTTCTCCAAGCCTAATAAAAGTCAGGGTTCTCTTCATAAGGAATCATCAGTTAAAGCAAAAACTACTGTTCAGTGAGGACTAAGGCGAGAAGGCAGAGTAACACTTACTAAGCATTGGCCATGGGGCAGGCACTGTGCTGCTAGATGCTTCGCACACCTCTACTGAGCACACACCTATCTATCTAGAAAGCAAACATTTCCCATTAAAAAACAAAACAAAACTGAGGCTTAGAGAGGTGAAACAATGTGCACAGCAAATAACTAGCTAAGCAAGGAGTCTTGATTCCAAGTTTTGTCTCATCCCAGTTCGATAGGTTGCCAGTCCATAATAAATTATAAAGCCACACTGAAAAATACTCTGTACAACCATCCTAATGCCAGAATGCTCTGGCAAACAAGAAGTTTAATTCTACCAGAAAGAGACGCATATAATTTCCAAGGGGAAAAAATAAAATGAAGAGTTTCTCATGCTTTTTCTTAGTTTACATTTAATTACTTGAAATTTTATTGTGCATTACATCACTAAGTGACAACTAAGTCATCACTGGGTGAAAACTAAGACCAAAAGCTTCCTCAAGAGCAAAGTGGTAGCCCCACACGCTTCCTAGAGTTCAACGACCATTTATTAGCCCGGAAAATAGAGTTTGAATACTGTAGCACGAACGGCTATACAAAATACATAAGTTTTAAACACGCATCGACAGAGAAAACTAAAAGTTGAGAAACGAGGGAGAATTAAATCACGTGTACAGATACTGAAATTTACAGATCTGCAACCAACAAGGGCAACGAAATAATCAGCTGTAGCTGGTTTTTAAAAACAAACCGTTCCCAGCACTCCCTACAAAACCGCATCGTGAAAGAAACACTTCACCCGCTTTGGAAACGAGTCAACTTCGGGATGTGAAAGGTTCCCTACAAGTTCCAACACCCGCGAGAACAAAGGGGCAGGCAGCGGGGGAGTTGCCCAAATGACAAGAGGCGCCAAATCGCCTGGTTCAGCGCGGGACGGTCCACGAGAGACCGCCCCCGGGACGTGGGCCCTCGCTGTTCGGACCCCGGGCATCAGGCGAAGGGCCGGGCCCAGGGCAGCTGCAAGACAAACCGTGATCCTTCTCTCTCGAGGGCCAAAAAGGAAGTAAACCGCGACCCTCTCCCCCGAAGGCCACAAGGAAAGGCCAAGTGCCAGGGCTGGCGCCTGACAGAGCGGGTCTGGGAGTCGTGGGGGGCGAGATGCGGCGGGCAGGCCGGGCCCGGGCGCTTCGAGAGTAAGGCCCGCTCGGACCCCCAGGTGAGGGGCAGAATTGGGCCACTGGGGCCCTCCTCCAGCCCAGGCTCGCCTCTAGCCGTGCCAGCTCCCAGGCTACCCGCGCCCGACGCCGGCCACCTCCCTCGTTCCCTCGACCCTGCCCTGGCCCCAACACGGGCCCAACTCCAGCCCGGTCCCTTGGACGGAGAGCCCCAGGCCGGCCTCCGCCCGCCTCAGGCAAGGATACGAAGTACACCGAAAGGAAGATGAGCGCGCAACAGTCGAGGAGAGAGAAGACGAACACCACCGCCTCCATCCTCCGCCGCAGCCGCCGCCGCCGCGCCGCTTCTTCCGTCAAACCTGCTCAAGTGACCCGACCAGCCCCGCCCCGCCCCGCCTCCTGATAGTCTTTGCTCTGGCTTGTCGGGGCGTGTAGTCCGCTCCGCCGGGACGCGGCACGCCGGGAGTTGTAGTCCATTTAAAAAACTACCCCCCAGTCTGATGCATGCTGGGAAATGTGGTTCGGTAGTACGAATACCTATCAAAGAGGTGCACCAGGTCTCTATCCTAAATCTGATTATTTCCAGAGATGTGACAAGCAATTAGTCAACAAGTGTTTACTGATCGCTTGTAATCTTCTGGATATCCAGTAGAACTTCTTTGCCATGTGCTAAATTCTTTAGATTCTGCACTGGACCCAGCGGATCCCCTCACTTAGTAAGAGAATTTCATCTCAAAGTACATATCTAACCTCAGCACTCCGGGCTTGACGGTTGAGACTTGCCCTTCCTGATTTCAGTTTCTCCGGAGATTTCACAGTGCCTTGCTTATTCTTTGTTACAGCCCTGTTTCTCTCCACTCTATATTTTAAGATCTTTGAAAATTGAATATACTGTCTTATCCATTCATTTACCACAGACTTACCAACGCTTCCCTGGTGGCTTAGACAGCAAAGCGTCTGCCTGCAGTGCGGGAGACCCAGGTTCAATTCCTGGGTTGGGAAGATCCCCTGGAGAAGGAAATGGCAACCCACTCCAGTAGTTCTGCCTGGAAAATTCCATGGACTGAGGAGCCTGGTGGGCTACAGTCCATGGGGTCCCAAAGAGTCGGACACGACTGAGCGACTTCACTTTCACTTTACCAACGCCACTTCTCTATATGCCAAGAACTTCTGTAGACTCCAGAGATACAGAAATGAGTAAGGCAGACAAGATGCTGCCCTTATCAGACGGGTGTGTGGGAGGAACAGACAATAAATAAGCAGCTAAATACAAGAAAAAGATAACTTCAAAGTGTTATAGGATCTATGAACAAACTTTATGAAAGTCATACATTCTTTCAACCACTTTTTTATGAGTAACTAGCATAGACCAATCCTAGACCTTAAAGATACAGAATGAATAAAAGAAAAAATATCCCTTATATTTTTTACAATCGTAAAAAAATTGTTTGCAATTTTTAAATTATTATTTTAAAATAATTTATAATATTATTTTTATATTTTATAAAATATATAATTTTATAAATATATAATTATATTTACATATAAATATTATATATAATTAAATATAATTATATTTTATATTTATTTATATTTATTTATTTATATAATTTATATAATTATATATAAATATAATAAATAATATGTTTTTATATTTTTAAAATATAAAAATATCCTTTAGATTTTAAGCTATATATTTTTTATATAGCTTACTTTACAGTAATTGTTTGCAATTGTTTGCAATTTTTAAATTATTATTTTAAAATAATTTATAATATTATTTTTATATTTTTATAAAATATATAATTTTATAAATATATAATTATATTTATATACTTATTTTTATATATATTATATATATAATTAAATATAATTATATTTATATATATTTATATAATTTATATAATTATATATAAATATAATAAATAATATATTTTTATATTTTTAAAATATAAAAATATCCTTTAGATTTTAAGCTGTATATTTTTTATATCACTTACTTTACAGTCGGTGAGACAGACACATCCACACTTGCACACATACATACGTAAGTAAATATCCATGACAAGCAGTTTTCGGATTGGAGACTGACTGGTCAGAGAAGGCCAAGCTGAGGAACTGACATATAAGTTGAAATCTGAACAATAGCTATGTAAAGGTTTGTGGGCAGAGTTTCAGACACTGAGAAGAGAGATCGCAGAGGCCTAATTGCTCATACAAACTTCGTGTGTTTAAAGATCAGAAAAAAAAAAGCCAGTGTAGCTGAAGTACAATAAATAAGTGTGAGAGAGTTTTGATAGAGGATGTCAGAGGTGGGTAGGGCAAGGGCACTTGGACCTTATGGACCCCTAGCAAGGAGTTTTTAACTTTTATTCTCTTAAGATGACAAACTGCTGGAGAGTTTTAAGTATAAAAGTACTTTGATCTGGTTTACATTTTTTTACTCTGATTTACATTTTAAAAATATCCTTCTCGTTGGTGCACTGAATGTATGAAAAAGTGATGTTTGTCTGCAAGGTAACCACTTAAGATAGAAGAGGATGAATAGGGAAATTAGTATGAAGGCAAAATCAACTGGATTTGTCTGACACAGCCTAGGTGCCTAGGATTGTAAAGGGTTCATAGGTTAAAGCTAGATGGACTGCTAAAAGATTATTTATAAACCAGCTATCATTACACTCCCACTGCACCTTGAACTTACCCATATCAGAGCATTCATTACATTAACTGTCTTCCTTACATGCCTCACCCACCATGCCTTAAATTACAATAAAAGTAACATACTGTATTAGTTTTTGTACCCCCAGTATCTTCTATCCTGCAAATAACTGGTGTTTGGTAAGTGTTTGCCAAATGAACAACCCATACTGACTATAGGAGAGAGATTATTGAAATTAGTCCAGATTTTATTTAAAACATAAACTTCAACTCACATATACATCTCACATCTCACACCTCCAGTTCAAACAGAAAACAGTCTATCTTATGTTCTCTATCAGCTGTTTTATCTTGAGTTAATTTAAAAAAAGGTGGCACCAGAATCCAGGATTAGAAATATCAGTTCTAATTCACATGGTTAGGTCCGAGGAGAAACATACACTGTGTCACCCTCAATTTTTGGAGGTCTTGTGAGCTAAACAAGACCAACATAAAAAAAAAAAAAGAAATATCAGTTCTAATTAAGATACTTTGTCTAATCTATGTGAAAAGTTAAAACATGGTTGCAATGTCAAAACTATGGGGAGTGCAAAATTTAAAAGGGGGAAATAATCAGGATTAAAAAGCAATAAGTTGTGTGTGTGTGTGTGTGTGTGTGTGTGTGTGTGTGTGTGGTGAGAGAGTTATCAGGACTTGTGCTTTAAAATACATGTTACAGTGGGAATTCCCTGACAGTCCAGAGGTTAGGACTCTCGGCTTTCACTGCCAAGGGCCTGGTGTGTGTGTGTGTGTGTGTGTGTGTGTGTGTGTGTGTGTGTGTATTAAAATGCTTGTTATATTTTTAAAGTACAAATCGAATTGTTTTAATTTCCAGTCTGACACATGAGGAGCTTAGAAGTTATCAGTAGGTTTTAACATCAAATAAAAAACCAAAGAAACTGAAAAATCAAGTCTTCTTAGGTCTGTTGAGTGAGGTCACTGCTCCAAAAATGGGAGAGACAGGCCAATAGAATCACAATTTACCAGAAGAGGAGGAAAAAACACAAAACCTCTAGTAGAAACCTCCGTGGAACCAATACTGGAATAGTAAAACATGAGCTGTAACTGAGGAGAATATGGAGGCTTAGCATGGACAGGCCTGAATATAAAAACTCGGTGCAGGGAGAAAGGAGGGATGGTGGGAGCTTACTTTTGTGAGTCTTATACCCTATAGTTCTTTCAGATTTTCTTAGTGAAGATCAAAAAAATCCCCTGTCACGTCTGACTCTGCGACCTCATGGATTATAGCCCGCCAGGCTCCTCTGTCCATTGGATTCTCCAGGCAAGAATACGGGGGTGAGTTGCCCTGCCCTTCTCCAGGGGATCCTCCCCACACAGGGACTGAAGCCTGTCTCCTGTGTCTCCTGCATTGGCAGGCAGTTCTTTACCACTAGCATTACCAGGGACGTGCGGTGATTCCTATGGGAGAAGGCAAAAAGCGGCCATTCAAAAAATACCAGAGCATTCTGCTCTTAACAAGTCCTGCACTCAGGAGAAACTACTTCACACGAGCCTAACCTACTGAGGTTTTATCAGAGTCCAAATGACCTGAGAGAAGGGAAATAACTCAACTCCAGTCCCTTTATGTCGTCAGTTGCCACTCAAGGGGATAGTGGGGGGAGCATTGAGAGGAGCTTGTGAAGTTTACAGCTCAGGGGTAAAGAGTCACTAAAAAATTAAGACTTAAAAAAAAATAAAAATAAATAAAAATTAAGACTTAGTTACAGGACTATATTTTTTGTTTCTAAACATTTTCTTTTTATCTTTCAGCCATGCTGTGCAGAATGTGGATCTTATTCCCTGATCAGGGATCAAATATGCACTCCTAACTCTGGAAGCAAGTGGAGTCTTCGCCACTGGGCCATCAGAGAAGTCCCCTAGTCACATGACTATACAACACTATCCTTTCGTCCTTACTATTACCTTACTACTCTGTCACTAAAAGTGCCCTATTTATTGGAGTTTCTTTCACCCAATATATTTTGTCCAGCTTTCAACAACAAAAAAATTACAAGCCATAATAAAAGGCAAAAAAATAAAAAGACAGTCATTTGAACAGACGGCAAGCATGCGATTCGGACTCAGATGTGCCAGGGATCTTAGAATTATCAAACCATGCATTTAAAATAACTGTGATTAATATGCTAAGGGCACTATGGAAAAAGTAGGTAATGTGCAAGAACAGATAGATAATGTAACCAAAACGATAGAAATTCTAAGAAAGACACAGAAATGCTAGAGATCAGAAACATTGCAACAGAAATGAAGAATGTCTCTCATAGGTTCATTAGTAGATTGGACATCACTAAGGAAAGACTGAGCTTGAGAACGTGTCAATAGGTATGTCCAACATTGAAAAGCAAAGGAAAAATAAACACTGAAAAATGGACAAAATATTCAAAATCATGGGACAATTACAAAAGATGTAACATGCGATATGGGAATACCAGAAGGAAAAGCAAGAGAGAAACACATAGAAGAAATACTTGAAGCAATCATGACTAAGAATTTCTCCCAAATAAATGTTAGACAAAACACAAATCCAGGGGAAATTTGGAGAATATAAGGCAGGATAAATGCCAAAAAACTAGGTATGTCATATTCAAATTTCAGAAAATCAAAAGTAAATTTTAAAAATTGTTGAAGGAAGCCAGAAGAAAACAACAACTTATCTACAGAGAGGCAAAAATAAAAATTACCTCCAACTTATTCTCAGAAGAGAGTGAAGTGAAACAGTATGGAGAGAAAAATACCACCAACTTGGAATTCTGTATCCTGCAAAATTATCCTTCAAAAGTGAAGGAGAAAGAAACATTTTCTTAGACTTAAAGAAACAGAGAATTTGTTGTCAGTTGACCTGCCTTGCAAGAAATTTTAAAATAAGTTCTTCAAAGAGAAGGAAACTGGTTTAAGTCAGAAACTCAGATCTAAATAAAGATCTTGACAGAAGGAATAAGTGAAAATAAATAAAAACTTTTATTTTTCTTATTCTTGATTGATCTAACATAAAAATTTATTCAAAATAATAATAGCAACAATGTGTTCAAATATATACATACACACACACACATACACACACACACACACACACATACACACACACATGCATGCTTACTATAAGTGAGATGAATAACAGGAATGATACAACAGAAGAGAGGAATTGTTTAATCACTAAGCCATGTCTGACTCTTTTGTGACCCTATGGACTGGAGCCCTCCAGGCTCCTCTGTCCATGGAATTTCCAAGCAAAGGTACTAAATTGGGTTGCCATTTCCTTCTCCAGGGGATCCTCCTGACCCAGGAATCTAACCCACGTCTCCTGCACTGCAGGCAGCTTCTTTTACCACTGAGCCACCTGGTAAGCCACCAAGGAATATTTTATGATAAGGTACTTGCATTATCCACAAAATGGTATAGTGTTATTTAAAAGTGGAGTTGGATTAATTGTAAATGTATATTGCAAACCCTAAGGCAACCACTAAAAAAAAAAAGTTTAAAAAAAAAGTTAAAAACAAAATATAATTGACATGCTAAGAAAGAAGAAAAAATGAAATTATTTAAAATACTCAATTAAAAGCCCAAATGACAGGAAAAGAGTGGAAGACAAAAATAGCAACAAAGGAGAAGGCAACAAATGAAAACAGTAACAAACATGAATCCAATATAGTTATTGGCCCAACTGTATATTTCAATATATCACTTTTTACTTTTTTTGGCTCTACTGCACAGTTTTCAGGATTCTAGTTCCCTGACCAAGGATTGAATCCATGCCTCAAGCAATGAAAATGCAGGGTCCAAACCACTCTGCTGGGGGATTTCTAAGAAATACAACCTAACTCTATATTGTCTACAAGAAACCCACTTTAAATATAAAAACACATAAAGATTAAAAGTAAAAACATGGTTGCTATGACATTAGCGCTTTAATGTTTTCACTGTAATAATAAAATGGTAATTATGTGAAGCAAAGGATATGTTCACTAAGTTTATTGTGGTAAATATTTTGTAGTAATATATGTGCATCAATCTGTAAACCTCAAATTTACAGAATATTATAAAGAAAGCTGAGCACCAAAGAATTGATACTTTTGAACTGTGGTGCTGGAGAAGACTCTTGAGAGTCCCTCAGACTGCAAAGAGATCAAATCAGTCAATCCTAAAGGAAATCAATCCTGAACATTCATTGGAAGAATTGATGCAAAAGCTGAAGCTCCAGTACTTTGGCCACCTGATGTGAAGAGCTGACTCATTGGAAAAGACCCTGATGCTGACAAAGATTAAAGGCAGGAGGAGAAGGGGACGAAAGAGGATGAGATGGTTGGATAGCATTACCGACTCGGGGGACATGAGTTTGAGCAAGCTCTGGGAGTTGGTGATGGACAGAGAAGCCTGGCGTGCTGCAGTTCACGGGGTTGCAAAGAGTCAGACATGACTGAGCCACTGAGCTGACTGATATATGACTTAAGTCTCATAAAATTGGAGGAAAAAGTAGCAAGGGGCTAGGGCTGGAAAAAGATGTACTATGCTAACACTAATCAAAGGAAAGCAGGAGAAGCTATATTAATTTCAGACAGAGCAGTCTTCAGAGCAAGAAAAATTATCAGAGATAAGGGAGAGCACTACCTGGTAATAAAAGTTCAGTTCTCCAAGAAGACACAACCATCTTTAATGTGTATGCACCTAACAACAGAGCATCAAAATATGTGAGTCAAAGTTGACAGAAATGCAAGGAGAAATAAATGAATTTACTCTCATAGTTGGTGTGCTGTCGCGCTCTCCTCTTTGCGACTCCATGAACTATATAGCCCACCAGACCCTTCTGCCTGTGGAATCTTCCTGGCAAGAATACTGGAGTGGGTTGACATGCCCCGCTCCAGGAGATCTTCCTGACCCAGGGATTGAACCCATGTTTCCTGCATCTCCTGCACTGCAGACAGATTCTTTACACTGAACTGCCAAAGACCTCAACAACTTTCTAACAGAAATAGCTTCAGTAGGCAGAAAATCAGTCAGGACATAGCTGAGTTCAGCAATACCATCAACCAAGTATATGTAATTGATATCTAAGGTGATTTCATCTGAGAGCAGAATACACATTTTCTTCTCAAGTTGAACTGTTCCCTCACTTTCAGGGGGCTTCCCTGATAGCTCAGTTGGTAAAGAATCTGCCTGCAATGCAGGAGACACCAGTTGGATACCTGGGTCAGGAAGATCCACTGGAGAAGGGATAGGCTCCCCACTCCAGTATTCTTGGGCTTCTCTTGTGGCTCAGCTGGTAAAGAATCCATCTGCGATGTGGGAGAACTGGGTTTGATCCCTGGGTTGGGAAGACCCCCTGGAGAAGGGAAAGGCTACCTGTTGTAGAAACCAGTACTCGAGAAACCAAGCGCCACACGCGGAGAGTTGGAAAACTCAGGTTTTTTATGCCGGCGGGCCCAGAGGAGTTAACACTCCAAGCTCTGAGCCCCAAACAAAGCGGTTACGGAGTTTTTAAACATAGTCAGGCATGATTAAGCAGGTTAGTAGGGGCTAGGGCGATTGCAAAGAACAAGACAAGGGTGAGTGAGATAAGCTCCAGTTCCTAGTGTTATGAGTCCCCACTTTCTGAGACCTATGTGACCCAGACTTTGCAAGGAGCAAGCTGAGTTACAGAGGCAGAAGGAGCAGGAGGTCATGTAAAAAATGTAACTTTTCCTCTTCACTCCCCGCTCTTGATGCTTCTATCACTCATTGTAGAAAGCATCATCTCATGTTTTGGTAGGACATTCAGAGCTCCCCCTCAATATAGGGGGCTATATTGAGCTATTACCATTGGTAATTTTCTGGATTCAATTCAAGAGGTTTTTGAGAATACAAGGGCCAGACAAGAGGACTGCAAAAAACATGAAGAGAGGATCAGTTAAAGGGAGAAGCCACAATACCCAGCTCCAGATATTGTTCCAATTACCCCCAGGAATTTGCTAGTTCCTTTCTCCTTTTCATGATTCATTCCCTTAGCTGTTGGGCCATGTCCCTGACTATTCCTGATTGGTTTACATAAAAGCAGTATTCTTCATTTAAGAAGAGGCAGAGTCCTCCCTTTTCAGCTGTCCGTAGGTCTGCTGCTGCTACTGCTAAATCACTTCAGTCGTGTCTGATTCTGTGCGACCCCGTCCCTGGGATTCTCCAGGCAAGAACACTGGAGTGGGCTGCCATTTCCTTCTCCAATGCATAAAAGTGAAAAGTGAAAGTGAAGTGGCTCAGTCGTGTCCAACTCTTCGCGATCCCATGGACTGCAGCCCACCAGGCTCCTCCGTCCACGGGATTTTCCAGGCAAGAGTACTGGAGTGGGGTGCCGTTGCCTTCCCCGGTCAGTAGGTCTAGCCCTCTCCTATTCTGTAAAACCACCTCAGCCGGGGAATCTGGTTGGTCCTGTAAGGCCACTAAAGATTTGGCAATTCTCTCAATGTCATCTGTGAAATCCTTGGATGGTGTATGGTAGAAGGTGATTGATGAAGCAATTCCTCCTATTCCCATTCCTATACCAGCCATAATTCCCAGACCAACTAGTAGGGGTATAAACTGGATGGCTCTTTTTGACCGCATATATGCTGTCAGAGGTATGGCGAGAGTCCAGTTGTTAGGGACAATATTCATCCGGGGAATGAGGAAAGTTAAGGTGCAGATATCCATCCAATTGATTGGTAGATGTAAGTAAGCATTTGTCCCACAAACAATAAAAGGCCTTGATGGGGGCGGCACCATATTGTGTTTGTGGGAGGATGAGTGGGCCACTCACCTTTTAAACTTTGATTACATTGGTCCCTGGTGAAATTGCCTACAGGTTCAGTTCCTCCATCATTTGTAAAGCATTCTGGAGCCTTTTGAGTTAACTCAATTGCCCTTAAGACTGGCCCTTGTAAGGGTGGATCATAGGCATTCCCATGGCTGTTGCATTATTTAATGGTACTGGTGTGGCTAAATACCATGGAGCGCCTAAGGATAAGCAAAGTCAGCAATCCCTGGCCAGCTGGGGGTTGGTGTCATTAAGAAGGCAATGAGTTGTGTTGAGAACCTGGTGCAGATGAGGGTCTAAGAGGGAGTTGACTCTGTAAACTGGGTCATACTGCCAACAGGGGGAGCCTGATTTTTTAGGGCAAAGTTGGTGCGTAGTTTTGTTTGTCTGCATTATTATCCCTGCCCAGTAGGTTTTTCCATTTATTTGACAGACACACCTGTTCTGGGTTGTAATATCTGCATGTCATTTGGGGATAGATGGAGGTGCAGGGACATAATGGCAATGCCATGGTGTCAGGATGCCACCTGGCATTTGGAACCTCTGGTGGGGGAAAGGTAGCGGCAGCGGGGGGCATAACGGGAAAACATTTTTAGCACCCAGGCCCCTGGATCTACATTGCATGATTATGAAGGCAGTAGGTGATCGGCCTATAGGACTGGCTATCTATACATTGTTCTAACTGATGGTTTAGTAAGCGATGTTCCAAGGGTTTACTGTGATGTTGACAGGTGCATGATGGATGAGAAACGGCACCATCTGTTACAACAAGGGACACCAAAAGTCTGCAAAGTAGCCTGCACATAACAGATAACTGAAAACTTGCAAAAGGTTTTCTCCCCATCTTTGGGCTGTCATGGCTATAGCAACTGAGCCTATTGTGAAGGGGTGGTCAGCTATACTGTGAGTGATTTAGTTAGTAGGGAGAATCGATCATAAGAAACATCTACTAAGAATGAGGCTTCCCACTATGGTGAGGTAACAGACAGCTAACCGCAGCTTCTGACCCAAATCCCAGTCCTGGGGTACGACTGAAGCTAGTTCTGTAGTGAAGAGCATAGCAGTAATACCAGTCAAAGATAGAGGCCAGGGTTGACAGTAAAAATCCATTGGTATTTTGATAGCCAGATCCTCAAGCTTCACCATGTGTTGACCAGTCAGCTGCTGGAGTGTGGCTGGAGCAAGGTTGAAGATTCCTCAAGCTTCTGCCATGAGTGAACTAGTCCGCTTCTGGAGTGACGACATCAGGGCTCAGCGTCTCCTGTAGGTGAAGACCATTGTTTTTGGAACCAGACCTTGAGGGGATTTTCGGGGTCCCGAACTGTTTTCCAGGTGTCCTTATTACAGGAAGCCCCTGCCTTCTAGACTCTGGTGGATCCAAGGGATGACGCCTGTAACTTTAACAGCAGTAGGGGTTGTCAGGACAACCGTGAGAGGGCCTGTCCAAACTGGCTGAAGTGGTTATTTTTTCCAGTCTTTAACCCATACCTCATCTCCTGGCTTATTGGGATGAACCCAATTGCCCAAAGGAATGGGTGTCCTTTTTAAGGTTTCTCGGGCGATACGGTGGAAGACTTTTCCCAGGGCTTGGAGGTGTTGAGACATCTCCAGGTCCGCTAGCTGTTGTTGGTGGTCTCCCTTGAGCTTTTCTATCACTGGGGGTGGTCTCCAATATAAGACCTCAAAGGGAGACTAGCCTGAGGACCTCAGGGTGCATTTATGGAGGGCGGTGAGAGTCCACAGAATGATAAGGCAGCTTGTTCTAGCACTGTCTGGGTGTTGGCCAGGGGATATTCTTGTCATACGACTACTTGGAGAAACAAATTTAACAAGAACGTTAAAGATACATGGCCCAAAGATTAATAGAAGTAGGAAAGCTGCTGAGGGGCTAGCCAGGAGAACCAGGTCCAGACATTGATTTGTGACATTAGTGTTTCTCTAGGTATGAGAAGATGCAAGAATTTGGACTCACAAAAAACTTTACCTGAAAACATCTGACTATATGAAGGTCTGTTTTTGTTTTTGTTTTTTCTAGAGCACTGAGTGCCTTATTTTTTGTCTCCATCCTGAACTCCTTTCAAGGGGGTGTTGAAAGGTCAGCATCTTGTAGTGGTCATGATTTAATCTTTGTAGAGGCAGCTGGCAAGGGCCAACTTTCAGTCAGTAGGGCCCCTTCACAGCCACATATCTGACTGTGTCTTGGGGGCATTTCATGGTCATTGGGTCCCACGGTGTTGGGAAGGCTTGTTCCCAGGTCTAACAAAGATTCCATTGACAGGCCACTCAATGTGTTGTCCCTAGACCAGGCCTTGTAAGTAGCAAGTCTCTGGACCACACCTGTCTTACTAGCCTCTTGGTCCAGGAAAATATTTCCTCTTGTTGCATCTTCCCATATCTAGAATTACATTATTACAATTATTGATCTCATATGGAACTGCATATCAGCATTTTATCACAGGGTCAGTCACACATTTGGTAACATAAGAAACAATCTTTTGAAACAAGCTACATAGAAAATAATATAGCCAACAATTATTAGTAAAGTCACAAGCAAGAATTTAAGTCAAAAACTTTCATTGGGTATAGGCTGGTATACGCCAGGTCATCTGACTCAGTTAAATGATTATAGCCAAGTGTTGATCTCCTGGTTGTGTATCATGGAGCATCTGACCTTTATCCAAAGACTGGTTACTGAGATAAGCTTTAGAAACAATCTTAGAGTATCCTTTTTAATAACTTAATTAAACCTTTTAGCAATACAACATAACAAGGAACTATTTCAAAAGTGAGTCTTAGCAAGCACAGACCTTAATTAACAAAACTAGAACTTAACATTCAGTGAAACACAATTTTTTCTTTTCTTTCTTTTTTTTTTTTAAGAACTCATTGTAAGGGCATTAACACTGTAGCCAGGGAAGGCTTTAACCCATCAAATAAAAATAAGGTCTGTCAGGGAGCCAGGAAAAGTCAAGCTACTGTCTTGGATTTCCCATAACCTTGGCTCTTTGATTTTTAGCTGTTGTTTATCCATTTTTAATTTCCTGATTTAGGAGCAGACTATTGCCATGTTTTAAGGACATCAAGATAGCAAAAGTCTAACTGTGAAGGGTTATTTTTTATAGAAGCAGAATGAACTTTGTCTACATGTACCATAATCTTAAATTATGTTTATTTACTTTACCAAAGTAACAAAAAGATTTTAAAAACAAATATAGATCACTTAAAGGCAAATAAATTCAAAATCTGTCATCAAAAGTTGCATTCTAAGAAACCTTTGTTCTCTAAACAGAAAGAAGACAAATTTCAGCCTGGTACCAGCTTACTGTTAATAACAAAATTTGTTTATGTGCTTAATCTTAGAAAGTCTTTTCCATAAATTTTGAAAAACTAGCAATATTCTTCTAAAATCATGAGAGTAAAACCTTCTGATTCTACCGCAATTAACAAAGAAACCTGGTCAGAACACGTTAATATGATAACTAAAATTATGATTGACCATATTTTACCAGAGCATATCAGATCTATATGAATTTCACATAATTTTAGTATATTAGTAACATCAACCATACAGGATAACCTGAGAAGATTTATCACCCCTTCAATAGTACTTCTCAAGTAATTTAACATGTCCAATGAACCCAGGTAGCTTAATAGCTCTTTGGGATGTCTCAGGGGCCTTCTGAAGCATCCCAAAGTTAGTTAGAAGTCAAGTTATTTAGGAAGTTTTGTTGATAAACATCAAAAGGGTTTATAACACTCAGTCAGGTAGGATCATGTAAGTTACTGTGAAATAATAGTTAATCACTTAGCCAAAGTTAACAAAAGATTTCAAAGTTAAATATAGAACAGATCAACTAAGAGGTAAAGGAACTTAACTCTATTATTAAAAGCAATTCAGCATCTAAAGAAAGTATGTCCTCTTAACAGAGAGAAAGGCCAAATTCAAGTTTTTGAACCAGCTTACCTTAAACTCATTTAGGTAAACTTAATTAAATTTATTGTAAACTTAGTCCTAAACATGCACAAAACATTTTTTCAGGGTCAACTTTCCACAAACCTTTTAATCACTTTCCTTAACAGCCACCTGTAAGTCGGACCTACTTTCTTTGCCCTTTATAAAATGTAATTTTATTTCTTACACCTTCTTTATTAAAAGCATATATCCTACTTCCTTATTAGATTAGCAAACAAACATTAATACTAGATATTTAATATTGAATATTTCCTAGTTTATATGAGTCTGAAATTTATTTTGGTTAATGTTTCTTGTATTTAAAATTGTTTGATTTGTAAGTACTTACTTTTCTTTAGGCCAATTAAATTAGAACTCATTTACAACTTAAATGATATTATCAGAAAAAAACAAAAAGACATACACTGAAGCATACATAAATCCAGACAGACAGACTGACAAATATCTTATAGTTTTCTGTTTGAGATTTAAAATATCTCTTTCATCCCTTTTTTTTTTCTTCGCTTGAAGTTCTAATTTTTCCAAGGCTGAGGTCTCAAGCAAAGTTGGCTGTGTGTTTCAAGGACATGGAAAGGGTTAACTTCAAGCTTTTTCCTAGGCAGACCTTTTAACAAGCTAGTTGTTTTTAACTGCATATGCAAAGAGAATTGGTTTTGCAGTTTCCAAGAAAAAAAATTTCTCTCATTCCGTTCAATCAGCAATCACACACTCACAATCATTCCGAAGCTATCACAATGCCTCCCTTCTCCCAGTCTTCAGGGTTCCTTAACTGTTGCTCCCTTCCTGGGAGCTCCAGGGAAGTTATGAGTCACAATACCTCCCTTCTCCCGAGTCCCCAGTTCTCGCTATCTGATGCTCCCTTCCAGGGAGCCCAAGGAGGTGATCAGTCTCCTCTTCTACCCGCTGGGGTAGGTCCTCACTGGGGACTGGCCCCGGGGCTTTACCTTATCCTGTGGCATTCCTGGTGAGTTGCTCTGGCCCTCCTGTGAGTCCAGTCGGGGCTTGGCCATCCAGAGAGTCGGAACACTGGTCCAAAAGAGAACCCGGAATACCGTCAGGTGGGGTGCCTCCTCCTTTTTCTCAGGGTTCCTTCACTCCAGCCCAGCTGCGCCACCAGTCCAGTGACTCAAGGGGCCGGTGTGGTTGGAATCTCGCTGGGGCCTCAAGAAATGGTGTAGAAACCAAGCACCACACTCGGAGAGCTGGAGAACTCAGGTTTATTATGCCAGCGGACCCAGAGGAGTCAACGCTCCAAGCTCTGAGCCCCAGACTAAGGGGTTACAGAGTTTTTATACATAGACAGGCAAGATTAAGCGGGTTTTCAGGTTTGCAGGAGCTAAGGCGATTGCAAAGAGCAGGACAAGGATGAGTGAGATAAGCTCCAGTTCCTAGTATTGTGAGACCCCACTTTCTGAGACCTACGTGATCCAGACTTTGCAAGGAGCAAGCTGAGTTACAGAGACATAAGGAGCAGCAAGTTATGTAAAAAAAATTTAACTTTTCCTCTTTATACCCCTCCAGTATTCTGGCCTGAAGAATTCCATGGACAGTCCATTGGGTCACAAAAAGTCAGACGCAACTGAGTGACTTTCACTTCACTTTCTCACTTGCTGGATGGCTCCCTTCAGTAGATTCCAGCGTAAGGATGTGCGTGCACTCTAAGTTGCTTCAGTTGTGTCCGACTCTTTGCAACCCTATGGACTGTGGCCCACCAGGCTACTCTGTTCATGGGATTCCCCAGGAGAAATTGCTGGAGTGGGTTGCCATTTCCTACTCCAAGGGATCTTCCCAACTCAGGGATCAAATCCACATCTCTTATGTCTCCTGCATTGGCGGGTAGGTTCTTTACTACTAGTGCCACCTGGGAAGCCCTCAGAGAAAGGATACATGAATGTAAGGCTACATGGAAACTTAGTATATCTAGTTTTTTACTAAATATAGCTAGTAAGACTAGCTTTTTACTCCTACCTTGAGTGATACTTAGAATTAGTACAGAACTATACAGGTTGAAATTATTTTCCAGAATAATATTGACAGCACTGTATTACCTCACACACTGAAAATTTTGTGCCATTCTAAAATTTTTGACACTCTGGATGCATCTTGTCTGTTCTCCCTGAAAGATGTAGGATCTTCTCTTAGCCTCGACATTCTGAAATGTCATGATAACAGGTCTTCTTCATTGTGCAAGGCATTCAGTAGGCTCATTGAATACAAATACCCATGCCTTCCAGTTCTGATCATTTTAAGGGTTGCTTCTTTGATTATTATTTTCTATTTCTGCTTTCTCCCTTCTAGGTTCATAAAACTTTTAATTATGCACTGGGACCTCCTAGATTGAGGAGAGGAAATCTCCTCTTTTCATCCTTGCGTATTTTTTGTTTCACTTTCTATAAGAACTTCTCCACTTTACCTTATAAACATTCTAATGAAGTCTATAATATTATATTTTTACTTAGGAGATTCTTTTTGTCCTCAGATTGTTCTGTTTTATAGCACCCTCTTCTTATTTCAGTGATACAGTATCTTCCCCGTTCTGCGTGCATGCCAAATGGCTTCAATCATGTCTGACTCTTTGCGATCCCATGGACTGTAGCCCACCAGGCTCCTCTGTCCATGGAATTCTCCAGGCAAGAATACTGGAGTGGGTTGCCATGCCCTCCTCCAGAGGATCTTCCCGACCCAGGGATTGAACCTGTGTCACCTGCAGCTCCTGCATTCCAGGCGGATTCTTTACCGCTGAGCCACTAGGAAAGCCCCTTCCCATTTCTACAAGGGTATAAGTTTTGATGAAATACTTTGCTCTGTGCTTTGCCTTTGTTTCCTCTATTTTTTCCACCATTCCATTGTTTTGATCTGTAATTCACAGTGCAAGCAAACTTTGATTCTTGACAGTCTTTTCCTATGTTAAATTAAAAAAAAATACTAATAAAAGGTGGTTGGAGAAATTCCCTGGTTCTTCAATGGTTGGAACTCTGCATTTTCACTGCCAATGGCCCAGATTCGATCCCTGGTCAGGGAACTAAGATCCCACAAGCCACACAGAATGGCCAAAAAGCAAAACAAAAGAAAAAAGAAGGTAGTTGGAAGCTCAGTGTGGATAAGCAGGACTGGTTGATTAATGGTTTCATTGTGTGTTGATCAGTGGTGACCTAGTTGATCAGTAGTTGACCCTCACCTCCTCAAATATGGATCTTTTCCATAGGGCCCTTCAGTTACTCCAGAAAAAAGCCCGGGTTCTTACCTACAGGAGAACAAGCCAGGCTGCCAGTGCTCTGAAAGACAAATGGGGAAATGGAACTGTGGTTTCATAGTCAACTACTTTCGCTTAATTTTGTTTTCAGTGTTTTTCCTCCTTTCCGTTCTCTGCTATGACTAGTCAGTACAAGAAGGGAAGAAAAAATACTTACGGGCTAAAAGGAGGGTACTGATTTTGTCTATGTCGATTGTCTTATTAACAAGATTGGAAGACACAAAGTCAGTACACAAGAACCAATTGCATTTTTATATACTACTGGGGCTTCCCAGGTGGCGCTAGTGGTAAAGAACCTGGCTGCCAATGCAGAAGACAAAAGAGACGTAGATTAGATCCCTGCGTCAAGAATATCCCCTGAAGTGGCAACCACTCCATTATTCTTGCCTGGAGAACTCCATGGACAGAGGAGTCTGGCAGGCTACAGTCCATGGGCTGGAAAGAGTTCGACACAATTAAGCACATACTACCAATTAACAATTAGAAATGAAAATTTTAAAACAGTACCACTTACACTATCACCAAAAATGTGTGAGATATTAGGGATAAAGCTGATAGGTTATCTTCAGGATCTTTTTTCAATAACTACAAAACACTCATGAAATAAATCAAACACTTAAATGAATAGGGAGAGAAACAATGTGCATAGATCAGAACATTCAAAATACTTAAAATGTCAATTCCTCCAAAACTGATCTACAGTTTCAATGCAATTCTAATCAAAACAATAGCAGGATTTCTTTTATAGAAGTATCCAGCTCATTCTAAAACTTATGTAAAAAGGCAAAGGAAATATAATACTTAGAAGTATAATCCTTTCAAGATGATTTTGAAAAACAGAAACAAAGTTGAAGGATTCACATCAGCTGATTTCAAGATATACTAAATCTACAGCCATCAAGACATTGTGATATTAATGAAAGCTGAGACACAGTCAGCTTCCCAAGTGGCACAGTAGTAAAGAATTCACCTGCCAATGCAGAAGACTTGGGTTTGATCCTTGGGTTGCGATGATTCCCTGGAAGAGGAAATGGCAAGCCACTTCACTATTCTCGCCTGAAAGAGTCCATGGATCGAGGGGCCTGGCGGGCTACACTCCACGGGGCTGCAAAGAGCCAGTCACGACTGAGCTACTGAGGACACACACACACACACACACACACACAGAGGTAAGTGGAACAAAATAGAACACTCATAAAAAGACACATATTTATATGGTCAATATATGAGGATATGGAGAAACTGGAACCCTTGTGTACCGATAATGAGAATGTAAAATTGTCCAACCACTATAAAAACATAGGATGGAAGTGTCTCAAAAACTTCAGAATAGAATTACCATATGATCCAGCAATTTCATTTCTGGGTATATATACAAAGAATTGTCTTGAAGAGAGATTTGCACACCCATGTTTATTGCAGTATTATTGACAATAGCAAAGAGGTCAAAACAACCCAAATGTTCCTTGACAGATCAATGGATAAAGAAAATGTGGTATATAAATGCAACAGAATATTATTCAGCCTTTCATGAATAATATTCATGTCACATGGTATGACGTGAATAAACCTTTAGGATATTATGCTACATTGAAATAAGTCAGCCACAAAAAGACAAATACTGAATGATCCCATTTATATGAGATACCCTAGTAGTCAAACTCACAGAAACAAAGAGTAGAATGGTGGTTTCCAGGGACTGAGTTGAGGTGGAAATGTGGACTTTTTAGTCCATGCATACAGAGTTTCAGTTCTGCAAGAAGAAAAAGTTGTAGAGATCTGTTGATCAACAACGTTAATTTGGTTGACATTACTGAAATATACACTTAGAAATAGTTAAGATGGTGAACTGTTACATATTTTTGAAAATTTGTTTACATATTATTAAATGTTCTTTTAACTTTTTATTTTGTGTTGGGGTATAGCTGATTAACAATGTTGTGATATTTTCAGGTGAGCAGTGAAGGGACTCAGTAATACATGTACATGGATCCATTCTCCCCCAAACTCCCCTCCCCATCCAACCTGCCACAGAGCATTGATCAGAGTCCCATATGCTACACAGTAGGTCCTTGTTGGTTACCCATTTTAAATATAGCAGTGTGTCCATGTCCATCCCAAACTCCCTAATTATCCCTTTCCCATGCTTTCCCTTCTAAAATGTTTTTAAATGAAGGAGAAATGAAAACATTCTCAGGTAAACAAAACCAGAGATTTCTGTGCTAGTAGACCCACTACTAAAAAAATAAAGAGGATCAGTCCTTTAGGCTGAAATGAGGGACACTAATTTGAAACCATGTGAGGAAATAAAGAATTCTGATAAAAGTAACAACATAAGTAAATATAAAAGCCAATGTTAATTTAATTTTGGTTTGTAATTCTTTCTTTCCTATATGATTTAAAATACAATTACTTAAAACTATACTTACAAATCTACTGATGAGCACACAACGTATAAATATGTAATGAGAGTGACAAAGCTATATATATATATATATATGTATATATGTGTGTATGCCAATATGCCAGCTTTTTCACCCTCCTCTTTCACTTCCATCAAGAGGTTCTTTAATTCCTCTTCACTTTCTACCATAAGGGTGGTGTCATCTGCTTATCTGAGATGACTATATTTACCCTGGCAATCTTGATTCCAGCTTGTGCTTCATCCAGCCTGGCATTTCACATGATATACTATGCATAGAAGTTAAAAAAGCAGAGTGATTATATATATATATATATACACACATACATATATATAATATACAGACTTGACCTCCTCCTTTCCCAATTTGGAACCAGTCTGTTGTTCCATGTCCGGTTCTAACTGTTGCTTCTTGAACTGCATACCAGTTACTCAGGAGGCAGGCAAATAAGTCAGTGAAAGTTGCTCAGACGTGTCCGACTCTTTGCAACCCCATGTATTATACAGTCCATGGAATTCTCCAGGTTGGAATACTGGAATGAGTAGCCTTTCCCTTCTCCAGGGGCTCTTCCCAACCCAGGGATCAAACCCAGGTCTCCTGCATTGCAGGCAGATGCTTTACCACCTGAGCCACAAGGAAAGCAGGTCAAATGGTCTGGTATTCCCATCTCTGGAAGAATTTTCCAGTTTATTGTGATTCATACAGTCAAAAGCTTTGGTGTAAATAAAGCAGAAGTAGATGTTTTTCTGGAACTCTGTTGCTTTTTCTATGATCCTACAGATGCTGGCAATTTGATCTCTGGTTCCTCTGCCTTTTCTAAATCCAGCTTGAACACCTGGAAGTTCCTGGCTCACATACTGTTGAAGACTGTCTTGGAGAATTTTGAGTATTACTTTGCTATATGTATGTGTGTGTGTGTGTCTGTGTGTGAGTATATATATATATATATAGTAGCAAACTTTTCATATGCTATTGAAATACATTAATTCAAAATAGATTGTTATAAATTAAGGTGTTTAATTGTACATCCCAGGGCAACCATCAAGAAATAAACTTTAGGGAAATGCAAATCAAAAACAATGGGATATCATTTCACATCTACTAGGATAACTGTAATTAAAAAACAAAATGACAGAAAATAAGTCTTGGAGAGGATATGGAGAAATTGGAACCTTCATACACTGCTGGTGGGAAGGTAAAATACTGCAGCTGCTGTGGACAACAGTTTGGTTGGTCTTCAAAAAGATAAATATTGAATTCCTACAAGACCTAGCAACCCCAGTCTTAGCTGTATACTCAAGAAAACTGAAACCAGGTATTCAGAGAACAATTTTTATGCAAGTGCTCAAAGCAGCATTATTCTTACAGGCTAAAAAGATGAAATAATCCTAATGTCGAACAACTATGAATTGATAAGTAAAACGTGACACATCTATAGAATGGAATATTACACAACCACAAAAAGGAATGAAATGCCAGTACATGCTACAATCTGGATAAATCTTGAAAACAAACTATGCTCAGTGAAAGAAGCCAGACACAAAAAATCACATGTTATATGATTTCATGCAAATGAAATGTCCATAATAGGCAAATCCAAAGAGACAGACAGTAGAGAATCCATCTGCAATGCAGGAGACATGGGTTCGATCCTTGGGTTGGGAAGATCCCCTGCAGAAGGGAAGGGCTAGCCAATCCAGTATTCTTGCCAGGAGAATCCCATGGATGGAGGAGCCTGGCAGGCTATAGTCCATGAGGTTGCAAAGAGTGTGAAATGACTGAATGACTAACACTTTCACTTTCATAGAGTCAAAAAGTAGTCTAGAATGCTTTCCAGGGGCTGAGGAAAGGGAGGAATTGGTAGTGATTGCTTAAGGGGAATGGGCTTTCTTTTGGAACTGAAAAGAAAATATTCTTGAACTATGTATTCATGACCCTGGCCCAACACTGCAAATATACTAAGAGTCACAAAATATTATCTGTATTATAATTAAAATGGTGAATTTTATGTTATTTTTACCTCAAAAAAGTATTGAATTATACACTTAAGATGAATACATTTTATTATAGATACATCAGTAAAGTTTTTTTTCAAAGGAGTAATGATATTAAATTCTCACTCAACAATCTTTTGCTCTTCTTGGCCATTTGTTCTTTCACATAAATCTTGGACTCAACTTTTGAAATCTGTCATTATTGTAATTATATGTTTGTTTATTTATTTTGGCTGCATCAGGTCTTAGTTGCAGGCTGCATGGCATGTGGGATCTTAGTTCTCCGATCAGGGATCAAACCTATGTCTCCTGCATTGCAAGGTGAATTCTTAACTACTGGTCCACCAGGGAAGTCCCATGTGTTTATTATTTTGCCAGCCCACTGCTTGACCCTCTCACTAGAATATAAGTTCCAAGACCATATCTGTGATCATCACTGTATCCTCTGACTTTAGCATAACAACTGCCATATAGTAGACAATAAACATGTGTAGATATAATGAAAAAAATGCCAGCTCAAAATTTTACTTTTATTCCATTAGGATTAGGGAACGTGAATAAGGCATTCATCTCAAAGGAAGACAAACTTGATTAGAAATCGGAATTATTGGCCTTCACAAAATAAACCAAATCGAAGATTTCTTTACTCACCTCAGAAATCATGGATACAGACTCAGTCTCAAGCTCACAGCAAGCAGGCTACCTCCCTCCCTTTTGAATCTTGGTAAGGAATCTCAGCTCTGCACTCTCACAATTTTTCTCCATGTTCCTATTATACATTGATGACCATATAATTCATTGTCTAAACTGGAACCCTTGAGAGATAAAGGTGGGAAACTGAGTATACAAATGAACAATGGCCAGACCCTGTAAAACAAAACAGAAAAACAACATTCTGATTTATAATCTGCAGCCACCAGCCCAGGAAACCAATCAGCTATCTACAGGTCAGACTTATAGGAAGTCAGAACAAGATCTCTAGCAAACAATCCCAGAAGCCAAACAATAAACCCTGTAGCATTGGTCCCGAATGCCCAGGACTCCACTGACAGGACTCACCAGAAAAAAACCAAATATATTCACTGAACTAGTCACATGGGCTTCCCGGGTGACACAGTGTGAAGAATCTGCCTGCCAATGCAGAAGACACAAGAGATGCAGATTAGATTTCTGGGTCAGGAAGATCCCCAGGAGTAGGAAATGGCAACCCTTCTAGTACTATGGTGGGCTACAGTCTATGGGGTCACAAAGAGTTGAACATGACCGAGGGGCTGAGCACACACAACTAGTCACAGAGAGGCCTGCTCTTCAGTTAGCCCTTCTACAGCTTCTCCGTGCCGACAGCCTGCAGTCAGCACATATCTGAAACCTTCCCTTCTTTCAGTTATGAAGCTTCCCCAGTCCTTTACCCGCCTTTGAGTCTCTGCCAAAATGCAAGGGACGGTGGTCAACGCCCTTGCTATTATTGCAAGCTCTGAATAGTCTTTGCCTGTTCTCATTTGGGTGACTTTCACTCATTTCCACGAAAGGATACTCTTAATAACTGTGCCGAGGGTTTCCCTGGCAATCCAGTGGTTAAGATGTCATCTTCCAATGCAGGGGGTGCGAGGTTGATCCTTGGTTGGGGAACTAAAATCCCACATGCCACATAGCGTGGCCAAAAATTAAAATAAAGTAACTTGTGCTGAGACTTCCCTGGTGGTCCAGTGTTTAAGACTCCATGCTCCCACTGCAGGGGGCAGGGGTTCAATCCCTGGTCAGGGATGATCCCAAATGCTGCAACGCCTGGACAAAATAGTAATAATAATTGTGCTGGATCAACAGGCAAAAATTGGGATGGTCTTGAGTAAATCGGGACACATATCACCTTAATTAAGAAGCAAAATTAGACAAGGGGCTATTTTTTAGTGAGGTACAAGGTCTGGGAGGGCAAAGCAGTGAAAAATAGAAAGTAAAATATGCCATTACCACTAGGTGGGATTGCGCCATCAAAGAATGGAGGACAATTCACTTACTGTAGGAAGTTCTTGAGATGTACATGTGCTCAGGTTACTATTCAGTAATCTTTTTGGTTTAATTGTATGGTACTGTAAAATCTGAACAATGGAATTGATGTAAAATTATCTTCAGGGCAATAATTACTGGAAATAATTCCAGTGGAAAATGTTCTAGCATACCATTATTGATGCTGAGTATTAACTTACTTTGAATTATTGCCTATTGCACCTGATGCAATAAATGGGTGAAAAATACTTCTTGCCTTTAATAAGTTTGCATTCTAGAGTACTTAAGGTCCAAATAAGTTACATAATTTTCAGGGCCCTGTACAAAATTAAAATAAGGGGCCACTTGTTCAACACTATTAAGAATTTCAGGACAGCAATTGTGGAGCATTATCCCAGTGTTGAGCCCTTTCTGAGCACAAAGCTCTTTGCAACCTCACAGGTCACACACCCATGAAGCTGACTATAGGATAGTACTCTCAAACAAATTGTAGTCTAATAAGGTATGCTGCTTGGCATAGGCTGTAATGCTGCTGGGTCTTTTATTCTATGTAGTACATCTGGTGCTCAATCCCTCAGTTGAGTCCGACTCTTTGTGACCCCATAGACTGTAGCCCAACAGGCCCCTCTGTCCATGGGATTTCCCAGGCAAGAATACTGGAGTGGGTTGCCATTTCCCCAGTTCATGGGGTCTCAAAGAGTCTGACTCGACTGAGTGACTAACACTTCGTGGGCTTCCCATGTGGCCCTAGTGGTAAGAATCCACCTGTCAAGGCAGGAGACACAAAAGACACGGGTTCAATCCCTGGGTCAAGAGGAGGATCTCCTTGAGTAGAAAATTGTAACCTGCTCCAGTAGTCTTCTCGGGGTGCACCATTAGGGGCAGGATAGTGGCTGATGGCATTATGGCCACAACATGCTTTGTTTACTAAAATGGCAGGCAACATTCTTTATCCACACTGTCAACATTTCACCACCTTTTCTTAATTCCATCTCCTTTCCACACCTCAGTGCACTACTTCAGTTCAGTTCAGTTCAGTCCCTCAGTCATGTCCAACTCTTTGCAACCCCATAACTACAGCATGCCAGGCCTCCCTGTCCATCACCAACTCCTGGAGCCTACCCAAACTCATGTCCATTGAGTCGGTGATGCCATCCAACCATTTCATCCTCTGTCGTCCCCTTCTCCTCCTGCCCTCAACCTTTCCCAGCGTCAGGGTCTTTTCAAATGTCAGCTCTTCGCATCAGGTGGCCAAAGTATTAGAGTTTCAGGTTCAACATCAGTCCTTCCAATAAACACCCAGGACCATCCTTTAGGATGGACTGGTTGAATCTCCTTGCAGTCCAAGGGACTCTCAAGAGTCTTCTCCAACACTATAGTTCAAAAGCATCAATTCTTCGGTGCTCAGCTTTCTTTATAGTTCAACTCTCACATCCATACATGACTACTGGAAAAACCATAGCCTTGACTAGATGGACCTTTGTTAGCAAAGTAATGTCTCTGCTTTTTAATATGCTATCTAGGTTGGTCATAACTTTTATTTCAAGGAGTAAGCGTCTTTTAATTTCACGGCTGCAATCACCATCTGCAGTGATTTTGGAGCCCAAGGAAACAGTCAGCCACAGTTTCCATTGTTTCCCCATCTATTTGCCATGAAGTGATGGGACCAGATGCCATGATCTTCGTTTTCTGAATGTTGAGCTTTAAGCCAACTTTTTCTCTCTCCTCTTTCACTTTCATCAAGAGGTTCTTTAGTTCTTCTTCACTTTCTGCCATAAGGGTGGTGTCATCTGCATATCTGAGGTTATTGATATTTCTCCTGGCAACCTTGACTCCAGTTTGTGCTTCATCCAGCCCAGCATTTCTCATGATGTACTCTGCATGTAAGTTAAATTAGTAGGGTGACAATATACAGACTTGACGTACTCCTTCTCCTATTTGGAACCAGTCTGTTGTTCCATGTCCAGTTCTAACTGTTGCTTCCTGACCTGCATATAGGTTTCTCAAGAGGCAGGTAAGGTGGTCTGGTATTCCCGTCTCTTTCAGAATTTTCCAGTTTATTGTGATCCACACAGTCAAAGGCTTTAGCATAGTCAATAAGGCAGAAATAGGTGTTTTTCTGGTACTCTCTTGCTTTTTTGATGATCCAGCAGATGCTGGCAATTTGATATCTGGTTCCTCTGCCTTTTCTAAAACCAGCTTGAACATCTGGAAGTTCACAGTTCACGTTTTACTGAAGCCTGGCTTGGAGAATTTTGACCATTACTTTACTAGTGTGTGAGATGAGTGCAATTGTGTGGTAGTTTGAGCATTCTTTGGCTTTTCCTTTCTTTGGGATTGGAATGAAAACTGACCTTTTCCAGTCCTGTGGCCACTGCTGAGTTTTCCAAATTTGCTGACATATAGACTGCATTTAAGTCTCATAAGCCAAGTAAGACCTCAAATGAGAATACTGAAAACACAACTGAAACAAGCAAAGAGGCTGAAACTAAAGACAGTAAATTTTTTTGAAAATTGATTCTTTATTTGTATCTTCTTAGATGCAAGATAAACTTCTCCGGGGGCAAATACATACAGTTAAGAAAATTCCGGGGTTTCTAGCCCAAGATAGAGTCTGCCAGTGGATGTGCTCAAGGAATTGTCTGCCGAAAATATCATAAGACCAAGCGATTCCCAAATGTAATAGATGGTTTAGTTTTCTGGTTAAGCTAATTTTTTTTTTTTTTTTTTTTGGACAGCAAGCCCCTTTGTCGGGACTCAGTAACGTGAGTCACTGGGTGGGAAAACAAGCAGGGGGGTCGCGGTGTGTTTTTACCTTGATCTAATCATCACAAGTATCTTGTGTCGGTTTTGTTAAAGTTGCAGGTCAAGATTAACTACGTTAGCAAAGGGTGCGCCTAGAAAGGCCAGAAACCTGTTACAGATGTGGATGGCCACGCCCCCGCAGGAACCTCCCAGCTCCCGCCCCTGCGCGTGTCCGCAGAGTCCGGAACAATAAAGTTGAGCGTGTTCAAATGGGTCCTTGTCTTCCAGGGCCTCTTGGACAAGCCTGTAAAATAAGACTCTGAAAAACTCCCCTCTGCTCTCAAATCTTCCCCTTGTTCTCTGTGATTCTTTCCCCTTTACTCGCGCTACAAAAGTCTTGAAGGGAACGGCGTGGGCTAGGGCGGTTGGGGCGCATTTCCGTGGGCAGTTGGCCCGGCAATCGCCGTGGGCAGCCTAGGGGAGGCCCCTGGTTCACGTGAAGCCCGTGCCGCAACAGCCGAGGCAGCTGCGATGAAGCCCAGGCCCGCGAGGTTCGTGGATAATAAACTGAAGCAGCGCGTCATCCAGGTGTGTATCCCGCACGGCCAGCCCTGAGAGTGGTCCGCGTTCGCTGCTCAGGAGCCCCAGAGGCCCCTTCTCGGCGCAGCTGGGAGAAGGGGGGAGGCTTCCAGTTGGACTGACTTGCCGCCAGCGCCAGTCTGGATTCTAGCGTGGGGCTGTTGACGAGCCTATTTCTTCGCGGGTGGTTCAAGCCCCTTCCTCCTCACTGCGGACGAGTTGCAAGGCGCAGCCCGAGACCATGAGAGGCTGCAGCTTGATGAGGGTCTGCTCGGATCTGCCTGTCCTCTCTGCAGATCCGTAAAGAGAGTGGAGATGGCGTTTGAGTTTAAAACTTCCTGTCTTGTGAAGTTGGGAAGGAAATATTCCTAGAAACCTTGTAGGGACGAATTGCTTTCGGGGTCATAAAGAATACGTTAAGTTCCTTTCTTAGGAAACTTGGAGTCAGGTTCGGACACCAGTAAGACAAGTACTCTGAATCTTACTTTATAACGGGCACTTTACCTGCCGGTTTTTTTTTTTTTTTTTTTTTTTTCGTATTCATTATCGTCAGTGGAATGCATTGTGTGGTAAATCCCTTGGACGTTTAGATTACTAAGCACTCAGTTAGAAGGAGGGAGAGAGACTTTAAGAGCTATATTCTCACCTTGTTTTTCTTTTACCCTTCCAGCTGCTATGTCTGTTTTTTGAATCTGTTTCTTCCTGTCACTTTATATGTTGGAAGTGCCTTGAGCACCCGTGCTCTTACCTTCTCTTTATCTTCTATCGATGCACACTTCTTGGTGATCTCATCCAGTCTAGTACCTTTAAATATTGTACATCCATTCATGGCTTCAAAATTTATGTTATAATCCAGCGCTGATTTTATCTTGAATTCCAGATTGATATATCCAGCTGCCTACTCAACATCTCCTCAAGAGTATCTTATAGAATTTCAGCTTAGAGTATTGATCTTCTTCTCCAAACTGTTCCTTTCTCTGTGTTGTTTATTTCAGTAAATGACATTGCACCATCCATCTATTTGTTAAGGCCCAAAACCTTAAAAATCATTCTGACTCTTGCTTCCTGTAACCAATTAATCAGTGACCTATTTGGCTTTACCTTCAAAATATACTTCAAACCTAATCACTTGGGCTTCCCTGATAACTCAGTTGGTAAAGAATCCGCCTGCCGTGTGGGAGACCTGGGTTCAATCCCTGGGTTGGGAAGATCCCCTGGAGAAGGGAAAGGCTAGCTACCCACTTCAGTATTCTGGCCTGTAGAATTCCGTGGACTACAGTCCATGGGATCGCAAAGAGTTGGACAGGACTGAGAGGCTTTCACTTTCTTTCTAACATGCTAGTCCAAACCACACTCCCTTTAGACTGTTGAAATATCTCCTAACTGATCTCACTGTTTCTGGTTTTACTCAGTCTGTTCTACACAGAGCAGCCAGGGAGTTCATTTTAAAGGGAAAATGGGAGTGTGCCGGGGTCCTACTCAGGACCCTTCTGTGGACTTTGAGACATCCAGAGTAAAATCCATCCTAAATAGCCCTATGTATTTTGGCCCCATCTACCTTCTTGTCCATTGCTTTTTCCCCTTTTGTAATCTCCCTTGATTGCACGGTCCTATCCACATGGACCTTCTCAGACTTCCTGGGCACAAGACTTTTGTTTTTGCAGTTTACTCACTTAACTGCTCTTTTCTCTGAATGTTCGCACAGTTTGCTGCTTCAGTTTATTCAGATCTCCGAGCAGTGACTCCTAATGACTAAATCCAGTGGCCTCTTCTCAGTCTTTGCCATACTTGTCTGCTCTGCAGCGTTTGACATTAGCAGTTTTCCTCTCTTGGTTTTACTTTGGTTCATTACAAAAGTAATAGGGGGACTTCCCTGCTGGTCTGCTGGTTGAGACTCCATGCTCCCAGTGCAGGGAACCTGGGTTTGAGCCCTGGTCGGGGAACTGGATCCCACATGCTGCAACGAAGACCAGGGATGCTGTGTGCCACAACTAAGACCTAGCACAGTCAGATAAATAGTAACTAAAAAAATAAGAGTAATAGGCGCTTACAGTTTAAAATAAATGGAACTGGAGGGTAGAAAATGAGAAGAAAGAATTCTCTTCATCTCCACTCCACTTCTGCATAAGTAATGATGGAGAATTTCTCTTGTACCTGTTTTAAAATTTTGTATGCATATATGCACCTACAGATGTATATATTTTTTAAAATCACACAGGCTCATCCGCATCTCTTCTGCTTGTTTGTTTCATTTAGCGATATGTTTTAGACATCTTTCAAGTAATACACTCGCCTCCTTTTAGCTAGCACATTAATCTGTTGCTTTATAACAGATTACTCTAAAACTTAGCTGATTAAAGTGGTTTTAGTGCTGTTGCTTTTTGATTTGCAGTGGGTTTGAGATATATATGTACAATTCAGGATTGACTGTGGTAAATGACAGCATGCTATAGGAGGCCAGAAAAGGGGACAATTAACTGAAACTGCAGCTTTGGACACCTAGTCTCTTGCCATTGGGGGCATTTATGCAGCGGCAGTTCCCATGTGTTAGGGTTCCTTGAGAAGAAATTGCTAAAAAAAAAAAAAAAAAGAAAAAGAAATTGCTGTATGAAGTGGGGAACCTAGACTAGATAATTAGCAAATATTGAAACTTGGGAGTTGATCACCAAACATTCTAGGTTTAAAATCTGGCCCTGTAACTTATGGGCTGGTAAGCAAGTAAATAAGCTTTTAAAGCTTCAGATCAGTGGAGAGGACTTTCCTTGTTACTCACTGGTCAAGAATCTGCCTGCCAATACAGAAGACATGGTTCCATCCCTGATCCAGAAAGATCCTCCATGCCCTGGAGTAACTAAGCCCGTGTAGCACAACTACTGAGGCTGTGCTCTGGAGCCTGGAGCCGCAAATACTGGAGCTTGCACATCCCGGAGCCCCTGTTCTCCAGCAAGAGAAGCTACTGCAAGTGCATTGCAGGTGGATTCTTTACCAGCTGAGCCACCACGGAAGCCCAGGCCCCAGTACGTTTGTATTGTGTTGGCCAAAAAGTCCTCTCAAATTTTTTACTTTGGCTGACCCAGTATTTTCATTCTTAAATAACCACAGTTATTTACTGGTGAAATTTGTGTGCCTTTTGGGCACGGCACAACTTCTTATACTTTGCGATCAGATTGACACTGCTATTCATTTCCTGTTCCACCTTGATTTTTATTATAGCAAATGCTGGAAACCCAGTTTTGTAAAGATATGACATCATCAGAAGGTGCTTTAATATTGAAACCATGAATTGTCTCAGGCTAGTACAGTTGACCTTTGAACAATATGAGGGTTGGGATGCCAACATTCCCTTCTCCCCCCAACCCCATTCATTTGAAAATCTGTATATAGTTATAGTTGGCTTTTTATATTTGTAGTTCTGTATTGACATATTCAACCAGCCCTGGATCATGTAGTACTGTAAAATGTGTTTATTGAAAAAATCTGCTGTAAGTGGACCTGTGCAATTCAAACCCAGGTTGTTTGAGGGTTACGTGTAGTTCCTGCAGATGGACAGATCAAATATTTTTGCGTTCCTTCAAATTTAAAGTATCCCTTAGTGCTCTTATGAGTTCAGTGCTTTGTTGTGGTATGTTTGGGAATCTAGGATATAATAAGCTCTCACCTACTGCCTTATAGCCATTCTGGTTATTGTTATTGCATTGCCATAGTGATTAATAGTGTTAATTAAATTCTTTAATTCTGACTTGGCAATTATCTGGTGATTTTTATTTATGTTTCTAGCATACTTTATTAATGAAGAGTTTACATTAAAGTATAACATGTTTGAATAGCTCGATCGCTTAGTTGTTGATCACAATTACTGAGTTTGAATTATGGTGTTATGTTTATCATGTTTTCTGTTTTAGTACCTCACCAGTAACAGATGCGGCAAATATGTGGACACTGGAGTCTTAGCATCTGATTTACAAAGAATGTACAGGTAAAGAAATGTAGTCTCCAGATTTTTACTTTTCTTTCCTACCATTTTTTTTTTTCCATTTTGTTTTTTAAGATTTATTTGTGTATTTATTTACATGACTGCGCTGGGTCTTCCTGCTGTGAGGGCTGTCCTTTAGTGGCCGTCGGGAACTGCTCTCTAGTTATGGTACTTGGGCTTCTCTTGTTGGAGAGCATGTGCTCTAGAGCATTTGGCTCAGTAGTTGTTGCTCCCGGGCTCTAGAGCACAGGCTCAGTAGTTGAGGCGCATGGGCTGAGTTGTCCTGCAGCATGTGGGATCTTCCTGGGCCAGGATTCAAACCCATGTCACCTGCATTGGCAGGGGATTCTTTACCCCTGAGCCACCGTGGAAGCCCCTTTCCAACCATTTTTTAAATTTCCATCCTGCCTAAATTTCCAGTTAATATTTATAGCTGCTGGCTTTAGTTCAGCAATCCACAGGTTTAGAACTCAGTTCATTTATACAAGCATTTATCAAGCACTAGTTATATGCAAGGAGCTGCCCTTGTTATTAATGAAAATGGCTACTTCTTAGATTTCAGCATCTTACTCACGGTGGTCAGTAATATTACTTCTTTTCTTCACTAAAAAATGAAAACCATCAGGCGTGATCTCCTTCAGCTTCCTGACTATCTAAAGATGTGTCACTCATGTAGTCTTTGCACTAAAGATTAAATCCTTCTTTTGTGCCTCAATTCCAGGTCTTCTGATATCTCGCCTCATTAACTATCCCTGCTTTGTATGTTTGTGTCTCTGTTTTCTTCTCTCCCTTTGTCTGTATATTAGTTTGCTAAGGCTGCCATCAAAAAGCATCATAGACTAGGTGGCTTAAACGACAGAAATTGTATTCCTTGATGTTGTGGAGGCTACAGGTTCACAATCTAGGAGTTGTCAGGATTGGTTTATTTTTGAGGTCTCTTCCTGACCTGCAGATGGCTGTCTTCTCCCTCTGTCTCTACTTGGTCTTCCTTCTGTATCCTAATCTCTTATTCTTAAGAAGACACTGATCATATTGGATTAGGGCCCACCCATATGACTTCATTTTACCTTAGTTACCTCTTTTATCTTTTGGCCATACTGCGTGCCATGTGGGATCTTATTCCCTGACCAGGGATTGAACCTATGCCCCCTGCATTGGCAGTGCAGAGTCTTAACCACTGGACCTCCAGGGAAGTCCCTTCAGTTACATCTTTTTTTTAATGTGTCTGTTTATTTAAATTAATTCTAATCGGAGGACAATCAGTTTACAGTGTTGTGATGGTTTTTGCCGTACATCAGCATGAATCCACCGCAGGTCTGCCCGTGTCCCTCCTATCCTGACCCCCTCCTACTTCCCTCCCTCCAGTTGCATCTTTAAAAACCGTATCTCCAAAAACAGGTACATACTGAGACACTGAGGCTTAGGACTTAAACATTATGAATTTTGGAGGGACACAGTTCAGCTCCTACACTACCCTTTTGCCCCCCAAAATTCATGCCTTCATTGTTTGCAAATACACTGTGTCCATCCCCGCAGCCCCAGAAGTTCTTAACCAATTTCATCATCAACTCTGAATCCAAAATCTCCTCTGAATATCATTTAACTCAAGTACGGGTGTGACTCGGAGAAGGAGGTGGTGACTCACTCCAGTATTCCTACCTGGAGAATTCCATGGACAGAGGAACCTGGTGGGTTACAGTCCATGGAGTCCGACATGTGGCAAAGAGTCGGACAGTCGCAGAGAGTCGGACATGACTGAGTAACTAATATGTATGCATGGGTGTGACTGGGGGTGTAGTTCCTCCTGAGGTAAAATTCCTGTCCAGCTGTGAACTTGTGAAGTCAGACAACAACTTAACCTGTTTCCTAAATATGATGGGACAGGCATAGGATAAACATTCTCATTCCAAAAGGAGAAATTAGGAAGAAGAAAGGGGTCATGGTCTCAAGCAAGTCCAAAACCTGGCAAGGCAGAGTCACTCGACTTTAAGAGTAACTGTTTTTGACTCAGCGCTCTGTCCTCTGGACTCACTAGAATGTCTGCCCTGCTATTTGGAACCAAACGAGAGACAGTGCCTCTGCCTGGGCCTGAGCCCCCTGGGCGCGTGGTGTCAGCGGCAGCCCTGCCAACGTCGGAGCTTCCCTTGGAGCCGCCTTGCCTTTTTTTGAAGGGTAACACGTTCACAGCTGCATTGTTCTTTTGGCTTGTCTTGTGGGATCCAAGAAGTCCAGTAGCCTTCCTTCATTTCATCCCTCTGTCTTCTTCAGTACAAGCTGGCAACTTTGCTGCGGCTATAACCCTATTTCTAGTCAGGGAAAATTAGAGTAGTAAAAATATAAACATAGAATTTGTTTGAAAATAAGTTTATGGTTAATGTAAGTATAGTGACATAATCATATATACATGTAAGGTTATGTTCTCAATTTAGATTGAGCTTAATGGGAAAATATTGGTGGAGACCATGGTACTAAACTTCTTGTTATGTTTTTCAGTATAGACTATGGTCGAAGGAAAAGAAATGCCTTTAGGATTCAGGTGGAAAAAGGTGAGTCTTTTAGTGTTAGAGCTGAATTATTAATGAAGTCATAGAATTGTTTTAGCTCATGGCATTTTTCTTTTTGTTTCAGTTTTTAGCATAATTAGTAGTGAGAAAGAACATAAGGATCTAGCAGACTTAGAAGATGAACATCTGGCCAAAAGAGCAAGACACGGTGAAGAGGATAATGAGTAAGGATTATGGAGTGGAGGGTTTTTCTAAAACATTAACCTGATCATGTTACATTCCTACCTGTAAAACTTCCAAGTAGAATAACTTGGCTCTTCATTGCTAGTAAGTTCCTGCAGAATACCTACCTAACCTCTCCAGACTTATTTCAGACATGCTGAGCACTCCCTGTTCCTCAGAGAGGTTAGATTCTTTCTTTGTGCCTTTGTGTGGGTGGTTTTCTGTAGCTGGAGTGTTCCTTTCCCCTTCCTGAACTTTCACTCAACCTTCAAGTGTCAGCCTTCAAAAGTTATTTTCTTGCCTTCCAAGCCTTTTTGGACTCCTTTCTCAGCTTTTCCTTAATGATACTTAGTATAGCGTTTCTGTCATGTGGTGTATGAGATTATTTGTGTTACTTACAGAACTTTCTAGTTAGCTTTGTTTTTCTCTGTCCTAATACAATGTCAGGTATATAAAAAGGTGTCAATTAGTTTTTGTTTAAGAAGTAATATTGTTGACTCTTCTATGACTATATTGCAGTATAATTGACGTACCATTAGTGGTACATTTTTAAAGTGTACAGTGTATTGAGTTTTGACATATGTATATAGTCATTAAACCATTATCCTAAACAAGATGCTAAGTGTATCCATCAACTTCACAAATTTTCTTGCACCCATTTGCAGTTTATTTTTCCTTCCATTCCTATTCTGAGGTAGCCTTTGATTTGCTTTCTGTCGCTATATGTTTATATTTTCTAGAATTTGTATAAGTGGAATTGCAGAGTATGCATTAATACTTTAAAAATGTAGATTCTTTCATTCAGGATAATGAGTTTGAGATTTATCAGTGTTGTGTGTATCAAAATTCCGTTGCTTTTTATTGCTCTGTATGTATGTATGTATATACCACTATTTTTAAAAATCTGCTTACATATTAACAGACAGTTGGGTTGTTTTCATTTTTTGATTTTTACAAATAAAGTTACTATGATCACTTATGTACTGGCATTTTTGTGGGGAGTGTTTTCATTTCTTAATACTGGAACCAGAATAGCTGAGTCATGTGGTAACTGCATTTTTAACTTTATAAGAGACTGCCAGACTCTTTTCCAGAATGTTTGTATCATTTTACCTTTGCATCAGCAGTATGTGAGAGCTCCTCTGTTACCATGTGAGAGTTCTACACATTACCGACATTTGCTATGATCAGGCTTTAACTTCAGATAGCCTGTAAAGGAAATGGCAACCCACTCCAGTATTCTTGCCTGGGGAATCCCAAGGACAGAGGAGCCTGGTGGGCTACTGTCCATGGAGTCGCAAAGAGTTGGACACGACTTTGTGACTAAGCAACAAAATGTATGTTAGCTGTGGGTTTTTTTAAAGGTGTTCTTTATCAGGTTGAGAAAGTTTCCTAACATTCCTAGTTTGCTGAAAGTTTTCATCGTGAATAGATATAACATTCGTCAAATGCTTTTTATGTGGATATTTAAGGGTTTTATTATTGGCTTTCTCTCTTTATTCTCTGAATCTGGTGAATTTTATTGATTTTTGAGTGGTAAACCATTCTTGCATTCCTGCCACAAACCCTACTTGGTCCTAATACATTATCTTTTTTATATATTTTGAAATTCTGTTTACTAATCTTTTTCTGTAGATGTTTACATCTGTATTCACATTGATCCAAATTTTTTCTTTCTTTTTTTGCCCTTTGTCAGGTTTTGGTATGAGTTCCAGCAGAATACTTATCTAACCTCTTCAGACTTTTATTATATTGGCCTTAGAATATTAGTTGGAAAGTGTGTGTTTTTTTCTGGTGTCTAGTTTATGAAAAAGTTTGTATAATGCTACTGTTATTTTGTTCTGGAACGTTTCTTAGAATTCATCCAGAATTCATCTGGGCCTGGAGTCTTTTTTTGTGGATAGGAGTTTGGTAACATTTAATTTTGGTAGACATAGGTCTCATCCTCCCCCCTTTTTTTCCTTAAATCAGCGTTGGTAAATTGTACTTTTTAAAAAATTTGCTCATTTCACTTATTTTGGCATTGAAAATTTGTGGCATTTATTGACATAAAAGTTTTCCAGATACTCTTTTGTTTTCCTTTTATTAACTGTAGGATCTATGGATGATAATTCCTTTTCATTCTTTATAGCTGCTCCTTTTTCATTTGGCTTTACCATAGTTCTTATAATTAGTTCCACATTTGTGGACATATAGTTGTTTCCATTTTTGCACTATTGTATATGTAATAAATAATCCTTTAGTGTATGTATCTTTGTACAGATTTCTTTTTTAATGTTGAAGTCCTAAAGTGGTATTTCTAGGATCAAAAAAATTTACATTTTTGAGATTTCTGGTACATATGGAGTTGCCATCGAAAAAAGTTGCCTTGGTTTGTATTCCCAACAGTTTTGTATAAAGAGTGCATTTCTCAACATGCTTACAGTTCTAGTTATATATAGTATTATTTAATCTTTGCCAGTTTTATAGGCAAAAAGTTGATTGTGTTATTTTCACTTGTAATATTTCGATAACTAATTTTGTGTTTTCTTTGTGAATTGCTTATTTATGGATTTTGTTTTTCATTTGAGATCTATTTGAGTTTTCCTTATTGTCAGAGCTCTTTGTGTAAAATAGTATCTCTTTTTAAATGTATTACAAATGCTTGTTACAGTTTCCCATTTGCATTTTATTTTTGTTTATAGTGTCTTTTAATTAGAAAAATTATACATCTTTACTTAGTCATATCTTTCAATCTGTTCTTTTATGATTTATGCTAATATACTTAGACCTCTATCACAAGAGTGTATAGAATAATTACCTATACTTTTTTCTTCTATGTGTGTTATTTCATTTAACTCTTTATAATTAATTTTGTGGAGCATGAATTGTAGGGCAAAACAATTTTTTTAAAGCTTTTATTTAATCATCTGATAAGCCAGTGTGTATGTGCTCAGTTCTGTCTGACTATTTGCAACCCTATGGACTGTAACCTGGTAGGCTCCTCTGTCCATGGGATTTCCCAGGCAAGAATACTGGAGTGGGTTTGCCATGCCCTCCTCCAGGGAATCTTTCCAATCCAGGGATCAAACCTGTGTCTCTTGTATTTTCTGCATTGGCAGGCAGATTCTTTACCACTGTGCCATCTGGAAATCTGATAAGCCAGTGAGATAGACATCATTTATAATCTCCATTTTATAGATAAGGAAACTCAGGTTACAAAGCTAGTATCTTGTGAAGATGGATTTTTTTTTTTTTTAAACTGTATTTTGAATCCACATTTCTCTGATTTCAAAGCCTGAATTCTTTACCACCATAGTATTGCGCCTCACTATATTTTCTTGTTTTGGGTAGTATTTTTTTTAGGATGTATGAGAAAATCATTTACATTTTTTTTTCTTCTTTTTACTGAGGTATGCTGAAAGCTATTCTGATGATTCAAGTATGGAAGATTACCCAGACCCACAAGTAAGCCAGATATTTAATGAACCAATGACCTTTGATTTTTAGAAAATCATTTGAATCCTCCTTAGAAAAGATCAGTACGGAATAGAGTAAGAGACTTTGAAGCTCTTCATCAGTAAATAATTGAATATTTCTGTGTGGAGCATTGAACTCATGGGTTGGCCATCCTTCCAGTATTTGTGTGTATAGCCTGTAACACAGGGGAAAAGAAGGGAAGAGAATGGCCAGAAAAGTCATGATGATATGGTTATATTTGATCTAGTTGAATTGATAGGATAGTAATTGCCTACCAATTCATTTTTATACTTCTGTGTTTTAGAAACAACCTTTCTTATTTGGTTTTACTTGCCAATTATAAATTTGTATATTAACTTGGAATGGAGGGGGTACATCTTTTTGAATAGTAAATGTTTGTGAAGTATTGTGAGCACCTGCATTTTCTGACTGTAATTGTTTTGGGAAAAGTTATTGAGAAGAAAATATAGAAAACTTCTTAATACAGGTAATCAAACTTTCATGAGTGCCTATTGAGTGATTTATGCTAAAATCATGTTTCTGCCAGTCAGCAAATCATATGAACAGTTCCCTGCTCTCCTTGTATCGGAAAGGAAATCCCGATTCTGTTTCAAGTACTCCTGAGATGGAACAAAAAGAAACCATTACTTCACCACCACGGATAACTTCCAGAACAGGCTCCGTTCCTTCAAAGACCCCCACCGGAGGTTCTGAAGGAGGATGGTTTATTGACAAAACCCCAGGTGGAAAGAAGGACAGTTTTTTCTCGGATCTATCAGATGAGAAGTGTAATGATAAGAAGCTGATCTCTGAGATAGAGGTATTTTTTATGGTGGGATTTTAGCCTTGTGTAGTTGGAATACATTACACCCTTTTCACTGAATGTAATACGAAGTAGATTCTTGTGTTTTGTAAAAGGCTTAGGAACTTGAGAGAGAATTTGCTCACTTCCCACTATGGTCATCATTTTCATCCTTGTCCAGGCTTCTGCTCTTTCTTCCTTTAACTTTTGAAATAACCTTCAGCTGCTTCTGTGTTTGATCCCCTAGTTTATTATACACACAGAGATATCTTTTTACAAGTTAAGTCTGATGATTGTCATTCTTTTATTAAAAACCCTCCAGTGGCTTCATTCAGTCTTCAGTCAGAGATCTTGCAGTTGGCAGCCCCACCTGACTTGGCTCCCTGCTGTCTCCTTAATCTTACCTCCTGCTCTGCTCCTCTCCCACCTTCCAGTTTGGCCTCAGCTACAACTGGGCTTCTTGCTGTTTCTAGAATATGCCGACCCTTCTCTCATTTGGGACAGTCAGACTTGTACTTTCTGTTTGGAGCATCTTTTCCGAGATTCCCGTGACTTACTCTATCATTTCTTCTTTTAATTTTTAAATCAATTCCTATTCTTGGCTGCTCTGTGCAGCATGTGAGATCTTAGTTCCCCCACCAGGGATCAATCAAACTGTGCCCCCTCTGTTGGGAGTTTGGAGTCTTCACCACTGGACCACCAGGGAAGTCCCTCCATCATTTCTTCACATCTTGTTTCACTTGTGATCTTCCCAGAGAGGCCTTCCCGGACATGTAAAATAGCACATTGTTGGATAGTCTGTTTCCTAACCCTACTTTTTTCAAGTACTTAAAAAAATCACTATATTTTAAGTATTTAAAATGACTCTTTGTATAATTGTTTTTGGGTTGTTGTTTAAGAATGGCAACTCCAAGAGAGGAGGGACTTTGTTTAATAATGTGTCCCTGGCTAAAATATGTGAAGTTGTTAGTTTGTGAATTAGTGCCTGATAAACTTACTGAGTCGTTTTTATTAGTGAAAGTTAAGGAGTAACTACCTCTGGTGTGCATCACAGAAAATTGATTATTGTAGACAGAAGGGAGGGTAGCTGCTAAAATATCTGTGTGGTTTATTTTTAGTTTCGGATGATGCTTTGAGGGATCCAACATAAATAGATATACTATGAAAATGGATAAAATAAACACTTAAAATTTTTTTATTAACTTAAAAAAAAGTTTATTTAGCTGCTCTGGGTCTTAGTTACAGCATGCAAACTCTTAGTTGTAGCATGTGGGATCTAGTTTCCTGATCAGGGATCAAACCCAAGCCTCCTGTGTTGGGAGCAAGGAGTCTCAGCCACTGGATGTCCAGGGAAGTCCCTTTTTTTATCTTTTTAAATTAGAATATACCATATATAAAAAAAAGTAAAGCTTGATGGACTATTGCAAAATGTGCACATCAGACATCACTCTTCCCTGATTCTTTTAATGCCTGGCAGAGAGGGGGTTTAAGGTAATCTGTCTCCAAGTAGAGTGGCTGCTTGTGCTCCAGTCTCGCTGTCTGGTGTGGGATAGGTTAGCTACCTGTGCCTGTTGAGCCGCTGAAATGTGGCTAGTGCTAATGAGGAACTGAATTTTTAATTTAAATGTAAAAACTATCAGTTTAGTTATTAGAAAACATCTATGTATATTTTAAATAACTTGGGTATGTGAATATACTTTTTCAGCTGTAGATTTTATGAAATATAAACACATCAAGTATTTCCTGTGAAAATTTTTTGTCTGAATTAAGATGTGCAGTAGATATAAAGTATCCCCTGGACTTTGACAACTTATTGTAAAAACAGTGTAAAATGTTTTATTAATAATTCTTAAACTGACTATATGTTATACTGTTTTGAATATATTTGGTTAAATAAAATAGATTATTATTTTCTTACAAAATACTTTCACTTCTTTTTTTTCCCATTTTTAAATGTGGCTACTAGAATATTTGGGCTTCCCTGTTGGTGCAGTGGTTAAGAATATGTCTGCCAATGCAGGAGATGCGGGTTCAATCCCTTGGTTGGGAAGGTCCCCTGGAGTAGGAAATGACAACTCACTCCAGTATTCTTGCCTAGGAAACCCCTTGGACAGAGGAGCCTGGTGGGCTACAGCCCATGGGGTCACAGAAGAGTCTTAGCAACTAAACAATGACAGCTAGAATATTTAAACTCCCATATGTGGGTGGTATTATGTTTCTCTCAGGTGATGCCATTCTAAGTGGTTTTCAAGCACCAAGCTCTTTGATTTGGCAAGCCTCTCCCCTCTGCTTTTGAATTATTAATAGGCCTTTTCCAAATCTATTTACTTTGTCTTTAAAGAACATTATTATTGTTGGCACGGTCAAGGACAAAGCTTGACTTTTATGTTGAATTATGTGGCTGTCAGAGCAGCTTTCTAGTCATATTTAATTTAGTGATTGATCAGACATCAGATGAATACCAACTATGTAAAAGGCTCAGTGAGAAGTAAAAGATGAGTGCTATTATCTTAACTCCAGAAGCACACAATTCAGTGAGGAAGAAATAACATAGACAGGTGAGCCACTCATTTATAAGCAGATTGTATAGGCTCTACCACAGTTGCAAATTCAGTATTCTGAGAGTGTGAAGAAGAAGTTAATTCTAACTAGAAGAATCTGGAAAGGAGGTATTTCAGGTGTTAGGAAGTAAACTGAGCATTAAGGTTGTGGAAAAGGACATCCCCAGCAGAGGTCACCCTTAAGCTAAAATGTTGGGAATAGCTAACGGGTGAAAGTACCAGGGCTGGAATATATTTTTATTTATTTATTATTTTAGTAACCCCCGCCCCCGCCCCCCCCCCCCCCGCCTTTTTTTAAATGGCCTAATTTCAGGCATGACACATTTAATTTTTTTTCCAGAATTCAAAAGATTCTTCTCTACTAGAGAGTAACAAAAAAAGAAAAGGCAAGCTAAACAGCAAAGGAGGCAAAAAGAAGAAAGAAGATCTCCAGGAAGTAGATGGGGAAATAGAAGCTATCCTGCAGAAGAAAGGTGAGATGGAAGTCTTGTGGGTGGCCGTGGCTGTATTCACTCTGAGCGAGACATCGTGATTCCAGGCTCTTTAGCCTGGGGAACCTCCTATGTGTAGAGACATTTACTAGAAAATATTTCAGTATCTAATGGACCTTTGTTTATGTAAAGATTATTCAGTATAGTTCTGAGTCACTACTGAATCACTAATCTTTTCACCTCCTCCTTTTTTGTTTACCAGCTAAAGCCAAGGGGCTAGAATTACAGATCTCCAGTGTGAAGTTCGAAGACGTTGGCGGCAATGATACAGCATTAAAAGTTAGTTCAGATTCAGAATTTCTACCTCAGATGAGTGTATTGCCAATCAGGTATTCAAATGAGGCCTTCCTCTTTGTATCTGATAGGAACTGAGTATAGAAAAGGAAGCCAGGAAGGTGAGAAGGGCAAGCCTGACTTGTCCCCTTCAGGGTCATGAGGGATGCAAGAAATATATCTTCAGTTTTCTCACTGTTTCAGTTACAGTGTGCATAAGATACTTGCTTTATCAGGAGTAGGACTTTAGCAGTTGTAATGGTTGGTGTTTTTTTGTGTTTACTCTGTTTCAGTTACTATGCTAGTTACTATTCATTCTTTCTGCAAAGTATGTGTTATTACCCTTTGGAAATGGAAGCTTAGAGAGGGGTTATTGCTAATGCCTCGTGACAGTTACCAAAACAGGATTCAAACTCAGCTGTAAGTCTAAAGCCTGTCTACTGCATGTTGCTGCTCCAAAGAACAGGTCCTTTCATTCCACATTGATTCATTCTCTTTGGGGCTGTGAAGGACATCATTCCTGTTCATTCCTACAGGAGGTCTGCAAGATGCTTATACACATGCGTCACCCAGAGGTGTACCACCACCTGGGCGTCATACCCCCACGTGGAGTTCTCCTTCATGGACCACCAGGCTGTGGGAAGACGTTACTTGCACATGCGATTGCTGGGGTGAGGTTTACTGATGTTTGTTTGCTTTTGTTCTTTGGTTGTTTTTTGTTTTTATTTTTTCTCATTGGTCAACTTGAACCAGACTTGGCGTATTCTCAGGAGGACTGATCCCTTCTTCCTTCTTTTCATGCTGCTGTTTGTAAGATGGTATTTTTTTTATAATGTGTCCAATTATATTGCATGGATTGTGTGGGAAGCCAAATAATATAAAGAGCCCATTTTTTTAACCATTGTTCTTGTTTTAGTTCTAGTTCTTACCATTGTTTTAGTTCTTGTTTTTAGTCAGTGTTCTTTCCCTTTAAGCTAGTGGTTTTCAAGAGCAATAAAATAAAACTGGAGGATCATATTTTACGTAGAACCAAATTTATTCAGAATTTCCATCCAAAGTCATGTTTCTATCCTTTTTTGTGTAAAAATGTCCTTTCTAAAATGGTGATAATAGGTACTCAGTTGGCAAAATAAAAAGTTAGCAATTTTAATTTTAGCCCCATCAGGTTTCTGGGAAACTGTAAAATGCAAAATGTCCAAGTAAGTTTAGTTTGAAGAGCAGCCCACTGTGTCAGTCATTAATAGACAGTGTGCTTTGAAAGAAAATTGTTTTTATAGGAGAAATTGATTGATTTGCCTCATTTATTCATTTGTTAAGTAAATCTTTTGTGTGACTAGTGCATGCCACACATTGAGATATAGTGATAAGTACAAGAAACTCAGTTTTTATCTATAAGGGGTTTTTCGATAATATGTGAGACACATTAAACTGTCTTTCACACAAATAAATGTTACTTCATGGCTACGATTACATTGACTGGGAGATGGAAGTGCAGAATGCTATGTGGTGTGTTGTTGGTATGTTGCTTTTACCCACGTTAAGAAAGAGGGTTAAAGAGAATATCATTGAAGAAGTGAAATTTCAAGATAGTCAGAAGAATAGTAGGGTTCAGGATGGGTTGTTGCCAGTTATATTGGTGGGACAGTGGTAGTTTCTCTTCCTTTAAGAGTCTGCCTCTGACTTGTCACTGGCTGTTTCTCTGGCTGTTTCTTCAGTAGGAGACGTGCTAGTGGGTGTGTGGGAAGTGACTATGTCACAATCCCTGCTGTTTCATACCCAGCAGATAAATAACTTAAATTTGTGTTGGCTCAGCTCTAAGTAAGGGCAAATGTATTTCTTAAGATTCAAGACCCTTTATTCAGAAGAGATAATAACAGTTTTATGATATCTGTAAAGTAAAAATAAGTAGAAGGTATCCAGTCAATGTGTTTGGATAAAATTTCAGATTTTTTTTTTTTTTTAATATTATTTTATTAGTTGGAGGCCAATCACTTTACAACATTTCAGTGGGTTTTGTCATACATTGACATGAATCAGCCATATAGTTACACGTATTCCCCATCCCGATCCCCCCTCCCACCTCCCTCCCCACCCGACTCCTCAGGGTCCTCCCAGTGCACCAGGCCCGATTTTTAAGTAATGTTTTTCATTGGAACAGTACAAAAAGATACGACGTTCTTCAGAAAATTGGTCATTTAAAAAATGTAATTTTGAGAGAGGGACTAAGTAAAGAAAAAGTAGGTAAGTGAAACTTTGAAAATTTAGTCGTTTTATAATATATTTGTGCCTAGGAACTTGATCTTCCAATTCTGAAAGTAGCTGCTACGGAGATTGTATCCGGAGTGTCTGGAGAATCTGAACAGAAGCTAAGAGAACTATTTGAACAAGCTGTGGTGAGTCAGCTAATGACTCTTAATGTCAGGTTGTCAGATCATATAAGGCTATATGGAAGTTCTTGTTTTCTTTAAGGTTGGTATTTGTTAACATATTCACTGGCCATTCTTTTCTAAGCATGGTCATTTGTTCCTCATGATGGTTAAAAGTTTAAAGTAGATTAATTGATAGATTGTTGGGTAAAATAATCTGTTTAATCTGAAAATACCATAATTGGTGAGAAGTTCTGACTGTCATACCCTATAGCAATATGCTGAAAATAGATTATCCTTGTGATATTTTTTTTTACTTTTACTTTCCTCAACTTAGGTTTGCCCAGACAACCTGTAAGCAGTGTGAACATTTTTAACATTTAAGGATTATTATAAAACCAACCAGAGAATTGCCAGCATAAACTCTTCTCTATTTGCAAAACTGAAGCTGTGAAAAGATGATTCTATTACCAGAGAAATTACAGATTGGATTTTATTCTGATTATAACTCATTAAAATTTGGCTGCTTAAGAACTTCTGAGGAAGATAACATTTGTATTCCGTTGAAGTTTTATCTTCAGTAAAGTGTTATGGTTAAATGTACTTTCAAGTTAGAAACAGAGGTTCAAATCCTTAGGCCACCACGTACTAATTGTGTAATCTTGAGCAAGAGATTTAACCACTCTAACCCTGAGTTTCCTTCCTAGCAAATAATACTGATCAAATCTCATGGGGTTGTTGATTGTATTAAAGGGTTCATGTAAATTTTTAGTGTAGTGTCTAACACACAGCAAAACCCGTATAAATACTGGCTATGACATCATGCTCATTTGAGCAATCACTGGTCATCACTGTGGTTAAGAAGTAAAAAATACTGATGAGTTTAATTTTACATTGTCATCATATGCATCCCAAATACCTTGGGACTGGTGAACATGGCCAGTGCATCTGAAATGCAAACCTGAGAAGACAGAGTATATTTTACCAGTACTTGAAAATGTTTTTTTAAATAGTAAGAAAGTAGCAAAATTTGTTACCTAGTCCAAGCTCTGTATTGCTTGCTGTGGCAGGTCAATAAATTGTTAACAAGTAGTTGGGGCAAGGAATAGTGACTTTATTTGGAAAGGCAGCAGACCGATCAGAAGATAGACTAGTGTCCCCTAAACCATCCTCCCTGGGTTAGAATATAGGTGTCTTTTATTTCAAAAAGGAGAGGGGGTAAAGTCCTGGTTCCAGTCAGACTCCAGAGGGAATGTGTTCATTTCTTCCTTCCTGTAGTCATTCACAGGTGGGTCTGGTCAGGATGTGTCCTGTGAGCTAAACATAGGCTGGCATTAGGAAAGCTGTGGACACATATGGAAGATGCAGTGGAGGGTGGGAAGGGTACTATGCAGAGCAAAGCTACATTCTTTAAGGTGTTACCTGTTTCCCAAAATCCGAAATGAGCTTGATTTGTTTGTTAATTGGCATACCACGGAAAGATAGGTAACTACATTTGTGTTTATGGTGAAGACAAATGATGAATGAGGATAAAAGAGACAAAGGGCAAAATTAGTTATTAGTTTTGTGTTTATCTAGCTCTCTCTGAACCAGTGCTATGCTGGTATGATGTGTAACAGCCAATACTTAATAAACATGTGGTTTAGCACCCCTCTTTTCCAGTCTCCCCATTTCCTGGTGAAAATCAGTACAATAAGATATGTGTCAACTGCTTTCTTTAGGGTAGTTCTTTTGGTGAATGGTCTCTGAAATTTAAGATTGAGAAAAACATATACTTAACCACACCAGTATAGGGAATCAGTCAGTCAGTTCAGTTTCAGTCGCTCAGTCGTGTCCGACTCGCTCAGTCGTGTCCGACTCTTTGTGACCCCATGAACCGCAGCACGCCAGGCCTCCCTGTCCATCACCAGCTCCTGGAGTTTACTCAGACTCATGTCCATCAAGTCGGTGATGCCATCCAACCATCTCATCCTCTGTCATCCCCTTCTCCTCCTGCCCCCAATCCCTCCCAGCATCAGGGTCTTTTCCAATGAGTCAGCTGTTCGCATGAGGTAGCCAAAGTATTGGAGTTTCAGCTTCAGCATCAGTCCTTCCAATGAACACCCAGGACTGATCTCCTTCAGTATGGACTGGTTAGATCTCCTTGCAGTCCAAGGGACTCTCAAGAGTCTTCTCCAACACCACAGTTAAATGCATCAATTCTTTGGCACTCAGCTTTCTTCACAGTCCAACTTTCACATCCATACATGACCACTGGAAAAACCATAGCCTTGACTAGATGGACCCTTTGTTGGCAAAGTAATGTCTCTGCTTTTAATATGCTATCTATACATTTACATTTATGATTTTTTGTGTGTGATATTCTTATTTCTAGTCAAATGCACCATGTATCCTCTTTATTGATGAAATTGATGCTATTACCCCCAAAAGAGAAATTGCTTCAAAAGATATGGAGCGAAGAATTGTAGCCCAGCTCCTAACCTGCATGGACGGTGAGTTTGAAACAGTGAATTCACTTTGAGATAATGTTTTTTTTTTAATACTGTAAGATGTGAAGATATGAAATATTTAAGTAGCATAAAATTTAGAGTACAAAACAAATCTTTTTCTTTTCATAAAAAATTATATCATTAATTTTTGCAGTATATCATACAGTTTTATTTTTAATGCATTTACACACATATATAAATACACTAAAATCTTGTGTTGCTCTTTCTAATACTCTGCACCATACACACTATTTTATATTCTTTGTATCCTAATAGTATCTTGGAAATGTTTCCATTTTTTGAAATATTTATTTTTAATTGATTAGTTTGCAATATTGGTTTGATTTCTGTCATATGTCATCATGAATTAATCATAGGTGTACATATATCCCCTCCCTCCCACCTTCTGCCCAAATGTTGCCATTTTAATCCATTTATATCTACCTGTTTTTAGTTGCTGCTTGGTATCCTTTAGGATAAATTCATTATATTGTACTTAAGTATTTCCATTTTGATGGATATTCAAGTTGTTCAATTTTTCTTTACAGTGAACTGTAAGGGATATCCTTAAATGGGTCTTTTTGGTACACAAATTTTTCTAAGATGAGGTAATGGTTAAAGATTATGCATTTAAAATTGTTATAAGAAATGGCAAATTGCCTTCCAACCAGTACTATGCGAGAGTCACCCTTCCTCCCAGATTTTTCACAACACTGAATTGTTTTAGTTTATGACAATCTGAGGGATGAAAAGTGATATGTTTGTTGTTACTTGCATTTCCCTGATTAGTATTGATGTAGATCATCTTTGATATTTTTTGGCTTTTCATATTCTTTCCAAAATCCCTTTTTTCATCTTTTTCCCATTGATTGAATTTTTAAAAATTTTAGTGAATACTATATTTTAATATATTATAGAAACAAATCCTCTGTTAAATATACTGCAATTCCTTCCTATCTGTAGCTTGTTTTCCAGTTTTGTTTAATGATTGTTGGATACAAATTTGGAGGAAAGAAATCAGCACAAGTAGAACTTTTGGAACTAAATCTTACCTACTGGAAAATAACATGTTTTGTGTACATAAGAAAATTTGAAATAGCATGTAATTTGCATTTCTTGTGATGGTAGGTTGTAGGTTGTTTATTCTGCTGTTTTATTCTTATGTAAAATTTTCTTGCAATGTCTTAAGGCCTATGTTCTGACCATTTTTTTAAATTTACTTTTTAATTGAAGGATAATTGCTTTACAGAATTTTGTTTTCTGTCAGACCCCAATGAATTACCATATTTTATTGAAGCTAATTTGTTATCATAAGATACGCCATCATCTTATGTACATCTGAGAAGGAAAAAGACATAACACCAATCAGAATATGACATAATGCTTATCACATTGATAGTATAAGCATTCTGATTTCAGAGATATTAAAATGTGAAAAAAATGACTAAACATAGGGATTAAGCAGACTACTTATTACTAGAACATTACTGAAAGCTCGTTGGAAGTTTTTGGTGTGTCTCTGTGTGTGTTTTTAAGGTTTTCTTTCTTAAACCAGAATAGGGAAAACAGTAAACAATTCAATTTACATAGTCAACCTATTACTGAACTGAACTTGGATCCAGTTGCATGACGCCCAACAAAGCCAATTTAATGACACTGGGTTGTGATGAAAGAAAGTACAGTGTTTATTGGAGGGCACCAGGCAAGAATAGGTGGCGAATGCTTGAAAGACCCCACTCCTTGATGCTATTCGGCTAGGGTTTTTAAAGGCAGCATTAGAGGTGAGGGGGTCAGGGTGCATGAGATCAGCTCTTGGGACATTTTTCTGATTGGTTGGGGGCATGGTGATGTTTCGGGAATCTTAATCATCAGCCAGTCTGGGGTCTCTGTGCTTGTGGTCGGCGTGTAGTCACTGTGCTCCGCTGGGTAGAGGGCCTTAGTTTCTATGGAACAACTCAAAGATCCCTGCAGATTGTTCTCTATATATCCCTTCCTGTGACTCCCTTGTGCTAATTGTTTGCTGCTTGAGTTCACTTTTTAGAACTCTGGGAGGACCAGACAAGAAGCAGAGGGGCTTGTACCCAGGAGAGCCCTGCAGAATCTGGCTTGGTCTCAGTCCTACCTTTCCTTTGATACTTCTCAGTGCTGAGGGGGAACAAGAGTGGGACAAGACGGGAGATAAAGTTTTGGATAGAGATGTCAATCATAAATTCTGCAGAGGAACTCGGTTTTGGGGGGCTTGTTTCTTTCTGTCTCCCCAAATAACCTGTGACATGTAGTCATTTTTCTTCCTACAGTTTGAGAATTTTGTAGAAACCTTATTCTGAGTTTATAAGTCTGAAATTGTAGTAAGTTGAAACTCTTAAGTAAATAATATGTTTCAAGTTAATTGAGACCACTTTAAAAAAATTCTAATTTCACCTAATTTTACTAACAAAACTCAGACATAATTCTAATTACTAAGACCTGTGAAGGATATTAAAAATATCATTTGTTTATGAGAAAACTGATACACAGAGAGATGAGGGCCAGATGCAGACTAAGTCATTGGCGAAGTATCGGCTAGAATCCAGATATTTATTTACACATATACAATTAATGATGTACCCATGAATGCTTTATTTGTGAGAGCTGTTACCAAGAAACATGTTAACCAGTTTTTTTAATTAACTGTGTAAAAAGAACTGAAGCTTCATTTTTTTTTAATAATCAGAAATTCATTCTTTTGGCTAATATAACTTTAGTTTAAAATGATCAAATCCTCTAGAAGAGGGAGAAAAGGAATGACGTTTGTCTTATAGTGGGTGGCCAATCCTAGCTGAGGTCTGATTTTTATCTTTCTAGAAGCTTTTGAAGCAGCCTTTATGTTGCTAAGTATTGACTTCCTGGGGAAGGATTTTTTCATTTCTAAAGATTTAACAGATTTCCATGATTATTCTTTTTGAGTTTTGTTACTAACCCTTGCTGTGTTCAGAACTCATCACCAAGACTGTATTGTCTGAGCAACATGATCTAGAAGGAAGCTGTCTGCCTCCCTTGGTCCTTGTTTGCAGCTCTGAGAATGGAAGCACCCCTGAGTCAGCGGGGGAACAGGTTTGGCTCTGTACCAGCATTAGTGCAGAGAGGGTTCAGTGTGAGAACATCTTTCTGTGACTGCAAGTTTGTAACTCATGGTGCTACCTCAATTACGGGGTGTCAGCCTTGTTACCTATAAAATATAACAGTTCTGCTTGTTCACAGGTCTTTTGTAGCATGAGTGTCTTTTTTTAGCTGACTCCTTTTCTTCAGTTTTCAAAAAGAATTAAAGAGCTTCCCTGTCTCACTTAAAGATATACCTTATGCGTATTTTCTTTATCTGAAGAGTAATTACTGCTAACTAAATGTTTCTAGTTTGGTTCTCTTCTGTAACCCCCCCTCCCCCGTGTAGTTGTCTCTCTGCCTCTGCCATTCACTGAAACTAATCCCAGAAAGGTCGTTGACGGTTACCACTGGCCACGTCTTTGGGTGTGCTTTTAGCCCTCATCCCTCTGAACCCCCCTCTTGCAGTTGTTAACTGGTGGCAGGGACTGTACCTAGAGTAGTGCCTGGCCCAGGACGAGCACCCAGTGAGTGTTAGCAGTGGGTTTGGGAGCATTTGATACTGTGGTTACCTTGTCCTTGTCCTTGTCAGCACTCTTGACTTGGTAACACTCTCTGTCCCTCTCCTGTTCTCTGATAGCTCTCTACCCCTTTCTCTCGCTTGCCTCCTTTTCCCCATCCTTTAAAGAAAGATATTCCATAAGGTTTTACACTTGATCTTCTTTTCTTCTTGCCCTCTACCTACTTCCAGCTATCTCCTGGTCAGCTCATCTTTGGAAAATTTTCAAATTACATCTCTAATTACATCTTCATTTCTGATAAACTTCCAACCCACGTTCACTGCTGCCTGCTAGATGTTTGCAGGTAACTGTCCCATGTCCCCTCATGCTCACTGGGTCCACTGGCTTCCCCTGTGGCCCTTTCTGCTGTCTGACCCCCCTTCTGTATTCCACATTGAAGCTAACAGCTTCTAAACTGAGTTGTCTTTGTCTCTTCCTTCTCCTCCCCCTTCACATTGACTCATTTGTGTAGTGCTTTTGATTTCATCTACAACTTGTAGCTTAAATGGGTTTTTTTTTTTATTTCCTTTGTGCCTGCTTTCACTCATCTTTTTCTTGATTATTGTATTCAAATCACAGCAAACTCTTGCCTTTATTCCTCTTTACTCCATTCAAAATTATTAGAGTTATCTTTCCAAAGCACAAATCTTAACAGAAAAAGCTTTTGTGGCTTCTGTTGGCAAAAGAATGTCCTGTAAACTTCCCATGACTTGACTGTTAGAGGACTTCATTAGCCATTACCTGCGTGGTGGGGGGGCAGGGGGCAGGACGCAGGGTTTGTATGTAAACCTCAGTCTGTTAGCCCACTCTGGTTCAGTTGTGAGAAATAATACTTGTAGAAGACACACTTTAGGCCCTGTATTCCGTTCATTAATAAAAATCTGTATCTAGATTAAGCCAGAGCAACTGGAGACTGTATTGTATTCCCCATCTCAGTGCCATGAGTGTGTTTGAGACATATTCTACTGTGATTTGGCCAGACTTCCTGATGGTGGACCACTCACCCTGTCTAAACATGCCACACCTGTTTGTACCCCTGTGCTTTCAGTCATTCTCTTTCTTCCGTGTAGAATTTCATTCGCCTATATCTGCTTAAAAATAGCCTATTCACCCTTTAAGCCTTTCTGGAATGTTACCTGCTCCCTAAGTTCTCCCTGATTCCTCAGTCTGAGTTCATAATATCTTCCATTGTATTACTGCGGTGCTTTGTTTATACTTACTGTGCTTCAAATAGATTGAGCTGCTTGAGGACAAAGTTTGTATTTTCCTTATATCTTTCACATATTACACATTTAATAAATGTTAGTTTTATATTCATATATATAATATTTAATTGTCATTGTGTAATGCTTTCTGCCTAACCACTTAATAACTTGGATAACATTATTATCCTTAATGTCAAGTGTCTTGTTTACCACTCATGCTCTGTCTGGTTCTTACTAGATCTGAATAACGTGGCCGCTACAGCTCGGGTCCTAGTCATTGGAGCTACCAACCGACCAGACTCCTTAGACCCTGCTTTAAGACGTGCAGGAAGGTTTGACCGAGAAATATGCCTAGGTATCCCAGATGAAGCATCCAGAGAAAGGTATACTCTTAGAGAATGAAGTTTGTATGCCACTATGTCATCTGAACTGCATGCTTTGAAAATGAGGGGTGAAAAATACCATGCAGCCTTCTTTCTCTCTTGTCTCTTTCTTTACGTGCCAGTGAAATTGATTTGGAAAGGAAAAAGCCCACATTAAATTAATGCTTAAGTAAACAATTTACTCACTAATACAGCAGTTACTTCAGGCTGCTTTTTCGGTAGTGATAATGGATTTATGTATCCACATTCATTTGTCTGTCTTATTAACAGTGTCTTTTTTTATGTGACAGTCAGCCTAGGGAGAGTGATTACAGCTATGGACTAGTGCTCACTGGTCCACATGTAGGTTAAGTCTGAGTACCATATTTTAACCTGTTGTACTAATCTGCCTAAAGTCATAAGTTCCTTGACAGATATTAAGTGGCAGCTAGAGAGTTGAAAGCTGTCTATTTGCTGTAAGACCACCCTTTCCTAATAATTGGGTTTGAATGTCCATAGAACAAAGAGGTGTCCACCAGCAGCATCTCAATAACAAAAGTGTCTGGGGAGGCACTCTTCAGGCAGTGGAGTAAAGGAAATCTAGTAAAGAACTGTTCTGATACCATATTTATAATGACTTTCAGCTTAAGTTAATAGCAGTTGCTGTATTGTTACAATACAACACAATAAATTGCTGTATTGTTACAATACAATACAACACAATAAATTGCTGTACACCATCACCAGCGGCTTTTAGGGAAAGTAGTATATAGTGAAGGGATAGGCATGGGGACAGGGAAGAAGGGTGGAGATGAACAGGAGACTTCATGAATGCTGAACATAAAACTGATCAGAAGACACAGTGGGCAGGAGAAAGCATTAGGAAGAAGAGGTCATCCTTCCCTTCTTGCTAGTACTTAATGTGGCTTCAGCTTTTGATTGATTGGCAGTTGCTTCTTCAGCTGTTGTATTCAGCGTCATCTATAGGTATGCTCATTGTGTTCTCACGTATATTAATATAATCTTTAAATGATTACTCAGCTATTCAAGTTAAGTTGTTTGTATTTATTTAGGAAATGTGTATTAAGCATATAGTATATGTATACTACTAGGATAGGTAATGTAAGGAATATAAAGAATTCTAAATCCTTGCTTTTAGGATGTTTACAGTACAGAAAGAAAAATAAGACCTGTATCCTTTATCAAATCCTTTTTTGGTTAAGTGCCAAACTTAATGATAGAGACATAGACACAGTAAAGCCCGCCATCCCTCCTAGATAAAATCCATTGTTCATTGATCCACTATTCCATCATCAACAAAGTCCTCAAAGGGCTTTCCTAGGTAGTCATATTTTGAAAATATTCAAGCCTGCAGAAAAGTTGGAAGAATAATGCAATAAATACAATGAATATCTGTATGTCCTTTAGCTGAATTTACTACTGTTAACATTTTGCTGTGTTTAATTTCACTCTTTATGTAGGAACATCATGTGTGTATATGTGTGCATGTGTGTATATATCTTTTTTTTTTGCCAGCTCATATGAAGGATGGTTGAAGAAATCATGATACTTTAGCTGTAAATCCTTCTGTGTAACTATACCATTTTCCACAGTAAAGAAACTTAACACCGATAATAATATTACTTAGTACAATCTATTCTGATTTTCCCAGTTGCCCCCAAATGTCCATTTTTCTTTTAATCTTTCATTTTTTTTAAACTGCTATGTAGTTGGTATGTCCCTTTAATCTTTAAAAAGTCTTTATTCATTAGATATGGACATATTTATAGTTGACATGACATAATGCCTGGGATTTGCATTAAAATGCTCCAGGGGTGGGGGGAAAGTGGGAGATAAATAAGACTGTGAAAATGTTGATAATTATTGAAACTGAGTGATAAAAACATGGGGGTTCATTATTGTGACAGTTTTAAAGCATGTGTTTGTAAATTCTCAGCCCTCCTCTTAGTGGGAGGTGGGTCCGTGACTCCTCCTCTTGAATCTGCGCTGACCTGAGTGACCCATCAATCAATACAGAATAGGGGAACTGATGCTACAGGACTTTTCTTTCAGGGCTAGCTGATCTGCTGTAGACAGTGTAGACCTCAGTTTCTGAGTCCAGGCCATCTGCTCCAGCTCCTTTTTTTTTTTTTTTTCCTCTCCAGCTTCTTTACTCAGTTGTCTTAAAACTGGAAATCTCTTAATGGTATTTTCTCCTCCTTTGAAGTTTCCATGTTAGTGTTAGTTGCTCAGTTGTGTCCAACTCTTTGTGACCTGTGGACTATAGCCCCCGAGGCTCCTCTGTCAGTGGGGATTCTCCAGGCAAGAATACTGGAGTGGATTGCCATTCCCTTCTCCGGGGGATCTTCCCAACCCAGGGATTGATCCCTGGTCTCCTGCAGGTGGATTCTTTACCATCTGAGGAGTTTGCATAGTATGATGACCAAAACTACATTTTTTTAGGAGTAGACTGTTACCGAAAAAATGATGATATTTATTTTATGTTAGCTATTTTTTTCTTTAACATTCTAAATTTCTTAGTATTCTTATGTGTAGTAGCAAATTAGATCTGTATTTTGAGGAAGTAGTTTTTTTTAATTTATGTTTGGCTGTGCTGGTCCTCGTTGCTGCTCAGGCTTTTCTCTACTTGTGGTATGCAGACTTCTCATTGCTGTGGACTTTTTTGTTGTGGAGCAGGGGCTCTAGGTTGTGGGCTTCAGTAGTTGCAGCACATGTGCTGAGTAATTGCAGCTCCCGGGCTCTAGAGCACAAGCTCAGTGTTTGTGGCACGTGGGCTTAGTTGCTCCACAGCATGTGGAATCTTCCCAGATCAGGAATCCAACCTGTGTCTCCTGCATTGGCAATCAGGGTCTTTACCACCGAGCCACCAGGGAACCCCAGGAAGTAGTTCTATAATGGAACTTTTTCTTCACTCCTACTATTTACAGTATCTAAGTGACAGTTTTCATTTGTTGGTAATGTTCATCTGCTTCTGTTCTGTTCCCTTACATGATCCCAAAGGATGTTTCTGTAACTTACTGTCCAGTAGCTTGACATTTTAAACTATTAGTTTCTCAAAAAGAACCCCAAAAACTATTAGTTTCTCTTAGAAATTTGGAAATTTCACAACATATTATTTTGTCCAGGTTAATATATAATATCAATATCTAAATAATAATAATGAACATTTATTGGGAACTTACTATGCATCAGCCAGTGTTCTGGCACCTTTGCATATATTCGCCTAACATCCCTATGATTAAGTGCTATTATAGTATATATATATTTTTTGAATATTTATTTATTTATTTGGCTGTGCCAAGTCTTTGTTGCAGTACGCGGGATATTTAATTGCAGCATGCTAACTCTCAATTTCGGCATGTGGGATCTAGTTCCCCTGACCAGGGATCGAACCCAGGACCCCTATGTTAGGAATGCAGAGTCTTAGCCACTGGGCCACCAGGGAACTCCTGATTAAGTGCTATTATAATATATACTTAACAGATGAGAAAACTAAAGCACAGAAATGAAGTAACACAGAGTGGCAGAGCTGACATTCAAACTGAAGTGGTCTGGTATCAGACCTTTTGTCCAGAATATCTTTATTATTTTTAAATTTTATTCATCGTTGCAAGAAATTATTTTAACTATTCCTTTAGTGATAATAATTATCGAGAAGTCCACATTTCATTGCCACATACCATGTTGCCAGTTGAGCTGAGCAGAGTTTCTCACACATGCAATACAGGGGATCAGCAGTAAATAAAAATAAAGTTGGAGAAATAACTGTCCTAATATAGGGTTGGGTATTAAAGTTTTTATCAACGTGACTTTTCATGATGAATAAAGTTAATGGTTTGAGTTTAGAGGCTTTTTTATTTCTGGCAGATGTTCGTTTAATTTATTCTAAAAGAATTTACCTTATATTCTTATAAATCATTTATCTTATTTCTTCTGTAATACTGTCAAACTCTTAAAGGCAGAATATCTTTTAAAAACCTATTTTTTTAATTCTGTTTTCTAATACAGCAGATATTTATACCTTAATCCCTAATAGAATAAGGTGGAATATATATTAGAGAGTTAGCATTTGTTGAATAAGTGAACTGTTTGATCTTATATTATGTCTGTTAAGTGAACTGTTTGATCTTAAGTTGTGTCCACTATAATACCGCTGACAGAGAAGAAGGACTTCCGTAAGTATATACAGCTTTACTGTTTGGCTGTGTCGAGTCTTGGTTGCAGCACTTGGTATCTTCATTGTGTCACATGACATTTTATTGTTTTGGTGGATGGACTCTAGTTGTGGCGGGGGGCCCAGTAGTCACGGCGTGGGGACTTGGTTGCTCCGTGGTATGTGCGATGTTAGTTCCCCGACCAGGGATCAAATCCATGTCCCTTGCATTGCAAGGCAGATTTTAACCTTTGAACCACCAGGGGCGTCCCCATAAATATATTTGGTGACTTATTTTTACTAGTAGATTAGGAATGTCAATTTCTTTTCCTTGTCTTTTCCACAGAATACTTCAAACTTTGTGCAGAAAACTAAGACTTCCTGAAACTTTCCATTTTCGTCACTTAGCACACCTCACGCCGGGCTTCGTTGGTGCTGACCTGATGGCGCTCTGCCGAGAGGCAGCCGTGTGTGCAGTCAACAGGGCCTTAATGGAGCTGCAGGAGCGGCACGGGAAAAATCCCGAGACTGAAGCTTCGCCCTCTGACGGAGACCAGGAAGAGAGGACTGGAACTGAACCCACTTCTGAAACCCAGCTGCTTTCTGTACAGGTACCTTAAATGACCTTAAACCATCATTGGAATGTTTCTAATTTGTGTTACCCTTAAAAGCAGGCAGCTGTCAGTGTGGTTAAAGTTTGTGATTTTCTGTCTCACTGGCACTGTGTCTTTAAGATAACTGTTATACCCAGTATATGTAAAATTTCAGAAGTACGAGTTGTTTTACTTTTTTCAGTTGATTCCAAATAAATTCCCTTTCTAATAATGATTATGAAATCTAGAGCAGGGGTTGCCACACTGTGGCACGCTGTGGCCCACCTACTTGGCTCCTGTTTTTATAAATTAAAATTCTATTGGAGCATAACCATACTCATTTATTGATGTAGAGTCTTTTTCTGTTTTCATATGCAACAGCAGGATTCTCATAGGTGTCCATACAGCAGAGACTGCCTGACTCTCTGGTGTTTACTCTCTAATTCTTTCCAGAAAATTTGTCAACTCCTGTGATAACATTAACATTTGGTTATAATTCCAGGTCATCTTTTGTTAGGCAGGCTAAAATAGTCTGCTGACATAACCATATCCTTGGCCCTATCTTCAGCTCGGGGACAGTGCTGGGAATTTGAGAGGGATGTTTATCTTCTAAGATCTGTTAAAATTTTGAGTCTTGTGAGTCATGAAAACTCAATATAACATTTATATAGCATTTTATAGCTTGAACAGGGGGATTTTATATAATTTGATCCATATAACTTTGTTAAATAAATACCATTCCTGACCCCATTTTATAGTCAAAGAAATGAAGCTTAAGAGATGGTGACTTTCCTGAGGCCACGTGGCCTCTACTTTCCAGAGCAGGGACTTAGATCCAGGTCTTTGGTTTTCAAATCATTTGTTTCTTCCTTACTCATTTGGAACCAAAAGGATATCTGTTAAGAATAATAATAGACTTATTCCTTTTATAATAGTGCATGTAAATTAGGATTTTATTAATTGAATTATTAGGTTACTTTTTATACCTCTTCTTTTCATATTCCTCAAAGAGCAAGAAATCTGCCTTTGAAGTTCAAGATTCATTAGTACAAGGAAAATCGCCTGCTTTCTACTTAGTTGATAAATCATCAAAGAACCGTATTATAAAATCATACTGCCACCAGAGTAACTTTAATTTTATCAAAATTCACCTGTTTCTTAAATATGTAAAAAGTGAAAATTGGAAATGCATAGTGGTTGAAATGAATATTTACCAATTGCTCATGCCCCAGTATAGTATATAAAAATTATTCTTCTTATCTTTGTTAATAGTTGATATATCTTTTCTTGGCTAAATCAGAGCAAAAGAAATGACCTGTATCAATGAAGAAAATTATTAAAATGTATAGAGGTTTATATACCTTACAGAAATGTTGCAGTAAGAATATTTTAAAATGTAAACAGTAACTTTTTCAACAAACTTTGTAGTTTTTCAGTTTTTCCCTCATTTGTTTGTTTTAAGGAAGAATTGCAAAGGCTGCTGGGGTTGCTAAGGAACCAGGATCCCCTCTCAGAGGAGCAGCTTAAAGGACTGTGCATTGAGTTGAATGATTTCATTGTTGCTCTGTCCTCTGTGCAACCCTCTGCCAAAAGGGAGGGCTTCGCCACTGTCCCTAATGTAACATGGGCAGATATTGGTGCCCTGGAAGACATTAGAGAAGAACTCACCATGGCGATATTGGTAGGTGTTTCTGCCACTAACTGTTGGTGTGTGTGATGCCTAAACAGCCATGCGTGTGTAGTGGGTTATATTTCTGAATTGGCATGATGATATACTTTCTGTGATAGGTTCTCTTGTAATATTATCATTACATAATAATATATATATTAATAATATTATTGTATGATAATATGATAATATAATTATTATTGTATAATAATACAATATTATTATTGTAACACCCCAATGATGACTTTTTATTCTTCTGAGATTTGTATTTACTCTTTTGGTTGTGTTTGAATTCTATGGCAATGAGGTTTAAAGAGAAAAAGATTTAGGATTCAATCAAGAATAAATTATTTGAGAAATACTTTCTGAGCTCAATCACACTTATTGGGATCAAAACAGTTTTAGTGCCCCTGAAATTTTCAGTTAATTTTCATTTATTTTTTTCCACTCTCACGCTCCTTCATGGTTCATTAATGATTTCCAATCCATTTCAGTTCAGTTCAGTCACTCAGTTGTGTCCCAACTCTTTGCGACAGCATGGACTGCAGCACACCAGGGTTCCCTGTCCATCACCAACTCTGAGGTTGCTCAAACTCATGTCAATTGAGTTGGTGATGCCATCCAACCATCTCATCCTCTAATGTCCCCTTCTCCTTTTGCCTTCAATCTTTCCCAGCATCAGGGTCTTTTCCAATGCACTCAGTTCTTTGCATCAGGTGGTCAAAGTATTGGAGTTTCAGCTTCAGCATCAGTCCTTCCAATGAATATTCAGGACAGATTTCCTTTAGGATGGACTGGTTGGATCTCCGTGCAGTCCACGGGACGCTCAAGAGTCTTCTACAACACCACAGGGCAAAAGCATAAACTTTTCGGTGCTCAGCTTTCTTTATAGTCCAACTCTCACATCCATACATATGGAAAATCCATACTGGAAAAACCATAGCTTTGACTAGACGGACATTTGTTGGCCAAGTAATGTCTCTGCTTTTTAATATGCTGTCTAGGTGGGTCATAACTTTTCTTTCAAGGAGCAAGAATCTTTTAATTTCATGGCTGCACTCATCATCTGCAGTGATTTTGGAGCCGGAAAAAATAAACTCGGCCACTGTTTCCATTGTTTCCCCATCTATTTGTCATGAAGTGATGGGACCAGATGCCATGATCTTCGTTTTCCGAATGTTGAGTTTTATGCCAACTTTTTCACTTTCCTCTTTCACTTTCATTAAGAGGCTCTTTAGTTCTTCTTCACTTTCTGCCATAAGGGTGGTGTCATTTGTATATCTGAGGTTGTTGATGTTTCTCCCAGCAATCTTGATTCCAACTTGTGCTTCATCCAGCCCAGTGTTTCTCATGATGTACTCTGCATATAAGTTAAATAAGCAGGGTGACAATATATAGCCTTGATGTACTCCTTTCCCAATTTGAAAATTTGAAACCAGTCTGTTGTTCCATGTCCAGGTCTAACTGTTGCTTCTTGACCTGCATACAGATTTCTCAGGAGGCAGGTCAGGTTGTCTGTATTCCAGTCTCTTTCAGAAATTTCCAGTTTGTTGTGATCCACACAGTCAAAGGCTTTGGCATAGTCAATAAAGCAGATGTTTTTCTGGAACTCTCTTGCTTTCTTGATGATCCACCAGATGTTGGCAATATGATATCTGGTTCCTCTGCCTTTTCTAAATCCAGTTTGAACATCTGGAAGTTCATGGTTCACGTACTATTGAAGCCTGGCTTGGAGAATTTTGAGCATTACTTTGCTAGTGTATGAGATGAGTGCAATTGTGTGGTAGTTTGAGCAGTCTTTGGCATTGCCTTTCTTAGGGATTGGAATGAAAACTGACCTTTTCCAGTCCTGTGGCCACTGCTGAGTTTTCCAAATTGGTGGCATATTGTGTGCATCACTTTCACAGCATCATCTTTTAGGATTTGAAATAGCTCCACTGGAATTCCATCACCTGTACTAGCTTTGCTCGTAGTGATGCTTCTTAAGGCCCATTTGACTTTGCATTCCAGGATGTCTTGCTCTAGGTGAGTGATCACACCATCTTCATTATCTGGGTTGTGAAGATCTTTTTTGTATAGTTTTTCTGTGTATTCTTGCCACCTCTTCTTAATCTCTTTTGCTTCTATTAGATCCGTACCATTTCTGTCCTTTATTGAGCCCATCTTTGCATGAAATGTTCCCTTAGAGGTGTGTAAATATTAAAAGAAAATACATGGAGATGGTAGTGAACAGGTATCTCCTGCTGTTGACTACATGAAGTACTGCTGCTTCTGATTTCTTCAAGAGAGCAGTGCCTAAAATTTTTGTAGCCTAGAAATCTAGAGACATTTTCTAAAATTTTCCCAGTTTAAAATGTTGACATATTGTATCTAAAATGTTCCCAGAACTTACATTTAAGTATAAATTTTTCAAGAGCAAGGATTTTAAATGGATCGCCCTTTACCTCATGCTGGGAACAGAGGGAAGCACTCTGTGCTAACCTCTGTTCTTATCTTCAGGCCTCACAGTCAGTGTTGAAAATAGGCATCTAGAGATAATTTGAGTATGCAGTATAAAGTGGACATTTGTAACAGGTCGATGTTGGGATTGTGTTTTCCAGGCACCAGTACGTAACCCAGATCAGTTCAAAGCTCTTGGCTTGGTGACTCCAGCTGGAGTCCTCCTGGCTGGTCCTCCTGGCTGTGGGAAAACTCTGCTCGCAAAGGTATGGAATAAATCAGTGGCATGTATTTTGTTTCTTACTATCAGTTAGGGTAATATGAATTCAACTTTAAATGTTACAGTGGGATATTTTTGCATAGTTTCTATTAGAAGTTCATTTTGGAAAGACTAGCAAATTTTCTTCATGAGAGTTTCCACTCTTATTTGAATTACAAAAGATATATCATTGAAAATTTGGAAAAGAAAATTTTTGATATATCAAAACCCCATCGATTTTAAGAGAAATTATATATTTTGTGTATTATATTCATTTTAATGTGCATTATCACATAGTTGTAGTTTGTAGCTAAGTTTGTTTCCTGCCTTGTTATAGTTACTTATAAGTGAAGTATTTTTTTCTGCATTCCTTATTGCAGTTGTTATTTTGAAAGCTTCGTTTTTTACAGTATTAACAGAAAAAATAGATAAGCAAAAGGGGAAAGCATTTCTTATAATCCCCTCTCTCTTGCCTGCTAATAATTTCATTTTGTTGTTAGTCCTTCCAGATGTTATTCTCCACTTACATATCAAGATAACATACGTAACTTTTACACATATATGTACAACTATGAGATTTTTAAACATGGATTTCTCACTTAGCAATACTTCTTAAACATCTTCCTGTGTCAATATAGATAAATATTAGTGTTTTTAATACCTGCATAGTATTCTGCCATAAAGATGCTCTATAATTCATGAAATGATCCCCTGTTTAAACAACACTGCATGAAACAGTCCTGTGCTGACATTTTTGTACTTTGATGGGTAATTTTAATAGAGTGCATTCCTGAATATTTTTTTAATGAAAAGAATGCATGCGTTTAAAGGTTTTGATCCATTACCACTCCAAAATAATTTGTTACCCAGGTACATTTGATCTATTACCAAAGTGTCTTCTAAGAAGTTTGTGGTAGTTTCTCCCCTTAAGTAGAGTATGAGTATCTATTTCCCCAGCACCCTGAATTAGCAATAGCCGTTGACACTGTTTTTAATATTTGACAGTCTAATAGGTAAACATGCTTATTTTCCAGGTTTTAAGTTCTATTTTAAAAATTACTAGTGGGCTTTTAAAAATAATGTGTTTTATTGGCTTTTTTCTTGATGAATTGTTTGTTCATATCCTTTGTTTTCCTACTTACATGCATATGATTTTCTTATAATCACTCTTCATATAGTAAAATCTGTTATATTTGTATTTTATCAGTGTTTGGGGCCTTCTTATTTTGTTAATCATATTTTTGAAACTTTTTAAGTTTTGTGGCTTCCCCCTCCCTGGCCCCAATAATCATCTGGGCAGCTTTTTCAGTCTTTTGTGATTCCTACCTTCCCTTTGGAATCACTAGAATTTGGAATCACTGGAATTACTAGAGCCATTTTTGTTATTTGTAACTTACATTAGTCATGGCTTTTAGTGTCTGTATAATATTCCATCTATAATTTACTTAACCCTTATCACCTTTTAAAAACATCTGATTACTTGTAAACAAATTAAAATTGATGGCAAGAACAAATTAATTGATTAAAAATAAAATTATAGAATCAAAAAATAAAATTAATGGCCTTTTTAGTAAGTTTCACAACAGCCAAATAATTTCTGGCTTCTCAGTAAATACCAGATGTCCACAGTGCCAATTGCTCATGTGTGTGTGTGTATACATGTAAAATTTTTTAAACTTATTTTTACTTATATCATTAAATTTTCTTGCTGAATGCTTCTAGTACTCTTATACAGCATTGCTGAAAAGGAGTTTGGGAGCAAAGGAGGCAGATGAGAACAAAGACGGGGGTTGTTGGTCTGCATTTTTTTTGCAACAGTTTTAGAAAACTGTAACCAGAAGGAAGGTCCTGCAAGCTAACATGTGGGTTCACTGGGTTGATGCAGTTCCCTGGCTTGGGTGCCTTGTCATGTTTGTTTGGTTTTGAATTGTTATATTTGCACCTCAGGTTCTTACTGGTTACCCATGTTATATATGATACTGTGTGTATGTCAGTCAAAATCTCCCGATTTATCCCTCCCCTCTTATTTACATTTTTCAGAATTCCTTGACAGTTAAGTGGAAAATGGACTGGAAGAAGGCAAAAGGGAAAGGAAGCTAGTTAGGGTTTGGGGGGTTTGGTTTGATCTGAGTTTTTTGCATGTTCAGACAATAGGACATGGTGTGGATGAAGGTGATGGTATAGTGGACAATTAGGAAGTGACAAACTAACCTAAATTTTAGCATTAGAGCCAGTAGAACTTCCAAATGGGTTCACTGATCTAACAAGAGATCAAGGGGAGACACTGTGGCTTTGGCTTAGAAAATGTATTTTCTGGGATGAGGAGGAAAAGAATTTGGGGTGTGGGGTTTGGAGAGTTAGGGAAGATTCAAGAGTCCTGCTTTGGATATGACAGACTTGAAATTCCTATAAGATCCAAATGGAAAAATCTTTTGAAAGATCCAACTGGAGATGCTGAGGAGTGTGTTGAACACAAATCTTGAGCTCAGATACCAAGTTTTATACATAGGAAGGAACTTTATTCCCTGATCATTTTGAAGTTTTGAGTGATTTTATTTAGATTTCATCTCTGCATTCGCAGTATAGTTTTTGGATTCTTCTAAATGCATCGTCATATATTTCTCCTTTGTTGCTATCTTTGGCTTTAAACCATACAGCTTAATCTTTATTAAAAAATAATCTGTAAGTACCATAAAGGACAGAAAAGGTATGGACCTAACAGAAGCAGAAGAGATTAAGAAGAGGTGGCAAGAATACATAGAAGAACTATAGCAAAAAAATCATCATGATCCAGATAATCACAATGGTGTGATCACTCACCTAGAGCAAGAGATCCTGGAATGCAAAGTCCAGTGGACCTTAGGAAGCGTCACTATGAACAAAGCTAGTGGAGGTGATGGAATCCCAGTGGAGCTATTTCAAATCCTAAAAGGTGATGCTGTGAAAGTGATGCACTCAATATGCCACCAGTTTGGAAAACTCAGCAGTGGCCACAGGACTGGAAAAGGTCAGTTTTCTTTCCAGTCCATAAGAAAGGCAATGCTGAAGAATGCTTAAACTACCTACCACACAATTGCACTCATCTCACACGCTAGCAAAGTAATGCTCAAAATTCTCCAAGCCAGGCCTCAGTAGTACATGAACCATGAACTTCCAGATGTTCAAACTGGATTTAGAAAAGACAGAGGAACCAGAGATCATATTCTCAACATCCGGTGGATCATCGAAAAAGCAAGAGAGTTCCAGAAAAACATCTGCTTTATTGACTATGTCAAAGCCTTTGGCAAACTATGGAAAATTCTTCAAGAGACTGGAGTATAGACCACCTGATCTGCTTCCTGAGAAATCTGTATGCAGGTCGAGAAGCAACAGATGGAACTGGACATGGAACAACAGACTGGTTCCAAATTGGGAAAGGAGTACGTCAAGGCTATATATTGTCACCCTACTTATTTAACTTATATGCAGAGTACATAATGAGAAACACTGGGCTGGATGAAGCACAAGCTGGAATCAAGTTTGCTCGGAAAAATATCAAAAACCTCAGATATGCAAATGACACCACCCTTATGGCAGAAAGTGAAGAACTAAAGAGCCTCTTGATGAAAATGAAAGAGGAAAGTGAAAAAGTTGGCTTAAAAGTCAGCATTCAGAAAACGAAGATCATGGCACCTGGTCTCATCACTTCATGGCAAATAGATGGGGAAACAATGGAAACAGTGAGAGATTTTATTTTCTTGGGTTACAAAATCACTGCAGATGGTGAGTGCAGTCATGAAATTAAAAGATGCTTGCTCCTTGGAAGAAAAGTTATGACCAACCTAGATAGCATATTAAAAAGCAGAGACATTACTTGGCCAACAAAGGTTCATCTAGTCAAAGCTATGGTTTTCCCAGTTGTCATGTATGGATGTGAGAGTTGGACTATAAAGAAAGCTGAGTGTCGAAGAATTGATGCTTTTGAATTGTGTTGGAGAAGACTCTTGTGCGTCCCATGGTCTGCAAGGAAATCCCTCCAGTCCATCCTAAAGGACGTCAGTCCTGAATATTCATTGGAGGGAGTGATTCTGAAGCTGTAACTCCAATACTTTGGCCACCTGTTGCAAAGAGCTGACTCATTGGAAAAGACCCTGATGCTGGGAAAGATGGAAGGCGGGAGAAGTGGGCAACAAAGGATGGTTGGATGGCATCACTGACTCAATGGACATGAGTTTGAGTAAACTTTGGGAGTTAGTGATGGACAGGGAGGCCTGGAGTGCTGCAGTCCTTGGAGTCACAAACAGTAGGACACGACTGAGCAACTGAACTGCCTGAAGTACCATAAAGACTGATATTGATGCTTTTGGATTTTGGATTATAAATGAATGAATGTTGATTGCTTTCATTGGGCATTTGTGCCCAGTGAGATTCTGATTTTACTAGGATTCTAAGCTCAGTCTTCAAATATGCTTACATATACCACATTTATGCAAAGAAAAGATTTACATGAATGTTTCCGGTGATTTCCGTCTAATTTTTTGTCTGAGTAATTTGTGAAAAGTATTGAGTTTCTTTTTATTCCTATTTGTCTATTCTCCTTCTAATGAGAAAGAGGCAGCTATGAAAAGGGGGAAATAGAAATAAACTGCAAAAATTCCTTGTATTATCACACATTATTAGTATTTTATTGTATACTTGTCTTATTTGTGTCTTTTTTCTCTTATTAGGCTGTTGCAAATGAGTCTGGGTTAAATTTTATATCTGTGAAGGGCCCTGAATTACTAAACATGGTAAGTTGCTGTGGCATTAGCTATTATTTTTTATTAGGAAAAGTAATGGTCATTCAGATTGCAGGGTCCTCAGATTGTTGAAATAGTTGTGGTATTTTGGTAAAATCACTGCATTAGGAGTGAAGAGATTGAGCTTTGCTGTACTGTTTACTGTGTATAAATGCTTTCTTAATTAAGTCTGTTAACATCTGAGCCTACATTTTTTCACCAGCAGAATGGAAATAATCAAAATAGTCAACATGTTAAAGTGTTAACTCCAAATTTGTCAAGCACTTTACATGTGTTATTCTTCAACAACCCTGTGAGGTACATATTTTTGTGGCCCTGATTCACAGATGAGGAAACTTTGGAGGAGTTGTGTAACTTGGCCTTTGCCCAATAGCTTGGGGTTAGTGGAGCTGACATCTGAGTCTGTGTCATCATACACCTAATCTGCTTTTCTTGTTCTCTTATTGTGTAGCTCAGATGAGTTAAGGATTAATAAATAAAAATACTTAAAGAGAAAGAAATCACTGAAGTATTTACTATATAATAACTTCTTTCTGCATTTAAGCAATTTGTATCTCAATTTTGAGACTTTGAATTTCTTATTTCCTGTTTATGCCTATGAAAAGGAAAAATGCCATTCCATAATATTCAAAGAAAGAAGAAATGAAAATGGTATCATTTGTTTAAAAAGGCTTTTTTAATTCATTCAGTGTACTTTTTACATTTACTGTATATCCCTAAATTAAAAAAATGACTTTTAAGTGTGGTAGTCATGTAGTTAATGTTAAAACCACTATCTTTTTTTTTTTTTTTTTTTTTGCTTAGCAGCAAAATTACTTTATTCTAATATATGTCATTAGTCATAACCAGCCTAAGACTTGATGAAGCCAGAAGTCAGTTTGCAATTCTTTACCCTTGATCTTAGTTTGAGCACCTTACTTTTGTGATTTAGGATAATTAAAAAGGCTCAAGGCTGTTGTGAGGATCAGATGAGAAAACCACTATCTTTTAGAGGTAGTAAAATATTTATAAATAAAGTTAGGATGTCTGGGCTTTTCATCAAAATAACAAGTAGAAAGAAAGTGGACAGGGTTTAGATGAAACAAAACTGATCATGAATTGTGTTGATAATTATGAAGCTGGATGATGGAGGTATTTGGGATTCATTACATTATTATGTCTACTTTCATTATATGTTTGGAACTCTTTTTATAAATGATAAAAACAAAACCACTTTTTATAAATGGTATGTGTTCTTTTATAACTTGATTTTGTTATTTTTGTTTTTAAACATTATAATATTTCTCTTTGTTGATATATTTGCCTCTAGTTATTAGTTTTATGTGTAGTAGTCTATTGAATGACTATAACCACAGTTTTAAAAACTTAACTATATTACAGTCCAGAGGGATGGCTTGGATTGGGAGATAGGAGGAAGGGTCAAGAGAGAGGGGAAATATGTATGTGTATCTATGGCTGATTCATGTTGATGTATGGCAGAAACCAACATAGTATTGTAATGCAATTATTTTCCTCCAATTAGAAATGTTTAAAAAATAAAAACTCAGTTTTTTTTCTTGATAGATGTTTAAGTTGAGCATTATATACATATCATGCAGCAACAAAGACCCAGTGCAGCCAAAATCAATTAGTTTAAAATGATAATAATTAATTTAAAAATATCTACTGAGTGTTTTGGTTCGGCATTCCAAATTTAATTTTTGTTAATTTAGATTTTTTCAGGAAGTTAAATTGGTCTGCTGTATTTGTATACTGTGCAGGATGTTATGGCCACAGAAAAATTTGAAATGGTCATGGCTTCTGCTTTCTAAGGACTTACATTGTAATATGGTGAAGGTATTGTAGAATAGCTCAAAAATTATAACAGTAGGAGGTGCTATAAGAGATGAGAGAGTAATGGGAAGAAAGATCAGTGATCTTTTAGACTGCAAGAACTGTGTTGAGGTAGGTTGGAAAAGCAGGTCATGTGAGAGAAGCGGAATAAGGAAAAGTACAATGAAAAGTATAGGACAGATCTGAAGAAAAGAAGATCTATTCAAATAGAAAGTAGAAGTACTTTAATTGCTGTCATCTCTGATGTCTTCTGTGCCTTAGTTACTTTCATATCACCATATAGTCATACAGTAATATAAAAGATACTTTATGGTATAATTGGCATTGTAAAGATGTTTTCAGATTCTGTCTTATTTAGCAGTATTAGAAAAAAAGCTTTTCTTAGCTAGGTTGAAATTTTACACAAATAATTTTTTGTGCCTAGCTAAAAGTTAAACTATTTTACATATAACTTTTTATTTTAGTTAGTTCTAATGTTATAGCTTCCTGTGAATTGCTTTGTATTTTGATTTTACCATACAGTATGCATTTATGAAACCTGGTAGATATCTAGGTGACTTAATTTGCCTCTTCTGATGCTTTATCATCATCATGAGTTCTTCCTTTAGCAATGTATAAAAACAACAATAGGACAATAAGTTGTCCTCTTTGCATTTAAAATACTCTTGAATTAATGAAAATATCTGCTATATAGAAACAACAATAGAACAGTAAGTTGTCCTTTTTGCATTTAAAATACTGTTGAATTAATGAAAATATCTGCTGGGTATTTTATAAGCATAAAGCTTTGATCAGTTCTAAAATGCTGTAGAATTGTGGAATTTTTCTTGACCTAGAAGAGACCTTGGAGAAGGTAATGGCACCCCACTCCATTACTCTTGCCTGGAAAATCCCATGTACAGAGGAGCCTGGTAGGCTGCAGTCCATGGGGTCGCGAAGAGTCGGTCACACTGAGTGACTTCACTTTCCCTTTTCACTCTCATGCATTGGAGAAGGAATGGCAACCCACTCCAGTGTTCTTGCCTGGAGAATCCCAGGGACGGGGGAGCCTGGTGGGCTGCCGTCTGTGGGGTCGCACAGAGTCAGACACGACTGAGGTGACAGCATCAGCAGCAGCAGAAGAGACCTTATATTCTATTTAGTTTTCATTTTATAAATGAGGAAATTTATAATAAGTTTAAATAAGAGCTAATTTTATGAAGTTGAGCCACATAAAACTGACTATTTTTATAGGTCAGAATGGTTAAATGTCAGCCGTTGCCTGTGGTTTGACTTAATGCTTTTTGAACTCTGATATATACATGACATTTAAAACGGGTGTTATTGTAATTTGGCCCAAACTCCAAAGTTGAGTCGTTTCTACATTTTATTTCCATTCTGCGTTTGGTCAGTATGTTGGTGAGAGTGAGCGTGCTGTGCGACAGGTTTTTCAGCGAGCCAAGAACTCAGCACCCTGTGTGATATTCTTTGATGAAGTGGATGCGTTATGCCCTCGAAGATCAGCCCGAGAGGTAGGTATCATAGTTTAGTGATTACAGAGTTTCTTGAAGCACCATAAATCTTTTTTAACTTCTTGTAAAGTTATGTAGAGTTCAAATAGTTGTTTTATAAAGTCATTCCTTGAGAGCACTGAGACTATTTAAGTGAAGAAAACTAGTAATTTGAAAACAGCCTGAGGATAACAGTTTTATTTTTATTAGTCTCTGTATTCATTTTGTTTTCCTGTGTATTATTTTGGTTTCTCATACCTGTTTGACACAAGTGTGTTGTTTGGAATGGAAATTATGTTAGTTCTGGAAAGCTTACCTTGTAATCTGATGATTCTTTTCAGGGTTCCTGAAATGGTAGAAAATGTAATTTAAGACATCATGTGCTCCAAGCAGGAGCACATGTTTAAGATTCAGCACCATTTCTATCTGGGGAAGATATGAATTGATCTGCATTAAATAACACTTGCATTACTACTGTGAATCATTCTTCTTAGAAATTTCAGTACAATGAGTGCCTGGAAATAGTTCTCAGGAATACTGTTATAAAAGAGTTGGAAGAGTAGTGAAGCATAATATAAAAAAATACATAACCTTTTGAAGAGAATAGCAAAAACTGTGTCATAAGTATGTTTATTACAAGATGATTAAGGAAGTGATTGTATTTCTCTTGTGATTTATCTTCAAATAGTTATTCTGTGTGTGTTCTTAGATTGTGAAACATTCATTAGGTGCTTCATTTTGCTTAAAATTCCCAAAAGCATTCAAAAGTTGCAGAAACAAAACTCTACTAGGATAAGTGTGCTTGATATCATAGCAGTTTTGTTTCCTCACCTAATAGTCAGCAGTATTGCAGAAAACCTTTTATTACAGTCATCTCTGATAGTGATGTGAGTGGCCAGGGCAGAGATCCTTCCAGGGTTCTTTTGCCAGCTGTCACACTCCAAAGCCTAATGTGGATCCCAGGGCAAAACCCTACACATTATATCCAGCTGGTGGAGGCATGCCATGCTCTGAATTTTACTTTTTACTCCTTCTCTTTCGTTATGAGTTAAATCCCTTGTTCATTGACAGCCTATTCGTTGATTTGTGTCTCTGTTATCAACTGGTAATTTAAATTAGGAGGAGTTAACTGAAGTATATATCCAGTCAACTCTCTGCCCTCAAAGAAGTCTGCATCCGTATGAACTACATTTCTAACTTCTAGGTTCTCTCTCTTATGTCTCACTGGTACCTCAGATTTTTGTATTCAGAATGTGTTTCTTTAACATTTTCACCTGAATGGGATTCTTAAAATATTTTAAAATTAAATGTATCCTTTTTTTTATCATGGAAGTTACTCATGAATACATATTGTGAAAAATTCAAATGAAGTATAAAGAGAGTCAAATCTTTCTTCCTATTTTCCTACCTGTTATTCTTGGAGGTTACTTCTGCTGACAGCTGAGTGTTTTGCATTTGTAGTCTGGAACTTTTTCTATAATGTCAAAAACATATATGATTTCAACTTCTTTTTTAATATAAATGTGGTCATTCTATCTTGACACTTTCCCCATCTTCTTAATAACGTATTTTTAGCTATTACATAACTATTCCACAGTCTGGATAGAGAAGATGGAACTCAGTCTTCCTCTGTTTAAGACATTTACACTGTTTCCGGTTGTTCCTCTTACAGATACATCTGTATTGACTCTTATCACATACTTTTGTGCCTGTGTGGGAACATGTGAGAGTTCTGGAAGTAGAATTTCTGGGTAGAAGATGTATATGTATATTTTGAAAGTTAATACTAAATCTCTTTTCACAAAAACTGCGAGTTAGATACATCTACCAACAACAGTGTGTATAATAACTATTTCCTATATCTTTGTCAATAATGGATAATACCTACCTTTTTATTTTTCTCAGTTTTATTGTCAGTACAGCGTGTTAAATTTTAGTATTCATGTCTCCGCCCCTTTTGCTATTAACCCTGTTTGTTTTTCTCTGCTTGCTTTGGCAACACATACAACATGTCTTCCCCTTTATTTGTCGTTAATTTATAAGAGCTGTTTGTATGTGGTGGAGATTAGTCTATTGACTAGTTATGTGTATTGGTACTATTTTCCCCAGTTTTATCACTTATCTTTTTTTATTATAAAAAATTTTACATTTTAATATAGTAAAATCAATTCTGAGGTTTTTACTTTGCTTAAGTAGAACAGTGTTGTGTTTTTTTTCTTTTTTTTTTTTTTTTCTTGAGTCTGGATTATGATTCTGTTAATGTCCTAATTGTTAATGCTGTGTCTCCAAGGAGTGATAATAAGGGACACCAAAATTTTTTTCTGGAGAAATCAGTGTGTTAAACTCATCACTGCCTCTGGACACAAAATTTATGTTGAAAAAAGGCAATCAATGACAAAAAGAAGCACAGCACTATTTTTCTCATCTCTTCCATTGTGAACTTTAAGGCTCTGTGTGTTTAATGGGTTAATAACCCTCTCTTCACCAATTTCTTGCACCTTTCTCTTGGATGTTGCCCTGGACTTTGTATTACATGCTTCACAGACAAGAAAGAAGGCCTCAGTGTCCCAGCTGATAGCTCTGGATGTCCAGTGTCTAAGGGAGTCTGATCTGGCTGATCTGGCAGCCCAGTGGTTAAAACTTCACCTACCAATACAAGGGTTACATGCTTGATCCTTGGTCAGGGATCTAAGATCCCACATGCCTTGCAGCCAAGAAACCAAAACCTAAAACAGAAACAATATTGTAATAAATTCAATAAAGACTTTAAAGTTGGTCCATATCAAAAAAATCTTTAAATACCTTAAAAAAAGAGCTGAGTCTAGATTTGCCCAAAGGGAAGTTCACTGAAACTGTTAGATCTTTTTTTAAATTTTATTTTATTGACGTATAATTGATTTACAGTGTTGTATTAATTTGTATTAAAGCTAATTGATGGTATTAATTATATTAATATTGATGTTTAATACATCAATATGTTGTTTATATTACTATTTAATGCAATTAGTATATTTAATATTATATTACATTATATACAATATAATTATATATAATATTAATTGTATTAAAGCAAATTGATTCAGTTATAGACATGTACATTTCTTTTCATATTCTTTTCCATTATGGTTTATCACAGGATTTTGAATTCTCAGCTATTGGTTCTTCAACTGACTCAGAGGCGTAAGACTTTGGGACCAGCTGAGCCTGAGACTGAATTTCATTTCTGTCCTTATCTAGCTTTGAGACCTTGGACAAGTAGCCTCTCTAAGCCTCGGTTTCCTCATCTGAATTGTGGAGAGTAGCACGATTGCGGGGGAAGCACACTGACAAGAACATGATGCACAGTCATTAGATACAGCGACTTCTTCGGAAATGACATTTGTTATATCTTTTGACAGAAGCTTTCATTCAAGTTAGCAATTATAATATTTTGTATGAAAAAAAATAGCAATGTGTTCTTCTTATTAGGAGCTGATGGAGCTATATTTATTTGTTTTTAGACAGGGGCAAGTGTCCGAGTGGTGAATCAGCTGCTTACAGAGATGGATGGTCTGGAAACACGTCAGCAAGTTTTTATTATGGCAGCCACTAACAGACCAGGTGAGAAAGAAGACTATAAAACAGCTAAGTCTAAAACCTTCCAGCATTTATAAGCAGTATAATTTACATACATCCTAGTAAAGAAAGGTAAGTTTGGGAAATCCCTTTTTGGTTCATAAGTTGGAATAAAACTTTAGAAAGTGTTTAAGTCAGCTATAATTTTTTAAAAATGGGTGTATGTGTGTGTGTGTATAGTGTTTTTGCCTGGACTCTGTAAAAAAAGTTGTCTTGTTGGCAGAGAACACTTGTAACATACACTTTGACCGCGAAGTATTATCAGGATTTATATCCTGTGGTTCCTCTCAAGCTTGTAGGACACAGGAACCAGGCTCTTTTTCACTGTATCTAAAGGTTGAAGGTGGGTGTTTAAGGTTTTATCCTAGAAGCTTATCCATATACCTGCACTTAACTCATTTTTTAAATTGTTAAAAAGCTTAAGTAATCTGGGAAGGGCTTAGAAAAAGGCTCAAAACTTCAGAAATATTGAAGGTCGTTTATACTTTGGGTCCTAAATTGTTTTCATGTTGTTTAATACTTCGCCATCCATATAAGCCACCCTGTCATAGCTGCCCTGCATTGATGTTTCTAACTGTGTCTGCCAGCAGTGACATGGGACTTTAATTGCTTAAATGGATTTTTCAGTTTTCAAGCTGATACAATTTTCATTTCTCATAAATTAGTACAGATACTAAAATCTTTATGAATTGTATACTATTTCATTTGAAAATGAAAAATCAAAAGGTGTTATGGTTTAACACCTTTGAATTAGACTCTTATCTTTGAATTAGAAATATTTTCTTTGAGTTCGGTAGAACTGGATGTGAATCCTGGTTGTAACACTTCACGTCTTACCAACTCTTCTCTTTCAACCCTAACTAGTCTGTACCAACTGAGTAGGTTATAATTCAGTTCTGACACTAACCACTTAGTGCCAGAACCTGCAAGTTAAGGGTGAGTCATCTTGACTACTGCCCTACTTCATATGCCAGCTACGCGTGGTGTCTCCAGGACACCTGCACTTCGGACCAACTTGCTGCCTAGACTTGGGGATACCCATAACTGCCCTCACGTTCAATAATTTGCTAGGCGGACTAACAAGATGAAGAAAAGCACTATACCTACAGTTCTAGTTTATTATAAAGTGTACAGTTGGGGCTAGATCTCAGAGGTGGTATGGTTTCCAGACCCCTTCTCCACGGAGTCAGGACACATCACCCTCCTGGCCCATCAATGTGTTCATTGACCAGGAATCTCCCTCAGGTTTGTTGTCCAGAGTTTTTATTGATTGACTCATCAGCCATGTGGTTGAACTCAGTCTCCAGCCGTGCCCTACCTCCCCAGATGTCTGGCTACAAGTTCCAACCTTCTAATCAGATGATTAGTCATTCTGATAACCAGCCCCATCCTGAAGTTATATTGGGGCCAACCTTGAGTCATCTGTTTCACATAACAAAGACACTGCTGTTGCACAGAAAGCTCTAGCCAAGAGCCAGAGGTAACGACCACTATGCTTATTCTTTGCTGTACCACATTAATCCTGGGCATATATTACTTCATCTTGCTAACCAGTACTTATTCATCTATAAAATGAAGATGATAATACCTAATAGGCAGTATTGTCACAAAGCTTAAGTGATGTTGGTAATGTATGTATTGTAGTGTGTGGCAAGTAGCTGTTAAGTAATTATTATGATTGTCATAGGCACTTTAGGTATTGGCAGTAGGAACAGTCATTGGGTCATAAACTCAGAGTCATCCTAGAAGAAACCTTGAAGGTCTCAAATTTGGATAGCGTCACATCCTACCTTTCCCAAGCAGCTGCAGATCTTTTCTAGCAGATTTCAAAAAGACAGTGTTTGGTTTGCCATAATAACCTATTCTGTCTTTAACTGCACTCAACATTTTTCATTCATGTTTATTGTAAACATCTTATCTTTTAGTTTAATCTCTGTAGATTAGAAAATAGTGGATCCTTCAGCGTTACTTAAGTTTTACTGAAATCCTTTCCTTCAAAAGGCTTCAGGTACACTGTCTTTCCTCATGTTTTTTCCGCCTCCTCTGATCTCTTTATTCATCTTTGAACTCCTTCTCCAGATTCTCCTTAGTTGTAAAACCGGACAGGTGAATGTAGTCGTCTGTTGAGCTTAGCCAGTGAATGGAGGTTGAATCATCGTGTAGCCCCTGTGTTTTGTTCTTTCCAGTGTCCTTGAGTATTGTCTTCTTCTCGACTGTACCTCACTCACCCATCACTTCCTCCCCATTACATTGAGGAACCACATAAATTTAAAAACATTTTTTGGATCTCCTTGCTTTATTGATGCTTATTTGGCAGTTCTGTTCCATTGTATTCTATCCTGTGACATTCTGTTTGGTTGTTAATAACTTGTTTCCTGGTTAGCTTTAAGAAATCCCCTCTTGCCTGATGTTCTGGTCAGCTATTGGTGCGTGACAAACTGCTACAATACTTAGTGTCTTAAAATCACCATTTTTGCCTTGTTGGTCATTTTGTAGGTGAGGAATTTAAGGAGGGCTTGTCCAGGTGGTTCATCTGTGGTCCACATGCCATCAGCAGGCATGGCTGGGCCAGAGAACCCCTCCCGAGGTGACTTCTCCTCTCATGTCTGTGTCTTGGTGCTCCTTGGCATTATGCCTCCCCTTGCCCTCTGCAGTGCTCATCTTCCAAGGCCTCGCCATGTGGCTTGACTTCTGTTAGCATGGCTCTCTGAGTACTCACCCTTCTTAGATGACAGCTGGATGGCAAGAGATAAAGGCAGAAGTTGCCATTCCTCTTGAAGTTAAGGCCCAGATTAGACAAATTCTCTTTGTCAGGACAGTGACAGAAAGAGCCAGATTCAAAGGGAGAGAAGTAAGAATGTAAAAACATGTAGTTATCTTTAATCCTTATTATGCAAATTTTTCTTTCATCATATTCTTTGTATTATGGTGCAAGTTATACGTTCAGCCTTATGGTTTGGTGTTGATCAGTCATATCAGTATAGTTTTCTGTAATTTCAGAAGATTTACTTGTTCACTCATTTTTACAGAATTTTTATTATATGCCTGGTCCTACTGAGCTTTGGGAATTCAAAGGTTAACAATTCAGAAAAGTTATTTGCCTGCTTATGTTCTGATTTGGGGCTGAACAGGGAATAAGTAATAGGTGGTCCAATAAAACAGGGTAAGAGGATGCAGAATGTCTATTTTGGGCAAAGGAATGCTAACTTAGATATCATGGTCCAGGAAGGCTTCTTCAGAAGTGACATATGAGCAGGAACCCAAATAATGTGAAGAATTGAGCCATACAGTAATCTGAGAGAAGGCGTTCCAGGTAGAAAACAGTAAGTGTAAAGATCCTGAGGTGAGAACAAGATTGGAGAACTAGCACGGCCAGTGTGTCTCAAGTGAGAAGACTTAGGGGGTGCTGGGGGGAGTCAGTAATGGAGAGAAGCAAGGGGCCTTTTAGGCCACAGTATGGAATGTGGGTTTAATTATTCTGCCGTGAAGGTTTTTTGAATGGGGAATGATGTGATCTAGTTTTCTTTTTGTAAAACACGTGACTTTTTTTATTAATAACTTTGTATTTTGAAATATTTATAAACTCACAGGAAATCATAAAAAATAATGCACAGAAGTTTCATTTACCCAGTTGTTTTACATTTTACATAACTATGGTACAAAATCAAAACCAGGAAAAGACATTTGTGTAATTTTGTCTATTTCTCTGCTATTTTAGCACGTGTGGATTCATGTAATCCCATTGAAGTCAACACAAGAACTGTTCCATCACCACACAGACCTCCTTCCTGCTGTTCCTTTATGGAAAAAAACCACCTCTCTCCCACCATCTCTAACTCAGGGCAACTGCTAGTCTGTTCTCCATCTCTATAACTGTATCACTTTAAGAATTTTATATGAAAGTAATCATACAAAATGTGACCTTTAGGTTGGCTTTATTCACCTGTTCTAATGCCCTTGTTGTTCAGTTGCTAAGTCGTGCCTGACTTTGTAGCCCAGTGAACTGCAGCATACCAGGCTTCCCTGTCCTTCACCATCTCCCAGAGTTTGCTCAAACTCATGTCCATTGAGTCGGGGATGCCATCCAACCATCTCATCTTCTGTGTCCCTCTTTTCTTCCTGCCTTCAATCTTTCCCAGCATTAGGATTCTTTCCCAATGAGTCAGCTCTTCACATCAGATGGCAAAGTATGAGACTGATTGAAATTCTTGTGTGTATCAATAGGCTGTTCCTTTTCAGTACTAATATTCTGTGATGTGCAGGTAGATCCTAGTTTGTTTAACTGTTCTCTTCTTGGGGGCATTATGTTCGTTTCCAGTTTTTGAGTGCTTCATATAAAGCTGCCCTGAACACCTAAATATAGGTCCTTGTGTGGACACAATTTGTTTCTTTGAAATAGATGCCCAGGAGCATCATTGCTGGGTCATATGATAAATATATGTTCATTTTTTTAAAGAGGTTGTCAGACTCTTCTGGAGTGACTGTGATTTCTGTCAATAACGCTAAGAGAGATTCAGTTTTTTTGCATCTTTGTCATGATCTGTATCTTGTCTTTTCATCAGCTTATTTCCTTTTATACATTACTTTCTGAGGACCATGTCTAAAATCTGTTTTTCAAAACTGTGTCGCAAAGATTGTCTCCAGTGTTTCCTTTCAAAGTGTTATGGTTATGTTTCACACTTAAACCTGTGATCTGTTGTTAGGTAACTTATGTGAGGCACAAAGTTTAGGTCAAAGGTTTTTTTCCCCTGTGGTATCCAGTTGTTCCACCATCATTCGTTGAAAAGACTCCTTCCTCCACTGAGTCACTTTTACACCTTTTTCAAAAATAAGTTGGTCAGTGCTAGCAATGAACAATTGGAGTTTGAAATTGAAAATACAATACCATTTACATCAGCACCAAAAAGAAAGAACGAAAAACAGAGACTTAGGTATAAATTAATAAAATATGTACAAGAGCTGTATGAAGCAAACTGTGAAACTGATGGAAAAAAATCAAAGATCTGAATAGATATCTCTTGTGTCTGATAGGAAAACCCAGTGTTGCCAAGATGTCAGTCTTCCCAGTTTGGTCTATAGATTCAAAGCAATCCTAGCAAGTTTTTTTTAAGAACATTTGTTTCTAAAGTTGATATCAAAGGGCAAAGTTTATATTCTAAAGTTTATGTGGAAGCACAAGTATATTCTAAAGTTTATATGGAAAGGCTAAAGTTTATTTGGAACCACAAGACTCAGAAGAGCGAGCACAGTATTAAAGGAGAGAATAGGGACTTCCCTGGCGGTCCACTGGTTAAGAATTCACTCACCAGGGCAGGGGATTCAGGTTCAGTCCCTGGCCCGGGAGGATCCCACGTGTCTCTGGCCTGAAGCCTGTGAACCATGACTGCTGAAGCCCGCGTGCTGTGGAGCCCATGCTCTGAAACAGGAGAGGCCATGGCGGCTGAGAAGCCTGTGCAGCACAGTTAGAGTTGCCCCTGCTTACCACACCTGAAAGCCTGTGTTCAGCAACAAGGACCCAGCGCAGCCGAAGTATAAAAAGTAAATAAAAATTTAAATAAAGAAGAGAATAAAATTGGAGGACTGGCACTACCCAGCTTCAAGATTTATTATAAAGCTGTGATAATCAAGACAGTGTAGTACTGACAAAAGGATAAGATAAATCAATGGAACAGAACAGAAGCCAGAAATAGACCCATACAAATATAGGCGACTGATCTTTGACAAAGGAACAAAGACAGTATCCTAACAGAAAGGATAGTTTTTTCAACAAATGGTGCTGTAACAACTGTATACTCACATGCAAAAAACAAAAAAACAAAAAACTAGACGTAGATCTTACACCTTTCACAAAAATTAACTAAAAATGGTATTCTTAGCCTTGGGGATCTGTAGTTAGAATTTAAGGCATCTAGGAACCTCCATGGGGCTTCACAGGTGGTGCTAGTGTAAAGAACCCACCTGCCAGGAGACACAGGTTCAGTCCCTGGGTGGAAAGATCTCCTGGAGGAGGGCATGGCAGCCCACTCCAGTATTCTTACTTGGAGAATCCCATGGACAGAGGAGCCTGGCTAGCCACAGTCTATAGGGCCACAAAGAGTCAGACATGACTGCGTGACTTAGCACGCATGCACACACATGTAGACATGAGCCTAAATGTGAAAATTTTTTAATTTCACCAACCTCTAACTGAATTTTAGCATTTCCCTGAATTATGAACGTTGGCGACAAGACAGAGTATACCTGGAACTGTGAACTTGTAGCTATTTCTCTGTCACCTTACAGTCTTTGCAGATATCACACGATACTGTTTATACCCATACTACTCCACAATTAGTTTTATCAGACTTGCTGTTTAAGATATTAATAAGGAAGTGCATGTATTGTTATTCAAAATTTTGTTTTCCTAACAGTTTGATAGCTTTTAATACCATTGATTTCTTTGTAATCCTTTGTATTTTGCCTTATGCATTAAAGCACGTTTTCGACAGAGTGTCCATAAATTTCACTGTAGTCCCAAAGGAGTTCTTAACATAGAGGATCATCTGAGTTAGAACATCCATGGTCCAGGGAGAATTGATGTGAGCTTGGTGGGAGAATTAAGAAGTGGAGCTGACCCCACTTTGGGATATGTTTTGAAGGTAAAACCAATAGAAAGTACTGTAATTAGATGTGGATGTGAGAAAGAGAATAAACAAAGGTTACTATTAGAATTTTTTACCTAAAACCTAGGTAAAAGGTTTGCTACTTGCTGAAATGGAGAGCACTTGGAGAGAAGTAAGTAGGTTTCTATTTTATTTTATATCAGTTTGTTTTGCTGTCATACCTAAGCAATCATTGCCTATCCTAAGGTCACAGAGATTAACTCCTCTGTTTTCTTGTAAGAGGTTTATACTTTTAGTGCTCACATTTAAGTCTTTGATCAGTTTTGAGTTAATTTTTTGTCTGTTGTGAGAAAGATGTTCATCTTTTTGCAGGCTATTCATGTGTCTCAGGATCCTTTGTTACAAAGACTAATCTTTTCCCCCTAGAATTGTCTTGGCAACATTGTTGAAAATTGAAGGTCCATTGGTAACAAAGTATTTTCTGTAAGTTGAAAGTTGCTACTGTTAGCTGTTAAATTTTAGGTTTTTTTGAGTACTTAATAGAATAGCAGTTGCTTTTTGATCAACAGCTGAGGAAGAGTTTCTCCTGTTAACGCATCTGTCTCATTTGTAAGCCAATGGATTTTGTCCTTAAATCTTTAGAATTGTTGATGACTTCATTGCAAAGATAAGAATAGTTCTGTTAGAAACTGAAGAAGGTAAGAATTGTTATCTTGAGTCTTCTACTTAAAGTTCTGACACAATTAGGTAAGGAACCATTTAGGAAGCTGTAAAAATAATCCAAGTAAAAGATGATAGTTTGAATCAGGTAATACCTGAGGGTAGAAAGAATCTGAACATGTTGTATTATAGAGTTGACAGGATTTGCTAATGACTTGAACATAGATGTGGAAGAATGGAATCCAGTATGACTCCCAAATTTTAGGCCTGAAAAACTGGAAGGATCAGTTGGCCTTAACCAAGGCAAGAAGTGACGGGGAAAGATCCAAATCTCAGTCATCATTAAGATACCTATTAGTGAAACAGAATTGTTGAGTATGAACCAGCTTTTCTTTGAGAAATGATGTAATAGATAAAATTTTATAAGAGCTTTTGATGGAACATTGTTTAAATCATCTAAACCTCCCCTCCCACCCCCCCCACCCCCACCACACACACTTTATGGGATATAAAGTACTCAGGATGCTTTTTACTATAAATAAAATAAGTAAATAATTTCTTAAAATAATAAACTATAAAACACTAAATGTGATGTTTGTCAATAAGAGAGTTTTAAATTATTATTAAAGTCCTAAACTAAGAATCCTTTCTAAATACAATAGGGATTGTTTATATCAAGCTTTATTTTGAGACATGACGATCTGGCTTTAAGATCTACATTTGTGGGACTTCCCTGGTGGTCCAGAGGTTAAGACTGTGCTCCGAGTGTGTGAGGTTCAGGTTCAGTCCTTGGTCAGGGAACTAGAACCCACATGCCTCAACTAAGAGTTTACATGCCGTAACTAAGACCTGGCGCAGCCAGATAAATAAAACTAAATAAACAAAAAAATTTTTTTTAAAAGATCTGCATTTTTATATTTAAAATAAAAGATGTTTTTCACAGCATGGTGTTGGCATAGACAGACATATAGATCATTGGATTATAGAATCAAAATAATATTTCTACAAATATTGGGATAATTGATTTTTTTTAATTTTTAAATAAAGCACAAAGACACTGGTGGGAAAAGGATGACCTTTTCAGTAGTGATGGAACAGTTGGATGTTCATATGCAAGAAGAGTGAACTTTAATCCATATCTTTTATGACATGTAAAAATGAACTCACATGATCAAAGACCAATGAAAATCCAAAGCTACAAAACTGCTAGAAGAAAACAAAGGGTAAAATTTTTTCTACCTTGGATCAAGCAAAGATTTCATAGATGTGATACCAAAAGTGCAGTCTTTCGAGCAAGTGGTTTAATTGAACTGCTCTTCAAAGGATGCCACTAAGAGAATAAAAAGACCACAGACTGAGAGAAAATATTTGCAAAGTATAATATTTGATAAAGGATATTTCATGAACTCAACAACATAACTCAAAACTCAACAGTAACAAAATATATTAAAAATAGGCAAAAGATTTGTACAGACACCTCAGCATAGAAAGTATACAGGTGACAAACAGATGAAAAGGTGCTCAGTGTTATTAGTCATCAAGGAAATGCAGATTAAAGCTGCAGAGAGGTATCACTGCGAACCTTAGAATGACTGAAATGAAAGAGACTAATTATTGGGCATTTCGTGGACACCGAGTCTGCGAGAGCACATGTGGGTGCCAAGCGGGAGGGGACCAGGAAGACCCAGCTGAAGGTGTACGGATTTGAGCCTCGGCATTTCTAACCCACGATCTAGAAATGCATTGTGATTCCTGTCCATTAGACTGTAAAGTTATGTAGGTAATCTTGGAAACTATAATGGCGACTGAGTTGGAATGACCTTTAGGCTATTTTGGACCACTCCAAAGAATGTGGGTTGCTAGAAACCCTCCCAGCTTTGCTTTTGTTGAATTTGAAGATCCCCGAGATGCAGGGATAGATGGGAGAACACTATGTGGCTGCCCAGTAAGATGTCAAATGGTGAAGAAAAAATCAGAATTGTGGTCCACCTCCATCTCAAAAGGTCCTCGCCCTTGAAGTGGTTATTAAAGGAGGAGTCCTGCACCTTGCTGCCTGTCTCCAAGATGGAGAAGCTCTCCCCCAGTCAGAGCAGGTCTCTTGATAGAGGTAGAAGAGAGGGATCGCTGTCCTAGGAGGGAAATCACGAACCATCCTGGTCTTTCTCTAGGTCTGGTAGCCAGTGTAGGTCAAATGAAAGGAAATAGAAGACCAGTTTGCAGGAGGAGCAGTATACAGAAAATAACTTCTTTGACAGGAACATGTACAGAAAATTCAGGTTTTGTTTGAGACTTCATAAGCTCGATGCATTCTTAAGATGTTTTAGTTGTTCACATTTGTTTCTTGGAACAGTGACACATAAGAGTGTAATTCTTTGTGGTTTGAAATGGATCAGTTGAGGCATGTAGTATCAAGAATACTTTACAGTGTCCCCTGAAGCATAGTTTAATTTGCTTTGAATTTTAGTCTTGTGTAGACTGATGATGAACCTCTAACTCCTGTCCAGCTAAAGTGTGATGTTTATGGAAACAAAACCGGCAGAGACTGAAGACTTTTCCATAGCTGGGATATGGTATGCAGCTGTAGTTAAGCAAGCAGTCTTTAAGAGCTGCTGTGAACACACACCAGCAGGTAAAAATTAAAGCTGCACCCTTAAACTCAGTTAGAGGTTTGAGAGTTCCATTGGTGTTCGCACTGGACAAGACGTTTTCTAGTTGGTGTTGAATCCTAGAAATTTCAAGAAAGTTAGTTTGCCTTTGCTTTGGGTCAGAAGTTCTGTATGAGATTCCCTGGTGGTGGGCTTCCCTGGTGTCTCAGAGGGTGAAGCATTTGCCTGCAATACGGGAGACCTGGGTTTAATTCCTGGGTCAGGAAGATCCCCTGGAGAAGGAAATGGCAACCCGCTCCAGTACTCTTGCCTGGGGAATGCCATGGACGGAGGAACCTGGTAAGCTATAGTCCACGGGGCTGCAAAGAGTTGGACATGACTGAGCAACTAATGCTTACATGTGATTGCTGTATATGAATCAGTTCAGTTGCTCAGTCATGTCTGACTCTTTGCAAGCCCACGGACTGCAGGATTCCAGGCTTCCCTTTCCATCACCAACTTCTGGAGCTTGCTCAAACTCATGTCCATTGAGGAGGTGATGCCATCCAACCATCTCATCCTCCGCCGTCCCCTTCTCCTCCCACCTTCAGTCTTTCCCAGCATTGGGGTCTTTCCAGTGAGTCAATTCTTTGCATCAGGTGGTCAAAATATGAGAGTTTCAGCTTCAGCATTAGTCCCTCCAATGAATATTCAGTACTGATTTCCTTTAGGATTGACTGGTTTGATTTCCTAGCAGTTCAAGGGACTCTGAAGAGTCTTCTGGTCCAACACCACAGTTCAAAAACATCAATTACACAGCGCTCAACTTTCTTTATAGTTCGGCTCTCACATCCATACATGACTACTGGAAAAACCACAGCTTTGACTAGATGGACCTTTGTCAGCAAAGTAATTTCTCTGCTTTTTAATATGCTGTCTAGGTTGGTCATAGTTTTATTTCCAAGGAGTAAGTGTCTTTTGATTTCATGGCTGCAGTCACCATCTGCAGTGATTTTGGAGTAAATAAATAAAGTCTGTCACTGGTTCCATTGTTTCCCCATCTATTTGCTATGAGGTGGGACCAAATGCCATGATCTGTTTTTTGAATGTTGAGTTTCAAGCCAGCTTATTCACTCTCCTCTTTCACTTTCATCAAGAGATTCTTTAGTTCTTCTTTGCTTTCTGCCATAAGGGTGGTGGCATCTGTGTATCTGAGGTTATTGATATTTCTCCTGACAACGTTGATTCTGGTTTGTGCATCATCTAGCCTGGCATTTCTCATGATATACCCTGAATATAAAAGAAGCAGGGTGACAATATGCAGCCCTGACATACTCCTTTCCCGATTTGGAACCGGTCTATTGTTCCATGTCCAGTTCTAACTGTTGCTTCTTGACCTGCATTCAGATTTCTCAGGAGGCATACATATACCCATCTCTAAGAATTTTCCACGGTTTGTTGTGATCCACATAGTCAATGGCTTTGGCATAGTCAATAAAGCAGAAGTAGATGTTTTTCTAGAACTCTCTTGCTTTTTCAATGATCCAACCGATGTTGGCAATTTGATCTCTGGTTTCTCTGTCTTTTCTAAATCCAGCTTGAACATCTGAAAGTTCACGGTTCACATACTGTCAAAGCCTGGCTTGGAGAATTTTGACCATTACTTTGCTAGTGTGTGAGATGAGTACAATTGTGCGATAGTTTGAACATTCTTTGGCATTGCCTTTCTTTGGAATTGGAATGAAAACTGACCTTTTCCAGTCCTGTGGCCATTGCTGAGTTTTCCAAATTTGTTGGCATATTGAGTTCAGCACTTTCACAGCATCATCTTTTAGGCTTTGAAATAGCTCATTTGGAATTCCATCACTCCACTAGTTTTGTTCACAGCAATGCTTCCTAAGGCCCACTTGACTTCACATTCCAGGATGTCTTGCTCTAGGTGAGTGATCACATGATTGTGATTATCTAGATCACGATGATCTTTTTTGTGTAGTTATTCTGTGTATTCTTGCCACCTCTTCTTAATCTCTTCTGCTTCTTTTAGGTCCATACCATCTCTGTCCTTTATTGAGCCCATCTTTGCATGAAATATTCTCTTGGTATCACTTATTTTCTTTAAGAGATCTCTAGTCCTTCCCATTCTATTGTTTTCCTCCATGTCTTTGCATTGATAACTGAGGAAGGCTTTCTTATCTCTCCTTGCTATTTTTTGAAACTGTACTTTCAAATGGGTTTATCTTTCCTTTTCTCCTTTGCCTTTCACTTCTCTTCTTTTCTCAGTTATTTGTAAGGCCTCTGCAGACAACCATTTTGCCTTTTTGTGTCTCTCTTTTCTTGGGAATGGTCTTGATTACTGCCTTCTGTGCAGTGTCATGAACCTCCATCCATATTTCTTCAGGCACTGTGTCTATCAGATCTAATCCCTTGAATCTGTTTGTCACGTCCACTGTATTATCATAAGGGATTTGATTTAAGTCATACCTGAATGGTCTAGTGGTTTTCCATACTTTCTACAATTTAAGTCTGAATTTGGCAATAAGGAGTTCATGATCTGAGCCACCATCAGCCTCTGGTCTTGTTTTTGCTGCCTGTATAGAGCTTTTCCATCTTTGGGTGCAAAGAGTACAATCAGTATGATTACAGTATTGACCATCTGGTGATGTCCATGTGTAGAGTCTTCTCTTGAGTTGTTGGAAGAGGGTGTTTGCTATGACCAATGCATTCTCTTGGCAAAACCGTTAGCCTTTGCCGTGCTTAATTCTATACTCCAAGGCCAAATTTGCCTGTTACTCCAGGTATCTCATGACTTTCTACTTTTGCATTCCAGTCCCCTATAATGAAAAGGACATCTTTTTTGGGTGTTAGTTCTAGAAGATCTTGTAGGTCTTCATGGAACCTACAGCTTCTTCAGTGTTAGTGGTTGGGGCGTAGACTTGGATTACTGTGATATTGAATGGTTTGCCTTGGAAATGAACAGAGATCATTCTGTCATTTTTGAGATTTCACCCAAGTACTGCATTTTGGACTCTTATTGACTCTGATGGCTGCTGCATTTCTTCTAAGGGATTCTTGCCCACAGTCGTAGATACAATGGTCATCTGAGTTAAATTCGCACATTCCCATCCATTTTAGTTCCCTGATTCCTAAAATGTCAATGTGCACTCTTTCTATCTCCTGTTTAAATCAATTTCTCTTGACTCATGGACCTAACCTAACATTCCAGGCTCCTATGCAGTGTTGTTCTTTACAGCATCAGACTTTACTTCCATCACCAGTCACATCACAGTTGGGTGTTGTTTTTGCTTTGGCTCCATCTCTTCATTCTTTCTGGTGTTATTTCTCCATTCTTCTTGAGTAGCATATTGGGCACCTACTGATCTGGGGAGTTCATCTTTCAGTGTCATGTCTTTTTGCCTTTTCATACTGTTCATGAGGTTCTAGAGGCAAGAATACTGGAGTGGTTTGCCATTGCCTCCTCCAGTGGACCACATTTTGTCAGAATTTTCCACCATGACGCATCTGTCCTGGGTGGCCCTACATGGCATGGTTCATAGTTTCACTGAATTAAGACAACTTGGTTCATAGTTTCACTGAGTTATGTATATGAATACATAGCTCTTTATAACATTCTTTATTTGGAAATTTGAGACTATTCAAGATAACTGTGACCTCCAGTGTAAGGATATATTGTAGAGCTGAACTTTGAGATACGGTGCAAGAATTTTTTCCATACTGTCATTTGTAATATATTTTGTGAGAATTCTATTTTTTTTTTTTTTTTTTTTTTGAGAATTCTTGGGATTAAAGTTTTGGTTACAAATTGTTCTTTTAACCTGAAAGCCTGTTTTTTCCTTAAAGAACTAAAGTAATCTAAGCTTGGTATCAAGTCTTGGTATAACATTTGTATTGGAAGCCATACTTACATATTTTCTTGTTAAGTGTTTTTAAAAATAAAATGTTGATATAATTGTGTTGATCCTACTATTACCATAGTTCTTGTCCCATAGAAGGCAGTTGGTTACACAAATCTTATTTTGTAAAGAAACACAATTGAGGGTATTGCATTGAAGGAAGACTTTGGTTGTCTTACCTAAGTGATGGTACACTTTTAGAAGTAGAAACCATTTCAAAGTTCATTATATTCAGTGACCAACATTTTAAAATGCAGTTACAAGATACATTATAATTTGAAGTTTCCCTAAAAAAGAGAAAAACTTTTATCATTAGTACTAAAACTTCCCACAAATCTTTAAAATTTGCTTCCATTTTATGTAATTTGAGATATTACATGGGAATTCTACATTGATCCATCATGATGTAAAATGCACTATATGACTCAAAGGTAACTACGGAATTGAATATGGAAGCACACATAACCTTCTTCTTAGAAATGTAGAGGAGTTGTAATTTCAAGTTTTTATACAATTAGATTAAATCATAATACAACGACAACAAAAGATTAACTGTACTAAGAATTGACAAGGATACAGAGTATATGAATGTATTACTGTTGGCAATGTAAGATGGTACAGCTTGTTTGGAAAGCAGTTTGTTGATTTTTAAACATTACATGTACACCTGCAGTGTGTAATTGCCATGCTGCTTTGCATAGGTATTTACTGAAGAGAAAAGCACATACAAAGACTTGTAAGTAGTCCAAAACTGGAAATGAACCAAATGTTTGTCAACAGAAGAATTAAAAAACAAATGTGATATAGCCACACAATGGAATGCTGCTCAGCAATAAAAAAGTTATATACTGATACATATGACAACTTAGGTGAATCTCGAAATAATTATGTTGAGTAAAAGAAAGCAGATAGTATATGCTGTATGATTCCACTTACATAAAATTCAAGAAAATGCAAACTAATCCATAGTGACAAAACAGATCAGTGGCTGCCTAGGGTGAGGGGATTTAGGGAAGGACGAGAGAGAGAGAGGTTAAAAAGGAATCATCAGTAAAGTGCACTCCATTTTTAAAGTGCACTCGTTTCCTAAGACCAGAATGTTTGCGAATCTTTGCCCTGTAGAGTCAGGTGACCCTTAGGCTTGTCAGACACGTGGTGGTGAAAGTGTTAGGCTTCATTCTGCAGGGTGGAGCAGGATTTCAGAGAATTGAATATGTATTTTAGGAAGATAACCCTGGCAGCATTGTAAGGGGTCCCAGGGAGGGGGAATTTAGAAAAGAACCAGTTAAGGGCACATTACATTTGACCTTGACTGAGGTTCGAGGTAATAGGAAGCAGACTTGATAAAATTGATAGAATGTGTCACCAGTGAGAGGGAAGGGAGAAACCTGCCTGGTATTTGGGGGACAGGTGGGGGTCATCATGTGAGACGTGGATTCCTGAAGGAAAACAGGTTTGGGGCAGGAAGGAGGTGGATAGACTTCACTTTCTTAAGATCGAAGAGAATCTTTTAATTCTAAAAGTAGTCTAATTTATCAGTTTTTTCTCTTAAAAAATGTACTCTTCCTGTCTCTCATGTTAATTATATTTTGTAAAAGATTTTATTTTATTTGTTTAAGACTTTTCCTCCCTTTGTCTCTAGATATCATTGACCCTGCAATCCTGCGCCCAGGCCGCCTGGACAAAACACTCTTCGTGGGTTTACCACCCCCAGCAGATCGTCTCGCCATCTTAAAAACTATCACAAAAGTGAGTAAAGGAAATGGTATATTTTTGTTTATGTTTCTGACAGTTTAAATAAAGATAGGTTTAAATATTTGTCCAACCTGTATCTCCCAAAGGAGAAAGTGAACTATTATTTATAATTTTTTAAGTTAATTTTTATTGGAGTGTAGTTGCTTTACAGTGTTGTTTCTGCTCTACAGCAAAGTGAATCAGCTATATGTATACATCTGTCCTCTCTTTTGGGGATTTCCTTCCCGTTTCGGTCAACACAGAGCACTAGAGTTCCCTGTGCTCTATGATAGGTTCTCCTTAGTTGCCTATTTTATACGGAGTACCAGCAGTGTATACACATATGTCAATCCCAGTCTCCCGTTTCCTCCCACCACCTTTCTTTCCTCCTTAGCACCCATACACTTGTTCTCTACTACTTTTGCTTTGCAAATAAGATCACCTTTACCATTTTTCTAGATTCCATTTATTTGCATTAATATACGATATCTGTTTTTCTTATTCTGACTTCACTCTGTATGGCAGTTTTTAGGTTCATCCATTTCTCTACAGGTGACCCAGTTTCATTCCTTTTTATGGCTGAGGAATAGCCCATAGTATAAATGTCCACATCTTTATCCATTTCTCTGTTGATGGATATTTAGGTCATTTACATGTCCTGGCTTTTGTAAATAGTGCTGCAATGAATATGGGGTGCTTGTGTCTTTTTGAATTATGGTTTTCTCCAGATATATGCCCAGTAATAAGGTTGCTGGGTCATTTGGTAGCTTTATTTTTAGCTTTTTATAAAACCTCATACTGTTCTGCATAGTGGCTATATCAGTTTACATTCCCACCAGGGGTGCACGAGGGTCACATTTCTTCACACCCTCTCCAGTGTTGATTGTTTGTAGACTTTGATGATGGCCATTCTGACTGGTGTGAGGTGATACCTCATAGTTTTGATTTTCATTTCTCTTGTAAAAGTCGCAAGATTACACAGAACTATATTTAAAAAATCTTAATGACCCAGATAACCACAATGGTGTGGTCACTCACCTAGAGCCAGACATCCTGAAATGTAAAGTCAGGTGGGCCTGAGGAAGCATTACTATGAACAAAGTTAGTGGAGGTAACGGAATTCCAGCTGAGCTATTTCAGATCCTAAAAGACGACGCTGTTAAAATGCTACACTCAATATGTCTGCAGTTTTGGAAAACTCAGCAGTGGCCACAGGACTGGAAAAGGTCAGTTTTCATTCCAGTCCCAAAGAAGGGTGATGCCAAAGAATGTTCAAACTACACACAATTGCTCTTGTTTCACAAGCTTATAAGGTTATGCTCAAAATCCTTCAAGCTAAGCTTCAGCAGTATGTGAACTGAAAACTTCCAGATGTACGAGCTGGTTTTAGAAAAGGCTAAGGAACCAGAGATCAAATTGCCAACATCCATTAGATCATAAAGAAAGCAAGGGAATTCCAGAAAAACATCTACTCTGCTTCATTGACTGTGCTAAAGCCTTTGACTGTGTGGATCACAACAAACTGTAGAAAATTCTTAAAAGAGATGGGAATACCAGACCACCTTACCTGTCTCCTGAGAAACCTGAATGTGCATCAAGAAGCACCACTTAGAACCGGGTGTGGAACAACAGACTGGTTCAGAATTGAGAAAGGAGTACTACAAGGCTGTGTATTGTCACCCGGCTTATTTAACTTATATGTAGAGTACATCATGCGAAATGCTGGACTGGATGAAGCACAAGCTGAAAATAAGATTACTGAATGAAATAGCAGCAACCTCAGAAATGAAGATGATATCACTCTAATGGCAGAAAATGAAGAGGAACTAAAGAGTTTCTTGATGAAGGTGAAAGAAGAGAGTAAAAAAGCCGACTTGAAACAGCATTCAGAATTTAAGATCATGACTTCTGGAACGATTACTTCACGGCAAACAGAAGGGGAAGAAGTAGAACCTGTGACAGATTTCATTTTCTTGGGCTTCAAAATCATTGCGGATGGTGACTGCAGCCATGAAATTAAAAGACACTTGCTCCTTGAAGGAAAGCTATGACGAACCTAGACAATGTATTAAAAAGCAGAAACCTCACTTTGCTGACAAAGGTGTGTGTAGTCAAAGCTATGATTTTCCAGGAATCATGTATAGATGTGAGAGTTTGACCACAAAGTCGACTGAGCACTGAAGAGTTGATGCTTTCGAATTGTGTGCTGAAGCAGACTCTTAAGAGTTCGGTGGACTCCAAAGAGATCAAACCCGTCAATCCTAAAGGAAATCAACCCTGAATGTTCATTGGAAGGACTGATGCTGAATCTGAAGCTCCAGTACTTTGGCCACTTGATACAGAGAATTGACTCACTGGAATAGATCCTGATTCTGGGAAAGATTGAAGGCAAAGATGGAAGCAGAGGAGGAGATGGTTGGATGGCATCACTGACGCAGTGGACGTGAATTTGAGCAAACTCCAGGGGATAGTGAAAGACAAGCGAGGCTGCTGTGCTGCAGTCCATGGGGCCATAAAGAGTTGGACACAACTTAGTGACTGAACAACACCACAGTGAGGCCCCAGAAAGCTCCCTGCCTGCTTTCATCATTTGCCACTGTAGCGAAAAGAAAGTCTGTGAACCAGAAAGCAGCCTTCACCAGACACTGAACCTACTGGCATGGCTCAGAGTTGGACAAAGAGTCGAATGTAACTTAGTGACCGAACAGCAGCCATGATTATCCTGGAGTCTTGTTTTTCTGTTGATCCATCCTGATCAAGAATGGGCTTGTTTGATGTTGATGTTCTGTAAAAAAGTGTTTATGTTCAACAGAAGAGCACCACTGCCTAGCTGTGAGCCCAGCCAACTCATGGCAATGCCATGGGCCACTTGCTGGATGTCAGGGCCTGCTTTTCTCTGTCTTGGTGGCTTTATATTTCCAGATTTTTATGTCATGAACATCTAACTGTATATTAGGGGGAGGGGTGTGGGGGATTTTTTTTTAAACAAAAACATAAATGTTGAGGTTAAAAGAGAAAGGCCTAGAATTTGCTAGAAAGGCTTTTTGGGCAGCTTCCATGCACAAAATTGTGACTGTTAAAGAAAAGAAAAAGCAGAAGACTGATAAAAATCTGTACAGCTTCAAAAGGAACTTTTGTGGACTTGTGGTTTAGAGTGTTAAAGCGTCAGTTCTCAACATCTGTCCATGCTAAAGGCTAAGGAGGGCTGTGGGCCATTTTTTCTTAGACTTTGTTTTTGTAGCAGTTATGAATGCGTCTTGTTCTCAGACCCACTCCACAGGAAGGAACCCGCTCAGGCCTGGGCAGCTGGGCACATTTTGTTGCCCCCTGAGGAGAGCTCCTTGCACTGCATTTCACATCCTTACCTCACTTTTCCCCTCCAGAGGCCTGGAATGTTTAAAGATCTGTGTCGATGGCTAAAGCTGAAGCAGGCTAGAGGGAGGGAAGCAGCATCTCTCACTTCAGGGCAGAGTCCACAAGGCGGACCACCCCCACAGGTTGTCTTTATAAAGACTCAGCCACAATGAGGAGATCTGGCATTTTTAATGCTTAGTAAGCCATGGTATTTCAAAGTGTGCTGGCTTTTTACTTAATGTCCCCAGATTGTCTTATATATACTCTTTCCATTTTTTTCCAATTAATACTCGAAATATTATGGTGAGATTAGAATAAAATTCTTCAGTCTTGATCTGAAACGTGTAAAGATCTGCAGGTCAGAGCAACTTTACAGTATCTCTTGGAGCCTATGTTTCTTAAGAGAAAAGTGAGCAACGACACACTGCTTCTTTATACTTTGTATTCGGTGATTCTGGTAATCATGTGGTAATGAGAGGCTATCACTAAAAACCCCCTTGGACAAGTGGGATTTTTTTCTTTCATAATTTCCATTTCTTCCCTATAAGTGTCATTAAAACTTACCCTTATCTCAGAAAGTCAGAAAGGCTATTTGATGTCTGCCACATGCTTGGAGATAATTATATGCAATGTTTAAAATATATGCAGTCTTTAAAAATTATATATAATTTTATAAAATTATAAAATTAAATGCAATCTTTAAAATTATATGCAATCTTTATTGTGCTTTTAAGTTTAATTAGGTCCCATTTGTTTATTTTTGCTTTTATTTCCAATATTCTGGGAGGTGGATCATAGAGGATCTTGCTCTGATTTATGTCAGAGAGTGTTTTGCCTATGTTCTCCTCTAGGAGTTTTATAGTTTCTGGTCTTACATTTAGATCTTTAATCCATTTTGAGTTTATTTTTGTGTATGGTGTTAGAGAGTGTTCTAGTTTCATTCTTTTACAAGTGGTTGACCAGTTTTCCCAGCACCACTTCTTAAAGAGGTTGTCTTTTTTCCATTGTATATTCTTGCCTCCTTTGTCGAAGATAAGGTGTCCATAGGTATGTGAATTTATCTCTGGGCTTTCTGTTTTATTTCATTGATCTATATTTCTGTCTTTGTGCCAGTACCATACTGTCTTGATGACTGTGGCTGGAAATAGAACTGCCATATGACCCAACAGTCCCTCTCCTGGGCATACACACCAAGGAAACCAGATCTGAAAGAGACACGTGCACCCCAATGTTCATTGCAGCACTGTTTATAATAGCCAGGACATGGAAGCAACCTAGATGCCCATCAGCAGATGAATGGATAAGAAAGCTGTGTTACATATACACAATGGAATATTACTCAGCCATTAAAAAGAATACATTTGAATCAGTTCTAATGAGATGGATGAAACTGGAGCCCATCATACAGAGTGACATAAGCCAGAAAGATAAACACCAATACAGTATCCTAATGCATATATATGCAATTTAGAAAGATGGTAATGATGACCCTATATGCAAGACAGAAAAAGAGACACAGTGTATAGAACAGACTTTTGAACTCTATGGGAGAAGGCGAGGGTGGGATGATCTGAGAGAACAGCATCAAAACATGTATATTATCAAGTGTGAAACAGATCGCCAGTCCAGGTTGGATGCATGAGACAAGTGCTCAGGGCTGGTGCACTGGGGTGACCCAGAGGGATGGGATGAGGAGGGAGGTGGGAGGGGCATTCAGGATGGGGAACACATGTAAATCTATGGCTGATTCACGTCAATGTATGGCAAAAACCACTACAATATTGTAAAGTAATTAGCCTCCAACTAATAAAAATAAATGGAAAAATAAAATTATATGCAATCTTTAAAATCCCACTGAAAGACCCAAAATTCTCAGTGTTTTTAAAATGTGCTCCAGATGACTAAAACATAAAACATCTCACCTTGAAGTATAACTGTTAAATTTTCATGAGCTAAGATAAAAATATCTGATAGAATGATAAGTGATATTTATTAAACACTCCGTTCTAGGTACTTTACATATATGAATATGCTTAATCCTTGCAACTGCTTTTTGAACTCTGTGGACTGAATATTTAAATATTCAAATGAACATTATCTCCATTTTACTGATGAACTAACTATCTCTCGACAACAAGATACAGAGATGTGTGTTTCTTTTTCTTTTTTATTGTATTGAAGTATAGTTGAAGAGTCCATCTCCAAAACTCTCCATTTGCAGCCTAAAAATCTGTCCCCATTAAACTCCCCATTCCACCCTCCCCCCACCCCTTGGCAACCACCTACTTTCTGTCTCTATGAATTTGACTACTTTGTCAGCTTCCCTGGTGGTGGCTCAGGTCACCTGCAATGCAGGAGACCCAAGTTCATTCCCTGGGTTGGGAAGATCCCCTCGAGAAGGAAATGGCAACCCACTGCAGTATGCTTGGAGAACTCCACGGACAGAGGAACCTGGCAGGGTACAGTCCATGGGGTTGCAAAAGTCAGATTCTTACGAGACTGTTTTTCTCTAACAGTTCCTTTGACTCATCTTTCCCTAGTCATGAAATTATTGAGACATCCATTAGAGCTCTATTAAGAGGGGCTTCGCTGATCACTCAGATGGTAAAGAATTTGCCTGCAATGCAGGAGACCTGGATTTGACCCTTGGGTTGCGAGGAGAAGGGAATGGCAACCCACTCAAGAGTACTTGGGAAATCCCACGGAGAGAGGAGCCTGGTGGGCTGTAGAGTCCATGAGGTTGCGGAGTAGGACACGACTGAGCATCTAGCACTTTCACACTTTCAAGAAGTGATAAAATCAGTAGTGAAGAAGACCAGTATAATAAGTTCTAAATATTTTCATACACATATAAGTATCATTTTAATAAATGGGCCTCTATAATATTTACATATTTGGTTTTATAAGCTTACTAATATTCCACTTAAAATTTTTCTAATTGCTCCCACTTGACAGTAAATAGAATTGACCTTTGATTTTGCTTCTTACTGAAGGTTAGAAACATTTCCACATTTCAGTTAGGAATAATTAGATTTTAATGATCCCAAGATTTCTCAGCCTGCATTTCTACTCATTGGAAAGTAATGTTGCTAGTGAAACTTTTGGAAGTATCTTATGTTGACCACACCACAGACACCCCCCAAAAAGGGACAATTTGTTACTTTTTCCAATTGATAATATATTGGGAGTTAGTTTTTCTAAAAAAAATTTCCTAAGAACTAGAGAATTTCTAAGAATTGATTATTTTTCTAAAATATTGCTTTTAGATAAGCATTTGTTTATTGTGTTCCTTTATATATTGAGCTTTCTCAAAATATTTAACTTAAAAGAGTGCCCTGAATATAGGAAGTTGGCAATGGCTCCCGGTATGTATTTGTTAAGATAAGTTTCTCCTCTAGGTTCTCATAAAGAAAGCACTCAGATGTGATAGATGTTTTTGATAATATCCCTGTCAAATAATAGCACAATAATAACACAATAAACACAATATAAGCTTTTCACTACAGAAGCAGGTGGTTGTCCTTACATAACTAAAAACGGGTTCATTAAAAACAACTTGATGAAAGGTCAAAGACATGCATTCTGAGATGTGTGGGCCTCTGTGAAAGTCCAGCTTGACCCAAGAACAGAATTAGAATTTGAGAAATATAAAAGAATTATCCTCAGGTATTCCTCCATGAGTTGATTTCTTATGATTGAGTTTTTGATCAAAACAAGACAGTAGATAGCTTGAAGTAAAATTCTCTAACAGCATAAGGAACGTCCATATGCTGGGTGACAATCAGGGTAAGGTTGATGGTTTCTCAGGAACATTAATGACTCTCGTAAGGGCTCAGGCCTAATGAGGAAGCCTCTCGTCCCACCCCATGCTGCCTCCTACGGTGGACTGGGACTCAACAAGGCAGTGTTCTCAGGCTTTCCCACTGTAGACATAGCTTGGAAAGTCCAAACATTTTTCTCCATCATGATAAATCCTTATTACATGTTCATCATCACTATTTAAACAAGACTTCCCTTCCCTCTCTTAAATGTAGCACCAAATTATCTCTATTTAACTGGTAATAAGATCCTGGGTTTTGAGGGGTAATTCCCTGGTTGCCCAGTGGTAAGAACTTGGTGTTGCCATGGACTTGGGCTCAATCCCTCATCTGGGAACCAAGATCCTGCCTCCTTGAATCCCTGCCCACCTCTGCCCCCTGACAAAATTGAAAGCGTTGATACTAAAAGGAATCTTCCGTTAAGTTCAGTTCAGTCACTCAGTCGTGTCCAACTCTTTGCGACCCCATGAATCGCAGCACGCCAGGCCTCCCTGTCCATCACCCAACTCCCGGAATTTACTCAAACTCATGCCCATCGAGTCGGTGATGCCATCCAGCCATCTCATCCTCTGTCGTCCCCTTCTCCTCCTGCCCCCAATCCCTCCCAGCATCAGGGTCTTTTCCAGTGAGTCAACTCTTCACATGAGGTGGCCAAAGTACTGGAGTTTGAGCTTCAGCATCAGTCCTTCCAATGAACACCCAGGACTGATCTCCTTTAGGATGGACTGGTTGGATCTCCTTGCAGTCCAGGGGACTCTCAAGAGTCTTCTCCAACACCACAGTTCAAAAGCATCAATTCTTTGGTGCTCAGCTTTCTTCATAGTCCAACTCTCACATCCATACATGACCACTGGAAAAACCATAGCCTTGACCAGATGGACCTTTGTTGGCAAAGTAATATGCTATCTAGTTGGTCATAACTTTTCTTCCAAGGAGTAAGTGTCTTTTAATTTCATGGCTGCAGTCACCATCTGCAGTGATTTTGGAACCCCAAGAAATAAAGTCTGACACTGTTTCCACTATCTCCCCATCTATTTCCCATGAAGTGATGGGACCAGATGCCATGATCTTAGTTTTCTGAATGTTAAGCTTTAAGCTAACTTTTTCACTTTCCTCTTTCACTTTTATCAAGAGGCTTTTTAGTTCCTCTTCACTCTCTGCCCTAAGGGTGGTGTCATCTGCATATCTGAGGTTATTGATATTTCTCCTGGCAATCTTGATTCCAGCTTGTGCTTCTTCCAGCCCACCGTTTCTCATGATGTACTCTGCATATAAGTTAAATAAGCAGGGTGACAATGTACAGCCTTGAGGTACTCCTTTTCCTATTTGGAACCAGTCTGTTGTTCCATGTCCAGTTCTAACTGTTGCTTCCTGACGTGCATACAGGTTTCTAAAGAGGCAGGTCTGGTGTTCTGGTATTCCCATCTCTTTCAGAATTTTCCACAGTTTATTGTGATCCACACAGTCGATTGCTTTGGTGTAGTCAATAAAGCAGAAATAGATGTTTTTCTGGAACTCTTTTGCTTTTTCGATGATCCAGCGGATATTGGCAATTTGATCTCTGGTTCCTCTGCCTTTTCTAAAACCTTAGGGGTCAGTTAGTCTGTCTAGTTTTACGTGCAACCGGAGAGAGAAAGGAAAAAACGCACCAAAATTGTCTGCTGAGGTCACCCAGAGAGTTTATTTTCCCATGTTTATTTCACAGGTCAGAGTTTCTTGAATCTGTGATAAATGTTTCTTGAATCTGTGATAGATGAACATTTGCATTTTATCATATAATAGCAGCTAGCATATGTACAGTTTGTGAAATTCTGCTGAAGTCACCCAGAGAATTTATTTTCCCATGTTTATTTCACAGGTCAGAGTTTCTTGAACCTGTGATAGATGGACATTTGCATTTTATCGTATAATAGCAGCTAGCATATGTACAGTTTGTGAAATTCTTAAACATGCCCAGCTGCAGGGACACCTGCTGAGTATGTGCTAGAGGAAGGTGATGGCTCAAGGTGCCGGTTGTCTCGCCCTCAGCTGGGAGCACCTGCTGAGCTGATGTTTACACTTGAGGTTTAATGACACATGTTTATTTGCTATTTTCCTATATATATATTTCTTCTTAAACTGTGTCCATGTAATATTTGCTGCAAAGGAAAGACAATATGCAGTGCAGATAGAAGTTATAAATCAGAATAATAAAGCACATATAAGCCTACTATCTAACATTGTAAACTTTGTCACTAAAATCTGTTTTGCCTCTGCAGTGTAAGTCACTAAAAATGTTATTAAATATGTACTGTATGCATGCAAAGTACCATGTTAAGTGTTGTTGAAATTTTGAGACTTTTCTGATACTTATCCTTTCTAGCGTCTCTTGGTATGAGCTGGAGGGGAGTTGGCGTCATAGTGAGGGTTAAGTTTTAGATAAAGGGTTGGAAAAGAAGACGTTGAGCACAGAGGGCTTTAGGCTTTTGTTGTAAAGCAGTTTGCTTATTGTTCTCTCCTGGCCACAGGCAATGTTATTTCTCCCTTCTGAGCCAACCTCACACTAAAACTAAGCTAAGGTATATACATCAAAACTCATTACTGCTTCTGTATTTGCCGTGTTTAATCAGGCAAAGGAAGTGTGATTCTTCACCTTTGGAAAGATGGAGGGTGTTGGGTTTTGTTCTTGGCTGTAGCGCTTGCACATTTTTCACACTTCACCAGCATAAATTGTTTGCCTTTGGCTTTCCCAAGTTTGGGATCTGCTTCTTAACTTCATTTCTCAAAAGTGAGATTTGTAAAAATCTGTAACACTAGTCTGGGAGTCAGTTATGGTCATTCAGTTAAGCAGCCGTTATTATCTGTTTAGAACCTATCATGTGGGGAAATACTGATCTTTATTAGCACCACGCTCTAACCAACTGAGCTAACCGGCCATCTGATAAATACTGATCTTTAAAGTCTCAACTAAAGTGGATGTTTCTCTCTCACTTAGAATGGTACAAAACCCCCACTGGATGCAGATGTAAACTTGGAAGCAATTGCTGGTGACCTTCGCTGTGATTGTTACACGTAAGTATGTCAGTCTCAGATCACTTAATTCTCTGAGGCCCCGTTTCCTCATGTGTAAAATGTGGGAGAGTGATAGCAGAAGGATTAAGTTAGGAGTCCTGTAAAGCACCCAGGGTCTGGCTCTTCCTCCTTCTTAGAGACAAGACCGCCCATTTTGAGGCTCTGAGGAGTTCTCAGGAATAGGGGCGTCCTCTCGAATGTCAACCGCTGGTGTTCAGCCACCCTGACCACCATCACTGCCCTTCACAGCTTGTCTCTCTGTCCTTCCAGAACATTGCAGGAGACATCTCATTACCAGCTGCCAAATTATCTAGGTGCTTCAGCATTTAAAAGAAAATAATCTACAAGCTTTTCAAGTCTCAGGATGCATTTTTCATAGCATACCTGTTAATATCTACACAATTTATATGAAAACGGGAGGTCAGATATTTCTACTTTCATAGTTTGTTGTGGTTATGAGTTTTTGTTGTTTTCTTCGTTATCATAAAACTTCATTATAGTAACTTTCCCAATTTTGGCTCGCAGGGAAGGAAATGAAATTCACATTTAACAGGGCACATCTCTCCCTCCTTTTTTTTTTTTTTTCTTAAAATGAGAGGGTGAACCTCAGAACATGTGGGATCTTACTTCTCCAAGCAGGGATCGAACCCATACTCCCTGCCGTTGAAACATGGAGCTTTAACCAGTAGACCACCAGGGAGTTCTCCTCTGGCTTATTTTTAAAGCCCTGTTGATTGTCCACAATATACTTGGTGTTCAGGATATTCCTGTAGCTCAAGGCAAATAAATGTGCTTTCTGAAGCTGAGTCAGTCAAGGAAGGTGGTGTTTTAATCTCTGAGGTCTTTTAGAGTCTATTGTTCACAGTGTAAATTTATATCCAAAGAATATAGCTACTGATTCTGATACAAGCACTCAGTTCTTTCCAGTTCTGGTTGAAGAATTTCACAATACTGTCTCATGAGATGATTACACTTGAAACCATGCTACTCACTTTTAGGCAGTGTGGCCAGGATCCAAAGTCTAATTTCCAGTTTTTTCATACGTAAACATCTTAGGGATCTGAGTCTTGATCTTTGTTCTGCTACCGCAACCCCAGTGCTCCTGAGAGATTTGCTGCACTCTGGTCAGGACTCTTGTCTCACTTAAGAAAGCGGTGACTATCTCAATGAAGGGGAAGTGGTCAGTCCCAGGCCATGGTGTTGAGGGGCCTGTGTAAAAGCCCTGTATTACCTTTAAGGAGAATGTACCTTTTCCCCTCATGAGGAATCAAATGCCTGCCAGTCTATAGTTAATGAACTTACTGCTAAAGAAAATAGGACTTAAGTGAGTAGTTTACGTATTTGAGTGCTAAAATCTGAAAAGATTTCAGTTGGTAACAGAGGCAATTTTGATGCAGAACTGACCCTGGGCCAATCTTTTGGATTATACCACATAGGAGGTTATTTATTAAGTGGGTCAGGGTTAAACTTGAATGGTATATGTTTTAGGTTTTAATACCACTGTCATCACAGGGACTGTATAATACTACAGACTTCATCTACTTGTTACATTAGTTAATGGTGTCTCTGCACCAGTGTTGATTTAATTTGTGGGGTTTCCCTGATGTCTCAGATAGTAAAGAATCTGCGCGAATGCAAGAGACCTGGGTTCAAGCCCTGGGTCGGAAAGATACCCTGGAGAAGGGAATGGCAACCCACTCTGGTATTCTTGTCTGAAGAATTTTATGGACAGAGGAGCCTGGTGGGCTGCAATTCATGGTGTCACATAGAGTTGGACACGACTGAGTGGCTAACACTTTCATGCTTTTCATAAAGAAATGAATACCCTAGCATGTATCTGATTGTTAAATAATATTACAAACCTAACACCTAACCAACAGTAACATTGAGTTCAGTTAATAATTTAAACTAAATTTAATAATATTAGGTATGTGGATTATCAGTATTATATATTAAATAAGCTTGTGTAGAGATGAGGATTTTTTTTTTAAGATGAGGTTTTTATTTCCCAGTTGAAACTCTTTCTCAAAGAATCTCTAAGAATCCTGTTAAAGATGTCATGTATTGAAACACCAGTCAACCCCAACATCTTTCATTGAATGCAAGAACCATGCTGATTGGTCTATTACACAGACCAATTAAATGAAGACTTGTTAGTTCTTGTCATATTTTAAGTATTTTATGATGTGTCAATTCAGCTTGAACTTGAATCAAATGCATCAAACACTTAAGCCTTTGTATTTTCCTTTTTTGAACTAGGGGTCATAAATGACTTTTTAATATAAGCTTAGTTTAGACTTTAGGTAATATACTAATGGTATATACTTGTAATGGGCCAGTTTGTACTTTAGCATGAGCCTTGTGAATAAAATTTTACAGTAAATAATGTGTAAGTTGCTTTCTTCTGAGTGTTTTAGACTTTTTATATTAACATGGCTATCTATAGTGATTAGCATGAAAATATTTGACTCACTGCATGTTTCCTTCATAATTTCCTTTCTTCTAAAACTTAGAAGTATTTTGAGTAAAAACTAAAAGCTCTTTCCTAGTGACCATGATTGGTTTATCCCACCTTTGTTGGTCAGTTTCTTTCCTAAATGTTTAATATATAACTTAAAAGGAAATTACAGGACTTCCCTGGTGATCCAGTCCAGACTTCGCCTTCCAATGCAGGGGGCACAGATTAGATCCCTGATCAAGGAGCCAAGATCCCACCTGCTTCTTGGCCAAAAAACCGGAACATTAAACAAGCAATATTATCACAAATTCAATAAAAAGACTTTCAAAAAATACATTTAAAGAAAAAAGGAAATTGCTTTCAGAATTTTTTCTGGGCTTTTGCACAGTGTCTAAGAATAAATGAGTTAAGAGCTCTTCTCTTATTTCAGAGGTGCAGATCTTTCTGCTTTGGTACGGGAGGCTTCTATCTGTGCCCTGAAGCAGGAAATGGCAAGACAGAAGAGTGGAAGTGAAAAAGGTACAGTTCTCTCCAAAATCTTGCAGTCCTAATTAATTATCACTCTGGGTACCTAATGCCACTGTTAACCTGGAAAATGACCATTTTCTAGCATCTATCATCTGTGATAATTAAAACTGACATTTTTCTGATGAGACCTTTAGCAGCTGTTCTGGAATATTATATAACCTCTGTAGCTGACAGCTATAATAACAGCAGTTACTTGGTGCCTTATACAATGTATTCTTTCTTTGCTTATCATCATATGAGAATGTTTAGAGTAAGACTACTAGCTACATACACTGTTTTCATCATGAGTTTGATCTGTTTATCAGTCCTGAAAAACCTCCTCATTCTTTTGTTAGGGTGATACCTACTGTTAAAATGTAACCTAACCTGAAGAGCTTAGAAAACACATAAGAAATGAAAATTGAAATGACTTTCCATTTACTTACACTTTCTTTTGGGACATCTCAACAGCTTTGTACTGTTCTTCGCATTTGACAGTGTATTTGAGAATACCATTTTGGTGTGTGTAGATAAAAATGATTTATTTGTGACCTGCAATCTGACTGCCAAGTAGAAAAATAGCCTCTGCTTTACTTGGTTCCTGGGAGAATTGTTTGATCAGTTGTAGTGTGTGGCCATCTTTGAACATAGATATTTAGTGCTATCGAATACTTTCTTCAGAAAAACCTGCCTTTTCCTCCAAACCTGTACTTTCATCTCAAGTTCAAACCTGTATCAATCTCCTTTTATTCACTAGATTTCCCAGAAGATGTTTCTTTATTTCATTTATTCTTTTCCCTTTTTTCTTTGGCTACCAGGAATCTTGGAGCTAACTTTTGTTTACAGTTACAGCAGCATATGCTTAGCTTAGATTTATCAGCACATATATCTTCTTCTTTTATTATTTTTAATTATTTAGGCTTTACTTTTTTAAAATTTATTCATTTTTAATTGAAGGATAATTGCTTTATAATACTGTGTTGATTTCTAGCATACATCATCGTGAATCAGCCATCAGTATACATATATCCCTTCCCTCTTGAACCTTCTTCCTACCTCTACCCCATCCCACCCCTTCAGGTTGTCACAAAGCCTTGGTTTGAGTTCCCTCAGTCATCCAGCAAATTCCCACTGGCTACCTATTTTACATATGGTAGTATATATGTTTCTATGTTACTCTCGCCATTTGTCCCACCCTCTCCTTCCCCCACCCCCTTTTTTTTTATGTTTAACAAACATTTATAAGGGAGGAAAATGCTCCAGACTAAGAAGTGAACCACTCTTACATACACAAACAATCTATTAAGGCCAAATGTACCTTACAGGACCAGGAAAATCTAACCTGCCATAGAAATCAGACAGGTGAAATACAATATAATAGAAACAAAGATGTTCTCTTTTCCATAAAACCAAGTTGAGGGATGCTAGTAAACTTAAATGCATGTATAGAGGCTCCCAGACCAATCTGCTGTCTAAATGCCTTCCAAAGTACCATTTCAGAGACAAGAAAGAGGGATTGAGAGGGGACAGTCTTAAGTCACCATTTTGCCTTCAATTCTTTGCTCCACTGACTTCTGAGAGTTTGGCATATTGGGGATCTTCAAATTTAAAAGAAATGCCAAAGCTTAACTAATGTGATCTAAGAAAAAATGGTATAAATTCCAAATGCCTGTGCAGTTTTCTATAGTTTCCAGCATTCCACCTTGAAAATTTATCAGAAATTAAAACTTAAGCCACACACAAAAAAAGACAAAAGTGAAAAAAAAAAACAAAACTTAAGCCACTTCCCGTAGATGGCATAATTTTAGGAAAAAGCATTATCCAAAATATGAATTAATTAAGGTAACACTAAAATCATATACCCTAAATTCAAGTCTAATGCCATTTTGTTGTTCTGGGTTACTTGATGTATAGGATGATGTGTGCAGATATTAACTTTGTTTTTTAAAAAACTTGAAAATTTTCCAGTGTGATTCTATCTTACAGTTTCCTCAGTATACATTCAGGAATCTCCCTCTTTGAGGTTGAATTCTACTGATCACCAACATGGTCCTCTTAAAAATAGGTCTCCGTCCATCATCCCCCTCCACCATGGTCTAAAAAATGTTCCATCTTCCATAGTTTGGGGCCTGATACAGCCAGAGCTGAAAATAAGTATACTTCACCTTTGCTGATTTCCATTTTCAGCTTAATACAAATAGGAGTCATGGCATTGACTGACCTCTTCTCTGTACAGTATTACTTTTGCAGTTATTTCTATTTATTACTTTTGTAATTATTCCACTACTGTTCTATTTTCCTCAGAAATATTAAGATTTATGTGCTTAAATATCTTAATGCTATGCATAAGAGCAAGACTTTCAGTAAGAAGTATTAAGTTGGAAAAAAATTAATAAACCTGAAAAACTAGATGTTTTCTTGTTTTTAAAGAAAGAGGGCTGAATTCCCTGGTTTCAGAATTAAAATTTGACTCTAGTTTAAAATGTAAAAAGAAGGACCATTGATGTACTTCTTTGTGTCAAATTTCACTTAAACTTTAAAGTATCAGTGCAGAACAGAAAGAAAGAACTGGAAAGAAAGGATAGAAACATAAGCCGCCAATTATTATTTAAGAGTAGATATGACCTCAACCAAAATCAAAAGTATATCAGGAATTGGCCTCTTTTAGGGAGTCCTTAAAAAAAAAAAAAAACTGTCATTTGGAGTAGCCACTGCACATCAATTTTGAGATTTCTTTAAATAAGTTAGTATTCTTGTCTAGCTGTGTGAAATTTTTCAGAGTAATTTTACTAGGAGGTAATTGGATATCATTTGGTACCTTCACATATGACACTGACATGGAATAACAAGTTGACAGGTGGGAAAGGGGAGGAAGGAAGACCCACAGAGTATAAAGTGAATTATAATGTGTAAAAACTTTTTAAAAAGTAAGGCTGAAGAATTTGAAACCATAAGAACAAGCTATGTGTATACATATATATCTAAAAAACAGTTTTATGTCTTTAAAATTAGAATGTTATTTTACTTTAAATGTACAGCATGCAAAATGCTTTGTAAAGAGTAGAATTCGGGGTGGGGGGGAAGAGTAGAATGCATACAACAATATAAATTTTCACAATTTTTTAGTAAATAACTGTTCTGAATCAAAAAATTAACATTCCAAGCACTTTGATCAAATATTTATTTTTTTGTTTCCAGCATTACAATTTACTATAATAAACTTTAAATAAGTTTCTAGACACTGACCTAGGTCCTTAAGCACTCACTTACCCAGCAAAGAGATTATTCACCCAGCCATCACTCTTGCTTGGACAATGCTTACTGGACAATTTAAAGTGTATATGAATTGTTTTGATCAGTGAAGACACAGCTGTAGTTTTGCACTATGTTTTCAATTGCTGAATTACATGTTTTTTCACCTTGATACCTTATGATCATTAGAAAACTATTTACTTACACACTATGCTAACTGCCTATTTGTAACTACAGGAAACTTGTTAAAGACACACTGTTGACTATGATACTTGACAGAATCGTGGCCACAAGTTTCTGCAAATGAGGTTTACTTCTCTCAAATCAAGAAATATCCCACAGTTCAGATTTTCATAAGTAGTGCTTCTTTTAAAATAAAAACAGACATGTTGTCCTGTCTGTAAAATTATATTTCTAGTCCACTTTACAGAATGTTAAAATGCTTATAAATGCATTGTATGCTGTGTGCTCACTCAGCTGTGTGAGCTGTGTGAGCTCCGATTCTTTGCAACCCCATGGATCTCTCCATGGAATTTTCCAGTCAAGAATACTGGCATGGGTTGCTGTTTCCTCCTCCAAGGGCTCTCTCCAACCCAAGGATTGAACCTGCATCCCTTGCATCCCCTGCATTGGCAGGTGGATTCTTTTTATCTCCTGCTACTGCTATGTCGCTTCAGTCGTGTCCGACTCTGTGCGACCCCATCCCTGGGATTTTCCAGGGATGGAGACTGGAGAAGAAGACTGGAGTGGGTTGCCATTTCCTTCTCCAATGCATAAAAGTGAAAAGTGAAAGTGAAGTCGCTCAGTCATCTCTGACTCTTTGCGACCCCATGGACTGCAGCCTACCAGGCTCCTCCATCCATGGGATTTTCCAGGCAAGAGTACTGGAGTGGGGTGCCATTGCCTTTTATCTCCTAGTGAAAAACAAAAAGCAGTGATCACACTGGCCCATGGAGCCATCTAGGACTATTTTATATTTCCTACCATTAGAAAAATTGAACTAAATAAGGGAAAAAAGCAAAGGGGAGAAAAGAAATTTTATAAAATGGCAACTAGCATGAGTGTACTAAATGAGTGTACATAAATGAGTGTACTAAAATATCTTCCTTCAATTCGGTAACCAAGCCCTTTCTGGAATGAACATTTATGGGCAACTAGGTTAGCAGAGTGTTCCTCTTAGTACTCAGGGCAAAAATACAAAGTATGTTGAAATAACTTCTACTTTTGTATAAGGAAAGACAAACTTTGAAATGGAGTGACTTTCAAAAACCACAAACCTATGTTTAGCCAGAATGTTCAAGATTGACAGGTTTGATGGAAGGAAATCTTCACTGGCAACTAAATTAAAAATCATAATCTTATGGAGGCCAATTGTTTTTACCAATGTAAAGAAAGGAAACTTGATTGCAAGGTACAATAGACACAATCTAAAATGAGAAATTGTGAACAAGTAACTAAAATGTTTACTTTTGAAACACTGAAAGTATGAGTTCCGAATTGTTTGAACTTGTAACATGTCTCTTAGAAGTATAAAGGTTGCTTTAGTGCTGTGGACCTTTGAATTGCCCTTTAAGTAAATATTGCCTCTATCTTAAAAAAAAAAAAAAAGAAACGGCTTCTGAATGGCATGGACTTCTTCATTGTGGGGAAAAAAGACGTGGCAAACTTGTTTCCGAGGCTCCCTCCAAGGAGATTGATTCATCCCATCAAGTCTATAGTATCTCCAGATCTGCACGTCAGACTTCAGAAGTCTGTCTACTTCAGCTCCTAACATTTTCTCCATGCTTAAGCAGAGAAGTCTCTAGTTCTGTCAGAGTCTTCACATCTTTAATTTCTGATAACATTTATTCAAAATCTTGTTTTTCCAAATACCTTGTTAACAGCTCATCCATTGAGATCTGCTCCTTGCCTAAAGCTTGCTTTGCCTAGTCCCACCCTTTACTGATGGATTGTTCTCCAGGAGGTCAGTAAGCTGCTGCACTTGTTCTGGCTGAATTGTCCTGAGAGTGCTTCTGAGTTAGTGTAGGTGAGCAATGCTGCTGCTGCTGAGCTGCTGTTGTGTCTGACTCATTGCCTCCCTGTGGATTGTAGCCCGCCAGGATCCTCTCTCCATGGGGATTCTCCAGGCAAGAATACTGGAGTGGGTTGCCATGCCCTCCTCCCGGGGGTCTTCCCAGCTCAGGGATCGAACCCAGTCTCCCACGTTTCAGATGGATTATTTACCGTCTGAGCCACCAGGGAAGCCCGAGGAATGCTGAGACCATGTCTGATAAGATGCCATCATACAAGAACCCAGGCTGTCCCAGTGGAGAGCCTGCCGTTGAAGGAAGGCCCATGCAAGTGGCTGCTCTGGTCCCTCCTGACACTGCTGCAGTATCCTCCATAGTGTTACATAGACTGGATTCTGTCCAGTGTTGATGCCTGCGCCATTGCAGGCAGCCTCAGCAGACCCAGAAAATCAACAGACGTATCTTAATCATGAAGTCCCTGAGTTTTTTGGTTGTTTAACTTGAAGATTCAGTTCCATGAACTTCTTTTATGTAAGCTATTTTAAGTTTGTTTTGAAAGTGGGTGGGATATAATTCACAAAATTAGGATGTCATGTAAAAAAATCCTTATGTGGTAGTATGCTGCCTGAGAGCTAAATGGGATAATTATCTTTGGATTTGTTTGTCACTAAAAGCAGGCCTCTGTATATGCATTGACTGCTCCTAATAACTGATGGGTTGTCTTTTTATAAATGTGTGTAACAGATTCTGACATCCCTGCTTTGCTGCAGTTTGCATTTCCAGCTGTCTGTCCTTCAGGGACTTTGCATTGATATCTTACTGAACCTGAAATCAGTAATGCCATTCAACTTCCGTTTGACGTGTTCAGCTACACATTGTATTTTACTTTTAGGTAAATACACTTTCTGAATTTCTATATTAGTACTATTTTAAGTATAAATTGTCATCACATAAGTTGTCATATAATTGTAAGTGAAGCCTTACTTAATTAATGTTTAGTTACTAAATTTCTCTTACCATGTGTTGGCATAACCTTATAAGGAATTAAAGCACCCTTCTAGTCCACTGTTGTCATATGATCTATATATATTATGTATTATTGATATATTATGTAATATGTATGTATGTATTCCATATTAAATAATATGGAATTCCATTTTTCATTCTTAATTAAATTAATTTGAATTATCTTGAAAAAGAACAATTCTGTCTCTTCTTCATGAACATTGCCATTAAGTTAAAAAATACAAAGATAACGGGGTTATCTGTTAATGAGTGAGTTCTCTTTGGGTGTTACTACACTAAAATATGATGAGCCGGAGAGTTGGAAAAATGGGGAGATACTGATCAGAGGGTACAAATTTCCTGCTATATGATGAATAAATTCTGAGGATCCCGTGTACTAATTATCAGTAGTGTGTTATATACAGCTAACCTGGGTTTGAACTGTGCAGATCCACTGATACACGTGGATTCTTTTCAGTAAATATGTAGTATAGCACTACATGATCCATGCTTGGTTGAATCTACAGAAAAAGAACCGCAGATTCAGAGAGTCAACTATAAAGTTAAACATAGATTTTTGACTGACAGCCACCACTCCTAACCTTCACATTGTTGAAGGGTCAGCTGAACTTGAAAGTGGTTCAGAGAGTAGATCTTAGTAATTATCACCACAAAAATAAATAAAAAGGTGATCTTGAGGGGCTGGAGATGTTAACTAACCTTATTGTGGTAACCATTTTGCAAAAGATCATCGTGTCACATTGTACTTCTTAAAGTTCACTTATATTTATTATACAGTATCTTTATAATACAGTATATTTATTATATTTATATATATAGTATATATATTATATTTATTATACAGTATATTTATTAACAGTATCTTAGTAAAGCTGAGGGAAACACAAAGTAACAGAACATATGAACCATTTATCTTTTTTAAGGATAAGAATCTTTTTCTAATTAAATATGGACAGAGTACTTTTTTTTTCCTTTTTTTTTTTTTTTTAATTTTTTTTATTAGTTGGAGGCTAATTACTTCACAATATTTCAGTGGGTTTTGTCATACATTGACATGAATCAGCCATAGAGTTACACGTATTCCCCATCCCGATCCCCTCTCCCACCTCCCTCTCCACCCGATTCCTCTGGGTCCTCCCAGTGCACCAGGCCCAAGCACTTGTCTCATGCATCCCACCTGGGCTGGTGATCTGTTTCATCATAGATAATATACATGCTGTTCTTTTGAAACATCCCACCCTCACCTTCTCCCACAGAGTTCAAAAGTCTGTTCTGTACTTCTGTGTCTCTTTTTCTGTTTTGCATATAGGGTTATCATTACCATCTTTCTAAATTCCATATATATGTGTTAGTATGCTGTACTGATCTTTATCTTTCTGGCTTACTTCACTCTGTATAATGGGCTCCAGTTTCATCCATCTCATTAGAACTGATTCAAATGCATTCTTTTTAACGACTGAGTAATATTCCATGGTGTATATGTACCACAGCTTCCTTATCCATTTGTCTGCTGATGGGCATCTAGGTTGCTTCCATGTCCTGGCTATTATAAACAGTGCTGCGATGAACATTGGGGTGCACGTGTCTCTTTCAGATCTGGTTTCCTCAGTGTGTATGCCCAGAAGTGTGATTGCTGGGTCATATGGCAGTTCTATTTCCAGTTTTTTAAGAAATCTCCACACTGTTCTCCATAGTGGCTGTACTAGTTTGCATTGCCACCAACAGTGTAAGAGGGTTCCCTTTTCTCCACACCCTCTCCAGCATTTATTGCTTGTAGACTTTTGGATAGCAGCCATCCTGACTGGCGTATAATGGTACCTCATTGTGGTTTTGATTTGCATTTCTCTAATAATGAGTGAAGTTGAGCCATCTGTGTTTGTTAGCCATCTGTATGTCTTCTTTGGAGAAATGTCTGTTTAGTTCTTTGGCCCATTTTTTGATTGGGTCATTTATTTTTCTGGAATTGAGCTGTAGGAGTTGCTTGTATATTTTTGAGATTAATCCTTTGTCTGTTTCTTCATTTGCTATTATTTTCTCCCAATCTGAGGGCTGTCTTTTCACCTTACTTTTAGTTTTCTTTGTAGTGCAGAAGCTTTTAAGTTTCATTAGGTCCCATTTGTTAGGTCCCATGGACAGAGTTTTGCTTTTATTTCCAATAATCTGGGAGGTGGGTCATAGAGGATCTTGCTGAGATTTATGTCGGAGAGTGTTTTGCCTATGTTCTCCTCTAGGAGTTTTATAGTTTCTGGTCTTACATTTAGATCTTTAATCCATTTTGAGTTTATTTTTGCGTATGGTGTTAGAAAGTGTTCTAGTTTCATTCTTTTACAAGTGGTTGACCAGTTTTCCCAGCACCACTTGTTAAAGAGGTTGTCTTTTTTCCATTGTATATCCTTGCCTCCTTTGTCAAAGATAAGGTGTCCATAGGTTCGTAGATTTATCTCTGGGCTTTCTATTCTGTTCCATTGATCTATATTTGACAGAGTACTTTTTAATTTGTTCCACAATAAACTGTTTTGATTGCTGGGGGGAAAAAAAGACTATGCTTTTAAAATATATGACATACTTAAGCATGTATGGAAAATTAAATATGGTTAGGTATATGTAAATTAAGAAAATGAAAAACTGTCTATAACTTTGATGAGCAGAATATATCTGGCTTGAACATTGCTCTGAAAAAGAATAGAGCCAGTGTCATTAATTGCCTCAGTGTTCCCCTTGAATGCTGGTTATTTAGAGAAATTTAGTTATAAATCTCAGTTAGCTTACTATACCCAAATATTATGTATGTTCATGCATTTGCTCCACAGGTGAACTGAAGGTTAGTCAGAAGCACTTTGAAGAAGCTTTCAAGAAAGTGAAGTCATCTATATCAAAAGAGGTAAGCAATGCTCTTAAAGGTAGAAGAGCAATTAGAATTGAGAGTAGTAAGTATGAATTCATGACAAAAAGCAAAATGGTTGCCTCTGAGAGAGTGTTCTTGAGAGACTGTAATTTTGAATGTTTCTAGAGACTAGAGACACAGTTTCTAGAGACCCAGAGAGGAAATGACCTCATGTATGTTTTCATAATCTCAAAATTTTTAATCATTCTCTTTCAAGTATTATTTGACCTGTATCACCCTTTACACTTACTCATAGTTTCAGGAAAGTAAAAATACCTTCACTGTAAGGTCAGAGAAGAGTTAAAAATCACTCAGACTTGTCCTTACAAAAAATGCTGGATTTTAGTGTATTTATTTCTTACTGTATTGAGGTATTCTGTCTGTAGTAAGTTAAAATGTTTGCTGTTAAGTGAAGTGAGGTTACTGTGACACAGAAGAGTTTGCAGGGAAATATCCAACCCAAAGAAATGTCTGAATTGAACACTGGATATCTTAGGGCTTCCCTCATAGCTCAGTTGGTAAATCATCTGCCTACAATGCAGGAGACCCGAGTTCTGTTCCTGGGTCAGGAAGATCCTCTGGAGAAGGAAATGGCAACCCACTCCAGTATTCTTGACTGGAGAATCCCATGGACAGAGGAGGGTGGCAGGCTATAGTCCACGGGATCACAAGAGCTGGACACGACTTAGCGACTAAACCACCTATCTTGGATGGATATCTTTTGTTTCTGGACTTCCAGAAGTGTAATTTGCCTTAGCCATGTGATTCTGTTTATTGACTATACTTAAAATTCCTCTAGCTCATTATCCATTTATTTCCCCTGGCCGGTATTTCTTAAGATTATTGATTGAAAACATTCAAGTCCAAGTTCAGACAGTTACATGAGATGGGTTGCTGTGTTGTTCCAGTGCCTCCAGTCCTGGTGTAAATACTCGTATTTGACCATCTTACCACTTTTAACTAAACTAATCAGTTAAGGAGTTTGGGCTGGTGATGGTGTCTTTTAAGTATATAGCTTATTTCTTTTTCAGCTGAAGTCTAGTCTGCTGAACCTGGCCTGGGTCTTTTACCATATGTGGAGAAATGAAAGTCTACTTTGACGTCTCAGGCATTTTGTACACTAGAGGAAATGTTTTTATTTCATTGTCTGTCTTTGAGTAAGATAGTCTTATTAATTAAAATGAAACAGTTTTACAGTTAATCTTCCTGGGACTTTTCATTCTGATCGACAAGAAAGTAGTGATGTAAGTGCCCCCCTGCAAGATTTAGACATTAAAAAACAAATCTTCCTTATGTTTACTACCTGTAATCAGAGTTTCGATTTGAGGCTTTTCAAGAATCAGGACACACTGGCATAGCTCCACATTTGTCACTCTCATCCTGTAACCTTTTTAAAAATTGAAATTGTCTTTACCTTTGTAATGCACAAATACAGTTCCGTGCATGCGATGTTAACTAGCTTCAGTCGTATCCAACTCTGTACAGCCCCACGGACTGTAGCCTGCCCAGCCCCTCTGTCCATGGGGTTCTCCAGGCAAGAATAGTGGTGTGTGTCGCTGTGCCCTCCTCCAGGGAATCTTCCCGACCCAGGGGTTGAACCCACGTCTCTTATGTCTCCTGCATTGGCAGACAGGTTCTTTACCACTAGCGCCATCCAGGAAGTCCTCCAGTTCTGTAAGTTATGGCAGACTTAACGGGTACCTCGGTCAGTAACAGAGAGCATTCTCACCACTTCAGGAGGTTGCTGTGTCCTTTGTAGTTGTCGGTCCCTTTACTAAGGCTGGACCAGGGAAGCCCTGATCTGACTTCTGTCGTCATGCTCTAACTTCACCTGTTTTGGAACTTTATGTAAATAGAATTGTATTGATATACTCGTTTGTCTGGCTTCTTTTGCTCATGTAATGTTGCAGAGATTCATCCACATTGCTGTTTTTCACTAGTTTGATCCATTCTCTTGCTGAGTATTTTCCATGATAAGAATATACTGCAGTTTGTGTATCCTTTCCCCTGCTGCTGGGCACTTGGGTTTTTTCCAGTTTTTGGCTTCCTCAGATAATAGTGTGTCAGAGAGAGAGAGAACGAGAACATGTGTTTTTATTTCTCTTGAGTAAATAACTAGGAGAGGAATTGCTGGATCTTGTGGCGAGTGTATGTTTAACTTCATAGGAAACTGCCAACCTTCTTTTCCAAGTGACTGTTTTGCATTTTGTGAGCATTCCAGTTGGCCCACACTCTAACCAACACTTGAGTATTTTCAGTCTTTTAATTTTAGCCATTCTACTGTATGTGAAATAGTATCCTGTTGTGGTCTAAATTTGTTTTCTTAATGACTGAAATGTTGAGCATTTTGTCATGTGCTTATTGATCATTTGGATATCTTATTTTGTATCCTCACCTTTTGCTCTTAAAACTTTGAGTTGTAAAAAAAAAAACAACTTTGAGTTAATTTCTTATTAAATTGTGCAAATTCTTAGTTTATCTTGGCTTGAAGCCTTTTATGAGATACACATTTTTTTCTGAAATATCTGTAGGATTTATTTTGAAGTCTAGTTAATTTAAAATGTGTTTCAAGATATATACAACAAATCAGTTATGTATATATATCTCCACTTTTTTTTTTTAGATTCTTTTTTCTCATATAGGTATTACAGAACATTGAGAGAGCTCTCTGTGATGTACAGTAGGTCCTCATTAGTTATCTACTTTGTATATAGTATAGTATGTGTCATGTCAGTCCCAGTCTCCACATTTATCCATCCCTCCCTCTTTCCCCCTTGTAAACATAAGTTTGCTTTCGATATCTGCGACTCTATTTCTGTTTTATAAACAGAAGTTCATTTGTACCATTTTTTTTCTAGATTCCACATATAAGCAGTATCATATTTGTCTTTCTTTTTCTAACCTACTTTACCTACTATAATAATCTCTAGGTTCATCCATGTTGCTGCAAATGACATTATTTTGTTCCTTTTTATGGCTGAGGAATACAGATGTGCATATTGAGGATATTTTCTCCTAATTTTTTAATTTATTTTTCTAAAAGCATCTTTTGAAGAACAGAAGTTTTTTATTTGTATGAAATCCAATTTTTTAAAAATAGTTTGTGTTTTTCTGTCATAAGAAATCTTGATTATCCTAAGTTTATGAAAGTTTTCTCCTTTGCTTTTCTCTAGTAGTTTTATAGTTTTATCTTTTACATTTAGAACTATGATCCATTACAAACTAATTTTTTTAATTTAAAATGAGATCGAGAAGTCATGATATTTTTTCCCATGCAGCTGTCTAGTTACTGTGGTCCTGTTGGTTGAAAATACTTTCCTTTCATTGAATTATCATGCCCTCTTTTTGAAAACCAATTGATCATCTATGCATGAATGTATTTCTTCACACTTTTTTCTGTTTCACTGATCTTTATATCCATTTTATGCCACTGTATATTTTTTGCTACTCTCTTGATTATTTTACATCAATTTTTAATTTTTATTTATTTTCTGGCCACAGCATGTGGGATCTTAGCTCCCCAACCAGGGATCAAACCTGTGCTCCCTGCAGTGGAAATTTAGATCCTTAATCACCGGACTTTTGGGGAAGTCCCCTTGATTACTACAGAATAGATATGTTAATCTTGAAGTCAGCTAGTGTAAGTCATTCAGATTTCTTCTTTTTTTCCCCCAAAATTGTTTTATCTATTTTAGTCTCTTTGCTTTCCCATATAAAATTTGCAATCAGTTTTATCAATTTCTGCAAAAGAAACTTTCTGGGATTTTGAATGGATTTGCATTGAATCTGTAGATCAGTTGGGAGAGCAGAGGTATTAAAAATACTGAGTTTTTCAATCAGTGAACTTAGTTTATCTGTTCATTTATTTAGATAATTTTATTTATTTTATATAAATTTATTCATTTTTTAAAAATTCACTTATTAGAGCCATTTGATCTCTCCCAGTAATGTTTTGCTTTTTCAGGATGCAAATTTTTCAAGATGTACATTTTTCATCAAATTTATTCCTAAGTAATTTATAATTTTTTATTTTTTATAATGTTTTTTAAAATATTGTTCTCTAATTGCTACTAGTATATAGAGGTTCATTTGGTCTTTATATATTGACCTGGGATAGCTCTTCATTTGTCATTCTTTTACCTTCTTTACCTCTAAATATTTACTTCAGTTTTCTAGACTAAAAAAATGAAACCATCCTGTTTGTATTTGCCTGCTCTAATTTTGAAAAGCTTCCATGTTTAATGTTTTTACATTTAAGTGTTACATATTTTGCAGTTACAATTAAGTAATTGTATTAGAGTTGACTATAAAAATGTCACGCAGAGTTTGAAAATTGCTTGCTTGACCTATCCTTAAATTGGGCCACATTTTCATCCTTGCATCTGTGATAATTAAGGAGTGAAATCTAATTTTGTTACCTTTTTCTAAAACTCTGCTGGTAAATTTGAAACCAGTGGATGTTATGTTTGGGTTGGGGGGAAGCGTTAAGTCTCTGCTTTCTGGTCCTCCTTCACAGTCCACAGCTGTACCAGAGAACATCTTCTTCCTTAAATTGTTTTAGTGGAAGTGCAGTTGGTTTACAATGTTGTGTTAAGTTTCTGGCGTACGGCAAAGCTGACTCAGATATATATTTATGTATATTATATATGTGTGTATATATACTTTTCGTATTATTTTCAGTATTATTTAAGATATTAAATATAGTTCCCTGTGCTATACAGTAGGATTTTCTTTATCTAGTTTATTTATTTATTTTGGCTGAGCTGTGATGCTTGCAGGATCTTAGCTCCCCAACCAGGGATTGAACCCCAGGCCCCTGGCAGTGAAAGCATGGAGCCCTATCTATTGGACCTCTGGGGAATTTCCTCTCTTTTATAAATAGCAGTTTGTATCTGCTAATCATGAACTCCTACTAATTTATCTCTTCCCCAGCCCCTTTCCCCTTTGGAAGCTGTAAGTTTGTTTTCTATGTCTGTGAGTCTATTTTGTAAATAGATTCGTTTGTGTCATGTTTTAGACTCTACATGTAAGTAATTTCATGTGGTATTTTTCTCTTTGTCTGACTTGGTTCACTTAGTATGATCATTTCAGCCTGTGCATGTTGCTGCCAATGGGCATTATCTCATTCTTCCAGAAGGGTGCCAGTGGGATTGCTGGATCATATGACTACTCTATTCTTGGGAAACCTTTTTCTTTCTGATTTAGGAGAATTCAGTTGAAATTAGAGGAGTTGGATAGTCAAACAAGATCCATTTGAAAAATCAAAAGACAGGTATGGCGTTTGTTGATACATTTCTGAATGTAGGATTGAGCGGCTCATTTGTAAGCTACCCCTTTCTACTTTTAATATTAGGGTTCCTTTAGTTGTAAATGACAAAAACCCAAGTCTGTATGTGAGGAATCCATTCCACATATAAGGAAACTGAGAGTATTGCTGGCTTTAGGCATGCTGGATCCAGAAACTTCATTGCTTTGTTTCTTGTGGGAAAAGGCTGCCTGCAGGCCCAGACATACAGGCTACTTGTTTGTTAACCCCCATAGCAAGAGAATTTCCTGATAGCTCCAACAGGAGAGTTTCAGGGAACCTGTGATTGGTCCAGCTCAGGTTAGAGCCCATGGCAAAACTAATCCACTATGACTAGCTCTAAAGTTAGATACTCTAGCCAGGTGGAATGTAAGGGGTAGCATAGTTTTCTAAAGATCATGACTTCAGGCCCTAGAATAAAAAGCTATAGATAAGACACTGGCATCAAGTTATTGACTTAGTGGCGGACTTAAGTTTTTTCATACTGAAAGAGAATCTGCTAGGCTTGCTAAACACAAAAGGAACACCTGATTACATTTTACATTTTAACCTTTCAGACATACTTATGGAGATAGCAGTTGCTTTGAAGTGAGTTAACATTAAATAAATGATTGGGAGATGTCAAAAAAGAAAAATGAAAGGAGAACGGTGTGCACATTCTGTCCCAAGGCCCACAGAGCTGGTCTGTATAGTTCAGAAATGTCAGCCTGTTCTCATGCTGGGTAAACCTGCCCTGCTAACTGGTGCCTTCTCTTTCCTTGAAGCAGTCGGCTCCCTGGTGCCACACGGCTTTTAGTTTGAGGGGAAAACAACAGCATGTGAAGTGGATTCGATGTCCAGCAATTGGCTAACATGCTAGTGGGGTCTGGTTTAGAGGCCAGATGCAGAAACTTGTCACCTGACCCAGTAAATCCTCATAAACCAGCTGAGGGTGAGATGTGAGCACAGTTTGCAAACATTCCTTCTGAGTCTCTGCCTGTATTCCTCATTCATTCTTACTTCTTTCCTGCCAATCTTTCAGGCTCCCATCTGAAGATCCCGGCCCCAGTCCTAGTTTCTCATGAGAGGCCACGTCCTAGTGTGGTCCTAAGAAGGCCGAATAGATTAGCAGTTCTTTATGACAGATACCCCAGCTTAGACGTTTGGACTCTTTTTGCCAGTTACTTCTTAGTCAGCTGTTTACTTTCTTCCCTGAATGAAGCCATTATCCAATATGTGTCACTTCACAGACTTATAAAGCATAACTTATTTTGTTGATTTGGTTTTTTTGGTAATAACTGCTCACCAGAGACCTGAGCCTGGGTTAACATCAGTTAATGCTGAGACCTTGAAATTGCTTTCCCAGCTATGTATTATCTCAAATGTAGTCTTTTCCTATGGCATTGTTCAACTGTCAGGAAGGAAACCTCACTCAAACATAAATTAGGTATTTTTTTCCTTCCTCCCCTATTAAAACCACACCATAGAAACACTCCTGTTTTATTAACTCATTGGTTTAGTGTTTTTCACACCCACTGGCTGGCACACTTTGATTCTCTTCTTCACACTCGGGATTATATGGTTCTTCCATTTGCTTGATCAAGTCTGTCACATTGAGAGAGAAAAACTTCGCAAGTAGAGTTGCTCTTGCCTCTAGCTGTGTATTGAGTTACCTAAGATCCCATCCTTTCATCCATCCAGAAACATATATATATATATCATGTACCTACCATACACATGCCAGGCTTTGTGCTAGACTCACAAGATATAAAATTGCATAAGACGTGGGTTAGGAACCATTTTGAGCAATTAAAGAGTTGTAAACACTACCATAGATGTGTATATAGAATACGTATTAACCTGATCACTCAGATTCCTTCAATGTTAGAAAATAGTCTGCAAGTAACTTTTGCTTAGAAGGTATCAGCACAGTGTGACAGAGGCAATGTGACTGATTTTATTACTAACATATCTGAACCAGTAATTCCACACACTGTGTAATTTTTTTAATTCTCTGAACAACATCCATGGGAAGGCTACATATGTGTCCCAGTGATACTACTTGATTCCAGTATATTCTCTTTAATATTTTTGATGGCCATAAACTTTAAAACTTTCAAATATTTAATTTCTAAAAACTGCCCTAGTGAATCATAAGCTATCACTTCTCTTTTGGAGATACGCATGGTATGAATTTTGAATAAATAATAAATAAAAGAGATGACCAAGCTGATTATTATTACTTTGTGAGATCTTTTAAAAAATTAAGGTACAACAATTAAGGTAAAAAGACAACTTTCCTGTTTGGCATCATAACTGGCCCTGATGAAACTAATGATTGCTTGTGAGAAACTGGGTGACTGGAGGACAGAAGTTTGAAAATTGACATTTCATTGTATTTGAATTTTGAACCATGTAAATGTATTACCTAATTTAAAAACTTAAATACTAAAAAAATAATAATTTACAAGATCTTGAGGACCAAAGTAGTAGTGATAGTTTTTTCTGGAAATTAAGGATTACTTTTTAATTTTTTCTGCTGATTTGTATTTTCTAATATTTCTACAATAAATATTTTATAAAATAAAACATTATTATTAAAAAGGGAATCACTTTAATCTGACTGTAAACACAGCATGCTTAAAATGTCTTTGTCGTTGTTTGACTCTTTGTGACCGTGACCCCATAGACTGTAGCACGCCAGGCCTCCCTGTCCCTCACCATCTTCCAAAGTTTGCCCAAGTTCATGTTCATCTCATTGGTGATGCTGTCTAACCATCTCATCCTCTAACACCGTTTTCTCCTTGTGCCCTCAATCTTACCCAGCATCAGGGACTTTTCCAGCGAGTTGTCTGGAATTCCAGCATCAGTCCTTCCAGTGATATTCAGGGTTGATCTCCTTTAAGATTGAATGTCTTTACTACACCTTTAATATTTAGCAGTGAGTTGAAATACCAAGGCCCTCTTATCCTACTTCAGAGTTAATTCAGCATTTCACTAATACCTGTTTTATATTCACTGTTGACACTGTTTGAACTACTTGCCAGGAGTTGGTCCAAGGGGTACAAAATGGTGTTTTCACTGCCATGGGCCCAGGTTCAATCCCTGGACAGGAAACTTAAGATCCTGCAAGTTGCATAGTGCAAATAAAAAAAAGAAGAGTTACTTGAAAAAAATTACTGAAATAAATATATAGAATTTTTTTAAATTAATCTTTACATAGTCTTCTGTGCATTAGTCTTTACGTAGTCTTCCCTCTATGCATGTCTGTGTCTTACTCCTCTTATGAGGATACCAGATGATATTGGATGTACTAAAGCCCACCCTAATGACTTCATTTTAACTTAAATCACTTAGACCCTCATTTCCAAATCCAGTCACACTCTGAGGTACTGGAGGTGAGGACTTCAACATCTGAGTTTTGGGGAGCACAGTTCAGCTTATTTCAGTGTCTAGCTCCATATTCTGTCCTCTCCTCTCAGGATCGAGCAATGTATGAGGCTCTGCAGTGGTCCCTCAGCCGGTGAGTTCTCCAGCAGCAAGCCTTCCAGGAGTCCAGTGCCGATGCCAGAGATGCCCGCATGCTCTGAGCTGCCCGCTTTCAACTTGATACATGTGCTCTCACATAAGCGTTTTATCCTCAAATTAATGAGGCCAAGTCAAAGCCGAAGATTCTTCCCATCTGGACAACCTCATATGGAAACACCCTACCTCCTGTTTAAGGGGGAAAAAAAAAATTAATTGTCAAAATAACAGATAACCTTTTTAAAATAAAATGTTTATTTTGAAACAACCTCGACTGTACTACAGATAAATTGCAATTACAGTAAAAAGAACTTTCCCTGCAAAACCATCTGAGGGTGCTTCCCAGCCTGATGCCTGATCACCCATAAATACTTTATATTTCCTGCACAGCAGGATAGTCCCCTACATAACCAGCCATCCACATCAGATCAACCATGTCAGCTGTGATACTTCCCTGCCAAATCCTCAGGCTCCACGCAGGTTTCTCCAGCTGTCCCATTAAAGTCCTTTATAACAAAGGAATCTAGTTTGGAATTAGCTATTGCAACTCATTGCTTTTCTTTTTTGGGCAGGGGGCTGCACTGGGTCTTCATTGCCGCACGCAGGCTTTCTCCAATTGTGGCGAGTTGGGGCTGCTCTTTGTTGTTGTACATGGGCTTCTCATGGCAGCCACTTCTCTTGTTGCAGAGCACAGGCTCTAGCTGCCCCGCAGCATGTGGGATCTTCCCCAAACCAGGGATCAAACCTGTGTCCCCCACATTTGCAGGCAGATTCTTAACCACTGAACCACCAGAGAAATCCTGCTGTTTTCCTTGAAGTCTAGAACAACTCCTGTCTTAACTTTTGACACTTTTGAAGGTTATTGGCCAGTTACTTTGTAAAATGCCTTCAATGTGAGTTTGTTTCCCCATAATTAAATGCAGCTTGTACATCTTTGGCAGGAATAAGCACCATGAAGTGATGGTCTTCTCACTGCATCCTGTCAGGTAGGTGCAGTCTCAGTCTGCTCGATTACTAGGGATGTCCACTTTGATCACTTAAGAGGGTCCTGCTGAGCTTCTTACACTGTAAAGTTACTCTCATCAAAACTCAGGTTTTAGTGTGTTGTCTTTTACTCTTAATCATATGATGTTCAAACTGTCCCAGATTCAGTCAGTTGGGAGCCTGTTCACATTTGCCTCTGTGCACTTTTGACAGGTCTCTAGCTGATAATTTCAGAAGGGTTTGTGTCATGTTTTATCTCATTCCTGATTTACAGTGCTGCTCACGGTGTTTTCTGAGATTGTGTAGATGGCTTTGGTTGCCTACTTTTTTCCCTTCCAAATTTTCTATTTCACCTGACTCTACAAGTGTTTATGCTACTTTAAAAAATGTGACTGATAAAATGAAGAAAATAGTAATAGATCAAAGCAAGTCAGGTAAGTAAGGCACAGTCCTTTTTTTTTTTGAAGAGTTCACAACCAAATATTGACCTCTAACCAGAGTATCACAATACCCAAGGGGGGGGGGTGTGGAAAGGAGGGTGCTGTAAGACCCCAGAGGAAGAACACCAAAGGAAAAAGCAAATCAGGATCATATCTTCAGCATAGATGATTAAGAATGAAAGTTAAAAAGTGTAGCCCAGAAGGTCTTAAAAGAGTTATGTAATTTGAGTAATAGATTTGATTGGGCTTGATATCAGCCAAATCAAGAGAAACGCAGTCTGGTATGTCATATATATAAGAGATGGTGAAGATTGTCTTGACAATTGAATTTTCTTGACAATTTCTAGACAAGTAGGTCTAAAGTACCGAACTTTCTGGTTGTTTCAGTTCAGTCGCTCGGTCGTGTCCGACTCTTGGCGACCCCATGAGTCACAGTACACCAGGTCTCCCTGTCCATCACCAACTGCCAAAGTTTATTCAAACTCATGTCCATTGAGTTGGTGATGCCATCCAGCCATCTCATCCTCTGTCGTCCCCTTCTCCTCCTGCCCCCAACCCCTCCCAGCATCAGGGTCTTTTCAAATAAATCAACTCTTCGAATCAGGTGGCCAAAATACTGGAGTTTCAGCTTCAGCATCAGTCCTTCCAGTGAACACCCAGGACTGATCTCCTTTAGGATGGACTGGTTGGATCTCCTAGCTTATCCTAAATGCCAAGTGTTGACTGCATCACAGGTTAGGCTGCATTTGTCCATCAGCTTTGCAAATCAGCTGTGATGTAGGTTGGAGAGCAGGGAGTTATTGGGCAGGAAGTTAACCAACTAATGTCACAGAGAATGTTGCCAACACTGTCCGTAAGGAAGGAAAGATAACGTGTTCTAAGCACCATCTGTGTGCTGGACAGTGTTGTATTGTTTTAATTCTCCCAACTCTTACTCCCCATACAATAGGGATCGAATAGCATCTTCATTTTATTAAAAAGAAGAAGAGCTTCTTCACAGTTACCTGCTGTATATACATTCATGTATATGGAACAGTCTGAATTCTGGTCCACAGCTGTCCGGCTTTTCTTTCTCTTGAGAAAAAGTTCTAGGGCTGTGTTAGGAAACATCTGGAGTTGTATCCTCTGTTCTAGCATTGTGAAAGATTCCGCAATCTCATTAAATGCTTTATGCTGAGCACTGATAACATAATGGTAAACTCGAAACATACTGCCTAATTTGGTATGTATAATGTAACTAGCCAATTGTCCCATAATATCCATTCTTCCCTCCTTCCTTTTAGTAGGAAGGGTTCTTGCTGCCAGGAGAGTGACTGTGTTCTGTGTAGTGTAATATGAACACTGGTGATGACCTCAGGTCTGGTCACATCCTTAAAAAGAAGCAGCTTGAACTGCAAACCTATCATTAATTGGGGGCAATCTGCATTGAACTCTTAGCACATAAGCAGACTCTGGAAAATATCCTCAGAAACCACACCTGGTTTAAAAAAGAAAACACTGCTTGCCCATTTAATTCTAGTTCTCCCTTCCCTAGGCTGGAATGATGAAGATGAACTGGCTTTGACCATATAAATGGGGACATTCTAGGAGGTGACAGAACCATAAGACATAAGAAACTAAGGTTCCCTGCTCGCTTCAGCAGCACATATACTAAAATTGGAACGATACAGAGAAGATTAGCATGGCCCCTGCGCAAGGATGATAGGCAAATTCGTGAAGCGTTCCATATTTTTTTGAATCGGTTCTAATGAGATGGATGAAACTGGAGCCCATTATACAGAGTGAAGTAAGCCAGAAAGATAAAGAACATTACAGCATACTAACACATATATATGGAATTTAGAAAGATGGTAACGATAACCCTATATGCAAAACAGAAAAAGAGACACAGAAGTACAGAACAGACTTTTGAACTCTGTGGGAGAAGGTGAGGGTGGGATGTTTCAAAAGAACAGCATGTATATTATCTATGATGAAACAGATCAGAAGCCCAGGTGGGATGCATGAGACAAGTGCTTGGGCCTGGTGCACTGGGAGGACCCAGAGGAATCGGGTGGAGAGGGAGGTGGGAGGGGGGATCGGGATGGGGAATACGTGTAACTCTATGGCTGATTCATGTCAATGTATGACAAAACCCACTGAAATGTTGTGAAGTAATTAGCCTCCAACTAATAAAATAAAATTAAAGAAAAGAAACTAAGGTTCCTAAGCACTTGTTGGGCAGTTTTATCACCACTCAAGGCTCATTTAGCCTGAACATTTATGTGTGACCTTTATCTTGCTTAAGCCAGTTAAATTTTTGTCTCTGTTAGAGCAGCCAAACTAATATCCTGGTTAATAGCATGTTGAGACAACTAAGGAGGAAGTTGCAAAACAGCGCGCAAATGGCTGTGAAGGGATGAGAATAGATGCTGTTAGGAGGAGCACAGAGGAAAGGCAGCTGGCTCATCATGGGGTCAGGGAAAATTCTTCAAAGAAAATGATGCCTCAGCTGAGTCCTGAAGGCTTGAGAGGGAAATGCAGGAAGTGAATAAATGATCTGACAGATGGTAAAAACCTCAAGATGTGAGAGGGACTGATGTCTGGGAAACTCATTCTCCTGTTCATCCATCAAAGTTGTGTTTACAAGAGGGTCTTACTTCCAAAAGCTGAAATAGTGGAAAGCACTTAATTATGTGTTAGGCACAATCTTCAGTCATTGTTTATCTCTCTCACTGTTGAACTCAGAACTGAATGGATTTGGATATATTTTTGCATCACTCAGTTCCAAAGCCTAGAGGCCAGGTAGATTTGGGATAAAACGGAATCCCACTCCATTGCTTTAGCTCCATGAGACCTAATGCTTGTCTCTAACATCAGCATTTTTAATTTTCAACTTATTTTTTATAAAATAAGGACAACAAATTGAATTAAATACGCAGGCGTTACAGTTGGCTGACTTTAGGTCTCCTGCTAAGTTTCATGAGGGGAAGGATCCTGTCAGGCTTGTCTCCTTAGCATCCAGCCCAGTGCCTGGATCACAGGAAGCATTTAATAAATATTAAATGTTATTAGGCAACAGGACTGTCAAAATTAGACACTGTGCCCGGCCTCTCCCTCTGTGGGAGAACTGTAAGTGTTGATTCATTGGGTAATAAAAACCTCACTGTGTCATATGAAAAAAGATAAAGGAACAAGTGAATAACCAATAACCAACAGTTTCACTCTAACACATATATCCAAAACAGAAATGCATATACCAAGATAGCAAAATTCATAATTGACCAAAAATGGAAACCTAAGTAAAGTGTCCATCAGTAGTAGAACGGGTTAACATGGTATCTTCATGCACTAGAATATTACACAGTGATGATGAACTATACACAACAACATGGATCATTCTCACAGATAGTGAGTGGAAGAGCCCTGTCCTGAAATCATCTTGGACAGTTCTACTTATTAATATATGAAATGCAAAAAGACAGCCAGTCAATGTCATTAGAAGTCAGACTTACAGTTAATATTAGAGGGCAGTGCCTGGAAGAAGCACCAAGTGGTGTGGCCTCTAGGTTGCTGGCTACACCCTCCTGGATGTGATGACAGTTTCCTGCGTGTGTTTTCTTAGTGATGATTCATTGCTTCATGTGCTTATCATAGCTCTTTTTTGTTAGTATGTTCACTTCAGTTAAAAAGTTTTTTTAAAAGAGCTTATGAAGATTCATCTATAATTTACTATTTCATCTGATTTTATTTATAATAAACATTTCAAAAATTTAAAAGGATAGGAGTAGCACTATTAAAAATGTAGGTCATTTAAAAGTAAGGAACCACATAGAGCCCAGTATACTTGAAGAAAAGCCAGCCACATGTTTCTTTTTCCCCTAAAACACCAGGCATGTTGCTCATACTGTCCTTTCAGCTGGTTAGAGTTAAAAAAGTGAGGTTAAAGAGGTGAGTGGGAGTGGAATTTGGTTGGTTAAATTACCCCAGCTCTAATGCCTCTCCACCTGGGAAAATGTGAGTTTCAAGGATGTCTGTAGCCATCAAGGTTGTCTGGACAAATGCTACTTTCTGGAATGTTTCCTTAGATGGCATGTTGGCCATGCAGTCTGGTCCCACTGCCAGGTGAGCTTTGCCCCAAGAGTGGGAGAGCGGGAGGAACTTGGCAAAGTTTGTTCCAAAGAACTCTTTCTTAGGTGTGCAGCTTAACAATCCACATTACATCACAGACAAGGATGTTCTATTTTCCAAGATCGCAGTAAGTCTCAAGATGAAGAAACTCAACAGTTTCTTCCTTCTTTTTTGTGCCCCGCCTCTGCATTGAAACATCTCTGCCTCCCACAGTCCTTATCACCCAGGCCAGAAGGGTGAAAGTCATCTTGAGTACTACTGATCAGTGATCAGTCATTTATTATTTAATAGAAGTTTTTTCTCACAGACACTGACCTAGTTCAAGCTGTCACCACCTTTCATATGTTTCCTTTGACCTAATTAATCTCCTATTCCAAACTCTTACTAAAACCAGGATTGCTGTCAGAAGATACTAACTCATTGTCACTTTTCAGCTTAGCATCCTCCTGTGGCCTAAACTCATTAGTCTAATTATGCATCGACCTTTGCAGTCAGTATACCTCTGACACCCATCCAACCTCCTCTCCCCTGACTGGATTCATTGCCATTCCAGTAGAACAACATATTGTTTCACATCTCAGCCTTGACTCACGAGGTTCCCATTACCTGACAAATCCTTCCACCTAAACACAGGACCCTCTTCCAGGCTTGAAACACTCCTATTGAGAAGCCTTGCCCAATCCCTCACTCTGCTTTCTGCTCACTGTTCTGACCTAGACTCTATGCTTTAAGCACTAGATTCTCAGTGGCAGAGTCCTTAATTTATTTTTGCGTTACAGCACTTGACATGTAGTAAGAACAAAGTAGCTTTTTAACAGCACAATTGAATCACTTTGGTCTGTTGCACAGAGCTCTGTCAGCAGTGGGGAGATTTTATGGTGGAGATTTTACATTGTTTTCACCTGAGGAAATCTACTGGAGTGGAACTTCATGGCTCATGGCTCTCTGAAGAGAAATCAGCAAAGTTTTGGAGGTGTGGCTTCCTCTGGCATTTAGTTACTGCTTGTCAGAAGTCCTTTAGCAATACTTCTCCTTGGCTAAGGAACCCCTAGGGGTGCTCAAGGCATTCAAAAGAAACTATTTCTAAGAGCTTGCTCTACATAAGTATTCTCTCTCTAAAGCAGAAAGCTCTAAAGAAGCAATTATATATATTTATTACAATCGAAATGCTAATTACCTTCTTTACACAGACAGGAAAACCTGCTCTCCTACTCTGGCTAACTGAGTGAGCCTGATAAATGGACAATGGGTCTTCTTTAGACTCCAGGAAGTTTTGCTAGCTTGAACTTTCTCAAAACTAATATTACAGAAAGCTAAATGAGTTTCACAGTAACTGAGGCCATTAAAAGTGGAGATACCAGATGGCAGAAATAGCTTAATTCTGGGAACTGGAGAATTGCTATCTTGTGTATATATAAGAGAGTCTGGGCTTCTTGGGTGGCTCAGTGGTAAAGAATCCACCTGCCAAGCAGGAGATGTGGGTTTGATCCCCGGCTTGGGAAGATCCCCTGAAGAAGGAAATGCAACCCACTCCAGTAATTTTGCATGGGAAATCCTATGGATGGGTGAGTCTGGTGGGTTACAGTCCATGGGGTCACAAAAGAGTCAGAAACTAAACAACAGGCAAATTAATTAATTCAACACTTTTTGGAACATTTATTTCATATCTGCTTTTGCTTTTATTCGTTTGCCTCCTTCATTATTCTCAACTCAGAACTTGGATGTTAGAGCAACAGATTCTCTGACACGTTATTGTCAAACTCAGTTTGTAGTCCAACTTAGATTCATTTATTAAAAATGAAATCTGTGCCATTTTAATTTTACACCATGCATGGCAGAGGTTTGGAGCATTTATGCTTGATAAACAAAATATCACAGGCTTTGTTGTTATTGCCAGTGGCATGGGATGAAGAAAGAAGAGGAAGTTGGACTTACAAACTGCTTACTGACACATTAAAAATGAGACACATAGTATCTTAATTTTATATTTGAGAAAACTGAGGCTCAGAGGGGCTTCCCAGGTGACACTGTTGATAACACTCCTGCCAATGCAGGAGACGTAAGAGACGTGGATTTGATCCCTGGGTTGGGAACATCCCTGGAGAAGGGCACAGCAACTCACTCCAGTATTCTTGCCTGGAGAATCCCATGGACAGAGGAGCCTGGTGGGCTGCAGTCCCTAGGGTCACAAGGAATTGAACACAACTGAAGCAAATTAGCATGAGGCTCAGAGAGGTTGAACAACTTGGTTCTCAGCTAATAACTTATTATCTGGAAAAATCAAACTCAAGAGTGTCTTACCTTTAAAGACTTTGGCCTTCTCATACATCTTACTGGCTTTGGAGGGGCAGAAAATGGACTTCTGTGTCTTTAACTAATGTGAGTTATAATAACAATATTCTTTGTTAAATAGTGGATAGCATTTTTTTTTCCTTTGAACTCAAGCAACTAATATCAGAAGCCTCTGTACACTCTTGCCACTCAGAAAAGTCATGATTGTAGCAGACAAGCTTTGAAGTGATTATTTGTTGTTCAGTTGCTAAGTCACGTCTGACTGTGACTCCATGAACTGCAGCATGCCATTCTTCCTTGTCCTTCACTGTCTCCCTGAGTGTGCTCATATTCATGTTCACTGCATCAGTGATGCCATCCAACCATCTCATCCTCTATTGCCCCCTTCTCCTCTTGCCCTCAGTCTTTCCCAGCATCAGGGTTTTTTCTATTGAGTTGGCTCTTTGCGTGAGGTGGCCAAAGTATTGGAGCTGCAGCTTCAGCCTCATTCCTTCCAATGAATACTCAGGACTGATTTCCTTTAGGGTTGACTGGGTAGATCTCTTTGCAGTCCAGGTGACTCTTAAGAGTCTTCTCCAGCACCACAGTTCAAATGCATCAGTTCTTTGGTGCTCAACCATCCTTATGCTCCAGTTCTCACATCCATACATGACTACTGGAAAAACCATACCTGTGACTATATGGACCTTTGTTGGTAAAGTAATGGCTCTGCTTTTTAATACACTGTCTAGGTTGGTCATAGCTTTTCTTCCAAGGAGCAAACGTCTTTTAATTTCATGGCACTAGTCACAATCTGCAGTGACTCAAGCCCAAGAAAATAAAGTCTGTCACTGTTTCCATTGTTTCCCCATCTATTTGCCTTGATGTGATGGGACCGGATGCCAAGACCTTAGTTTTCTGAATGTTGAGTTTTATGCCAGCTTTTTCACTTTCCTCTTTCGCCTTCATCAAGAGGCTCTAGTTCCTCTTCACTTTCTGCTGTTAAAATGGCATCATCTGCATATTTGAGGTTGTTGATATTTCTCATGGTAATCTTGATTCTAAGCTTGTGATTCATCCAGCCTGGCCTCAGCATTTCACATGATGTACTCTGCCTAGAATTTAATAAGCACAGTGACAGTACTGCCTTGATGTACTGCCTTCCCAATTTTAAACCAGTTGGTTGTTCCATGTCTTGTTTTAACTGTTGCTTCTTGTCCTGCATACAGGTTTCTCAGGAGGCAGATAAGGTGGTCTGGTATTCCCATCTTTTTAAGAATTTTCCACAGTTTGTTGTGATTCACACAGTCAAAGGCTCTAGCATAGTCAGTGAAGCAGAAGTAGATGTTTTTTGGAATTCTCTTGCTTTTTCTATTATCCAACAGATGTTGGCAATTTGATCTCTGGTTCCTCTGCCTTTTCTAAATCCAGCTTGAACACCTGGAACTTCTCAGTTCACATACTGCTGAAACCTAGCTTGAAGGATTTTGAGCATAATCTTGCTAGTATGTGAAATGAGTGCAATTGTATGGTAATTTGGACATTGTTTGGCGTTGCCTTTCTTCAGCACTGGAATGAAAACTGACCTTTTCCAATTCTGTGGCCACTGCTGAGTTTTCCAAATTTGCTGGCATATTGGGTGCAGCATCATCTTTTAGATTTGGATTAGCTCAACTGGAATTCCATCACCTCCACTAGCTTTGTTTGTAGTGATGCTTCCTAAGGCTCACTTGACTTCACACTAGGATATTTGGCTCTAGGTGAGTGATCACACCATCATGGTTATGTGGGTCATTAAAAGACTTGTACAGTTCTTCTGTGCATTCTTGCCACCTTTCTTAATCTCTTCTGCTTCTGTTAGGTTCTTGCTGTTTCTGTCCTTTATGGTGCCAATCTTTGTGTGAAATATCCCCTTGGTATCTCTAATTTTCTTGAAGAGATCTCTAGTCTTTCCCGTTTTGTTGTTTTCCTATGTTTCTTTGCATTGTTCAGTTAAGAGAATCTCTCCTTGCTATTCTCTGGAACTCTGCATTCAGATGGGTGTATCTTTCCCTTCCTCCTTTGCCTTTCTGTTTTCTTCTTTTCTCAGCTATTTGTAGGGCCTCCTCAGGCAGCCACTTAGGGATAGTTTTAGTCACCACCTCCTGTACAGTGATACAAACCTCCATCCATAGTTCTTCAGGTACTCTGTCTAAGTGACTGTATAGGGTCCTTTTCAGGAGTTAACTGTTGGTCAAGCTCTAAACTGCAAAATGTAAGCACAAAGGTAAAAATGAGAAGAGTAAGGATATAGCTGAGTATGTGATTTTACTGTTCACCATGGAAATATTCAAATATATGTATAAAAAATCATTAAGTTATACCAATGAAATTTAATTTTTATAGGTCAAAATGATCAAATGTACCAATGCCACATGGTTCAACTAAATAGAATGATTCCCATGTGCCCCATCACCCAGCTTCACCAGTGATCACCTCCCACTCAATCTTTTCATCTGTTCTTTCCCTTGTTACTCCCCACCCTGAATAATTGTGAAGGAAGTCTAAGACAACCTATCATTTAATTCATATATATACATTGATGCCACATGTAAGTTTTACACACACACACACTTTTGGCCGTGCCATGTGCCATGCAGGACCTTAATTCCCCAGTCAGAGCTGGAACCTGTGGACCAGGAACTGATCCCGCACCGCCTGCAGTGGAAGCTTTGTAGACTTAACCACTGGACCACCAGGGAGATACTGCCCGTGTATCTTTTAAATAGTGATTTTTAAATGGGTAGGTTGGAGGCAGAAAAGTCACTGGGAAAGTCCCTGACGCTGGGAAAGATTGAGGGCAGAAGGAGAAGAGGATGAGATGGCTGGATGGCATCACTGATGCAATGTACATGAACATGGGCAAACTTCAGGAGACGGTGAGGGGCAGGGAGGCCTGACATGCTGCAGTCCCTGGGGTCGCAAAGAGTCGGACAGGGTTGGGTGACTGAACAACAACAGGGTGTAGGCAGAGAAATAGCTATCTTACTCTCCAGCCTTGGGAGTAGAAGATTTAAGAAAATGGACAAAGGTTTAACTCTCGGGACATTAAACAGTGCTTAAGTCCCTCCTCAGGAATAATCAGAAACCATTGTTTGCACTGTGCTTTTCAAATTCCATTGAATTCTGGAGAACAATGGTTGTTTCTCCACATCTCCAGGGATCTCAGATCATCTAGCAGCATTACCATTTGGGTTTTATCTTGCAGATTATTACCTCTGGTTAACTTACACCCTCCTTCTCAAGACTGTTGAATTGTCATGCTACAAGAGGCCTTTGAATCCTCTGTCAGTGTTTCTCAATTCTGGATGACAGAAAAATCAACTGTGGCTTTTAAAAAATACATTATCTGCCTGTCTTCCAAGTCAATACAAATAAAAGCAAAAATAAACAAATGGGACCTATCAAACTTACAAGCTGTTGCAAAGAAACAGCATTAAAGAAAACCATTAAAACAAAAGCCTACAGAGTGGGAGAAAATATTTGCAAGTGATGCCACAGATAAGGAACTTAATTTCCAAAATATACAAGCAGCTCATACAATTCAAAACAAAACAAAACAAAAAAAAAAACCCCAAACATTCCAACCAAAAAATGGGTGGAAGACCTAAACAGACACTTCTCCAAAGAAGACATAGAGCTGGCCAATAGGCACATGAAGAGATGCTGATCGTTAATTATTAGATGCAAATCAAAACTACAATGAGGTAACACCTCACACCAGACACAGTGGCCATCATTAAAAAACTCTACAGGGAGTTCCCTGGCAGCCCAGTTGTTAAGACTTCACCTTCCACTGGAGGATTCAATCCCTGGTCAGGGAGTTAGGATCACACATGCATCTTGGCCAAAAAGAAACAGAATACAAAGCCGGAACAATATGGTAACAAATTCAGTACAATTCTCTTTAAAAATAGTCTACATCAGAAAAAAATCTACAGATAATAAATGCTGGAGAAGATGTGAAGAAATGGGACCCCTCTCACTGTTGCTGGCAATATAACTGGGTACAACCACTATGGCAGACAGATGGAGGTTCCTCAGGAAACTAACAATGGAGTTGCCGTATGATCTTGCAATCCCACTCCTAGGCATATAGCCAGACAAAACTGTGATTTGAAAAGATACATGCACCCTAATGTTCATAGCAACCCTATTTGCAATGGCCGAGACATGGAAGAAACCTAAATGTCCCCTGACAGATGAATGGACAAAGAAGATGTGGTACCTATAGACAGTGGAATAGTACTCAGCCATAAGAAAGGATGAAATGCCACTTGCAGCCACACAGATGGACCTAGAAATTATCATACTAAGTGAAGCAATCAGAAAGAGAAAGACAAATACTATGTGCTGTCACTTATATGTGGTATCTAACATACAACACAAATGGACATATCTACGAAACAGAAATAGGCTCACACACATAGAGCACAGACTTGTGGTTGCCAAGGTGGAGGGGATGGAAGGATTGGAAGTTTGGGACTAGCAGATGCAAACTATTATATATAGGATGGATAAACAACAAGGTCCTACTGTATTGTACAGGGAACCACATTCAGTATCCTGTGACAAACCATAATGGAAAAGAATACGAAAAATAATGTATATAACTGAATCACTTTGTAATACAACAGAAATTAACACAACTTTGTAAATCAGTTCAGTTCAGTCACTCAGTCGTGTCCGACTCTTTCCGACTCCATGAACCGCAGCACACCAGGCCTCCTTGTCCATGGTCCATCACCAACTCCCAGAGTCCACCCAAACCCATGTCCATTGAGTCGGTGATGCCATCCAACCGTCTCATCCTCTGTCGTTCCTTTCTCCTCCTGCCCTCAATCTTTCCCAGCATCAGGGTCTTTTCAAATGAGTCAGCTCTTTGCATGAGGTAACCAAAGTATTGGAGTTTCAGCTTCAACATCAGTCCTTCCAATGAACACCCAGGACTGATCTCCTTTAGGATGGACTGGTTGGATCTCCTTGCAGTCCAAGGGACTCTCCAGAGTCTTCTCCAACACCACAGTTCAAAAGCATCAATTCAAAAAAAAAAAAAAAAAGCATCAATTCTTCTGTGCTCAGCTTTCTTTATAGTCCAACTCTCACATCCATACATGACCACTGGAAAAGCCATAGCCTTGACTAGACGGACCTTTGTTGACAGAATAATGTCTCTGCTCAACTTTATTTCAATAAATGTTTTTTAAAAACTCAACCTGGGCCTCACTGCAGTCCTATTGAATCAGAGTCCCTGGGTGGGGCTTGGGGAGCTGCAACTTGGATCTCCCTAGGTGATTTTTTTTTTATTTCAATATAGATGACATACAATATTAGTTTCAGGTATTAAAAAAAAGAATAGAGTACATTAACATTTATATACATTATGAATTAGTCACCACAATGTCTAGCCAGCATCTGTCACCATACAAAATTATTATAATATTATTGATTGCTTCTATATTCTATGCTTCCCTGGTGGTTCAGTGGTAAAGAACTCGCCTACCAATGCAGGAGACACAGGTTCGACCCCTGGGTCAGGAAGATCCCCTGGAGAAGGAGATGGCAACCCACTCCAGTATTATTGCTTGGAAAGTCCCATGCACAGAGGAGCCTGGCAGGCCACAGTCCATAGGGTTGCAAAAGAGTCAGACACGACTGAGCGACTGAACAACACATGACCAGGTCAAACCTCAGTCATGTTGAAAACAAAAGAGAAAGCTAAAGTGGGTTCTGCCAACCTTGGCTTTCTGCTGACCTTGACCAAGCAAACAAGCCGGCCTTGTGAGCAAACATGTGCCACCCAGACGTGCCCGCCGCCCTCCTTCTCAAGGTGAAGTCTGGAGAGTTACCAACCCAGGGATGGCTTTGATGATGCAGTTTCCCCCTCCTGTTTCTTCCCTTCACCTTTAGCCAAATCCACACAGCTAGCTGTGGGGTGAACTGACAGGTGACAAAATTTGCCCCAGTGGAAATTCACACATTCCTTTCATACAATTCAAGAGAGCGGGAGAGGCTTTTGAGGTCAAGAGGGTATGCCGGGCAGGGAGCACGTGTTATTAGTAGCAAAGGGGCTGAGGGACACATACTAGGAACCCTCCTTCCCGTTCCTCGGCATGTGACAAAGCTGGAAAAGGGGGAAGACTTTCGGATTTCTGTGAGGTCTCAAATCTTGAAGAATCCTAAATTTGTTTGCATTTAGGAACCTGTAACAGGTTCTGTTGCTAGATGAAACTCAAGTTCATTTAAGGTGAGTCTAATGATTGAATTTTGACTGGCATCAGGGCACAGTAGCTATAGTAGTTTGCAGTCCATAGTCCACTCGTAACTTGAAATCAGAAACCGAAAGGCAGGCATGTTAGTGGGAGGAGAGATTTCATTAATTCGTTCAACAAATATTTCTTGACTGACGACTGAGAGCCGGTTTGGTACTAGTTGGGGACAGTACAGCTCAGTCTGGAGCAAAACCCAAGTCATTCCTCTGAGGTGTGGTGGGGAGGTAAAAAGTCAGAGTTGATAAGTCCAAGTGTTGTTCAGTCACTCAGTCGTGTCCAACCCTTTGCGATCCCATGGACTGCAGCACCCCAGGCTTCCCTGTCCTTCACTATCTCCTGAATTTTGCTCAAACTCATGTCCATTGAGTCAGTGATGCCATCCAACCATCTCATCCCCAACTGTCCCCTTCTCTTCTTGCCTTCAATCTTTCCCAGCATCAGGGTCTTTTGCAATGAGCCAGCTCTTCACATTAGATGGCCAAAATATTGGAGTCTCAGCTTCAACATCAGTCCTTCCAATGAATATTCAGGAATGATTTCCTTTAGGATTGGCTGGTTGGATCTCCTTGCAGTCCAAGGGACTCTCAAGAGTCCTCCAGTACCACAGTTCAAAAGCATCATTTCTTCAGTGCTCAGCCTTCTTTATAGTCCAACTTTCACATCCATAGATGACCACTGGAAAAACCATAGCTTTGACTATGTGAACCTTTGTTGGTAAAATAATGTCTCTGCTTTTTAATACGCTATCTGTCATAGCTTATCTTCCAAGAAGCAAGCATCTTTTTTTTTTTTTTTTAATATTTATTCATTTATTTGGCTGCACCAGGTCTTAGTTGCAGCATGTGGGATCTAGTTCCCTGACCAGGGATCGAACCTGGGCCCCCTACATTGGGAGCTCAGAGTCTCAACCACTGGGCCAGCAGGGAAGTCCCAGCAAGCGTCTTTTAATTTCATGATTGCAGTCACCGTCCACAGTGATTTTGGACCCCAAGAAAATGAAATCTGTCACTGTTTCTGTTGTTTTCCCATCTGTTTGCCATGAAGTGATGGGATGGGATGCCATGCACTTGGTTTTTTGAATGTTGAGTTTTAAGCCAGCTTTTTCACTCTCCCCTTTCACCTTCATCAAGAGGCTCTTTAACACCTCTTCACTTAGTGCCATAAGGGTAGTGCCATCTGCATATCTGAGGTTATTGGTATTCTCCCAGCAATCTTGATTCTGGCTTGTGCTTCATCCAACCCAGCATTTCGCATGATGTACTCTGCAGAGAAGTTAAATAAGCAGGGTGACAATATACAGCCGTGACATACTCCTTTCCCAATTTTGAACCAGTCCATTGTTCTCTGTTCAATTCTAACTGTTGCTTCTTGACCTGGATATATGTTTCTCAGGAGGCAGGTTAAGTGATCTGGTATTTCCGTCTCTTTAAGAATTTTCCACAGTTTGTTGTGATCCACCCACACAGTCAAAAGGCTTTATAGCATAGTCAGTGAAGAGAGGTAGATGTTTTTTGGAATTCTCTTGCTTCTTTCTGTGATCCAACCAACGGATGCTGGCAATTTGATCTCTGGTTCCTCTGCCTTTTCTAAATCCAGCTGGTACATCTGGAAGTTCTTGGTCACATACCACTGAAGGCTGGCTTGAAGGATTTTGAGCATGACTTTGCTAGCTTGTGAAATGAGTACAGTTGTGCGGTAGTTTGAACATTCTTTGGCATTGCCTTTCTTTGGGATTGGAATGAAAACTGACCTTTTCCAATCCTGTGACCACTGCTGAGTTTTCCAAATTTGCTGGCATATTGAGTGCAGCACTTTCACAGCATCATCTTTTAGGATTTGAAGTAGCTCAACTGGAATTCCATCACCTCCACTAACTTTGCTCGTAGTGATGCTTCCTAAGCCCATTTGACTTCACACTCCAGGATGTCCGGCTCTAGGTGAGTGATCACACCGTCGTGGTTATCTGGGTCACAAAGATCATTTTTATTTAGTTCTTCTGTGTATTCTTGCCACCTCTTCTTAATATCTTCTGCTTCTGTTAGGTCCATTCCGTTTTTGTCCTTTATTATGCCCATCTTTGCATGAAATATTCCCTTGGTATCTCTAATTTTCTAGAAGAGATCTCTAGTCTTTCCCATTCTATTGTTTTCCTCGATTTCTTTCCTTTGTTCACTTAGGAAGGCTTTCTTATCTCTCCTTGCTAGTCTTTGGATCTCTGCATTCAGATGGGTATATCTTTCCTTTTCTCCTTTGCCTTTCACTTCTTTTCTTTTCTCAGCTATTTGTAGCTTATGGCCTCCTTAGGCAACCATTTTGCCTTTTTGCATTTCTTTTCCTTGGGGATGGTTTTGATCACCACCTTCTGTATAGTATCATGAGCTTCTGTTCATAGTTCTTCAGGTACTCTATCTATCAGATCTAATCCCTTGAATCTATTTGTTACTTCCACTATATAATCATAAGGGATTTGATTTAGGTCATACCTGAATGGCCTAGTGATTTTCCTTCCTTTTTCAATTTAAGTCTGAATTTTACAATAGGAGTTCATGATATGAGCCATAGTCAGCTCCTGGTCTTGATTTTGCTGAGTGTACAGAGCTTCTCCATGTTTGGCTGCAAAGAGTATAATCAGTCTGATTTCAGTATTGATCATCTGGTGATGTTCATGTGTAGAGTACCAAGTACATGCATGCTTATGCACACGCACATCAAATAGAATGAGAGGTAAGTGCTGCTAAGAAAAAGGACGGAAGGGGCAGAGCCCAGTTTGTGGGTCTGGGGGTCAGTGGTGGTTTTATGTAGATGAGTGGGAACAGGAAGCGAGAGAGAGGCAGGCAGCCTTTGGGGGAAAGGGTGCTGGACCACTGCCGTTCATCAGTATCTCCTTATTCTTCCCCATGAGGCCTCGGAACCTAAACTTCCATCAGTCAAAGGCATTTACTCCCCACTGGGCCACTGTGCCTTCACTTTCTACCTGCATCTTCATTAGACCTACACACAACATAGTGACCCCTGGGCAGCCTCTTCCTGCTGGATGTGCGGCCCCTCAGATACTTTCTAGCCTCCTAACAGGCCAGGTTGGTGGTCTGGTCTTGTCTCTGTCCTCTTCACTCTCCAGGGTAGGGCATGACTGCATTGCTGCCCTCTCGAGCTCCACCTGTGGCATCAGTGACCCCTAACCTCTGCAGGGAAGGAGGTGTGCAGAGCTGTCATACCTGGGCTCCTGTGGTCTCAAGGGCCATTACCTTGAGGCTGAGGGGCAGTGAGCTGGCTGCCTTCCCAGGTTTTAACTCATTCACTTCTCCCTGTAGCCCTGGGAGTTCGGTTTGTCTATTATCCTCAGTTTGCAGATGAAGGAAATTGCCCACAGCTAGAGGCAGAGTTGGGCAAGTCTTATCCACAAAGAAAATCCCTTTCTTTAAGGAAACAAAGCACAATTATAGAAAGTTCAAAAGTCTGGGGTTTAAATAATGCCCGGAGTATAGTCACAAGGCAAAAAATGGTGACTCAGGAAAGGAGAGAGGACTTAAGTACTGTTAAGTACTGCCTGTGGGTTGGCACAAAAAAGGATTACTTGTGAGGAGCCTAGATAGAATGACCAGCTTAGGTATGGGAGAGCCATTTAATACACCTGTGGATAGCTTTGTTCATTCATCTTTCTGTTGCTAAAGGAATTTGTCAAAAATTACAGAAAGTTATAAAAAGTCATCCAGAATCAGAAGAATGTCCACAAACTGACCACACACTCCACAACTCCCCTCCCTCACCCTCTTTAAAAACCTTTCCCTTAAAAAAAAACAAAAAAACCTTTCCCTGAAAGCCTTTGAGGAGTTTGGTCCCTTTGAGCACTCACCACCTGGACTCCTTGCTTGCCGCCTTCAATAAATGCTGCACTTTTCCTTCACCACAGCCTGGTGTCCATAAATCAGTTTTTTTGGGTGAGCGGACCTGAATTTGGTTTGGTAACAGTGCCATGCTCCATGGATCCCGAATGTCCTTGAAAACCAGTTAAAAATAAGAGACTAGGTCTAACTAGTCAATTTACATACTTACTGTTCAAGGAAAGTTTAGTGAGCCCTGCCAGGCTCTGTTAGAGAGTTGGGGACGTGGTGGCAAGCAAATACGGCCCTTTCTCTCCCAGAGCCCATGTGATGGTTCATGACTGAAGCAGGCATATATCTGGATGGGACAACTGTGGTAGCAATATGTACCTGGAAGGAAATAAGTTGGGAATGGGCAGGGGCAGATCCCATTTGTGGATAGTTCTGGATGTTTTAAAAAAGATTTATTTATTTATGGGCTGTGGTGGGTCTTCATTGCTGAACGAGGGCTTTGTCTAGTTGTGGGGAGGGGGACTACCCTTCATTGTGGTCCACGGGCTTCTCAATGCAGCGGCTTCTCTTGTTGCAGAGCATGGGTTCTAGGATGTCTGGACCTCAGGAGTTAAGGCACTTGGGTTCAGTCATTATGGCTCCCGGGCTTGGTTGCTCCTCAGCATGTGGGATCTTCCTGGACCAGGGGTCGAACCGGTGTCCCTTGTATTGCAAGGCAGATTCTTATCTACTGGGCCACCAGGGAAGCCCCAGATCCCAGTTTTGTGGAGCCTGAAGCTTATCTGAGGGCCATCTTTTAGAAAAAGAATACATGAGCTATTATTTTTCCAGGGCTGTCATAACAAAGTATCACAAACTGGAGGCTTCAACAATAATTCTCTCAGTTCTGGAGGCTAGAAATCCAAGGTAGGGTTGGTTCCTTCCAAGGACTCTGAGGGCAGGTCTGTTCCAGCCCTCCTTGGCTCATCCTTGGCTTGTAGATGACACGTCACTCCATCCTCCACCTTCCCATGGTGGTGTTCCTGTGCTGACATCTTCCTGTAAGTCTTGTTGGATTAGGAGCATGACTTTGCCTTTTTGTTTTTAATTTTATATTGGAGTATAGTTAATTAACAATGTTGTGTTAGTTTCAACTGTACAGCAAAGTGATTCTGTTATATATATGCATGTATCTATTCTTTTTCAAATTCTTTTCCCATTTAGGTTATTACAAGAATATTGAGCAGATTTCCCTGAACTACACAGTGGATCCTTGTTGGCTATCTATTTTATAAATAGTAGGGTGTACAGGCAAGCCCAAACTCCCTTTTTAATTGTGCATACCCACCCCACCCCCACCAGCATCACCTCATTTTAACTAATCACATCCAATGACCCTACATCTGATAAGATCCCATCCTGAAATAGACAGCCTCCAGCATGTCTTCTGTGGGGGACAAAATTCAACCCCAACACAAGGCTAGGGCTCTTCCCAGGGCTTGTAGGGCCCTGTGCCAGCGAGGGGCTCTGAGGCATAGCTTCTTCAGCATGGCAGTAGCTGTCCCCCTGGGATGCAGGTCAGGAATGGTATGACGGGGGTGGGTGCACCATCCCTGGGGTGGAGGGGACACGGCAGACCTCTCACTGCCCCTCCTGTCCTCTCCACCCACCCTGGAGGCCCCAGTCCCTCTTTTGCAGAAGCCCTCCCTGGGTTTCTCAAGGGCTTCCTCTGTCCCCACCCTCAGCAGCCTAGAAGTGGCCCTAGGAGAAACCATCAAGCAAAGAGGGAAGGGGTTGGTGAATGTACCCCTCAGCCTCCTCCTCCCTCAGAGGGATTTTTTAAAAAATCTTTTATTGTGAGTGCAGATGCAGAAAAACATCCAGGGCTTCGTGGATTACTCTAAGGCAGACACTGCATGACCACTGGGGGACTGTTCTCAGGTGCGACCCATCCAGTCTCAGAAGCCACAGCACCAAGGCGAGACTTTTCTGACTCACTTCTCCACTGCCTTATTGTGCTCCTGGGACCACATTCCAGATAAGTGGCTTGCACCAGATTCTTGTCTCTGGATCAGTTTTTGGTGAAACGCAAAGCATGCAGTTGTTAAGGAGAGGCTTCTTAAGAGAGACGGCATCTGAGGTGGGACCTGGGTATTGAAAGGACATTGGCCGTGCAGGAATGTGGCCTGGTGTTTCAGATAGGGGGGCAGCCCATGGAGGCCCCAGGAGAATGGGCCCAGGTGCCTGGGCAACAGAAAGAAGCCTGCTATGTGGCTGTGACACAGCCACAGGAGAGGCAGCAGAAGCCTGGAGATCCTGTGCGTGTGTCTGTGTGCATATGCACGTATTTGAGTTGTGTGGGTGGTGGGGCGAGGGCCCTGTGGGGAGAGGCCCTGCTTCCTTCCCTAGCCCTGCCATCCAACCTGCACGTCCACAAGTGCACACACTCACCAGAAGCAGAGCTTTGAAAACCCAATTTCATGTGCCCATTCACAAGTAGTTATTCAAATCAGGTTATTAGAAACCAAATCATCTCTCCATGAGCCACACTAAGTGTGGAGATACCTGAATCACCAGGACGCAGCCTAACTGTGCTGTTCTGGCTAATGATGGAGACACAACTGTGCTTCCCCAACAGCAGCTCTGGAGCTGGGATGCCCCTTCCTGGGGGCGTGACTTTCCAGCAAAAGGGGAGTGAGTTAGTGTGTGGAGAACTGCCCCCACCTGAGGCTGGGGCGGGTGTGGCTCCTCCTCTAATGAATACCTGTCTTTGTTACTCTACTGTGAAACAGGCTTGCCATGCAGTGCTCGTCATGTGGATTGACATGTACAGTGAAAGGTTTTGCTGAAAAAAAAAAACCACTCAGGTCAAACTCACAGAGACAGAAAGTAGAACGACAGATGCTAACGGCTGGGGGAGGGAGACTTGTTCTGTGGGTATAGACTTTCGGTTCTGTAAGATGAAACAGTCCTGGAGACTGGTTGTACAGTGATGTAAATGTTTTTGTTCCATCTCCAAGTCATGTCTGACTCTTTGTGACCTCATAGAGTGCATCTTGCCAGGCCTCCCTGTCCCTCACCATCTCTCAGAGTTTGCCCAAGTTCATGCCCATTGAATCCGTGATGCCATCCAACCATCTCATCCTCTGTCACCCTCTTCTCCTTGTGCCTTCAATCTTTCCCAGCATCAGGGTCTTTTCCAATGAATTGGCTGTTCGCATCAAGTGGCCAAAATATTGGAGCTTCAGCTTCAGCATTAGTCCTTCCAATGAATATTCAGGGTTGATTTCCTTTAGGATTAACTGATTTGATCTCCTTGCTGTCCAAGGGACTCTCAAAAGTCTCCAACACCACAGTTCAAAAGCATCAGTTTTTCGGCACTCTGCCTTCTTTATGGTCCAACTTTCACATCCGTACATGACTACTGAAAAGACCATAGCCTTAACTATACGGACCTTTGTCTGCAAAGTCCTGTTTAGGTTTGTCATAGCTTTTGTTCCAAGAAGCAATCGTCTTCTAATTTCATGGCTGCAGTCACCATCTGCAGTGCTTTTAGAGACCAAGAAGAGGAAATCTGTCACAGCTTCCACCTTTTCTCCTTCTATTTGCCAGAAAGTAATGGGGCTGGATGCCATGATCTTAGTTTTTTTAATATTGAGTTTTAAGCCACCCTTTTCACTCTCCTCTTTCACCCTCATTAAGAGGCTCACAGTGATGTGAATGTACTTAATAATTTTTAGGGATGGTTAATTTGGGGGCCTCTCACCTTCTGAGATGGCCCACACTCTGTGGAGTGCATGTCTCTCTAAGTAAATCCACTTCTTACCTATCAAAAAAAAAAAAAAAAGAATGACTAATATGGGTAAATTTTCTTATGTGTATTTTACCACAATTAAAAAACAAAAAATTCTAGGACTTCCCTGATGCTACAGTGGATAGGAATCCACCTGCCAGTGCAGGGGGACACGAGTTCAACCCCTGGTCTGGGAAGATCCCACATGCCACGGAGCAACTAAGCCTGTGTGCCACAACTCCGGAGCCTGTGCTCTGGAGCTTGGAAGCCACGACCGCTGAGCTCATGTGCCGGAAGTACTGAAGCCAGCGCACCCTAGAGCCTGTGCTCCGCAACAAGAGAAGCCACGGCAGTGAGAAACCTGCACACCACAGCTAGTGAGGAGTCCCCGCTCGCCGCAACTAGAGAAAGCCTGCCCATAGCAACAAGGACCCAGGGCAACCAAAAGATAAACAAATAAATATTTTTCTAAAAATTCTAGGGACTTCCCTGGTAGTCCCTAGATTGAGTGGCTAAGACTCCACCCTCCCCATGCAGGGGACCCAGGTTCCATTCCTGGTCAGAGAACGAGATCCTACCTGCCCCAACTAAAAGATTCCATGTGCTGCAACTAAGACCCAGCACAGCCAAATAAATAAAAATAAATAGTTTTTTAAAAATTCCTGAAAAAGTCCAAAATGAGACCATAGTTTAGGCAGCGGTCATTAATTGCTCTGGGTTGGAACAATTTTGACAACACTTTTGATTTTTGGCACTGTTCCGAGTGACCCATTCCAGCACCTTGATGTTCCCAGGGGTAGTAGTCATCATTCCTAGGGACAGTGACTTACATATTTGATCTCCACAATCCAGCCCAAAAGCCCAAGAGGTAGATCGAAAGATAAAGAAACCAGCTCTGAGAAGTTAGTGAACTGGCTCCAGGCACACAGGCGCTGAAGATCCTGTTTTCTCCCTCACTGCTGTGACTTTTCTCCAAAGGCCACAGAACATTGGTGACCCAGTCAAGACCCCTTTCCAGGTTCCCCCTCACAGGCCCGTGCTCTGTCCTGGGCCCTGGCTACTAGGGTTTAAAGCCAAGGCTTATTAAGTAGCTGACAGTTGTCCTCCTGTCAGGGAAAGGAGTCAGCATTTTGAGGAGCTCACAGCCCCCAGCTGTCCACCTTCCTTCCTTGTTGGCAAATCAGGCCCAGGTTTTGCCTGCTTTTGCCGGAGCATCTAAACTGGGTTTTGTAGGACTGATTATTTAGAAAATCATAACTGCTGAGAAAGCTCTTAATAATCTGTGGTTAAGTGTGAACTCCAGGCCACAGACTCCTGTTCTGACTTTTGCTTAAGTACCCTGTGACCTAGGACATGTGGAAATTGCTTGAGGAGTTTACAGGCTATGCCTTCCCCAACTCCCAGCCTTCCTCATGCCACTCTGTCACTGAGCCTGCTGCCCAAATTCCTGGCAGTGTCGAAATTGATACTATCTTAAAAAAAAAAAAAAATTCACATGTTACACTAATTAGGACAGGGCTCTGAATTCACCAGTAATGTTCACTGTAAAGTCCAAATGCAAAGGTTATGAACTTTGATTTTTAATTTTCATTTTTTGGCCGTGCTGATCGGCATGTGAGAACTTCCCTGATCAGGAATCGAATTCTCACTTTCTGGGCCTTAACCACTGAACCACCAGGGAAGTCCCAGAAGTCATGGACTTTTCAATTTAGACACTGGATTCAGGCTGATTGTGGCTTTAGACAAGTTACTTATTCTTTCCTGTTCATTCATTTCTTGACTGAGAAATGAGACTGATGCCAGCGTAAAGCAGAAAATATTAAGAAGCAGTGGCAAGAATACACAGAAGAACTATACAAAAGATATCTTAATGACCCAGATAACCACGATGGTGTGATCACTCACCGAGAGGTAGACATCCTGGAGTGCGATGTCAAGTGGGCCTTAGGAAACGTCACTAAAGCTAGTGGAGGTGATGAAATTCCAGCTGAGCTATTTCAAATCCTAGAAAATGATGCTGTTTAAGTACTGCACTCAATATGCCCGCAAATTTGGAAAACTCAGCAGTGGCCACAAAACTGGAAAATATTCATTCCAGTCCCAAAGAAAGGCAATGCCAAAGAATGTTCAAACTACGGCACAATTGCACTCATTTCACATGCTAGCAAGCAATGCTCAAAATCCTTCAAGCTAGGCTTCAACAGTATGTGAATCAAGAACTTCCAGATGTACAAACTGGATTTAGAAAAGGCAGAGGAACCAGAGATCAAATTGCCAACATCTGTTGGATCATAGAAAAAGCAAGAGAATTCCAGACAAACATCTACTTCTGCTTTATTGACTATGTCAAAGTCTTTGACTGTGTGAATCACAACAAACTGTGGAAAATTCTTAAAGAGATAGGAATACCAGATCACCTTACCTGCCTCCTGAGAAACCTGTATGCAGGTCAAGAAGCAACAGTTAGAACCAGACATGGAACAACAGACTGGTTCCAAATTGGTAAAGGAGTATGTCAAGGCTGTATATTGTCACCCTGTTTATTTAACTTCTATGCAGAGTACATCATGTGAAATGCTGGGCTGAATGGCATACAAGCTGGAATCAAGATTGCCAGGAAAAACATCAGTAACCTCAGATATGCAGATAGCACCACTCTTATGGCATAAAATGAAGTGGTATTAAAGAGCCTCTTGATGAAGGTGAAAGGGGAGAGTGAAAAAGTTGGCTTAAAACTCAGCATTCAAAAACTAAGATCATGGTATCTGGTCTCATCACTTCATGGCAAATAGATGGGGAAACAATGGAAACAGTGAGAGACTTCATTTTCTTGGGCTCCAGAATCAGTGCAGATGGTGACCGCAGCCATAAAATTAAAAGACACTACTCCTTGGAAGAAAAGTTATGACCAACCTAAACAGGATATTAAAAAGCAGAGACATTACTTTTCCAGCAAAGGTTCATCTAGTCAAAGCTATGGATTTTCTAGTAGTCATGTGTGGATGTGAGAGCTGGACCATAAAGAAAACTGAGCACCATAGAATTGATGCTTTTGAACTGTGGTATTGGAGAAGACTCTTCAGAATCCTTTGAACAGCAAAGAAATCAAACCAGTCCATCCTAAAGGAAAGCAGTCCTGAGTATTCATTGGAAGGACTGAGGCTGAAGCTGAAGCTCCAAACTTTGACCACCTGATGTGAAGAACTGACTCACTGGAAAAAAAACCCTGATGCTGGGAAAAATTGAGGGGGAGAAAGGGACAACAGAAGATGAGATGGTTGGATGGTATCACCGACTCAATGGACATGAATTTGAGCAAGCTCTGGAAGATGGTGAAGGACAGGGAAGCCTGGCATGCTGCAGTCCATGGGATCACAAAGAATTGGATTCAACCGAGCAACTGAATAACAACAGCAACAACCAACATAAAGATTAATAGTGCATGAAGAGACTGGTCCAGTGCCTGGCACGTGGCAGGAGCCCCATCAGTATTGTAGCCCCCCAGTTAGGATTCTCTGGGAGCATGTATGCTTATGGCCCTTATATCCTTAGAAATAGTTTGATTTCTTACTGTATAATTCTGTGAAGAGGATTAAGGTTCTTCCTACACGCTTGCTTACATAATTAGTTTTCTCAGCAAACTTTTATAGGCCAGCCAGATCCAAATGCATGTGGAGCAATGTCACTTTTCCCCTAGAAGGGCAACCATGGGCCTGAGTTGGTAGCAGAGACAGCTAGTGATATTGTTAGCTGTTTCTCCCTGGAATGTGGGGAGGGAATTGGGGCATGGGTGGGTTTTAGCCCCCTATGGTGGAGCATTCAGAAACTCCAGGATTCCAAACTGGATGACACTATACCCTAACACCTTTGCTTCACACAGGAACAAACAGAGATTCTTCAGAGAGAAGTTATTAACTGAAGGGAGGTGTCCAACTGTGCTGGCAAGGGCTTGGGGTGGAGCAAGCTCATTAACATCTGCATTGTGGGAGATCAAGCTGGCCAACCCAACCTGAAGCAAGTTACTTAACTTCTTTAATTCTCAGTTTCCTCCTCCTGTAAATGCAAGTAAGATTAGGGACTGTAATCAAGTGATTTAAAAAGAGATAATGATGCTAAATGGAAATAAGACAGTGACAATCCTAATCCGACAAAGGTCTGTCTAGTCAAAGAAATGATTTTTCCAGTAGTCAGGTATGGATGTGAGAGTTGGACCATAAAGAAAGCTGAGCGCTAAAGAATTGATGCTTTTAAACTGTGGTGTTGGAGAAGACTCTTGAGAGTCCCTTGGACTGCAAGGACATCCAACCAGTCCATCCTAAAGGAAATCAGTCCTGAATATTCATTGGAAGGACTAAATGCTGAAACTGAAGTTCCAATACTTTGGCCACCTGATGTGAAGAACAGACTCATTGGAAAAGACCCTGATGCTGGGAAAGATTAAAGGCAAGAGGTGAAGGGGACCACAGAGGATGAGATGTTTGGATGGTATCACCGACTCAATGGACATGAATTTGAGCAGGCTCCAGGAGTTAGTGATGGACAGGGAAGCCTGGCGTACTGCAGCTCATGGGGTCACAAAGAGTCAGACACAACTGAGCAACTGAACTGAACTATCCTAATACGTGATTACTCTTGTCTCTGATCTTTTAAGAAAGGAAATAACAAAGCTATCAAACAGATGAGTGAGACCATCAGAGCGCACCTAGGATGGTGCCCCGACTGCCTCCCAGGGAGCCTGGCCTGTGAGCTCAGGGGTGGCAGAATCCCGCACGTACTTGGAGAAATCTCCTGACTATATAGAGGAAGAGAATCAGGGACTCTAGATCAGTCAGCTAAATGCCAACTCAGTTCCCAAAGGACTATGGAGATTTTCAGAATCTGCCTTTTCCCCTGGTCAAGCCTCTCCTTCTGATGGAAACAAACAGCTCTGGTCAAACTACTTTAAGATCCAGCTTGTATGACGGCCCCAGGGACTCAGGCCCCAGAGGGAGTCAGGTCCTCAGAAAGGAAAGAAAGGAATCTTCAGAAATTTGATGATGCTGTCATTCAGACTTGATTTTTGGTGAATTCTCTTGCTTTTACTTATCTGTTTTTGAGAAGGTAGCAGGAGATGAGAAGATTGCTTTCGTGAAATTGAGGGATGGCAGAATTTGAACTGGAAACTGCAATTATTTTCAACTCTAAAAGTCTTCAAAGTGGGGGCATCGTGGGTGAGCTACCAGGCTTATTTATGCATCTGTGAAGAGAAAGCAGCCACACCAGCCAGGGAGCACTTAGCGGATGGGGGTGTGCCAAACAAATGGGACACACAGGTTTTAGAAGCCCGGCTTGCTAGGCTAGCTCTTTTTTGGTCAACAGTAAGCCAAAAAAACATGGAAAGGTGACATGAAAGTACTTTCACTCAAGGCAACAACAGAAAAGAACTACTTTCTCACACATTTAAGGCCCAGCCTGGAGGGGAAACCAACTGTCATGATGTGTGTTTATTAAGTCAACTATACTCCAATAAAAATTTTAAAAATAAAATTTGCTTGCAAAATTGTGATGAAGAAAAGCTGTGTGGTTATGGCTTAGACCAGACTGCTGTTTGTGGGGGAGTTGGAACCCCAACATAACCCCCACAAAGTGACAAAAAAAAACTCAACTACTAATTGGGAGGGAAATTTGAGACTTAAACCACTACCAAACCAATGAATGTCCACCCCACCCCACTGCCTTTTTTTTTTTTTTTTTTTTTACTATTAAAAGGTTACTCTGGTTCTGAGGGTCTGTTCCTGCAGTCCTGGATAATAACCTCATAGGGAAGGGATATTAATGGCCCTCCTTGGATTAGCAACTTGCTGACCTACAAGGATTTAGAACCCAACATCGAGGGCAGCTCCATTCCTCCAGGTCTTTTTCACAATGCAGCTATTCTGTGCCTTTGCTGAGGATTGCAAATACAAGTATGTGTGCCTAGTAACACGGGATCCGCTCTTAATTCTACAAATGCTGCTTGGGTTTCTTCAGGTTCTGCTTTTCAAAGAAAATTCTAGGTGTGTGCCCTGGATCACAGAAGGGGTCTGTTACAGAGAACCCCCTCAAACACATCCTTACCCGATCTTTTTTATCTGTATGTGCCAATTCACACACGCCTGTTACAGCAGCCACCTTCTGAGCGGCAGGGATACATTCTTTGTCCGCATCTGGAAGCTTCCTTCTTGCTGGGTCCAATTATTGGCCTCAGGAGCCATCTGCCAGTCTGGATTAAATTTAACAAAAACAAAACTTCATTTTCAGATGATGCTCTGCATTCTTCTTCCTCTAACATGTCTTTCATTTTCCAACCAAGAAGTACCTACATATCCCTCTGTTGTCAAGTCCTACTCCTTTCCCTACTCTCCTTGGGTTGTCACCACACCCTTTCTGCTAATCCCCACTGCAGACCTCGCCCACAGCCCAGTGGGGATCTCTGTCTGATGTCTTTAGGCCTCAGCTGCTCCTTCTCCTCCACTCCGAGCCCCCCCTTGCAGGTGCTACCCCTGTCCTTATCCTGTTTTAGAATCAGATACACAAAGAGGGTCTCAGGGTTTTTGTGCTTTTGGCTTTCTGTGGGTACAATTTTTTCAGGACCTTCCCCGCACAAGGATCAGACTATCCTTGCTTCATTCCAAATGACTAAGGCTTCCAGAAGGTTTCCCTAAGGAAACACTTTTTTTTTTTCCTTATCCAAACAGATCTTCCAAGTTAGCTGGCAAGTGGAAAAGCAGCAAAAGCCTGGCTTGGACAGCTCACAATGCTCGCCTCTTGGAACCTCCCTGTCTTCATGGGAATTTTCAGGGGGTGGTATCTGCCTCCCCAGGCCAATATGGATTAAAACAACAGCCTGCAGGGATGGTCTACAGAATTTAGACACCTGATCCACGATACTGTGGTGAGCCCACCATTCAGTTCCAGCCACATCGTGACTGTCTTATTTTATTTTAATATTTATTTTTATTTATTTATGTATTTGACTGTGCCCGGTCTTCATTATGGTACGGGGACCTCTCATCTTCGTTGCAGCGCATCTTCCATGTGGTGTGCGAGATCAACAGTTGTGGCGTGCGGGATCTAGTTCCCCAACCAGGAATTGAACTCATGCCCCCTGCATTGGGAGCACAGAGTCTTAGCTACAGCACCACCACAGAAATCCCATGACTCTCCTAGTTAAAGCATTGAGTTCTTTATTACTGAATTTTCTTTTTTTTTTTAACTTTTATTGGAGTATAGTTGATTTACAATTTTGTTAGTTTCAGGTGCGTACAACAAAGTGAATCAATCATGTATATATGGATATGGATATATATATATATACTCATTCTCTTTCAGATTCTTTTCCCATATAGATTATTACAGAATACTGAATAAAGTTCCCTGTGCTATACAATAGGTCCTTGTTAGTAACCTGTTGTATATATGTTCATGTGTGTGCTCAGTCAAGTCCGATTCTTTGTAGGCCCATGGACTGCAGCCCACCAGGCTCCTCTGTCCATAGAATTTTCCAAGTGAGAATACTGGAGTGGGTTGCCATTTCCTACTCCAGGGAATCTTCCTGATGCAGGGATTGAACCCAAATCTGTGTCTCCTGTTTTGGCAGGCAGATTCTTTACCACTGTTCCATCTGGGAAGCCCCTATTTTAAAATACATACTAGTGTGTATGTATTAATCCCAATCTAATTTATTACTTCCTCCTACATTTCCCCTTTGGTAACCATAGGTTTGATTTTGAGATCTGTGAGTTTGTTTCTCTTTTGCAATAAAGTTCATTTGTATTTTTTTATTAGCTTTCACATATAAGTGGTATTATACGATGCTGGTCTTTCTCTGACTTAACATAAGTATGATAGTCTCTAGATCTATCCCTGTGGCTACAGATGGCTCTGTTACTGAATTCTGATTCATTTCCATATCCCAGCACTAGGGCATCAGCTCCTTAACTTGGGATATTTTGTCTTTGCGTCCTCTCTGCCTAATGTAGTGCCTGGCCAAGTACCTGTAGAATGAATGTGCTTAGTCAATCAGTTGTGTCCGACTCTTGGCGACCCATCAGGCTCCTCTGTCCATGGGATTCTCCAGGCAAGAATACTGGAGTGGGTTGCCATGCTCTTCTCCAGGGGATCTTTCCAACCCAGGGATCAAACCCAGGTCTCTGGCACTTCAGGTGGATTCTTTACAATCTGAGCCACTAGGGAAGCCCCTAGAATGAATAAATAAGTTCATTTTTACTTAGGATTTAAACCAGTGTTTCATATAAGAATTAAGATGGCTTCTTTGCTCAGCTTCTGTGAAAATGTTCAGTCCCACCAAGGAGGCTAAGCCAGTGTTTCTGGTGTGAGGCCCTCATTTCTGGTGCTCAATGCATCTGGCAGTCGTCCACTTGGCACTCACCCCTCCACGGCCTCCGTCTCTGAGCTCATCTGCATCTACCCAACCCTCATCCTGCGCAAGGATGAGGTGCCATTCATGTAGAGTATGGTCAACGCCCTCATTACAGAAGCCAGTGTGAACGTCAAGCCTTTCTGGTCAGGTTTGTTTGCAAAGGCCCTGGCCAGTGTCGACATCGAGACTCTTATCTACAACACAGAGCTGGTGGCCCTGTGCCATCAGGAGGTTCTGCCCCTACAGAGGACAAAGTGGGAGCAGAGAAAGAAGACTCTGAGGGGTCTGAAGATGACATAAAGTTTGGTCTTTTGATTAAATCTCTGGTGTAATATTTCTATTTTGTAATGTTCAATCACAAGCTGACCTCTTAGAAAAATAAAAAAGAATTTTTGATTGTCAAAGGTCAAAACCCCCCAGAAATATAGCCAAAACTGCTGGCACACAGGAAGGGGTCCACCAGGCAGTGGAATGAACACGCATTGGATAGCACATGGGAACATGTGTTCCTTCCTGCTGCCGCTGCAAGACTAGGCTAATTAGATAAGCCCCGTGAAGCTCGGTAGAGTCTGGGTTCTCTAGTCACTGTCTCAATCTCACATCCTGTCTCTTAGTGTGACCCTGTGCCAGTTACTTAATCTCTCTGAGGCTCAGTCTTCTCTCGTCTATGAAATGAAGATATTAACAATACCAACTGCTTTCCTGGTGGCTCAGATGGTAAAGTCTGCCTGCAATGCAGGAGATCAGGTTCAATCCCTTGGTCGGGAAGATCCCCTGGAGAAGGGAATGCCAACCCACTCCAGTATTCTTGCCTGGAGAATTTCAAGGACAGAGGAGCCTGGTGGGCTATAGTCCATGGGGTTGCAAAGAGTCAGACGTGACTAACACTTTCAACTTTTTTCTTTCCTATGTCACAGCCATGTTGAGAATGAAATAAGATAATTAATTAAAAACCTTAGTTCAGGGCTAGTGAATAATAGAATTCTCAATAAATGTCCACTGTGTTCACTATTCCACTCTCAAAGTTTATCCAAATGCCCTCCATCTTTTACTTTGCTTCTGTTTTCAATGAAAGCTTCTGAAGTTTTAATAACCTCTATTGGTCTCCATTCATCAAGCACTTCAAGTCAAGCACTGACCCTGCTAGGCTTGGGCAACACAGAAATAAAAGATCATCCCAACCCTTAAGTTACAGCCTCAGAGGGAAAACAAACTGCGTATTTAAATAGTACTTGGTAAGCACAAATTTTGGGAGGGGGTGTTTGCTATGACCAGTGTGTTGTCTTGGCAGAACTCTATTAAGCCTTTGCCCTGCTTCATTCTGTACTCCAAGGCCCAATTTGCCTATTACTCCAGATGTTTCTTGACTTCCTACTTTTGCATTCCAGTTCCCTATAATGAAAAGGACATGTGTTTTGGGTGTTAGTTCTAGAAGGCCTCGTAGGTCTTCATAGAACTGTTCAACTTCAACTTCTTCAGCATTACTGGTTGTGGCATACACTTGGATTACCATGATATTGAATGGTTTGCCTTAGAAATGAACAGAGATCATTCTGTCGTTTTTGAGACTGCATCCAAGTACTGCTTTTTGGACTCTTTTTTTGACTATGATGGCTACTCCATTTCTTCTAAGGGATTCTTGCCCACAGTAGTAGATATAATGGTCATCTGAGTTAAATTCACCCATTCCAGTCCATTTTAGTTCGCTGATTCCTAAAATGTCAGCATTCACTCTTGCCATCTCCTGTTTGATCACTTCCAATTTGCCTTGATTCATGGACCTAACATTCCAGGTTCCTATGCAATATTGCTCTTTACAGCATTGCATCTTGCTTCTATCACCAGTCACATCCACAACTGGGTGTTGTTTTTGCTTTGGCTCCATCCCTTCATTCTTTCTGGAGTTATTTCTCCACTGATGTCTAGTAGCATACTGGGCACCTACCAACCTGAGGAGTTCATCTTTCCTGGTGGCTCAGATGGTAAAGACTCTGCCTGCAATGCAGGAGACCAGGTTCAATCCCTTGGTCGGGATTGAATCTCTGTCTTTTTGCCTTTTCATACTGTTCATGGGGTTCTCAAGGCAAGAATACTGAAGTGGTTTGCCATTCCCTTCTCTTGTGGACCACATTCTGTCAGAACTCTCCACCATGACCTGTCTGTCTTGGGTAGCCCTACATGGCATGGTTTATAGTTTCACTGAGTTAGACAAGGCTGTGATCCATGTGATTTGATTGGTTAGTTCTTTGTGATTGTGGTTTTCAGTCTATCTGCCTTCTGATGGAGAAGGATAAGAGGCTTATGAAAGCTTCCTGATGGGATAGACTGACTGAGGGGGATACTGGGTCTTGTTCTGATGGGCAGAGCCATGCTCAGTAAATCTTTAATCCAATTTTCTGTTGATGGGTGGAGCTGTCTTCCCTCCCTGCTATTTACCTGGGGCCAAACTATATGAATGGTAATGAATGGTGACCTCCCTCAAAAGATCCCATGAGTGTACTGCTACAGTCTGTGCCCCCAACCCTGCAGCAGGCCACCACTGACCGATGCCTTCGCCAGAGACTCCTGGACACCCACAGACAAGTGCACGACAGTCTCCTGTGGGGTCACTATTCCTTCCTCCTGGGTCCTGGTGAACAAGGTTCTCTTGTGCCCTCCAAGAGTCTATCTCCCAGTCCTGTGGAAGTTCTGGCAGCTCTATGGTGGGGTTAATGGTGACCTCCTCCAAGAGGGCTCATGGCATACCCACACCCAGGGCCCTTGTCCCTGTGGCAGACCACTGCCGACCTGTCCCTCCACAGGAGATGCTCAAACACTCAGTCTCAGTCTCTGTGGGGTCCCTGGGTCCTGGTGCGCACAAGGTTTTTTGAGCCCTCTGAGCGTCTCTGGTGGGAATGTTTGATTCTAAACATGAATTCACTCCTTCTACCATCTTGCTGGGGCTTCTCCTTTGGCCTTGGACATGGGGTGTCTCCTCACAGCCCCTCCAGTGCCTACCGTCTGTCACAGCAAACACCTCCTCCAACAACACAAGGGATGACTCTACACATGGATATCACCAGATGGTCAACACTGAAATCAGATTGATTATATTCTTTGCAGCCAAAGATGGAGAAGCTCTATACAGTCAGCAAAAACAAGACCAGGAATTGACTGTGGCTCAGTTCATGAACTCCTTATTGCCAAATTCAGACTTAAATTGAAGAAAGTAGGGAAAACCACTAGACCATTCAGCTCTGACTTAAATCAAATCCCTAACAATTATACAGTGGAAGTGAGAAATAGATTCAAGGGATTAGAGCTGATAGAGTACCTGATGATCTGTGGACAGAGGTTCATGACACTGTACAGGAGACAAGGAGCAAGACCATCCCCAAGAAGAAGAAATGCAAAAAAGCAAAATAGCTGTGTGAGGAGGCCTTACACATACCTGTGAAAAGAAGAGAAGCAACAAGTAAAGGAGAAAAGGAAAGATATGGCCATTTGAATGCAGAGTTCCAAATAGCACAGAGAGATAAGAAAGTCTTCCTCAGTGATCAGTGCAAAGAAATCGAGGAAAATAGAATGGGAAAGACTAGAGATCTTTTCAAGAGAATTAGAGATACCAAGGGAACATTTCATGCAAAGATGGGCTCAATAAAGGACAGAAATGGTAGGGACCTAACAGAAGCAAAAGATATTAAGAGGTGGCAAGAATACACAGAAGAACTGTACAAAAAAAGATCTTCACGAACCAGATAGTCACGATGGTGTGATCACTCACCTAGAGCCAGACATCCTGGAATGTGAAGTCAAGTGGGCCTTAGGAACAAAGCTAGTGGAGGTGATGGAATTCCAGTGGAGCTATTTCAAATCCTAAAAGATGATGCTGTGAAAGTGCTGCACTCAATATGCCAGCAAATTTGGAAAACTCGGCAGTGGCCACAGGACTGGAAAAGGTCAGTTTTCATTCCAGTCCCAAAGAAAGGCAATGCCCAAGAATGCTCAAAGTACTGCACAATTGCACTCATCTCACATGCTAGCAAAGTAACGCTCAAAATTCTCCAAGCCAGGCTTCAACAATATGTGAACCGTGAATTTCCAGATGTTCAAGCTGGTTTTAGAAAAGGCAGAGGAACCAGAGATCAAATTGCCAACATCCGCTAGATCACTGAAAAAGCATGAGAGTTCCAGAAAAACATCTATTTCTGCTTTATTGACTATGCCAAAACCTTTGACTGTGTGGATCAAAATAAACTGTGGAAAATTCTTCAAGAGACGGGAATACCACAGCACCTGACCTGACTCTTGAGAAATCTATATGGAGGTCAGGAAGCAATAGATAGAACTGGATATGGAACAACAGACTGGTTCCAAAAACGGAAAGGAGTACATGAAGGCTGTATATTGTCACCCTGCTTATTTAACTTATATGCAGAGTACATCATGAGAAATGCTGGGCTGGATGAAGCACAAGCTTGAATCAAGATTTCTGGGAGAAATATAAAAAACCTCAGATATGCAAATGACACCACCCTTATGGCAGAAAGTGAAGAAGAACTAAAGAGCCTCTTGATGAAAGTGAAAGAGGAGAGTGAAAAAGTTGGCTTAAAGCTCAACATTCAGAAAACAAAGATCATGGCATCTGGTCCCATCACTTCATGGCAAATAGTTGGAGAAACAGTGGAAACAGTGGCAGACTTTATTTTTGGGGGGCTCCAAAATCACTGCAGATGGTGACTGCAGCCATGAAATAAAAAGACACTTACTCCCTGGAAGAAAAGTTATGATCAATCTAGACAACATATTAAAAAGCAGAGATATTACTTTGCCAACAAAGGTCCGTCTAGTCAATGCTATGGCTTTTCCAGTAGTCATGTATGGATGTGAGAGTTGGACTATAAAGAAAGCTGAGCGCTGAAGAATTGATGCTTTTAAACTGTGGTGTTGGAGAAGACTCTTGAGACTCCCTTAGACTGCAAGGAGATCCAAACATTCCATCATTAAGGAAATCAGTCCTAAATGTCCTTTGGAAGGACTAATGTTGAAGCTGAAACTCCAATACTTTGGCCACCTGATGTGAAGAGCTGACTCATTTGAAAAGACCCTGATGCTGGGAAAGATTGAAGGCAGGAGGAGAAGGGGACAACAGAGAATAAGGTGGTTGGATGGCATCACCGACTCAATGGACATGAGCTTGAGTAAACTCCAGGACTTGGTGATGGACAGGGAGGCCCGGCGTGCTGCAGTCATTGGGTCACAAAGAGTTGGACACGACTGAGTGACTGAACTGAACTGAAGCATAAACGAGGTTAAGCACTGGTTGGAGAGTCCAAAAGTGGCACCTGACCTGATGGGCTACTGAATACTGGTGTGAGCCTGAAGGACAAGCTACACAGGCCAGGAAGGCAGAAAGGGAATCTAGGCAGAAAGTTGAATGTGGGTGAAGCCACAGAACCTTGTCTCAGGACCCGTCCTTGCGCCTTCAAGGCCCTGCAGCCCAGCCTTCCTATGCCCTCCCCCTACACCCAATTCCTCTGTCTTTCTGGAAAAGTCACTGCCAGTGACAGAAGGAATGGTCATAGTTGACAGATGGGAGCCAGACTGGCCTGGAGGTGCTAGGAGGCTGAAACCTCCACCAAGCAAGAGGTGCGCAAGCAGAACCAAGAGGTTTGGGGAAGGACAATGAGGCACCCCCTCTGCAGACCCAGCAGGAAATGGAACCGAGAGGGCTGGCCCGGCAGGAGATCTAGGGGCTTTCAGCACCAGCCTGGCACGGCAGGAGATCTAGGGGCTTTCAGCACCAGCCTGGCGCGGCCACCTGCGGCAGCTGCAGCCAGAGCTCTACAGGCAAGGGGAGCGAAGGGTTCAGTGAGAACATGGGGCCCACTTAGCGTCAAACCTATCGGCAGGTTTTACCAGATTCTTTTACTGGACTCGGCGTGTACATCTGAATTGCAAAGCTGGTTCTATTATGACTCTAAACGTGTACTTTGTCCCCCAAAATTAGGTCTGCGAAAAATCAATCCTTTTGAGGGTGAGTAGTGTGCTCTTCACCACCAGTAGGCAAAAGTGTAATACAGCTGAGAATTACACAAGTAGGAATTTTATAGTATCTCGTCTTCAATACACCTGAGGGGTGGTGTTGTGTACAAATTGTAGACTACTTGACTTCTTTGATACTGAAGATTACTTTTAAAATAGTTCACTGTATTACGATAAATTTACCCGAGTGACATGTTTCAGGTCACCAGGGATGTCAGCCTAACAACCCCCAATACTGGCTACTTGACACCAGCCATCTACCATCAGACCCAACCAGTTTCTGCAGAAATGAAATGACATAAAACTATCAGTAAAGCTACTTCTAATCTGAGAGTCCACGTAGAAAAGGAAGTTGAGTTGTTGGACAAGATTGAATTCAATAACGTCCTTACTTATGAGTAAGCTTGTGCTGGACTCAGTCAGCTTACCCCAGTCTCCAGTTATAGTGTAAAGATAGTCAATTAAAAAAAAAAGTGATAAACACTATTTATTGTGATTAATAGCTCAGTTTATTAGCTATTTTAATAAAGTAAATCCTTATAGTGAAAACAACATACTAGAAATAGCTTTTTAAAAGCTTTTTTTATGATATGCTTACAAAGGGTCAGACCTAAATGAAAACATCCACCACAGTGGTAATATAATGAGTAAAGCTGAACACTGCACAGACAGACTGACTCTTTAAAGCCAGATTAGCTTCTTGACACCATGAAGATCATACTCTGAATTTGTATGAGGGCAGCTTCTAAACATAGTTGGTCTTAATAATGCAAAAATTCCACTTTCTCAGTTATGACCAAGTTTCAGAGAGGAGTTCCTTTGGTCTTAATGACATTTACTCCTGAACCTCATTGCCTTTCCGATGCCTCTTCATTCTCGAATAGGGACTTATTGTGTCATCCGTCACAAAATCATACAGCACTTTTATCCAGGAATTGTAGTGGGGGAGGCTGTCATAGTATTCAGCAGCTATTTTCCTCACCTAGAAGGGAAAAAATACAGCAAGATGAATAATGGGTGTTAACAGAGTCCTATTAAAGATGACAGATGGATGTCTGACATGCACACTCAAAAAAGAAGCCATGAGACTTTCTCCTACCTCCCTCTCAAATAAATAAGTAACAGCAGCAGCTTTGGGAATTCTAAACAGAAAGCAGTTTACATTTTGGGAATAAACCATCCTTGACCCTCTAGGATTACTGACTCTTTCCAACAAGCTCTGAGGGATTAGTTTACTTGTAAATTTACTTGTAGTTTACTAGCTTACTTGTAAATGTGGCACTTGCCATCTTTTAACAACAAATACTTGCAATCCAATCAACTTGATGTTTTTTAAATGTCATACTGAATGACTGGCATTGCAGGGTTTAAAGGCACCACTTGACACTGCCATTAAGGAACCTGCCTGCAAATACTGATCAATTATTGTGGCATGCCAGTTAGAAATTAATCACTTATCAAGTGTACAATTCAGCCACCTTAAGTTGAGAATGTCTTTTTTTTTTTTTTGAGAATGTCCTTTTTAAAAAAATGACTACTGCCAGTGTGATCAGCAAGCGAGACTAGTTAGGGCGGAGTAAAACACTGTTTTCAACAAAATGTGATTGCAGTGATGGTTGTAAGGCTCTGAACAATCTAAAAACCACTGAATTGTACATTTTAAGTGTATGAATTGTACCTATGAGTTACATTTCAATAGAGATGTTGAAAGAAACCTTGTTATGCATATCTATTAACTAACCATGTGTTCGTTACATGCAACATAATTACTGCAACACAACTATTGCAGAACAAGGTACTTCTTGGTATACACCATAGAATAAGCAGGAAAGGAAGACCAGAGAACTTTGAGAATGTCTGTTAGTTCAGCTATGCGTGGAATGGAGTGGGAAATAAATTCTCACTGATGAACCATAAGCAGGTAAGGTTTGAGCTGAACTGAGTTTTCAGTTTACGAACTGCTCAAGAAAATTACAAGTCAAAATATGTGGCTTATGTTGGAAAAAGTGAATTATTTTGTTCAAAGGTGACCAGCCTTCTCCTTAAAACATGTCATGTCCAACTCTTTTTGCGAGCCCATGGACTGTAGCCCACCAGGCTCCTCCGTTCATGGGATTTCCCAGGCAAGAATACTGAAGTGGGTTGACATTTCCTTCTCCAGGGGATCTTCCTGACCCAGGGATCGAAACTGTGTCTCCTGCATTGCAGGCAGATTCTTTACCACTGAGCCACCTGAGAAGCCCTAATCTCTTAAAAATACAAAAATGTACTTTCCTAGGCAGGGAAGAGGTGAGCAAAGGTGGGCACACTCTCCAACCAAAATGACACAAAATAGCCACACTGGCACATCACACCAGGTTCAAACTGTCTTTAGCCAGCTGTGTGGTGATTTCCCCTTTTATTTAGAAAAACGCAAAACCGACAGAAAAGTTGAAAGAACAATAAAACCAACACCCATATGCTCTTTATTTAGGTCCACCAATTAACACTATGCCACAGCTACTTTCTTTCTCTCTCTCCATACATGATATAGACCACATACTTTGCTCTTTGCTGAAAGAGAAGTTGCAGATGTTATGTGCAAACTTACCCTGAATATTTCACCCTAAATATTCAACACATATCTCCTAAGAAAAAGGTATGTGATCAGTCGTGTCTGAGTCTTTGCAACCCCATAGACTGGTGTCTGCCAGGCTCCTCTGTCCACAGAATTTTCCCAGCAAGAATATTGGGACGGGTTGCCATTTCCTTCTCCAGGGGATCTTCCCAACCCAGGGATCAAACCTGCATCTCCTGCACTAGCAGGCGGATTCTTTGCCACTTAGTCACCTGGGAAGCCCAAGAACAAGGACATTTCCCAACAAAACCATAATACCATTCCACACCCAAGAAACTTAACACTGACACAATATTATCTATTATGTGGTTCATGTTCAAAACTTCCCCACTAACTCAATGTCCTTTCTAGATTTTTCTTTCCTCAACTAGTAATCCAATCAATAATCAAATGTTACGTTTAGTTGTCATGTTGTATGCAAGTTTGTAAACAGTTAACAGTTAAAAACTCAAGAGAATATCTATAAAATTTGGGTGAGTAGATATGCTAGCATAAAATTATCTGGTTATGGTTTCCTTAATATCACAGCTAAAAAAATAAAAAATCAAGAAAAACTGATACTAGATCTCCTACAACTTCCCCTTTTTAGAATTACAGAAACATTTTTTAGTAATGGAACTGTAAAAGCTATCCATTCTGAGGATGGAAAGTCTAATAAGAGAATTCATCAGAAATATAACTGAAGTTTGGAGAGGATTATCCTTTGGGGAAGGATGACAGGATGAGTGTCAATATGCTGCCTTTCATTTACTACACAAGTAGTAAGATAAAAGTCTACTGTGACGGGAAACGGATGGTCCCTGTGTGTGGGAAGTCTGCACCACTGGAAACTGACATTCACTTATTTTGCAGAGCAATTATGCAGGGTATCTGTATTTCACAATAAACCAACATAAACTTTAGCTAAGTGTATTCAGTTTAACAGTGATAAAGGTTATGTAAATTGTTGCTGCCTAGACAGAGGGAATTTCATTTTCCATTTCTGAATTACTTTACATGTCAGTTGATTCTACAGACCCCCCAACATTCTAAACCTTACGTGTCACCACAAGGCTTAGGGATCTAGGACAATGAGCTCTGTAAAATTAGGCTGCCCAACTCAGGACTTTTAAGACTCTTGCTGTTTTCTTTGATGAACTGCCTAAATGGACAAAATATACTATATTTCATTTTAAATGAGCAAGTCAAGACTAATTGTGATCACAGAACCATCAGAAATTAGAACATGTATAAAAATCCTTTACTTACCAGGGGAAGGCTTTTCCCGGGAATGTTGGGAAAGTCGTGGTGTTCATTATGGTAACCCACATTGAAGGTGAGTAAATTCAGAGGCCCATAATATGAGTAAGTTTCATGTCCCTTTAAGAACATATAATGTTCAGCAATAAAATGTCCAGAAATTGGGTGCAAACCTAGGCCAAGTAAGGAGGCTGCCAACATGTAGACTAAAGATTTAACTCCCAAAACATAGTAAATCACGATGTCAAAAGTGATCTGAATCACAGTATTGATTATTTCCAGATAAGAGATTGGTTTGGGGTTGATGAACAGAGGTCGAAAAGCATAAAAGAGAGGCTGAAGGATGACCCATATAAACTTTCTGAAAGTAGTACAGAAGAACCAGCCTTCAAAGTCGGTTGGAATGTCCACATCAATGCCGTCGCCTCCGAGGTATCGATGATGATCCATGTGATATCTCTTAAAGGAAATTGAATATGGGACACCAATAGGGAGATTGGCAAATATTCCAAACCAACGATTCCACATGGCTTTGCAATGGCCAAAGGCACTGTTGTGGGAAACTTCATGAATAGCCAGAGTCATTGAATGATTAATGCAGCTGCCAAAGGCATATGCCCAAAACAGGACCCATTTCCAGTCTAAGTCCTTTACTAAGTAAAATGCAACAAACTGAGTGAGAACCATCATAATTACAATCCATATCAAGTTGGAATCAGGTTTCATTAAGGATTTTATCTCTGGATACTTTGCTGTAAGGAAAAAAACAAAAAATCACAGACTGAGAAAAGTGCATAACAGTTCTGCAAGTAAACTAATATCAATTTACACATCAATTAATTTTTTTCCAAATCATATGCTCTCTTTGAGACTATCAAATATTCATCTACTACAGGGAAGGGATATATTCTTTTTTAAAAACAGGTATATTTTGATGTAGACCATTTTTAATGTCTTTATTGAATTTGTTACAATACCACTTCTGTTTCATCTTAGCTGTCTAACTAGGGATGGAACCAACACCCCCTGCATTGGAAGTCTTTTTTTTCTTTAAATAGAGTATGCATGGGTGCTAAGTCTCTTCTGACTCTTTGCAACTCTGGACTGTAGCCTGCCAGGCTCCTCTGTCCAGGGCCCAGGCAAGGATACTGGAGTGGGTTGCCATGCCCTCCTCCAGGGTGGAAGGCGAAATCTTAACCACTATCGTATCCTGCCAGGGAAGTCCCGGGAAGAAGTATATTCTAACAGTAAAGTCACTAAATATCATGTCACAACAAATTTGAGAATTTTTGCAGGAAAAAATGAACCTCAAAATCTAGACCCTCCTACATTAACAGAAAGATGGTCACAACATGAATAAATGTTATCTAGTTCCCTTTTCACTCTTAAAAATTTTTGTATGTTAAATTTGTAAGTTTTACAAAAGTGGCAATCATAGTCTGATAAACTGATGTATCTGACTTAGGTTTTATGATTTCCTTATACTGACTAAGTCACTTCTACTTGCCAGTTTGTTGTAACTTCTAACCACTTCCATATTTTCATGCATTTAGATGTATAAATTTCTGCCAATGTAGACTTCTAGTTATCTCAAATTAGTGTAAATTCTAAAGAACTCTATCGATTCACAATGCCGCTTTCTTTCCTTTCCCTCTGCATTAGAACTGAACAGTGCTAATTTGTGTTACATTATTATTTGTTGACTTCACACGCAAATATCTAACCAAATATTATGGAATATGCTAATAATAAAAACCTCTGCATTTCGCCTAAAGGGAAATGCAGATTCTTCCTATCCTGCCACTCCAAATAATGGAAGCCCAGATACACACTTCGATTTTGTGGGTTGGCAAGTATGTTTGACCCAGCACAGCAAAAAAAAGAAGGTAAGTCCAGTTTCATATATATAAGGGTCTGGTTAATTCAAGGTAATTCTTGTTCCTTTCCTTTCCCCTCTCCTATCCCTAACTTCTCATCTTTCTTACTGTTAGTCCATTTCATCAGTGTTAACAATTTTGTAGGCAACAGGTCAAAAAAAGTAATCTTATGGGTTGGAGTCTAAAACTAATTATCCTGGGATAAATGAAAAGCTCAAATAAGTCTTTCATTTAAATATGGGCACTTCCAACAGTTATTCAAACATAAAATAACAAAGTATTCAGTTCATTGGTGAATAAGTAATAATTCTTTTGTATTAAAATGTTATTTATATTTAGAGCTCCAGCATTTTTAGTTTAAATAAAATTTGATTAAATGGACATATCTGACAAAAGACAGAACACACATTTTGCAGGTGTAATAGTATATAAAGATCAACACTAGGATGCCAATATAATTAAACAGGGGAAAGAATAGTCTTTTCAACAAATGGTGCTGGAACAACTGGTCATCCACATGTAAAAGAATAAAACTGGACCTCTCTCTTACACCATACACAAAAATTACCTGGCTACAAAAAGGAATGGAGTACTGATACATGCCACAACATGAGTGAACCTTGAAAACATTATGCTAAGTGAAAGAAGTCAGTCGCAAAAGACCAAGTATTATGACCTCATTCATAAGAAATGTCCAGCATAGAAAAATCTATAGAAAACAGAAAGATTAGTGTTTGCCCAGGACTGGAAGTGTGAGTGAAGGACATACTCAATGCTAATGAGTATAAGGTTTCTTCTTGGGATGACAAGAACTTTCTTAGTTTAAAACTGTGAATATATTAAAAACAACAACACCCCACTGAATTGTACACTTTAAATAGGTGAGCTTTGGGGATTTCCCTGGCAATCTAGTGGTTAAGACTGTGCTTCCAATGCAGGGGGCTCAGGTTCCATCTCTGGTCAGAAAACTAAGATCCCACAGGCTGTGCAGCAAGGGCAAAAACAAAAAAGGGGAGGGGGAGGGGGAACTTTACAGTATGTGAATTATATCTTAATAAGACAGTTAAAAAGGTTTCCCAGTAGAAGTACAGCAGTAAAAAGGAACATTTCTTGCAATTATATGACCTACTAATAATTGTCCTTTGCCTGAGAGCTCAGATGGTAAAGAATCCGCCTGCAATGCAGGAAATCCCAGTTCGATTCCTGGGTTGGGAAGATCCCCTGGAGAAGGGAAAAGCTACCCACTCTAGTATTCTTGGGCTTCCCTTATGGCTCAGCTGGTAAAGAATCCACCTGCAATGTGGGACATCTGGGTTCGATCCCTGGGTTGGGAAGATCCCCTGGAGAAGGGAAAGGCTACCCACTCCAGTATTCTGGCCTGGAAAATTCCATGGACTGTACAGTCCATGAGGTGACAAAGAGTCAGACACGAGACTTTTACTTTCACTTCATTTTCACTTTCTGATGGCTCAGTGGTAAAGAATCGGCCTGTCAATGCAGGAAATGCAGGTTCAATTCCTGGGCGGGGAAGATGCCCTGAAGAAGGAAATGGCAAACCACTCCAGTAAGCTTGCTTGGGAAATCCCATGCACAGAGGAGCCTAGTGGGCTACAGTTCACGGGCTTGCAGAGAGTGGGACATGACTGAGCGACTAAACATTAGTAATGGTCCAATCAATAGCTTTCATTAGTTTTGTACATAAATTTTGTAAATTTAGTGTATGGATGTTGGCTTTTATCATATCCATGTTCTCTTGCGCCTCTCTCCCTGTCAAAACCTGACACATTTCAAAAATATCTTATCATTTAGGTATAATTTAAACAAATTTCCAGATTCTTATCTTTTCTGAGGTTATTCCATCTCCACCGCTGAAATGGAACACTGAGCAGTATTTACACCTGCAGGGAAAATGATTGGTATCTTCATCGGGAAATATCGTAGTCCTTTTACTTTCCAAGTGAAATGGTCCAGTGATAATAAGTTCATGGAAAAAAGGTTCATGTTGAGATAAGCATGGACAAACACCTTTTCACTTCCTTGATTTTCTGAATATTAAACAGATAGCTAAGTTCCAGTATTCAGGAGTTGGTTTTTACAGGGTCGAGACCAGATTATTCTTATGCATGTATTGATTAAGCATAGATTAAAATGTACTATACGCCATCTCTTATGTGTGATTTGCAAAATACACATTTTGATTAAAAACAGAAAAGAAAACATCCAAGAACCAAAGTCTCTTAAAGGGGTAGCCTTAACAGCAACTATAAATGTTCCAGCTCCCAGCTTATTGATTCGATTTTTAAAAATCCATTTCAATGGGATCTACTAATGCCTTTTTTGTTCACCATTTATAAATTTATTTAACAGAGTAGAGTCCCTAGTGTAAGAAGGATATGGGTTTAAATCTCGATTCATCCACTCATTAGCTATATGATCACGTGTTACCTAACTCAGGTTCCATTGTTTGCCAATACTTGAGAGACAAGTATTGGCTGGAAAAGAACAGTTGCTTTATTCGGAGGCCGGCAATCTGAAGAAGGCGAACTGGTGTTCAACAGCTAACTCTGAAGAGTCTGCTCAACTATGGAAGTTTTTAAAGGTCTAATTTCTTTCCTTTTGGGAAAATATAACATTTCTACCTTACTCCAGCAAACAGCAGGGACTTGCCTTTTCTTTTCATCGGCGGCATGGATGCTGACAAGAAAAACTAGGGGGATACTCTGTATGAGAAATAATTCCTCCTATTCAACTTGCCACCCATTAGTTAACAGATTTTCAAAACAAAAGCCAACGTTGTGGTAGAATCTAACCCAGATCAGAATGCCCCTCTAACAGTTATTCACTTCTACCATATCTTTAAAATAGGGGTAACATTGACCTAGTCACTGGAAAGATTAAATTGGGTAATGTTTGTAAAGCACTCAACACAGTACCTAACACAACCCTGGGAGAGATTAGAGAATTCTCTATATAATATAGAAGCTGCAAACAGCTGAGCGCCTGACACCTCCGGAGACTTGTTAGGGCCTAGTTTAACTTGGTGTAAAGGCCCTAAATTAGCAGTCAGGGAACCAGAAGGCTAATCTCGGCAAGTCTTTCATACTTAGCCTTTTCGTCCAAAAAAACTGGGATGGATGAAAAATAAACACGAATCTGCCCCTCTCGCATCCCAGCCTTATTTGTGAGGATCCACGAGATCAGCGTGATCACCCCAAGACCCAGGCCCTGGAAAGGTTACCCTTCCGGTGCGAAAGGCCCCTGGGGGCAGACGGGTCGGATACAACCGGCCCCCTCCCTGGGCCCAAGACTGCAGCCGCCCGCGCCGGGATCGCTAGCGGGCGTCGGCCAGCGTCCGCGCGCCCCGCGTGTGGGCCTCTAGATGCTCCGGGACCACGCCCTGCCTCGCACACGCTCGCAGCCTGGCTTCGCCCGGGCCCGCCGGGCAGAGGAAGAAGGGAGAGGAAGAGAAAGAGGCGGGGGAGGGGGGGAAGGGGGAAGGGAGAGGAGATCACTGCGCCCACCGGCAGCACTAGTATCTCCGAGCGAGAGGATCTACCCGAGCGCTGTCGGGCCGAGGGGACCCGGCTGTAAGCAAACCCTGGCCCCGAACGGAGGCCCGCGCTCGGGGGCGCGCCTGTGCCTCCCCCGCCGAAGGTCCGGGGCCGCGCGGCCGGGCGGGGGCGCGCGGGGGATCCCTGCCTCACGAGCCGGGCCGGAGCCCGGGAGCGCCGGCCCCGCGCGAGCCCGGGCGGCGGCGGGACGCGGCCGGGAGCGGACTCTTAACGGGCTTCGGGCGCACAGGGGCCGCCGCGGGGAAGGCGGATCCAGGTGGCGGGAGGCCGCGCACGCACATAACGGGGCGCGGGCCCGAGCCTCACCCAGGATCTCCTGGCGCCGAGTAGCGTGCGGCTGATCGGTGTAGACCCACTCGAAGTCTTCCCGGGAAACGCGGTTCCCCATGGCGGCGGCGGCTCGCGGGCCAGCGGCGGGCTCTCGCTCCTCTCCACTCTCCTCCTGGGCGGAGGCGAAAGCGAAGGCGGCCGCTCCGCAACTCGTGTCAGCCGGCGGCGGAGGGGCGGGAGCGGAGACGCAGGCCGGGGCGGAGTCCCGAGGCCCCGCCCCCCGGCCTGGCTGCGGTGGGCGGGCTCCCCCTCCGCGGGGCGGGATTCCGTCGCTCTGCGGCGCTGGTTTCTTGCTTTTTGTGTGACTCGGCGACTAGCCGGAATGCCGAATTCCTGCAAGTCCCAGCTCCCCGAGGCCTCTCCTGCGCGGTGCTGGTGCCCGAGCCCGGGAAAAGGTTTTTGAAAAAGGCAGGAAAGGTCTCAAGTGAAATGAGACTGCGCTTTAGCGCCTCGCGGGGAGGCTGGAGCTTGAGCCCAAGAATCCTTGTCAGTAATCAGTGGCAACTTGCCCAAGTTTTAATATTGAAAAGCAGATTATTTACTGAGCTGTTTTTGGCTGCCTCCTCGAAATAATATCTCAGGAAAAAATGCGGAGCGTGTGGTGATTAAGAGCTAATTAAGAAAAAGGGAATCACTCTCGTTGAGAGTGAAAAATCATGAGGAATTTGTTGTTCTGCCTGAATTATTCTAGTGTGACCATTTCTCTTGTAAGTTCACTGCTCAACCTTACATCTGTCACAGGTCGTTTGAACCACTGCCTGTTCCTGAAAGAGAGGACATTTTGTCTCAAAATTAGTTACCACTTCTCCAATAAAAAAGAAACTGACTAAGATTACAAAAAGGAAGATAACCAACAGGATATTCTCGGTAAAACACCACATACACACATAACCAAGTGTGATCAAATACCTAGAACCAAATGCTAATGTATAGAAAATAGAAGAGAGGAACACGTTAAACTACACCACAGGGAGAATCAGCGAGATCTGACTGTGGGAAATTCTGTAGGACAACATCCTGAGTACTTTAATAAATAAAATGCAAGGGAAACAAAAGAGGGAAAACCGACAGATTAAAAGGGCTGCAAAAAATGTCAATCAACTGCAATTTATTGATTTTGTATTTTAAGTCTTTTACAAACTGTATTCACAGCATTTTAGTTGTGTGTGTGTGTGTGTGTGTGTGTGTGTGTGTGTGTGTGTGGCTGTTCTGGGTCTTCCTTACTTTGCGGGCTCTTCTCTAGTTGCAGTGAGCAGGCTTCTCATTGTGGTGGCTTCTCTTGTTTCAGAGAACAGGCCCTAGGGCCACCCCCCCTCACCCCCCTCCCGGGGCTTGAGTAATTGCCACTCCTCAGCGGTAGAACACAGGCTCAATAGTTCTGGCAAGGGCTTAGTTGCCTGAGGCATGTGGGATCTTCCTGGATCAGAGATGGAACATGTGTCTTCTGCCTTGGCAGGTGGATTCTTTACCACTGAGCGGCCAGGGAAGCCCACAGCTTATTCATCTTATTTAGATTGTGATTCAAATTGTGAAAAGGTTTAAACATTGACATGTGATCATTTAATTCAGATATTGATTAGATATGTGGTGATATTGAGGAGTTGTTAATTTAACTGTGATAATACTGTTATATTATGGTTACAGTTTTGTTTTTTTTTTTATGGTTACAGTTTTGTTTTTTTAAGTCCATATCTGTTAGTGTTTCATACCAGAGGGAAAAACCTCAAACAAACTAAAACAAACAAATAATGGTGCCTGCAGTTAACCATACAATATTATACTATGCCTCACTAAAAATAAATGAGGAAGGTCTTTGTGTGTTAATATGAATTAATCTTCAAAACATACCATTAAATGCAAAACACTGAGCAGGAGCAGGGAGTGTATACATAATGTATATATTATATATTTTTCCTTGGATATGCACAAAATAGGTTTAGAAAGACACTCAAGAAATGATTATATTTTAGGAGAGTAAGTAGAAATCTGAGGGAAAAGATTGGGAGGGAATATTTTCACTTAGTTCTTTTCACCTTTTACATTTGAATTGAATGTGGATTTTGACATTCTTAGGAAAAGGAGAAGAACTCAGTTACAGGATTTTTGTGGGGATTAACAAATATTTTAGTTACATGTAGGCAGGCACGTGCACTCAGCAGTGGCCACAGGACTGGAAAAGATCAGTTTTCATTCCTGTCCCAAAGAAAGGCAATGCCAAAGAATGTTCAAACTACTGCACAATTGGGACTCATCTCACACGGTAGCAAAGTAATGCTCAAAATCCTTTAAGCTAGTCTACCAAGAACTTCAAGAGGTACAAGCTGGATTTAGAAAAAGCAGAGGAACCAGAGATCAAATTGTCGACATCCATTGGATTGTTGAAAAGGCAAGGGAGTTCCAGAAAAACATCTACTTCTGCTTTATTGACTACGCCAAAGTCTTTGACTGTGTGGATCACAATAAACTGTGGAAAATTCTGAAAGAGATGGAAATACCAGACTACCTGACCTGGCTCTTGAGAAATCTATATTCAGGTCAGGAAGCAACAGTTAGAACTGGACATGGAACAACAGAGTGGTTCCAAATAGGGAAAGGAGTATGTCAAGGCTGTAGATTGTCACCCTGCTTATTTAACTTCTATGCAGAGTACAGCATGCAAAATGCTGGACTGGATGAAGGACAAGCTGGAATCAAGACTTCTGGGAGAAATATCAATAACCTCAAATATGCAGATGACACCACCCTTATGGCAGAAAGTGAAAAGGAACTAAAAAGACTCTTGATGAGAGTGAAAGAGGAGAGTGAAAAGTTCAACATTCAGAAAACTAAGATTATGGCATCCAGTTCCATCACTTCATGGCAAATAGATGGAGAAACAATGGAAACAGTGAGAGACTTTATTTTCTTGGGCTCCAGAATCACTGCAGATGGTGACTTCAGCCATGAAATTAAAAGACGGCTTGCTCCTTGGAAGAAAAGCTATGACCAACCTAGACAGCATATTAAAAAGCAGAGACATTACTTTGCCAACAAAGGTTCATCTAGTCAAAGCTATGGTTTTCCCAGTAGTCATGTATGGATGTGAGAGCTGGACTATAAAGAAAGCTGAGTGCTGAGGAATGGATGCCTGTGAACTGCAATGTTGGAGAAGACTCTTGAGAGTCTCTTGGACAGCAAGGAGATCCAACCAGTCCATCCTAAAGGAAATCAGTCCTGAGTATTCGTTGGAAGGACTGATGCTGAAGCTGAAACTCCAATACTTTGGCCACCTGATTGGAAGGGCTGACTCATTGGAAAAGACCCTCATGCTGGGAAAGATGGAAGGTGGGAGGAGAAGGGGATGACAGAGGATGAGACGGTTGGATGGCATCACCAACTTGACGGACATGAGTTTGAGTAAGCTCTGGGAGTTGGTGATGGACAGGGAAGCCTGGTGTGCTATAGTCCGTGGGGTTGCAAAGAGTCAAAAAGGACTGAGTGACTGAACTGAACTGATGCACATACATACGTGTTTCTTTAGTTTGGCCTTTTAAAAGATCTTATTGTGTTGTCTTACTTTCATACCTTTTTCTTACTTAAAAAAAATTCTGAATGTCTTTTGCTGTGGGTCATATATACTTGTACACTCTTTAAAAGATTTGTTTATTTTTTATTACGCTGGATCATGGTTGCTGCAGACAGGCTTTCTCTCATTGCAGTGGTTTCTCTTGCTGTGGAGCATGAGCTCTATACCACAGGGGCTTCAGTAGTTGCCACTCCCAGGCTCACAACTGGCTCAGCAGTTGTGTCTTTCAGGCTTCGTTGCTCTGCGGCGAGTGGAATCCTTCTGGACCAGGGATTGAACTGTTGCCCCTGCATTGCAAGATGGATTCTTAACCACTGGCCCACTGGGGAAGCCCTCGTTCTCTTACTCCTGCCAGGGAGTTTGTCTTAAAACAATCATACCAGACATTCTAGAAAGGCATTACCATCCAGTCTGCTCTCAAAAGTTGTGGGTAAATCCCAATAGCTCCTAATGATTATTGGGAAATGTCAGACAATGTAGTTTCACAAGAGGATAATCATATTTTTGAAATCAAGGTGTTCTTCCATTTGAATTTTTCATTTTCCATTTTTTAAAAAATTTTAATGGGAATTCATTTTTAAACATTGAAGCATAATTGATTTACAATATTGTTAGTTCATTTCAGTTTACGATAGTTTGTTATACAACAAAATGATTCAGCTATATATATTTATCAGACTACTTTCCCTTATAAGTTATGACAAGATATTGAATGTAGTTCCCTATGTACATTCTTTTTCTAAAAATATTTATTTATTTATTTGGCTATCCTGGCTCTTAGATGAGGCATGAAGAATCTTTGATCTTCATTGTAACGTGCAAATTCTTAGTTGCAGCAAGTGGGATATAATTCCCTGACAAGGAAACCTGCAATGGGAGCATGGGAGTCTTAGCCACTGGACCACTAGGGAAATCCCCGTTGTGTAAATGGTTGTTGAGTATCTGTTTTATATATAGTAATATGTATTAATCCCATACTCCTCATTTATCCTCCCTCCACTTTACCCTTTGGTAACCACAAGGTTGTTTTCTATGCTATGAGTCTGTTTCTGTTTTGTTAATAGATTCATTTGTACTATTTTTTAGAATCCACATGTAAGTGATATCATATAATATTAGTCTTTCTCTTTCTGACTTACTTCACTTAGCATGATAATTTCTAGGTTCATCATGTTGCAAATGCAATATTTCATTCTTTTTTTTTTTTTGGCTGAGTCATAACCCATTGCATATAAATACCACACCTTGTTTATCCATTTATCTGTTGATGGATAATTTGCTTCCGTGTCTTGGCTATTGTACATAGTGCTACTGTGAACTTTGGGGTACATGTATCTTTTTTAATTAGAGCTTTCATCTTTTATGGATATATGTCCAGGAGTGGGCTTGTTGGATCAAATGGTAGCTTTATTTTAAATTTTTTTTTAAGGAACCTCCACATTGTTATCCATTGTGACTGTAAAAATTTGCATTCCCACCAACAGTGTAGGAGGATTCCCTTTTCTCTACACTCTCTCCAACATTTATTATTTGTAGACTTATTGATGATAGCCATTCTGACTGGTGTGAGGTTATACTTCATTGTAGTTTTGATTTGCAATTCTCTAATAGCTAGCAACGTTGAGCATTTTTTCATGTGCCTATAAGGTCATCTGTATTCTTTGGAGAAATACCTATTGAGGTCTTCTGCCCATTTTTTTATTGTGTGTGTTTTTTTTAATATTGAGTTGTATGAGCTGTTTTTATATTTTGGAAATTAACCACTTGTTGGTCATATTATTTGCAAATATTTTCTCTCATTCTGTAGGTTGTCTTTTTGGGTTTTTTTTTATGGTTTCCTTTGCTTTTAAGTTTGATTAGGTTCCATTTATTAGTTTCTATTTTTGTTTATTTGCCTTGGGAGACTGATCTAAAAAAGTATTGCTGTGATCTGTGTCAGAGGATGTTTTGCCTGTGTTCTCTCCTAGGAGTTTTATGGTCTTATGTTTAGGTCTTTAAACTATTTTGAGTTTATTTTTGCCTATGATATGAGAGAATGTTCTAATTTCCGCAATTCATTTTTTAAGACTACAGCTGACCCTTGAACAACATGGATTTGAACCTTAATCATAGTAATAACCATTCTCTGCTCTGCTGACCTCATTGGTGTGTCTGGTGCCGCATCTTGCTCTCCTACTTACTGCTGATATCTTTATTCCCACCGTGCTCTCCAGCCTGAGTCACTGCATCAGGCCTCTCTTCCCAGGCTCCAAGTCTCTTCCAACCAGAACCTTCACAAGGCTTACGAAAGTGAAAGTTGCTAAGTCGTGTCCAACTCTTTGTGACCCCATGGACTAGAGTCCGCCAGGCTCCTCTGTCCATGGAATTTTCCAGGTCAGAATACTGGAGTGGGTAGCTGTTCCCTTCTTCAGGGGATCTTCCCAACCCAGGGATCAAACCCAGGTCTCCTGCATTGCAGGTGGATTCTTTACCATCTGTGTCACCAGGGAAGCCCCACAGGCTTATGGACCTCACTTTTCTGGAGTTATGATATTTCAGCTGATTTCCTTATCTCTGAGGTGGTGTTTGTACAAGATCCTGTGTTTGCCCTCGGGCTCATTGGCTTTAGAATTTCCCTTAATGATTACTAAACTTCCGTTGAACCATCATGCTGAAAACAAGGCCTCCCTATGAGACTTCAGTCTCCCTGATTATACCAAAAAAGCTTAACAATCATGCCTTTTTCCTGTCTTCTCACAACTTACCTGGAATGCAAGAGTAGTAGAAAAGCAAATTAAAGGAGAAAACTATATGATTAGCTCAAAAGAAGTAGAAAAAAAGATTTGATACAATTCATGTCTATTGGCAACATCTATATAGAAAAACCAGTTGAAATGAGTTATTCAAATAGGAGAATTTATCAAAACTGGGAAATAGAAAATCAGTGTACAAAAATCTTTCAGTTTTGGAAGTATAATTGACATGTAACATTATATTAGTTTCAGGTGTACAACATGATGATTCGATATTTGTATGTATTGCAATATGATCACCACAATAGGTCTAGTTAGCATCCATCAGCATATATAATTACAGAATTTTCTTCTTGTGATAAGAAATTTTAAGATTTGCTCCCTTAACATCTTTTCAAATATGCATTATAGTATTATTAACTATAATCACCATGCTGTACATTACTTCCCATGACTTATATCTTTCATAACTGGAAGCCTGTACCTTTTGACTCCCTTCAAATCTTTTGTGTTTTTATATACAGTAACAACCAGTTAAATAATGCAGTCAAATAGAAAGATACATTTATACATAAAAAAGGACCTAAAAGCAAATCTAACAAAAGATGAATAAGATCTTTAAAAGAAAATATTAACATTTTATTGAAAGACATTAAAGACAAATTGTGAAATAGGCTCATAGATTGAAAGAGTAAATACAACAAAGATGTCAATTATTCCCACTCCTACAATTGATCTACAAATTCAACATAGTTTTATTCAAAATTAGGTTTTGGTGGAAATTGATAAATTTATGTAGAAGAGTAAATGGGTCAAGAATAGCCAAAACATATCTATAAAAGAACAGGTAAGAGAATTTAGTTCACCAGCTGAAAAATTCTTATAAAGCTTTAATATATAGTTTGAAGATAGCATATTAATAATATAGTGTAGTATAATATAGATAGCATAGTAATAATTCAGGGATAAATAATAATGAGACACAATAGAGGGTACAGAAATAAGTCCTTTCAGTATAGAGAAATATATGATCAGTGAGGAAAAGGAAAGATTTTCAGTAAAAATAGTGCTGGGATAATTGGTTATCAATATGAGAAAACATGAGATTGAGCCTACCTCGTATTTTATACTAAAATTAGTTCAGTGTATCTTATAGACTTAAAAGTGGAAGGTTAAACTAAGAAGATTTTGAACAGAAGATATTTAGGGAAGTTTAGGAAGTGATTTCTTAAAAAAAAGATGCAAAAAGCCCAAACCATCAAGAAAACATATTTTAAAAGTAGACTACCTCATTAACTCTAGAAACTGTTCATCAGAAGTCATCATGAAGGGCTTCCATGGTTACTCAGTGGTGAAGTCTTCCTGCCAATGCAGGCGATGGGGTTTTGGTTCCTGATCTTCGAAGATCCCACATGCCGAGGAGTAGCTAAGCCCATGCCCCACAGCTACTGAGCCTTGTGTCCTAAAGCCTGGGAGCTGAAACTACAAAGCCACGTGCTGCAACTACTGAAGTCCGCATGCCCTAGAGCCCACAACAAGAGAGGCTACTGCAGTGAGAAGCCTGTGCACCACAACTCTATAGGAGCCCCTGCTCACCGCAACTAGAGTAAGCCTGCACAGCAACGAAGACCCAGTACAGCGGAAAATAAATAATAAAATTATCTTAGAAAAGTCATCATGAAGAGTGAAAAGACAAATCATAAACTGAGAGGAGAGATTTCCAACACATACAATAAAGGACTAGTATAAAATACATACTTTAATAAAAATATATAAAGAACTCTTAATTAAAAAGAAAAAGAGGGGAGACTATAAGATAAAAAAGTAAAAACTAAGACTTTACGAGAAAAGGATGCATTAGTGTTGTATTGGAGTCTAATCTGACATGCAGATACCATGTCAAGTATTTACAGCAGAGGGAATTTAATATAGGGCACTAGTTATACAGGTGATGGAGGAGTTGGAAGGCAGAGGGAATAGTGAGGACAATGTGGGAAACTATTCCCATTCCCTCAGCTGGAAGGAGACAAAGGGAGGAGAAAGTGTTCTAGGACTCCAAAAGGTAATATTACCCAATGGAAGCTGAAACTGCAGTGAGCATGTCTGGGAAGAGCTCAAGCCACAGTCGCAGTAGGCAAAGCCCAGGGTAGAGAAGGGAGGGGAGAACCCCTTGGCTTCACCCTTCTGCCTTCAAGTGTCCTCCCCTCAGTGTTTCCTATTAACCAAACTCAGCCAGAACCCAGTTACATGGGAGCCCATGGAGTGAGCCCCTCTGCAGTGCACTGCAGGAAAACATGAGGAATGGATCTGAGGGCAGACAGGCATAAACTAACACAAATGACCCAGGATGAAGTGAAAAATGTTCAACCTTATTGTATCAATGACATGCAATTAAAATCTACAGTAAGATACCATTTTAGAAGTTCTCACTCCCAGCCAAACAACTACAACTGGTGGATGTTTTAGAGAACAACAGCTATTTAAAGTCTGTGGAAATTGTCCTAAGGACATACAGCAAATAAAATATTTATTCAAAAAGATCTACTAAATTTCAGCAAAAATAGAAAATGTCTACAGCACTTGAATGATGACCTGCTTTTACTTTCATCAACCAATCTCAATATAACAGATGCACCTCTCCAGGCAGCTGTGGCCAAGAAGATAAGGTTCCCTATTCCGCAGTTCCCAGTAAAGCACTATGGTGTCTTCCTAGGAGGGACAGGTTGCCAGCATTTCTCATGCTTCCACCTCAGCTCCCTCACCACAGTTCCATGTTGCAGAGGCTAAATTCTAGGAGAAATGAAGCCAGGACGTCGAGTCCATTCATCCACTTGCCATCTTATGGAGTGGGAGCTCTACAAAAGCTGTGGCAGACAGAATATTGGGCTCTCAATCATCCTCACATCAACTCGTTTGTATCCCTGGAAAGGGCCTCCAATTTAACTGAATCAGATTGTGGAGCAACTTATGCTCAAGGATACTGTCAATAATAATAGAGTTTATCAGCCAGCAATTAGAGAAAGCTAACAGCTGGGTGTAATATCAAAAGAAGCAGCCAACACATCAGGGAAAGGTATAATCAAAAAGTGCCCTGCTGGACGTCTCTGGTGGAAGAGTGGATAAGAATTCACCTGCCAATGCAGGAAACATGGGTTCGGTCTCTGGTTCAGGAAGATCCCACATACCATGGAGCAACTAAGCCCATGTGCCACAATTACTGAGCCCATGCTCTAGAGCCCGTGCTCTGAAACAAGAGAAACCACAGCAAGGCGAAGCCTGTACACCACGACAAAGAGTAGCCCCTGCTCGCTGCAACTGGAGAAAGCCTGTACACAGCAGTGAAGACCCAGTGCAGCCAAAAATGAAAAAAATAATAATTTTCTAATAAAGTACCTTGCTAATCACTGAGTGACTGCACAGCCTCAGGGCAGTGCCCCATGGTGAGCAACATTAAGGCCTTTGCGATGATAGAGAAGTAGAATAGTCCAGCCAAGGGACTCCCCTGTGTTCCCAATGCAGGGGACCTGAGTTCCATCCCATCAGGGAATTAGATCCCACATGCTGTAATTAAGAGTTCGAATGCCACAGCTGCAACTAAAATATCCCAAGAGCTGCAACTAACATCTGGTACAGCCAAATAAATAAATATTTTAAAAAAGGAAAAGCACAACTAATTCACTTAAACAAATAGCTACCACAGCAAACTCTGAGGGATTGGGGGAGGAGAACTCAGTATTGAGAGTTGCTACAATTTATTACCCAAGCTGTCAGATTTTCAGAATTAAAAAACAAAAAGAAGACATGCAAAGAAACAGGAAAGTGAGTGTGAGCCATACAAGGGGAAAAAGCAAGTGACAGAAATTGTCTGTGAGAGGGCCCAGACTGAATAACACTTCACAGCTGTGACAATAAATATGCTCAAACAACTAAAGAAAACTGTGCTTAAAGAGGTAAAGGAAGGTGTGATGAAAATATGTCATCACATAGAGAATATAAGAGACAGAAACTAAAAAAAAGAACTAAAGGGAAAGTCTGAAGTTGAAAAGTTTAAGAACTAAAATGAAAACTTCACTAAAGAGGCTCAACAACAACAACAACAAAAAAGAGGCTCAACAGTAGATTTCAACTGACAAGAGAAAAATCTGTTGAATTTATAGATAGAGATGATACAATCCGAAGAATAGAGGTTTTTTTTTTTTTTAATGAAGAAAAATGAGCAGATACAAGGGCAAATGCCATGTGAATGTGAAGATGGACATCTACAAGCTGAGAATAGAGTTATAGACCAAATCCTTCCATCACAGCAAAAGGAATCAGCTTTGCCAACAGCTTGATCTCATGGTGTTAGCCTGTAGAACTGTGAGACAGTGAATTTCTGTTGATTAAGTTTCCCAGTTGATAAGTTTGCAATAGAAACTAATACAGGCACCTATCTGTCATCTGCTGCTAATCTCTCCAAAATGAGTCTGAAGAATGTTTTAGCATAAACTTTGATTCAGCAATATGACTGAGCTTTCAATTAAGAAAAGTGTAAAACCTGTTCAGGCTGGTCTTTTTCTTTTTAATTTGTCTGTGCTGAGTCTTCGTCTTTAGCTGAGCCATGTGGGGCCTAGTTCTCTGACCAGGGATTGAACCTAGGCCACCTGCATTGGAGGCATGGAGTCCAAAACCACCAGATCACCAGGGAAGTGTCTCAGGCTGGTCTTTGAAGTCATGTTCCCATAAGCAAAGACGCTGACCTACGATGGGCTCATGCACAGAACATACAGAACAGAGTTGCTTGCATCTTCTTTCACCTATGACACTATTTGGAAAATAGGTAAAGTGATACTTTTCTGTAGGAAAACACTTCAGAAGAAGCCACTGTTGTGGCAAAATTGCTGAAGGAGTAGACTGGGGGAAAGGGTCATTGTATTTCCCAAATGTATTTCTTTCTGTCAACCCTAGAGGTATTGAAGAGACACAGACTGTAAATTATAGTAAAACATCATAGTGTCAGGAGGCAATCTATGGGAAAGCCCTGCAAGCATGACTGTTCCTCACACGCAAGTAGACTTTCACTTGCTTCTGCTGAAAGTTGCCAGACGCCTTTGCTCCCTGATAGTCTGGTGTCAAGAAAAATACACATGCGTTTTCAGTGTACGCAGAAATCTATGTGAAGTCTCTGCTCATCTGCAGATGTGGGATCAGAGAGAGGAATTCAAACTTGTGGAATGTGTGATCGATTTTTGTGAGAAACTTCTCAGGCAACAAGTTTAAAAGCATAATCCTAAGTATATACAAATATACTTTGTATCTTGGATACAAATTTGACTTTTCCTTTTGTTTAGATGTTTTATCAGAGGCTCCAAAACTGAACAGGAGGGGGTCACGTGCTCCATGTAGGTCATGCTCAAAGATGATGCAAAGTGCAAAGGCTAGAAAGAAATGTCCTGGACTTCAGACTTCTGGTAAGAGATATGTCACATGCTCTCCACGTTGTTATATATGAGGAAATTAATGCCTGCAGAGGGTAAATTTTGCTATTATTAGCTTATCACCCCCCACCCAAGTGTCTGTAAGAAGAAGCAAAGAGAATAATCAAGAAAGGTAATAGAGAGGATTTCTTGGGTGTTCCTGTGGTCCAATGTAGGGGCCCAGGTTCAATTCCTGGTCGGGGTACTAGATTCCCACATGCTGCAACTAAAAAACCCTGAGTGACACAACTAAGACCCAGCTCAATCAAGTAAATAAATTTTTTTAGAAAGTAATAGAACTTCTTAAATTTCTTTAGAGTGAGTTAGTGATGGTGGACTGGGCTTCCCTTCTCTGGTGCATGAACCAACCACACGTTATGCTGACAAAAAGCATGGTCACTTTGTAAATCCTGGCCAAATGAGGGCTTCATGAAAGCACCCCTAGAACTTGACTTTTGGGTCTGGGGACACACGAGGGGTCTAATCACTGCCTCGGGCCTGACAATACCTAAAGGTGAGAGGTGCTTAGGAGCTGTCAGTGGACAGAGGGTCTCTGCAGGTAGTGGCTTTGCCAGCAGGGAAATCAGGTGAAATGGGTCAGAGTATAACATTTGACAAGGGCTGGATCTGCACCTTCATGGTTGCTGGCATGGCAGAGGAAAACTACCAGTAGTGTGGGATTCTGTCCTTTTAAAAAACCTGCCTATCACCCCCTCGCCTTCTCCCACCTTCCTCACCCTCCTCTCCCCCAGGTTAGATGTCACAGAATCCTGCAAGAGGGGGCAGAGGAAAAGCCAGGAAGAAATCTCCTCCTCCCTGCCTTTCTCCTCTGTAAACATCTAAGCCCAAATCAGGCCTGACCGGTAGAAAGAGGAAAGAAGCTTTTAGTCCAGTGAGACAATATCATGTTTACCTGGATCAGGCTGGAGTTTTAAATACCCAAATAAAGGGAATTAATTTGTTAGTGACCAAGAGAAACTGAAAGGCCCTGGGCTCTGCCTGAGACTTCGTCTGAGTCAGAATTCAGCAGAACAGTGTAAAGGGCAGCTATGAAAGAAAACATATCATCTACTCCTCTCTGCAAGCAGTTGCGCTCCGATGACTCTTGCATCCTCCAGTGTCTCTGGTTGATGAGAAACGAACATCATGACTTGGAAGAGGGGCAAAGGGCAAAGACTAGAAAGAAACGTCCTGGACTTCAGATTCCCTGATGAGAGATGTGTCACATGTTCCGCACGTTGTTATATGGGGAAGCTATGGCCCGGAAAGGGTAAGTGGTGCATCTTAGATCACACACCTTACAAAATGGCAGTAGCTCAGCTGGTAAAAAATCTGCCCGCAATGCAGGAGACACTGGTTTGATTCTTGAAAGATCTACTCCCTTTGATTCCTGGAAGATCTGTCAGGAAGATCTGCTGGAGAAGGGATAGGCTACCCATTCCAGTATTCTTGGGCTTCCCTGGTGACTCAGCTGGTAAAGAATCCGCCTGCAATGTGGGAAACCTGGGTTCGATCCCTGGGTTGGGAAGATCCCCTGGAGAAGGGAAGGGCTACCCACTACAGTATTATGGCCTGGAGAATTCCATGGACTGTATAGTTCATGGGGTCGCAAAGAGTCGGACACGACTGAGTGACTTCCACTTTCACTTTCAAGAAGGAACCAAGGCTATCTGGCTCCAAATCCCAAATGGGGAAGGGAATGATCTGGAAGGGACTTGCACTGTGAGGAAGGCGGGGCTTAAGACCCTGTGAACACCATGAACCTGTGACAGAACGGTTCACAGGGTGAAGTATTTGCCAACCACACTACTTCATGAGTGGAGGAAATGGTGTGTAGCTTTTATTCTTTCCGAGTCTGGATTTTGCAGGCTGAGTGACTGTTTTGTATATTTGTAATAAATATACAGGGGACTTAGGGTTTTTCAATGCTTTGAATTTTCTAGAAAACAGAGGCTGTTTTCTAGGCTTTTATTGATATGATGCATATCCAAAATAAAACCATAAAAGGCTCATGCTTTCTTAAAAATACTATGTTTCTGGTTCACTGATGCCTGGAGAGGCATTAGAATTGGTACAGACCATTTCAGGAAAAAAAAAAATAGGAAGAAAGAAAAAGAGGAAAGAGTTTTCACATTATTGCCCGTAAAATATATAGAGCCTGAACATGAACATACAGAAATTATTTCTTCTGGCAGATGTGTAAAGGAGCTTCTTTACTTTTTTTAGCCACAGCACTTCTGACACCAAATGAGAGGCTTTTTTTCCCTCCTGACATGAAATAGGTGGTGTCTTTTCCAACATCATTTCTTCAACTTGCTGACATGACCTACTGAGAATTAGCATCAGATTCCACAGACTTAAAGATTCAGTCCCCCCCCCCCCCCAAAAAAAAATTCAGTCACCTCAGTGGTCCTCCACTTCAGATGTCAATCATAAGTCCTGGGCCTCGTGAATGTTTGACCAAGCCCAGCTATAAGTTGGGGGTTCCCATAGCCCCTCCTCAGGTTTGATAATTTGCTAAAATAACTCACAGAACTCAGGAAAGTGCTTTACTTTTCTCTCTCTCTTTTTTTTTTGGCTGCACTGAGTCTTCGTTGTGGCTTGTGAGGATTTCTCCTGTTGCCGAGCGTAGGCTCCAGAGTACTCAGGCTCTTTATTGAGGTGCGTTCAGCTTAGTTGCTCTGTAGCATGTGGGATCTCAGTTCTCTGACCAGGGATTAAGGTTGAAAATTCTAACTCTGTAATCATAACCTGGCCTTTCTGGTGACAAGGCCCATCCTGAAGCCATCTAGAGCCCTGCTAAGAAACGCTTCATTAGGGGAAAAAAAGAAAAATTCACCAGATGACTCAAGGAATTTCAAGCCACTTAGGAGCTCTATGTCAAGAATAAAGATCAAGAATCGTTTTTATATTTCTTATTGTATCACAGGAACAGGTACAGCTTAGCTGCTTTTGCTAAAAAAAGATTCTCCACATTGAACATTTTTTTTTTTTTCACATTGAACATTTAGAGAGACATATACCCTCCCTCAGTCCTGAAAAGAATGCTATTTGCCCATACCTATCAGGCTCAGGAGGTACAAGTGCTCTAATAATTTTTTTTTAACTTTTTAATATAGTCCTCCTGCCCCAGATTATTATATGTATGTATTTATATATGTATGTATGTATTTGGCTCCATTGGGTCTTAGTTGTGGCATGCAGGATCTTTATTGCATCATGCAAGATTTTTCTGCATTTACAATGGAGAAAAGACAATCTCTTTAACAAGTAGTGCTGGAGAAACTGGTCAATTACCTGGAAAAGAATGAAACTAGAACACTTTCTAATACCATACACAAAAATAAACTCAAAATGGATTAAAAATCTAAATGTAAGGCCAGAAACTATAAAACTCCTAGAGGAAAACATAGGCTCTGACATAAATCACAGCAAGATCCTCTATGACCCACCTCCCAGAGTAATGGAAATAAAAGCAAAACTAAACAAATGGGACCTAATTAAACTTAAAAGCTTTTGCACAATGAAGGAAACTATAAGCAAGGTGAAAAGACAGCTTTCAGAATGGGAGAAAATAATAGCAAATGAAGCAACTGACAGTTAATCTCTAAAATATACAAGCAGATCATGCAGCTCAATACCAGAAAAATAAATGACTCAATCAAAAAATGGGCCAAAGAACTAAACAGATGTTTCTCCAAAGAAGACATACAGATGACTAACAAACACATGAAAAGATGCTCAACATCACTCATTATCAGAGAAATGCAAATGAGAAATGCAAATCAGAAAACCACAATGAGGTACCATTTCACACCAGTTAGAATGGCTGCTATCAAAAAGTCTACAAACAGTAAATGCTGGAGACGGTGTGGAGAAAAGGGAACCCTCTTACACTGTTGGTGGGAATGCAAACTAGTACAGCCACTATGGAGAACAGTGTGGAGATTCCTTAAAAAACTGGAAATAAAACTGCCATATGACCCAGCAATCCCACTGCTGGGCATACACACAGAGGAAACCAGAATTGAAAGAAACACGTGTACCCCAATATTCATCACAGCGGTGTTTACAATAGCTAGGACATGGAAGCAACCTAGATATCCATCAACAGACAAATGGATAGGAAAGTTGTGGTACATACACACAATGGAATATTACCTAGCTATTAAAAAAAGGCATTTGAGTTCTAATGAGGTGGATGAAACTGGAGGCTATTGTACAGAGTGGAGTAAGTCAGAGAGAAAAACACCAATACAGTATATTAATGCATATATATGGAATTTAGAAAGGTGGCAATGATGACCCTATGTGCAAAACAGCAAAAGAGACACAGGTATAAACAACAGACTTTTGGACTCTGTGGGAGAAGGCAAGGGCTGGATGATTTGAGAGAATAGCACTGAAACATGTATATTACTGTATGTGAAATAGATCACCAGTCCAAGTTTGATGCATGAAACAGGTACACTGGGACAGCACAAAGGGATGGGATGGGGGTTTGGGACGGGGGACATGTACACCTGTGGCTGATTCATGTCAACATATGGCAAAAACCACCACAACATTGTAAACTAATTAGCCTCCAATTAAAATAAATTAATTAATTTAAAAAAACTTTAAAAAATAGCCCTCCTGCCCCAGATTATTTTATGTATGTATGTATATATATGTATGTATGTATTTGGCTGCATTGGGTCTTAGTTGTGGCATGCAGGATCTTTATTCCATCATGCAGGATCTTTCACTGTGGCATGCGTACTCTATAAGTTGTGGCTCTTGGACTTAGCTGCTCTTTGGCATCGAACCCAAGGCCCCTGCATTAGAAGGTGGATTCTTAACCACCAGACCATGAGTGAAGTCCCTGCTCTAATAATTTTTGAATGCATTTCTCGTGACGTGTTTTGAAATGACTTTGATTATAATAGGAGCTTCTCTTCATGGCCAACCAACCTGTTATTTGAAAAACATGTTAAGTCTTGTGCAAAAAACTCTTTTCATCATCTTATCATCTTACAGCAAACAATTGATATAAACAGTAATTCCTTAAAACCATAAATTTTGAGGTTCATAATCTTTGGGAACACGAGCAGACAACATACTCAGGCACCATTCCTTTCCCTGGGCTTGCCCTTGAAACCATTCATCTATGCTGTGTGGTCCGATAAGGGAATCAACTAACTTTATATAATCTTTGCTAATTTAAGCTGAGATTTGTCCTACTGATAAACAAAGATATTCTGGAGTCCTTGGTGAGATGAATCACCACCATTCCCAGTGGCCACTGGCTTATATTTGCCTATTTTTTTTTCCCTAGGCAGTTATTTTGTCAAATTATGTATATAAGTCAAAGAATTGCCCCTGCTAAAGTGTGACTAAAAAGGGAGCTGCTGTGGTTAAAGTTTAAAAGTTGACCAGATGTAGAGACAGAAAAAATAATAGACGTTAACAGAGGGACAAGAATGGGGAGTTATTTTTTAATGAGTACAGAGTTTCTCTCTGGGCTGATGAATGGATAGCAGTGATGGTTGTATAACATTGTGTATATACATAATGCCACTAAATTTTACAGTTAAATATGGCTAGAATGGTAAATTTTATGTATATTTTATGACAATAAAAGAAATGAATAGGGCCTCAGAGAAATATGGGACACCATAAGCTCATCAACATACATGTACTGGAAATACCAGAAGGGGAAGAGAAGTAGGAAAAAGGAAAAAAAAAAAAAAAGCTGAAAACTACCCAAATTTGATGAAAAACGAAGCAATCTAAGCTCAATGGACTCCAAGCAGAATGAACACAAAGCAAAGAGCTCCTGACCCAGGCACATCACAGTAAAAATGCTAAAAGACAAAGAGAAAACCTTGAAAGAGCAAGAGAAAAACCACATAAAAGGAGACCCCAAAGGATTAACAATTGACTCCTCACCAGAGACAAATGGGAACCGGAAGGCAGTGGGATAGCATATTCCAAGTGGTGGGGATAAACACTGTTAACCAAGAGTTAGATTCCGCGGACTTACTTCCCTGGTGGTCCAGTGGTTGAGAATTTGCCTTGCCATGTGAGGGACTTGGGTTTGGTCCCTGGTCAAGGAGATAAGATCCCACATTGCTGCTGGTCAACTATGCCTGGTGCTGCAACTACTGAGCCCATGCTTTTACAACTAGAGAATTCACGCACTGAAATGGAAGATCCGGAATGACGCAACTAACATCCCACACAGCCAAATAAATGCATAAATCAATCAATCAATATTAAATAAAAAAGAAGGTCCCGCACACCATACTAAGGGAACTTGTGGGTCACAGCAAAGATCAAAGACCTTTGCAACTAAAACCTGGCCCAGTGCTCACTTTGGCAGCACATATCCTAAAACCTGGCCCAGTCAAATAAATAAATATTTAAAAAAAAAACCCAAAAACCAGATCCCACATGCCGCAGCTAGGAGTTTGCATGCCACAACTAAAAAGATTATGAATGCCACAACTAAGACCTGGCACAGCCAAATAACTGAAAATAAATAAATATTTTTTAAAAATTCTCTTTCAAAAGTGAAGACATAATGTAGAGGTTTTCAGGTAAACAAAAACTGGGAGAATTGCGGCTCAAAGAGCCACTTGATAAGAAGTATGGAAAGAAGTTCTTTAGGCTAAGAGCAAAAGATCTCAGAACGTAACTGAAGTCCACATGAAAAGATAACTAGCACCAGTATATGTCAAGTAATGATGAAAGACAGCATAAATGCTTATTTGTTTTCCTTTCTCCTCTTAACTAATTTTAAAAGCAATTGTGTGTGTTTTGTGTGTGTGTGTATGTGTGTGTGTGTATGTGTGTGTAGTATATATATGTAAATTGTATTATTAGGCCTATAGCATATAAAAATGTAAAATATTTGACAACAGCACAGAAGATATAATGGGAGCAAAGCTGCCTTGGAGTAAGGAAATGACACCAGATGATGACTTAATTCCACAGAAGCAAAGGAAGACAACTAGAAATGGTAAACAAGGAGGCTAGTATAGCAAACTTTATATGTACTTTCCTCTCAGTTTCTTTACAAGACATAAAACTATATAAAGTAACAATTATAACAGTGTATTTTTAGGATTTGTAATGTATATAGATGTAATATGTTTAACAATAATATTAGGTTGGTGCAAACATAATTGCAGTTTTGGACCATGAATTTTAAATCACTATAACTAGGCTCATTATAACACATCTTTATTAATCAAAATAGGAATCATTACAATCAACATGTTTTTGCCAATGAGAAATAAGTTTGTTTATTCCTGTGGCATAAAAATCCATGAATTTCCTGTATCCTGGTGGTTGTGGAAGCATTTTCCTTGCAAAAAGATGTCAGTATGCTTGAAGAAGTAGTAGTTGGTTGGCAAGAGGGCAGATGAATATGGCAGATGAGGCAAAACTTCGTAGCACTATTTGTTCAACTTTTGAAGCATTGGTTGTGACATGAGGTCAAATTTGTCATGGAGAAGAATTTGGCACTGTTGACCAATACCAGCTGCAGGCGTTGCAGTTTTCAGTATATCTCATTGATTTGCTGAGCATACTTCTCAGATGTAATGGTTTCACTGGGATTCAGAAAGCTATAGTGGATCAGACCAGCAGCAGTGACCATGACCTTTTTTTGGTGCACGTTTGGCTTTGGGAAGTGCTTTGGAGTTTCTTCTCAGTTCAGCCACTTAGCTGGTCATTGCTGGTTGTTGTGTAAAATTCACTTTTGTCACATGTCACAATCTGATTGAGAATGGTTTGTTGTTGTTGTGTAGAATAAGAGAAGACAACACTTCAAAATGACAATGTTTTTAATTTGTGCTCAGCCACGAGATACCTATTTATTGAGCTTTTTCACCTTTCCAATTTGATTCAAATGCCAAACAACCCATTGAATGGTCAACTTTGAGTTCTTCGGCAACTTCTGGTGTAGTTGTAAGAGAATCAGCTTCAGTTATGGCTCTCAATTGGTCATTGTCAACTTCTGATGACCAGCCACTATGCTCCTCCTCTTTAAGGCTCTGCACTGTACATTTGTTAGCAGTTCTTGGTCCAAATGCATTATTGAAGTTGCAAGTCCTCTCTACTGCTTTATGACCCATTTTGAACTCAAATAAGAAAATGCATTGAATTTGCTTTTTGTCTAATATCATTTCCATAGTTTAAAATAAATATAAAATAAATAGCAAGTAATAAATCATTAGCAAAAAAGAGAAATGCACATTAAAATGATGTATAATATAACCACATTTATTTAAGAATGTATTCTAGTATCAAATGGCAAAGTTCAACAGTGCAAGAACTGCAGTTATTTTGTACCAACCTATCAGCACGATCGCTTCTCAGCCTTTTGGCTAAGATCAAGTGCAACCTATCAGCATGAAATGGAGGAAAAGGAAATAGCTATATATTTCTACATCTTATTGGAATTAAATTAGAATAAATTTAAAATATTCTAATTAGTTAAGATGTATATGTTAAGTTCTAGTGCATCCACAAGGAACATAACAAAAACACACAGTGAAAAACTTAATGGAATTAAAATTTTACATAAGAAAATATTCATTTAATGCAAAAGAAAGCAATAAAAGAGGAATAGTGTGAAAAAAGAGGTGGAACATACAGAAAAAACAAAAACTAAAAAAGCAAACATAAATCCAAACATACCAATAATAATATTAAATGTGAATGGGTTAAAGAATCCAATCAAAAGATAGAGATTGACAGATTAGAATTTTTTTAAAAAAAGATTCAATTACATGGTGACCACAGGAGACATACTTCAGATTTAGAGATACAAATAATGAAAATAGATATGTGTGCAAACGGCAATCATAAGAAAGCTGGACACAATAGACTTAAAAAAATTGTTAGCAGAGTTAAAAAGGAACTTTTTTTTAAAATGGGATATTTTATAAGGATTAAAAGGTTAATGGATATCCATCTAAGAACAGAGCCCCAAAATACATTGAAGGGACAAATAGAAACTCAATAACTGATGGAGATGACAATGTCCTACTTTCAATAATGGATAGAACAACTACACAGATGTTCCACAGGGTAACAGAAGAACTGAAAACAAACCCACTAGACCTCAAAATCCATAGAACACTCTGTGAAAAAGTGCACATCCTTTAAGATATACCACATTTGAGGCCATAAAGCAAGCCTCAAAATGTTTGTAAGGATTGCAACATGCTAAGTAAGTTTTCTGATCACAGTTGAATGAATTAAAGTCAAAAGTAGAAATTTGAAATTTGGAGAATCCACATATGTTCTGGATATTAATTCCTTTTCAGATATATGCTTTGCAAGTTATTTATTCCCATTCTGTGGGCTGACTTTTTAAAAACATTTATTTATTTGGCTGCGTCAGGTCTCAGTGGTAGCACGTGCAGTCTTCATCGTGTCTTGTGGGAGCTTTTGTTGTGGTGCAGACTCTCTTTTTTTGTGGTGCAAAGGTTCTCTAGTTGTAGCACGTGGGCTCTGGAGCGTGGGGGCTCAGTAGCTGCAGAGTTCAGGCTTAGTTACCCCGAGGTATGTGGGATCTTAGTTCCCTGACCAGGGATCGAACCAGAGTCCCTGGCATTGCAAGGCGGATTGTTCATCACTGGACCACCAGGGAAGTCCCCAATACTAGCGTTTAGACTGATGATTTTTTTTTAATTTAATTTTATTTTATATTGGGGTTTAGTTTTACAATGTTACGTTAGTTTCAGGTTCCAGCAAAGTGATTCAGTTATCTATGTATATGTATATCCATCCATACATCCATTCTTTTTCAGATTCTTTTCCCCTGTAGATGATTATAGAATACTGAGTAGTTTCTGTGCTATACAGTAGGTCCTTGTTGATTATTTTACATATGGTAGTGTGTACACATTAATCACAAATCTTTTTAAAAAAAATTATTTTTGTTTTTTTAACACCAAAAACATTTTGTCTTGGGTATGAATGGATACATGTAGGAATGGCTGAGTTCCTTTGCTATTCACCTGAAACTATTGTTAATTGGCTATACCCCAATCCCAAACTCTCAATTTATTCCCCCACCTTTCCCTTTTGGTAACCATACGTTTGTTTGTGAAGTCTGTGATAGACTAGTTCTTTTTTCTTTTTTTTTAATTTTAAAAAGCTTATTTATATTAAAAATAATTATTTCTGTATTCTTGGTCTTCGTTGCTGTGTGTGGACTTCTCATTGTGATGGCTGCTCTTGTGGAAGCCCTGGGTACGAGGGCGTCAGCAATCACAGCTTGTGAGCTCAGTAGCTGTGGGGCTTTGCTGCTCCGTGGCATGTGGAACCTTCCTGGACCAGCGATTGAACCCACGTCCCCCCACATTAGGCAGGCAGATTCTCATCCACTGCACCACCAGGGAAATCCCTTTGAGCAGCTCCAAAAAAGTTATTTTAAAGTGTCTGTCTTGTATATCTGCCATTAGGCCTTTCTAAGGGACAGTTCTGCTGATTTGTATTTTCCTCTTTAATGGACTGTAAGTATAAGCTTATACTGATAAGTATACTTATGTCCTGTGTCTTTGTATGCCTTGTGGGCTTTTGTTGGTGGTGCTGAAAACTAGACATTTGAATCTAATAATGCGGTGACTTTGGGAATCAATCATCTTTATATGTTTATTTTGACAGGCTCTCTGTGCTGAGGCTCTGGCTGAGGTGTAAACTTAATGTCCTTTCACGTCTTTATGTGAGCCTTTCCCTCAGCATACCTCATCACTTTCTAGTTTTCTCTGTACATATAGAGGTTGTTAAATGTCTTAGTCTTTAATGTGTGGCTTTTAGACAGTAACAGAGAGAAAGATGAAGGAGTGTTGGGAAAAGGAGTGCTGGCTTTTTAAATCTCAGGGCTTCCCTTGTGACTCAGACAGTAAAGAACCTGCCTGCAATGCGGAAGACTGGGTTTGATTCCTGGGTCGGGAAGATGCCCTGGAGAAGGGAATGGCTACCCACTCACTCTACTATTCTTGCCTGGAGAATTCCACGGACAGAGGAGCCTGGTGGGTTACAGTCTATGGGGTCGCAAAGAGTCGGACACGACTGAGTGATTAACACTTTCGCTTATACTTCAGAAGGCTGGTTGGGGAGAGGCTTGCAACAATGGAGGAAGGTACCACAATGGCTTCCCACCATCTTTATCTGCACTCCTGTGATTAGAAGCAGCAATCAGTGATCAGAGCACAGATCCCGAACACGGCAGGGACAGGGCTCCTTTTTGCCCAGCATAGGACCCTGTCTATTGCCCAAATCAACAGATCTCCAGGGTTCCAAAGTAATTACATCAGACAGGTTCTGCCAGTGTAATTTTTCTCTAGGTGGGAAGACAGATTCTTGGTTCTTCCTACTCCTACTCCACTCTTCCCAGAGTCCTTTGGATTTTTGTACTGACTCTCTGAGGTAGAAAGTATCTTACAGATGATGAAACTGAGCTTCAGAAGTCTTAACTACCCAAGCTGGTATTACATAACTCCTAACAGGTCTAGCTGGGAATAGGAGCCTACTAATTCTGGTTCCACAGCATGTATGCTTGACTCTTGGTTGTGTCTTAAGGTGACAGAAGTTCTGAAGAGTCTCCTCTCTTTATTCTATCAGGTGCAGCTCAAGGTCTCTTTATTCTATCAGGTGCAGCTCAAGGTCCTCCTTCCCTTTCAGGTCCATCAGCCCAAGGTGGAGAAGGATGGAGGCTGCCAGACGGGTTTCTCTCCCGTGGCTCTCAAGGAAGTACTGTTGTTGCTTAGTCGCTCAGCTGTGTCTGACTCACTGCGACTTCATGGACTGCAGGACGCCAGGCTCCCTTGTCCTTCACGATCTCCTGGAGTTTGCTCAGATTCGTGTCCATAGAGTCAATGATGCCATCCAACCATCTCATCCTGTTGTCCCCTTCTCCTGCCCTCAGTCTTTCCCAACATCAGGACTTTTTCCCATGAGTCAGCTCTTTGCACCAGGTGGTCAAAGTATTTGAGCCAAAGTATTCAGCTTCAGTCCTTCCAATGAATATTCAGGATTAGTTTCTTTTAGGATTGACTGATTTGATCTCCTTTCTGTCTGTCCAAGAGACTCTCAAGAGTCTTCTCCAGCACCATAATTCAAAAGCATCAATTCTTCAGCACTCAGTTTTCTTTATGGTCCAACTCTCCCATCAGTACATGACTACTGAGAATCCATCGCTTTGACTAGATGGATCTTTGTTGGCAAAGTGACGGTACTAGGGGGCAATGTAAAAAGTTCTGAGAAATATTAAAAATATCAAAAGCAAAAGTTTTAAAATATTAAAAATAAACTTTTCCGGGAGGTTGGAAAGGCTGTAATAGCAAATTGTTTTCTGTGGTTAAAAAAAAATAAATATGCTTAAAGTAGGACTTAAAGGAAATACATGTAGCCAATGCAATATATATTCTATACTTCTATTTCCTTAGTCATATCTATCGCCCTGTATAAACCACTATTTATTATTAGTTACCTGCTTATTATGCGCTGAGCACTGTTAACCCCTTGACATTCACCCCTTTATTATCCTCTTATAAGTAAGACGGGCTTCACTGGTAGCTCAGCTGGTAAAAGAATCCACCTGCAATGCAGGACACTCTGGTTCAGTTCCTGGGTGGGGAAGATGCCCCGGAGAAGGGATAGGCTACCTATTCCAATGTTCTTGGGCTTCACTAGTGACTCAGACAGTAAAGAATCTGCCTGCAACGCGGGAGACCTGGATTGGGAAGGTCCCCTGGAGGAGGGTGTGGCAACCCACTCCGGTTTTCTTGCCTGGAGAATTCCCCATGGACAGAGGATCCTGGCGTGCTACAGTCCATGGGGTTGCAGAGCTGGACATGACTGAGCGACTAGGCGCACACAAACTGCATTTTCTTTGGGAATGAAAAGCCGCTGCTGTGGCAGCCCCTAGGGTTATAGAACCTGGATATCTAGAGAGCTAAGGCACTTTCTCGTAAGCTTGCTGCAACCCTTCAAAGGAAGAACAAGCATTTTAGGTCCCCTTCCCTTCTTCCCTCACCCCATCTTCTGTTTAGCCTTGAAGTTTTAGCAGAAGTTTTCCCTGTGTCTTTTTTTGTTGTTGTTAATTTTTTTTATTTTTTTTTTTCTGTATATTATTTATTTTTTTTTTAATTTTACAGTGGGTTTTGTCATACATTGATATGAATCAGCCATAGAGTTACAAGAATTCCCCATCCCGGTCTCCCATCCCACCTCCCTCTCCACCCGATTCCTCTGGATCTTCCCAGCCCAACAGGCCCGAGCACTTGACTCATGCCTCCCACCTGGGCTGGTGGTCTGTTTCACCACAGATAATATACATGCTGTTCTTTCAAAACATCCCACCCTCCCCTTCTCCCAGAGTTCAAAAGTCTGTTCTGTACTTCTGCGTCTCTTCTTCTGCCCTGCATATAGGGCCATCGTTACCATCTTTCTAAATTCCGTATATATGTGTTAGTATACTGTAATGTTCTTTATCTTTCTGGCTTACTTCACTCTGTATAATGGGCTCCAGTTTCATCCATCTCATTAGAACTGATTCAAATGAATTCTTTTTAACAGCTGAGTAATATCCCATGGTGTATATGTACCACAGCTTCCTTATCCATTCATCTGCTGATGGGCATCTAGGTTGCTTCCATGTCCTGGCTATTATAAACAGTGCAAACTAGTACAGCCACTATGGAAAACAGTGTGGAGATTTCTCCCTGTGTCTTAAGACAGAGAGACACACCTTAGGTCATCCCTGGAGCCAGTATTACTATTTACACTGCTGCTTCAGATTCCAAGTAGAAACTGACTTTTGTTCAATGCAAAGAACCCAGGGAAAAAGAATTGAAGGAAACCTAAGACTTGAGGAAGTTGAAAGCTCTTTGGCTGAACATTTTTCTTTGAATAAAATGGACTGAATTTGGGGGAAGTTCATCCTTGATTTGTATTCCCTTTCCAGTTGTACTTTGGACTTTGTGCTCAAACATCCACATTGTTTTCTTCTCCTTACAATTTCCTATAATTTTGCTTTCAGGAAATGACTCACCAATACCAGAGCAACACAAGCATGTTAAAACATTTTCTGGATGAAAGAATCACCTATAATGGATCCTCTAAGTGTTGTTTCAGGAATTAACATGAGAAAGGTCATAAATAAAGAGACATACTTTTATTTTTAAATCAACAATACTGGTGAAGTTCTTGGTTTCCCAAAATGTGCTTTTTACACAACTGAACCACCTGAGTGCTACAAAGAATTCCATCCCAATCCACCCTCTGAAGACAGGGAGATACACAAGGTGTCTTTATTTTTCTAGGTTTCTATGATAGCTTGATGACTAGAATGCAGTGATGGGTGTTGGGATAACTGGTAACACCGATGTCATCCTCATCTTTCAGCATAAATTCATCTGTGATCTGTTTTCTGAACATCTAAGTTATGAACAAAGTGGGTAAAGTGTGTCTCAAAGAGTGTTTCCAGTCATTTTGTTTCTAGTAATTCCTTATCAGTTACATCTTTGTGAAACAGAGGTGAAATTGATTTGTATGGTTTTATTTCATTGAAATTTTGAATATTTAGTTTTGGAGCTAGAAGGAATTTTGAAAAGAGAACTAGTCTTCTTCCCTGGCAGGGCAAGAGAATTGGTATCACTTCCTTTGTACTGATCAATAGCCAACTTTATAATAAAGTGACTGCGTTAGTGGCCTCTGACCACATCTATTACCAGGACTTCCTATTTAAGATTACGGGTTCTCAGAAGTTGGACATGACTGAGCGATTAAGCACACACACACACAGAGGTCTTAAAAATATTTTTTACCCAAATGCCTAATGTAAACCCATTGCCAAAAAACTTAAGGACAAAAGCTGCCTCTTTAAAACCTAGTCTTTCCATGATTTTAAGCTTTGTATATTACTCTTAACATTAGTGATTTTGGCATAGACTGCTTCTGATGTATGAAATCTATGTATTTACTGAATTTGAAGAAGTAATGTAATCTGGAGTCCCACAGCTCCCAGACATTTTAGAATGTAGTAGTGTAGCAGGAATACATAAGCTTTGGAGGCAGGGATCAAGTCGCACGTAGGTGACATTGAGGCTATGTTGCTTAACCTGAGCTTTTAACTTCCTTATAGACAGTGAAACCTGCTTTATAAAGCAGCTGCTGTGTTGCGCTCCGTCGCTCAGTCGGGTCCGACTCTTTGTGACCCTGTGGACTATAGCCTGCCAGGCTCCTCTGTTCCTGGGAATTCTCCAGGCAAGAATACTGGAGTGGGTTACCATGCCCTTCCCCACATCTTCCCAACCCAGGGATCGAATCCAGATCTCCCACACTGCAGGCAGATTCTTTACCATCTGAGCCACCAGGGAAGCCCAAGAATACTGGAGTGGGTAACCTATTCCTTCGCTGGGGATGGATCATCCCTACCCAGGAATCGAACTGGGGTCTCCTGCATTGCAGGTGGATTCTTTTACCAGCTAAGCTGCCAGGGAAGCACTTATAAAGCAGCTGTGAGGATTAAAATAACAAAATGAACTGCTTTTAAGAGGTGGTAGCTATTAAGATGGCATTTAAGATGTCTCTGTAATCTTCTGTGTATGAAATACAAAGAAAACAAGTAGCACTGGTAACAACACATTTATTTACGTACCCTGTTGTGTGACCGGGAGGTGTTTTTCACTTTCCAGTAATTAAATTAGGTTATAACAATTAAAATTCCAGAAGATAAACTATTGTAATTTATTGTTGCTCATGACCATAAGTAAACAGACATGGCACGACATAAAGGAATTTTAAACACGTCTAACTTTAGGTATAGCTTTGAATACGGACCAGTATCTACTTTTGGCAATGGACCTAAGAGATTACCAATATGCTTCTAAATCTCATGGTTCTCTTCTGACACAACAGGAAAAATTTCAATTTTTGACGTTTGAATTTCAGAAATTTAACAAAGATTCTTAGGAAGCTGAAAAGGCCATTACTTAAGCCTATCATATTTATCACAAATATAAATATATTGCCATTAAAAATAAACTCATGGTAGGCAGCAGTCAACTAATTGCTAATTTCATTTTGTAGATTATATAGTATTTCTTGAAAATAACTCAAGATGGCAGGCTACAGAGCTTTTTGAAGTAGTTCTTACTTATTAACCTTTTGAGGACTAGTGAAAGAAATTCAGATCCCAAGCCAAATCACTGAATGTATTGGATTTTACATTAGGAACAGCCATTTTCAAGAGATTGCATTATACAAGGCAGAATGCCTTTATTCCTGGCTTCAAATCTTACTTACAATGTATGATTATTTTAAAGAAGGTTTGGTAAGTGTTAACAAATGGGTACTCATTGCTAGAGCGGTATATTAAGAATGTGCTGATCACCAAGTATGAGATTTTAAATTAAATTATATACTGTTGGAAATAAGATAGGGAGTTCCTAGATCCTAGAAAATATTATGGCTAAGGAAATAGAGAACTCAAAAGAGGAATCTACCTCCAAGAAACTACTTCGATATAGTAAAATAGAATTAAGTGCCCTGTCTTAGGAAACAGTTATTAATAAGGAACAACTGGGACATCACACATCGTTTCTTTGGAGATTAAAGTGCAGGCTATGAAATGGCATATAAAATAATGCATAAAATAGTGCAATCTTAAGGTGCCATTATTTTTATTATACATAGCCTATGTTCATATGTCCATTTTCTCTCAAAAATCCAGCTGTAGTGACACCTTTTAGCTTATTTATTTAAGCATTACTTATACTCTGTCTTACCCACCTTAGGGGCTACATAGAATATTTTAACAAGTAGAATAATAGCACATATATCTTGAAACTACTAAATAGAGATTAAGGCAAGCCCCTGTAAAGTTCAGTACTCCAAAAACACACACAAAAAAATGTTGCTTCCAAAACCAGTGGCTTTAGACCTGATGGCACCCCAAGTTTTTAAAACAGTATGATTACTCTGATTACATTTGTGTTTGCCCTTATTTCCAGGCTCTGTACATCAAAAGAGGAGCTTCAGAAACAACAGGTTCTATATCCTCATGTTCTAAAATAATACCTAGTTCAGAATAGGTGAAAACCAAGTCCACTTGAGAAACAAGCAGACTCCTGTGGGGGTGAGCGGGCGGCCGTCCTTTCCATTTTTCATCCGCCCTTCCACATTTTATCTATGTCTGTAGTGTTGCGATCAATTTGTAAGTGGGACAACTTTAAGTATCCTCTGAAAGACCAGCCAAGGAAGATGATGGGAATACTTTATGAAATGTCCTAATATTTAACATATTAACATAGTATTAACATACAGCATTTAAATTACTGACCTACAATCCAGAGCAAGATAGTTCTCTCTCAGGTTGCTAACTTACAATTTTCCTGTAACATACGTCAGTTTTAGGTGGTGGAAATATTTTGTGATTTGTTGACACTTAAATACCATTATACTACCCAAATGCATGTATAACAGCTATCAAACTGGCCAAGACAATATCCTAACACATTTTAGCTAGTTAAGATTTAAAACAACTGTAGTGCTTTATTTCCTACTGTTATGCCACATTCACCCATTAACAAGTGCAACTCATAAAATTTATGGGCAGATGATTACAAGTGTATATTGTAGAAATTTGGATTTTGAAACAGAAAATCTATCTTTTAATAGTGTGAATGTTTATTATGGAAGCCAAATATTCGTGTTAACTAAGACTGTAGATACATTTAGGGTATCTAGATGGAGTTTAAAAAGAAACCCAGGAAACTTTAAATAATTCATTAACATTATTAAAAAAGATCATCTGAGGTTATATCCCTTTGATGCATAAAGATCATACTTACAAACCTGTAAACATGTACTTTGTTATTTAAAAACATCTTCGTATTACCAGGAAAGCAGACTATTAAAGGCCATGAGTAAGTATTCCAGTAGGCCTCCTCCAAAGTTGTGATAATATGGCTAAATCCTATGACTAAAGAAATGAGACCTGCTGAGAAAATGAGTTCCAGACAGGGACTTTTACGGATGATCTTGGCTGACAAATGTTTTTTGGAAATTGTTTATTTTAAAATTACCTTCCCAACAAACCATGAAAACACTTGGACGTTATTTTATGGTTTTTCATTGAAAACATAACTACATTGTAAATGGAGTTTTAATGTTAGACAAAGAATTGATCAAAATCTAAGGACACTATTATGTAAGGACAATATTAAAAATGGATAAGAAGTTTCACTTGGTGAGGTTAATCTCAAGGATGCATAAATATATCATGTTGGACGGATTAAAAAAAGATAGTGACCTTGTGCTTTTCTTCAACTAAGGTACTTACCAAAACCTTAGGTTTTATACAGGTGTCAAACTCCCGCCTGGAAAGGGATAGTATTCTATATTACACCTAAGTCTATCTTAAATAACTGAAGCCCAAGGCAACAGTCGTTTAACTTAACAGTCAAATAATGACTACATAATTTAGTACATTAAAATAAAACTAGACAGTAATAGTTGACTGTTTCAAAAATACACAACTGGGGAAAATAATCACTGTACAGTTGTTAAAGTGACCACTTAGAAGGTTGACAGTGCAAGACATGCTTTTCCAGTTACAAGCTCAAAACAGGAGTGCAAATGAAATTAAAGCTTTTGTTGAAAGCTGAAGGATAAGGAAAGCCTGAAATTAATATTAAAAAGCTTCCCTCAGGTCACCCCCCCAGAAAGGAAAACAATCAAAATGCTTTTTCATAGTACAATTTTCTTCAATGAACTGTTTTTCAGTGGCAAAACAACTGCATCCCATAAGTTGGGTTCCCTACTCACACCACTGGTCATGGCCACATTGGATCAATGCGCATACACAGTGGTGAGTAAGGAATAGTACTAGTTACCAGAGGTCTGACATCAACATAAAGAATTTGGGGTTCTGTCTTAGCCAGTGTACCTGAACCCTACGGAGAATAGCTAAAGCAGCGGGCTTTAATACTCTCTTATTCTGTAAAACTGGAGGACAAATGGACATACAAATACCACTCCCCCTCACCCACGGAAGCAAGCTGTTGTGGTGGAAGATGTTAAGCGCTTAAATGAACTAAGACACTGCTCTAAAAAGTGGAGAAGTATAGAGGTTCAAGATCAATACCAGTGCAAGAGCTTTTTTAAGTGAGTTGACTAGGCAATGCATGCATGCATCCATGCAGATGTAGGTCATGGCCCCAAAGGAGAACTGAAAACATGTATATAACAGCTGGATAAGCCCCTTGCCAGTAGTTTATAAAAATATATAGTCAATACTGTAGAGGCCCCTTCTACAGTCAATACTATGGAAGTCCGTTTTAGTTACCCATCACTTCAATACCAAAAAGCATTTACTACTTTTCAGACATTCCAGACAAAGGTCACTTATAACAAAAAGTCAACTTTTTTTTTTTAAAAACAAGATACTGTCCATTTAAAAAGTAGGTCTTTTCTTTCAAGTGAACAGGACATTTTCTGTATTAAACTTAGTTTCTAGTCTGTCAAGACTGGTTTAAGATCCTTATGTAATGTGCATATATGCAGAAACAAATTTGCTTTAAACATTATCTGCACAAAAAAAAGGTTAACTTCTCAAAACATGATAGAATAGGTCTGGTTAGTACAAATCTATTGCAAAGTAAAAAGATTTTGTGCATCAGTTCAATGAGGAGAAGCAGGAAAAAAAAAAGTCCCAACTGTGAGAGTTCAAGTTTAAGTTGTGTTCTGAAAGCCTAGAGCTGAGGGACACCACGTCGCGCAGTGTCCACATACGCAGAACTGGTCAAGCTACAGAGCCAGGTCTTCCTCTGGCGCTAGAAGCACATTCTGATTTACTTTCTATTCCGGAGACGTTTAGATTTCCTAAGACAGTCTATGGCTTCTGCGGCCTTTTTCCGTTTCCGAGGAGACTCTTCGCTTTGCCCAGACCCTGAGGAGTTACCCACTGCACTTTCCATTACTTCTCGCAATTTGCGCTCCAGCTCTGCCAACCGTGCGTTCTGTTCACCTATGATCTGGGTCTGCTCTAGAAGTTTCTGGTCCTGGTCTTGAAGTTGTTTCTGCTGTTCTTGCACTTTGGTGCGAAGCTCAGAAATTTCACGCCTGAGAACAGTCACCCCAGCACCATTTGTCTTAACCTGCTGCTGGAGTTTGGTAACCTCTTGTCTTGAAGGGTTTTGCTTGGAGAAGAGTTGCATTGTAGTCAAGGCTGCAGAAGGTCCTGGAACTGTGGAGAAATGGTTTAAAATGGTCAATCACTTCAATGGCTCACCACCAGTAATACTTCATTAATGAGATTTCTTCAAAATAGAATGTCCTTAGTAACATCATCTCTGCAGATTTCTTCTTTGCAACCTACTTGGTCTAATGAATTAATCAAATACTTTGTCTTAACTATAAATGAGTCTGAATTCTGATTCTCATGTTCATGTGGCAGTATGTGGATTGCCAGCAAAAGCAGAGTGTCCAGGGGTGTTAACTTGGTTTTAAAAATATTATAAAGCTCTTTTAGAACCTAGTTAAGAAAATAAAAATGTAAAATTAGAGTAGAATTTCTTTCTTATTACATACAAGGAACATAAATATCTGAGTCAGAAGCACAGACCTATTAGGTTCATAAGTCCTCTCTGCACTTAACAGTTGACTGTTTGGTCTCAACATTAGCCAAACAATTGGGATATCACCAAAAAGGGTTACATCACACTCAACGATCAGGAAGAACTTCTGACATGATGTAGGAAGGTTTGGAACTATTCTGTTTCAGGAATAACAATGTACCATGGGCATAAAAATCACTATATAACCTGCTTTTTTTAACCTTATCTCTGAAGCTTTTCTAAAAGAATCATATGGATCCATCCACACCCTAAAACCCATCTTGTTAGTTTTCTCCTCACACATTTAAATAACCAGAATATTTTCCTTGATTGATACATTGTTCTTTCTCAGCTTACCTTTAGCCAACTAACAAGGCTCAGACCAGTTCTCACCTCTTGTGAAGTCTCAATCAGACCAGCCAACAATGATCTTATCTTCCTTAAGATTTTCTCTCTACTCATTTGGCATGTAAATAGACACTCCTTTAAACTATTCTCTTGCCTGCAATAATTTAAGTCATGATTACATCTTGCCCTATAAAATAAGATTCTTGAGAGCAGATACCATGTATTACATTTCTTTTTAGTCTTCATAGGACACAGTATAGTGCTGTCTGCATAGTAAGTACTCAATAAGTAATAGATATATTAATGCTGAGATGCCATAAACTTTATTATTAAATTATAGACAGCCACTCACTCTACTGAGTACTCCAGGGAGCTAACTAATCTGAATGAAACAAATGTTTTACTAAAAATTGCTCTAACAAATTTATGTCCAGTTAAAAATGTGGATATGTACAAAGATTCAGCCACAAGATTGTTCTTCAGTGTGGTTCAAATACTGAAAAACCTGGAGACAAATGTGCATAACAGCAGTGGATGAACTACGTAAGATATGGTCTGTAATCTAATCTGTCATTAAAAATGATGCTGCAGATACATAGTTACAGACCCAAAAACGTTCAAGATACACAGTTAAGTGGGAGAAAAAAAGGCAAGTTACAAACCTATGTATGAACATTATTATAAACTGAAAGTATTATAAACAAAAGATACCTGGAGGAGAGCCCATGAGTCTTCCAGATACATCTGATCCTGGTAATTTCCTCTTTAGAATTGGAACAATTTTTTCATCAAAGTATTCCATTGCCATGGAGGAAATATCCCTTAACTCTTGAAGTACTTCATGAGCTCGCTGAGGGGCTCTGGTAGAATTGACATATCTCAACACACGATAAATCTCATCAATCACCTAAAATAATGAGCTCTCATTAGCACTTTATTTTTTTTAAAGAAAATAGGTAAATAGAGAGTAAGGTGACTACTTGTTTTGCAAATTCTACAGAGATCTACAGGGTGACTGAACTGATATACTGACCACTGGTAACATTACCACCTGTAACAACTGGCTTTGGGCTTGTTATAATACTATATATGTTTCATATTTATATTTATTAAGCATATTTACTGTTCTGGGGCTAAAAAAATTACCATTATTTATATATAAGTAGAAAATGGTGAATTACAAAATATACACTTATATACTTTAGTAGTAGTCCTTCATATTACTAGTCTGTCACATTCTACCACAAAGAATCTACTAGTGATAGGATATTAACCGATCCATAATAGCGCTACATGTGTGTTATAAATATGAGAAGTACTGCAACACTCCAGTATTATTTGATGTTGTCCTCAGTGCTAGTACACTCCACCTACAGGTACAAAGTAACCCTCGGCTATCTGACCTAAAGCAGACCCTCTCTCTCTTTGCTGCTCAGGGTTTTGCACATTATGATCTCCTTTCTGTCATGTTCTCCCTGCTTATCTCCCCTACCTTCTCCAGCCCCAAATTTCTTATTCACACCTGAGGTCTCAGTAACACTTTCTCAGAGTAAGAAGTCTTTTCTGAACCTTCTTGCAGTTTAAGTATGTTAACACCTTCATCAAATCCTTTATTTTTTCTTCAGAATACACATTACAAGGTTTAAGTACTACCTTTTTCTGTTAATTTCTTCTTCCCATAACATAGTAAGCTCAATGAGAGAAGAGACCATACCTAGTTTCCACTGTCAGATCCCCACAGCCTAGCAGTATCTGGCACATAGCAGACACCCTAAACAATGTCCATTAAATGAGTGATAAAGATTGTCATAAACTGTCTAATATTGACACATCTAAATAAAACTGTTCAGGGACAAGACACAAGGTTAAAGTCAATACAAGAATATGATTTTTAGAGGCTAGATTTTGTTTTGAATACAAAGGTCACTGTTACAGAATTTTTACTGAGAGGATAAATGGACCTAGTTAAGTTTATGTACATAAATACTGGTAGACAGAATATTTACTGTATGTTTGACCTAGACTAGATATGACTGTTATAATGACTCAAGCATGAATAGGACCTATGCAAGATGACTTAGTGAAAGACCCATACACAGCAAAGACTAGTTCAAACTGAATAAGTTCAATGTACAAACATAGCATTGTGTGAAAAAGGAAGTCGAAAGGGCTAAGATTTGTCTGAGGATGGAGTAGGCCTAAAGAAGGACTTGTCAATGAGAAATAAGCAGAATTTCAATGAGAAGAGAAGTCTGAGCAGGAGGAGGGTGTACATGACTAAAGGAGGAATGCTGCAGTGAGGAGCTGGCTAGGAAATAAAAATGTATGTAGTGTTATTATGTACCATGGGCTTCCCTGGTAGCTCAGTTGGTAAAGAATTTGCCTGAAATGCGGGAGACCGGGGTTTGATCCCTGGGTTGGGAAGATTCCCTGGAGAAGGAAATGACAAACCACTCCAGTATTCTTACCTGGAGAATCCCATGGACAAAGGAGCCTGGTGGGCTATAGTCCATGGGGTCACAAAGAGTCAGACACAACTGAGCAACTAACACTTTATTATGTACCATATATTTATTCTAGGTTTTTAAAATAAATTATGTAGTGAATCCTCTTCCATAACCCTGATTCTTCAGAATTAATTTCATATCAAAATATTGCATAGGGATTACTAATGCTAAATGACATCTGTAAACCAAAGTGTGAAATATTCTTATCTACTGTATTCAGTCTTCTAAATACAGTGTGAAAGCAAGGTGCATCTCTTTCCCTTTGCCTAAGTGTTCTATTAGGAAATTTAGTGTTTTTAAATCTTACTACATAGAGGTTACTTTAATTAAGTGGACTCATCCAATCCATGTTATCAATAAAATTAAAAACATTTTCTTTCCTGTGTCCAAAAGTTACAAGACAAGGACAAGGTGAAGAAAAACAGCATGTTAGAACCAGACTGCTTCGAGCATTCAGTCATCAGTGACTGAAATGGTTGTAGAGGTGCATGTTAAGAAAGCACAGGATTTACCTGATTTTTAAAACATTTCATTTTCTAAATAGGTTTAATCACTTTCTGAAAATTACTTTAGCAACAAGAATGTAATGGTTTGAGTCTTGTATCCAGTGTGAGGGCCACAGGTCTTAGGCAGGTCACTGAAACTCTTTAATGGCTATTTACACACTTTTCAAGTAATATTTCTCTGCTGAATACTAGAGATAATTAATACTTGTGAAAAATATTTTTAAGTTTAAGAAAGAATGGTAAGAAACCAAGTGTGAACAGCCATCTCATTCCCAGCACATACAGTTTACTCTATCATGCTTATGTTTAAATTGGCACAGTAATAAATGACATACTATGAACATCATTTAAGGTTGTTAACTATTATAGATGAGAGAATTTCTATCTTATTTAATTTACTGTTTAGCAAACAAAGTAGTGCAAGTGAGTGAAAGTCGCTCAGTTGTGTCCGACTCTTTGGGACTCCATGGACTATAAAGTCCATGGAATTCTCTAGGCCAGAATACTGGAGTGAGTAGCTGTTCCTTTCTCCATGGGATCTTCCCATCCCAGGGATTGAACCCACGTCTCCCGCATTGCAGGAGGATTCTTTACCAGCTAAGCCACCAGGGAAGCCCAAGAATACTGGAGTGGGTAGCCTATCCCTTCTCCAGCAGGTCTTCCCGACACAGGAATCAAACCGGGGTCTCCTGTATTGCAGGCATATTCTTTACCAGCTGAGCTACCAGAGATGCCCTCAGCAAACAAAGCTCCCATTAGAATACTGAACCTTGTATGTTCTCATTTTCTGTTTCTTTTTGTTCCACTTGCTGATGTGCTCAGTCATGGGCGACTCTTTGTGACTCCATGAACTATAGCCCACCAGGTTCTTCTGTCCATGAAATTTTCCAGGCAAGAATACTGGAGTGGGTTGCCATTTCCTTCTCTTTGCTCCACTTGAGATTTCCTTAATTTTCCTCTCACCTCTTTTATTTTTTCTTCCATATTTGTGAATAATTCTTTATATACCATGTGTTTGTCTGTATTTTTCTTATTAATATTTCTCTTAGACTATTAGTCACAGTTCGTTCAAGTTTTATATCCTTGTACTGCTTTCTCAAAGGTCTTCTGTTCTCCACTTGTTTTACTTTGTGTTTCTTATTAGCTTGGTGATTCTTTACTCCTTGCTTATATTTAAAAATGCAGCAAATAAAAAGCTGATCAGATTTCCTAGTTAGCCAAACTGGTGGGAAAGGTAGAGTTTAGGGGTGTAAGACAGGGACCTAAAAAATTCAATGAAAATAGATTAATTGTTTCTTCATTTTAAAGGTTCAATGACTGCATGTATTTACTTGAGGACCAGCAAAATGAAAGGAGGAAATGGTTCTAAGCAAGAGTTATTTTTAAGAATGTCTTCACACTAAAACCAATTTTAAAAGAAACAAAAATACAACATTCTGGAAACATTAGATAAACTCAAATTGAAGGATATTTATTCCTCAAAATAACTGATTTATATGACCTTCAAAAATTTGAAGCCCAAGAAACACAAGGTGTAAGGAATTATTCTACATTAAAGAGGACTAACAAATTCATGTGTGATCCTAGATTGGATTCTGGACTCAGAAATAAGAATAGCTAGGAAAACTATTATTGGAATAAGAAATGAAACTTGAATATGAACTGCTGTTCAGTGTATTGCATCAATTTTAAATTCCCTGAGCTTGTTATCTGTACTGTGGTTAAGTAAGAAAATGTCCTAGTTCTTAGGGAATACAATGAAATATTTCAGAATATTCGGTCACAGTATCTCCAACTTTTCTTCAAACGGTTCCGAAAAATAAAACACATATGCAGAGAGAGAACAAAAACAAATGAGACTAAAGGTAAATAATTGTTGATCTGGATAAAAGAAATACGGGAATTCCTTGTCATATTGTTTGTAACTTTTGTGTAAATGTGAAATTGCATCAAAAGAAAGTTATCCCTCAAAAAAAGAATATAGTGACCATCGCCAGTTCCACCCCACCCCCGCCACCAAAAACATTATTAAAAACAAACCAGCAATACAAAATCTATAGATTTTAAGTTCTTTCAGGGAAATCTAGCTTCATGACAATTATACCGTGAAAGCACTGACTTTTGGAGACCACTGTATTTCAATAAGCACAAAAGGGTTACTAGGGCTGTTAGTAACAATGAAGAAAAGAAATTATTCATGTCTTTTTTCATTATTATATCTCCTGGAATGGTTAGCTGGCTTCTGCTCCATGTGTTTTTCAGTTTGTGTGAACTGCTGATATTGATCAAGAATTTACTATAAAAAGTTTGACTTCTGTATATCAGATAGAAGATTTGAGAAATATATATAGGAATAAGCCAAATATCTATACTGGATTCTGAGAAAAGATGAATGGAACATCAATATAGTGGTCAGAGTCTGCAACTATGGTCCTAACTGACCTGTGCCTATTTCTGTAAATAAGGTTTTTATTAGAACATGAGCACACCCATTCATTTACCACATGTAGAATCATGGCTGTTTCTCAGTTGAGAAACAGACTATGACATGACACAGACTATGTGGTCCACAAAGTCAAAAATATTTATCACCTGGCCCTTTACAGAAAAGTTTGCTGATCCTTCCCAGAGCTCTCGTGGCAAACTCCCAACCAGTCTGAATTCTTTAGACAGATCTTTAAATGCCTTTGTTATTTGTATGGCTTCCTTGTCAAGAGACTCCATTTTAAACCTCTCCCTTGAATAAGCCTTAGATTTTCACTGGGTAGAAGGGGAATGATCTAGCTTGTTTGGAGTTGGAGAGGGGACCTACAGATTTAAGTCATTCCTAAATATAGATTCTCAACCAACCTTTCTGTTTTAGCCCCATTTTCAGAAGTGCTTTCTTTCAACTCTAGAATAGAGATTCAGCTGTGCATACTACATTGACTTCCAGCTTCCCCCACTGCCAGGTTAGGAATTAACTTCCTCAGTTTTTCTAAGTCAGTTATCATCTGTTCATCTACTTTCCAACTTCCAAAATTCTGCTGCTACTGTCTACTCTATTGACCTCCTTTTCACGGGGCTTTATCTTTTCTTCCTTTTAAAGATTATATCATTTACTCTGCTCCACTGAGTCAAGTATGGGGAGAAGTTAAGAGATAAACATACATTTAATCTTCTATCTTCATCCTACCATTTAATTTTACAAACGAATTTGATTGTTCTTTCAGAGAATAATTAAAAAAAATTTCTTCCCCCAACTGTTAGTTTAAAGGTCCAAAATTCTGCTATATATCAGGCAATCTAATTTAAATGAAATTGCTATTACTCAGACTCACTTAAGTAACTTGTAAAAACTAATTTGTGAAATGAATCCAGGAGCAAGATGCTGGGGAAACCAAGAATAAACTACTATAGAAATCATATACCAAATCAAGATTATACGCTAAACTGAAAGACAAGTATTTCATAGAATATCTTCACTTAAGGATATGAAACTTAATTCCATATCCTTATGTTCTGAAGACAGAATATGAAAGTTTAAGGATGAGAAAGTTCAAAAAAGAACAACGATAAAACAACCCAAACATTGCAAACTATGTTAAGTTAGCAGTTTAGACTTAGCCTAATTAAGCTAAAAAGTACCAGCTACATAAAAATAAAAAGTAGTAATCTAAGTATACAGTGTTGATTTACGCAAAATATAAGCTATAAAGATGGCAGAATAAGCCAAAGTGATAATCAAAACAAAATTTATTTGTTTTTTGGGAGTTGTTTTTCTAGTTCAGACTTGTCAGAGAAAAATAAATTAGGATAAGATCTTGTGAATAAATGGGTAATATTAAGGAAAAATGGAAGACTTTTCCACTGCAGGTAAGGTAAAGGTCTCAGTTAAGGAGCAAATGCCCAAGGGGAAACACATAAGCTCTAAAACTGAAAACATCCTCCACTGCTACCACCTCAGTTGGTACTAGAATTAAAAGAGAAAACAAGTGGTTTCCAAAAAAAATAGCAAGACTCAACTGAATTTAACCTCATTTGTTTAGACAGGAAATATCATCATTTCAATCACATGATCTTGATAAACTAGAACAACAGACAGACAACTTCTGTAAAGGGTAGGTACTAAAATACCTTTGGCTTTGCAGGGCATATGGACTTTGCCACAAGCTATTCAGCTCCCATTAACAATAACTGGTTGAATTGTCTCTTGAGGTTATGAAACTTAGAGAGGTGTCTTAAATATTCATAATCTTAACATTATTGAGATATGCAATAGAAACTATGAGGCTATAGGAGACAAGCTATTCTAGTTCAGTGAACATCAAGAATTAAGACCTATGAATTAGACCTGGATAATTAGATCTGGCCTAATAATTAGAATCTAAAGTTTCTAACTGGTCACCTTTTTATAGAAAAACATCAGTAACTAATATGAGGAAAGTATTAAAGAATACTTTAAATAAGAAACAGGACTCCTCTGGCTCCCAACAAACATTACAGAATATTGAAAATGAAGAAAGTAATACAATATTGCCAATGTTAATCATCAGTGGAAATAACAAAAAGAAAGCATTCAGATTTTACTAAGTATTAATTAGTTCCAACCATGTTAAGGGAACCTTTTGTCAGTAGCAGCTAAGTAGTGAAATGATCTTTAATTCTACCTCCATCTCTTTCACATAAAAAGATACTGAAGTTATTTCATTTTGAATTTATACTCAATTCAAGAAGCAAGGTATTAGTGAAGGTATGAGCAGCATGTTGAACTGTGGGTCCTTTATTCACTTAGTCACAGTAAATACACCACAATAAACTTATTTCTGTGTTAAACAGCACTATTACTTAGCCCAAAGTATACTGCTATACAGTAATTATCTATTTTTGTAGAATCTGGAAGTTTGTAAGTTGTTTTCATGAAACATTTCTCAAACAAACAAAACCAGCTTGTCTCTCCCAACCCCCCTCCCTAAAATGTAACAGTCTTGAAGGCAGAGACAATACCTATTCTTGCTCATTGCTGTATCTCTGGCATCTTTACAAAAAGTAAAAGCTTCGAATTTTTTCTTTGCATATGGACCCTTAAAAAGCTTTCCTGAAGAACAGTAGGGCTTCTATAGCATATTTCATAATCATAATTTTAAGTATACAGATCACATAAATGACATATATATTTATATAAGTTATTGCAGAGAACCTAAACAAATCCATTCCTAGAAACCTACTCAAAGAAGTAGCAATGGGACTTCCCTGGCAATTCACTGGTTAAGACTCTGCACTCCCAAAGCAGGGGGCATGGGCTCAATCCCTGCTCAGGGAACTAATTAAGATCCCTCATGCCTCACACAGTGGCCAAAATTTTTTTTTAAAAAAAGTCAAAAGCCCACAATTATCTATACAACTTACCCTTTAATATTGTGACTACTGAATTCACAGATGACCAAAGAAGTAGGAGTGATTCTGTCATTTAAAAAAATCACTTTGTAACTTCATAGTAATTTAAAGCTTACACAGTTCAACCCAGCTGTTACTAAATAAGCAATTCTATTTTACCTTTCCTGGGATGAAGCAACAGAGATTGGAGTCCACATACTTCATGAAAGTCATATTTAATAATGACAGCCTTGTTTCAACAGCAGCGAGGATGTCTGCATGCCGAGCTAATGAATGGTTTCTCCTTTCTGACTCTCTCCTACCAAAAAAAAAAAAAAAACAACCATTAAAAGAAGTACTGTGGGCTAAAATGCTAACCAAACAAAATACCTTAATGTAAGCCTAACATTTACATGTTAATTTAGAAATCTACAATTGGGTCATAATTTAACTGCAATGATAAATGAATCACTATGTTTAGAAATCCTTGCTAAGGATCAATCAAATATTTATTGATAAAACATTTGAAAAAAATTATTTTTTTTGTTTTGCCCTTTGGCTATATGGATTCCCTAGTGGCTCAGTTGGTAAAGAAGCTGTCTGCAATGCAGGACACTCGGGTTCGATACCTGGGTTGGGAAAATTCCCTGGAGAAAGAAATGGCAACCCACTCCAGTACTCTTGCCTGGAGAATTCCATGGACAGAGAAGCTGGGTAGGCAAAGAGCTGGACATGACTGTGCACCTAACTTATACTTTCACTTGGGTATATCAAGCTCAAGCCTAATGGCTATTGGAATCAGAGAAATTAGATAAATGAAAGTATACATGGACATAAAGACAAGAGATCATATATTTTTGCTCTAAGATCAGCTCATTTTAACTTTTCAGAAGTTTTGAGACATAATTCACATATAATTCACTTTTCAAGGGTACCATTTAGTGATTTTTAGTATGTTCTTGTGTACACATCACTACCATCTCATTTCAGAACATTTTCATTATCATAAAAAGAAAGCCTGTAACCATTATTAATTATTCTCATTATCCAGCCCTTGGCAACAACTAATTTACTATTTCTATGGATTTGCCTATTCGGGACACTTCAGATAACTGGAATCATAACAGTATGTGTTTTGTGTCTTTCTTTCTTTCACTTGGCATTTTTCCAAGGTTTATCCATGTAGAAGGATGTCTCAGTAGTTCATTCCTTTTTATTGCTGAACATTATTCTATTATACGGACACACCATGATTTTGATGATCCATTCATCTGTGCTGGACTCTTGGGTTGTCTCCACTTTTTGGCTATGATGAACAAAGCCGCTATGAATATCTGTGTACTTTGTGTAGACATAGTTTCATTTCTCCTGAGTATATACAGCAGTGAAATGCAGTATACAGCAGTATATGCATATAAGCAGTATACACAGCAGTGAAACTGCTACATCATTTGGTAACTCTGTATTTCATTTTTTGAGAAACTGTTTTGTAAAGTGGCTGCACCATTTCATTATGCCACCAGTAATATGTGAAAGTTCCAATTTGTCCACCTCCCTCCCAACATTTGTCATTTTAAATTTTAGCCATCCATCCTGGTGGGTGTTCACTGGCATCCCACAGTATCTTGCATTGCAATGCCCTGATGACTAATGATGTTTAGCCTTTAGTACAGCATCTTTGGAGAAATTTCTATCAAATTCTTTTCCCATTTTCAAATTGGGGTTATTTACCTTTTTATTGTTTATGCCTTAAAAAGAAAATTTTGGTAACACCAGGAAAATATGGGATCTTAATTCCTGGACCAGGAGTTGAACCTGTGCCCCTTGCATTTAAGTATGGAACTTTAATCACTGGCTACCGGGAAGTCCCCCTTTTTATTGTTGAGTAGTTAGAGTTCCTAATATAATCTGGATACAAGTCCCGTAACAGATACATGGGCTGCAAATGTCTTGTCCCATTCTGTGGCTTGCCGGGAGCCATTGTGAGATCCCACCCATGACGAGGTCATGAAGAAAACACCTGACGGGCAAGGCCGTCCAGGATATAAGGGACTCTCCAGGTTGGCCTCGGTCTCTACCGCACCCTGTATCCCCCCTCCTTTTCTGTTGGTGTTCTTGTTTGCCCTGCTGCAGATTCTTGTGTTGCCTGCCGAGAGTTCTCCTGCTCCTCTTTCACTGAATAAAGACCAACTTAAAATGCTAATTAATAAATCTCCTAGACGCTGGTACCCTATGAAGGGGCCAGGGATGAAGGAAATGTTTCAATTCAAACCCTTTTGCTGGCATTCTGGCTTGTTTGATAAATGTGTGCTCATTGCAAAAAATGCTCATGATTGTTCTAAACATCCTAAGCACAGTACACTAACAAAAGAAACTATTAAGCATAGATCCCTCCGAGGGGTGAGAAAAACTCCACAGATAATAGTCACAAATGTGCCTAATAGAAAATACTTTAGATAGAGATTAGCTGGTGACTTCTTGCAAGTAGTTAACTTTTACTAAGAGCCTGTTTTGTGCTATATCTGCTGTTTTTGCAATCCTTTGCATTTCTGTTCTGTAAAAATGTAATCCTATCTAGTTCCCATAGAGATGACACCTATTAGAAAGAAAATAGATTAATCACAAGAAAAACAGGGTCAGCTACTGAAGTTGCTTAAGTCACACCAGGTGCAAGCCATAAAATGTTAGCAGGCCTGAAGGCCAAATGATAAGACAGACTCTGAACAAAAAGTATGTGGGTGACATCCTGTTTCTGTTGAAGGTCAAGTTGCTGTAATGTTTTGAGATGACCTGTGTGTAAGCAACATGCACTTCCCCAAAAAAGATGTTGAGAGTATAAAGTGGCCGTGCAGAAATAAACTCCAGACTTAGCCCCGAGCTTTGTCTCACTGTCTCTCTCTCATTCGCCGACGCCGTTCATCCTGAGGGTTCCCCTGGATCCTCCTGGGGCTGGACCCCGGCAGTGGCTGTCTTTTCATTTTCTGGATGGTGTCCTTTGAGGCACAGGCATTTTAAATTTTGATGAATTCTAGTTTGTCTACTCTTTTCTTTTGTTACTTGTCCTTTTAGTGTTGTACCTAAAGAACCTAATCCAAGTTAATAAAGGTTTAAGACTGTTTTCTTCTCAAGGTTTTATAATATAGCACTGACATTTACACTTAAGCCTATGATTCATTTTCACCTAATTTTTGTATATGGTATAAGGAATGTCTTCAACTTCATTCTTTTGTCCCAGCATCATTCGTTGAAAACACTATTCCTTCCTCACTGAATTTTCTTGGCATTCTTGTTGAAAATCAATTGACAAAAAATGTAAAGGTTCACTTTCTGGACTCTATTCCATTGATCTGGGTGTCTATTTTTATGCTAGCACCAGAGCGATTATTGTAGCTAAAGCTTTGAGACTGGAAAATGGTAGTTTTCCAATTTTGTTCTTTTTCAAGATTGTTTGGATTATTCTGAGTCTTCTGCATTTCCATAGGAATTACAGGATCAGTGTGTCAATCTCTACAGAAAGACAGCTAGGATTCTGACGGGGGTTGCTCTGTGCGCTAAGTCGCTTCAGTCATGTCCGGCTCTTTGAAACCCCATGGACTGTAGCCCGCCAAGCTCCTCTGTCCATGGGCTTCTCCAGGTAAGAATACTGGAGTGGGCTGCCATGCCCTTCTCCAGGGCATCTTTCCGAACCAGGGATCAACCCTGTATCTCTTATGTCTCCTGCACTGATAGCCAGGTTCTTTACCACTAGTGCGACCTGGGAAGCCCAGGGATTTGCACTGAATATATATGTGTCAGTTTGGGGACTAATGCCATTTTAATGGGCTTCCTAGATGACTCAGTGGGTAAAGAATTTGCCTGCAATGCAGGAGACACACGAGACTCAGATTCAGTCCCTGGCCATCTTAAAATGAAATCTTCCAATCTATGATCACAGAATGCCTTTCCATTTATTTAAGCCTTTAATGTCTTTTTTTTTTTTTTAATTTTATTTTATTAGTTGGAGGCTAATTACTTCACATCATTTCAGTGGGTTTTGTCATACATTGACATGAATCAGCCATAGAGTTACACGTATTCCCCATCCCGATCCCTCCTCCCACCTCCCTCTCCACCCAACTCCTCTGGGTCCTCCCAGTGCACCAGGCCTGAGCACTTGTCTCATGCATCTCACCTGGGCTAGTGATCTGTTTCACCATAGGTAATATACATGCTGTTCTTTCGAAACATCCCACCCTCACCTTCTCCCACAGAGTTCAAAAGTCTGTTCTGTACTTCCCTTTAATGTCTTTTAACAGTGTTTTCTGGTTTCTAATAAACAAGTTTTGTACTTCTTTTGTTATACATTACTATCAATGCTACTGTAAATGGAATTGTCTCCATTTTTGGATTGTTTATCGCTAATGCATAGCATTATACAATTGATTTTTGTATACTCTTTTATTTAGTATCCTTGCTGAACTTGTTTTTAGCTCTGATAACTAATCAGTGTATTTTATATACAATATCATGTGTATACAAGATCATGTTATCTATGAATAAGAGTTTTATTTCTTCCTTTTAATCTGGATGCCTTTAATTTCGTTTTCTTGCCTAAATGCCCTGGCTCAAACTAAAATGTTGAATAGATATGGCGAGAGTGAAGAAACCATAGTAAAATCATTTATTGTGATCTGTGTATACTTTGCTACAAAAACTTGGAAACGACTTAACATGTAAACCCTTACTTAAATTAAAAAAAACAATAATAATAATCAAGAAACAAATAAAATCCCCAGCTGTAGAATTACTGCCACTGCTAACCACAACATACCTCGGGAGTTGTGCTTTAACTTGTTTCTGACATAGATTATGGTACCTTTCCACCTTTAGAAATCCCTGATTCAACATTCTCTGGCAGACCAAGTCCATTCTTTTACAAACCTATGGGAAGACAGAATGAGAAAGAATTTTAAAAAGTAAAAACTTCAGAAAATTTTTGTGGTAACCTAAATAGAGAGGAGATCTAAAAAGGGGATACATATGTATGTACATATAACTAATTCACTTTGCTGTGCAGCAGAACTAACACAACATTGCTAAGCAACTCCACTCCAATAAAAATCAATAAAGGGACTCCCTGGTAATCCAGTTGTTAAGACTCCATCCATGCTTCCAATGTGAGGTGTGTGGGTTCAACCCTTGGTCAGGGAACTAAGATCTCAGATGCTGTATGGTGCAGCCAAAAAAGTATATAAAAATTAATTAAAAAAAAAACCAAATTGATAACAATTAACTTAGACTCATTAACTGATGGTTCAAAGTTCTCTGTGCTAGAATTGTTCTCCAGTTTGCTATCTGAATCTTTGAATCAGTATATGTGAATTCCTCACTGTAACCTTCAATACTACATTTAAAAATTAATATTATATGTAAGCAAGGAATAATTCACTCTTTTTAAAAAAAAGAATATATATGTTTTCTCGTTTATTTATATATTTGACTTTTTTTTGGCTGTGTGACATGGCTTGCAAGATCTTAGTTCCCTGACCAGGGATCAGACTCATGGCTCATGCAGTGGAAGCTCAGAGTCCTACTTGACTTCTTTACTTTAGATATCTGTTGAATATTCTGAATGTATCCCCTCTATTATGGTCAAAGTCTATAATTCCAAAGATCATTAAAACAAAATATTTGAAGGCTTTTAATGATCTGAAACAAGAAAATTCTTCTCTGGCCAAAAATACATATTCAAACTTGAGTCTAACCTCTCACAAAGTTTTTATCATTACCAGAATGAAAGTTTTAAATCATTTCTTCTAGTGACTTGGATGAAGTATGACAGTTTATAATGGTCAAAGCCTATACTAGATATTGTCATATCCTTCAAAATATTTTAACATGTATAGCAGAAATTTAACTTTAAAATGGCATCTTTATACAATAAAAGCATAGGATCTAAAGTCAAAACACCTAAATGTGAGTCCAGCCATTTTATGTCCTTGGGCGAGTCAGTTTCTTTTTGAAAGCCTGAATCAGACATCTGAAAAATTTGGATAGTACCTCATACACAGGGATATCATTAGGATTAAAAGAAACAGACATTAAATCACGGTAAACTATAAATCACTATATAAAAATTGTTTAAAAAATTTTGTTAACAATTATGTTTAACTTTACCACTAATTTGAAAACTTTGCTTTATATACTTAGCTTTTATATTTCTGAAATATCCCAGTATCTTTCTTATCTTAATGAAACCTACTACACAAAATATGTTTGTTGTTTGTTTCCTGAGTATTTTGCATTGACTCAGATGTATCAACCTGGACCTTAATTCTCACTGTAAAGGTGTGGATGTTGAAAGCACAATGCTGAGATAAAATTGAGATAAATCTACATCAAGGCTAAGTTGATTAGGCAAGGGCTGTCTCAACACTTCTATCTCTCATAGCACCCAAACACAAATGCTTTGAAAAATACTTGCTAAAACCAAATACTGATGAAACTCAAAAGTTGCTTTCTCCTGAGATTATATAAATAAAAATTCTGGTAAATTGGGCTGAGCTGATAAAGGTTCTGATACTCTAATACTAAATACCAGCCACTCCCTATACAATAGTATGCCAGATGAAAGGTATGACGGTAAACAGTTCTTTTCAATTTCAAAGCAGATGAAAACATAAAAAAGTACTGATACTTTACTGATAGAGTAATTCTAATAAATCATATTTTAAAATACAGTGGAATCTATTTCTAACCGAATAAGTTATAAACATTTGTTCAGTGTCTACTGAAAAAAAATAATAAACCCAATACGTACTGATATAAATGTTTCTAAAACAAAACATTTAATGAGTACATTTACAAATCTCTTTAATCTAGTTTAGGTCTAGTAGTTTAATAGAAATAAGTGAATTTTCATATCTGCTTCCTTTTTTTTTTTTTTTAATTTTATTAGTTGGAGGCCAATTACTTCACAACATTTCAGTGGGTTTTGTCATACATTGACACGAATCAGCCATAGAGTTACACGTATTCCCCATCCCGATCCCCCCTCCCACCTCCCTCTCCACCCGACTCCTCGGGGTCCTCCCAGTGCACCAGGCCTGAGCACTGGTCTCATGCATCCCACCTGGGCTGGTGGTCTGTTTCACCATAGATAATATACATGCTGTTCTTTTGAAACATCCCACCCTCACCTTCTCCCACAGAGTTCAAAAGTCTGTTCTGTACTTCTGTGTCTCTTTTTCTGTTTTGCATATAGGGTTATCGTTACCATCTTTCTAAATTCCATATATATGTGTTAGTATGCTGTAATGTTCTTTATCTTTCTGGCTTACTTCACTCTGTATAATGGGCTCCAGTTTCGTCCTATCTGCTTCTTTTGCATTAATCTACTGAGGTATTCTTACCTAAGAAAATTCTAGAAAACACAATATACAAGTGCACATGTCATTAGCTGTATGATGACACCATCACATGTCACAGAACTACTGGAAAACTCCACCGGACCTTTGTGGAAGAAGGGGAGTAACAAATGCAAACAATACCGTAACAGTAATGAAAGTATTTTAGATCATGCAGACTCCCCGAGTCTTGGGAGTCCTTCTGGTAAACCTACCGCATTTGAGAACCACACTGCCATAAACAATAGTACTGAACTTTGTGTGAGGAAAAAAGAAACTTTTATCATATTATTGGAGGAAGAAAAAGAAAGTATGTCTTTGTGTGTGTGATGAGGGAATATAAAGCTGACTAAATCCTCATCTGTCATAGGAGAAAATCAGTCAGTTCAGTCACTCAGTTGTGTCCAAAAGTCAACAGATATTATCAAGTAGAAAAAAAAAACCCACCCAAAGACTTCAAAATGAACTCTGAGGAATAAAAATTGGGGATTTCATTGTTGTTAAAACTATTTAATGTGAGGCACCCTCTAACACAACTTTGTAGAAAAATACTCTTTCGATCTGTGGACTCTATAACTCTGATAATTTCTGAGTTGAATAATGGAACTAAACCCACTGTGGTAATGATTTCCTATTTTTTTTTTAAGTCAAATCATTATTTCGTACATCTTAAACTTATACAGTGCTATATGTCAATGCCATCTCTAGAAAACTGAAAAAAAATGTTTATTTACAAAGTAAAAAATTAAAAAGTCAGGAGGCTCAGTGGTAAAGAATCCGCTTGCAAGGCAGCAGGCACATAAGCAGCAGGCTCAATCCCTGGGTTGGGAAGATTTCCTGGAGGAGGGCATGACAACCACTCCAGTATTCTTGTTTGGAGGATCCCACGGACAGAGGAGCCTGGAAGGCTACAGTCTGGAGTGCTGCACAGAGTAGGACATGATTGAAGTGACTTAGCACACAGAACACTGCTGTAATAACCTCCAAGGTACTTTCTAAATTATTTCATTATTCTAGGATATTGCTGCGCTAAATCTATAGCTAAATGCTCAATTTAGGAATCTTTTAATAATCTAGAAATCCAATGGAATGAGTACTGATTAGTATGAGTATACACTCGACTGAGTAATTTGCTATAAATAAATAACCAGGTAAGGTCAACCAAGGAGACTTAACGTGATCCTAGGCTTTAAAAGAAGAAAGGACAGGAATTCTAAGTTAATGCTGATGGAACAAAGGCACAAAGCCTGGAATGAATAAACCATTAGCAAACTACTTCTGAAGACAGTCAGATACGTAAGCAAAGCTGAGAGGAATAAAATCTTCCATGCTTTGATCAGGAAAATCAGACAGTAATGAGAAATAAATTTAAAAGGAAAAAGAGCATCCATTTTGGGAAAGACCTGGTATTGGGACAGCTGACTGGTCATTTTCCGTAGGCAACTATAATGTTACAACTAAAGATAAGGTTCTGGAAATCTCACACGAAGATAGCTGAAACAACTGCAGATGAATCCCAAATAAAGAGGTAAAAGACAAGAAAAAAGACTTATAAATGAGTCTTAATTGACCATTCTAATTAAAAGCTGGTAAAAAGATCAGAAAATATACATCTGAAACAAATACTATAAATCAACTATACTTCGACTAAAAAAAATTAGAAAATAGGAGGTAACAAAAGCAAACTAGAATAGCACCACAAAAACCAAAAAGATCTGAAGCATCAGTTGATATTATAGGAAAAGAACAGTATTTAATGTAATATTCTTCCTTTCATAAATGTTTTATAAGCACTGACTGACCAATAGCATAAAAACAAAGACACCATAGAGCATATAACTATTTTTCGTTTAGGATTCAGAAGGAAGCAAAGTGACCTCTGAAAAAACAGAAATATATTAATTTTCCCCAAGGTGAGCAGTATAATTATAACTGCTGTCAATGCATATTAACTTGCAAAACAAAATTACCTTATTTCAAGTGTAGCTCTAAATTTGGGGTTACTTTATTTCCCAAGGCTACAGTAAAGAAATATCATTTCCCCAGTTATTAAAACAAAACAAAAATCCTAGCAGTTTGGCGATTTACTCAGGACAGAAAAATTCTAGAATCTAATAAACAAAGATGATGACTATCTCAAAAAAAGATCAATGTATTTAGAGATTAGGAAAATACATACTATATAAACAAAAAGTAACTAATGGAATAAGTATACAACAGAAACATTTAGCTTGCCCCTCTGTTATTTGCTGTTCTAGTATGAAGAACACATTTGTTTTCTTTGTTAATTATTTCAAGATTTAAAATGCCATGTTTATTCTTTTTACCATTTTTTAACAAGTGATCAAAAATAAAAATTTTTCTTCACTTGTAAATCTTTTTCAATCTGTTGTGCCACTATGGCCCTTCTTAAAAAGGCAAGACACACACCTTAAATCCGTGAAATCCACAATTTTCTTGTTAAACCTAATCTCTAATATAAAATCTTGGTTGACTCTAAGATGTACATTTTTCATCTTTTAACATGTGACAGTGGAATGACCTTACAATATATATTATAACTGCCGAGCATTTCTTTCTCAGATATCTTAGATGCCTTAAAATACACTGGGTTTCTTCAATTTTAAGATGCTGTGGCGACTTTAAGATATGTTTTCAATTTAATAAAAAAAATTTTTTTTAAGTACCACTATAATAATATAATTTGATCAAGATGCGCTATCATTTCAAAAATGTTAAAATATGAAACTATATCTTAGAATCAAGGAAATATTGTAGTGGAATCACACTTTTAATGTACTCATTTCATTCTCTACAGTTCTCAAATGAACTGAACAGTCAATGCATGTGTGCTAAGTCGCTTCAGTCGTGTCCGGCTCTTTGTGACCTCATGGACTGTAGCCCGCCAGGCTCCTCTATCCATGGGATTCTCCAGGCAAGAATATTGGAGTGGGTTTGCCATGCCCTCCTCCAGCGGATCTTCCTGCCCAGGAATCAAACCTGCATCTCTTATGTCTCCTGCATTGGCATGAGGGTTCTTTACCACTAGCGCCACCTGGAAAGCCAACAGTTTTCCCCAATTACTAAGGAAGCTATTATCGAAGATTAGGCTGCTTATTAGACCCTTGACCTGAAAGGGACATAAGACACCAGAACCTACCCTTTCTTTTTACAATGAGAAATCTGAGGCCGTAGGAACTTAGAAGACTTGTTCAAGGTCATCCAATCATAAAGGGCAAAAAGTGAACTTAAGAATTTGGGTAGGGGTACTCTTTGCCCCCTTCTGATGCCTATGTCAGAAGCTTTCTCTATCTCCTTTATACTTTAATAAAATTTTATAAAAAAAAAAAAAGAATTTGGGTATTTATTCATACACACACACACACACACACACACACACACACATGTATCATTCTAATATGAACTTTAATATGGATTACTCTCAGTTTCCTCATTTTTTCATACTGGCAGGAAATGGCAACCCACTCCAGTACTTCTGCCTGGAAAATTCCATGGACTGAGGAGCCTGGTGGGCTATAGTCCATGGGGTCGCAAAGAGTTGGACACGACTGAGCAACTTTCACACATTTCAAGGGTTAGCAAAGTATCTAGGATGGCACCTCAATACAAACCAAGCTATGCTGGGGACGGGGGGGAAACAATCCAGGTCTTCTGATCTGTGTATTCCCTTCCCTAATTTGTTTATTTATTTTTGGCTGTGCTGGGTTGCACCAGCTTTTCTCCAGGTGCAACAAGCGGGGGCTACGCTCTTGTTGGGGAGCATGGGCTTCAGGGTGCTTGGACTTCAGGAGCTGCAGTTCCTGGGCTCTAGAGCACAGGCTCAGTAGTTGTGGAGCAAGGGCTTAGCTGCTCCAAGGCATGTGGGATCTTTCTGGACTAGGGGTTGAACCTGTGTCTCTCGCACTGTCAGGTAGATTCTCTACCACCAGGGAAGCCCTGATTTGTGTCTTGTTAAATTTAGTGATCAGTAGCTATGTATATTGAAATGTTTATCCAAATGATTCTCAACTGATTAGGGTCTCTAATACTCTACTGCTATAGAAACTGTTGGCACGAATCTAGAAAGCAGGACTTTCGTGGGGGCGGATTTTGCCACATTACTAGTTTTGCGATGGAGCTAGACCAAGATCTTCCTATAATCCTCTCAATCAGACAAATCTTCTGTGCAGAATATTTCACAGCCATCTGCGCTGGATTCTTTAGAAAGTCATGAAAGAATGAAAACAGTGAAAAGGCGGGAGAAATGTTCCAGATTAAAGAGACTAATGCTTTATTAGATTTAAGAACTTAACTACCTCCCCAACCCTTCTCCAAGCTATCAAAACACATTTTGGGGACAACTGAGAAACCTGAATATAAAATGTAATATTAAATACCTTGGAAGTGATGAAATAGTGATTATACAGAAGTATTTTAGGGGTAAAATGTCACTGTATTTGCACCTTACTTTCAAATGGTGAATGAGCCACAAGTAAATGTGGCAAAAAGTTAATGATGGATGCATGCGTGCTCAGTTGTGTCCAACTCTGTGTGATCCCATGGACAGAGGTAATAAAATCATTTAAAAAATGAATAGTGAATGAGCCGGTCCTCTACAACTTCCCATCTCTTTTACAAGAACACTTTAATCTTTTATAAGAAAAAATTCTATCCTCTTGGCATGGACCATTTAAGATATACTACATACAGAGACAGAGAGTTAATTCTCAATTGTCTGTAGGTAAAATTACAACAAATTAAAAATACCCTGAGTGTTCCTCCTAAATATGCACTTGGAAAGAAAATATAAATTTAATATTAGCTTGAACAAAACAATTAGGATAATTATATATCTTTTTTTTTTCCCCCTACTGGGAATGTTCTTCCATCTTTACTAACTGGATGAAAATTCATGACTCTGAGGAAGCCTCTGCTGATTAACCTCAACATTCTTGTATTTACTACTATGCATTTGTTATACTGATTCTTTGTAAATGTGCTCAAGGAAGGTGTGTACATTCTGTCTCAGTGATGATACTGTGGACAGGGTTACTGATTGGACACCTTTGAGAATCTGCAGGAGTGAAGTATTCCCAAAATATAATTTCTTACCTATACTTAAGAACTTGTTAACAAAATAAATAACCTGATGATGACATGGTAGGGGAAAAAACCCCCAGCAGTACATATATAATACAGCAATATTATATTCTATAATATAGCAATACAGAGCAATGGTTCTCAAAGTGTGGTCCAGGGACCCTTGGGGTTCCCAAGATCCTTTCAAGAGTTTGTGAAGCTAAATCATTTTCATAATACTAAGATGTTATTTGCCATTTTCATGCTTATTCTCTCACAAGACACAGCAGAATGTGTGTGGCAACACGACATGTAATGACAGCTAATGGAATTATGCATTGTGCATTCTTGTATATTTTAGAATTTTCAAAGGAAAGCAATTTGGGTCCTCAATAACTTTTAAGAGTGTAAAGGTGTCCTGAGACAAAATTGAGAACTATTGATCTAGAGAAAGAGATATAAGGAAGACATCTTGCCTACTTAAAAAAAAAAGGTAATACTTTCCCATTTTCCTTCATATTTTCTACCACTCAACCCTCTCTATAACTGAGTTTTTCAAACACATTTCAAGAAAAGATGTGAAAGGAACTATAAATGAGTAATAGGTTTAACTAGCTAGAGTGCACCAGAGAAATATCCTGGGACAAAAACATAAATTTGTGTATTCTGTTGTCAAATGGAAAATTTCATTCCAGATAATAAGCATGACACTTCAATTGAACTTTTAATCAAATCTGTCCTGAACCACTAACAGGATTCCATTACATTTACAGGAGCTCCACGAGAACCACAGAGGAAAAATCTATAGGATCTCTTTATAAAAAAAGTGGCAGTCCACTGGGCTGCCAGGGAATTTCCTAAGACAACTTTTAAAAAGCCTTCCATACTTTTTTTTTCCAGCGAGAACTCTGTACTCATAAGTCAACGTTATTTGTTCCAATTGGGCTGTGATGTGCTCTGCAACTAGGTGCAGGACCTTCCTTAACCTTTGCCACTTGTTTCAAAAACTCTCATACCTGTGAAGGGGGCCTTATGTGACAGACTATGCTGCATCAGCGCAAATTTATGTGATTTACTGGAAAACAACTCAAAGTACACGCTTTGTCATTTCAAAAGGTATCTTCATCCAAACAACTTTAAATATATTAGAGAAGTTAAATATTTAGAGAACTATTTTTATGTAACCAGGATTTCCAACTTCTGGGTACATTTTGGGAGCAATAGTCAGTGGCAGAAAAAACAAAACAAAATAAGGGATTCAGTTCAATAAGGGATCTGGACATTCCTTGGGAAATAACCAGACTGGAGAGTCAAATTTCAATTATTCGTGGCAAGAGGAAGCAAAGATAATTGGAAAATGTTATTCTAGCAACTTGGGACAAACCGTATAAAGAAAATACAGAGCAGTAAGTACATGGACCTGTCCTCTAATTTAGGTGTTAACAATAGTTATGACTGAGGTCCTAATGTGTGTGCTCAGTCATGTCCGACTCTTTGCCACCCTTTAGACTGCAGCCTGCCAGGCTCTTTTGTCCATGGGGTTTTTTGGGCAAGAACACTGTAGTGGTTGCTATTTCCTCCTCCAGATCATCATCCATGACCCAGGGACTGAACCTGAGTCTCTTGTGTCTCCTGCATTGCAGGTGGATTCTGGACCACCGAGCCATCTGGGAAGCCCAAGGCTCTAACAGGGCAAGTAAGCTGAAGGAAGAAAAAAAGAAGCACCTGACAAATACATAAACCAGCTCATTAACTACTGAATGGCTGACATTTAGCTTTATGGAAACTAATTCTGTTCTTAATATCTCTCTTTTCTAAGTACACCCAACCTTAACTCTATTCAAAAAAATACTTGACAATAAAAGAAACTGTGCAATTTATATGACAGATAGCAGCATACATACTGGTATCGATTTTCTTGTAAACAGTCTGTTAGGTATAAATGGTCACTTAAATTAGAAAAGGCATGTAAAGCACACACTAGGCACTATCGCTAGATTGCCAATTTCATTAACGACCATAATTAAATTAATGCTGACACCTAGTGGCAAGAATCTTTCATGTTACTTGAATTGCACCTTATGACATATGAACCAAAGAATTTAAAACCAAAGACACTTCCAAATCGCCACAAAAGATTACCCACTTAATCTAAGAATTATCCATTAACCTTAAGTAAAGAAAGGAAGAAGAAATAGTTTCCCATTACTAAAACAGAGAAAAACCATCTTTAAGAAGTAAAACTGGGAGCTGAATCTTTTCAGGGGAGTGGTAAGGGACTCCTTATGAAAAAAATATCTGAAACTACAAATTTGCATCTTTAAAATACTAGAATAGATAACCGCTCAAAAATAAGATTGCAGTTGAGTATTTCACTTGAAAGAGATGTCATTTACTAATAAACTGTGGGATGTCTTTTTAACTCTGTCCCCTAGGATAGGCTGGTTTTCTCCCCTTTAAGAATGTTTTTAATTTTTAAAGAAGTAAAATGAATAACAAATGAACACCTCCTCCCCCCAGTTTTTCTCAATACTTATAAAACAGAACGGTGAACATTCCAAGCTTTACAAAGGCATTGTCTGGCTGAAAGGCTCAATCCAAATATCATGTCCAATTTCCAGGCAATAGGAATGTATACCATGAATTCTGATCAAATATCATTCTTCAGAAAAAATGGAAGGAATAGTTAGGATTCTACAAGAAATTCTAGGATAACATGTTTTGGAAATTAAGGGACAATCATTTTGAAATATTACTTTTCAAATGAATTTTCTATCCTGCAGACTGGCATGGTTAATGTGCTCTGTTGACAAGAAAATAAACTGTTCACCAGTTTGAATATTTAATAGCCTCCTTTAAAAAATATGCTTGCATCTCAAAAATACAATTATAATCAATTTTAAATTGAAGGTGTAAATCTAAAATACAGTATATTGATTATTAAGAAAACGCTATACACAGCACATTCAGATGTCTTTGTCCTCTTAAAAACAGTCCCGACCACATATTTAGCTTCTCACAAAAACGGTTTGTAATCATTTCAAAATGTCCACCTCCTTCAATTTGCTTATCACTTAAAGATAAATTCACTGAGGAAGCAAAATAACTGACTGAACTAAGATATTCACTGAACCTTCAGTGAAGCCTCTGGGATGAAGAAAATCCCAAAGGCAAATTCATTTATTTTCATTAATCATGGACAGAATTACTGTGATTTTAAGGTATAAAACCTCTCCTAAAGCTGGCGGGTGGGATTAATCACTAGTTAGAAAATGAAATGCAGGAGAGGAAAAAAACCTTCTCAAGGGGCCAGGTGCTTCACTATGGGGTGGGAAGTGTCAGGGGTGAGGCAAAGCCCGATAGCCACTTCTCAGGACTGCCTTCATTGGTCAACCAAGGCGCTGGGGTTGAGGTTACTAAAACGAGTTTGAATTCCTCCAAACCTCTACTTGCTTTTGGGAGGACTGACCGATCCGACTTTATCTTTTCCAACAAGGAAACTTGGGTGGTAGGGGGAACAATACGTTCTTCTCACAGACAAACCAAACCTAGCCCGGATGATCTCGCCTACTTCGGAGTGCTGGCCCCCAACTCCAGCCTCGGGGTGGAAGGTGATATATAAAAGGCAGGTGATGAGACCCCCTCCAACGTCCACACTCGGGCCAGATAAAGGCTGGAAGCCCAGCTCTTGCTGCCCCCGCCCGTGGCCCGGCTTCCGGGTCGGGGGCCCAGAGCGCCCGAGCCCCCCAAAGCCAAGTTCCCGCAGGCAGTCGCCCCCACTCCCCAAGCAAGGGCGGAATCTGGACAAGCCCCGCGGGCCAGCCCCCAGAGAGACTCTGGGGCGGGAGGACTGCGGTTGGTGCTTTAGCGGCGGCTGCAGCTCGCCAGGGGCTCCCTCCCCGGGGAACGCTCTTCCCTTTCGAGCCCTCCCCAGACCTCGGCTCTCGGAGAGGGCGGCAAGGGTCCCCAGGGGGCCTCACCAGACGGAGCTGGCTAATTTCGTCGTAGGACATAAAGCTGAGGATGTTCTCGATGGCTACGATGGGCAGCGCCACCAGCGTGTTGTTTTGAGGCAGCTGGTCCGGAGCCAGCGCCGGGGCTGGGGGCGCCTGGGACCCCGGCTGCGGGGGCTGGGGCGGGGGTGGTGGGGGCAGTCGCTGGGTAGAGGCGATGGCCGAAGGGGAGCCACCGTCGCCGTGACCGCCGCCTCCTTCTTCAGCCATCCGCTCCTCCGACGCTGCCGCCATCTTGGGGGTTTGATTCCTTCCCCCCACTGCAAGGGGAACAGGGACACTTCCGGTGCGTCACTTCCTTCTCTTGAGCTGCCGGGAGGGGCACCTGGAGGAGGGGGAGGAGCCTATGGGGTGACGGGCCGAGAGAGACACTTTGATGTTAGTTCAAGTGGGAAGAAGACCAAATAACCCCCTGGAAAGGTGGTCATTGTAAGCTCTTTCATCTAAGATTGGAAACGACTTGAGGGCAGGGGAACCCTGTCTATTAACTTCACGGTGCAATTTTTCCTAAAGTGCTTCTCTGATAAAGGGAGATAAAAATAATGTTAACTAGTAAGTGTAGTAAGATCATGGCATCTGGCCCCATCACTTCATGGCAAATACATGGGGAGACAATGGAAACAGTGACAGACTTTATTTTCTTGGGCTCCAAAATCACTGAGGACAGTGACTGCAGCCATGAAATTAAAAGGCACTTGCTCCTTGGAAGAATAACTGTGACAAAACTAGACAGTGTGTTGAAGAGCAAAGTCAGACTTTGCTGACAAATGTCCATCTAGTCAAAGCTATGGTTTTTGTGGTAGTCATGTAGGGATGTGAGAGTTGGACCATAAAGAAGAGCGCTGAAGAATTGATGCCTTCGAACTGTGGTGTTGGAGAAGACTCTTGAGAGTCCCTTGCTCTGCAAGGAGATCAAACCAGTCAGTTCTGAAGGAAATCAACCCCAAATATTTAGTGGAAGGACTGATGCTGAGGCTGAAGCTCCAATACTTTGGCCACCTGATGTGAAGAGCCAACTCATTAGAAAAGACCCTGATGCTGGAAAAGATTGAAGGCAGGAGGAGAAGGAGGAGACAGAGGACAAGATGGTTGGATGGCATCATGGACTCAGTGGACATGAGTCTGAGCAAACTCAGGGAGATAGTGAAGGACAGGGAAGCCTGGTGTGCTGCAGTCCATGGGGTTGCAAAGAGTCACACATGACTGAGCGACTGAACAACAGCAATAGTAAGTGTAGATGAAACAATGTAGAATATCATCATTTTTCAAGAACCATACTAATGATTGATTTAGGCAAAAAGGAATGAAGAATTGACTAAAACTGCCATGTGAATGAGCCTTAAAAATGTTTTCAATTAAAGAAGCAAGGCCCAAAGGACCACATATTGTATGAATCCATTGATATGAGATGCCTGAAATAGCCAAAACAATAAAGACAGTAAGTAGACTAATGGTTCTCAGAGGCTGGAAACAGCAGAGGAAGGGGGAATGACTGCTAAAGGGTGTAGGGTTTTTTCCTGGGGCGATGAAAATGTTCTGGAATTAGACAATGGTGATGGGTACACCTCTGAATCATACACTTTAAAATAGTGAATTTTGGGACTTCCTTGGTGATCCAGTGGTTAAGAATCCACCTTCCAATGCAGGAGACTCAGGTTCCATCCCTGGTCAGGGAACTAAGATCCTACATGCTTGGGCAATTAAGCATGTATTTTGCAATTATGGAGCTTGTGCACTCTGGAGCTGTGTGCCACAACTAAAGCCCAGGGCCACAGTGAGAGAGCTTGTGTTCTAACAACCCAGCCAAATAAAGGAAAAAATAAATATTTTTTAAAATAGTGAACATTATAATATGTGAATTATATCTCCATAAAAATTGATTTAGGCAAGAATCATCAAAAGATGCTAAATAAGAAAGTAAGGGTGTGATCTGGAAAATAATATTTACATAGATTCAAAATAACCACCACAAATTAATTATCAATTACAAGATAAAAAGAAGTTTGCAGTAGAGAGATTTGGTGGACACCACCATAACCAAATGATCAAAATTAGCTTCACAAGTTATGAGTGGAATTGACATCATGTAGCTCCTGTTATGATAGCTTGAAAAGGACATAGCATAATGTGGTATTTCTACCAAAAATGCATAACCTGTATTTGAGGTAGACAAATCTAGTTAACTACCCCATAATCTTTTTATTTATTTATTTTTATTTTTGGCTGTTCTGGGTCTTGTTGCTGCTCACGGGATTTCTCTAATTGTGCCAGACGGGGACTACTTGTTAGTTGTGGTGTGAGGGCTTCTCGTTGAGGTGGTTTTATTGCAGAGCACAGACTCCAAAGCTCGAGGGCTTCAGTAGTTGACCCATGATGGCATGTAGAATCTTCGACCAAAGATCGAGACCATGTCCTCTGCATTGGCAGGTGGATTCTAAACGACCAGACTACCAGGTTAGTCCCCCCATAATCTTAAAAACGATTACTGTCATGAAAGACAAAGACTATGAATTTGTACCAGATGAAAAGAGACTAAAGCAACAAGACAACTAAATGCTTGGGTGATCATGGACTGGATCATGGATTAGGAGGAACAGTAGTGAGAACACTATTGTAAGGATTGGCAAAATTTATAATTTTTAATTGTATTTAAATTTAAATTGTTATCATATTGTGTTTAAATTGCAATCATATTAAGTTTCATATTACTATGAAACTTAAGTGTAACCATATTAAGTTTCCTGATTTGGATAATTTTATGTGGTCTTTTAAGAGAATGTCCTTCTTCTTAGGAAATACACATTGAAATATTTCGGGGTAAATGGTGTCACGATGTCTCTGTTTGTTCTTCAGTGGTTCAATATGTAGATAGAGAATTAGATGAATAAAGCAAATATGATAAACATTAACACTTGGTGAATCCAGATGAAGAGCACACGAGAATTTGTACTATCTTTTTTTTTTACGTTTCAATTTTCTGGAGATACAGTTGACATACATCACTGTTTAAGTTTAATGTGTACAGTATAATGACTTGACTTACATACATCATGAAATGATAAATTTCACTATTATTATTTCACAATAAATTTAGTGAACATCCATCATCTCTTGTAGGTACAAAATGAAAGAAATAGAAAAATTTTTTTCTTGTGGTGAGAACTCTTAGGATTTACTCTCTTAACAACTTTCATATATAACCTATGTGCCTGTTCAGTTGCTTCAGTTGTGTCTGGCTCTTTGTGACCCTATGGACTGTAGCCTTCCAGGCTCCTCTGTCCAAGGGATTCTCTGTGAGTGAAAGTCACTCAGTCGTGTCTGACTTTTTGTGACCCCATGGACTATACAGTCCATGGAATTCTCCAGGCAAGAATACAGAATTTCCCTTCTCCAGGGGATCTTCCTAACTCAGGGACTGAACCCCAGTCTCCCACATTGCAGGTGGATTCTTTACCAGCTGAGCCATGAGGGAAGCCCAAGAATACTGGAGTGGGTAGCCTATCCCTTCTCCAGGGGATCTTCCCAACCCAGGGATCAAACCCATGTCTCCTGCATTGGCAGGCAGATTCTTTACTACTGGGCCACATTGGGAGCCTATCCTTGTAATAGCCCATGACAAAGATAAAGGTGCAAAAATCACTGAATTTTTAACCTTTCTCTTTTTTTTGGGGGGGGGGGGCGGTCTTAACCTTAAAATTGCCAACATGTTTTTTCTTTTTCAGCTTTGGTTTGGAATCTAATTGTTGCATGGTAGAAACCGCAGAGAAAGCCAGGCATGACCAAGAACTGAGGAAAAGCAGGTAACAGTTAAAGCAAGGAGATGAACTGGAAGTGCTGTGGGTAGCTTATTAGAGTTGGCATCTTTTCCTCACTCATGAGTCTGTAAACTGTTGGTCATTTTACCTATCATTGTTTCAGATCATAAAATTCTTTGAAGTTATTGAACCCAGGTCTCTCGCCTTGCAGGCAGATTCTTTACCAGCTGAACCACCATGGAAGCTATATCTTCATAGAACCTGTTCCAATTTGATCTGAAATGAATTCACTATTTTTTTTTTAGTTTATGTGCTGCCGAAGCGAGCACATGAATTCACTTTTTACCTTGTTTTATTAGAGTTAGATACTTTCTTGGTAGATTGGATCGAAATTGAATTTCTATAAATGGAATCATGCTTTTTATTATAAAAGAAACCCATAGAAAATCTTTTAAAAAGTGAATCATCACTGCCTTCGTCTATTCGGTGAATAGTTATGTGCACTAGTTATGTGCACTAGTTATGTGCAGTTTTGTTTGGCTTGAAATGGACATGTGGAAAGCCTTCCTGCCCCCTTATCTCTCCACATGTGGTCAACTAGTTAACATCTAGGGCAGGCTGACCCCTGAGCTAAACAGCAAAATAAAACTTTGGAAACAATTTAAACCACTTCCTGCCAGTAAGCCCACTTAAATTATCCTCTGTTTATGTATATTGGATCTGTGCCCCTATATTTCTTACACATCTTTTTTTTTTAAGTGAAAATTTCAAAATAAATGATTGCTTTGTTTCAATTATTGAAACCAATGCTTGTTTTGGAGACGTTTCCTGATCAAAACAAATACTTGTACCTAAAACAAATATTTGAACTTGTAGGAGTTCTGAGTTGTAAGTGTGGTTTTCACACCATCAGCAAGAATTTTTACACCATTGCAGGATGATGATCTCAAGTATAGGATGGACCTATGCATTTTTAGATCTCTGTGTTTCTAGTTTCACTATTTATACCTTCCTTCTTTATCTCACAAAGTTAATCTGAGGCTGAGTGGAGACAGCAAATGGGTGAGCTTTTGAATTCCCTAGATTAAAGACATTCGAGTCAATTTAACATGAGACAGTTACTGTATAGACAGCATATTAAAAAGCAGAGACATAACTTTGTCAACAAAGGTCCATCTAGTCAAGGCTATGGTTTTCCAAGTAGTCATGTATGGATGTGAGACTTGGACTATAAAGAAAGTTGAGCGCCAAAGAATTGATGCTTTTGAACTGTGGTGTTGGAGAAGACTCTTGAGAGTCTCTTGGACTGCAAGGAGATCCAGTCAGTCTATCCTTAAGGAAATCAGTGCTGAATATTCATTGGAAGGACTGATGTTGAAGCTGAAACTCCAATACTTAGGCCACCTGATGCGAAGAGCTGACTCATTTGAAAAGACCCTGATGCTGGGAAAAATTGAGGGCAGGAGGAGAAGGGGATGACAGTGGATGAGATGGTTGGATGGCATCACCAACTCAATGGACATGTGTTTGGGTAGACTTCGGGAGTTGGTGATGGACAGGGAAGCCTGGCGTACTGTGGTTCTTGGGGTCACAAAGAGTTGGACACGACTGAGTGACTGAAATGAACTGATCTGATCCTGGCCCCCATTGTCCATCTGCCTTCCTGGTTAAGGCGTATGTTGGGGGACAGGATTGGACTGAGTGCAGTGAAGTAAGGTAGGGGCTAAGCTATTCAATGGTACCTTCACAAGATGTTCTTCACAATGAAAAGAGTTAATTAAACCCAGACATTGTATTTCCTATCTGTTAGCAGATTTGTAACTTATAAAATAGACTAAATAAAAAGAGG